>NC_136069.1:992046141-993331641 GCF_964261635.1 Lissotriton helveticus | reverse complement strand
AAATAAAAAAAAAAGTTCTTTTCAGAACTACCTCCCCGTTATTAAAAAATTGGTACAATATTTGGAACTGTGCCAACCTCTATTTCTCTTAGTTCGCTTCCTAGTTCGCTCGCTGGTACGCGAACTGGAAGCGAACCAAAAACAGTAAGTATAAGGGAAGGAAACACACACTTATGTTAAAAGAAAGACAGCTATAGGGGAGTAAACTAGAGATACTATTACCCATAATCCACTACTGATGATGTCACATATTACATCATTCATGACATGCTCAGTGACATCATCAGCAGAGGATTGCGGGTTTTTTGGCAACATGCCTTATCGACGGTTTAATAACGCTGCCTTTTGCTTTATATAAGTTTTCAAATTGTATGAAATATATACCAATAGGTCTTTATGAACCTTTAGGTAGTGCTTTTGTTCATGAGGTCTGGTCGCTTCCATACACATACAGATGTTTCAAAGATGATCAAGAAGTTTATCTGAATGGAGAGGAATGCACTGAGACGCCAGATCATTCACTAATGTGTAGGCACATACAGTTACACGATTCATGCAACAAACAGCGACCAAATATGGCTTGCGTGATGCAAGGCACGCCAGTTCCTGCTATCATCCCCACGTTCAAGTTGTTGGAAAATGGTAGTTATTTGATGCTCAATAATGAAGATTGTTCTGAGTTAATTAAAAGTATTCCTTTTATCGTAACAGTAAGTGAACGGGTTATTTGCTGCAGAAATGTTCTATTTCCTCCCACACATGAACATAGGGAGTTTTCAATCTGGCCACAAATACCAACCTTGGGACACGTTTCAACGGCATGACAAGAATAAGAGCTCTTTTGTCTCAGAGAGAGGTGGCCTTGAGTTCGGCCCGTGAAACTTTCGTACTTCACATAGCGAACACCCGTACACAGGTTTGCCTTTCAATTTCAGCAACATGTTTCCGACTATCTTTAACGCATCCTCCACAAAATCCCTGGCACACTTTTTTAAAGTTGTTACCAGTGGTCTCGTGACTTCATTTGAGAAAATCTTTGGAGTCATCCCTGCTCCCTTTCATTCCATTTTCTCCACTCTGGTTCGTGGATTGCATTTTTACTTGCATTACCAGCGGACGCTCTTGTACTTTTTTACATTTTTAAATATGGATGTCCCTCCTATGCAACCTCCGACCCTGCAGCTGCTGACACTGTTCCGCAATCGCATGCTAGAATATTATGGCACAATGCCGTTGGCGATATTAAGCACGGCATATGGATTATCTTTTCGGTTCTCCTACTTCACCTGTGTCCAGCCTGTATTTCACTGCCTGACCTGTGATTTCGATTGGGCCATTGATTTGTGTCTCTGCGGACCGGTTTCTCCTGACGTCGACTTTAATCAGCTGATGACTCCTATCATTACTCACGAGTTGATTTGTCCTGGCGAAAGGATTATGGCTGTGGCATTGATGCATGGACTACTTGGTCCCTGGAATTTACTGGCGGCAGCACAGTCTTTCTTGGAACACAGCTTTCTTGAAAACCCACCGAGCTGTCCTCTGATGGTGATAGAGGATCCGGTGCTGGGAGAGCACGTATGTTCTTTTCCGCTTTTAAATTGGATGGCTGAACTGTTTTCGGATGAAGACGGTGACTTCCTGTTGGAGGCTGTTGCAGCTTATTTTGCATACACAGTTATGTCATAGACCTTTTTCATGTTTCATATGCTGAGTACTAGCATTTCATTGACAATTCATTGACTTAATTGTCAAGTTTTTATTATTTACCTTGCCTATTGGCTTAAGACTCGATAAAGTACTTGGCTGTTTTATTTTTCTTTAGCATTGAATTTTCCTAGTTTTTAATGCTTTACCTTGCGGACCGTCCACATATAAACTTGCAATCTGCTCTCATGAGATGGCACTTCTATTATCTTATTCAGTTCGTTTCCGGATCATGAGGAGGTGTCATCTAGGTCCTGGATATCTTTACACCGTGTTAAGTTAGCATGGGCTCATTACCGGTTTAAACGCCATTTTTCCTTTTTTGCAACTTCTGCACACGACATTTAGTTGTTGCTTTAGCTTTCCACCTAGTAGTTCATCGTGGTTTACATGAGAATAATATGTTATTGGTCTACTATCTGCTTTACTTGTTAAACTATATCTGTACAGCGAGTGCTAAAGTTTCAAGAACAACACGGTACAGAATTGTTATGAGGTCTGATCTCCACGACTTCATACTCATAACATAAGTGCAACTTCTGCCAATTCTGGGCATGAGGCGGGTTTTATATTGCTTTGCCGAACACACATACACAACAGTTGATGCGGTTCACATGAAGAGAGAGCTGGTGTATGCTGATGTGATTCCTTCAAATCTAAGACACTAAAGTATGGGCACGCCCTAAACCAACACAAAGAGACCTTCTTAGCAAATAATATAATATGTGTATTAGGGAGGGTGAGATATAAGCAGCCGCGGGCCGTGGAGGGAGTTACGGTGAGGCAGGGAGGCGGGGAGGGGGAGAAGCAGGGTGGAGCCCTCTCTACCTTGCCCCTCCCCCTCCCCGCCTCCCTGCCCCACCGTAACTCCCTCCACGGCCCGCGGCTGCTTATAAGTGTTGCTAACTCTTATTCATTTACAGCATGTTAACATACTGTCACCATTCGCTTTTTATGTACTAGTAACTATGCTGGTAATTTTGCTACTGATAATATGTGTACTTGTATTCTCCACCCTGCTTCTCCCCCTCCCCGCCTCCCTGCCTCACCGTAACTCCCTCCACGGCCCGCGGCTGCTTATAAGTGTTGCTAACTCTTATTCATTTACAGCATGTTAACATACTATCACCATTCACTTTTTATGTACTAGTAACTATGCTGGTAATTTTGCTACTGATAATATGTGTACTTTTATTATCTAAGGTACTACGCCTGAGAAGACGGCATTAGTAAATAAACATTTCAAATACACATGTGTTCTTCTTAACTCCATGTTCTGGTTTCTAAGAAATATATAACGACCGACTGTTCATGAGTTCCACGTATCCTGAGGTACTATAAGTTCATATTCTGGATTGTCTAAACATTGAGAGTTTGTTATATCCAATGTGACACTGTACCTAGCTTGCTAAATAGTTTTTGATTACTAACGTGAGTTTTGGGACACCCTAATTCGCCGAGGTTCCAATCCTCTGTCCACAGTTCTGTGTGAGAACAGAAACCCTGCGACAGGGGCACCCCCGACCCTTGCTGGACCTTCATCACACTTACGATACAACTCCAGCAATGCGCCACCTTTACGGCACAGATACATCACGCATCTGTGCTGTTTTTGCCCCGTGATGCGCCGCATTGTAAATGCAGCACACCATAGGTGACGGAACAGCGGCACAGAATGACTAACACATCCCTGGTGATGCGCCAGTCATCATAAATCTATCCCTATGCTTCTTATCTTGTTAGAGATGAACCGCCATATGTATCATCAAAGTTATTTGCATTTCCTAAATAGCGAACTTTAAGGAATAAATAGCGATTCTTTACCATTCCTAGTTTGCGATGAGCTATTTGCTAATTAGCCGAATGTAGCCCAATGAAGCCCAATGTAGCCCAATGTAGCCCAAAGATGGCCGCCAGACACACAAAAAAACAAATGTAGCCCAAATATCAGCCAGATGTAGCCCAACTATAGCCCAGTGACAGAATGACCAATCAGCTTCGCAAACCTCCGTTACGCGAAGCGGAGCGCTGTTACAGATATATATCTTTTTTTGAACGTTAATTTCTCAAAATCCACTGGAGCACATATATTGAGACCTAGCAAAGGCACATCGGGCTACCAGTCCCTAATATTTTGCCAAGTTTCGTGCAAATCCATTCAGCCGTTCAATTATTATTTTTATTATTTTTTTTTGCCCCGCGGGGCCCTTTTAAAACCTCCACATCAAACCTAGGGGGTCAGCGAGGATCTACTATGCCCCCTTATAGTTATTTCCCCCTTTGTTTTGACCTCCTCTTGTCTCTCGATCCTACCGAGAGACAAGATGGCGGCCGCTACGGACTGTTTGGAATGTTGACAGACGCCGGAGAACCAATCAGCTTCGCTTCACAAAGCTCCGTTGCGCGAAAAGTCCGCGAACCAGAGCGCTAACCGGTCCGCTGTTACAGATATATATCTTTTTTTAAACGTTAATTTCTCAAAATCCACTGGAGCACATATATTGAGACCTACAAAAGGCACATCGGGCTACCAGTCCCTACAATTTTGCCAAGTTTCGTGCAAATCCATTCAGCCGTTCGGGCTAAAAGTGAGGCCAACCGCCCTATGGAAAACTCAATGTTAAAAACACGTTTTGGGACCCCCCTTTTTTCTCGGCCCCCACTGGACGAACCCCCCCCAAATTTTCAAGGGCTGCTCAGAAACAAAATGTGCCATTTTCCTGAAAATTTCAGCCAATTCCGTCCACAAACGCCAAAGTTATTAGACATAGAATTTTCAAAAAACCCATAGAGAAAAAATCCTAACTATATATACCTACTGGCGACCGCCAGTAGGTAATATATATATATATATATATATATATATATATATATATATATATATATATTCACTGAAAAAACCATAGGTTATAGACCATATATAGTTAGGAATTAGCATTTACAAAACCTTGAAAATTCACTGAAAAAACCATAGGTTATAGACCATATATAGTTAGGAATTAGCATTTAAAAAACCTTATTTTACTCACACAAAACCATTGAAATTCCATATATAGTTAGTTGTACTAACTATATATCGCGCACCCGCAATCCACTGCTGATCATGTCACATATTACATCATTCATGACATGGTCAGTGACATCACTGATGACATCACTGATGACATCTCAAATGACATCACTGATGACATCACTGATGACATCTCAAATGACATCACTGATGACATCACATCACAACTGAATGAGTGGATGTATAAGTGTCTGAATGAAGGTTTTAGTAGGTGCGTGACTGACTGTATGAGTGAGTGATTAAATGTGTCTCACTGAATGCATAGGTTAGTGACTAAACTGTCTTAATTTGTGCATCATTATGTCTGGTATTCTGTAAACTGCTGCATGTGTTGATCAGTAGCTATATGAGTAGCTATATGGGTTATTGATTGATTGTCCAAGTATTTGTATGGGAGACTGAGTGTGTGTGTGGCTGGCTGGGAGATGTGTGACTCTGTGCAGATCAATGTGTTCTTGTATCAATGATTTATAAGAGAGTAAGTATGTGTTAGAATATATTTGAAAATGTAAGGTACTCTATGTTTAACTGTATAGATTAGAAAATGGAAGTGTGATTGATTCTTTACAGGACTGACTAGGTGTGTGAGTAACTCCAAGGATGAGTGGCAGAGTGTGAGTGTCTGTATAGGGTGTATGAGTGCATATGATAGTGTTGTAAAGATGAGTGATTGTATGTATGAATGATTGTATGGGTGAATGAGTGAATGTGTGTGTAGACGTAGGAATCAGTGAGTGCGTATGTAGTAACTAGTATTGGTGTGTCAATTGTTTAAAAAAATATATTCTGTATTTAACACTGGGTGTAACAGAGGTTATATTAAAGTGTGAGGAGATGCATTGTATTGTCACATGAATGATATCATCAGTGATGTGACCATTGATGTCAAATGAGATGTCATCAGTGATGTCATTTGAGATGTTATCAGTGATGTCATTTGAGATGTTATCAGTGATGTCATCAGTGATGTCATTTGAGATGTCATCAGTGATGTCATCAGTGATGTCATTTGAGATGTCATCAGTGATGTCATCAGTGATGTCATTTGAGATGTCATCAGTGATGTCATCAGTGATGTCACTGACCATGTCATGAATGATGTAATATGTGACATGATCAGCAGTGGATTGCGGGTGCGCGATATATAGTTAGTACAACTAACTATATATGGAATTTCAATGGTTTTGTGTGAGTAAAATAAGGTTTTTTAAATGCTAATTCCTAACTATATATGGTCTATAACCTATGGTTTTTTCAGTGAATTTTCAAGGTTTTGTAAATGCTAATTCCTAACTATATATGGTCTATAACCTATGGTTTTTTCAGTGAATTTCATTGGTTTTTTAAAAGCTAATATCTATAGCTGTAAAATGTATTCTTCTTTAAATCCAAAAATATATTTTATATGTTTATTAATAAATTTTTTTTAATATTTTTTTTGTTTCGCTCCCGGTCCGCGAACCGGGAAGCTTCCCGTTAGCTCAATTTGATTCCGCGACCCGGTCCGCGAACCGGTAAGAAATCAACATAGTGACGGTATCGCGTTGCCGCGTAATGCGTCTTATGACGTACTGCGTTAGCGCACCCGGAAGTGCCCCGGGGCGCGGACCGAGGCGCGAAACGCAGCTCCCCGGAAGCGATCCGCGGCGCGAAAGCGCAACGTATCGCGTTGCCGCGAAATGCGTCTTGTGACGTATCGCGTTAGCGCACCCGGAAGTGTCCCGGGGCGCGAAGCTTAGCGACCCGGAAGCTAACCGGGGAGCGTTCCGCAGCGCGTAACATGAGCGTGAGAGGTCATGTGACTTGTTAATAAAACTTTTCATTGGTTCATTTCACTTTTGGTTTCATAATGATGGAAGGCTAGGTCAGGTGACTTAAAAATAACACTTTTCATTGGTTGAGAAGTATTGTTTTTTCCCAAATGATGAAAACCCCTCCTTCTTTCCTCACTCTGACTTTCATCATTGTGAGAGGAAGACCTATTTTGCTTGTTGGAAAATGGCTTCATTGGTAGCTTCAGCTGGTGGACCCCCACCACCACCACCACCTCCTCATGGGAAGAGAGGACCACCTCCCCAGGTCCTGACCAACACTGAGGAGGAAGAGGAAGAAATGGATGAGGAGGGAGAAGAACCACAATTTTTAGAAGAGTTGCCCCGGGTTTCCAGAAAGAAAGCCAGTTTCATCTGGCAGTTTTTTTTCAATACCTCGTTGCCAAAAAAAAGTCAACGCGAGGTATGTCACCTGCCTGATATGCAAGGAACAATTGTCCAGAGGGACGGACAAAAAATATAGCTTTGGAAATCACACAATGCACAGGCACATGACGAGGAAACATCCCCTAAATTACAGCCGGGCGGAATTAAGGGATATGCACGACAATCCAAGACCAACTCCTGTGGCCAGACCAACAATACCGGTTTCTCTAACACCAGAAGAGGCACGGGAAACTGTGGCAAATATTCAAGCAAATTTTGGGCACATGATTCACTTATGTATGCACTGTCGTGCATTATTAGCTTGTGGCAACATGAGCATCAATGCACTCAACCTGGCGTATGAACACCATGATTGCCCTAACCGCCCCCAGTAATTTTTTTTTGCTCCTGTTGAGCCCTTTTCAACGCCTGTTTTTTGTTGTTTCCCCCCCCCAAAAAAACCAAAAAATATATAAAATCGTTCAAAAAATACAAAAAAAACTAAAAATGTTCAAAAAATAAAAAAAAATATAAAACAACAAAAATATATAAAAAAAAGTTCTTTTCAGAACTACCTTCCCTTTCCAAAAAAATTGCTAGAATGTTTAGCACTCTGGCAAGCTCTATTTCTTTTGGTTCGCTTCCGGGTTAGCTTCCCGGTACGCGGACCAGGAGCTAACCAAAAAAAAAAAAAAAGTGTAAGTATAAGGAAAGGAAACAGAGAGTGATGTTAAAAGAAAGACAGCTATAGGGAGTAAAGAAGAGATACTGTTTAATAGATCTATTTACCGAAGAAAAGACAGAAGAGGGTATAATTGTGAAAAACAAAATAGATAACGAAGTGAAAGAAAAAAAAAGAGAGTATAACATTAACAAAGAAGAGTTTCTTGGAGAATGTGAGTGAATGTTCAAAATAAGATTAAAACATGAGGAATAACAGAGAGAAAAAAAAAAAAACAGAAAACAAAAAATAACAGAAAAAGATTAATTGAAACAGCAAAGAAATGTAATTAACATAGAGCCATATCATCAACATAGGCAATAAAAGTTTTGCAGCTTTTATTGGCAGAAATGTGTCGCTAAAGCTGCTTTTGTGGCAGAAAACTGCCACTAAAACCACTTTTGCACCAGTTTTCTGCCAATAAAAAGAGCAATAATTTTATTGGCTGTGTTCATAATATTCCCCTTAGTGTGCTTCAACTACACAGAGAAAGCATTATGAACAAGTAGTGATAGAGTGATCAGTCAAAGACACTAAGAGTAATAGAGACGCAGTGAGTGAACAAGAGTGAGGAACTATGAGAAGAGAGGGACTGAGAAAAAGAGTGGAAGGAGTTGAGTAAGTAGGTAATAGAGAAAGGAATGAGGGAAGTAGCAAAGGCAGGAAACTGAGGGTTAAAGAAATGAAGCAGTGGAACTAATAGTAGTTAAATGTGATAGAAATGTAACGAAAACAGTACAAAATATTTACCTTATAATTGTCGTTAAATTACTCACTTTTTGTTTTTATACTTTCAATCTGTGAAAGAGAGAACAAACATTTGAAAAATATTAAAAAATGTATTTAAAAATTAGAAAAGACAAGGGAAAAGATTGAAGGACAAACAGTTTTTCAACAACTTTGACACTTACAGAAGCTTCTGCTTCTCCAGGCCCCCTACACAGTCCTAAAGATATACATTTTAAACTAACAGTATCTTGATGCAGATGAAGTGAGGCCTATCTTAAAACATGGTGCATCTTTTGCATTGCTGTTGTTTCAGAAAAGTGTCGCAAGACACTAAAATTTTAAATAATTGCTTCAGGATGCCAATAAGATGTCTACTATCCAGAGGTTTGTTTCAGGTGAGGCCTACTCAGGGTTGCAGATGAGATTTACACTTGTTGAAGAGTACAGAGGAGATAATACATGTGAAGGTCTACCAATGAAGTGAGTCATGTCCACTGCACTCTTCAACAAAGTTCAAACCTCCTATGTTTCCCTGGACAGACCTAAACTTGATCTGCTCAATGTGATTCGTAATGATAGGAAACACAGGTGATGTAAATGAAATACGTGCAATTTATTTTGCTCATTTCACAATCACATCACTTGTGTTTCCTTTGCTTAGGTATCTCATTGTGCAGATGTAGTCCAGCATATGAAAGAATACGCAGAAGTGCAGCACTGCATGCAACAACTTTGACACTTACAGAAGCCTCACCTTCTCCATGCCTCCTACACAGTTCTACATATACATCATAAATGCAAATAGTACAGAATTAATTATACATGTTAAATGGTTTATTGTTGCTGTTCTCAGAATGTATCAAAATTCACTAAAAACAGTGACTTGAAGGTATTCATCATATAACAGCGGGGAAAAAAAAACACAATCAAAATGATTGTGTTTAAAAAACCCATACAACATAAGAAATGAAAATTCAGAACTCCTTAAAGTTAACTTACTTTCCATGACGTCCAAGGATGTCCTATGAACAGCTTACACTCTTTTGTGCTGTTATTACTTTCAGCCCGCCACTTTCTGAAAGAAAATCTCCATTGTTTTTAAAAACACGTTACATGCAATAAATGACTTCTTGCTCCCTACCACAAGTTTCCACAAGGCCAAATCTGGTCAGAGCCATTTATAACTCTTGGATTTCTTGTAAGCCCATCCCGTCATTTGGCATTTCCGCAACTTTCAGAATTAAAATGTTGAAGATCATTTTCACAATCCTGGAATAGTAATATCTTCCCCTTCTTGCTCAGTCATGTTCTACATTTCCTATGACACTGATACTGCTTACTATGAAGCAGACTTACACTACCTCTATGACTACTACAATTATTTAATTCTCTACATCACTTTTAATCACAAAGCAATGTAAAACAGTAGACAGCATTGCAGACTTACATTCCCTCTACTCCATGTTTTGATTGGCTGCTTCAATTAGCTTATAAAAAGAAACAGTTTTTCTGAACTCATTCAAAGTGCACGTATTTCTCCATGATGTCCAGTCCTATGGTTAGAAGTTATGTCTCTGAACTACACTTATCCTCAAGGCCAAATTGTGTAGGAGCCATTAGAACTTCTTGAAATTCCACAGAGCACATCCCGAGATTATTTCCCTAAAATTTTGGTTTTAAAAACACCAGGTAAGAGTTTTTAAGGTCATACGGCAATTTTTTGGGGAAAATTAAAACAGAATCATTGCAGAATGACCAGCCATTTCTAGACTTTAAATAAGCTGTGTAATGTCCTGATGTTATTGAAGGGCCGTCATGATATATAATTGCTGCAGTTACAAAAGTCCTTCCTGATATTGACAACTGCGAAGCTACAAAATTTTTTATTAAAGTTGTCAATTTTGTTCCATCAGTCCTACATCGTTGGAACATTAAAATGACATACTGGCCATATGTTCGTATAAATAATGTGGACATCATTTCAGAGTTACATTGGCTACACTCCATGTTGTGATCAGCTGCTTTTACTAGCTTATTAAAGGAGACTGATTTACTGTCTGGCAAAGTTAAATATATAAATCTTTCTGAGTCTACACTAGTAGTACTTGATACCATACAGTTCTCGCAGTCATGCTGCCATTGATAAGAAAGCCCAAACAGCTGATCTACATCTACACCTTCAGCATGTAATACATCAAGCATATACATTAAAAACTCCTGACAATCTTGCTGAATATTTTGAGAGAATTGTGTTTGGCCTGAACATCTGTCTAACAGATTTCGAATTTCAGACACACTTTCTATGTTTCTTCTATCAGTGCTACATTTCTCTAACACAGAATTTAACAAACTGCAAAATCTTTGATCAGAATTGACCACAATCTCTTCTTTTACATTTTCTAGAGAAAACAAAACATTAACCACTACATTAGCATAGCAGTTGACACCAGAACTGTTTTCAAATTGAAAACCAACAACATCTTCAACAGAATCCTTTTTGTTTCTGCTTGTAATTTTAGGTTCATCGACTTTTCGTCTTTTTGCTACAACCTCCCCAGTATTGGTCACATTTCTTCGTTTCCGGCCTACCACACGTTTCTCAAACAAAGGATACTGAGGCAAATGTGGCGCATACTCTCTTCTTAACCTATTGTATTCCTTAACACAATCTAGATCAGCACAAATGTTTGTGACATCACACTCAATCAAGTACAATCCCGATAAAGTTCTAACTCGTGACAATGCCACATATGCCATACCCTCCTTGAACACAGAACTGCCAATATTCACCAATGCACTGTCTACACTTAAACCTTGCGATTTATGGATTGTCACCGCATATGCCAAGCAAACAGGAAACTGCTTACGGCGAACATATAAGTCTTTTACAAGCAAAAATCTAGCAGAGCAACAACCAATTAGCTGTACTTCCTCAATGCCATCAAATTTAATTTTTAAAAATTCAATTCCATCTCTATTTCTGTATTTTACAAAATCAACAACATTACCCATTGATCCATTTACCAGACCTCTTTCAACATGTAAATTCCTTCTTAAAATTATACGGCAGTTCAAGCACACATTCAGAGTCTTTTCAAAACCTGCAGTTTTAGATATACTCTTCTCTAATGAATACAATTTTGTTTTCAGATTCTCAGACAAAATAATTGTTGATCCCATATGCTCTACTCTGTCAATAGCTTCCAGTTTCACAATCTCTTGCTTTTCTAAATGCAACATTTTGTTGTGGAATTTGGCACATTCTGCAAGAGTTGGCATCAAACATATTCCAGATTTCTTATCAGTAATTTTCTGAAAAATATTCTCAGGCACAACATCTTGTTCTGGATATAAATTTGACAGTAATCGTGCATGTAAAGCTTCTTTCCCATGCTCGGTCACTTTTCCAATTCTAACATCTTGTAGAATAGTCTTGTAAACTTCATCCTTCGCCTGACGCATATTTTCATGCAGTTCAGCATAATTGAAGTTTAACCATATATTGACGTTGCCAATGCTGCCTAGGCACTTCCTGGTATCTTCATGGGTGAGCATTTTGAACACAGGTTGCCCTTTCACTGGTGTCAGCTGCAGAAGATCTCCGAAAACAATGATGTGTTTGCCACCAAATAACACATCATACTCTGTTTTGAGAACTTCTTGCATCCTCAAATGCACAAAGGCAAGCATGACATTGGAAACCATGCTTACTTCGTCAATGATAAGAAGTTTCATTTTCCTCAAGATTCTTGAAACTTCAAAACAAGCATCTCCAGATAGCTTGTGATATTGTAATTTGTTGTCATGCTCCACTGGCAGCATCAGTAAACGATGTAAAGTAATCCCTTTAATGTTATGTGCTGCCAGTCCAGTTGGAGCGGTGACAACACAAGACAGCGATGACTCTGTCCTTTCCTGCAAATAGCATGAAATTGCTTTAATGAGGAAACTTTTTCCAGTTCCCGCTTCTCCACTCACGTACAGTCGGACAGGCTTCAACGACGTACATGAGCACTCTTTCTTGTCATGACTTAATCCATGATCAATTTGCATGGTAACTTAGTCATATATTTTCCTCTGCTCAACGTTGAGTTGTCTTTCCAACTCTTCTAAGTTAACCGCATCCTCCTGAGCATGTGCCATGGCTCTTTCAACTTCATTCATGGCAGTGGCAGCTTCATTTTCGATAACAGGTCCTCCTAGTGGATCCTGACTCAATGAAGCAGAACTCTGACTGTCCTGAGAACTGTCTCTGGCAATCTCGGCTGCAATCGTTGCTTCCTGCTCAATTTCCGCATTCAACATTTCTACATATTTGGGAAAAGCAGGACATTCTATGGTCTCCTTGGCGGCATTGAAAGAGTCTTCGTAACAGAGGAAATCTCCAAGCAGTTCCTCTTCTGCACGCCAAGGCTTGAAAAGTTGCAAAAGTGCTAAATAGAAAAACTCATTTTTTTCAGGAGATTCGCCACTCAATTTTCGATGGTTTACCAAGTGGCATTTTCTTTGCTTGACCAGACATCCCTCACTTCCTATTACAGCATACACTCCTTTCTCAGTATCTTCTTTGATGTTCCTCTTGAATATGTAATTTTGAAGAACCTCATACAGACAAACATTGTCGAGGTGACTGCTTCTATTTGGATAATATGTATCCAACATGTTGGTCTTCAAAATGTCGGTACTGTTTGGCTCCTTTTCCGCCAAATACTCAATTTCCCGCACAGGTTTCAGAACTCGATTACGCGTTGCAGCAAGACCAAGACTCGCCCAAACGATACTCCTGGACTTGGCATAGAGACTTGCTGAAGACAACCGGTCAGAGCATTCGTAAGCTCCGATTTCTCGATGCGACAACATCTTCAGACTGAAACTGTACAACTTCTTGCTGAGGCTCTTTTCATGGGAAATGTCCTCCCACATATCCTTCAATTCTGTCTTCTCTTTTTTGGTGACGTAAGACGTCACATACCGAGCCACAGCCATACAGTTATCAGCCACAAACTGTATATCCATGTTAGCATTCCACATGGACAAAATCACCGGGTTGTAGTCGTTGATGTACTTGGACTCTTCGTTCCTCTTCAAATTGTATGTGTTTTTAGGTGATTTCTTCATGACATTATGTCGCAGCGAAGACATCAAACTGTTTACTCTTCCTTTAGAAATCACCGGTCGTGGAAAACCGAAACGACATTTGGTGTAGAACTTGTCCTTGTTTCGGAATTTACGATGGCAGTACTTTCCACATCGATGGCTTTGGAAACGCAGAACTGTTTCTCTTAGGCTTTTCTTCTCCTTTGCGTTTGGAACAGCACACGTAGAATACTGTTGGATGAAACTCATCACTGAGTCTTCTGGATCCGTTCCAAATTTAGGTGCATCCTTGATCCACAGCAACATATGTATATGAGGAGCACCTCTTGCTTGGTACTCCTTTCTCCAGAAGAAATCCAACACCTCTCCAAGAGGTGGATTCTTCTTATTCATGATGAAAGACATCATAGCTTCAAATCTATGATTGAAGTACCTACATACATTGACTGGATCCAAAGAGCACAGTTCTCCGGGTGTCTATAATTCGATGTTATCTACGTTAGCATTTGCCTCTCGTAGAAATTCAAGTAAGTCTTCCCAGCCATACTCGGCACAGCTCAGAGTGAGGAACCATGTGGGAGTACCTAAGTTCCTCAGCATACATTTTAAATCACCATGACGACGGTACCAGTACTCATTAGTACCACGCTGACACGCCATGAGATTAATCAGGTGAGAATCCAAAATACTGTCTTGGACATTGACTTTATCCATAAAGTCACTTGCCGAGATGTTTTGCATGTGTATACCACTTTTCAAGATGTGGTTCACTGCATATGACAGTCCAGACAGATCGCTTTCAAACAGGAGATGAAACAAATAGGGAATGCATTGTCGAAACCTAGCATCTCCTGCATACAATCGCAAAGTCCGGTATTCAGAAGCAGGAATTTGATGAGGTCGCTCATCATATCTTCCTCCCTGACCTGTTGGAAAAAGCTGTGGGAAACACCGAGCTTCCAAACTTTCCTCCCAAACACTAATGGGACTCCCTTTGGCTTGTTTCATTTGAAACAACTCAATAGCATTCCCCATGACTTCCTTGGAATGCAAAGGATGAACACTATAATGTTCATATATTTCTTCACTAGTAGAGGGTTCTACTTTCTCAATTTGACCAGCACACAAATCACTATCCTCTTCCTCACTTACTTCCTCTTCTGCAACATATACATTCTTATAGTATTTATTATTTTTTTTCAAATACAATGTTGCCTTTTTAACTTTCCTAACATCTACTAAATCTTGCCATATTTTCTTATTCTTTGTCGGAACCCCATTAACTAAGATAACCAGAGGTTCCTCTTCCACTTTTTCTACTCCAATTGTGTTAATGTTTTTCTTCAAATCTAGAGGCAAATAAACAACTCTTCCCTTTAATCCTCTCTGTAAATCTGATGGAGGCAATTTCCCTGTCTTTGGCTCCATTCTTACAATAGCCTGAAAGGGATGGATACTTTGAATCAAAATAGATTCATAAGTATTTAAATCCTTCAATTCAGAAGGAATCTCAACCAATTCCAGATTATTATGAACTGCTCTAGCAGGCATCTGGTTTTGATTTAATTTGCAACAACAATAAGTACACACACGTTGATCCAATCCCAAATCAAAACAATTTTCTACCATCAAGTATGTTGCGAAATCCTTCCATTCACTATTATCTTCCCTTTCACTTTTTGCATATAAATCCACTAACTTAGTCTGATTCTTATAATAAGTGCGTCGACAACACACACAAGTGAAATTAGGCCTCTCACTTGATTTCACCTCAAACGTCGCAATTTCCCTCTGGAAATTATCTGTACTGGAAACCTGTACACTATCTTCCACATGACCCTCTTCTTCTTGCTCAATTTCAACATTCTCCTCTTTACTTCCAAAGTAACAAAACTCAATTTCTTCACATATATTCTTCACATCTATTTCAGAACCATGCAAAAGAGCAGCGCATAATTGTTTAAGCATAATTGCTGGACTCTTAGCATAATACAACATTCTAACTAATTTCCTCACTTTATTATGATGCACTGCTAGCATCCTGAAATGATGAAAAACACTCTGGCATACTCTCCTGGAAAGACAAGCCAGTGAATGACCATGCAAACCTGTCACTTCTCTTACTCTGCAAGGATCTAATTCTTGCAACAACCTTATTTTCTGCTTCAAACTTTTCTTATTAAATGACCGTACAAAATCACAAAGCAAATTGATGGAATCCTGTCGCACACTGCAAATACTACTACACTTCCAGGTGTACACAGGACCCTTAGCACGTCTTCCTAAAACCTCATTACCTAACACCTCTTCTGCCTCTGTTGTCACAA
Organism: Lissotriton helveticus; assembly: GCF_964261635.1. Taxonomy (NCBI): domain Eukaryota; kingdom Metazoa; phylum Chordata; class Amphibia; order Caudata; family Salamandridae; genus Lissotriton; species Lissotriton helveticus. The sequence goes on along the minus strand of NC_136069.1, from coordinate 993,315,792 downwards.
GTTTTTCTTTTTCAACTGGACAACCACCTTTCACTTCATAAGCACGACCACTGGTGTCAACTGCATGCACCAAATCATTATCCTGGAAATAACTCTCCTCATTAAAAAATGCCTCACAGCTTGAACTATGCATCCATTCTCCAGAAAAAACTTCACAAAAATGACTACGATTAACTATTCTCTTCCATCTACTATTTCTTTTGAAATCATAAATTACCTTGTTTAGCTTCCTAATTCTATTGATTATCAAAATAAATAACTTACGTTTAATTTCAAATGCCTGATCAATAACTTTCTCAACTTTTTTTTTTCTCTTATAAAAAACCAGTTTCTGTTGACCTTTCTTAATATTTTTTAACAAATTGCCAATTATCCTGTTGCGGAACATTCGTTTACGAATCTCCCTAAACTGTTGTTTCCTTCTACTATCATGCACAGAGTTATCTCTTGCTCTAGCAGTAACATTTTTGATTGGCCTTTCCTTTCCATTTGAATTCCTTCTCGTTTTATGGACTGAAACATTTTCTGTAGTAATATTTTTTTTACTACACATATTTCTTATGAAATATTTTGTGCTCTTACCCGGTGCTTTCTTCGTGACTTGACAAATCTTTTTGTTAGAGGACTGCTGCTTATTTTCTTTCACCTGCTGTCTTTGACGTTTTGCAGCCTTTCTCTGTCTTTCTATTGTTGGCATGGTGAAATCTTGAAATGATCTGCAGTTGAATCTGTGGTAAAATATAATAAAAAATGTTATTAACCATTATTACCAAACAGTAAAACAATAACAGTGATCAAAAACTTAACACACTACTTGACATTTTAAATAGAAGATTTTTTAGTCCTTGCAAATTTACAATACAGAAATAGCAGAAAAGAAATGACATTTATATTTATGTTACCTGTGCTATTTTATATGTGAATCTGATCTAATTTTATGAGCATATTTTAATATTTTATTGAAGACACTACACATAACCTGCTTTTGAAGGTGTCTTTATTTTTAAATTAAACGGTTTACCTTTTTACTTTTTATTAATTATAAATTTTAAAAATAAATGTTTATATTTCCATAGGCTCAAGCAGGTCAGCTTCCCATCCTATGTCATATAATTCGGACAAATCTGCATCCTCATCACGCTCTTCTGCATCCTCAGGATTTAAATCATCCAAGGGATCAACATCCACTGATGTTTCAATTACAAGTTCAATGATGAGGTCAAAATCAACTGATTGCAGATTGTCGCTCATGTTGAGGTTGTCTTTATCTTTAAAGAAAGATAACAACAATGAGATGTTGCAGAGTAAGAGACAAATCTCAGAGATTATAATAGTAAAATTGTTTAACAAGAATAATATTTTGCAGCTATTATTTAGCCATGTCCAGCAATGCTGAGCAGGTGAAGACTATGTCTAAATTTTCAGTGAACAGGACTCATCTCTTCTTAACCTTGGATAAGCCTCACCGACTCTGTGTGTCCTGCACATACTTAAATGTAAAGGGGCAGATTTATGTTAAATGGCACATCCCCAGGCATGCACCAGTTAACGTGCACCACTACTCTGCCACCCATGGTGTGCCGTATTTACAATCAGATAGGAGAAAGCTTCGTCAAAACCCTGCGCCTGCTTTAAGCAGGCATAGGTCTTGACACAACATTGTGGAGATGGGGCACCCCTGAGCCTTGCTTGAGCTGCATCGCACTTGCGATACAACTCCAGCAATCACTACCTTTACAGCACAGATACGTCACGCATCTGTGCCATTTTTGCCCCATGATGCCCCGTATTCTAAATGCAGCACACCATGGGTGGCGGAACAGCGGCGCAGGATGACTGACACATCCCTGGTGATGCACCAGTCATCATAAATCTATCCCTAAGCTTCTTATCTTGTTACAGATGAACCGCCATATGTAGCATGAAACTATTTTGCATTTCCTAAATAGCGAATTTTAAGGAATAAATAGCAATTCTTTACCATTCCTAATTTGCAATGAGCAAATTGCTAATTGCAAGTTACCCATTCATTTCCATGGGCTAGGAGGCTCATAGGAATGAAGGTTTAATTTGCGATTAGCAATTTGCTCATCACAAATTAGGAATTTTCCAAGGGTGCAGGGGTGTCTCAAGAACACCCTGCTGCACCCCTGAAAAAGAAATTTGGGGGCATATGGCACACATACATGCCCTAAGGGCATGTGTTGGCGTCATATGGCACCTTTTGTTTTTTTGAAAAAAAGCTTTTTGAAAAGAATTCACAAATTACCACCAATTTACCACAATAGTTTCCAAATCCTTAATGTCATTTTTTACATATTTTTTGTTTGATACATTTCATTTAAGTAGTCACAAAATTTGCAAATCCTTCAGTGCAATTGCAAAATAAGGAATAGCAAATTTTGCTACTCCTTATTTTGCATCAAACTTGTTTGATACATACCATTTGTCTAATTAACATTCGCAAAGGCCGAAATTCGTAGAATTTTGATCTTTGCGAATGCTAATTAGCTTGATACATATGGCCCCAAGTGAGGCCTGTTTTGCGACATGGTGCATCTTTTGCATCACTGCTGCATCGGTTTCATGTGGTACGTTTTTTTTACACCATGACATATCTGCCTAAATGCATCAATTTGTAATGTTGTCGCCTCATAGCAAATCTTTTGCACCGCCGCTGCATCATAAAAGTGACGCACAGTGGCACAAAAGAGGCATACACCTATCATAAATCTGTCCCTAGCATTTTAAATGATTAATCCAGGATGACGATAAAGTGTGGCCTATCCAGAGGTTTGTTTAAGGTGAGGCCTACTCAGGATTGCAGATTAAAGTTACGCTTGATGAAGAATACAGAGGAGATAATACATGTAAAGGCCTACCAATGAAGTAAGTAATGTCCACTTTATTGCGCCAGTCATCATAAATGTATCCCTAAGCTTCTTATCTTGTTACAGATGAACCACCATATGTACCATCAAACTATTTTGCATTTCCTAAATAGCAAATTTTAAGGAATAAATAGCAATTCTTTACCATTCCTAATTTGCAATGAGCAAATTGCTAATTGCAAATTAGCACCGCCGCTGCATCATAAAAGTGACGCACAGTGGCACAAAAGAGGCATACACCTATCATAAATCTGTCCCTAGCATTTTAAATGATTAATCCAGGATGACAATAAGGTGTGGCCTATCCAAAGGTTTGTTTAAGGTGAGGCCTACTCAGGATTGCAGATTAAAGTTACGCTTGATGAAGAATACAGAGGAGATAATACATGTAAAGGCCTACCAATGAAGTAAGTAATGTCCACTTTATTGCGCCAGTCATCATAAATGTATCCCTAAGCTTCTTATCTTGTTACAGATGAACCACCATATGTACCATCAAACTATTTTGCATTTCCTAAATAGCAAATTTTAAGGAATAAATAGCAATTCTTTACCATTCCTAATTTGCAATGAGCAAATTGCTAATTGCAAATTACCCATTCACTTCCATGGGCTAGGAGGCTCATAGGAATGAAGGTTGCAATTTGCGATTAGCAATTAGCTCATCACAAAATAGGAATTTTTTCAAGCGTGCAGGGGTATCTCAAGAACACCCTGCTACACCCCTGAAAAAGAAATTTGGGGGCATATGGCAAACATACATGTCCTAAGGACATGTATAGGCGTCATATGGCACCTTTTGTTTTTTGGAAAAAAATGCTTTTTGAAAGGAATTCGCAAATTACCACAAACTAGAAGTTGGTGGTAGTTTCCAAATCCTTAATATCATTTTTTACATATTTTTTGTTTGATACATTGCATTTAAGGAATCGCAAAATTTGCAAATCCTTCAGTGCAATCGCAAAATAAGGAATAGCAAATTTTGAATTAAGGACATTTTAAGTAATTTCCACATGTGCAGTGTTTTCAAATTATGATTTGAAAATCGTTTTTGGGGAAAAGTAATGGTTTGCAAATTTATGACAAGGACATAATGGTGTATGCTTCTCTATAAGGCATTTCAGTGTCTCTGATGTCATTTTTCCCATATTACATTATAAGACCTTTCCCCATGGAGCACATTCCTTGTAAATATGCTCCCACCTGTGCATGGTGAATTTAGATTTTGACTGTTTGAGTCACATAGCCATGTTAAAAGTCACCCCAAAAAATTGCAAACGCTTTAAAAAAACACATTCATGTGTCTTAAGGACATTTTAAGTCATTTCCCCGTGGACAGTGTTTTGTAAGTGGCGCAAAAGAGGCATACACCTATCATAAATCTGTCCCTAGCATTTTAAATGATTAATTCAGGATGACGATAAGGTGTGGCCTATCCAGAGGTTTGTTTAAGGTGAGGCCTACTCAGGGTTGCAGATTAAAGTTACGCTTGATGAAGAATACAGAGGAGATAATACATGTAAAGCTCTACCAATGAAGTAAGTGATGTCCACTTCATTGCGCCAGTCATCATAAATGTATCCCTAAGCTTCTTATCTTGTTACAGATGAACCGCCATATGTATCATCAAACTATTTTGCATTTCCTAAATAGCGAATTTTAAGGAATAAATAGCGATTCTTTACCATTCCTAATTTGCGATGAGCAAATTGCTAATTGCAAATTACCCATTCATTTCCATGGAGCAGGAGGCCCATAAGAATGACGGTGCAATTTGCGATTAGCAATTAGCTCATCGCAAATTAGGAATTTTTCCAAAGGTGCAGGGGTGTCTCAAGAACACCCTGCTGCACCCCTGAAAACGAAATTTGTGGACATATGGCGCACATAAATTTTAACAACATTCCTTTACCTCAAAAACGATTTTCAATTCATAATTTGAAAACACTACCCACAGGGAAATTACTTAAAATGTCCTTAAGACACATGAAAGTGTTTTTTTATTGCCTTTCCAGCATGGTTGGGTCACTTTTAACATGGCTATGTAACACAAACATTTAAAATCTAAATTTCCCATGCACAGGTCGGAGCATATTTACAAGCAACTTGCGCCACAGAGAAAGGTCTTACATTAAAATGGGAAAAATAACATCAGGGACAGTCAATTGCCGTATAAAGAAGCATACACCATTATGTCCTTGTCATAAATTTAAAAACAATTCCTTTTCCCCAAAAACGATTTTCAAATCATAATTTCAAAACACTGCACATGGGAAAATTACTTAAAATGTCCTTAAAACACATAAAAGCGTTTTTTGATTGCCTTTGCAGCATGTTTGTATCACTTTTAACATGGCTATGTAACACAAACATTCAAAATCTAAATTTTCCATGCACATGTGGGAGCATATTTACAAGCAATTTGCGCCACATAATTCATAATTTTCTCCTAAAAGCACACTATTCTCTATCTAAATTAAAGAAATATTTTCTCACCTTAGCAAATACTTTGAGTTTGAAAACAGTCTCAGAAACACACCAATTTGTCTTCAGCAGAGCAAAAGGTATGCACTCCAGAGTCTGCAGCTATCAAAAGCACAGAAATGCTGTAATTCTTCACACATATCTCTCATGTCACCCAATCAAAACTCTTCCCTCACTTTTTTTCAAATGAAAACCCTTCCCCCCTCTGCCATTTCATGCCTTTTCTGCATGGCAACCACCTCTTGGAAGACTTCTGGTGTTTGCAAGTTCACACAACTTTGTTGCAATTGAACTCTGAACTCTCAGTGCACCTGCATATCCAGTGCATTCTTTCATTTAATGATTTTTTATTGACCATTCAAAATACATCTTTCAAAGAACACATCCGTGCACCCTAACTTTCTGTTTTCAGCAATCAAAATCCACCAATCACTGTTACTGCTTCATGAACACAGAAACTCCACAGTTTTTTTCATTTTAAACTCTCATTTTTTCAACTGCCATTTTATTGCCACACTTCATCTGACTGCAGGAGAACCTTCTCTCACCATGTTTTCTGTCTGGATTGTTGGACATAGTTATATTCACTGGGCTCAAAGGTACGTTGAAAACAGGAAATTACCTAACCTCAATTTACAAGATGTGGAAATTAAGTGGTTTGGCCACAAAGGATTAAAATGTCACCAATTGATACCATTGGTGAAAACCTTTATGCATTTGCCCAAACCTGACCTGTTAATTGTGCACTGTGGAGGTAATGACTTGGGCACTTTGACTGGTGTAGGTCTGGAAATGCTTTTAAAGGACACCTTTGAGCAATTAATGGCACTTTTTCCTCAGACTGCCTTGGTATATTCAAATATATGCCAAAGACAGAAATGGAGGTGGTCAAACGAATTTTGTCCACAAATTGAGAAGTCGAGGAAGCATGTAAACAAATCTGTTTCAGCTTACATGAGAGACCATGGAATGGGCTCCCTGTACAACAATAACTTGCGTTACTACATGCAAGATATCTACAGAGGAGATGGAATTCACTTCTCAGATGAGGGCAACAGAGTTTTCACTCTGAATTTAAGAATGTGCATTGGTACCTACTTATAAGTACCTAAATGTACCATAAACCCAAAAGCTCTTCTCAGAGCTACCCTACATCTGATCACTCACAATTATTATTTTACTCTAACATTTTTCACTAATTTCCAACAAAGTACGCTCCCTGGGGCGCTACCCGGTACGCGAACCGGGAGCTAACCTCGCGAAATGTTTTTTAAAAATGTTTTTTTTTTCGCACATATAAGCCTCCTCAGCCACCCTCAGAAAACCTAGGGGGTCAAGATAACTCTACCGTGCCCCCTTCTACCCATTCTGAACATTATTTGCCCTCCATCTTGTATCTTAATTCGACCGAAACACAAAATGGTGGACTCCCGGAACGCTTAAGGTTCGCGAACCGGGGCGCTCAACGGTACGCGTACCGGGTCGCTCCCTGGGAAGCGCACCATCAAAAAAGGTGGGAAAGTAGTTCACAGAAAAGCCACTGGAGACAATTTCACCAAATATAGATTAGCTCATACTACATACCAATCCCTACCATTTTCACAAATTTGATTGGAATTCCATTTAGTCATTTAGCCTGTAGACCTCTCTAAATACCCTGAGGTAAATTACTTCACAAAACACATCTGAAGTGTTGGAATTGACAACCAATGAAAATGTTACTTTCATTTTCTACTTTTTTTACCTGACATTTCATTGGTTATATACCTGAATATATATAAAGGAAGAGAAGAAAACACAGCCATTTTGACTACTACTTCTTGCTGTACATTTCAATAGTATTTTCACTAATTCCTTCAACTTCTTTCTAAAGGTAAGTTTTTATTTTTAAAACTGAAGTATATTGTGCACTATAAGTTAATATGGTAAACTTTTTCTGATAGATATATACTATCCCTCTGTAGTAGTTATAGATTTAGAGAGACTTCTCTGTTATAGTTATGGATGGAGTTAGGCTTCTCTTGTATAATTATGAATTTACTTACGTTAAATCACATACACTTTTTTATATTCCTACTTCCACTCTGATACTATACACTGCCCAAAGATAAATTCACTGATAAAAAATGCCTATCTAAAAATATTCCCAACATTGCCCTATCTCTACTAATATATATTTTTTTAATCCAAATTTCAGGCAAAATGGAAGGCGAAAACCAAGTTTCTTTTGAAATGGACCTGCAAGAGAGCAGCCAAGAATTGATTGATACAATTGATCAAATTGACATTGAATTTTTCGATGAAACTTGGGACAATGAACTACTGCAATGTGTACAAGCAGTAGATAACCTCCTTGCAAATGAGGACATTTTACACCCTCAGAGACTACAATGTATATTCCATGATAATTATGAAATTTCTGACAATGAAATGTTAGAAAGTTTAATAAATTATGAAACACAATCACAATAAAAAAAATGCTTAAAAAATAAAAAAAATAAAAAATAATCAACAAAAACAACAATCAATTAACATACAGCATTTGAAAAGTCTATCATTCATTTTTCATTGCAGTACGCTGCCCAGAACGCTTCCCGGTTCGCGGACCGGGCGCTCCCCACGAAAAAAAAAAAAAAAAAATTTTGTTTTTTTTGCCCCGCGGGGCCCTTTTAAAACCTCCACATTAAATCTAGGGGGTCAGGGAGGATCTAGTATGCCCCCTTATGGTCATTTTCGCCTTTGTTTTGGCCTCCTCTTGTCTCTCAATCCTACCGAGAGACAAGATGGCGGCCGCTCCGGACTGTTTAGAATGTTGACAGACACCGGAGAGCCAATCAGCTTAGCTACGCGAAGTTCCGGTACGCTTAAGGTCCGCGGACCGGAGCGCTGCCCGGAGCGCGCTTACAGATATATATCTTTTTTTAAACGTTAATTTCTCAAAATCCACTGGAGCACATATATTGAGACCTAGAAAAGGCACATCGGGCTACCAGTCCCTACAATTTTGCCAAGTTTCATGCAAATCCATTCAGCCGTTCGGGCTAAAAGTGAGGCCAACCGCCCTATGGAAAACTCAATGTTAAAAACACGTTTTGGGACCCCCCTTTTTTCTCGGCCCCCCCTGGACGAACCCCCCCCAAATTTTCAGGGGCTGCTCAGAAACAAAATGTTCAATTTTCCAGAAATATTTCAGCCAATTCCGTCCACAAACGCCAAAGTTATTAGACATAGAATTTTCAAAAATCCCATAGGGAAAAAATCCTAACTATATATACCTACGGGCGACCGCCAGTAGGTAATATATATATATATTACCTACTGGCGATAGCCAGTAGGTATATATAGTTAGGATTATTTTCCATAGGGAAATCGCAACATTCTATTGGGAATAACTTTGGCGCCGGTTGAGGAATCTTCCTGAAATGTTCCTTAACTTTGCCTCACGGCGCTCCGCTCCTTCCCTGAAAGTTTGGGGGGGATTCGTCAAGCGGGGGCCGAGATAAAAGGGGGGTCCCAAAACGTGTTTTCCCCATGTTAATTTCCATAGGGCGGTTGGACTCACTTTTAGCCCGAACGGCTGAATGGTTTTCCACCAAACTTGGCAAAATTGTAGGGACTGGTAGCCCGATGTGCCTTTGCTATGTCTCAAGATATGTGCTCCAGTGGTTTTTATGAAAATTAACTTTGAAAAAAGATATATTGGGCTACATTGGGCTATATATATGTTAGAGCCCAAATGTAGCCCAATGTAGCCCAATGTAGCCCAATGTAGCCCAAAGATGGCCACCAGAGACAAAAAAAAACAAATGTAGCCCAAATATCAGCCAGATGTAGCCCAACTATAGCCCAATGACAGAATGTCCCAGAGTGTTCTAAAGAACAACTAGAGCGCTAACAGTCTTACTTATGACAAAAGTATGGCACACCTGAAGTCATCTTGATTGGAATAAAGTGTTAACACTTAAAACATTTAATTTGCCAAGGAACAAAATGAGGGGGTTCATTTTGCCATAGAAATTATGATTAGTGCTGAAGAAAGAAAAATTAGGGCACATTTTGAGTGACTTCTCAAATCCTCTTATATTTCATTAAAAAAATTCTGATGTGCAGTCTCCCAAGATGGCCACCAGAGACAAAAGAGCCCAAATGTAGCCCAATTATCAGCCAGATGTAGCCCAACTATAGCCCAATGACAGAATGTCCCAGAGTGTTCTAAAGAACAACTAGAACGCTAACAGTCTTACTTATGACAAAAGTATGGCACACCTGAAGTCATCTTGATTGGAATAAAGTGGTAACACTTAATACATTTAATTTGAAAAGGAACAAAATGAGGGGTTTCATTTTACCATAGAAATGTTATTACCTACTGGCGATAGCCAGTAGGTATATATAGTTAGGATTATTTTCCATAGTAAAATCGCAACATTCTATTGGGAATAACTTTGGCGCCGGTTGAGGAATCTTCCTGTCATTTTTCTTAATTTTTCCTCGCGGCGCTCCACTCCTTCCCTGAAAGTTTGGGGGGATTCGTCAAGCGGGGGCCGAGATAAAAGGGGGGTCCCAAAACGTGTTTTCCCCATGTTAATTTCCATAGGGCGGTTGGACTCACTTTTAGCCTGAACGGCTGAATGGTTTTCCACCAAACTTGGCAAAATTGTAGGGACTGGTAGCCCGATGTGCCTTTGCTATGTCTCAAGATATGTGCTCCAGTGGTTTTTACGAAAATTAACTTTGAAAAAATATATATTGGCTACATTGGGCTATATATATGTTAGAGCCCAAATGTAGCCCAATGTAGCCCAATGTAGCCCAAAGATGGCCACCAGAGACAAAAAAAACAAATGTAGCCCAAATATCAGCCAGATGTAGCCCAACTATAGCCCAATGACAGAATGTCCCAGAGTGTTCTAAATAACAACTAGAGTGCTAACAGTCTTACTTATGACAAAAGTATGGCACACCTGAAGTCATCTTGATTGGAATAAAGTGTTAACACTTAAAACATTCAATTTGCAAAGGAACAAAATGAGGGGGTTCATTTTGCCATAGAAATTATGATTAGTGCTGAAGAAAGAAAAATCAGGGCACATTTTGAGTGACTTCTCAAATCCTCTTATATTTCATTAAACAAATTCTGATATGCAGTCTCCCAAGATGGCCACCAGAGACAAAAGAGCCCAAATGTAGCCCAAATATCAGCCAGATGAAGCCAAACTATAGCCCAATGACAGAATGTCCCAGAGTGTTATAAAGAACAACTAGAACGCTAACAGTCTTACTTATGACAAAAGTATGGCACACCTGAAGTCATCTAGATTGGAATAAAGTGGTAACACTTAATACATTTAATTTGAAAAGGAACAAAATGAGGGGTTTTATTTTGCCATAGAAATGTTATATATATATTCACTGAAAAAACCATAGGTTACACACCAGTTATAGTTAGGAATTAGCATTTAAAAAACCTTTGAAATGCACTGAAAAACCCATAGGTTTCAGGCCTTATATAGTTAGGAATCAGCATTTAAAAAACCTTTGAAATTCACTGAAAAAACCATAGGTTTCAGGCCTTATATAGTTAGGAATTAGCATTTAAAAAAAACCTTTGTAATTCACTGAAAAAACCATAGGTTTCAGGAGTTATATATTTAGAAATTAGTTTTTAAAAAACCTTTGAAATTCACTCAAAAAACTATAAGTTTTAGTGGTGTTATAGTTAGCTGGACATTTTACTCATACAAAACCAATGAAATTGCTCCTATATAGTTAGTTGTACTAACTATATTTTGCGCACCCGCAATCCACTGCTGATGATGTCACATATTAGATCATTCATGACATGGTCAGTGACATCACGATGACACCTCAAATGACATCACTGATGACATCACTGATGACATCATCCAGTGAATGTGGTTTACTTCGTTATTTAAATATGCATTATATATATAGCAATTTACATTGAAGAATGAGTGGATATATATAAATAAATATTTGGATGGAGGATTTAGTAGCAGTGTAATTGACTGTTTACTTGACCAATTTATAATGTGTCACTAAATATAGTGGATAGTGACTAAACTGTGTGAATACCTGTATCACTTTGTCAGTTGTTGTGTAAACTGATTCTACAGTTGGTTACTAGCTATGTGAAAGTCTATAATAGTTATTGATTAGTTAACTGAGTATTTGTATGGGAGTGTGAAAGTGTGTGTGGTTCGGTGGGGGGTGTGTGACTGTCCAAAAATGTGTGAATAGTTGATTCAGTAGATATATGAAGTTAAAACTACATGTTCTAACAGTTTGGGTGAGGGAATCTCTTTATAGGTGTGGTGATGATCAAATATATTTCTCAAAGGTACAGGTCCAACAAACTAGAAAAATAAAAGGCAGTGTATGTGTCAGTTGTTGTATATAAATAAGTATACATAAGACACAATGATTGTGTGAGTGACTGTATGGATAACTGTATACTTGTAATAATGATTTTATAATTCACTAAGTATGACTTACTATCTAAATGAATAGAAGAAGTGGTGTTTGTATAAGTGTTTTGCTAAGTAAATATGTAAGTATGATCCATTGTTTGCATAAGTGAGTAGGATGACTTCATATGTGAATAGGATGCGTGCTGTTGTTTAATATCGATATAGATGTATAAGTATTTTTGATAGTGTTCTATTGTTCATTGACAGCATGTATGAGTGAATCCATAGGTAAGTGATTAGATGTGTGTATACATCTATGAATCACTGAGTGGATTTTTAGATACTTGTATTGCTGTGACAATGGATTTAAATATGATACTCTGTATTTTACAAACAGTGATGAAAAATTGTAATAGTGTATGAAAAGGTGTATGTGATTGTCACGTGGATGATGTCATCAGTGATGTCATTTGAGATGTCATCAGTGATGGCACTGACCATGTCATGAATGATCTAATATGTGACATCATCAGCAGTGGATTGCGGGTGCGCGAGATATAGTTAGTACAACTAACTATATAGGAGCAATTTCATTGGTTTTGTATGAGTAAAATGTCCAGCTAACTATAACACCACTAAAACTTATAGTTTTTTTAATGAATTTCAAAGGTTTTTTAAAAACTAATTCCTAACTATATAACTCCTGAAACCTATGGTTTTTTCAGTGAATATATATATATATATGTATGTATGTATGTATGTATATGTATGTATGCATGTATATATATATATATATATGTATATTCACTGAAAAAACCATAGGTTATAGACCATATATAGTTAGGAATTAGCATTTAGAAAACCTTATTTTACTCACACAAAACCATTGAAATTCCATATATAGTTAGTTGCACTAACTATATATCGCGCATCCGCAATCCACTGCTGATGATGTCACATATTACATCATTCATGACATGGTCAGTGACATCACTGATGACATCACTGATGACATCTCAAATGACATCACTGATGACAACATCCAGTGACTGTATGTTTCTGTAAAGTTAAAATATGTTTTACATATTGAAGAATGAGTAGATGTATAAGTGTCTGAATGAAGGTTTTAGAAGGTGCGTGGTTGACTGTATGAGTGAGTGATTAAATGCGTCCTACTGAATGCATAGGTTAGTGACTAAACTGTGTGAAAGTTTGCATCAGTATGTCTGTTGTTGTGCAAGCTGCTGCATGTGTTGATCAGTAGCTATATGAGTGGCTATATGGGTTATTGATTGGTTGGCCAAGTATTTGTATGGGAGACTGAGTGTGTGTGTGGCTGGTTGGGAGGTGTGTGACTCTGTGCAGATCAATGTGTACTTGTATCAGTGATTGTATAAGAGAGTAAGTATGTGTTAGTATATGTTTGAAAATGTAAGGTGCTCTATGTTTAACTGTATAGATTAGAAAATGGAGGTGTGATTGATTCTTTGCATGACTGACTAGGTGTGTGAGTAACTCCATGGATGAGCAACAGAGTGTAAATGTCTGTATAGGTGTATGAGTGCATATGATAGTGTTGTAAAGATGAGTGATTGTATGTATGAATGATTGTATGGATGAATGAGTGAATGTGTGTGTAGACGTAGGAATCAGTGAGTGCGTATGTAGTAACTAGTATTGGTGTGTCAATGGTTTCAAAAATTATACTCTGTATTTAACACTGGTTGTAACAGAGGTTATATTAAAATGTGAGGAGATGCATTGTATTGTCACATGAATGATATCATCAGTGATGTGGTCATTGATGTCAAATGAGATGTCATCAGTGATGTCATTTGAGATGTCATCAGTGATGTCATCAGTGATGTCACTGACCATGTCATGAATGATGTAATATGTGACATCATCAGCAGTGGATTGCGGATGCGCGATAAATAGTTAGTGCAACTAACTATATATGGAATTTCAATGGTTTTGTGTGAGTAAAATAAGGTTTTCTAAATGCTAACTCCTAACTATATATGGTCTATAACCTATGGTTTTTTCAGTGAATTTTCAAGGTTTTGTAAATGCTAATTCCTAACTATATATGGTCTATAACCTATGGTTTTTTCAGTGAATTTCATTGGTTTTTTAACAGCTAATATCTGTAGCTGTAAAATGTATTCTTCTTTAAATCCAAAAATATATTTTATATGTTTATGAATAATTTTTTTTTTTATATTTTTTTTTCTTCGTTCCCGCTTCGCGAATCGGGAAGCTTCCCGTTAGCTGACCTTGATGCCGCGAAATAGACCGCGAGCCGGTAAACGTTTCTTTACCGCAAGTGCCGCGTTAGAAAACAACATCGTGACGCCTCCCGTCCGCATGACGTTTCACGTTGTCGCGTGATACGTCATATGACGTGCTACGTTAGCGGACTGGTACGCGAAGCGAGTCGCAAAGCGCAGGTTTCTGGAAGCAAACCGGGAGGCCCTGCAAAGCGCTTAACGTAAACACAGCAGGTCATGTGACTTGGTAATAACACTTTTCATTGGTTCATTTCACTTTTGGTTTCCTAATGATGTAAGACTAGGTCATATAATCTAAAATGAACACTTTTCATTGGTTGAGAACTCTTGTTTTTCCCAAATGATGAAAATCCCTCCTTCTTTCCTCACTCTGACTTTCATCATTGTGAGAGAAAGACCCTTTGTGATCACTGAGCAATGGCTTCTTTAGTAGCTTCAGCTGGTGCTTCCCCACCACCTCCACCACCTCCAAGGAAGAGTGGACCACCTGCTCAAGTTATAATTCAACAAGAAGAGGAAGAAGAGGAACAGAACGACGAGCACGAAGAGAGGCAGTTTTTGCCTGAGGAGCCCAGGACGTCTCACCGGAAAGAAAACTTCATTTGGCAATTTTTTAAAATTCCCAAAGGTCAGAAAAAAGTAAATGCAAGATACGTAACTTGCCTTATATGTCAAGATAGACTGTCCAGAGGAACCGAGAAAAAATACAGTTTCGGAAACTACACAATGCATCGCCATATGACTAGGTGGCATCCTAACAACTACAGTGCTGCACAGTTTCGGAACGACCTAGATAATCTCCCTATTATGGCCAGAAGATCTGTTGTACCGGAAGTAACGGGACCAGAGGGCAGGGAGATGGTGCCAAATATACAAATGAGATTTGGTGAAGTAAAACACATCTGCGTATTTTGCGATGGATTCATTTGCTACGGAGAAAGAAGCATCACTCTGATCAACAGAGCTATTGACTATCATATGCAAGTTTGTACGAAACGCCCAAAATAATAAATACTTTTTTTTGTTTTGTTGCTCCTGTTGAGCCCTTTACAATGAATCGTTTTCATTGCCCCCTCCAAGAAAAACCCAAAAAAATATAAAACTGTTCAGAAAAATTCAAAAAAAGTAAAAAAATGTTCAGAAAAATAAAAAAAAAAGTTCTTTTCAGAACTACCTCCCCGTTATTAAAAAATTGGTACAATATTTGGAACTGTGCCAACCTCTATTTCTCTTAGTTCGCTTCCCAGTTCGCTCGCCGGTACGCGAACCGGAAGCGAACCAAAAACAGTAAGTATAAGGGAAGGAAACAGACACTTATGTTAAAAGAAAGACAGCTATAGGGGAGTAAACTAGAGATACTATTACCCGTAATCCACTGCTGATGATGTCACATATTACATCATTCATGACATGCTCAGTGACATCATCAGCAGAGGATTGCGGGTTTTTTGGCAACGTGCCTTATCCACGGTTTAATAACGCTGCCTTTTGCTTTATATAAGTTTTCAAATTGTATGAAATATATACCAATAGGTCGTTATGAACCTTTAGGTAGTGCTTTTCTTCATGAGGTCTGGTCGCTTCCATACACATACAGATGTTTCAAAGATGATCAAGAAGTTTATCTGAATGGAGAGGAATGCACTGAGACGCCAGATCATTCACTAATGTGTAGGCACATACAGTTACACGGTTCATGCAACAAACACCGACCAAATATGGCTTGCGTGTTGCAAGGCACGCCAGTTCCTGCTATCATCCCCACATTCAAGTTGTTGGAAAATGGTAGTTATTTGATGCTCAATAATGAAGATTGTTCTGAGTTAATTAAAAGTATTCCTTTTATCGTAACAGTAAGTGAACGGGTTATTTGCTGCAGAAATGTTCTATTTCCTCCCACACATGAACATAGGGAGTTTTCAATTTGGCCACAAATACCAACCTTGGGAGAGATTTCAACGGCATGGCAAGAATAAGAGCTCTTTTGTCTCAGAGAGAGGTGGCCTTGAGTTCGGCCCGTGAAACTTTCGTGCTTCACATAGCGAACACCCGTACAGAGGTGCAGACCCTTTTCAATTCACATTTGCCTTTCAATTTCAGCAAGATGGTTCGGACTATCTTTAACGCATCCTCCACAAAGGCCCTGGCGCACTTTTTTAAAGTTGTTACCAGTGGTCTCGTGACTTCATTTGAGAAAATCTTTGGAGTCATCCCTGCTTTCTTTCATTGTATTTTCTCCACTCTGCTTCGTGGATTGGCATTTTTACTTGCATTACCAGCGGACGCTCTTGTGCTTTTAAACATTTTTAAATATGGATGTCCCTCCTATGCAACCTCCCACCCTGCAGCTGCTGACACTGTTCCGCAATCGCATGCTAGAATATTATGGCACAATGCCGTTGGCGATATTAAGCACAGCATATGGATTATCTTTTCGATTCTCCTACTTCACCTGTGTCCAGCCTGTATTTCACTGCCTGACCTGTGATTTCGATTGGGCCATTGATTTGTGTCTCTGCGGACCGGTTTCTCCTGACGTCGACTTTAATCAGCTGATGACTCCTATCATTACTCACGAGTTGGTTTGTCCTGGCGAAAGGATTATGGCTGTGGCATTGATGCATGGACTATTTGGTCCCTGGAATTTACTGGCGGCAGCACAGTCTTTCTTGGAACAGAGCTTTCTTGAAAACCCACCGAGCTGTCCTCTGATGGTGATAGAGGATCCGGTGCTGGGAGAGCACGTATGTTCTTTTCCGCTTTTAAATTGGATGGCTGAACTGTTTTCGGATGAAGACGGTGACTTCCTATTGGAGGCTGTTGCAGCTTATTTTGCATACACAGTTATGTCATAGACCTTTTTCATGTTTGATATGCTGAGTACTAGCATTTCATTGACAATTCATTGACTTATTTTTCAAGTTTTTATTATTTACCTTGCCTATTGGCTTAAGACTCGATAAAGTACTTGGCTGTTTTATTTTTCTTTAGCATTAAATTTTCCTAGTTTTTAATGCTTTACCTTGCGGACCGTCCACATATAAACTTGCAATCTGCTCTCATGAGATGGCACTTCTATTATCTTATTCAGTTCGTTTCCGGATCATGGGGAGGTGTCATCTAGGTCCTGGATATCTTTACACCGTGTTAAGTTAGCATGGGCTCATTACCGGTTTAAACGCCATTTTTCCTTTTTTGCAACTTCTGCACACGACACTTAGTTGTTGCTTTAGCTTTCCACCTAGTAGTTCATCGTGGTTTACATGAGAATAATATGTTATTGCTCTACTATCTGCTTTGCTTGTTAAACTATATCTGTACAGCGAGTGCTAAAGTTTCAAGAACAACACGATACAGAATTGTTATGAGGTCTGATCTCCACGACTTCATACTCATAACATAAGTGCAACTTCTGCCAATTCTGGGCATGAGGCGGGTTTTATATTGCTTTGCCGAACACACATACACAACAGTTGATGCGGTTCACATGAAGAGAGAGCTGGTGTATGCTGATGTGATTCCTTCAAATCTAAGACACTAAAGTATGGGCACGCCCTAAACCAACACAAAGAGACCTTCTTAGCAAATAATATAATATGTGTATTAGGGAGGGTGAGATATAAGCAGCCGCGGGCCGTGGAGGGAGTTACGGTGAGGCAGGGAGGCGGGGAGGGGGAGAAGCAGGGTGGAGCCCTCTCTACCCTGCCCCTCCCCCTCCCCGCCTCCCTGCCCCACCGTAACTCCCTCCACGGCCCGCGGCTGCTTATAAGTGTTGCTAACTCTTATTCATTTACAGCATGTTAACATACTGTCACCATTCGCTTTTTATGTACTAGTAACTATGCTGGTAATTTTGCTACTGATAATATGTGTACTTGTATTCTCCACCCTGCCCCTCCCCCTCCCCGCCTCCCTGCCCCACCGTAACTCCCTCCACGGCCCGCGGCTGCTTATAAGTGTTGCTAACTCTTATTCATTTACAGCATGTTAACATACTGTCACCATTCGCTTTTTATGTACTAGTAACTATGCTGGTAATTTTGCTACTGATAATATGTGTACTTGTATTATCTAAGGTACTACGCCTGAGAAGACGGCATTAGTAAATAAACATTTCAAATACACATGTGTTCTTCTTAACTCCATGTTCTGGTTTCTAAGAAATATATAACGACCGACTGTTCATGAGTTCCACGTATCCTGAGGTACTATAAGTTCATATTCTGGATTGTCTAAACATTGAGAGTTTGTTATATCCAATGTGACACTGTACCTAGCTTGCTAAGGAGTTTTTGATTACTAACGTGAGTTTTGGGACACCCTAATTCGCCGAGGTTCCAATCCTCTGTCCACAGTTCTGTGTGAGAACAGAAACCCTGCGACAGGGGCACCCCCGACCCTTGCTGGAGCTTCATCACACTTGCGATACAACTCCAGCAATGCGCCACCTTTACGGCACAGATACATCACGCATCTGTGCTGTTTTTGCCCCATGATGCGCCGCATTGTAAATGCAGCACACCATAGGTGACGGAACAGCGGCACAGAATGACTAACACATCCCTGGTGATGCGCCAGTCATCATAAATGTATCCCTATGCTTCTTATCTTGTTAGAGATGAACCGCCATATGTATCATCAAAGTTTTTTGCATTTCCTAAATAGCGAACTTTAAGGAATAAATAGCGATTCTTTACCATTCCTAGTTTGCGATTAGCTATTTGCTAATTACAAATTACCCATTCATTTCCTTCATTTCCATAGGGCGGTTGGACTCACTTTTAGCTCGAACGGCTGAATGGATTTCCACGAAACTTGGCACAATTGTAGGGACTGGTAGCCCGATGTGCCTTTGCTATGTCTCAAGATATATGCTCCAGTGGTTTTTACGAAAATTAACTTTGAAAAATATATATTGGGCTACATTGGCCTATATATATGTTGGAGCCCAAATGTAGCCCAATGTAGCCCAATGAAGCCCAATGTAGCCCAATGTAGCCCAAAGATGGCCGCCAGACACACAAAAAAACAAATGTAGCCCAAATATCAGCCAGATGTAGCCCAACTATAGCCCAGTGACAGAATGACCAATCAGCTTCGCAAACGTCCGTTACGCGAAGCGGAGCGCTGTTACAGATATATATCTTTTTTTGAACGTTAATTTCTCAAAATCCACTGGAGCACATATATTGAGACCTAGCAAAGGCACATCGGGCTACCAGTCCCTAATATTTTACCAAGTTTCGTGCAAATCCATTCAGCCGTTCGATTATTATTATTATTATTTTTTTTTGCCCCGCGGGGCCCTTTTAAAACCTCCACATCAAACCTAGGGGGTCAGCGAGGATCTACTATTCCCCCTTATGGTCATTTGCCCCTTCGCTTTCGCCTCCTCTTGTCTCTCGATCCTACCGAGAGACAAGATGGCGGCCGCTACGGACTGTTTGGAATGTTGACAGACGCCGGAGAACCAATCAGCTTCGCTTCACAAAGCTCCGTTGCGCGAAAAGTACGCGTCCTGGGACGCTGCCTGGTCCGCTGTTACAGATATATATCTTTTTTTAAACGTTAATTTCTCAAAATCCACTGGAGCACATATATTGAGACCTACAAAAGGCACATCGGGCTACCAGTCCCTACAATTTTGCCAAGTTTCGTGCAAATCCATTCAGCCGTTCGGGCTAAAAGTGAGGCCAACCGCCCTATGGAAAACTCAATGTTAAAAACACGTTTTGGGACCCCCCTTTTTTCTCGGCCCCCCCTTGACGAACCCCCCCCCAAATTTTCAAGGGCTGCTCAGAAACAAAATGTGCCATTTTCCTGAAAATTTCAGCCAATTCCGTCCACAAACGCCAAAGTTATTAGACATAGAATTTTCAAAAATCCCATAGAGAAAAAATCCTAACTATATATACCTACTGGCGACCGCCAGTAGGTAATATATATATATATATATATATATATATATATATATATATATATATATATATATATATATATATATATATATATATATATATATATATATATATATATATATATATATATGTATATGTATATATATATATATATATATCAAAGTTCCTGGGTTGCTCCAAAGGGTTGCGGTCGGCCCCGTGGGAAGTGGCGTAGACGCCGGCAGAGCACGCCGGTAACTTCAATTAACAACGCTTTGTCTTGCAATTCACCACGCTCTCAGACACCAAGTAAACGCCAGAAAACAGCAGGTCCAAGGGTGTTTATTGACACCTTACGACATGTTTCGGCTTACGAGAAGCCTTGTTCACGTAAGTTTGTGCATCGCGTATGAACAGCGTAAATACTGAACAACAACAACAGAAACAAAGGACTCAGGTCACAGGTCAGGTGACACAAAATATGGGTCGGTCATCTTGGAACGGTCAAATAATACTGTTAATGCGTCTTAACCAACATAGAAATGCACATGTATGAACATTCAAATTAAATCATATGGTCATGATCATGACATAAATAATCCGATTAATGTATATTGTTCAGTGCACACAAATGGGACAAATATAGTCTGTGCTGGCGCTCGTGTTTTGTAGCCGACTTATATCGTGAATGATATATTGGAAGTAACCAACATGCATGGCACAAATAAGAGAACTGTCCAAATAATGACAGTGTCTAAACCAGTTACTAGGTAAAATACCTGGATTCTCATAGTGCTTACAGAGTGATACAGTGGGCAGCGAAGCGCCACAGTTCTAACAGGCGGCCTGGTCAAAAAAAGTCAATATCTGTGAAGTGAAGCCAGTGAAGGCGTGCTCTTATCTTATATCAGGAACGTGCAGGGAAGTTGACTGGTGCAGGTGCAGTGAAGGGTCTCAATCCCAGTGATGTTCCTGTGAATTTAAAATAGCAGATGTTAAAATCTAACATGAAAACAGCGTATGCATCCTGTCAATAAACATGATGGTGGGCGCTAGGAAGGGAAGATAAGGACATGGAAAGCATGTAGTATCACAGTACATTAAATGGAACATCGACAGGGAGATCAAACATAATCATTTTTAAGATGAATTGACAGTTCCTCATCTTGGTTGAGCCCCCCCGGGGCCTTAGTTTGGAAGTTGATTATGTATCTAGATTCACTCTGTCTCATTTTGAGGACACGGTTCCCACCCCTGGGATTTCTCTCTATTTGTTCCAGAATGAAAAATCTCATAAGGGTAGGGTCAGAGAAGTGAAATTCACTGAAGTGACGTGCCACAGGGTATTTCGCATCCTTGTGGATGATAGCACGGTAGTGCTCTAGGATGCGTTTCTTGGCATGGGAGATGGTACTGCCAATATACCAGAGTTCGCATGGACAGACAATCACATATACAACAAACATGGTGTTACATGTCAGGAATTGGGTGATCTCTTTCTTTAAGCCATTATATTCTACTCTTTTGACCAGAACGCTGTTCTTACATGCTTTGCAGTGCCCACATGGGAAGTATCCCTTGAGGCCAATGCCTTTGTTCTTGGAATAATCAGTGATGTCACTGCGGACACATATGTCTCTCAGATTGCGGCTTTTTCTATATGTGATGCTGGGTCTATCGGGGATCAAGTTACCGATAATGCTGTCACTCTGTAGAATATGCCAGTTTTTGGTGATGATTTTTTGGATCTGCTTGGATTCCTTATTGAAGGTTAGAATAAGGCGTGTGACACCGTCACTGGGTGAGACATCCTCCTTAACAATGTTGTTGAGGGTGTCGCAGCGTTTTACGGTGTCAGCTTTTTGTTTAGCCTTTTTGAGCACCCAGGCAGGGTAGTCACGCTGTTTGAATCTTTCTAGCATGTCCCTAGCCACCACTTGGTAGCTGGCATCAGTGTTGCAATTTCTCCTTGCCCTCAGCAACTCCCCATATGGGATGCTCCACTTGAGTGGTTCAGGGTGGCCGCTGAGGGCATGGAGAATGCTGTTGCCTGCTGTCTCCTTCCTAAAGAGAGATGTGAGGATCTGATTACTGACAATGTCAATTCTGACATCGAGATACTCAGCAAAGTCTTTGCTTATATTGCTCGTCAATCTAATGTTCTTGTGATTGAGATTAAGACGGTCAACAAAGCCAGAAGCCTGTTCTTCAGTTCCCTGCCATACCAGGAAGAGATCGTCTATGTATCTCCACCAGGTGATGACATGGCTGATCTCCTCTGTGTATGATGGATCCGCAAATATCTCCTGCTCCCATTGTCCCATGAAGAGGTTCGCAAAGCTTGGAGCAAAGCTTGAACCCATCGCCGTCCCCGTCTCTTGCCTATAGATCTTACCATCAAATAGGAAAAAATTATTTGCGAGACAGAATGCCAACATTTCACGGAGCATTTTGTTATGCTCTCTGAAACGCAAGGGACGGTTCTTAAGGAAGTAATCACAGGCCTCTACACCCTGTTGATGGTTAATTATGGTGTAGAGAGCCTGGACATCCATGGTAATGAGTAGATAGTCTTCATTCCATGTCAGGGTGTCAAGTTTAGTCAAAAAATCTTTGGTATCTTTTATGTGGCTGTTGAGACCCTGTACCCATTCTTGAAGATAATGGTCAATGTACTTTGACACATGTTCTGTCACACTGCCTCTGGAAGAGACAATCGGTCTTCCAGGAGGATTTTCTCTACACTTGTGAACCTTGGGAAGGAGGTATAAGACGGGCAGGGTCGGGTTGTGTTTCCTCAGATATTTGTATTCCTCCCACTCAATTATTCCCTTATCCTTCCAACATTCCAATTTTTCCCACATAGAAGTTATACTGTCGTTATATGCTCCAAAATTACTTAAAGCATAATATTTTGCATCAGATAATTGTCTTAGGGCTTCCCTGGTATATTGTTCCTTGTCTAAAATGACAATATTACCCCCTTTATCCGCGGGGCGTATGACGATGGACTGGTCATCTGTGAGAGAGTTCAGGGCTTCTCTTTGGCTCTTGGACAGATTGTCCCGTTTCCAGATCCGTTTTTTGTTCTTAGACCTGTGGTTATTGAGCTGTTTGTTGACACATTCATGGAATGTGTCGATGGCGTCATGTGCCATAATGGGAATAAAGGTGGACTTAGGCTTGAACAATGAGGCTGAGCTGCTGTCAATAGTGAAACCTGCTTCACAGAGGAGCTGTGTGTGGGTCATCTCTGATCTAGCAGATTCTTCTTGGACAGACTCGCTGTTAGGCAGGACAGAGTTGTGTTCTAGTTCAGCAATGTTGACAATGGCATCGATATCACTTATAAGAAAGGTATCTGTATCGCCTCTCTCGTTCACAGTGTCATTGGTGCCTGGACGGTGTCTTAATCTGTGCCATTTTTTTAATTTCAACTTGCGAATATATTTAAATAGATCAATTCGTGTTTCACAAAAATTAAAAGGGTTTGAGGGGCAAAACGATAAGCCAAGACTTAACACAGTTTTTTCAATCTCAGTTATGTTTTTTTTGGAAAGATTAATGATAGTCTTATTTACCATTGATGCTTCCATCATTGTCCTTTTCCAGAGCGGGTTTTCATGTGTCCCACGTTGCCCTTTGAACTGCCTCTTCCTCCACCTCTGGAAGATCCTCTTCCCCCGGTTCCTGCGCCTCTTTGTCCTCGTGGACGTCCTCTTCCCCTGGTTGGGTTCACTGGTGTTGCCGGAGTCTCCTTGTTCGTCCGCCTGCTCCGGCGCAGGTGACGATACTCCTCTAAAAAATTCGTTTTGCGTGTAGGTTTCTTTGCCTTATTGGTCTCTTCGATGGAGATGTTTGAAACATCAGATTCCGGTTCGCTCAGTGTGAGAGAATTCTCTTCCGCTCCTTGTACTGCGGGTTGGACGGCTTTCTCATCAATTTCGTATAGGTAATCATATTTCCGGCTGAAAGTTAGGATACGACCTGATTCATAGTCTTTGTAATCACGGTCTAATTTCCTCTCTTTGCGAGCTTTAATATCCTCCTCATATTTCTTGAGGCGGTCTTTCATTTCATCCACCAATTTGGTTACTGTGTGCCATTTTCCTGAAAATTTCAGCCAATTCCGTCCACAAACGCCAAAGTTATTAGACATAGAATTTTCAAAAATCCCATAGAGAAAAAATCCTAACTATATATACCTACTGGCGACCGCCAGTAGGTAATATATATATATATATATATATATATATATATATATATATATATATATATATATATATATATATATATATATATATATATATATATATATATATATATATATATATATATATATATATGTATATGTATATATATATATATATATATATATATATATATATATATATATATATATATATATATATATTTGTTCACCAAATTAGTCAGAACGCGGAGGGCACACTTTGCACAGCTGGCGCATGCGGCGGGGACGGACTATCCCCGAATTAAATCCACCAACAAAACAGAATACGCTTGCACTCTCCCAGATTCAGTTGATCATCAAAGGTTTATTTTCAAGACCATTGCCATCGACAGCACTCTCCACACCTACGCGTTTTGACCGGCAGGTCTTGGTCACAGTGTAAAACAGTTGTCCTACTTTAATTTCTTCCTTTTATACCAGAGAAATATATTAGCACATTATGATGCATTATGGGTCTGGTAGTTCAAAAACATTACATTATCATTATCTCTCTTTCTATACATGTAATTTGGTAAACAATGACACACTATGCTGTTTTGTTAGGGATATACCATTACATACATGTATGTGAACCATCACAGTTACCTGTGAAGTTTGTAAAATAACCTAATTGTTAAGAGTTATCACGCTGATCATATGTTACTAACAGGTTGGTCCTGTGAGGCATTCATAGTTGTAATGCTTATATTGCAACTTTCACACAGTGCTCATTTCCTGGTACAGTGTCCATTTGTGAACGTGCTTGGATTTTTTCCGGCGATCATCTTATTCTGGGACTAAGTGCCCTTAACTCATTAACAAACCATATGTATTTGTGATGGTCATACTTTTTCATGTATGTCCATGGTAGTTCTTGTATTCCTTTATGTTGTTGGTTTCTTCTTCTTTGCAAACATACAGTTTAACTCTTTCGTTTTGCTCTTACAGTCCTGTTTATGATCTCTCCAAGATCTATATTTTCTTATTTTTTGGACCAGTGGTATCTATTCTAAGGTAAGGAATCTGTGGCTAGATGTCTCTATCAGATGTGCGAGTTACTTACCTTCGGTATCGATGTATCTGGAAAGAGACGTTGTCTAGCCGCAGATTCCTTAACGCCCACCCAGCCTCCCCGTTCTGCAAGGACCTTGCCAAGTGGTGTTCTCAACTGGCCTCTTTCAGTTGCCATTGGTTTTTTCTCTCCCGGGAGCTCACATTATTGCACCCCTTTGAGAATTGCCATATACAGCTAACTCCCTCTCAGGGGCTTCTTTCATGTGAAATGGTGCCTTTTGCTTTATCTTCACTAGGAGATTTATTTTCTTCCTGTTGCCTTCCTCTCCTTCCGCCTTCTCTATTGACTCAGGGTTCTGGTCTCCTTTATAGTTGTTGTCTTTGGGGATCTGTTGTGCTCTGGTACGCACCTCCATTACTATAGGGGAAGTGTCAGTCTTCTTTATACATTCCTGTAGTGGACTGTTGTTCTTTCTGTGCTCCGTTCTTGCTGGACGGCACGGTTCTACATGGTAATGGCAGTCTATTTCTGTCTGTTGAGATATTCTTCCCTTGTTGCACTTAGGGAATGGTCTTCTCTCCCTTGTGGGGCTCTTTCTCACAGCTTTTTCACTTATATGTAGGCAGTGTCTAATTCTGTCTTTTACGATGGTGTCTTGCACCATCCCTTTTTTCTTTTTTCACTGATTTTTCATCCCTTGCACACTGTTCCCATACTTTCACAGTTTTTGTTGGTGGCTCCGCGTTATGCAGGGGAAACGTTTCTCCAAAGAAATCTGACGTCAGCGCACCGGGAGGAACTTATATGACCTCGCTGACGTCACGTACAAGGACGACGTCAGGGCGGGGTCATGTGGCGCCATCCCCGGCGCGCAGCGCTGCTGCTACAAAAAGAAATTTGGATCCAGTCTGACGCCTGGGGATACTCTAAGTTAAGGAATCTGTGGCTAGACAACGTCTCTACCAGATACATCGTTACCGAAGGTAAGTAACTAGTACATCAGGTTGAATGCAAAACCTTAGGACGCCAAGACCAAAGGGCATCGTCTCTTATGTTTCCATGAAACAATGGCAAGGACTTTTCATTAACCTCTCTATGGCCATATAGCTGAGAAAATAAATTACATTTTCAGCCTCCAATTTGATATGTAGTTGTAATACATAATAAGCCATAGGTCTTTTGTCTATAAGTTTTGCTGTGTTTGATTGATTATAATAATCTACCGCTTAATCAATGCCCATTTTGTAAAAGGCTTTCCTAACTTTTAATATTTGTTCTACAACTATATTTCAGAAAAAGTAAGCAGTAGATTTACAATTAACCTGACCATTTATGCTCCTTGAGACATTTTAACACAATCTTTATCACTAGAGGAAATGAGTCTAAGATGGTAAATGTTATAAAATCAATTTTAAAATGTAACATATATTCAAAACAATATCCTCCTCAATGAAGGGAAAAGATCTGACAAAATAATAAGTGTCTTAGACTTATAATGGGCAGAGTGATTCAAACTCATAACTCTGTCATTCAACGAATCCAAGTTCCTTTATACACAGACAGATCATGCCAAAAAAAGGCATTGTTTTCGGATTCAAAACATAATTTTCTTTATAAACAAAGCAATTATGAGCATGAATCAAATCACACTGTCTTGACAAGATCATCTTCTCACAGAGAGAAGAGCGAGACCAATGGAGCTTCCACAACATGGCAGGGCTGTTTCACTGAATTGGTATTACTGTAGGATCAACCTGCATATTTGCATTGACTTCACCTACTTGTAAGCTTTCCTAAAATCTAAGTTTCTGTGGTGGTTTCTTTTTAACTCCAAATGCTGTTTCCTAATATGATTAATAGGCTTAATTTTATCGTTGGACTGCAAGATCTCCTTGTCTTAGATCTCATAGAGTTAGGTAAAACAGAAATACAATCTGTGGGCCTGATTCATAAAGGGCCTCCACACTCCTGTAGCAGGCCCCGCAGTCATGGAGTGGTATTGGCACTCTTGTGGAATCTCCACAATGAAAATTCTCATTGCGGAGATTCTGCCTGGAGTGCAGAAACTCGCCCATGACAGGGGGGTCGGCCGCCACAAGTTCGGAATCAGGCCCAGAGATTTCAATTACATACTGCCAATCTTTAGGTTTGAAGGTGACCTCAGAATATTTACCAGAGTTTAAAAAATACTTCTCCAGTAGTAGATTACAAAGTGAGAGATCATCTACCCTTGCAGACTTGGCTGGTGTGGATTTCATATCTAGTTTCCCCTTTAAGCTTTTGCCCTGAAGTAATTTTGGCCTCCGTGGGGGATCTCATTATAAACCTTATACTGCTCATCTTTGTTGAGGGCCTTTAACACAGGAGAAAGAGTTGGCAATGTTTGTTTTTGTACTATGAGTTGTTTATTGTTTAGTATTAAGATTGAAGATAGTACAGAGTGCATTGATGTCATCATGGAAGAGATTGGACCCTCTGATCTGAGGGGTTGGGGGGTACTTTCCTCCACTCTTGATGTATGAATAAAGATGACCTATGTTCCAATATAGAAGCATATTTTAATAAAAATTGATCAGTGGGTGTTAAGTCGTCATGATCAAGAGAGATCCTGACCAGATCCTGATATGGTGACCGAACAAGGGGAAATGTACAACTTTTCGATGATCTAGTAAAATAGTCCTGAATGTTCTGCTTCTTCTTCCTTGGTGAGACAGACTCCTTGGTTGCTCATAACTGAGCATTAGAGTAGATTTTGTATGTAACCTTTCTACTTCCTTAGTTAATACATTCTTCATTGGTTTGCAAAGTTTCAAACAAAAGGGACACATTTTCCCCAGCAGGAGGTCAGAAAATCTCACAGCTCACTTCTCAAGTCAAACAAAAACAAATAGAATAAATTGGCCAACTGAAGCTGGAACTGTCCACTAAAGGGGGGAGTTCTACCAAAGTTCTTCCTAACACTTCAGTAAAATAGCATCAACACAAATTATCAGCTGCCAAAGTCAATCAATCAATACATCGAATATTCTTTATTTAGCTATATAGCAGTAGCATATAAAGTACACAAAATACAAACCTCATTATACATCATATTTTAGCTAAAATGCAAAATAGGACCATTTATAAAGATATAAACTGATACATTATTAGTAATGCATTAAAAGCCCTCCAGCATTACATAAAACATTTTTATGTGCATCATACCATCACAGTAAAATCATAATCACAATGCATCATTAAAATGTATCTCATTTTATCTTGCGATACTTTCTATTTGGGAACTCCTACTCTTCAAAGAGAACCAATGGAATGACGCTAGAGAACAGCAGATAAAAGGATCAGCAAGCTTTTGGATAAAGTATAAAGCTAGCCGACAGTTTCTAAAATTATATTTGCACAGGAGCTGGAGGATGTATGTTTTCCTTTGGGCACTGTAAAAATTATCAAAAATATTCAGATCTGTTTGAGGTGACAGCCCATCGCAGGGATGTGCGGTCAGAAGCTCTGCAGAGTAAGTATCACTGGGATAACCCAACATCAGTGGGATGTAATTTAAGCGAGACCTCACTAAAATAAAACAATGTTGGTAGTTTGACCTAGACTAAATAAGAATGTACATCCTATGTAATGGGGGGGCACCTGGTAAAACCTCACCTTGAATGTATTGCTATTTATCTCTGTGCTCTCTCTTTTGAGGCCTTTGTTAAAATAAAATGTCCTTGAGTCCTGCCTTAGAGATATGCGTGCAACTATGTGGGTTCTTATATAACTCCTGTAAACCCAGAGACCTCAAAGAGCAATTGACATATTGTAACCATGTAATCTTGTGTGCAAGGTCCAAGTTTAAACAATCCCTCAGAATGCTCTGGTTCAAGTTAACCGTCTCCCTTCTCCATATCGAGTGCCACAATAAAATAGGGGCTAAGTGAACAATATCCGGGAGACACAGAGCATTAAGTTCAAGGCTTGCAGTCTCTTGTAAAAACCAGCCTCTATGCACTGCAGGGAATCTATTTTCACTGCTCCCCAGACCCCTGCTCCGTAGGTAAGGATAAAAAAAGCTTTAGCCACATACACCAATTACCTCAATGTGCTTGGTCCCAAGCTTCTTGATAAAGTTAAAGATGGCCATGATACTTTTTTCCATTAGAAGAGCTCTATTAGCTACGATCTTGTTCCATAGATTATTTCTGTTAAATAGGACCCCTAAATAAGAGAATTTATCCACTTCCTCTGCCCTACGCTTGTCTGGGAGTTTCTTTGGGCGAGCTCCTGCCACAACTACAAAAGATTTTGCTTCATTTATGCGAAGATCCAAACTTTTCATAATCTAGTGTATTCTTCTATGAGTTTCTGCAGTGCCTTCCCAGAACTAGCTATTAGCACTGCATCATCTGCATAGAGGAGTATTGGCATGAGAACTGAATTAGCAGAGGGCACATATTTAGTAGATCCCGACAGGGCAGCCACCACCCCAATGGTATAGATTGAAAACAAAAAGGGGATGAGGACACATCCCTGTCTGAAGCCCCGCTCAATCTGAAAAGTCCTTGTGCTCTCCCTTCCCTTCCATAGTGAACACATGCAATGGTTTGTGAGTACATCTGTCATATAAAAGCTGTTATAGTCTCATCTATTCCTATACCTTCCATAACTAACCATAGCTTGGAATGGGTAACACAGCCGAAGGTGGCTGACAGGTCCATAAAAAAAATATATATTTGCCCATTCTTGGCTTCTGCAAATTTAGCAATAATCCGACTCAGGGTGAGACATTGGTCTATTGCCCCATTACCCTTTTGGAACCATACTGTGTTGGTATTAAAACATTCTTCTAATCTGTTCAATAATAGGCATCCCATCAGTTTGGCTGTGGTGTCTAACAAAGAGATGAGTCTGTAATTTTGAGGCAGGGCCTTGTCCCCTTTTTTATAGATAGGGATAGGTAGGGTTTTTTCAGGAGTCTGGTGTGCCCACCTTTTCTGCATTAAAAATATGGACAGTAATGGTGCACAGAATCTGGTGACATCTCCTGAGGCGGAAAGCCGGGAGAATTAGCTGCTGTTAATTAAATTTTAAGACTGCTGATATCTTTTTTAAAAATCGTACAACCTACCTCTCCTCACTTGAACATTTCCCCTGCAGCCGATTAGGCGCTGTCACGGGGAGCAGAGCCGCCGCCATATTAGGGGTAAGACCGGGTTGCCGGCATAGTTGTTGGGATCTCCCGCTCACCTACACCTGCATATAAGTCACGCCCACAACCACGCGCGCTGTTAGAATCTGGTGACATCTCCTAAGGCAGAAAGCCAGGAGAATTAGTTGCTGTTAATTAAATTTTAAGACTGCTGATATTTTTTTTTAAATCGTACAACCTACCTCTCCTCACTTGAACATTTCTCCTGCAGCCGATTAGGTGCTGTCACGGGGAGCAAGCTGCCGCCATATTGGAGGTAAGACCGGGTTGCCGGCATAGTAGTTGGGACCTCCCACTCACCTACACCTGCATATAAGTCACGCCCACAACCACGCGCACTGTTAGACTCTGGTGACATCTCCTGAGGCGGAAAGCCGGGAGAATTAGCTGCTGTTAATTAAATTTTAAGACTGCTGATATCTTTTTTAAAAATCGTACAACCTACCTCTCCTCACTTGAACATTTCCCCTGCAGCCGATTAGGCGCTGTCACAGGGAGCAAGCCGCCGCCATATTGGGGGTAAGACCGGGTTGCTGGCATAGTTGTTGGGACCTCCCGCTCACCTACACCTGCATATAAGTCGCGCCCACAACCACGCGCGCTGTTAGAATCTGGTGACATCTCCTGAGGCGGAAAGCCGGGAGAATTAGCTGCTGTTAATTAAATTTTAAGACTGCTGATATCTTTTTTAAAAATCGTACAACCTACCTCTCCTCACTTGAACATTTCCCCTGCAGCCGATTAGGCGCTGTCACGGGGAGCAAGCCGCCGCCATATTGGGGGTAAGACCGGGTTGTCGGCATAGTTGCTCGGCCACTCCCTCCTCATTGTACATAATGAGTACTTCCTGCCGACCGCGCAGGGGGTGCGCCGAAGGCGCGCCTAAGGCAAGCCCATCCGCGGCCGACTGGGGCCAGGGGCCATAACCCCTGCACCTTTTATCGCTATAGCCCCATCTCTCTTATTAGATTAAGAACCAGGTTAAAAGATACATGTCACCATTCCTACCAGCCTTTAGATCTGCCCACCATCTGTCCTCAATGTAACACTGAGCTCAACGTTACATCATACAAAGAGGAAAGACTGGAACTCACAATGTATCTCTTGAACTGTAGGTCCCTGCCCAAACACCGCACCGAAATTGCCCTGCTGCTAGATGAACTCGCGCCAGACGCCATTTTCCTGACGGAAACTTGGCTAACCCTGGACTCTGAACCCGACTTAGTACAAGCACTCCACCAGGGCTATCAGATCGCACGGAAAGATCGTTCCCATGGGAAAGGAGGTGGCTTGGCAAATATTTATAAAGATCATTATACGTGCCGTTGCGCCACTGACCCTATTCCAGACCGTGAAAGTTTGTCTTTTTCGATTGAATTTTCTCTGAATAACAGCTTTTCTGGAATACTCATATGCCGCCCCCTGGACCCCCAAAACAGTTTCACACTGCCCTACCCTCTATCGCTGCAGATCTAGCCACCACCCCCTCCAACTTCACGTTGTTGGGCGATTTTAATATCCACTTCGACAATATCGCGGACCACACTGCCTCAGAGCTGATGGCTAGTCTCTCCGCATTACAATTGGAGCAACTTGTCCTCTCCCCCACCCATATTAAAGGTCACCTTCTTGACCCTTTGTTCAGTAATTGTATCGATCTTACGGTAGGGTCTCCTATCTGTCTCCCCTGGACTGATCATACACTGATCCCCTTCACTTGGGATATACACAAATCCCCCTCCTTAACGCCTATCCACGAAAACTGCGAAACTGGTCCAAACTTCCTTTAGAACAGTGGACCAGAGCTCTAGAGGCCTCCAGACCTCCAATTAACCATGAGCCCCTATCAGCTAACAATAATTACAATAACTGGATTTCAAACTCTCTCGATTCCATACTTCCTCTCTGCAAAACTACTCCAAAAAGACTTCGGAAAACTACTCCCTGGTACTCGGTAGGGCTTAGGGAGAAAAAACGACAGTGTAAAAAACTGGAAAGGAAATGGCGATTGGACTATGCTGCTTCAGATAAAATGTCCTATAGAGAAGCGATAAGATCTTACAAACACGAGATAAAAATGGCGCAATCTGCATACTACACAGGAAAAATCACTGCGGCCAGTTCTAAACCTAAAGAAATATACCAAATTATGAAAAGTCTTATCAAGCTTCTCCAAACCCCTCCACCCAACCATAACATACAATCCCATTGTAACGATTTGGCAGAATTCTTCTTTCAAAAAATCCATCAAATTTATTTATCTTTTCCAGATGCAGTTAAGGACCCCCACGCCGCTGCTTTATCCCTGTCCCCTCAAGAAACTGAGTGCCACTCTTCAAATATTCTGGATCAGTTCCCTCTGTTGGATACAGAATCGCTTGGATCCACAATGCTGCAAGTAAAATCAGGTTCCCGTTGTGACCCAGCTCCCCCTTGCACTTTAGTCACTGCTGCTCATACTATCCTCCCTACCGTGCTTGACCTACTGAATGCATCTATATCCTCAGGTATTGTTCCGCCTATGTGGAAACAAGCCATGGTACGAGCACTCCTAAAAAACCCAAATTTGGACGCTAACGACTCCAATAATTATCGCCCTATCTCTCTGCTTCCCTGGGCGAGCAAAATACTCGAGAAGCATATTAATGGACATCTAACGTTGTTCCTCGAGAGTAACCATCTGCTCGATGTCACCCAGATGGGTTTTCGCCCCAAGCATGGGACAGAGACGGCCCTGCTTGCGGTAACAGAGGAAACCAGAGAGATTCTGGATCGGGGGGGATCGGTGGCAGTCATCCTCCTCGATCTAAGCGCTGCGTTTGATACGGTGAACAACAGAATTTTACTGCACCGACTTCTTAGTCTAGGAGTATCAGGAAGAGCGATAACCTGGCTCAAATCTTTCCTGAGTGACAGATCATTTCAAGTCTTTGAAGAGGATATTATCTCCCCCAGTAAACCGTTGGGTTGTGGGGTACCGCAGGGCTCATCTTTGAGCCCTACATTGTTCAACGTATATATGAGACCACTGGCTGAGATCGTCCATCCATATGGTATTAAGATCATTACTTATGCGGACGACACTCAGCTAGTGGTCTCCCTCGCGCAGAGGGACAGCCAATCAGCACCAGCTGATTTGGCGAGCTGCTTGGAGGAAGTAAAAAGCTGGATGACTGCATCATGTCTCAAGCTCAATGGAGACAAAACAGAGTGGGCCATCCAGGCTTCTTCTTCCACATGAAGGTCTAGGGATAGATCACTTTCATCTTTGAGGAAGTGCCTATTTATCTCTCTCCAAAAATCCTGGCTATTTTTCAGAGAAGCTGCTTGTTGCAAATTATCCCATGTGTGCTCCATCAGGCCCCTTAATCTAGCACTCCTTGCTTCTTTATAGTGGATGCACATTTCCTGCACCAAATCCTTATCTCTTGGAGATGCCCTAAGAGATGTGTGTACATTTTGTAGGGTCTATAAGCAAGCAGCATCAAAAGAGCCCACTGTCGGTGTCAGCTTGGAAGAGCATAACCGGACCAAATTGCTTTTAATTTCACCCAATAGCTTGTCAAATGCTGTCATTGATAGTGCCATATCAGAACTGGGACCTAGACAGATCAATACTTCTGTCTGCTTTCAGGTAAGAATCAATGGGACAACCTTCTCCTTATTAACATTGTCCCACTTTCGGATAAACCCATTCTTCCTTGCTAGGCATGGCTTTGGTACTTTATTCACTAAAACATATATCGATCATCCCATTTCATAGTGAAAAAGAGGACTGCATTATTGCTGAAGCACATGTGCATTGCTTCTTCTTGGATAATCTGCCCACAAAAAATGTCAGAGACCACAATATAGTAGAGTATCGATCTTTACCCGGGGTCCCACATGCATTCAATAATAGTCCTGTATGGGGATCTACCTTATTGATTATTTCTGGTTACTAGTTATTAGCAGCCTGTTAAGCGCAGTGCCATACTTATTATGGGTAAAATGGGGGACTGCTTATCCCTCCCCATCAATTAGTCTACACACTGGCTTTAACATCTTATGGCCGCTTTGGGCATTGACATCACCCTGCCATAATATATTAAGACGGTTAGGGTGTGCTGCGCAGATGGAATCGATCTCCTTTTCTAATGGTCTGAACACCAGGGCCATAATATCTCCAAAGTTGTTATTATAATAATTGATTGAGATCCAGTCCCAATCATTAAGTTCTTCGCACAAATTAATACAGTAATATGGAGACTCACTTCAGAACTTTTGACCTTTAATGTCACAGTATTTGCTATCAAGATCAGTATACCACCTCTTGCTCTACCAGCCCAGGATGGGCCACCTGGGGTTGGAATGAGCGATAACCATCTATAGAATTCCGACCTGTTTCCCATGTTTCCTGGAAACATAGGATATAATGGTCCATCACTCAACTTACCCAGTCTGGATTACTCAGCTTCTGTCTTAAACCTGCTACATTCCAAGTAATTAATTTTAGCAAGTGCATACCCTCTTCCAATGACTCTACCCATTTCTGCGTCTTGGTCTCAGGTCGCTTATTTTCGTGTGCACACCTGTTTACAATGCAGGTGACATTCCTCTTCCAATACAACCTTTTTAATATCTTTGTTGAGCTTTTGGTCTGCCTTATTGTTCCAGAAAATGTCCCTTTCACAGTTATGTCAAGGTGAACCTTGAAAGTCACTAAATTCTAAATAACCTTATATTAGCCTCCTAGTGGCTGTTGTACAGGACAGATAGACTTAATGTAGGGCAATTTGTAAAGTATATACGCAGCACCAAAACAGTCAAAAGCAAAATGCAAAACAATAAAATCCCAAACCGAATTATAAATTTAATTTCTAGGGATCCAGAGATGCAAATCTTTAAAAAGTAAAGGAAAAATAACAACAGCTAAAAAAGCCAAAGAATAATCATTGTTCACGGTAGCCTGGAATCTATGCCCAGTTTGCGGCTGACGAGGATGGAGCACAGCTCACATACAACAACCAGGTTCATCTTGGTTAAAGATTTTACCTTATGACATAGCCTTTAAAGATCAAATCAAACACATGAGTACACTTCTAAAACCTCCACACAACTCAGAGTTAGAGACTCACAGGGTGTCAGGAAGAGGCCAATAGGTACAGTAGCCAGTGGTCAGCTGGGTGCTTTCAGGAAAAGACCTCCTACAGCTTGCTGTCTCCCTGTAACCACACAGGAGGTCAGCCACCAGATCCTTGGATTCCACTTCTTTGTCCTGGGTACAAGAGAAAGCAAGTGCATACCTGAAGGGATCTACTCAGTACAATGACAGCAGGCCCAGTTCTCCTCTGATCATCTGCAGGTCCAGAAAGTGTTTTGAAGTGGCTACCTGGAGGTGCCATGTTTTTGACTGGCATCAGCAAGAAGGCAGGGTGACAGCAGGGCACTCTATAAGCAATGGGGTAAAAGGTCATGGGACCAACCCTACCCATATTTTCAGTAGTTCCTGTTTGCTCTACTGCAAACAGGAAGAACATTCTATGTATTAGGGCATTTTCAAGATTGCAAAAGTCTTCGGCCACACTAATTTTGGCTTTAAGGGCTGGGAGGGGGGAGAGGTAGTATCATAGGGAAATAACTAGTATCCTCCTTCATCTAACACTAGAAACTTTTTTGAAGCATGCATATATGCACAACCAACTCAGAGAAAGAAATCTAGTAAGACTAAATCAAGGTGCTTTAGCAACGAGAAGGAATCCACAAGAATTGTCTTGACTTTCTGTTTCCTCCCTTTCAAATGTGCCCCACATTTTACATGTGGTACAACAGAACTGACAAGCAGGTGATGTCAGTGTGGTGTTCAATGGCTGCTAGTATTAATGAGCGTAGTGGGAGTTGTCCCATCAACAATATACAGAAAGAAAAAAACTACTGAGCTGCTTTAACAAATGGACCGGTGGGTAATTAGTCTCTAGCAGTAATCTGAAACTGTTTTTTTTTAGTTGGAAGAGGGAATGCTGCTATGCGTGTGCCAGGCCGAGGGACAGTTTACTCGCCCGGAGGCACAAGGCAGTGTTATTGTGAGACTTAAGATGGTCTTGCCCAAGACTTTTTTACTTTTGCCTTCATGTTTTGCTGATTTGTTTTATTGGCCTTAGGACTATGAGCACATTGCCACTGCTAACCACTGCTAAAGTGCATGTGCCTCTCCCCTAAAACATGATGACATTGGTGTATACTTGATCTGTATATTTGTTATACTGGTAAGTCCCATGTAAAATTGTTTACCATCTACCCAGGGCCTGTACTTCAAATGATATTAGTGGGCTGTAGCACAAATTGTGCCACCGACAGAAGTAGCCTTTCAAATCTGTCTCAGGCCCGCCACCGCAGTGTCTGTGTGTGAAATTTACTGACACTTTGACTTGTCATTTAAAACTATCTGCCAAGCCTTAAACTTTTATTTCATCATGTATGTTACCCCTAAGGTAGGCACTAAGTAACCC
Organism: Lissotriton helveticus; assembly: GCF_964261635.1. NCBI lineage: Eukaryota > Metazoa > Chordata > Amphibia > Caudata > Salamandridae > Lissotriton > Lissotriton helveticus. Next base: position 993,278,867 of record NC_136069.1, on the reverse strand, counting down.
TAGTGGTAGAAGGCTATGTAAGTAAAAGGTGGGACATGTACCTTTATGTTTTGCATATCCTGGTAGCGACAAATAACCTATTTAGTTTTTCACTACTCTGAGGCCTAGTCCTCTCATAGGAGTATATTGGACATTCCTTAATAGACTTTTAAGCTGCAATTACTGATCAGAGAGGAGTAGCTTCTTCATGTTTTATATTTTGGAATGGTAATGATAAATCCTTCGTCCTGGTGAAACTGTTTTAGAAATTGCACTATTAGAAAGTGGACATTTCTCTGCACTTACTGCTCTGTGTGCCTGATAGCCAGTCTCCAATATACGTCTGGGGAAGGTGACAGCAACACTTTGGTCATTCCCTCTAGACATCCACAACACAGGAAGGATAGGTGTGTCTGAGTACCATTTACATACATCTGCATACTAATGCCCTTGCCTGGGCAGGATGGAAGGGAGGGCCTAACACTTCACTTGAATAGGCTGTGTCCTGTTCCCACACAAAAAGGAACTGATTATCCCCCCCCCACATACACACACAGAAAGCCTGGTAGACAGGACTGGGTTGAAAGGGATCCTTGTGTTCTTTAGAGAGCTGCTTTGAAGTCACCCCCCCCCCAAATCAAAGACACTTTTTGGTATAAGTACTGGGTCTCTGGCCCCCTAAAATTAGACACTTCTGGATCTTGAACTGAACCTCTGTCAGAAGGACTCCTGCTTTGATTAAAGGACTCATCTCTGGACTGCAGACTTGGAACGCCTGCTTTTCTCTTGTGTTGCCCTGCTGCCTGCTACTCCCTGACTCTGCGGAAGGAGATCCGGATTCTGCCTTTCCTTCAAGTGATCTCCAAGAGCTTGCTGGCTTGCCTCCTGTTTTCTGAAATCTCAGGAACACAAAAGACTTCTTGTAATTCGATGGTGCTGCAGGACTCTGCCATCTCAGAGCCCTACCATTGTTTTAGGTGCTCTCTCCAGTCTGGGCCTCAGAAGTGGGTTCTGAAGCTATTTGCTACAAAATTGACACATCGTCACCACTGCACCAATTGGAACTGACACAGTACCCTTCGACGATGACGCAGTGCTGATTCAGAGACATTCCTGCGTGGCTCAACGACAACTGAAAATTCTGGACTAGTGTAATAAACTTTGTCGTAGCATGACGATTTTTATATCAAAAGACCGAGAATGGCTAGTACACTATGTACAAGCATTTTCGTTATATTCCAGTAACAATTTCACCTCGAAATAGTCATTTTCGTTTCTGAACCCTTGGCTTCCATTTTGTGTACAGCAGCCATTTTGTGTGTTACCCTTTACATTGGCTATAATACAGCTAAATTCGATTCCAAAGGCCACGTACACCTTGATTGACTTTTCTCTGACCTGGACAAGGTGGAACCATTGCCCCAGGCCGGACCTGTTTGGTCAGTTCCTCTCCCAGTGGCCGAGCAAGATAGCATCATGCCATAAACCTTTTCATCGCACACACACCCTGCCCTATCTTACTTCCATCTGTTCCTGTTCCTACCTCCACGAGCTATTTATGACATGGGCTGTGACCTTACTGTTTTGGGTTTATCCGGCCTTGTCAGTTAGAGAATGTATGCATTATGTGGACATTGTTTATGGCCTGGACTTATCTTGAAAGTGGGTTTTGCATCTGTGTGCACGTTCTGGGAATGTACTTCAAAGCAAAAATGTGTGCCTAGGGCATAATACATGGTATAAAGGATCTGTGCTCAGACCATTCAGCAGGCTATCTCATTCAGTTGCTTTAGGTGTGACTGGGCGACGTAGCCTCACAAATAATTGTAATAAAGATGTCTTTTCATATTTCAGATTCTCTGTTGATTTCTTTGCTGCTTTTGAATGGACTACTTATTGGTAAAACCCCTGAGAAGGAGATTGGGGATTCCTAATACGTCAGTTGGCGCCCTAACAGTGGGCCTCATCAAGCAGTGACTATCTGGAGGAGTAACCTTGTCAGAGGACAGAAATCTACTGGGGAAGGCAAGACAGAAACCTACTAAAAGAGGTACTGTGCACAGAGGTTCTGGGGGATTCTCTGTCTTTGCGGCCCAGTATATTTTTGATTTTTCTGACTTAAACTCTCCAAAAGATGTCACTCACGACTGAGGAACCCATTTTGGCTTAAGTGGTTTTTTTTTGCAGTTTGAACTTGGCAGTTAGAATTTGGACAACTATTTGTTTGGTATAGCTTTGATAGGTTTGTATAGGTTTGTATATGCGAATTGCAATTTGTGTAGGCAGAGAATGAAGAAACTTTTCTCTATCTGCTTTAGTTGAAGTATAAGTGGGTCGCTCCCAGTCCTTAGTTCTTAGTTATTTGGTCCTTAGTTTATTTGAACATTGCAATTTTCAAAAACCGAGGGTCTTGTATATTTACAAGTGTATCGATAGAGAGAGCCCCCTTGAAGTTTGAAGCTAGATTAGTGAGCTATAAGATGCCTGATCTTAGCAAATTTGGAGCTTTGTGCTGGCCAACTTTGTGTACGTTTGGATTAGCCGGCTAAAATATCTAAATAGGTTTAGATATGAAACATATTTCTTCCTTGGTGATTTTGTATCCCCAGGGAATTAAAATATGACGTAATACATGTAAGGATCCTTTGTTCTGTGTAATTTTATGAATGGAGATGCAGAACGAATTTTGGTGTTCTGCCAGTATTGAGAAGCGGTTCTTGTAAATATGACTTACATTTAGTATTTACAAAATGGTTTGGTTTGAGTACAGTCTTTGTAGCTGTCCTCTGTTTCAGTCCTATGTGTTGACCTGCGGGTTCCATGTGTGTTTAAATGTGGTTTTTTGCCGTTACTGTAACTTCTGTTGTAAATAGCGTTGGCACGAATTTATGAAACGAAATGCCTACAGCGCTGTCTTGCGTGTCCTGAATGTTTTGAACACTTTCTGTTTATGTTTGCAATGAGCTCAATGTGTTTGTGGTTTTCTTGATGTTTTCAGTCTGTTAAGTAAAATGCTGGTTGGTTAATGTTGAGTAGAAACTTGAGTAAAAGATACAGAAATGAAACATGTAATGTGCTAAGATGGGTATGTGTTGCTCTTTAGTTTGTAGAATGAGCAATTATGCACATATACAAAACTACCGTTACACGCTTTAAGGATAACATTAGGAAAAACATTCAATGGATATAAATAAGAAAAAAAAACGAAATTGTCTATTTTTGCAAAAATAAATACATTTACAGCATTTTTCCTTAGAATGCACTGTATTAGATGGTCACAGGCAAACATCTCAGCTGCAGTATATTTGATAGGAATGTTCGTTCAGCCAGCACTTTTTCAGTTAAACATGGTGGAATTTTGCATAACCGTCCTTTTAAATAAATGTGGCGCAGAAATGTGACGCAGGAATGTGACGCGTTTTAAGTTAGGCATATGCGCTTAGGTTTGTGAGTTAATTCATCTAAATGATAGGCAAGGGATGCAGCGGGCTCTTATATGTGTAGAACAATCACAAAAAGAAATAATTGGTTTTTATTAGAAGAAAAAAATTATTAATTATGAAAAATAATTATTAAAAATAAGTGCTACAAAAATCGTTTTTTAATATTTATAAAGCTTAACACTCATATTATGACCTCCTGGCATTAAAATTTGATTTAAGTTATGTTGCATCACTAAAATGACAAGCGTTCGTGTGCATAATTTCCCCTTGGCATAGGCGCAAGCAAGCTCATTTTTATAAAGTATGAGGGTTATTATTTTCAAATGCCTGACTCATGGGTTATGTAATAGACATTCTAGTAATGCATATTATGCAAGAAAATTGTAGGATATTCATTTTTTAATGCCCAAAATATGAAAGTCGATTTTGAGTAAAAACACTGTTTTAACTGCATTTTGCTTTCATTCAGAGTACTTTTTAAAGTGTCTCAGGTTTAAGTACATGCATACATATATATTTATGATATATATTTGCAGGTTGTGCCTTCTTATGATTCAGTGGGTTAATGTGCCAGTACAAAAGTTTGTTTTAAATATCAGGGTTGAAGGTTCTAGCTTCAGCTAGGCCTACGGAAAAGTTTGTTCATTTAAGACTGATGAAGTATGTACCATAGGATTGCAACAAGCATTTACTAAAAACTGGTATGTATGTTATTCGGTTTTGTGAATTAGTCACAATAAATGTAGTTTAATAATCTGGGAATAGAGATACTTTTAGCGCCTAAAAAAAAAAAGAGAGAAATAATTTTTCAAAATAGAGTGAATTAGGAATTAGTTAGGCCTTCTGGCTTTGACAGCGTCAGTGTGGCAACAGCTGAGGGCTGAGAGGATTGCAGAGGCTGGCTCGACCAGCGCTGCTGAGATGTTATCTTCTAGTTTCCCTGGAGAAGGCTGACATGTGTGACCTTTAATTAGGACTTTGCCTCCGAGGAATGCAGAATGACCTCTCTGAACGGGCTTCTAAAGGTGGGGTTTCTGGTTTCTCCGTGAGAACATCAATAAAATTAAAGAACTCAATTTAAAAGGGAAAATAAAAAGGGGGTTTCTTTGAACAGTCCCAAAAAAATTTGTATTAAATGCTCTGCAGAACTGATACATTTGTGCCTCCACGCTAACTAGTCGCGTTTATTTCACAAAAAAAACGAAGTGTTGCATTAGGTCTTAGAAAAAAACAATAAGATGCAGCCCTTTTCCAAAATTTTGAAGGCTACAGGCTACAGGCCATGTGGAAAAAACGATTTGCTAAATTAGGAATTATTTCTCACAGTGGAAATTATAGGTGCCAAATTAATATGGAGTATCAGTGTAACTATTTCTTTTAGAATGGTAAAAATAAGGTGGCTTGATGTTGCGAGGTGAACTTACAAGAGAGTAACAGTTAAGTAATGAAAATTTAATTTTGTGTATGTTAAAATGTTTTTTTGTGTTGTGTATTTTTCGGCTTCTGCTTGCAGATTATTCATGGATTGTTTTAAGGCTGACAAGACACGTGAGTTTGGTTAATTGAAAAGAAGACGTGTTTTTGCGTAATTTCTTAAAAAAAAAAATGTTCATGTTTTCGTTTGTGCATTTGGCCCTGTCGTGATATATTTTAGTTGGTTCAAAGTTATATCTGACAGCAGATTCACACTGCATTGTGATCTACTGTCAAAATGAGGGATTCAGGGATTTTAGACCTGACAAATTTAGACAGGCCCAAATATTGGGTTTTGGGCTGCAGGTTTATAGTGCATAAAGTACATGTGCCATGTTGCTGTGTGTCACCGCTTGTCCACACATGTGCATTATTTTGTGTATGTTTTGTTTTATGTTGTTACTATTACAAGTTTGCCTGTGTTGTGAGGAGGCATGTATGACGATATGTGTCACTTTACAATAGTTAGGTAAAATTTGTGTTGATACTAAATTTCACAAACATGGTGTTTGCATGCTGTGGACAAGAATAGACAACACCTCACCAGTGTATGTCAAAATTTGGCCATAATAGTATTGAAGTAAAATAAAAGAGATATACAGGAGTCGTGATACTGCCCTCTCCCTCATGGACCAGGTAGTTCTAGATTTATGTATCCTTGATTGGACCTAAGGATGAAATTATAGATTTGTGGCTCTTGTTAAAGGTGACCTAAACTTTTCATTTTTTCCCTGCAGAAGGAACTGGACCATTAACTGACATTACCGTATATGGTGTAGGGGCCAGTGGTAGAGTCCAAATTTCTGCACTATTGTGACTTTTTGTGTCCATGCTTTTGGTATTATGTCACAAACTTGACTATCACCCAAGTAATTTTTGTTCTTCCTATAGATTTTTCTTTTGTTGCTTCTCCCCTGACCGATGTCGCATCATGCTTAGTTATTGGGGATTTTAGTTCTGTCCTAGTTCCATTTCCCTTTTTCATATTCCTTTCACCAGTCAGCCCATTTATTATTATGGGTGTATTGTTTATGTGCACACTTCTAGATTGAAGTGATGTATTAGGGACCCCCATGTTATGTAAAATGTTTTTTTTTCCAGACTGACTATCGGGGTAGTGATAGGCTGGTTAACTGACACAATATTATAGTAAGACATGTTTTCCATCTCAATAGGAGATATCTTAAGTTTACCTTTTGAACATGACAAATTTTCAATGTCTATTTTAATTTTTCAGTTCTCTTTTATTCCTGCTGCTTTAATTTTTGGTGGGATCAGATGTGTTCTAATCATGCAAATACCGGGACTCTCTAGTTCTTGCCCTTTTGTCTGCACATTTGATCATTAGCCTTTGTATTGCATAGTGCACTTAATGCACATTTTTTTAAAGGGACTTTTCTTCATGTCCTTGATAATCTGTATTATGTCATTTCTCTATTTGAGATGTTCTAGATAAGGAATTTAGGAAGACCTAGGCTTAATCATTGAGGAAAATATGTATTTACCCCATTAGACAATGCCACTGTGTGAGGACATCCATTTAGATTCCCATGGCTTATTGCCACTCCCTTGCAGATTGCAGGCCACCTGCTTGCAGTCCCCTTGTTAAAACCCATGAACTGTTTTTGTGCTTGATTTGAAGGAAACTAACAATTGTGTTACATTTCCTATATTACTAGGTTCTGCGGGATCTTCCAGAGTCAAAGGAAGAGTGATACCTTGCAGACCTGTGATCGAGACTAAGCCCCATCAGTGACCGCTACAGATGAATGACAGATTTCTTGGCTCTACAATTTCTGCAACCAGAAAATCGCGAGGCTGAACAGCGATCATCAGCGTGCCGACAATGGTACCTCCCAAGCAAGGCATTTGCTTCATCGGAAAGCGTTGCAGAGGAAAAGAGGAGCTGGTTCCTTGTTTGCCACAGAAAGCTTCTGTTTGTTTGAGCTTTGTACCTGTTATGTACTGGTAACCTCTGACAGTGTACAGTCCCTTGAGCCCTTGGCCCGAGTTTTGGCCACACACACACCTCTTTTCCCTTTGCTCCAGCGGAAAGGCCGTGCACCCAAGGATCCACGTTTGGAAAAAGGCACTACATTCTGGTGCCCATGAGAGAGCAGCTTGAGCGTCCTCTGACACTAAATAATGAGTGTTGGAGTCTGTAAGTGCTGCTGATCTTGAGAGGTTGTTTCTCAGTAGTGCTTGGATCTGCACGAGATGTTTTGTGCCCATGATCAATGAAGAGCACATAATTTGTAGTGTCTGCCACAAAGAAGAGACGCTGGTGCACTGCCTTGAGACATTGAGACTTTGTGAATGAGCTATGAGTGTTTGCCAGGGGGGCACTCCAACTAAGCAGTACTTTTTCTCATGAAAAGGCCTGAAATCGAGAGGCCCAACGCGAAGAAGACACTGGAAGCGGATTTGATGGACAATAGAAGCCTGCCAGGAGAGGCTTTGACGGACTCTGGGTATTTTCTGTGAGCTTGTATAGAATTGGAGTTTGGAAACTAATTTTTGTTGCTTTGCTGGCATTGTTTTAAAGTAGTATTCTGTTTAGAAAAAGCAGAATAAAGTCCAATTTCTGTGAAAGAGTATCCCCTTTTCACCTCAGAGCATTAATGAGGGTCACCACTGTTTCCCTTGAGAATATAATGAATTACAGAAATGCTTAGGAAGACCTAAAATGTACTAGATAATTTTAGGATTTACTTTTGCTTAGGGTTGTGGAAAATTATGATTCATTTGTAATAGCGGTCACTACTTTGTCTATATGTTCTTAATGACGTGTTTTCTAGTGTTTATTTAAGCATGGCATTGTCTTTATAGGTGGGATTGTTTTTGCTGCCCAATTCACATCTGTACCCACCCCCCAACCTATGTCTCTTCCTACTTCCACTTCTTTGCATCCTGTCCAGATTTTACCCGAACACGGATAGTTAGGAGATCAGAGTTTACTGATAATTCCTCTTGTACAGTTTCTGCATCAACACCAGTTAGTAGTTGAACATCACTGATTGTTGGGCGTGTGGTCTTGTACCACATACCACAGATAGAGGCATTCCTTATTTTGGTCCTGCCATATATGGCCTTTGTGCTACTGCGTGTGTAGGGAGACCTGTCCCGAGAGAGTCGCTAGGTAATAGGATTATGCTTCAGTAACATCTTGAGGATTTTTATAAAATATAGATCTGGACTCAGACTAGCGTGAGTATAGGTTATTGCCTATGTAAGGGCAAAAGGTGCGTCTGTGGTACTGAAAATTCTGGACTCGTGTAATAAACTTTGTCGTAGCATGACGATTTTTATATCAAAAGACCGAGAATGGCTAGTACACTATGTACAAGCATTTTCATTATATTCCAGTAACAATTTCACCTCGAAATCGTCATTTTCGTTTCTGAACCCTTGGCTTCCATTTTGTGTACAGCAGCCATTTTGTGTGTTGCCCTTTACATAGGCTATAATACAGCTAAATTCGATTCCAAAGGCCACGTACACCTTGATTGACTTTTCTCTGACCTGGACAAGGTGGAACCATTGCCCCAGGCCGTACCTGTTTGGTCAGTTCCTCTCCCAGTGGCCGAGCAAGATAGCATCATGCCATAAACCTTTTCATCGCACACACACCCTGCCCTATCTTACTTCCATCTGTTCCTGTTCCTACCTCCACGAGCTATTTATGACATGGGCTGTGACCTTACTGTTTTGGGTTTATCCGGCCTTGTCAGTTAGAGAATGTATGCATTATGTGGACATTGTTTATGGCCTGGACTTATCTTGAAAGTGGGTTTTGCATCTGTGTGCACGTTCTGGGAATGTACTTCAAAGCAAAAATGTGTGCCTAGGGCATAATACATGGTATAAAGGATCTGTGCTCAGACCATTCAGCAGGCTATCTCATTCAGTTGCTTTAGGTGTGACTGGGCGACGTAGCCTCACAATTAATTGTAATAAAGATGTCTTTTCATATTTCAGATTCTCTGTTGATTTCTTTGCTGCTTTTGAATGGACTACTTATTGGTAAGACCCCATAGAAGGAGATTGGGGATTCCTAATACGTCAAGGACCCGACTGTGAGGTTCAATGACAACAAAGCACAACTTCGACACATCAAACCAACATCATGAATCGGAACTGATGCCTCCCTTGTTACCTCTTGACTCTGGCACCCGTCTTCAGAACTGACACATTGCCTTCACTGCATGGAAAATATTTACACATTTGGTTGCTTGCGACCAGGAAAGGTACTTTGTCCCCGGGGCCTGCGTGGGTCCTGTAGCTGGTATCCGCTTCCATGAAGTCAGCCCAAACTATGGGCTCTATCACAATGTCCACCCGCCACCACAACGGCTAAAGTGACCGCCCGCCATAGACGCGGCAGTCCCGTCGTACGCATTATGATGTCCCCGCCACACTGGCAGCACATCCCGCATTCCTAACATTGCAGCGGGCAGTGCTGTCAGCAGCACCCGCTGCAATGTCAGAAATGAATGTCGTGCATTTGCATGCACAACGTGACAGGCACCGCGCGGTGCCTGCCACCTTGTGCATGCAAATGCAGCCATGTGCACCCCCCAACATCCTGGGGCCCCGCAACGGGCCTCCAATAACAAAGACTGCATGCCTTTCCATGCCGAAAATGCCGCCATGGAAAGGCTGATCTCCGCCAACATCCTAATATGGATGGCGGTGTCTTGCAGACACTGCCACCATATTAAACATGTTTTCCGCCAGGTCGATGAGTCGAATAGCGGAAAATCAGCAGACGGTCTTTCCGTCTACCGCGGACCCCCCAGCCATCCTAATATGACAGGGTGGGGTCTTTCTGGTGTGGATGGCAGGCGGTTCGCCCCCGATGGGCCGGCGGGGCCGAACCGCCCGCTATCCTAATGGGCCCCTTTGACTCTGCCTTGGTCCAGTGTGACCTAAAGTAACCTTTTAGCACTACTTGCTTCTAAGCACTTTTACTACATTTATTCATTTAAAATGCAATACCTCAACTTCTATACATTTCATTTTTGTATTGTTTTTCTTGTTTTGTTTAAAATGTTATAATCTATTTTCATAAACCTCTGTGAAGTCTTTATGTGATGTATTCAGTTTGTTACTGTATTTGTATGTTGCACAGTTACTTTACACATTGCCTCTTTAGTTTAGCCTGACTGCTCTGTGCCAAGCCACCAGAGGGTGGGCACAGGTAAACTTTTAGTGTGTACCTTACTTACCCCGCAACAGTTGTGGTTCCTGCCTGGCCTGGGTGCATACCTCAGCCAACCAAGAATCCCATTTCTAACAGTTATGATGCCAGGATGCTGAGTGTAACATTTTTCAAGGCTGGTGCATTTGCTTATTTCTGGATGTTAAGTCCTGTTTCCTGGCGCAGAGTCCATGGGAGGGAGTACTAGCCACATGCCAACAAAAAAATGCAATCTCCTCCTGATACTGGTTTTGCTTTTGGTTGTAGGAGTAAGGGCTGGGACGGAGTTCATAGTGTGTTTGCCATAATTCACATGTGAGGTAAGAGGCGATTCAAGATGCTCTGTGCCCACTGCTGTTTTTACTAAATAGTGGATTTATTGCTCTGTGGGCTGCCTCTTTCCAGTTCTTGTTTCCTCCTGGTTCCATCCTTGCTCCAGAGCAGGAGGATTCCAAAGGCACCAGTCAATTGCTCACCTTTGTACAGTTGTATTTCTGGAGTGGACCCTGGCTGCATCCCATGAGCCGTCACTTCAGTTTCTCAATGCTTGTGTGGCAGTAAGGGTACCTAAAACAATATGAACCAGTTTCATGGAACTATGGAAATTAATATAATATTGTTTGGATGAGGAGACTGAATCCTTGTCATTTGTTGTTTTAATGCAAAACAGTTATTTTCAAATGTTGTTCTGTGGTTTGCAAAGTTTTGTTAGTGCTCATAGAAATGCACAGATGTAATGCTCCTTTCTGGATATTCAATGCACTGTTTTAAAATGGGAAATAAAATTAGGGAAAATGTTTCCAAAAACCATCTCACTGTGTGTAGTGAGGCAGAAACGAAAACAGAAATGGGAAATGGAAGAAACTGTATTTCCGGCCGCAAAACTAGGTTAATATGGTCTTCCCCTTATGGAATGTTGCCTACTAATGGAGCATAGAACGTGTAAACAGAAATACAATGATTTTTTGTGAAACATGTTAGGAGAGGGTGGAATTGCAACGCATGTTTCCCCAAACCCCTCTTACCCCTCTGTATTTGGACGTGTGACTTTGGACTCTTTTGGTTGCCATAATTTTACAAAAATACTGATTTATTGAGAAACTTGGCAACCAAGATCCACAATGTTATTTTATAAGCATGGGGCTGTTTGCACCTTTGTCGCTGGGAATGTGTTCAGCCTATTGAATTCAAGACCTGCTCTATTTAAAAAAATGGACATAACCTATAAAAAATCGTTTTGCCTGAATGAGGATTTGGAGGGTTTGGGATTGGGACGGGAGGAAGCTCAACTCTTCGCAGCAAGAAAAACTGAAAAGGACAGAGGCTATGGAGATGGTTGGACTTCTGCCCAGTCCTGTTTCCAAGACATCAATAGCATCTACATAGATCTGCATACTAATGCCCTTGCCTGGGCAGGATGGAAGGGAGATCCTCACACTTCACTTGAATAGGCTGTGTCCTGTCCCCACACAAGAAGGAACTGATTACCCCCCCCCCACACATACACACACAGAAAGCCTGGTAGACAGGACTGGGTTGAAAGGGATCCTTGTGTTCTTTAGAGAGCTGCTTTGAAGTCACCCCCCCAAATCAAAGACACTTTTTGGTATAAGTACTGGGTCTCTGGCCCCCTAAAATTAGACACTTCTGGATCTTGAACTGAACCTCTGTCAGAAGGACTGCTGCTTTGATTAAAGGACTCATCTCTGGACTGCAGACTTGGAACATCTGCTTTTCTCTTCTGTTGCCCTGCTGCCTGCTACTCTGTGACTCTGCGGAAGGAGAGCCGGATTCTGCCTTTCCTTCAAGTGATCTCCAAGAGCTTGCTGGGTTGCCTCCTGTTTCTGAAATCTCAGGAACATAAAAGACTTCTTGTAATTCTGATGGTGCTGCAGGACTCTGCCATCTCAGAGCCCTACCATTGTTTTAGGTGCTCTCTCCAGTTCTGGGCCTCAGAAGTGGGTTCTGAAGCTGTTTGCTAAAAAATTGACACATTGTCACCACTGCGCCAATTGGAACTGACACAGTACCCTTCGACGATGACGCAGTGCTGATTCAGAGACCTTCCTGCGTGGCTCAATGACGACGCAGGACCCGACTGTGAGGTTCAATGACGACAAAGCACAACTTCGACACATCGAACCGACAGCATGAATTGGAACTGATGCATCCCTTGTTACCTCTCGACTCTGGCACCCGTCTTCAGAACTGACACATTGCCTTCACTGCATGGAAAATATTTACACATTTGGTTGCTTGCGACCAGGAAAGGTACTTTGTCCCCGGGGCCTGCGTGGGTCCTGTAGCTGGTATCCGCTTCCATGAAGTCAACCCAAACTATGGGCTCTATCACAATGTCTACCCGCCACCACAACGGCTAAAGTGACCGCCCGCCATAGACGCGGCAGTCCCGTCGTACGCATTATGATGTCCCCGCCACACTGGCAGCACATCCCGCATTCCTAACATTGCAGCGGGCAGTGCTGTCAGCAGCACCCGCCGCAATGTCAGAAATTAATGTTGTGCATTTGCATGCACAACGTGATAGGCACCGCGCGGTGCCTGCCACTTTGTGCATGCAAATGCAGCCATGTGCACCCCCCAACATCCTGGGGCCCCACAACGGGCCTCCAATAACAAAGACTGCATGCCTTTCGGAAAGGCTGATCTCCGCCAACATCCTAATATGGATGGCGGTGTCTTGCAGACACTGCCACCATATTAAACATGTTTTCCGCCAGGTCGATGAGTCGAATAGCGGAAAAGCAGCAGACGGTCTTTCCGTCCGCCGCGGACCCCCCAGCCATCCTAATATAGCAGGGTGGGGTCTTTCTGGTGTGGATGGCAGGCGGTTCGCTCCCGATGGGCCGGCGGGGCCGAACCGCCCGCTATCCTAATGGGCCCCTTTGACTCTGCTTTGGTCCAGTGTGACCTAAAGTAACCTTTTAGCACTACTTGCTTCTAAGCACTTTTACTACATTTATTCATTTAAAATGCAATACCTCAACTTCTATACATTTCATTTTTGTATTGTTTTTCTTGTTTTGTTTAAAATGTTATAATCTATTTTCATAAACCTCTGTGAAGTCTTTATGTGGTGTTTTCAGTTTGTTACTGTATTTGTATGTTGCACAGATACTTTACACATTGCCTCTTTAGTTTAGCCTGACTGCTCTGTACCAAGCCACCAGAGGGCGGGCACAGGTAAACTTTTACTGTGTACCTTACTTACCCCGGCTACAGTTGTGGTTCCTGCCTGGCCTGGGTGCATACCTCAGCCAACCAAGAATCCCATTTCTAACAGTTATGATGTCAGGATGCTGAGTGTAACATTTTTCAATGCAGGTGCATTTACTTATTTCTGGATGTTAAGTCCTGTGGCCTGGCGCAGAGTCCATGGGAGGGAGTGCTAGCCACATGCCAACAAAAAAATGCAATCCCCTCCTGATACTGGTTTTGCTTTTGGTTGTAGGAGTAAGGGCTGGGACGGAGTTCATAGTGGGTTTGCGATAATTCACATGTGAGGTAAGAGGCGATTCAAGATGCTCTGTGCCCACTGCTGTTTTTACTAAATAGTGGACTTATTGCTCTGTGGGCTGCCTCTTTCCAGTTCTTGTTTCCTCCTGGTTCCATCCTTGCTCCAGAGCAGGAGGATTCCACAGGCACCAGTCAATTGCTCACCTTTGTACAGTTGTATTTCTGGAGTGGACCCTGGCTGCATCCCATGAGCCGTCACTTCAGTTTCTCAATGCTTATGTGGCAGTAAGGGTACTTAAAACAATATGAACCAGTTTCATGGAACTATGGAAATTAATATAATATTGTATGGATGAGGAGACTGAATCCTTGTCATTTGTTGTTTTAATGCAAAACAGTTATTTTCAAATGTTGTTCTGTGGTTTGCAAAGTTTCGTTAGTGCTCATAGAAATGCACAGACGCAATGCTCCTTTCTGGATATTCGATCCACTGTTTTAAAATGGGAAATAAAATTAGGGAAAATGTTTCCAAAAACCATCTCACTGTGTGTAGTGAGGCAGAAACGAAAACAGAAATGGGAAATGGAAGAAACTGTATTTTCGGCCGCAAAACTAGGTTAATATGGTCTATGGAATGATGCCTACCAATGGAGCATAGAACGTGTAAACAGAAATACAATGATTTTCGTGAAACATGTTAGGAGAGGGCAGAATTGCAACGCATGTTTCCCCAAACCCCTCTTACGCCTCTGTATTTGGACGTGTGACCTTGGACTCCTTTGGTTCCCATAATTTTACAAAAATGCTGATTTATCGAGAAACTTGGCAACCAAGATCCAAAATGTTATTTTATAAGCATGGAGGTGTTTGCACCTTTGTCGCTGGGAATGTGTTCAGCCTATTGAATTCAAGCCCTGCTCTATTTAAAAAAAATGGATATACCCTATAAAAAATCGTTTTGCCTGAATGAGGATGTGGAGGGTTTGGGATTGGGACGGGAGGAAGCTCAACTCTTCGCAGCAAGAAAAACTGAAAAGGACAGAGGCTATGAAGATGGTTGGACTTCTGCCCAGTCCTGTTTCCAAGACATCAATAGCAGGGAGAGGTATTCAGCCCGGTAGACACATACTGAGGAAGAACTGTGCATATCAGGGAATAGGATAATAGGAGAGAAATGTGCACTCAATCAAAAAAGAAACTTAAAGAAAATTTGACAATCTAGAAAATATTAATACTGGGGGAGAAAGGCACACCTCTGAAATATTACATACTGGGACAGGCAATCATGAATACTGCGCGAGAAATGCATGCCTCTGTAAGACTCTACTGATGAGAAGAAATGCAATCAATAAATCAGTGCTTCTTAAGCGCAGCTACTCACCCTTGAGGGTCTCAAGGTGCTGGGGTGTGGGGGTGGGGGGGGGGGGGGGTTTACAGGTCCAACTGGGCCCTGTCGTTCATTTGAAGAGCCTGGTCTTGAGATTATTCCTGAATTGCATCAGAGACAGGGAGAGCCTGAGGTGAAGAGGCATGTTCCAGGATTTGACTGCGAGGTAGGAGATGAATCTTCCTCGGGTCCTGGTCTTGCGAATCGGTGAGGTGGTTGCAAGGGCAAGTTGGACAGAGCGGAGGTGTCTGGTGGGTGCATGGAATCAATCAATCAATCGGGGGTTTATATAGCGCACTATTCACCCGTGAGGGTATCAAGGCACTGGAGAGGCTGTGGTTCAGGTATGCAGGTCCGGCTTCATGGAGATCTTTGTAGATGTGTCTGAGGAGCATGAAGGTGACTCTTTTGTTGACTAGGAGCCAGTGGATTTCTTGGAGATGTGGCTGTGATGGGGGAGGTTGAGGACCAATCTGGCTGCAGTGTTCTGCACATTCTGAAGTTTCCTGAGTAGTCTCTGAGTGGTGCCTGCGTAGAGTGCATTGCCGTAGTCGAGTCTGCTGCTGATGAGTGTGTGGATGACCGTCTTCCTAGCTTCAGTGGTGATCCATCTTGAGGATTTCCGAAGCAGTGTGGACGCATGATGAGGTGATGGTGTTGATCCGGTGGTTCATGGTGAGTGAGGAACCCAGTACGATGCCGAGGTTTCCTGCGTGATCAGTGGGTGTGGGGGGTTCCTAGCTCGACGGGCCACCAAAGTCATCCCAAGTGGAGGTGTGCCCAGGATGAGGATTTCGGTCTTGTCCGAGTTGAACTTCAGGCAGCTGTCTCTCATCCAGGTTGCGACAGCCTTCATGCCATTGTAAAAGTTGTTCTGGTGGGGGTGGGCTCATTGGTGAGTGAGTGAATCAGTTGGGTGTCATCGGCCTGGGAAACTATGTTGAGTCCGTGGTTCCTGACAATAGCTGCGAGCGGGGCCATGTAGATGTTGAAAAGCATGGGGCTCAGGGAGGAGGAGGATAGGGCTGCTGTTTCTCCCATGATCAAGGAGGGAGCGGATGTCATCAGTGGCAGAAAAAAGGGCGATCTAGGTTCTGTGGTTGATTTAGAATCTACATTGAGAGGTGTCCAGGATGTGGTTGGCTTCAATGAACTCGGAGAGTTGGGCGTTGACGACCATCTCGATGACCTTGGCTGGGAAGGGGGCCAGGCAGATGCATCTGAAGTTCTTGAGGTCTGTTTGGTCAGCTGATGGTTTCTTCAGCAGGGGGTTGACCTCGGCATGTTTCTAGTGATCGGGAATGGTGGAGGACTTGATGGAGCAATTGATGGTGCAGCATAGTTCGCGGGTGATGGTGGTGCCGGCTCTGTGGAAGATGTGATGCATTTAGAGGTCTGAGGGGGCTATGCATATCTCTAGAACCTTAATAATGGGCGAAAATGTGCACTGTGGTCTAATTAATGCTAAGGAAAATATGGACATCTGTAAGACATACTGGTAGAGAAATGTGCACACTGGAAGGACAGATACTGTAGGACAATTGTGAATCTGTAAAAAATTGATATTTTGGGGTAAATGTGCATAGCTGCTTAAAGTTAATAAGTGGAGACATTTGTGCACAACTATCGTCACAAACCAGGCTCAGCCTGAGTGACATCATATGCTCTGGATGGTTAAAACCTTGCTTTTCCAGCCTGCTGCTGTCTCCAAAGGCTTGGGCTTGATTACACTGAATTTAGTCCTTGCCTTCCCTACTAAATTCAGCATGGGTCGTCGTTTATTTGCCTACTGAAAGTGGTTGAGGGGAGTAAACAATTCAAAATTTTACTTGCAATTTAGTCATGTTAAAAGACCACAGACTCCGAATTCCAGTTTAAGGATTTTATTATAAGGCCAAAAATAATTGAATATAAACACACCAGAGAATATAGGTACATAAAAATCAATACAGAGCCGAACCTACGAATATAATTAACTTGGCATAAAAGGCATAATGTGATGAACTCCAAAATCAAAATGTAATCCAGAATTGAAGCTGAGACCAAATCCTTTTTCATGAGCAAGAAAAACAAAGGTTATCTTTCCCTACACTGCTCTCTCAGAGGGTCTTGCCTATTTGCTTTATCTCATACCCCAAAGGTGTCAGCACATGTTGACCTGTTAAGAAGTACTTATGTCAAATGGGTCAGATAGCTGAAGGCTATGGAGCTCATTCTAAAATGCTCCTTCTTCTCCGAAAAATGCAGAAGTCTCCTTTCTTACTGTCCCTGCGCATCATACAAAAAGACAAGGTTCGCCCCCCTAAATGTATCACATGATGAACTGTTCATCTGTAATATTCTTTAGTAGATTTCCATAGACACTTTAATTAAGTTCTTCTTGTCTCCTAGTGGCCTTGAGGTTCAGATAGGCCAGACATAAAACACTGTAAACGATAAAAATATATGTGAGTACGTTTAAACCATGAGTATAATGCACCCATACAATTTAGAGTGCGGTAAGCGCTCTAATAGTCTCCTGCAGTGTCGGAAGGGGAGGGAGGCTGTCAGAGGACAGAATATATGTATTCTTTACCCATAACTTGCACTTGTGAGGGAGTCGCCATCTGAATGGACGTCCAAACTCCTGCAGTCCGATTGTTACTCTACTGGGCCAACACCCCCTTCCTAACACATGGCAGAAAAAGCACTCAACTGGAGTGGTGCTGCAACATTGGGGTCTCTGTATGCATACAGCGTGAATAGAGTACTGTGACTGTAGGGTCATTGGTGTGCCTCTGTGACTGCAGAGTAAGCAGTGTGAATGTGTGAGGTCAGGGTGAGCTGTGTGCCTTTGTGACTGCAGAGTGAGTAATGAGATCCCACTGGATGAATTGTGAGACTGTAAGAGTCAGGGTGAAGGATGTGACTGTGTGAGTGAGACTGTGCAGGATGAATAATATGCCTGCCTAAGAGCTGGGGGAGTGCTGTGAGTGCATTGTTGGTGTTGTGCTGTGTGAGCGTAGAGTGAGTTGTGTGACTGCATGAGTATATGGGAGGAGCAATATGCTTTCCTGAGTGCGGGGTGTGTATGCAGTCAATGGGTGATGTGCACTAGTGAGAGCGGGGTAAGGGGAATGCCTATGTGAGTGTGGGGTTATCAAAGCAGTGTGCATCTGTAAGCACAGGGTGGGACGAGCAATGTGTCTGTTTGAGTGAGTGGGTTAGTAAAGTGCCTAAATGAGTATAGGGAGAGTGATGAGTCTTTGTGAGGCTATATGAACTTTTTATCAATAAATTGTAGTCAGATTTCTTGAAATGTATCCTGAAAATGCACCATATGCATCAATGTTTTCGAAAATGTTCCTGTCAAGTACAGAACTAATCATTAGTCTCATAGTACCCCTTTCCCCATGATTCAAGCTTGATCACTGCGCTCTCATACCTTAAATTCAATTCAAAGCTTTCTTCCCCACTACTTTAAAATATTACCATCCGCCACAGGATGCCCACAGCCCTCACTCTGAAAATTCTGTGGAGTTCAGAGGAGTCATTTCTGCTAGTTCAGGTCAGCCGATTGTTTGCTCCTGAGAGGCATCTCACACCTTGTTCACACCTATTCGGGGCTTAGCGTGTGCTGGGGAAATCTAGAAAGCTAATGCAAAATATTCTCCAGGAACATCAGGAAGGGAAAGGATAATTTCCTTAAAGATACATTTTCTTAATGTTTATTAAAAATCTAACCTCACTATTGAATTGGATGTTTAATAACTCTTAAAAATAGTGAATTAATTATTTTTCTAGCTGGTTCCTTTGCCGAGTTAGCAGTATTAGTATTTTCATCTTCACTCTGGTATTCTACATAGGACAGCAAGGACTGCCACAGTGAAAGTAGCTTTTTGGGTCTTAAGGACATGGTAATATTAATGTCCTATATTTCCCACTTTTAAATACCATGCACCCCACCTTGTGGGATACAGGGCTTACATAGGCGTGACTTACTAATATTTGAAAGGAATGTTTTCTCCTGTTCAAAAGGGTTATTTTTGACAGATTGCATTGCAGATTTTATATTGCAGTAGCCAGTATACACAGGTTAGACACAAAGTGTTTGCCCTGCCACTGTAGTGGATGGCACAATAAGTAATGCATTCCACAAGTGCTTTTAACATCCAGGCCCTGGGTGCACCTTCTATACCGCATACTTGGAACTTATAGGCAAATTAAATGTGCCAATTGGCCAGGCCATCAAACGCTGTGGAGAGAATGAGTAAAATGGGTGGCGTCGTCCAACTGTTACAAAGGGAAATGTTATGAACTAATAAGGCTACATGGCAATCGCGCACCGAGCACGCAAGGAGGCCGCATCCGACACGATTTTGACAAAATATATTTATCATTATATAAGTTTATTACAGTTAGAAATATATAAATGTTTAAAATATTTTAGATTATCGCTTACTCTCATATACTGTTTAAAGTTATTTAGACATACTTTTGAGATAAAAAAAAGGGAATGGTGTATCCGGCGCGATTGCCTGGCCAATCATGTTTAAAGGGGGAGCACAGGCACTGTACCTAAGATCAGGAGAGATAAAGTTTACAGTTTTGAAGACGGCAAAATTAGAGCCTAGCTAGAGGTGAAAAATTCTAATTGACCACACAGAAAAGGCAGATTTCCTATGCAGATCATTTTCATTTCTTAAATATAAACAAAAGTGCCTTCCTCTCTAAGCTGTAACTCAGAATGCTCATTTGTGTTTATATACTGTAACTGTGTGTGTGTCTTACAATATTTGATCTTCACACTCCTCTCACAATGTGGAAGGTATACAACTCATCCATCTCCTACCCTTCAGTGGTTCAATATAAAAAATGAGTAATACGTTTATCCAATGGGGGATAATTGTACATGAGGCCCTAGATATTAGTGATAATTGACAACATCCTCAATGGATAATGTGCTATAACAACTGACTGCCTGAAGACCCAAAAAAGTATTATTCAGCTGCTAAATATCTGGACTGCTTAAAATCAGAGAGCCACAACTCAGCAAATTAACATTAGTGAAAAACTATGAGCCTCATGTCCTTCAATTTACAAATTAACAAAGCGTAATGAAAATGTACCCCGCTCCATCCCCAGCAGAAAACTGACTTTTAAGCTGGTGCCTGTGGCTTTTGGCTTTGTCGTCCCAGTTAGTGTTTGTGTGTGAAAACTGAACAAATACTCTGAAGTCCAGATTTATCATTATGTAACGCAGCACACCTTGCTGTTCTGTGTAGTATGACAGGCAGGGGGCAGAAATGTGCAATTTCTATCACAATATAGCACAGTTTTGTCTTTTCCTTGCACTCCTTGCACCAATGCAGGCACCCTTATGCCGTGTTGCCAGGATTGTTTTTGTACAGGAAGGGTCACCTTTCTTCACAAAAACAATCGATAGAGGCATTTTCCTCTTTTCTTTTAAAGATATCGCTCTTTGTTGCACCTCTTTTGGGAAGACGCACAATTCTGATGCATTCCCATGTCTACCAGTGTTGGTAAATCTGGGAATGCATCAGAATATATGGGTGGATACCTGGGAACAGCACGGTCCACCCATATAATACCTTCCCGGTGCAGTGAAAAACAAGGTAGCGACTTGAGCTGCCTTGCATTACACACTATTTACCAAGCCACGCAGGGTACCTCTGCATGGTTTGGTAAATATCATTCTAGGATTTGCGTCACTCTGTGTCGCCTTGCGTGACTCAAGAGTGACGCAAAGCCTTGATAAATCTGTGCCTGAAAATATAAAGTTAAAGAGATGTGTTTTTAGAAAAGGTCCTCTTGACTGTAGCATGTTCAAGTGGCATCTGGGGCACATGAGACAAAAAAGACAACAATTCCAAGTGAAAGATTTAAAAACTTTTTCATTGCTGAACTTCCCACAATACTGAGTGTCAAACGATATGCAAAGCATAGCTGTAAATTACTTAGATTCAGAGGGTAAAGTTAAGTCTGCATAGATAAATGTTTTGTTTTGATCACATTGTAGTAAGAGTAAATTTAAACAAGGTTGTACATTCACAGACTATTACTATTCATAGAGAGTATATTTTTCCATCAGCTCTGTGGTGACTCAGATATCTGGAGACAGCCTGCCTCTTTCCAAATGCATATAAATTTTAATAAGTCATGCGGATAGGTTTTTTGAATAAACAACATAGACAGGGTGTTTTGAATACCAAACTGAAAGCTGTTGTTGGGAATGTGCCACCTGACCCCTCCCTTCATGTCTGACAGTTATGCGTTTTTTTGAATGAGCAAACATTAACTGAGGAGAAAAACAACAGCCGTTTGGGTCAGTATGGTATTGAAAGGTAATTGAGATACCTTGAGCGAAAACATTAGCCACCCAAAGACCACTGCTGGCTTTTGATCTTTTTGATCACTTAGTTACGATTCTATAGGATTCACAGATGCTTGTTTAAGTAGTATATTGAGTGTGGAAGGTTTGGTGGGAATATATATATAGGTTTTTGTTTATTAAGTTGTGCCTCCAGCACAGTGAGTAAGGAAAAATGAATTTTATTACTGTACAAAGCAGTGTCTTTATTTGTGTGAAAAGCAGTGCCTTTATTTGTGTGCAATCGTAGCATATTCACAATAAAAAAATTGCGAAGTATTGAACATTTACAGAAGCACATAGTCACTGGATGATGTCATCAGTGATGTCATTTGAGATGTCATGAGTGATGTCATCAGTGATGTCACTGACCATGTCATGAGTGATGTAATATGTGACATCATCAGCAATGCATTGCGGGTGCGCGAGTTATAGTTAGCTCAACTAACTATAACAGGCGAATTTCTCTGTTTTTTTATGAGTCAAATGTTCAACTAACTATAACGTCCCTGAAAACTATGTTTTTTTCAGTGAATTTCAAAGGTTTTTTAAATGGTAATTTCATATTTTAATGTTTCTAAAACCTATATTTTTTCTAATATTTTTTAAAAATATTTTGGAACTTTATTATACTTCTTTTTTAACGTAAAAAATTATGTAGTATTTTATATCTTCCCCAAAAAATATGTATATATTTTTTGGGGGGGAGGAGAAAACTGCACTCCCATACCGGTAGCGTACCAAGCTCCATCACCACACGAATCCTATCCGTCATATTGCTAAACTCGTAAATGATGCGCATTTCATATCCGACGACTTCGTGTCACCGCGTCCCGTGTAACATCATATACACATGAAGTCACTCCAGGTGCTACTTTGGTATCCGAAGGGTACGCAGTACCAAGCCACGCGTTACATCATGTACGTATGGGGTCGCGCCCGCTGCACTTTGCGTATGCGACGAGTACACGCTGCCAGGCCCTGTGTTACGTCACAGACATATAGTATCGCGCCGGATACACCATTCCCTTTTTTTTGTCTCAAAAGTATGTCTAAATAACTTTAAACAGTATATGAGAGTAAGCGATAATCTAAAATATTTTAAACATTTATATATTTCTAACTGTAATAAACTTATATAATGATAAATATATTTTGTCAAAATCGTGTCGGATGCGGCCTCCTTGCGTGCTCGGTGCGCGATTGCCATGTAGCCTTATTAGTTCATAACATTTCCCTTTGTAACAGTTGGACAACGCCACCCATTTTACTCATTCTCTCCACAGCGTTTGATGACAGACACCTCTTCTGCTTAGAAAGCTTTTTTGAAAAGTGTTTTCCTGTATACATATATCTTATACCACACACAACATGCAACAGTCATCTTGATCAAGATACATGCTCTCTACATTAGCCTTCCATGTGTGATTGCCAAGCATCTCAAACGTTCCATTAAAAACAAATATGTGTTACACAATGCCCCTGGTGTGTGTGTGTGTGCACATTATTGTGCTGCCTTTCGGCCTGGGTATTGGTGGCTCTAAGGAGTATCATCAGCCATGGGCTGAGTGCACATCCTAGATTACATGTAACAAACTATAAACAGTAATGTATAGATTTGTATTGCTGTACGCTCTGCGGTCAGACTTTACCAGTATAGTAGTGTGTCATATGTGAGACTTTCAGATTAACGTTTTGCCATACATTGCTTGACTATAATGAGAAATATCACTGTGTATGACGTAGCCCCACTGATGATCCTCCCACCATCCGAGCACATTCACATGTGTACGGTTCGCGATAGAGCACACCATTAACATGCGTGCATGCGCATAGCCACAACCTTGACAACGACATGTAATGTTCATCATTCAATCTTTTCAACCATCTCATTAACTGTAGTTTCCGACCTCCTGACACATGCTACCCTAATCTAAATTGCACACTCTGCGAGGTCAAAACTACAAAAGAAACACACATAAGTACACTTCCTGGCCAGACAGGAACTGAACAACGCCCAGGTCCCCGGAATAATTATTCACACCCCTACTCTGGCCTAGCGCAAGCAAGCCCAGCCCACTTTGCGTACCTATAAATAGGATAACCACAACGCCACACGTCCCTATTCTTCCACACTACCTCAAGTGCTGCATCCACCTCGCATATCACAATGCGCAATAAAAAAAAGAAATGGATTCATGAGGTGTACATCATCCTGACAATCAACACAGGCTCTAAATTGTGAGCCCTACTGCCCGTCGTCTACGAAAGGGATCCATGAGGTGTAAACTCTCCTGCAATCAACACTCCATCTGAATTGTGAAAACTGCGGCCTGTCGTGTTTGCTCACACAGCAATGACAGTAGGTAAGCAGAGGGCCTGTGTGCACAGGCCCTCCAATTGAGCGCGGTGTGGCGAGAGGGGTGGGGTGCTTCAGCCTGGCTGCGCAGGTGCGAACAAACGATATTGCCAAGTGTAATGATGTGATCTCTGACCTCATTCAGTCTCATCTCTGTCTCATTTTAAAGACCTACTGGACCTACTGGACCGTACTGTAGGCCTGAGCCAGCGGGCCGCGCTGCCCGACAAACACCTCTTGAGCGTGGTGCTGCGGGAGGGGTGGGCTGCATCAGGCAGAGTGCACCTGTGCGAATAAGCGATATTGCCGTGTGTAATGATGTGATCTCTGACGATCTCAGTCTCATTTTAATGACCTGCTGTACCATACTGTAGGCCTGAACCTACAGGCAGCGCTGCCCTACAGACACCAGTTGAGCGTGATGCTGCGGGTGGGGTGGGGTGCATCACCCTGAGTGCGCACATGCGAAAAAGCGATGTTGCCGTGCGTAATGATGTGATCTCTGACCTCATTCAGTCACATCTATCTCATTTTAAGGACCTGCTGGACTGTACTGTAGGCCTGAGCCAGCGGGCAGCGCTGCCCTACAGACAAGTGGTGTTAACTATTAGGACACTGTAGTGGGCTTGTTACTAAGTGTACATGCACAACGGCTCCCGCCGTTGCATTACATGCGCACATTATACTTCTAGCATGCGCTCTGTTCCTTTCTATAAAAACCTTTGTATAACGTATAATTATTCAACCTTGTGAATTCTCGAGCACTCCATCTCTTCTTTGAACCACGATTACCACTAACAGTTGGTAGATCATACTTCAAAAACGAAGGATGCACTCGAATCCTATTTTCTATGAAGCTTGAAAAAACCTTCATTTACCTCCAGACGTTTCCACAATTAAAGTATTTCTCCCTTTTCAGACATTCCATTGATTGCCTCAAGAAGGGCAGAGTAGGAGCTGACTCCGCAATGATGCCCTTGGCATTCTTACACTTTCCATCGTGGTATCAAGACACCGTCCCAGTGCGGGAGAAGGGGCTGGGGTGTAGCACCCTGGGTGCACAGGTGCATAGCAGCGATTTGCCCCTCACATGTCGCCCTCCCTAGGACCATGATGCATTTGTTAGTATAAACTCATACTAACTACTTACACACGTGTAGTACAGTGACCAGAATGTAGTGAAGAAGCAGAGGAAGCGCAAAATATAAATTCTACCAGAAGTCGGATGACACTTCAATGAGCCGATGACCCTGACATGAGTAGAAACAGCTAAACGAAGAAAACGGGTCTTAAGCACCACGCAAGCAATTTTGAAATATTGCTGAGTGGTACTTTCTTTTTACCTTCTCCCGCTCATCGCCAAATTTATGTAGTGAAGAGGCAGTCAGCAGTGGATCCAATAAGTAGATTTATTACAGGAAAACAAGACACCTGAAACAACCACCAACAGGAGCAGACAGCAAGGCCACCGTCTTCTCCAGCACCGTGTACAAACTCCCCAAGGTTCCCTCATGACAGCCCTACATTCTAACATTACATACTTAGATTCTAGTAGCATTACATACTAACATTCTACTATGACTTACATTAAAATACTACACAGATCACATGACTTTACAGCAATGAGCTCATGGTTTCATCCACGAGTCTTGAGACCGGTAGGGGTAAGTATTTTCCTTCCCACTCCCTATATTGTATAAACGTAAACTAACGCTTCTTCCACAGGTATGCTACAGCGCACCGAGCACATCACTTTACAGCAATGAGCTTACAATTTAGGCTCACGGTTTAATCCCCGAGTCTTCACACCAGTAGGGGCGTGTAGTTCTCTTCCCACTCCCAATATATTATAAACGCATACTAACACTACTTACACACTTATACTACAGCGGCTAATATCCTACAGCCCCCAGAACCCATCACTTTACAGCAATCAGCTCGGTTTCATCCCCAAGTCTTCACACCGGTAGGCGTAACTACTTCTCTTTCCGCCTCCGGTATACTATCAACACACAGTAGCGGTCAGTAGTTCACTTCCCATTCCCTGTATGGTATAGACGCCTACTAACACTACTTGCATACGTATGCTACAAACACCAGACCACATCACTTTACAGCAATGACCTCACGGTTTAGACTCTCAGCTTCATACCCGAGTATAGCACCATATAATATCAGCACCATGCCACTCTGACAACACCGCACTTTCAGACTGGTAACAGTGATAACTACCTACTGGCGACCGCCAGTAGGTAATAAAGAACAAATTACAATAGTTCCTTGATTCTTTTAGCTTTCAAAACTTCTCTCTATTACTGTTTTTCTACTTTTCCATAAAACAGTTTTTTAAATATTCAAATACACATCGAAGTCAGAAATGCATCGTATTCTATCAACAGACTTTCTAGAACACTCTACAACACGTGGAGGTTACAAGTTCATCAATTTGTTTAAACCTAACAATATTTGTTTGCAACATTTTCTTGAACAAGCAAGTGCAGGTTAAAAGTTCACAATTGTTTTAAGTTCCTTCCAAATGCAAGTAGCAGGTGTGGTTGAGTTCAGCACATTTTATCCTGTAATATGTACACCACGTGCAAACTGCTTTTTCTTAACCAATCACAAAGATACTTTTCCAAAAAACGGATGTGCACCCTACTTTTAAAAAACAATGCTTTTCATCTCCCAATCAGGTACTGTTTTGTATGCGAAAAGAAACTAGTTTCCCATCTTTAAACATATCTCTTATTCTACGAAGGAACTGCATGAGCTACAGACATCTTTCCATACCTTCCAGCCATACCTTCAAAATGCTAGTGTGGATCGTAAGGATATAGCTATGTTTTCTGGTGCAAGAGGTATGCAGAACAGAGACGTATTGACTTAGACCTAGGTTTACAAAATGTGGACAATAAATGTTTTAGACAGAGAGGATTGAAGTGTCACCAATTGTTGCCTTTGGTTAAAACCTGTTTGCATCTCCAACACCCTGACCTCATGATTGTGCACTGTGGTGGAGAAGACCTAGGCACATTGACTGGGGTAGGTTTGAAAATGCTTATGAAGGACACCTTTGGACAATTGATGTTACGTTTGCCTTAAACTATCCTTGTATATTCCAATATATGCCACAGACAGAGGTGGAAATGATCCAAACAATTTTGTCCTCAGATAAAAAAATCTCGTAAAAAAGTCAACAAAGCTGTGTCTGCATACCTCAGAGACCACAAAATGGGCTCCATCTACAACAACAACATACGTTTTGATATGGCGGATATATACAGAAGTGATGGAGTACACTTCACAGATCAGGGAAACCGAGATTTCCTGAATAACTTGAAGCTGTGCATCCACACTTATATGTAGCTCCAACTAATGAACACAAGGGCTCTTTTTAGAGCCACCCTGTAACTTACAACTTAGGCCCGCTATTTTAGGGCCAAATAACGCCAACTCCCAGACCCTCGCCAACATTTATTCTCCACACAGCTGTGGCACAGTGGCCAGACCATCTCACTTTGCAGCACAGACCTCTCGCTTTGATCCCCGCTCTACTCACCCAGAAGGGTGAGTAGTTGGTAGTACCGTAATGATTTACCTTTGCACTCCCTACACAACACCACCTAAGCACCATATACAAGTTGAACACGTGTGGCACAGCACCTAGAGCACATGACTTCACAGCATACCACACACACTTTAGGCTCACAGTTTCATCCCCGACTCCAACAGCAGCTCAATTTAACAGCATGACACTTTAGGCAATACCTCATTTAATTTTCATACCCCGCACCTTCAGACCAGTAGGGGACAGTAGTTCAGCAACTTTACCCCGAGACTGTCAGCATCTCAGCTTACTCCCCCAGTTCCAGCACACGTGTAGGAGTGAGTAGTTAGCTTTTCACAATTACCAAATTGATTTGATACGCGCAAATTTACCTTCGCATCCCTCTATAACACCCCCTAAGCACTATACACAAGCTACAATTTTTGATACAAAAGTTCATCCAAGTAGCTATACCTACATGCTAACACTACTTGCACAGATGTGGCACAGCGGCCAGAACACATGACTTCACAGCATATGACACACAGTTTGGGCTCACGCTTTAATCCCTGACTCTGGCAGCAGCTCAGCTTAGCAGCATGAGACTCTAGACAATACCTCACATATTTTCCGTATCCTAGGTCTTTCAGACCAGTACAGGTCAGTAGTTCATCCTTGTAGTTATAAACACATGCTGACACTACTTCCACAACTGTAGTGCAGCGGCCACGGCACATGACTTCACAGCATAAGACACACAATTTGGGCTCACGCTTAAATCCCTGAGTCCCGCATCAGCTTACCTTTACCTCATCAACTCTATGCAATACCTCACTTAGCTTCGTACCCCCTCTAGAGCACACCCTAAACACACCACAGAGGTCACAGTGCTCCTACCCTCCTATTTCCCACTTTTTTTGCCCTATTATCCCCTTACTCACTTCAACAGAATCACAAAATGACGGCCAACACTTCCTAGTTGCAACCGCTTGCACCGCTCGCAGCCAATCAGCAGCAAGCTCGTGCTCGTAACGCCTCATCCAATCAGATGGCAGAATTCCCAAATATCGATATCTGTACATTTTGATATTTCTCAAAAACTACTGAACGGATTTACACCAAATAAAAAAAAGTGTGCTTTCTAGACCAAGACCCTTCTCCCTGCCAAATTTGGGGTAATTCAGTTCACCCATTCGACCTGTAGCCTTGTCTAAAGTTTCCTATGGAAATTAACATTGAAAAACACATTTTGGGACCCCACTTTTTTCTCACCCCCCCTTGACGAATCACCTCCAAACTTTCAACATAGGAGCTGATCTCAACAAAGAATTCGTTTTGAGAATTTCGCCAAGATTCATCAATCGGCAATAAAGTTATTGGGTATAGAATGTTGCCATTTTCTTATGGTAACTAGGTCCTAACTATAACTACCTACTGGCGACCGCAAGTAGGTAATATATATATATATATATTCAATCCGAATTCCCATTGTAAAAAGGAACGTACTCGACACTCCAAAATTGCTGGTCGAGTACGTTCCTTTTTACAATGGGAATTCGGATTGAATTCATAGGGTGACCGGGAGCCCTACCTCGACCCACCCGTGAGCGGAACTGGCTAGTTTACCGGAACTGTTTGGGCGCGATATATATATATATATATATATATATATATATATATATATATATATATATATATTCACAGAAAAAACCATAGGTTATAGACCATATATAGTTAGGAATTAGCATTTACAAAACCTTGAAAATTCACTGAAAAAAACATAGGTTATAGACCATATATAGTTAGGAATTAGCTTTTAAGAAACCTTTTTTTTACTCACACAAAACCATTGAAATTCCATATATAGTTAGTTGTACTAACTATATATCGCGCACCCGCAATCCACTGCTGATCATGTCACATATTACATCATTCATGACATGGTCAGTGACATCACTGATGACATCACTGATGACATCTCAAATGACATCACTGATGACATCTCAAATGACATCACTGATGACATCACTGATGACATCACTGATGACATCTCAAATGACATCATTGATGATATCACTGATGACATCACTGATGATATAATTGATGACATCTCAAATGACATCACCAATGACATCACTGATGACATCACTGATCACATCTCAAAAGACATCACTGATGACATCACTGATGACATTATTCATGTGATAATACGATGAATCTCTTCAGACTCTAATAAAAACTTAGATACACTCAGTGTAAACAGACACTCACAGACTGTCACTCATCCATGGAGTTACTCACACACCTAGTCAGTCATGTAAAGAATCAATCACACCTCCATTTCCTCAACTATACAGTTATACACACCTTACTTATTCAAACATATACTAACACATATTTACTCTCTTATACAATCCCTGATACAAGTTCACAATGATCCATACAGCCACTCACACATTCACTGGCTCTTATGCATAGTTATTTATATATGTCAACTCTCACATGTACTGTGTTTTACATATGTACTTACTTTGACATGTAGCACTGAGATATCCATTCACTCACCAATACACTTATGCACACAGTCAACCACCCATACAGCTGTTTCCACATGCACTTTTGAACCCATACATCTAGTGAATCAACTGCTCACACATCTATGCACAGAGTCATACACCTCCCAGCCACCCACACACACACTCAGTCTCCCATACAAATACTTGGGCAACCAATCAATAACCCATATAGTTACTCATATAGCTACTGATCAACACATGCAGCAGTTTACAGAACAACAGACATAATGATGCACAAATTAAGACAGTTTAGTCACTAACCCATGCACTCAGTGAGACACATTTAATCACTCACTCATACAGTCAGTCATGCACCTACTAAATCCTTCATCCAGACACTTATACATCCACTCATTCTTCAATATGTAAGACATATTTTAACTTTACAGAAACATACAGTCACTGGATGTTGTCATCAGTGATGTCATCAGTGATGTCATTTGAGATGTCATCAGTGATGTCATCAGTGATGTCATTTGGGATGTCATCAGTGATGTCATCAGTGATGTCACTGACCATGTCATGAATGATGTAATATGTGACATGATCAGCAGTGGATTGCGGGTGCGCGATATATAGTTAGTACAACTAACTATATATGGAATTTCAATGGTTTTGTGTGAGTAAAAAAAAGGTTTCTTAAATGCTAATTCCTAACTATATATGGTCTATAACCTATGGTTTTTTCAGTGAATTTTCAAGGTTTTGTAAATGCTAATTCCTAACTATATATGGTCTATAACCTATGGTTTTTTTCTGTGAATTTTAATGGTTTTTTAATAGCAAATATCAAAAGCTTTAAAATGTATTCTTCTTTAAATCAAAAAATATATTTTATATGTGTATTAATAAAAAAATGTATGTATTTTTTTTATTATTTTTTTTTGTTTCGCTCCTGGTCCGCGAACCGGGTCGCTTCCCGTTAGCTCAAAATGGTGCCGCGACCCGGTCCGCGAACCGGTAAACGTTCCGTTTGCGCAACTGCCGCGTTAGAAAACAACATCGTGACGCGTCGCGTCAGCGTGACGTATCGCGTTGTCGCGTGAAACGTCATATGACGCGCCGCGTTAGCGTACCCGGAAGTGAACCGGTACGCGAACGAGGCGCGAAGCGCCGCTTCCCAGAAGCGATCCGGGACGCGGCCCAAAGCGCGTAACGTAAACACAACAGGTCATGTGACTTGTTAATAACACTTTTCATTGGTTTATTTCACTTTTAGTTTCATAATGATGTAAGACTAGGTCATGTGACCTAAAAGTAACACTTTTCATTGGTTTAGAACTATTGTTTTTCCCAAATGATGAAAACCCCTCCTTCTTTCCTCACTCTGACTTTCATCTTTGTGAGAGGAAGACCTTTTGTGATCACTGAGAAATGGCTTCATTAGTAGCTTCAGCTGGTGCTTCCCCACCACCTCCACCACCTCCAAGGAAGAGAGGACCACCTGCTGAAGTTATCATTCAGCAAGAGGAGGAAGAAGAGGAAGAAGAGGAAGAGCAGAAAGAGAGGCAGTTTTTGCGTGAGGTGCCCAGGAGGTCTCATGTCAAAGAAAATTATATTTGGCAATTTTTTAAATTTCCCCATGGCCAAAAAAAAGTCAATGCCCGGTACGTAACTTGCCTTATATGTAAAGATCGTCTGTCCAGAGGGACAGATAAAAAATATAGTTACGGGAATTATACAATGCATCGCCATATGCAGAGGTGGCACCCTATCAACTACAGTGCTGCGCAGTTACGTGACCAGCAAGATAATCCCCCTTCTATGGCCAGAAGATCAGTTGTACAGGAAGTGACGGGACCAGAGGCGAGGGAGATGGTCCCAAATATACAAATGAGGTTCGGGGAAGTGAAACAAGTGTGTGTGCGTTGTAACCAATTCATTTGCTACAGAGAAAGTAGCATCACTCTGATCAACAGAGCTATCGATAATCATGATTGTCCGAAACGCCCCAGAGAATAAATTCTTTTTTTTGTTGCTCCTGTTGAGCCCTTTATAATGAATCGTTTTCGTTTCCCCCACCCAAAAAAACCCCCAAAAAAATATAAAACCGTTCAAAAAATACAAAAAAAGTAAAAAAATGTTCAGAAAAATAATAAAAAAAATATAAAACAACAAAAACAATAAAAAAAAAGTTCTTATCAGAACTACCTCCCCTTTATAAAAAAATTGGTAGAATATTTAGCACTCTGCCAACCTCTATTTCTTTTGGTTCGCTTCCCGGTTCGCTCGCCGATACGCGAACCGGGAGCGAACCAAAAAAAAAAAAAAGAAGAGTAAGTATAAGGGAAGGAAACAGAGAGTAATGTTAAAAGAAAGACAGCTATAGGGACTAAACCAAAGATACTGTTTAATAGATCTATTTACCGAAGAAAAGATGGAAGAGGGTATAATTGAGAAAAACAAAATAGATAAGGAAGTGAAAGAAAAAAAAGGAGAGTAGAGAATGTGACTGAATGATTAAATTAAGATTAAAACATTGGAATAACAGAGAGAAAAAACACAATGCAGAAAAGAAGAAGTAACAGAAAAGGAATGATTGAAACAGCAAAGAAATGTAAATAACATAGGGGCATATTATCAACATAGGCGATAAAAGTTTTGCTGCTTTTATCGGCAGAAATCTGAAGCTAAAGACGCTATTGCAGCAGTTTTCTGCCGATAATGGCTGCTTTTATCGGCAGAAAACTGGTGCTAAAGCCGCTTTTGCGGAAGAAAACTTCAGCTAAAGCTACTTTTGCGGCAGTTTTCTGCTGATAAAAGCGGCAATAATTTTATTGCCTGTGTTGATAATATGCCCCTTAGTGTGCTTGAACAACAGAGAGAAAGCATAATGAACAAGTAGTGAAAGAGTGATCAGTCAGAGACAGTGAGAGTAATAGAGATGGAGTGAGTGAACAAGAGTGAGGAAGTATGAGAAGAGAGGGACTGACAAAAATAGTGAAAGGAGTAGAGTAAGTAAGTAATAGAGAAAGGAATGAGGAAAGTGGCAAAGGCAGGAAAGTGAGGGTTAAAGAAATGAAGTAGTGAAACTAATAAAAGTTAAATGTGATAGAAATGTAACGAAAAGAGTACAAAACATTTACCTTATAATTGTCGTTAACTTAGTCACTTGTTATTTTTATACTTTCAATCTGTGAAAGAGAGAACAAACATTTGAAAAATATTAAAACATGTATTTAAAAATTAGAAAAGACAAGGGAAAAGATTGAAGGACAAACAGTTTTTCAACAACTTTGACACTTACAGAAGCCTCTGCTTCTCCATGCCCCTACACAGTCCTAAAAATATGCATTTTAAACTAACAGTATATTGATGCAGATGAAGTGAGGCCTATCTTGCAACATGGTGCATCTTTTGCACTGCTGCTGTCTCACAAAAGTGATGCAACGGCAGCGCAAAAGAGGTGCACAGCCATCATAAAACTGTCCCTAACATTTTAAATGATTGTTTCAGGATGCCAATAAGGTGTGTCCTATCCAGAGGTTTGTTTGAGGTGAGGCCTACTCAGGGTTGCAGATGAAATTTACGCTTGTTGAAGAGTACAGAGGAGATAATACATATCCATGTCTACCAATGAAGTGAGTCATGTCCACTTCACTCTTGAACAAAGGCCAGACCTCCTCTGTTTCCTTGGACAGGCCTAAACTTGATTTGCACAATGTGATGTGTAATGTTAGGAAACACAGGTGATGTAATTGAAAAACGTGCAATTTCTTTTGCTCATTTCACAATCACATCAATTGTGTTTCCTTTGCTTAGGTATCTCATTGTGCAGATGTAGTCCAGCATATGAAAGAGTACCCAGAAGTGCAGCACTGCATGCAACAACTTTGACACTTACTGAAGCCTCAGCTTCTGCATGCCCCCTACACAGTCCTAATTATATACATTTTAAACTGACGGTATCTTGCTGGAGATGAACTGAGGCCTATCTTGCAACATGGTGCATCTTTTACACTGCTGCTGCGTCACAAAAGTGACGGAACAGCGACGCAAAAGAGGCGTATAGCCATCATAAATCTGCACTTAACATTTTAAATGACTGTTTCTAGATGCTGATAAGGTGTGGCCTATCCAGAGATTTGTTTCAGGTAAGTCCTACTCAGGGTTGCAGATGAAATTTAGGCTTGTTGAAGAGTATAGAAGAGATAATACATGTGCAGGCCTACCAACGGAGTGAGTCATGTCCACTGCACTCTTGAACAAATGTGAGACCTCCTCTGTCTCCTGGAACAGGCCTAAACCTCATCTACACAATGTGATGTGTAATGTTAGGAAACACAGGTAATTTAATTCAAAAACGTGCAATTTTTTTTGCTCATTCCACAGTCACATCACCTGTGTTTCCTTTGCTTAGGTATCTCATTGTTTAGATGTAGTCTATCATATGAAAGACTACGTAGAATGTGAGCACTGTATGCAACAACTTTGACACTTATAGAAGCCTCAGCTTTTCAATGCCTACTACACAGTTCTAAATGTATATCATAAATACAAAAAGTACAGAATTAATTATACATGTTAAATGGTTTATTTTTGCTGTTCTCAGAATTTATCAAATTTCACTAAAAATAGTGACTTGAAGGTATTCATCATATAACAGCGGGGAAAAAAAAACACAATCAAAATGATTGTGTTTAAAAAACCCATATAACATAACCAAACAGAAATCAGAACTCCTGAAAAGTAACTTACTTTCCATGACGTCGAAGGATATCCTATGAACAGCTTACACTCTGTTGTGCTGCTATTATTTTCAGCCCGCCACTTTCTGAAAGAAAAGCTCCATTGTTTTGAAAAATATGTTACATACAATAAATGACTTCTCGCTCTCTACCGCACGTTTCCACAAGGCCAAATCGTGTAAGAGCCATTTATAACTCTTGGAATTCTTCTAAGCAAATCCCGTCATTTTGTATTTCCGCAACTTTCAGAAAGAAAACGTTCAAGATCACTTTCACAATCCTGGACTAGTAATATCTTACCCTTCTTGCTCACTCATGTTCTACATTTCCTATGACACTGATACTGCTTACTATGAAGCAGACTTACACTACCTCTATGAGTACTACAATTATTTAATTCTCTACATCACTTTTAATCACAAAGCAATATATAACAGTAGATAAAATTATATCAACCCCTAGAATCATTATACGCCAGTTACCTACCCTAAATTCTCTTTTCTGAAAACAGAAAGTAAGAATATTTTTAAATAAAAAGGCAACATTGTATCGTAGTCAAATGGGAATAATTTCCGAAACAGCAAATTTTTTTACATTTTCAATAAGCTGTGTAATAAGCGGATCTGTCAAATGACCATCATGCCATATAATAGCTGCAGTTAAAAATGTTCTTCCTAAAATCAACGACTGTGTAGCCACAACATTTGTAATTAAAGTTGAAGACTTACTTTCATCAGGTTTATATAGTTGGATTTTCAAAATGACATTATAATCAAAAGTTTGGACCAATAATCTAGACAGCATTGCAGACTTACATTCCCTCTACTCAATGTTTTGATTGGCTGCTTGAATTAGCTTATAAAAAGAAACAGTTTTTCTGAACTCATACAAAGTGCAGTTTTTTTTCCATAACGTCAAGTGTTATGGTAAGAACACCGTTTGCTTTGGGAAATACTCTGTTGTCCTTCAACTAATCTCTGCCCACCACTTTCTGTAAGAAAATCTTCTTTTTTTCCAGGAACTATTTAAAACTCAAAAATAACTTTTGACTCTGTACTACACTTATCCTCAAGGCCAAATCGTGTAGGAGCCATTAGAACCTCTTGAAATTCCTCAGAGCAAATCCTGAGATTCCTTCCCTAAAATTTTGGTTTTAAAAACACCAGGTAAGAATTTTTAGGGTCAAAAGGCAATTTTTTTTAAAAGTTAAAACAGAATCATTGCAGAATGACCAGCCATTTCTAGACTTTAAATAAGCTGTGTAATGTCCTGATGTTATTGAAGGACCGTCATGATATATAATTGCTGCAGTTACAAAAGTCCTTCCTGATATTGACAACTGTGAAGCCACAAATTTTTTTATTAAAGTTGTCAATTTTGTTCCATCAGGCCTACATCGTTGGAACATTAAAATGACATACTGGCCATATGTTCGTATAAATAATGTTGACAACATTTCAGACTTACATTGGCTACACTCCATGTTGTGATCAGCTGCTTTTACTAGCTTATTAAAGGACACTGATTTACTGTCTGGCAAAGTTAAATATATAAATCTTTCTGAGTCTACACTAGTAGTACTTGATACCCTACAGTTCTCACAGTCATGCTGCCATTGATAAGAAAGCCCAAACAGATGATCTACATCTACACCTTCAGCATGCAATACATCAAGCATATACATTAAAAACTCCTGACAATCTTGCTGAATATTTTGAGAGAATTGTGTTTGACCTGAACATCTGTCTAACAGATTTCGAATTTCAGACACACTTTCTATTTTTGTTCTATCAGTGCTACATTTCTCTAACACAGAATTTAACAAACTGCAAAATCTTTGATCAGAATTGACCACAATCTCTTCTTTTACATTTTCTAGAGAAAACAAAACATTAACCACTACATTAGCATAGCAGTTGACACCAGAACTGTTTTCAAATTGAAAACCAACAACATCTTCAACAGAATCCTTTTTCTTTCTGCTTATAATTTCAGGTTCATCGACTTTTCGTCTTTTTGCTACAACCTCCCTACTATTGGTCACATTTCTTCGTTTCCGGCCTACCACACGTTTCTCAAACAAAGGATATTGAGGCAAATGTGGCGCATACTCTCTTCTTAACCTATTGTATTCCTTAACACAATCTAGATCCGCACAAATGTTTGTGACATCACACTCAATCAAGTACAATCCCGATAAAGTTCTAACTCGTGACAATGCCACATATGCCATACCCTCCTTGAACACAGAACTGCCAATATTCACCAATGCACTGTCTACAATTAAACCTTGCGATTTATGGATTGTCACCGCATATGCCAAGCAAACAGGAAACTGCTTACGGCGAACATATAAGTCTTTTACAAGCAAAAATCTAGCAGAACAACGACCAATTAGCTGTACTTCCTCAATGCCATCAAATTTAATTTTTAAAAATTCAATTCCATCTCTATTTCTGTATTTCACAAAATCAACAACATTACCCATTGATCCATTTACCAGACCTCTTTCAACATGTAAATTCCTTCTTAAAATTATACGGCAGTTTAAGCACACATTCAGAGTCTTTTCAAAACCTGCAGTTTTAGATATAGTCTTCTCTAATGAATCCAATTTTGTTTTCAAATTCTCAGACAACATAATTGTTGATCCCATATGCTCTACTCTGTCAATAGCTTCCAGTTTCACAATCTCTTGGTTTTCTAAATGCAACATTTTGTTGTTGAAGATGGCACATTCTGCAAGAGTTGGTATCAAACATATTCCAGATTTCTTCTCAGTAATTTTCTGAAAAATATTCTCAGGCACAACGTCTTGTTCTGGATATAAATTTGACAGTAATCGTGCATGTAAAGCTTCTTTCCCATGCTCGGTCACTTTTCCAATTCTAACATCTTGTAGAATATTCTTGTAATCTTCATCCTTCGCCTGACGCATATTTTCATGCAGTTCAGCATAATTGAAGTTTAACCATATATTGACGTTGCCAATGCTCCCTAGGCACTTCCTGGTATCTTCATGCGTGAGCATTTTGAACACAGGTTGTCCTTTCACTGGTGTCAGCTGCAGAAGATCTCCGAAAACAGTGATGTGTTTGCCACCAAATAACACATCATACTCTGTTTTAAGAACTTCTTGCATTCTCAAATGCACAAAGGCAAGCATGACATTAGAAACCATGCTTACTTCGTCAATGATAAGAAGTTTCATTTTCCTCAAGACTCTTGAAACTTCACAACAAGCATCTCCAGATAACTTGTGGTATTGTAATTTGTTATCATGCTCCACTGGGAGCATCAGTAGACGATGCAAAGTAATACCTTTAATGTTATGTGCTGCCAGTCCAGTTGGAGCGGTGACAACACAAGACAGCGATGACTCAGTCCTTTCCTGCAAATAACATGAAATTGCTTTAATGAGGAAACTTTTTCCAGTTCCCGCTTCTCCACTCACGTACAGTCGGACAGGCTTCAACGACGTACATGAGCACTCTTTCTTCTCATGACTTAATCCATGATCAATTTGCTTGGTAACTTCGTCATATATTTTCCTCTGCTCAACGTTGAGTTGTCTTTCCAAGTATTCTAAGTTAACCACATCCTCCTGAGCATGTGCCATGGCTCTTTCCACTTCATTCATGGCAGTGGCAGCTTCATTTTCGATAACAGGTCCTCCTAGTGGATCCTGACTCAAGGAAACAGAACTCTGACTGTCCTGAGAACTGTCTCTGGCAATCTCGGCTGCAATCGTTGCTTCCTGCTCGATTTCCGCATTCAACATTTCTAGATATTTGGGAAAAGCAGGACATTCTATGGTCTCCTTGGCGGCAGTGAAAGAGTCTTCGTAACAGAGGAAATCTCCAAGCAGTTCCTCTTCTGCACGCCAAGGCTTGAAAAGTTGCAAAAGTGCTAAATAAAAAAACTCCTTTTTTTCAGGAGATTCGCCACTCAATTTTCGATGGTTTACCAAGTGGCATTTTCTTTGCTTGACCAGACATCCCTCACTTCCAATTACAGCATACACTCCTTTATCAATATCTTATTTGATGTTCCTCTTGAATATGTAATTTTGTAGAACCTCATACAGACAAACATTCTCGAGGTGACTGCTTCGATTTGGATAATATGTATCCAACATGTTGGTCTTCAAAATATCGGTACTGTTTGGCTCCTTTTCCGCCAAATACTCAATTTCCCGCACAGGTTTCAGAACTCGATTACGCGTTGCAGCAAGACCAAGACTTGCCCAAACGATACTCCTAGATTTGGCATAGAGACTTGCTGAAGACAAGCGGTCAGAACATTCGTAAGCTCCGATTTCTCGATGCGACAACATCTTCAGACTGAAACTGTACAACTTCTTACTGAGGCTCTTTTCATGGGAAATGTCCTCCCACATATCCTTCAATTCTGTCTTTTCTTTTTTGGTGATGTAAGATGTCACATACCGAGCCACAGCCATACAGTTATCAGCCACAAACTGTATATCCATGTTAGCATTCCACATGGACAAAATCACTGGGTTGTAGTCGTTGATGTACTTGGACTCTTCGTTCCTTTTCAAATTGTATGTGTTTTTAGGTGATTTCTTCATCACATTATGTAGCAGCGAAGACATCAAACTGTTCACTCTTCCTTTAGAAATCACCGGTCGTGGAAAGGCGAAACGACATTTGGTGTAGAACTTGTCCTTGTTTCTGAATTTACGACGACAGTACTTTCCGCAACGATGGCTTTGGAAGCGTAGAACTTGTTCTCTTAGGCTTTTGTCCTCCTTTGCATTTGGAACAGCACATGTAGAATACTGTTCTATGAAACTCATCACTAAGTCTTCTGGATCCGTTCCAAATTTAGGTGCATCCTTGATCCACATCAGCATATGTATATGAGGAGCACCTCTTGCTTGGTACTCCTTTCTCCAGAAGAAATCCAACACCTCTCCAAGAGGTGGATTTCTCTTGTTCATGATGAAAGACATCATAGCTTCAAATCTATGATTGAAGTACCTGCATACATTCACTAGATCCAAAGAGCACAGTTCTCCGGGTGTCTTGAATTCGATATTTTAAATGTTTCCATTTGCCTCTCGTAGAAATTCAAGTAAGTCTTCCCAGCCATACTCGGCACAGCTCAGAGTGAGGAACCATGTGGGAGTTCCTAAGTTCCTCAGCATACATTTTAAATCACCATGACGACGGTACCAGTACTCATTAGTACCACGCTGACACGCCATGAGATTAATCAGGTGACAATCCAAAATACTGTCTTGGACATTGACTTTATCCATAAAGTCACTTGCCGAGATGTTTTGCATCTGTATACCACTTTTCAAGATGTGGTTCACTGCATATGACAGTCCAGACAGATCGCTTTCAAACAGTAGATGAAACAAATAGGGAATGCATTGTCGAAACCTAGCATCTTCTGCATACACTCGTAAAGTCCGGTATTCAGAAGCAGGAATTTGATGAGGTCGCTCATCATATCTTCCTCCTTGACCTGTTGGAAATAGCTGTGGGAAACACCGAGCTTCCAAACTTTCCTCCCAAACACTAATGGGACTCCCTTTGGCTTGTTTCATTTGAAACAACTCAATAGCATTCCCCATGACTTCCTTGGAATGCAAAGGATGAACACTATAATGTTCATATATTTCTTCACTTTTAGAGGGTTCTACTTTCTCAATTTGACCAGCACACAAATCGCTATTCTCTTCCACACTTACTTCCTCTTCTGCAACATATACATTCTTATAGTACTTATTATTTTTTTTCAAATACAATGTTGCCTTTTTGACTTTCCTAACATCCACTAAATCTTGCAATATTTTCTTATTCTTTGTCGGAACCCCATTAACTAAAATAACCAGAGGTTCCTCTTCCACTTTTTCTACTCCAATTGTGTTAATGTTTTTCTTCAAATCTAGAGGCAAATAAACAACTCTTCCCTTTAATCCTCTCTGTAAATCTGATGGAGGCAATTTCCCTGTCTTTGGCTCCATTCTTACAATAGCCTGAAAGGGATGGATACTTTGAATCAAAATAGATTCATAAGTATTTAAATCCTTCAATTCAGAAGGAATCTCAACCAATTCTAGATTATTATGAACCGCTCTAGCAGGCATCTGGTTTTGATTTAATTTGTTACAACAATAAGTACACACACGTTGATCCGATCCCAAATCAAAACAATTTTCTACCATCAAGTATGTTGCGAAATACTTCCATTCACTATTATTTTCCCTTTCACTTTTTGCATATAAATCCACTAACTTAGTCTGATTCTTATAATAAGTGCGTCGACAACACACACAAGTGAAATTAGGCCTCTCACTTGATTTCACCTGAAACGTGGCAATTTCCTTCTGAAAATTATCTGTACTGGAAACCTGTACACTATCTTCCACATTACCCTCTTCTTCTGGGTCAATTTCAACATTCTCCTCTTTACTTCCAAAGTAACAAAACTCAATTTCTTCACAAATATTTTTCACATCTATTTCAGAACCATGCAAAAGAGCAGCGCATAATTGTTTAAGCATAATTGCTGGACTCTTAGCATAATACAACATTCTAACTAATTTCCTCACTTTATTATGATGCACTGCTAGCATCCTGAAATGATGAAAAACACTCTGGCATACTCTCCTGGAAAGACAAGCCAGTGAATGACCATGCAAACCTGTCACTTCTCTCACTCTGCAAGGATATAATTCTTGCAACAACATCATTTTCTGCTTCAAACTTTTCTTATTAAATGTCCGTACAAAATCACAAAGCAAATTGATGGAATCCTGTCGTACACTGCAAATACTACTACACTTCCAGGTGTACACAGGACCCTTAGGACATCTTCCTAAAACCTCATTACCTAACACCTCTTCTGTCTCTGTTGTCACAAGTTTTTCTTTTTCAACTGGACAACCATCTTTCACCTCATAAGCTCGACCATTGGTGTCAACTGCATGCACCAAA
The DNA here is from genome assembly GCF_964261635.1 of Lissotriton helveticus. NCBI lineage: Eukaryota > Metazoa > Chordata > Amphibia > Caudata > Salamandridae > Lissotriton > Lissotriton helveticus. The sequence goes on along the minus strand of NC_136069.1, from coordinate 993,237,394 downwards.
TCATTATCCTGGAAATAACTCTCCTCATTAAAAAATGCCTCACAACTTGAACTATGCATCCATTCTCCGGAAAAAACTTCACAAAAATTACTACGATTAACTATTCTCTTCCATCTACTATTTCTTTTGAAATCATAAATTGCCTTGTTTAGCTTCCTAATTCTATTGATTATCAAAATAAATAACTTTCGTTTAATTTCAAATGCCTGATCAATAACTTTCTCAACTTTTTTTTTTCTCTTATAAAAAACCACTTTCTGTTGACCTTTCTTAATATTTTTTGACAAATTGCCAATTATCCTGTTGCGGAACATTCGTTTACGAATGTCCCTAAACTGTTGTTTCCTTCTACTATCATGCACAGAGTTATCTCTTGCTCTAGCAGTAACATTTTTGATTGGCCTTTCCTTTCCGTTTAAATTGCTTCTCTTTTTCTGGACTAAAACATTTTCTGTAGTACTACTTTTTTTTTTACAAATGTTTCTTATGAATGATTTCGTGGTCTTACCCGGTGCTTTCTTGGTGACTTGACGATTTTTTATTGTAGAGGACTGCTGCATTAGTTGATGAACCTGCTGTCTTTGACGTTTTGTAGCCTTTCTGATTCTATCCTTAGACGGCATTCTCAAAATTTGAAATGATCTGCAGTTGAATCTGTGGTAAAATATAATAAAAAATGTTATTAACCACTATTACCAAACAGTAAATCAATAACAGTCATCAAAAACTTAACACACTACTTGACATTTTTACATAGAATATTTTTTAGTGCTTTGGCAAATTTAGAATACACAAATAGCAGAAAAGAAATGGAATGCTTCTTCATTTTACCTGTGCTGTTTTATATGTGAATCTGATCTAATTTTATGAGATATTTTAATATTTTATTGAAGACACTACACATAACCTGTTTTTGAAGGTGTGTTTAATTTTAAATGAAACGGTTTACATTTTTACTTTTCATTTATTGTAAATTTTAAAAATAAATGTTTATAGTTCCATAGGCTCAAGCAGGTCAGCTTCCCACCCTATGTCATACAATTCTGACAAATCGGCATCCTCATCATGTTCTTCATCATCCTCAGGATTTAAATCATCCAAGGGATCTACTTCCACTGACGTTTCAATTACAAGTTCAATGATAAGGTCGAGATCAACTGATTGCTCATTATCACTCATGGTTGATGTTGTCGTTATCTTTAAAGAAAGAGAACAACAATGAGATGTTGCAGAGTAAGAGACAAATCTCAGAGATTATAATAGTAAAATTGTTTAACAAGAGTAACATTTTGCAGCTATTATTTAGCCATGTCCAGCGATGCTGAGGAGGTGAGGCCTATGTCCAAGTTTTCAGTGAACAGGACTCATCTCTTCTTAACCTTGGATAAGCCTCACCGACTCTGTGTCCCCTGCTCATACTTAAATGTAAAGGGGCAGATTTATGTTAACTGGCGCATCCCCACGGATGCACCAGTTAATGTGCACCGCTGCTCTGCCACCCATAGTGTGCCGCATTTACAATGTGGATCACCATTGAACAAAAACAGCACAGATGCGCCACGCATCTGTGCCGCAAAAGCAGCACATTGCAGGAATCACGTCATAAGCGCGACATGTCTACTGCAATGCACAGGAGGAAGCCTCACATTGCATGGTGCATCACTTCTTATGCCTGTTTCAAACAGGCGTAAGGATTTGATTCAGCAATGCTATAAAGCTGACTCAGTGAAATCTTCTAAATTTCACTGTGTTAGTTTTACAGGGCTTTCATGCAAATTAATGCATACCTTGCAACAAAACACCTATATGAAAAATGACGCAGGTTTCATGTGGCACAGGACTTTACAGCATGACACATCTGCCTAGATGCATCAAGTTGTAAATATGTCGCCACATAGCAAATCTTTTGCACCGCCGCTGCGTCACAAAAGTGGCGCACAGTGACGCAAAAGAGGCATACACCTATCATAAATCTGTCCCTAACATTTTAAATGATTGATTCAAGATGACGATAAAGTGTGGCCTATCCAGAGGTTTGTTTGAGGTGAGGACTACTCAGGGTTGCAGATGAAATTTACACTTGTTGAAGAGTACAGAGGAGATAATACATGTGAAGGCCTACCAATGAAGTAAGTCATATCCACTTCACTCTTGAACAAAGGCCAGACCTTTTCTGTGTCCGTGGACAGACCTAAACCTCATCTGCACAATGTCATTCGTAAACTTAGGAAACACAGGTGATGTAATTGAAAAATGTGGAGTTTCTTTTCCTCATTTCACAATCACATCACCTGTGTTTCTTTTGCTTAGGTATCTCATAGTGCAGATGGACTCTAGCATATCAAAGAGTACACATAAGTTGAGCAGTGTATACAACAATTTTGACATTTACAGAAGATTCAGCTTCTTATCTTGTTGGAGATGAAATGAGGCCTGTCTTGCAACATGGTGCATCTTTTGCATCACTGCTGCATCCGTTTCAGGTGGCACGGGACTTTACAGCATGACACATCTGCCTAGATACATCAAGTTGTAAATATGTCGCCACATAGCAAATCTTTTGCACCGCCGCTGCGTCACAAAAGTGATGCACAGTGACGCAAAAGAGGCATACACCTATCATAAATCTGTCCCTAACATTTTAAATGATTGATTCAGGATGACGATAAGGTGTGGCCTATCCAGAGGTTTGTTTAAGGTGAGGCCTACTCAGGGTTGCAGATGAAATTTACGCTTGTTGAAGAGTACAGAGGAGATAATACATGTGAAAGCCTACCAATGAAGTAAGTCATGTCCACTTCACTCTTGAACAAAGGCCAGACCTCTTCTGTGTCCGTGGACAGACCTAAACCTCATCTGCACAATGTCATTCGTAAACTTAGGAAACACAGGTGATGTAATTGAAAAATGTGGAGTTTCTTTTCCTCATTTCACAATCACATCACCTATGTTTCCTTTGCTTAGGTATCTCACAGTGCAGATGGACTCTAGCATATCAAAGAGCACACAGAAGTTGAGCAGTGTATACAACAATTTTGACATTTACAGAAGATTCAGCTTCTTATCTTGTTGGAGATGAAATGAGGCCTGTCTTGCAACATGGTGCATGATTTGCATCACTGCTGCATCGGTTTCATGTGGCACGGGACTTTACAGCATGACACATCTGCCTAGATGCATCAAGTTGTAAATATGTCGCCACATAGCAAATCTTTTGCACCGCCGCTGCGTCACAAAAGTGACGCACAGTGACGCAAAAGAGGCATACACCTATCATAAATCTGTCCCTAACATTTTAAATGATTGATTCAGGATGACGATAAGGTGTGGCCTATCCAGAGGTTTGTTTAAGGTGAGGCCTACTCAGGGTTGCAGATGAAATTTACGCTTGTTGAAGAGTACAGAGGAGATAATACATGTGAAGGCCTACCAATGAAGTAAGTCATGTCCACTTCACTCTTGAACAAAGGCCAGACCTCTTCTGTGTCCGTGGACAGGCCTAAACCTCATCTGCACAATGTCATTCGTAAACTTAGAAAACACAGGTGATGTAATTGAAAAATGTGGAGTTTCTTTTCCTCATTTCACAATCACATCACCTGTGTTTCCTTTGCTTAGGTATCTCATAGTGCAGATGGACTCTAGCATATCAAAGAGTACACATAAGTTGAGCAGTGTATACAACAATTTTGACATTTACAGAAGATTCAGCTTCTTATCTTGTTGGAGATGAAATGAGGCCTGTCTTGCAACATGGTGCATCTTTTGCATCACTGCTGCATCGGTTTCATGTGGCATGGGACTTTACAGCATGACACATCTGCCTAGATGCATCAAGTTGTAAATATGTCGCCACATAGCAAATCTTTTGCACCGCCGCTGCGTCACAAAAGTGACGCACAGTGACGCAAAAGAGTCATACACCTATCATAAATCTGTCCCTAACATTTTAAATGATTGATTCAGGATGACGATAAGGTATGGCCTATCCAGAGGTTTGTTTAAGGTGAGGCCTACTCAGGGTTGCAGATGAAATTTACGCTTGTTGAAGAGTACAGATGAGATAATACATGTGAAAGCCTATCAATGAAGTAAGTCATGTCCACTTCACTCTTGAACAAAGGCCAGACCTCTTCTGTGTCCGTGGACAGACCTAAACCTCATCTGCACAATGTCATTCGTAAACTTAGAAAACACAGGTGATGTAATTGAAAAATGTGGAATTTCTTTTCCTCATTTCACAATCACATCACCTGTGTTTCCTTTGCTTAGGTATCTGATAGTGCAGATGGAGTCTAGCATATCAAAGACTACGCAGAAGGTGAGAACTGCATGGAACATGGCTATGTAAGTCAAATAATCAAAATCTAAATTTGCCAAGCACACATGGGGGCGTATTTACAAAGACCTTGCACCACAGGGAAAGGTCTTAAATTAAAATGGGAAAAATAACATCAGAGAGACTCAAAGGCCTTATAAATATGCCCCAAGCAACCTATGAAGCTCTAGCATTACATATCAAGAAACCTAATTGATTTCAAAAATCGTTTTTAAACACATCATCTAAATCAATTATATACCTACATTCATCGGGAAGTGACTTAAAATGCCCTAAGACACATGAAAGCGTTTTTTTTAAGCCCTTGCTCCATTTTTAGATCACTTTTAACATGGCTATGTAAGTCAAATAATCAAGATCTAAATTTGCCAAACACAGATGGGGGCGTATTTACAAGGACCTTGCACCACAGGGAAAGGTCTTAAATTAAAATGGGAAAAATAACATCAGAGAGACACAAAGGCCTTATAAATATGCCCCAAGCAACCTATGAAGCTCTAGCATTACATATCAAGAAACCTAATTGATTTCAAAAATCGTTTTTAAACACATCATCTAAATCAATTATATACCTACATTCATCGGGAAGTGACTTAAAATGCCCTAAGACACATGAAAGCGTTTTTTTTAAGCCCTTGCTCCATTTTTAGATCACTTTTAACATGGCTATGTAAGTCAAATAATCAAGATCTAAATTTGCCAAGCACAGATGGGGGCGTATTTACAAGGACCTTGCACCACAGGGAAAGGTCTTAAATTAAAATGGGAAAAATAACATCAGAGAGACACAAAGGCCTTATAAATATGCCCCAAGCAACCTATGAAGCTCTAGCAGTACATATCAAGAAACCTAATTGTTTTCATAAATCTTTTTTAAACACATCATCTAAATCAATTATATACCTACATTCAAGGGGAAATGACTTAAAATGGCCTAAGACACATGAAAGCGTTTTTTTTAAGGCCCTTGCAACATTTTTGGGTCACTTTTAACATGGCTATGTTAGTCAAAGAATTAAAATCAAAATTTGCCAAGCACAGATGGGGGCATATTTACAAGGACCTTGCACCACAGAGAAAGGTCTTAAATTAAAATGTGAAAAATAACATCAGAGAGACTCAAAGGCCTTATAAATATGCCCCAAGCAACCTATGAATCTCTAGCAGTACATATCCAGAAACCTAATTGTTTTCTTAAATCGTTTTTAAACACAACATCTAAATCAAATATATACCTACATTCATGAGGAAGTGAGTTAAAATACCCTAAGACACATGAAAGCATTTTTGTAAGACCCTTGCACTATTTTAGCGTCACTTTTAACATGGCTATGTAACACAAAGAAACAAAATCTATTTGTAAAACACTTGACACAAATCAAAATTTTAAATACACAACTTTCTTCATAATGGTCTCCCTAAACCATACTATTCTCTATCTAAATTAAATGAATCTTTTCTCACCTTAGCAAATACTTTATGAGTTTCAAAACAGTCTCAGAAACACACCAAATTGTCTTTAGCAGAGCAAAGGGTATGCACTCCAGAGTCTGCAGCTATAAAAAGCACAGAAAAGCTGTAATTCATCACACATATCTCTCATGTCACCCAATCAAAACTCTTCCCTCACTTTTTTCAAATCAACACCCTTCCCCCCTCTACCCTTTCTGCCTTTTTTGCATAGCAACCACCTCCTGAAAGACCTCTCATGTTTGCAAGTTCACACAACAATGTTTCAATTGAACTCTGAACTCTCAGTACACCTGCATATCCAGTGCAATCTTTCATAAAATGATTTTTTTTGACCATTCAAATTACATCTTTCAAATAACTCATCCATGCACCCTAACTTTCTGTTTTCAGCAATCAAAATCCACCAATCACTGCTACTGCTTCATTAACACAGAAACTCCACAGTTTTTTTCATTTTAAACTCTTATTTTTTCAACTCCCATTTCATTGCCACACTTCATCTGACTGCAGCAGAACCTCCTCTCACCATGTTTTCTGTCTGGATTGTTGGACATAGTTACATCTACTGGGCTCAGAGGTATGCTGATAACAGAAATTTACCTAACCTCAATTTACAAGATGTGGAAATTAAGTGGTTTGGCCACAGAGGATTAAAATGTCACCAATTGATACCATTGGTGAAAACCTTTATGCATTTGCCTAAACCTGACCTGTTAATTGTGCACTGTGGAGGAAATGACTTGGGCACTTTGACTGGGGTAGGTCTGGAAATGCTTTTAAAGGACACCTTTGAGCAATTGATGGCACTTTTTCCTCAAACTGCCTTGGTATATTCAAATATATGCCAAAGACAGAAATGGAGGTGGTCGAACCAATTTTGTCCACAAATTGAGAAATCGAGGAAGCATGTAAACAAATCTGTTTCAGCTTACATGAGAGACCATGGAATGGGCTCCATCTACAACAATAACTTACGTTACTACATGCAAGATATCTACAGAGGAGATGGAGTTCACTTCTCAGATGAAGGGAACATAATTTTCATTCTGAATTTAAAACTGTGCATTGGTAACTACTTATAAGTACCTAAATGTACCATAAACCCAAAAGCTCTTCTCAAAGCTACCCTACATCTGATCACTCACAATTATTATTTTACTCTAACTTTTTTCACTAATTTTCAACAAAGTACGCTCCCCGGAGCGCTACCCGGTACGCGAACCGGAAGCTAACCGCGCGAATTTTTTTTTAAAAATGATTTTTTTTCACACATATGGGCCTCCTCAGCCACCCTCAGAAAACCTAGGGGGTCAAAATACGTCTACCGTGCCCCCTTCTACCCATTCTGAACATTATTTGCCCTCCATCTTGTATCTTAATTCGACCAAAACACAAAATGGTGGACTCTCGTAACACTGCCGGTTCGCGTACCGGGGCGCTCACCGGGAAGCGCTCCATTAAAAAAGGTGGGAAAGTAATTTACAGAAGAAACCCTGGAGACACTTTCACCAAATATAGATTAGCTCATACTACATACCAATCCCTACCATTTTCACACATTTGGTTGGAATTCCATTTAGCCATTTAGCCTGTAGACCTCTCTAAATACCCTGAGGTAAATTACTTCACAAAACACATCTGAAGTGTTGGAATTGACAACCAATTAAAATGTTACTTTCATTTTCTACTTTTTTTACCTGACATTTGATTGGTTATGTACCTGAATATATATAAAAAAAGAGAGAGAAACACAGCCATTTTGACTACTACTTCCTGAACTACATTGCAAGATCATTTTCACTCACAACTTAAACTTGTTTTTAAAAGGTAAGATATTATTTTATAAATTTGAAAACATTTTCAGATAGTTATATACTATCCCTCTGTAAGAGTTAGACATTGAGAAAGGCTTGTTTATTATAATTATGGATTGATTTAGGTTTCTGTGGTATTATTATGAATTTACATAGGCTTTCTCACAGGCACTTTTTAATAGTACTACTTCATGCCTCAAAAGTACCTGTCTGAACTTAAACCCAACAGTGCCCTATCTCTACTGATATATTTATTTTTTATTCAAATTTCAGCACAAAAATGCAAGGAGAACAGAACGTTTCCTTTGAAATTGTCCTAGACATGAATAATGAGGAAATAATTGAACCGATTGACTTGGAATTCATGGATGAATCACGAGACCATGAACTTCTACAATGTGTAGAATCTGTGGATCATTTACTTCATTATGATGACGGTCAAATGTGGGAAGTTATGTTCACTCAACAAGAGGACATATCGGACACTCAAATGTTAGACGTTCTATTAAATTTTGAAAAAGAATCAGAAAAATAAAATTATATTTAATATTAAAAAATTGTTTGAGTCTTTAATCATTTTTATATGTAATTCATAAACTAGTACCAAATTGATTATAATGTAAAGTCAGACTTATAGTATACTGTGCACAATTCCAAAAATAAATTTATATTTAACAATCATAAATACTGCTACTTAAATAACAAAAAAAACAACAAAAAAACAACAAAAAGAACAATCAATAAACATACAATATTTCAAAATATCATAGTCTATCATTCTTTTTTCCTTATAGTACGCTCCCCGGACCGCTTCCCGGTGCGCGTACCGGGCGCTACCCACGCAAAAAAAACAAAAAAAAGTTTTGTTTTTTTTGCCCCGCGGGGCCCTTTTAAAGCCTCCACATCAAACCTAGGGGGTCAGGAAGGATCTACTATGCCCCCTTATGGTCATTTCCCCCTTTGTTTTGGCCTCCTCTTGTCTCTCGATCCTACCGAGAGACAAGATGGCGGCCGCTCCGGACTGTTTAGAATGTTGACAGACACCGGAGAGCCAATCAGCTTCGCTTCGCGAAGTTCCGTTACGCGTCAGGTACGCGAACCGGGGCGCTGCCCGGAGCGCGCTTACAGATATATATATTTTTTTTAACGTTAATTTTTCAAAATCCACTGGAGCACATATATTGAGACCTAGCAAAGGCACATCGGGCTACCAGTCCCTACAATTTTGCCAAGTTTCGTGCAAATCCATTCAGCCGTTCGGGCTAAAAGTGAGGCCAACCGCCCTATGGAAATTAACATGGGAAAAACGCGTTTTGGGACCCCCCTTTTTTCTCGGCCCCCCCTTGACAAACCCCCCCCAAATTTTCAGGGGCTGCTCAGAAACAAAATGTTCCATTTTCCTGAAAATTTCAGCCAATTCCGTCCACAAACGCCAAAGTTATTAGACATAGAATTTTCCAAAATCCAATAGAGAAAAAATCCTAACTATATATACCTACTGGCGACCGCCAGTAGGTAATATATATATATATATATATATATTCACTGAAAAAACCATAGGTTTCACACACGTTATGTGAGATGTCATGAGTGATGTCATGAGTGATGTCACTGACCATGTCATGAGTGATGTAGTATGTGACGTCATCAGCAGTGTATTGCAGGCGCGCGAGTTATAGTTAGCTGAACTAACTATAACGGGGGAATTTCAAAGGTTTTGTATGAGTGAAATGTCCAGCTAACTATAACATGCGTGAAACCTATATTTTTTTCAATGAATTTGCAAGGTTTTTTAAATGCTAATTCCTAACTATAACGTGTGTGAAACCTATGGTTTTTTCAGTGAATTTCAAAGATTTTGTAAATGATAATTCTTAAATACATTAATTATTATATTTCTTTCTTTTTATACTAATTTCCTACATTTTTTGTATAAATATTGATACTTATTTTATTTTTTAAATTATATTTCATAGTCTTAATGTAAAATAATAACAAAACTATGTGCATATGTTACATTCAAGTGCTTCGGAGGTACTACAGTATACTGTAGGTAAACAGCTTATAGATTTATGCTGTAGCAGTTCCTTATAGTTCTACACTTTCACATTCACCATACACTAGTAATGTATTCATTCATTCATTTATAAACTTCACATTCATTCTGAGAAACTTGTATACACTAACATAGAAATATAGTTCTTTCTTTGACCAGTGAAGATAGTTCTAAAAAGAACTGTTTTCTTTCTGTTTTTTAGTCCTAGGATGCTTGATTCCGGTCCAAGGAAGACATGGCTTAGCAGGTCGGGCTGGACTGTTCCCATGAGGCACAGGGTCAAGGCTGATTTGCATATGGCCATGTCTGAATTGGGGTGGTGTCGTGAGCAAAAAAACGATGGATTTAGGCCCAGATCTCTGTACTGGAGTGAATGTACGACATTGTTCTGCATTCTGTTCATCAACTGTTGTTTTTGCATTTGTGTTTTCTCAACAAGTTTTTTTTTAAACCAAAAAAATTGAACTGGAACTCAAAAAGTATCCAACAGGAACAAAAGAATGAAAAAGAAAAACAACTAATGTCGAGGACAGCGATGCTCCTGCATCCTGCGTTTCATCAGGTCAATAGACTGTTCCCCATAACACAAAAGTTTATCGCAATAAATGCATACAATTTTAACATCAGCAAAATCCGGATCAATTTGTGGGTGTGGACTGCATGCTGAAAATGCTGCAGCAGCAGTTGATGTGCTTGGTGCAGTAGCAGCTGGGTTGTCCTTCAAGCTCCGTCTTACAGCTCGAGCAAAGTTGTTCGGATGCAAGTTCTTCACGTGTCGCACCATATTTGCTGTGCCAAAGGAGTATTTTTTAGATGGATTACCCCTTGAAAGAGTTGTTTGGCAAATTTTACAGGTTATTTTTGGAGCATTAACCTTTTTTTCCCCTTCTGGACAAGTAAAAAACTTCCAAATTACAGCTCCTTTCCTCTTCTTTGGAAGTTCTTCAGGAATGAAATCTCCATCTGAAGAATGGCTGGAATATGAGTCCATTGCTGATATTATGGTGATATTTTACAGGATTCTCAAAAGAAATGCTTCTTCTTAGAAAGTCAAAGTAAAATGATTAAAATGTGACGGAACTTTCAACATTTGCAATAGGAACTATTATGAACCAATCAAATCTCTTCTTTTAAAGTCACATGGCTTTCCGTACGCTTACGCTGAGCTTACTGTGCTCTTAAGATGCAAGTACGCATAACGTTCCACCACAATTTGTATAATTGCTTTTAAAAGTAATATACGATTGTTCAATAAAAAAACAATTTTCATAACTACTCTAGATAATGTATTCTAGTAGTATGTTCATTAAATACATAAATATATGTTTTTAAACAATTAAAAACATTTGCGCCTTTCGTGTACGGGGCGCCGTACATGACACACTGAAACTTTGATGCGATGCGTAACGTCCAAGCGTATTCGTAGTGTATGCGCGGGTGTGCGCTGAGAATGATTACCAGTACAAACTATGGCGCGATCACTCTCTCACTGTCAAATCAGAGCACAGGGTGCGCTACCAGAATGGTTACAAGTGGTCACTCATTGGAGATCCGATACTGGGCCTGCCTCTGCGCACATGAAAACCCCCACCCATGTTTCTCTCTGTTGTTAATTATTGGTGCACACACTCACACTTGCACATGGGCGGTGCACGCCTGCCCACACTTTCCCAGATATCACCACGTAGCTTTCTTGCTATTACTAAGCCTGGAAGCCAATACATTAGCCAATAGGAGGTCCCCCAGGGCCGTCATTCTTCTAGACCGTGAAAACGCCACCAATGACGGCCCTGGACTTAGTTTGGTCAGCCCCCGCTGTTCCCATATAAAGCGGATACTGATGTAAGCACGCTCTCTTTTGCCTGCTCTGCGGTGACCGACAGATTCTCATCGCCGTCGATTGTACTACGAACTGTTTGCTCGAGAGCAGGAGTACTCATGACACTTGACGTGGTGTCACTGCTGCTGCCATCCAGCCAGGCCACCATAGCCGCAGTGGCGGCGTCGCCTGCGCCCAGCCACCCAGGCCCAGCCAAAGCCCCAGCTTTTGAAGACAAGAAAAGAGAGAACAGAAGCAAAGGTAGGAGAAGCCGTCATAATATCAGCCTCCACTGTAAATTGTACCTGCATCATAGTATTTGTTTTTTTTTTACTGTCACGTGGCCCTCCAAGCTCTGTTTTGATTTATTTTTGTGCGACACATACTTTGTACTTCATTGTGTTTGCTCCCTCCTAATCCTCCCGTCACTTTTAATATTTATTACTGCCTCTCGTGGCCTTCCCAGGCCTCTGTTATTATTCATCATATATGATTGATCATAATATTTCCTTCTGCGTAACGGAGGCGTCCTAGACCTTTTCGAAATAAATTGTGTTTGCTTGAATTTCTGTGTCGTATTTTTCAAGTGTCACGTGCTTTAGCCTGTATTCTTATAAATTGTGCGTTCATAATAGTATTATTTTTTGACTGCGTCATGTACCCTTCCCAGCTCTGTTTTGCTTTATTTTTGTGCTCCATGTGCTTTGTACTTCATTGTATTTGCTCCCTCCTAATCCTCCCGTCACTTTTAATATTTATTGCTGCCTCATGTGGCCTTCCCAGGCCTCTATTCTTATTGATCGTATATGGTTAATCGTAATATTACCTTCTGCGTCACGGGGCCCTACTAGGCCTTTTCTAAATAAATTGTGCGTGCATGAATTTCTATGTCGTATTTTTAAATTGTGCCCCGTGCTTTAGCCTGTATTGGTCCAATTTGTACATTCATATTAGTATTATTTTTTTACTGCGTCACGTGCCCCTCCCAGCCGTTTTGCTTTACTTTTGTGCTGCACTTGCTCTGTGCTTCATCGTATTTGCTCCCTCCTACTCGTCCCGTGACTTTTAATGTTTATTGCTACCTCACGTGGCCTTCCCAGGCCTCTATTCTTATTTATCATATATGGTTGATCATAATATTTCCTTCTGCGTGACAGGGCCGTCCTACGCCTTTTTAAAATAAATTGTGTTTGCACAAATTTCTGTGTCGTGTTTGAACTGTGCCCCGTGTTTTAGCCTGTATTGGTCCAATTTGTGCATTCATATTAATATTATTTTTTTACTGCGTCACGTGCCCCTCCCAGCCGTTTTGCTTTACTTTTGTGTGCTACATGCTCTGTGCTTCATCGTATTTGCTCCCTCCTACTCGTTACTGTACTTTTAATGTTTATTGTTACCTCACGTGGCCTTCCCAGGCCTCTATTCTTATTGATCATATATCGTTTTTCATAATTAACCCGTTTACTGCGACCGTTATTTTGGCGCAGTGCGGGCGTTCAGAAGAGTGGGTGGGGCCGCGCCGGACGTTGAACGTTTGCACCACCAGCCAGGTAGTGCTCCGAACGTTCAGTGGCCGACAGCAGCATCAATGGTTAAATAAATTGTGCGTGCATGAATTTCTGTGTCGTATTTTTTAATTGTGCCCCGTGCTTTAGCCTGTATTGGTCCAATTTTTGCATTCATATTAGTATTATTTTTTTACTATGTCACGTGCTCCTCCCAGCCATTTTGCTTTACTTTTGTGCGGCACATGCTCTGTGCTTCATCATATTTGTTCCCTCCTAATCGTCCTGTAACTTTTTATATTTATTGCTACCTCACATGGCCTTCCCAGGTCTCTATTCTTTTTTTATCATATATGGTTGATCATAATATTTCCTTCTGCGTGACAGGGCCGTCAATCAATCAATCAATCAATCAAAGCATTTATAAAGCGCACTACTCATCCGGAGGGTCTCAAGGCGCTGGGGGAGGGGGGGGTTCGCTACTGCTCGAACAGCCAGGTCTTGAGCTGCTTCCTGAAGGCGAGGTGGTCCTGAGTCAGTCAAAGGTGGGTCGGGAGGGAGTTCCAAGTCTTGGCGGCCAGGTACGAGAAGGACCTTCCTCCTCTGGTGGCTCTTCGGAAGTGGGGGATGGCGGCGAGGGCGTGGCCGGTCGATCGAAGCTGGCGTGTGGGAGCGTAGAAGTTGAGGCGGCTGTTGAGGTATCCTGGTCCTTGGTTGTGTAGGGCTTTGTGTGCGTGGGTGAGGAGACGGAAGGTGATTCTTTTGTTGACTGGGAGCCAGTGAAGGTCTCGCAGGTGTCCGGATATGTGACTGAGGCGGGGGATGTCCAGGATAAGACGTGCTGAGGCGTTCTAGATCCGCTGGAGCCTCTTCTGGAGTTTGGCGGTGGTACCGGCGTAGAGGGAGTTGACGTAGTCCAGACGGCTGGTGACAAGGGCCTGGGTGACCGTCTTCCTGGTTTCGGTGGGGATCCACCGGAAGATCTTACGTAGCATGCACAGGATGTTGAAGCATGACGAGGAGACGGCGTTGATTTGTCTGGTCATGGAGAGGGAGGAGTCCAGGATGAAGCCCAGGTTGGACTGTTGGTTTGGGTGCGCTGCCCAGGGCGGGGGGCCACCAGGAGTCATCCCAGGCGGAGGGTGAAGATCCCAGGATGACGACTTCCGTCTTGTCCGAGTTCAGTTTCAGGCGGCTGTTCATCATCCACTTGGCTACGTCTGTCACCCCTTCGTGTAGGTTGGCTCTGGCGGTGACGGGGTCGTTGGTGAGGGAGAGGATCAGCTGGGTATCGTCGGCGTAGGAGATGATGTTGAGGTTGTGTTGGCGTGCGATGGCTGCGAGGGGGCTCATGTAGACGTTGAAGAGGGTTGGGCTGAGCGAGGAGCCTTGAGGGACGCTGCAGATGACTTCGGTGGCTTCTGATCTGAACGAGGGAGGCGGACTCTCTGTGTCCTTCCGGCGAGGAAGGAGATGATCCACTCCAGTGCCTTCTCCTGGATTCTGACGTTGCTGAGGCGCTGCACTAGGGTACGGTGGCAGACAGTGTCGAAAGCCGCGGAGGGGTCTAGGAGGATGAGGGCCGCTGTTTCTCCGTTGTCGAGCAGAGCTCGGATGTCATCGGTGGCTGCGATCAGGGCGGTCTCGGTGCTGTGGTTGGCCCGGAATCCAGACTGCGAGAGGTCGAGGGATCCGTTCGTCTCGCCTTTTTAAAATAAATTGTGTTTGCACAAATTTCTGTGTCGTGTTTGAACTGTGCCCCGTGTTTTAGCCTGTATTGGTCCAATTTGTGCATTCATATTGGTATTATTTTTTTACTGCGTCACGCGCCCCTCCCAGCCGTTTTGCTTTACTTTTGTGCGGCACATGCTCTGTGCTTCATCGTATTTGCTCCCTCCTACTCGTCCCATGACTTTTAATGTTTATTGCTACCTCAGGTGGCCTTCGTAGGCCTCTATTCTTATTGATCATATATTGTTTATCATAATTAACCCGTTTACTGCGACCGTTATTTCGGCACAGTGTGGGCGTTCTGAAGAGTGGGTGGGGCCGCGTCAGACGTTGAACGTTTGCAGCACCAGCCAGGTAGTGCTCCGAACGTTCAGCGGCAGCATCAATGGTTAAATAAATTGTGCGTGCATGAATTTCTGTGTCGTATTTTTGAACTATGCCCGTGCTTTAGTCTGTAATGTTACAATTTGTGCATTCATATTAGTATTATGTTTTTTACTGCATCACATGGCTCTCCCAGCTCTATTTTTCTTTTTTTCTCCCATGAATTTTAATATTTATTACTGCCTCACATGACCTTCTCAAGCCTGTTTTCTTACATATTGTGCTTTCATAAATATGTATGTTGCATTTTTGTGCTACGCCACATGCTTTGTGTTTCAACATGCGTACTCTCTCTTAATCATCATATTTGCTTCCTTTTAATCCTACCCAGACTTAAAATTTCTTGCTTCCTCACGTGACCTATAGTTGATTTTTTCTCTGCTCTAGTTGGCCTACGAAAATGTTGCCTCCTCAGTCTAGCTGACATTGAATTCATAATAATTGTTGGATTTACAACTTTGACACTACGGTGTTGTACTAGCCCTTTATTTGGCTTAGGTTACTTAACCATTTTTCTCTCTATCGTACATCTTTTTATGACATGCTTTCGCCAAAATACATGTTTTCGACACTTCACCACTTCATGAACAGTCTTTAAGTGCAATTGCTCCCTTTTTTGAAAGTGTAATGGTAATTGTTTCTCTATGATTAAAATATTAATCTTGATAGTTACGTATACCAAGGCTGCTCATGTAAATGCTACTACTGGGCCTACAGCAGTAATTGTGCCACCCACACAAGAAACTCTAAATATAAAAATCACGCCTATCACTGCACGGCCTGAGCGCCCTTTGTTAAACTGTCATGTTTTCAAACTGCATACATTTGACAGGCCTTATCTCTGTATTTGTGTAGACTGTACTATATATCCCTCGCTTAAACTTTCTGCACACAACATATTTTTCAAACTACATTTATATAAGAAAGTTATTTTGCATTAACTTTTTGTGTTTAAGTAACTTTTGTGTTAGGTTGTTAAACTAATTTCTTCTTTATCAAATGTTACTTTTTCAAAATTAATTTGCAGGAAGCATAACCAGTGATAATTCACCAGCAACTGATCAATCTTCCCAACGTGATCCATCTTCACTACGTGATCAATCTTCACAACCTGTACCAAGTACACCACGTTCTCCTACATGTAAATTGTGTATACTATAGCTAATAGCGTATGATGTACATATTGGTTCCTCTTTAGAAGCTCGAGTACTTTCATATATTTTTACGAGTAATCGATGCCTTCCTCTCAAACATGTCTCTCAACACCAAATATATGTATATTTTCATTCCTATTACAGTTACTTATCTTTAAGTATTAATTTCCCATAAATGTGTGTACTGAAATTCTCTACTCTGAAACCTATGATTGGTTTAACATTCAGGTTCGACTTTTGCTCAACATATACATTTGTTATTATGTTTTCAGTTTGCAGAATGCTACCCAACTCAGCAGCCCAGATTTTTACTAATGTAATATTTCTGAAGAATTATGGACTGAAAATTGCAATGAACCTAATGGAGTCATCACGTTTGACTTTAAACAATAATATGACACAAGTTGTGGGTTTGCTGTATGGTCTCCACATCTTGAGACATTATAAGAATATATATCCAGTGTATAATCCTATTGGTTGGAGGTGCTCAAAAGATGGTGTTTACGTACCCACCCACCAGAGTAACGATAATATTCAAGACCAAAGAAGGCCCAGAACACAAAATTATTACAGCTACACCAGAACACACTCTATCATTATATCTGTAATCCTAAACACAACCCAGGTCAGTCCAGAGAACAGACATCACTGTGGGGCAGTCTCCCACCAGAAGAATACTCTGGGAGACTGCCCCACAGTGATCTCTGTTCTGTGGACTGACCTGGGTTGTGTTTAGGATTACAGATATAATGATAGTGTCCTCTGGTGTAGCTGTAATAAATACGTTTGACTTTAACATGTCAATGATAAATAAGGTCTCACACTCTAGTGTTGTCCTGAACATTGGATTCTTCTTTATTTTGTTTTTTCATACAAGATCTTTCATAGATAAAGACATATCATTACTTTTTAACAAAGTATAGTAAGATATTGTCATTATAGTTGTGATTTTTCAATATTATTTGTAGTAAAGCCATTTGAATGTGTTTGCAACAGTTGTAACTGTCTCTAATCCTGGATCTAAAAACACAGACAGACTCATGCATAATATATTGCAAACTAAGTTTTTAATTGTTAGCATTGCTGTTACGATGTCCTAATGTACATCTTTTTTTACATTTAGAGTCTGTTGAAAATAATTGTTGTCTGCAACCAAGGTACTTCAACAACATACGTGCAAAAGTTAATGGTAAGTACCCTCAATGAGTGTAAATACACAATATCGTAATTAAGTGATATAAGTCCCTGGAGTTTTTAGAACGCATTAACTCTCCAGTTCACATTTGTCTAATACAGGGAGTATGTAACTCTCACTCAGATAACTGAGGCATTTGCAAGGGTCTTTTTAGAGTTACGTCCACCATGTTGGAAAGCTGCCTATGCACCCTTCCAATTTATGGAGTCATTACCACGTTTCCACTAAGTGATGAGAGATAACTATGTTTACCATGTAAATACATATAAAGTTTTCATTTCAAACAGCTATTGACCTTTAAACAATGCAATGTTAATGACAAGTTACTTTTCACTATTTTCCCAACAGGCCCAATGTGTCAAATGCAGCAGATGACTCCACCTTAACTTTCTAAAACCAAATGTAAATCTTACTTATCTTTTACTGCTTAGATATGTAAAAAAATTCTCCTACAATCTAGTGTTGTGTCTGAAATATTTTAAAAACTAATGTTGAGACAAACTTCTTTCAGCTGTCACGATTTGCACAATCCTTTTAGAGTTGGACCAGACTTCCTCGAACATTCCTACTTAATTTTCTTTTTGAAATTCAGCAATTATTTTGTTTAGGTGTTGAAATATAAATTTAAAATCTCCCTCCTCTTTGGAGGTCAAGAAGCAATACTGCTCCTCTACACATGATTGTTCAATGGTAGTCTAAAAAGTAGTGGTAATTCCACTATCACTATGGTAGTATCTGACAATAGAATCTATGATATAGTTACACCACTATTCCATGGTCATAATCAAAAAGGTGTGTTTACACTCAACAAAAATAACAATCGTTCACTTTTTATGCAGGACAGTATTGCTTCTAAACACCTTTTCACTGCTTTGTTCCATACCTTCAAAAAAGATTTCATGGATTTATATGCATAGTCTTTCAGGTCTGTATATCTCTAATGTAAAACAAACGTACTTGGTTTTCTTTTCTTTTCTCACTGACATATATAAACTCATCAGTCACTCCTATGGCAAGCTTTTACAATCCTGAAGACTGAGTGCTACGTTTTGTGTGAGAGGGTGCCCATGCATAACCATGCTAAGTTATATTTAGCTGCATGGACACATGTAGTGTAACCTGTCAAACACTTTAAAATGCTACCCTCCCACTAGTCCTAAAGGCGGATGTATAATTCAACCGTTCATCATAAAATAGAATTGGATATCACTAAGTACAAAGTATTTCTGTATTATGTAAGCCCGAATGTGTCACTTAAAGATTCCAGCGAAATCCAGACACATACTAACTGAAACACATCAACAATTAGTAACCTGTAAAATTTCCGAAACAACTCTTTCAAGGTGTGATCAACCCAAAAAATACTCCTTTGGCACAGCAAATATTGTGCAACACGTAAACAACTTGCACCCCAACAACTTTGCTTGAGCTGCAATACAGAGATTGCACGACAACACACCTGCTGTTGCAGCAAGCACATCAACTGCTGCAACAGCATCTTCAGCAAACAGTCCATACTCACATATTGATCTTGAATTTGGTAAACTTAAATTTCTATGCATTTATTGCGATCAACTTTTGTGTTACGTGAAACAGTTTATAAACCTCATCAAAAACAAGAAACGGGACCTTCGCTGTCCTCAACATTAGTCATTAGACATTTATCAAGCTTTTTTGTTGTAACAACTAACCGGCCAAAGGCAGTAAGGAATGTGCACACTTGCTACCTTTCTTGCGTCCTTTCTATCACACAGTGTGTGTACTTTGTCCACTTGCATTGGTTGCTTAGATGTGCTACCCATTTCTCAGGTTCCCACTGCGGATCGGACACATAGTCTGTGTAATGGACTGGAAATCTAAACATCCACTTCCCTCCCAAGGCAGTGGATACTTTGTGCATTTGTAGCCTTTGTTATTTTTCACCTTCTTTATCTTCCACTCAATCAACACATCATCTACACATACACACACCTACTTGCTCCCTTTCTTGGCTGGGGTTATCAATTATTCTTGAATTTCTTATTCTAATTCAAAGTCATGGCCCTTTATCAAGCCTTTTTCTTGTAACTACTTCCCCGCTACAGGCAGTGGTTAATTTGCTATCTTGCAGCCTTACTTTTTTTTTACATTATTCATCTTCCACTCAATCAACACATCATCTACACATACACACACCTACTTGCTGCCTTTCTTGGCTATAGTTATCAACTATTCTTCTATTTCGTATTCAAAGTGCAGGCCCTTTATCGAGCCTTTTTGTTGTAGCTACTACCCCGGTCCAAGGCAGTGGTAAATGTGCACACTTGTTGCCTTTCTTGGCTGGGGTTATCAATTATACTTGAATTTCATATTGTGATTCAAAGTCAGGTCCCTTTATGGAGCCTTTTTGTTCTAGCTACTACCTCAGCCGAAGGCAGTGGGAAATTTGCACACTTACAGCCTTTTTTGGCTGGGTTTATCAATTATTCTTCAAGTAATTCAAAGTTCAGGCCCTTTATTGAACCTTCTTGGTAACTACTACCCATGAATGGCAGTGGGTAATTTGCACACGTGCGTCCTTTCTTGCGTCCTTTCTACCACACAGTGTGTGTACTTTGTGCACTTACTTAACTCCTTAGATGAGATACCCGTTTCTCAGGCGCCCACTGTGGAATCCGACTAACAGTCTGTAATGGACTGGAAAACCAAACACCCATTTCCTTTACAAGGCAGTGGGTTGTTTCCGAATCTGCTACCTTTCTTCATTTTCACCTTATTCTACATCCACTACCTCAAACACACCTACCTGCTACCTTTCTTGCTGCCTTTGCCAAGTATTATTCTAATTCAAAGTAGAGTCACTGAAATGGGCCCGGTGTTGTATTTTTTCAGCCCTACCACACACAGTGGTAACTTAGTGCACTTACATTGCTTCATTTGATGTGGTAGCCATTTCTCAGGTTCCCACTACGAAATTTGACACCCTATCTGTATAATGAGGTGGAAATCCAAAGATCCAATTCCCTGACAAGGCAGTGGGTACTTTGCACGTCTGCAGCCTTTCTAATTGTTCACCTTTTTTATCTTCTTCTCAATCAACACATCATCTACACATAACACACACCAACTTGCTGCCTTTTTTTGGCTGTGGTTATCAATTATCCTTGAATTTCATATTCTGATTCAAACTCGTGGCCCTTTATTTTTTTGTTGTAGCTACTACCCCGGCCGAAGGCAGTGGGAAATGTGGACACTTACTGCCTTTCTTGGCTGGGGTTATCAATTATTCGTGAATTTCATATTCTGATTCAAACTTGAGGCCCTTTATTGTGCCTTTTTGTTGTACCTACTACCCTAGCCGAAGGCAGTGGAAAATTTGCACACTTGCTGCCTTTCTTGGCTGGGGTTATCAATTATTGTTCAATTTCATTTTCTGATTCAAAGTCAAGGCCCTTCATCGAGCCTTTTTGTTGTAGCTAATACCCCGCCCGAAGGCAGTAGGATATTTTCATACTTGCTGCCTTTCTTCACTGGGGTTGTCATTTTTTTTTAAATTACCTACAACCTTAGGAATAATATTTTCATTTAGAAACAAATTTCAAAGTAATCGTCTCTGTAAAACTTCTTTGCCATGTTCAGTCATTTCTCCAATTCTTATATCTTGTAGAATAGTTCCATAATCAGCATCATTTGCTTGTTGCATATTTGTAATAAGTTCCTTATATTCAAAATATGACTAAATGTTAACATATCCAATCCTACATTACATCGTTTACTTATACTACCTGTGGAGCATTACAACAAATTAGAATACCACAAGCTATCTGGAGAAGCTTGTAGTGAAGTTTCAAGAATCTTGACGAAAATGAAACTACTCATTATTGATGACCTAAGCAGGGTATCAAACTTAATGCTTGCCTTTGTGCATTTAAGAATGCAGCAAATTCTTAAAACAGAGTATGACATATTACTGTTCCTCCCCCCCGTTGATGTATCATCACACGGTACGTTCAACCTCAGCGCCAAAGGTATTACTAACTCAGTGCACCGGAAATCATCACCACATGACCGTATTGAATAACATGAGTTATTTAGAAAAAAAATATCCTACTTTTTGGAGATATAGTTCAACTTCTGTGAATGGACAACCAATATTTATTTAAAAACTTGATTTTAAAGACTTTGCTACCAATGCGTCTGCTTGGACCACGCATAATCGCAGACTCCACAGAACTTTGTTTCTTCAGGTGCCACTAACTCATTCCACCACTTATCATCACTGCATTCACACACACTAAATTACCAATATTGTGCAGCTGCAATCAATGCGACGTAGTCATGAAGTCTTGGTAACCGCTACCTCCTACGGTCTCCACATATCCGTCTACAGCCACAATTTAACTGATTCTTCATTCATTTTGTATAAAGTACAGTACCAAATAAAGTAATCTCCCTCAAACCTACACAAAATCGCCAGTTGCCCTTACTAAGCCAGAAAGCACAAGACCAAAAAAATTACTATCAGTACATCCTGCCCAGACCACACATCTTCGCAAGCTCCACAAACCTTGTTGTTTCACGTACCACTAACTCAGTGGAAAACTAAACTAAGTATAACACCTATTTCTTATCCTGATTCAAACTCAAGACCATTTATTGAGCCTTTTTGTTATACCTACTACCCCGGCCGAAGGCAATGGGAAATTTGCACACTTCCTGCCTTTCTTCGCTGTGGTTATCAATTACTCTTGAATTTCATATTCTAATTCAAACTCATGTCCCTTTATCAAGCCTTTTTAATGTAGATACTGCACTGGCAGAAGGCAGTGGGAAATTTGCGCACTTGCTGTGTTTCCTCGCAGGGGTTATGAACTATTGTTCAATTTCATATTCCTATTCAAAATGCAGGCCCTTTATCAAGCACTTTTTGTTCTATCAACTACCCCGGCCGAAGACAGTGGGAAATTTGCACACTTGCAGCCTTGTTTAGCTTGGGTTAACAATTATTCTTCAAGTAATTCAACTTCAAAGTCCAAGCCCTTTATTGAAACTACTTGGTAACTAATACCCATTGAATGGCAGTGGATAATTTGCACACTTGCTTCCTTTCTTGCGTCCTTTCTACCACACATTGTGTGTACTTTGTGCACTTGCTTAACTCCTTAGATGAGATACCTGTTTCTCAGGCTCCCACTGCGGAATCCGACACCCTGTCTGTATAATGAACAGGAAAACCAAACACCCACTTCCCTTACAAGGCAGTGGGTACTTTGCACGTCTGCAACCTTTCTTATTTTTCACCTTTTTTATCTTCCACTCAATCAACACATCATCTACACATACACACACCTACTTGCTGCTTTTTTGCCTGGGGTTATCAATTATTCTTCAAGTTCATAATCTGATTCAAAGTTAAGGCCCTTTAACAAGCCTTTTTGTTGTAGCTACTACCCCGGCCGAAGGCAGTGGAAAATTTGCACACTTGCTGCATTTCTTGGCTGAGGTTACCAATTCTGCGCTCAGTAGAGTTGACAACTAGATACCAACAGCGCCAGCACTACAGAAAACATTCAATACAGTCTTGATTTATTTAAAACAGAGACAATTTCACAATATCCTCAGATTTTCTTAACGTTTGAACAGTAGGAAATTCAGCCTTCATTTCTTTAATTTAGAGATGTTTCTACTGTATGTCTTCAGATTTTGTTTAAATAAGTGAAAAAACGCATTACTCCATGTCTGTGTCAACTACTGCCTTCGATCTACACTACGGACAGCACGATTCACAACTTCAATTCAGCTTTCCTTCTACGCTAAGGATAGCATTGAATCAAGCCTTGCTTTATTTAAGGCAGAGACAATTGTACTGTGTCCTCAGATTCTGTTAACTGTGACAAAATAGCATTCATCGATCTTTGTGTCAACAACTGCCTTCAATCTACACTGCGGAAAGCAGGGTTCACAACTTGAATTCAGCTTTGGAACTAAATTTGTCTTCTATATCTGTGCTGACAACTGCCTCCAATCTATTCTGCGGTCATTAGAGTTCAAAACTTGATAGCAGGAGCTCCACTACTACAGAAAACATTCAATACAGCCTTGCTTTATTTAAGGTAGAGACTAATGGATTCTATCTCTTCCAATTTTGTAAAACAATGTCACAAATAACATTCATCTATAACTGTGCTCACTAGAGCCTTCAATCTACACTGCGGACAGCAGGGTTCACAACTTCAATTCAGCTTTCCTTCTACATTAAGGACAGCATTACATTCAACCTTGATTTCCTTAACGCAGATACAATTCTACTCTGTCCTCAGATTCTGTTAACTGTACAAAATACCATTCATCAATGTTTCTGTCGATTACTACCTTCGATCTACATTACGGACAGCAGGGTTCACAACTACAATCAGCTTTCCATGTAAATTTCTCTTCACTATGTGTGTTGAGAAGTGCCTTCAATAAATTCTGCGCTCAGTAGATTTCACAACTAGATACCAAGAGCGCCAGCACTACAGAAAACATTGAATTCAGCCTTGCTTTATTTAAGGTAGAGACTAATAGATGTTATGTCTTCTGATTTTGTAAGAGAATGTCACAAATAGCATTAATCTATAACTGTGCTCACTAGAGCCTTCAATCTACACTGCGGACAGCTGCGTTCACAACTTGAATTCAGCTTTCCTTCTACATTAAGGACAGCATTGTATTCAGCCTTGCTAAGGCAGAGACAATTGTACTCTGTCCTCAGATTCTGTTAACTGTGACAAAATAGCATTTATCGATCTTTGTGTCAACAACTGCCTTCAATCTACACTGCGGACAGCTGCGTTCACAACTTGAATTCAGCTTTCCTTCTACATTAAGGACAACATTGAATCTAGCCTTGCTTTATTAAAGACAGACAATTATACTGTGTCCTCAGATTCTGTTAACTGTGACAAAATAGCATTCATCGATCTTTGTGTCAACAACTGCCTTCAATCTACACTGCGGACAGCTGCGTTCACAACTTGAATTCAGCTTTCCTTCTACATTAAGGACAACATTGAATCTAGCCTTGCTTTATTAAAGACAGCCAATTATACTGTGTCCTCAGATTCTGTTAACTGTGACAAAATAGCATTCATCGATCTTTGTGTCAACAACTGCCTTCAATCTACACTGCGGACAGAAGGGTTCACAACTTGAATTCAGCTTTGGAACTAAATTTGTCTTCAATATTTGTGCTGACAACTGCTTTCAATATATTCTGCGGTCAGTAAAAATCAAAACTTCATAGCAAGAGCTCCACTACTACAGAAAACATTCAATTCAGCCTTGCTTTATTTGAGGTAGAGACTAATGGATTTTATGTCTTCCGATTTTGTAAAAGAATGTCACAAATAGCATTCATCTATAACTGTGCCCACTAGAGCCTTCAATCTACACTGCGGACAGCTGCGTTTACAACTAGAATTCAGCTTTCCTTCTACATTAAGGACAGCATTGTATTCAGTCTTGCTTTGCTTAAGGCAGAGACAATTATACTGTGTCCTCAGATTCTGTTAACTGTGACAAAATAGCATTCATCGATCTTTGTGTCAACAACTGCCTTCAATCAACACTGCGGACAGCTGCATTCACAACTTGAATTCAGCTTTCCTTCTACATTAGGGACAACATTGAATCTAGCCTTGCTTTATTTAAGACAGACAATTGTACTGTGTTGTCAGATTCTGTTAACTGTGACAAAATAGCATTAATCGATCTTTGTGTCAACAACTGCCTTCAATCTACACTGCGGACAGAAGGGTTCACAACTTGAATTCAGCTTTGGAACTAAATTTGTCTTCAATATCTGTGCTGACAACTGCCTTCAATATATTCTGCGGTCAGTAAAAATCAAAACTTCATAACAAGAGCTCCACTACTACAGAAAACATTCAATTCAGCCTTGCTTTATTTAAGGTAGAGGCTAATGGATTTTATGTCTTCTGATTTTGTAAAAGAATGTCATAAATAGCATTTATCTATAACTGTGCTCACTAGAGCCTTCAATCTACACAGCGGACAGCAGAGTTCACAACTTGAATTCACCTTTCCATCTACACTAATGACAACATTGAATCTAGCCTTGCTTTATTTAAGACAGACAATTGTACTGTGTCCACAGATTATGTTAACTGTGACAAAAGAGCATTCATCGATCTTTGTGTCAACAACTGCCTTCAATTTACACTGCGGACAGCTGGGTTCACAGTTTGAATTCAGCTTTCCTTCTACAATAAGGACAGCATTGTATTCAGCCTTGCTTTCCTTAAGGCAGAGACAATTATACTGTGTCCTCAGATTCTGTTAACCGTGACAAAATAGCATTCATCGATCTTTGTGTCAACAACTACCTTCAATCTACACTGCGCACAGCTGCGTTCACAACTTGAGTTCAGATTTCCTTCTACATGAAGGGCAGCATTGTATTCAGCCTTGCTTTCCTTTAGGCAGAGACAATTACACGATGTCCTCAGATTCTGTTAACTGTGACAAAATTACATTCATCGATCTTTGTGTCAACAACTGCCTTCAATCTACACTGCAGACAGCTGCGTTCACAACTTGAATTCAGCTTTCCTTCTACATTAAGGACAGCATTGTATTCAGCCTTGCTTTCCTTAAGGCAGAGACATTTATACTGTGTCCTCAGATACTGTTAACTTTGACAAAATAGCATTCATCAATCTTTGTCTCAACAACTGCCTTCAATCTACATTGCGGACAGCTCGGTTCACAACTTGAATTCAGCTTTCCTTCTACATTAAGGACAGCATTGTATTCAGCCTTGCTTTCCTTAAGGCAGAGACAATTTTATTGTGTCCTCACATTCTGTTAACTGTACAAAATAGCATTCATCGATATTTGTGTCAATTAGTACCTTCGATGTACATTACGGACAGCAGGGTTTACAACTTCAATTCAGTTTTGCATGTAGATTTCTCTTCATTATGTGTGCTGAGAAGAGCCTTCAATCAATTCTGCACTCAGTAGAGTTCACAACTAGATACCAAGACCGCCAGCACTACAGAAAACATTCAATACAATCTTGATTTACTTAAAACAGAGACAATTGCACAATGTCCTCAGATTTTCTTAAACTTTGAACACTAGAAAATTCAGCCTTCATTTATTTAATGCAGACACAGTTCTACTATGTGTTCACATTTTGTTTAAATAAGTGACAAAAACCATTCATCTATGTCTGTTAACAACTGCCTTCAATCTACACTGCACAGGAAACGTACAAGCTCAACGCCAAAGATAGTACTTACTCAATGCACCATAAATCATCACAAAGAAGAGTGAACAGTTGTATGCCACAGTGAGACATACTGTCTTTTTAAATGGAATTGATGCAGAATTGAATCAACAAAAGACATTACTTCAATTACTGTACCTCCCCCCGACCACACATCATCACAGCGTACATTCAAGCTCAGTGCCAAAGGTATGACTAACTCAGTGCACCACAAATCATCACCTTGTGACCACATTGAATGAGATGACTTATTTAGAAAAAAATATATCATACTTTTTGAATATATACTTCAACTTCTGTGAATGGACAACCAATATTTATTAGAAAACTTGATTTTAAAGACGTTGCTACCAATGCGTCCTGCTTGGACCACACATCATCACACACTCCACAGAACCTTGTTGCTTTAGATGCACACTTGCTGCCTTTCTTGGCTGGGATTATCAATTACTCCTCAATTTCATATTCTAATTGAACGTCAAGGCCCTTTTACGAAACTTGTTGTCATAGCTACTACCCCAGCCAAAGGTTAATACTCCAAAAGTAATCTGTAAAATTTGCCAAACACCTCTTTCAAAGGGTGATCGATACAAAAAATACTTCTTTAGCACAGCAAATATAGTGTGACACATGAAGAACTTACACCCCAACAACTTTGCTTGAGCTGCAACACAAAAAATGAAGGGCAACCCACCTGCTGCTCCACCAAGCACATCAACTGCTGCAACAGCATCTCGGCAACCAGTCCATACTCGCATATTCATTTTAATTGTGGTAAACTTAAATTTCTATGCATTTATTGCGATGAACTTTTGTGTTATGTGAAATAGTCTATCAACCTCATCAAAAATAATAAACCGGAGCATCGCTGTTCTCAACATCAGTCACTACACATTTATCAAGCTTTTTTGTAGTAAGAACTACCCCGTCCGAAGGCAGTGGGAAATTTGCACACTTCCTACCTTCCTTGGCTGGAGTTATTAATTATTGTTCAATTTGACATTCTGATTCAAAGTCAAGGCCCTTTATCAAGCCTTTTTCATATACATAGTACCCCGGCAGAGGGCATTTCAAAATTTGCGCATTTACTGCCTTTCTTCGCAGAGGTTATGAACTATTGTTCAATTTGATATTCTGATTCAAAGTCAAGGCCCTTTATCTAGCCTTTTTGTTCTAACTTCTTCCCCAGCTAAAGGTAGTGATTAATGTGCACACTTGCAGCCTTTCTTATTTTTGACATAATTCATCTTCCACTCAATCAACACATCATCTACACATACACACACCTACTTGCTACCTTTCTTGGCTATGGTTATCAACTATTCTTCTATTTCATATCTGTATTCAAAGTACAGGCCCTTTATCAAGCCTTTTTTATTGTAACAACTACCCCAGCCGAACGCAGTAAGAAATGTGTACACTTGCTACCTCTCTTGGCTTGGGTTATCAATTATTCTTGTATTTTATAATACAGTTGTGACAAATTTAATTAAGAAAGTGAAGATTTTTTTAACGCATTTTATAAGAAAAAGAAAACTATAGAAAATCTACTTCAGAAGGCTTTCGAATTGATTTTTTTTTATTTGTTAAAGTAATCAATACAATTCGATCACTAGATAAACCAATCCCTTTAAAGAAGGGCAAAAGTAAGTGGAAAAGAGTTACTAACAGAAGTAATTTTTCAGAGGTTTTATTGGGTGAATGGAACCATAGTTCAAGTTCTGAGCCTTTTTTTAATGATGAGAGTTATCTTCAGAGTAATAATTTGTTACATGTAGTTGACACTAGTGGTCCTGCCTATGAGGTTAGAAATGGTTGTGCTATTGTGAAAGAGAAAATTGTTCCTAGAAATGCAAAAGAAGTGTTAGCTGAGGAAGTTTTAGGGAGACATCCTAAAACTCCAGTGAATTGGAGTAGTATTTATACTGTAAGTCAAGAATCTATTAATTTTTTTATGCAATTTCTCATATAACTATATTTAGAAAAGTGTTAAACAAAAGATTAAGATGTGGCAAGGACTAGACTCTTGTAGAGTGAGAGAAAATACTGGTTTGCAAGGTCATTCTCTGGCTTGTCTTCCTAAAAAAGTATGGCAAAGTGTTTTTCACCAATTCAGAAGGGTACCAGTTCATCATATTCAAATCAGAAAATTAGTCAGAACATTGTATTACGCAAAAATTCCAGCACTAATGTTAGAAAAATTTGAACAGTGCTCTTTTCCGTGCATCTGTATCAGATGTAACAAATGTCTCTGATGAAATTCAGCTTAGTTACTTTGGTCCTCAGGAAGACAGTGCAGAAACTGAGATATTAATAGAAGAACATGTGGAACAAAATGTACAATATTGTACTGTAGAACATTTTGAGCAAGTTATTACAAAGTTTAAGGTGATTTCACTTGAAACACCAAATTATTCTTCTATTTGTTTGCAATAAACAAACTCATTATAAAAATCAAACCAGGACTGTTCTTCTGTATTTAAAAAGTAAAAAGGAAAATAATAATGAATGGAAGCATTTTGCAAATTATTTGTTGATAGAGAATCCTTTTGATTTGGGTTCTTATCAGCGTATTTGTAAATATTGCTATAACAAATTAGATGAGAACAAAATGCCTGCTAGAGCTGGGCATAATAATTTTGAGTTGGTAAATATTCCTTCTAAACTGATGGATTTAAATACCTATGAGTCTATTGTTATTCAATGTGTGCATCCATTTCAGGCTATTGTTCGTATGGAGTCTAAGACAGGAAAATTGCCTTCTTCTTATTTACAGAGAGGATTAAAGTACAGCAGAAAGATGTTTTGGAATCTCACCTAATTAATCACATGTCATGTCAACGTGGTACTAATGAGTACTGGTACCGTCGTCATGGAGAACTTAAATGTATGCTAAGGAACTTAGGAACTCCTACATGGTTCCTTACTCTAAGCTGTGCTGAATATGCTTGGGATGATTTACTTCAATTTCTTCAAGAAGAAAATCCAAATATACTAAATATTGAATACAGGATACCTGGAGAATTGTGCTCTTTGGATCCAGTTAATGTATGCAGGTATTTCAATCTTAGATTTGAAGCTATGATGTCTTTTATGTCACAAATTAAAAAAAACTCCTCTTGGAGAGGTTTTGGATTTCTTTTGGAGAATGGAGTGTCACGCGAAAGGAGCTCCTCACATACATATGCTAATATAGATCAAATATGCTCCCAAATTTGGAACTGAGTCAGATGATACTGTACTGTCTTTCATTGAAGAATATGCTATATGTGATATACCCAAAAGTACACAAGATAAGGACTTAACACAGCAAGTCTTAAGATTCCAAAGCCATCGTTGTGGGAAATACTGTCGTAAAATACAAATCTAAGGGCAAGTTCTACACCAAATGTTGTTTTGGATTTCCACATCCTGTAAGATCGAAAAGAAGAGTGAACAGTTTTAAGTCCTCTTTGCGACATAATATCACAAGAAAGTCTCCAAAAAATGCCTACAACTTAAAAAGAAATGAAGAGTCAAAATACATAAATGACTACAACCCAGTCATTTTATCCATGTGGAATGCTAACATGGACATTTAATATGTTGCAGACAATTCCATTGCTGTTGCTCGATATGTAACATCTTACATAACAAAATCAGAAAAGACAGAATTGAAGGAGATGTGGAAAGAGATTTCCCACGAGAAGACTCTAAGTAAAAAATTATATAGTTACAGTTTAAAGATGTTATCTCATAGAGAAATTGCAGCTTATGAATGTTCAGATCACTTATCATCTGCAAGCCTCTACTCCAAATCTAGAAGAATCATTTGGGTGAGTCTAAGTCTTCATGCAACACGAAATCGAGTACTTAAATCTGTACAAGAAATTGAATATTTAACTGAAAAAAAGCCAGAAAGTATACGTATTATAGTGTATTAGTTCATAACACTTCCTATTCCAACTGTTCAAAGATCCCTCCCTTTTTATTCATTCTACTTTGAGTTCATAAGAAGGACCATCTCTTCTGAGAATCCTGTCAAATAGAAAGAAGATCACCATAATATCAGCAATGGACTCATCTTCCAGCTTTTCTTCAAAAAGAGATTTCATTCCTGAAGACCCTCCAAAGAAGATCAAAAAAGCTCTAATTTGGAACTTATTTACTATCCCTGAAGAGCAAAAAAAGGTTAATGCTCCGTTAGTAACCTGTAAAATTTGCCAAACAACTCTTTAAAAAACTGATGCATCCAAAAAATACTCCTTTGGCACACCAAGTATGATGCGACATAACAAGAACTTGCACCCCAATAACTTTGCTCGAGCTCCAACACGGACGTTACAGGAAAACCCACCTGCTGCTGCACCAAGCACATCGATTGCTGCAGCAGCATATTCAGCAAGCAATCCACACCCACAAATTGATCCTCATTTCAGTGAAATTAACATTCTATTCATTTATTGTGATGAACTTTTGTCTTACGGGGAACAGTCTATCGACCTAATAAAATGCAGGGAGCAGGAGCATCAGTATGCTCAATGTTACTTTTTTTAACTTTATCTTGTAATTGGTATCAACTACCTCAGCCGAAAGCACTGCTTAATTTGCACACTTTCTGCCTTTCTTGACTGGGATTATCAATTATTCTTCAATTTCATATTCTGATTGAACGTCAAGGCCCTTTATTGAACCTTTTTGTTGTAGCTTCTACTCCAGTCGAAGGTTAATGCTCCAAAAGTAATCTGTAAACTTTACCAAACAACTCTTTCAAAGGGTAATCCATCCAAAAAAGACTTCTTTGACCCAGCAAATATAGTGCGACACGTGAAGAACTTGCACCACAACAACTTTGCTTGAGCTGCAACACAAAAATTGCAGGGCGACCCACCTGCTGCTGCACCAAGCACATAAACTATCTTCATTATAGTAAACTTAAATTTCTATACATTTATTGCGATGAACTTTTCTGTTACGTTAAACAGTCTATCAACTTCATAAAAAACAGGACCATATCTGTCCTCAACATTACTCATTAGACATTTATCAACCTTTTTTGTTGTAACTACTCCAACCGAAGGCAGTTGGAAAGATGCACACTTGCTGCCTTTCTTAACTGGGGTTATACATTATTATTCTTCTAATACAAATTCAAAGTGCACACCCTTTATTCAGCCTTCTTGTTAACTACTTCCCGTAAATTGCAGTGCGTAATTTCCACACTTGCATCCTTTCTTGTAAAGCAGAGTCTGTGTAATGAGCTGCGTATCCAAAGATCTACTTCCCTGATAAGCAGTGGTGCCTTTGCGCGTCTGCAGCCTTTCTTACTTTTTACCTTATTCATCTTCCATTCAATGAACACATTATCCACACATACACACACTTACTTGCTGTCTTTTTTTGCTGGAGTTATCAATTATTCTTCAAGTAATTCAAATTCAAAGTGCAGGCCCTTTATTGAGCCTTCTTGGTAAGTACTATGCATGAATAGCAGTGGGTAATTTGCATACTTGCGTCCTTTCTTGCATCCTTTCTACCGCACAGTGTGTGTACTTTGTGCACTTCCATTGCTTGCTTAGATGTGGTACCCATTTCTCAGCCTCCCACTGCAGAACCCGACGCACAGTCTGTGTAATGGACTAGAAATCCAAACATCCACTTCCTTGACAAGGCAGTGGGTACTTTGCGCATCTGCAGCCTTTCTTATCTTTCACCTTTTTTTATCTTCCACTCAATCAACACATCTACTACACATACACACACCTACTTGCTGCCTTTCTTGCTGGGGTTATCAATTATTGTAATATTTTATATTGTAATTCAAAGTGCAGACCCTTTATACATACCTACCCCGACCATGCTCTCCCTCCCAGTCCCAGCATCTGCCGGTAGACACTGCAGCAGGGGAGAGCAGGGGTGTAACACAGGCCACTCACCGAACACAGCCTAGTTTGCCAGGTGTGTGACACTCAAGCCTGAAATTGGTACACTGAGTGCTACCTGGGTTGCAGGGTGCATCAGTCACTCCTAAAGTTAGTGCACAGTGTGCCACCTAAGTTGACGGATGCGTGCAGCATGTCAGTCACTCCTAGAGTTAGTGTACCATCTGCCAACTGGGTTTTCCGGGAGCGTGTCACCCACTCCAAGAGTTAGAACACTTTGTACAGTCTCGGTTGCCAGATCTGTCTCAGTCACTCAAGAGTTACTGCGGTTGCCGAGTAATTTTGAAATTCTAATGAAAAACCCCAGAAAGGGGCCAATATTGTTATTTTTCAACCCTACCACCCAGTGTCAGGAATGTGTACTTTATGCGCTTGCTTGCTTATTTAAATGTGGAAGCAGTTTCTCAAGACTCTCACTGCGGAATGCAACTCCCACTCTATGTAATGGACAGGAAATCCAAACATGCACTTCCCTGACAAGGCAGTGGGTATTGTGCGGGTCTGCTGCCTTTGTTATTTTTCACCTTATTCATCTTCCACTCAATCAACACATGATCCACACATACACACACCTACTTGCTGCCTTTTTTGACAGGGGTTATCAATTATTGTTCAATTTCATATTTCTATTCAAAGTGCAGGCCCTTTATCAAGCCTTTTTGTTGTAGCTACTACCCCGACTAAAGGCAGTGAGAAATTTGCACACTTGCTGCCTTTCTTGGCTGGGGTTATCAATTCTTCTCCTTTATTGAGCCTTCTTGGTAACTATTACTTGTGAATGGCAGTGGGTAATTTGCACACTTCCCGCCGTTCATGTATAATAAAAAGCTTACTAAAAGTCTACCAATATTAAAAAAGAGCCAGTATAGTCAATGGTTATCAAATCTTCTGTTTCTTATTCTAATTCAAAGTACAGGCCTTTTATTGAGCCTTTTTCGTAACTACTACCCGTGAAAGGCAGTGGGTAATTTGCACACTTGCAGCCTTTCTTACATTATTCATCTTCCACTCAATTAACACACCATCTACACGTACACACACCTACTTGCTGCCTTTCTTGGCTATGGTTATCAACTATTCTATTTCATATTCGTATTCAAAGTGCAGGCCCTTTATCAAACCTTTTTGTTGTAACAACTACCCCAGCCGAAGGCAGTAAGAAATTTGCACACTTGCTGCCTTTCTAGAAGTGGAAGTTTAAGGATACAGACGGGGCAATTAAAGGTATAAAAGGCAAATTTGCCGGTGCATGGAAGAGTGCATACATAGTCTACAGGGGTTTGAAGCAGTCCATGCCCTAAGGCCCACTTTGCAACATGAGTACTTAAGTACTACCTGAATGATTACAATTCTGAAAGAAGAATGTCTGAAACCATTTTGATAAATGTATTCTTATAACATCTCATAACTTAATAGAGCTTCTAAAATAATGTCATCATGTATTTCATATGCCTGATTATCAATTTCAAAAGTCATATGATCATACTCGATGTCATCTAATGCTTCCAGAAAATCAACATCTAAGGTTTAGTCTAGGAAATTACAGCTAATATCTGCAGCATTGATATCTTCCTCTTCATTCTCGCTACTTGTAAAAAGTATGTTCAGCTCTTCTATGACACTGTTACTAATTTCGAAAGTGTCTTCCAAATTGTTTTGTTTCCATACTGAATTTCTCATGTTGTAGGTCCTTGTACAAAAACATGTAATATCAGCATATGTGGTGATTCATATGAATTACATTAAATATTTATTTTTTAAATAAAACAATATTTTGTACATGAGGTTATTTTATTTTAAAAACATTGGAAAATTAAATACAATAAATAGTGTCACTCTGCATTGTGTCAAGTGCTTTATTTATTTATCCTACCTACTGTGTTGCAAACTTAAAACAGTGACGACAGCACTGACTTAGTTTGACTCACCCCATTACGTTGTCAATTAGGGCGGAGGGAGGCAAAGAAAAGGAGTAAAGTACATGTCTACAGATGTACTGCTATATTCAGAGCACTGTATGAAGCACTGAATAAACAAAGTCAGATAAAAAAAACATACACAAAAGAAGGCTGCACAAAAGAAACACAAAGGAAAGCTGCACAAATAGGACACCGAATCTTGAAAACAAACTGGTAGGTAGGCAAAAGAACAAAAAAGCTAACAACACTGCAACGGACGCTACGCTGTGGAACTCATTCTGAAGAGAGGTAGAAACATACTGTAAATAAAACGGAATTCAAGTAAAGAAAAAGAAAAAAACGTACATAGATGACAAAGTCACTGGAGTAATACTCTGTTCCCCAACACAAAAAAGGATTTAGCAAAAATGATATGTACGAATGTTTAAGGAGCTGCAAAGGAACCCATTACTCGGGATTCAAAAAATATCATTAGGGACCGTGTGGGGAACACCAATGCCCTGACGGTCCCAGCCTGCTCCCCGCGTCCTTCGAGAGCCGGTATTGCTTTGTCAGAGAGAGCAGTTTAAATGCTGCTCTCTCTAACGAAAAGCAATCTGCTTTCCTACTTGAAAGACACAGCAGCTTAACTTGCTCTCTCTTTCAAATAGGAAACCGTTTTGCTGTGCTAGAGTGGGAGCCGAGACGCTCCCGCCCTACCATACCAAACAGCAGTGTCCCGGGGGTAGACACCCGGGGACACTGCAGGAGTCGGCCCTGAGAGATGGTGGTCCCCAGAACAATCAAAAGCTCCAGAATGGAGACTGCGCGACCCCCTCCCACCATTAAAAAGCCCCAAAAAGTGGTAATCCCATGGGCTGGGAGGTCCGTGCCGTCACGGACCCCCCCTATTTTAAATATTACTGCCCCAGGAAGGTGGCAGTCCCCGGGGCTTGTACGAGGGCCATGAGCCCCCCTGCATACTTCAAAATAAAAGATGGCTACCAACACTTCCTAGTTTGGAGCACTGCCAACACTTCCTAGTTTGAAGCGTTGACAGCCAATCAGCATGCAGCTCGTGATTGCACAGATTTCCGTACGCGTACCACGTGATTTTTCTATTTAAAAGAAAATTGCCTAAAAATTCATAAACGACCCCCTGAGCAAGCCTAGAGGGTCAGGATGTTTCTACCCTGCCCCCTTTCCTTATTTCTCAACTTTGTTTTACTGTTTTCTTATGACTCGGTTCTAGCGACCAACAACACGGCTGCCAACACTTCCTGGTTTGGAGTGTTGACAGACAGTTGACAACCAATCAGCATGCAGCTCGTGCTTGTAATTGTACAAATTTCCGTACGTGTGCGGTACTCCGTCTCTAGATGTTGCTATGATTTTACTTGCCATTTTCTCAGAAACTACTGAGCGGATTTACACCATTTAACAAAAAGCACACTCTGCGAACCAAACTCTACCTCTCTGCCAAATTTGGTGAAATTCCGTTCAGCCGTTCGGGCTGTAGCCCTGGCTAAAGGTCCCTATGGAAAATTGCATGGGGAAAACATGTTTTGGGACCACCCTTTTTTCTCGGCCCCCATTTGACAAATCACCCCCAAACTTTCAGGGAAGGAGCGGAACCGAGCAGGCCATTTTCTTGGAGAAATTCATGAAGATTCGTCCACCAGCGCCAAAGTTATTCCAAATAGAATGTTGTGGATTTCATATGGAAAGCAGGTCCTAACTATAACTACCTACTGGCCAGTAGGTAATATATATATATATATATATATATATATAAACGCACGTTTCTGTGTCCAATCTTATGGGTTACAGAAATAAGAAGGCAGGCACACTGGTATCCGGTTTCAAAATTTAATAGCACCAACCCCCCTCACCCCTTACAGACGCGTTTCGCCTTCGCAGGCTTCGTCAGTGTAACACAGTGCATGGTTGAAATCGCCATTTATAAAGCCAATTGTCCTATTCACATTAATAAACATAAAAGAAGGACAACAACTCTGCAAAATTACAGTGGCCATCTTATAACGTGCAAATTGCATTCACATTATCGGCTCGAAAGTGGCGAGTGTAGTGAAAAGTGCTTAGTGCATGATTAAAAACACATGGATTAACCATTCTATGTACAAGAATTCATTTTGTTAATATACACAGCAAGAATAACTTTTGGCAGTATTGAATTAGGTAGCACTGAGGGAATATATTTCTTTCAATTTCAATTTTTTCCTCATTCATTAAAGTGCAAAAGTGTCTTTATCACGCCCTGAATGGGCAATTCAATAAACAGTACAGACAGTTCTAGTAAGGACAAATTCACTTCTGTTTGAAAACACTTTTTCTCTATATACAGATTGGCAGGGCAAATAGATGTTTTTCACTGATGCCTGGAGTACCGGACTTATAAGTGGACCCAAAGTTCTTCATTGTTATTTAGCCCCCAGGGAGTCATGGTTTTAAGACTGATAATATACTTTGACTCTAGTACTCGAAGGGATTTTTCCCTGTCCCCTCCTCGTTCTAATTTAGGTACCTGGTCCATGCAATAAAAACTAAGTTTTTCCCATTTACTTTGATGGTACTCTGCGAAGTGGCGGGCAACGGGATAAGATTTATCTTTATTTGTAATAGCCCGCATGTGCTCAAGAATTCTTAGTTTTGCTGGTTTTATTGTGCTGCCGATGTATCGCAGCTTGCAGGGACAGGTCAGGCAATATACAGTATACTCAGAGTTACAGTTGAGCAACTGTTTGATTTTGATGTTGGGTCTTTTTTCCCCTGTTCTATTGGGATACTCCTGTACTTTGCCACTGAATTTGCAAGCCTTACATTTAAGACACGGAAAGAAGCCAACTATGTTTGTCACCTTGATGGGTTGGACCGATGGTTTGAAATGACTGTGGACCAGGTGGTCTGCCAACGAGGGACACCTCCTGTAAGTTATCAGGGGTCTCTTTGGCAGACTGTTTTTCAGCGTTTTGTCAGCAGTTAGTATGTGCCAGTGTTTTTGGAAGATGTTAACTACATCTGACGATTTGGTGCTGAATTCTGTAATCATTCGCACCTCGTCGGGTGCCTTCTCTTTCACCTTTGGAGTTAGGAGATCCCTCCTATTAACCCCAGAGGCTTTGGTTTTTGCTTGTTTGAGGAGTTCCTTGTTGTACCCTCTATCCTCAAACCTCTCTTGTGCTTCCCTTAAGGCGAGGCTGTAATCACGGTCCAGAGAACAATTTCTCTTTAGACGTAGGAACTCGCCATAAGGTACATTTTTCACTAGACTTTTAGGGTGATAAGAGTTGGCGTGTAGGACAGCATTCCCCGCCGTAGGTTTTCTATACAGGCGGGTCTGCAAGATGTTGTTGTGTACAAACACCTCCAAGTCCAGATAGTTAATACTGGTGGCACTAATGGTACTGGTAAACCTTAAATTGAGGGTGTTCGTATTCAAGATTGTGATGTACTCTTCTGCTGACTGACGATCACCCTGCCAAATTATGAACAGGTCGTCTATGTACCTAGTCCACATCAAGATTTTTTCGGTCCATTTTTTATTAGAGTCCCTCCAAGCCTCGTGTTTCTCCCACCAGCCTACGAATAAATTCGCGTAGCTGGGGGAGAAACACGAACCCATGGAGGTACCTCTCTTCTGATTGTACATTGTCCCATCAAATAAAAAATTATTGTTGAACAGACAGAATCTAATCATAGACAATATCATGGAACTATGGTTCATAAATTGTTCAGGTTTGAGATCCAAGAACCATTTGATGGCAACCAGACCCTGTTCATGGTCGATACATGTGTAAAGGTTGACCACATCAAGTGTGATCAACAACATTCCAGGGTCCCAGGTGATACTGTCCATGACACTCAAAAAATCTTGAGTATCTTTGAGGTAAGATGAAAGATCTTTAACAAAGGGTGCCAGGTATGAGTCTATAAATCTAGAGGTGTTTTCAAGTAGACTACCAATGCTGGACACTATTGGGCGTCCGGGAGGTCTTTTAGCATGTTTATGTACCTTTGGCAGATGATAGAATGTTGGTACAATTGGCGCTTCACATCTCAAGAATAAGTACTCATCCATTGTGAGCATACCTTCTTTCTGCCAGTTTTCTAACATAGTGTGGAAAGACACGATGCTTTTATTATACTCCGTTCTCTGTATGGGGGTATAGCAATCCCTGTCTTTCAATTGTCTATGTGCTTCCATTAGGTAATGCTCACGATCAAAAATAACCACATTGCCTCCTTTGTCCGAAGGTTTAATTTCGATTGTTGTATCTTCCTTCAAGGACCTAATGGCTTGCCATTCTTTTTTTGAAATGTTCGATGTACTTTGACTTATTTTATTTCTTGTCTCCGATGAAATCTTGTCAAGATCTTCCAGAACTGCTTCATTGAAGAGATCAATAGCATCGTAGTTAGTAATAGGCAGCTTTTTTGATTTGTTTTTCATGGAGCTGGGGTCACGTTTCTGTGTGACGATGGTCTGTGATGGTGTCTCGGCATTAGGCATATTACCAAATGGTTCTTGAGTAGGTGTTAAAAGTAATTCTGCCAGTACTTCGCATGTTTGAGTATCATTTTGACTTGCGCTGGAAACACCAGAGTTCACTGAAATGATATTATTTTTCCCAGATTGAAGGAAAATTTTCTTGAACTTGAGTTTCCTAATGTACTTAAATAAGTCGATTCGCACTTTCACAGGGTCAAAGTCACTGGCTGGACAAAAGCTTAGGCCTTTTTTCAAAATAGACATTTCTTCCTCAGTTAGTATTCTCTTAGAAAGATTAATGATGTTATTTTCTTGTTTGTCTATTGTCTCTTGCGGTTCAATCCGCTCCTGTTGACTCTCGGGGAGCTCATTGCTTGTTGTCCCGCACCTCTTGCTCCTCTTACCCCTCCGCGTCCTCCTCTTTGATTTTGCTGTGGCGCCGGAGGGTGATTCCTCTGTTGGGGGCGTAGACGAGTCTCCTTGATAACCTCGAACTCGTCGAAAAAAGGGACCTCAGCTGCCTTTGTTTTTTCTTTTGTGCCTTCGGTTTGCTCACCTTCAGAAACTTCAGATTCCTCGGTGTCCTGTTCCACAGATGTTACATTTGTTTGTGCCATGCGTTTTCTTGTGGCCTCAAATTTTCTGGTGAATGTTAATATTCTCCCTGTGAGGTAATCTTGCTCGTCTCTGAGGAATTTTGATTGTTTTCTCTTCCTGATTGTCAGTTCATAATCTTTAATTCTTCTGTTCATGGTATCTCTTAGGTCATCCTTGTCTTTGGAGTCTTTTTCTTTAGCTATTTGTTCTTCCAGGTCCGTTATTTCTTTCAGACTCTTATCCCTATCGCTCCATGCATATTTTATTAGCATACGCACCATTCCTTTCGCTGACTCTGCCGTATATTCAGCCCAGTCTTTCAGTAATTCCGGATCTGGGTTCTCATATGAAGGTACTGTGTAAATACGTAAACCTCTTGGTATTCTGCCACACTCAATGTATCTTTCTAATGAGGTGGCCTCCCACCATTTCCGTACTTCGCGTTCTTGTGCCTTTTCAAGTTTGGTAAATAGTACCTTCAAAGTGCTTGCAGGGGCATTGCGAATTACTGATTTGGTAGGTTGCGTTGCTCTCGTTGCGGAGCTCTTAAACATAAAATTAGCCGCCGACTCTCTCTCTCCCGTGATACCATCTGGGTTGGCCATTACCGTGTCTGAACTGTTCTTTTAGCTGTGTACATCAATTTATTAGCAAGGGTGGTGACGTAGTCACTAAGGTTAGGTGAGGTTATATATATATATATAAAAATATATATATATATATATATATATATTACCTACTGGCGGTCGCCAGTAGGTAGTTATAGTTAGGATTGATTTCCATAGGAAATCCTCAACATTCTATTGGGAATAACTTTGGCGCCAGTGGACAAATCTTCGCAAATTTCTCAAAGAAGATGGCCCGCTCCGCTCTGCTCCTTCCCTGAAAGTTTGGGGGGGATTAGTCAAGCGGGGGCCGAGATAAAAGGGGGGTCCCAAAACGTGTTTTCCCCATGTTAATTTCCATAGGGCGGTTGGACTCACTTTTAGCCCGAACGGCTGAATGGATTTCCACAAAACTTAGCAAAATTGTAGGGACTGGTAGCCCGATGTGCCTTTGCTATGTCTCAAGATATGTGCTCCAGTGGATTTTGAGTAATTTAGGTTCAAAAAAATATATATATCTGGGCGGAGCCTAACCACACATCTGATCTGATTGGCTGTCAGCACTTCATCCAAGAAGTGTTGGCAGCCATCTTGGGACCAATATACATGATAGCACCTCATTAAAAAGCATTGTAGTTAATAGAGGGTTTTAGGACTTTAGTTACATTATAAATCATTTGTTGATGGTACTATACTCATTTTAGGAATTGTGGTGTGTTCTAAGGTGATTTTACCATGTGAAAAAGCCTTCTGCTGGGATATCATGAATCATGTTTGAAAGAAAACTAATATCTAGTGATTTTCCCACAGTGGTTTGGAAGGGGATCTATAAGCTAAACTGAAAGCATATTTTCAGTAAATTCACATTATCTTTCTCAGTCATGTGAGAATGAAGTCAGACATTCTCAGTAAAACATGTACATCCAACAAGGACAGAGACTGTCAGTTGATTCCTTTGTGTTCTACTGCAGCCTCCTAGAGTGTTCTAAAGAACAACTAGAGCGCTAACAGTCCTACTTATTACAAAGGTATAGCACACCTGAAGCCATCGTGATGGGAATAAAGTGGTAACTCTTAAAACATTTAATTTAAAAAGGAACAAAATGAGGGGGTATATTATGCCATAGAAAGTATTATTAGTGCTGCAAAAAGAAAAATTAGAGCACATTTTGAGTGACTTCTCGAATCCTCTTTTATTTCATTAAAAAATTCTGACATGCAGTCTCCCAAGATGGCCACCAGAGACAAAAGAGCCCAAATGTAGCCCAAATATCACCCAGATGTAGCCCAAGTATAGCCCAATGACAGAATGTCCCAGAGTGTTCTAAAGAACAACTAGAGCGCTAACAGTCCTACTTATTACAAAAGGAACAAAATGAGGGGGTATATTTTGCCATAGAAAGTATGATTAGTGCTGCAGAAAGAAAAATTAGGGCACATTTTGAGCGACTTCTCAAATCCTCTTCAATTTCATTAAAGAAATTCTGACATGCAGACTGAAACATGCACTTTGAATACCAGCAGCAGACTTCCCTGGTGAGCAGTAGCTTTACTACAGTGGTCTAATAAGCAACTAGAGTGCTAACATTCAGAATTTATGGCAAATGTGTGACACATCTGAATGCCTTCTTGATGGAACCAAAGTAAACAAGCATTGAAAATGCAATAGATCCCGCCCTCGTTTAAGTTAAAGCCATTCTGTTTGTAATGAGGTGGCTTTTTAGCTTTGCTTTTATTAGTGTTTTTTAAACTTTCATGTAAATAACATGCATCTGTATGCATATATGTATATGTATGCATGCATTTATATTTGTATTTATATAGATATACAGATTATATATGTTTATATATGTATGTATATACATACACATACATATATATAAATGCATATGCATATATATATATGTATATATGTGTGCG
Organism: Lissotriton helveticus; assembly: GCF_964261635.1. Classification (NCBI taxonomy): domain Eukaryota; kingdom Metazoa; phylum Chordata; class Amphibia; order Caudata; family Salamandridae; genus Lissotriton; species Lissotriton helveticus. The sequence goes on along the minus strand of NC_136069.1, from coordinate 993,195,199 downwards.
TGTAGAGAGAGGTAGAGAGGTAGAGGTGTAGAGGTAGAGAGGTAGATGTAGAGAGGTAGCGGTAGAGAAGTAGAGGCTAGTAGAGAGAGAAGTAGAGAGAGGTAGAGAGGTAGAGAGTAGAGAGTGAGTAATAGAGAGTAGAGAGTGAGTAGTAGAGAGTAGTAGAGAGCAGTAGAGAGAGTAGCAGAGAGTGAGTAGTAGAGAGTAGTAGAGTGAATAGTAGAGTGAGTAGTAGAGAGTAGTAGAGAGTAGTAGACAGTAAGTAGTAGAGAGTGAGTAGTAGAGAGTAGTAGAGAGTAAGTAGTAGAGTGAGTAGTAGAGAGCAGTAGAGAGTGAGTAGTAGAGAGTAGTAGAGAGTGAGTAGTAGAGAGTGAGTAGTAGAGAGTGAGTAGTAGAGAGTAGTAGAGAGTGAGAGAGAGAATAGTAGAGAGTAGTAGAGAGTGAGTAGTAGAGTGAGTAGTAGAGACTAGTAGAGAGAGAGTAGTAAAGAGTGAGTAGTAGAGAGTAGTAGAGAGTGAGTAGTAGAGTGAGTAGTAGAGACAGAGTAGTAGAGAGTGAGTAGTAGAGAGTAGTAGAGAGTGAGAAGTAGAGAGTAGTAGAGAGTGAGTAGTAAAGAGTGAGTAGTAGAGAGAGAGTATTAGAGAGTGAGTAGTAGAGAGTAGTAGATAGTGAGTAGTAGGGAGTGAGTAGTAGAGAGAGAGTAGTAGAGAGTAGTAGAGTAGTAGAGAATGAGTAGTAGAGAGTGAGTATTTGAGAGTAGTGGAGTAGGAGAGAGTAAGTAGTAGAGAGTAGTGGAGAATATTCAAAGTTTGGCACAGCACCACTTGCACAATAAGTCCAATCAAATCATATCACTCAGAGTCCTTATTGAAGCGCTGAATCTTGGTGTATATTCAAATGCTTTTTATTTTCCTTAAGTTTATGTACCACAGCCAGCCGAAACGTTTTGTTCTGTACAACAGAACTTCTTCAGGGCGTTCTTATTTCCTTCAAGTTATGTCGGTATCCTTTTGTCATATAATTAGATATTTCTTCCAAATGTTAGACGAGACGTAAGTACATTCTTATTCAAAGTGACTAGGTATCAATTTTACCCATACAATTCGGGCAGACTGGAGTAATTTATAGCATCCTCAAAGTCAGTCTTTCAAAAATTCCAAAGTATAGGACATGATAATCCAAATCCAAATGTTTCTCAAGAAAAGTCATTTTCAATCGTTCGGAATATCGGTGTTTGGGCAGATATGACCCAGGGACCCCCAGTATGCAAGGGGAATTAGTCCCCCCTCTGCAAACGCGCCAGTGGCCTGCGTTGTAGAGAGGTGTAAAAAGGGGCATAGCCTCATTACACCTCTGTGCAATGCAGCCCCCTGGCGCATACTGGAGGTTCCAGGTGGGCTAGTTGGCCCCCAGGGACCCCTAGTATGCAAGGGGAATTAGTTCCCCCCTCTTCAAACATGCACGGGGGCTGCGTTGCAGAATGGTGTAAAAAAGGGTGTGGCCTCATTACACCTCTCTGCAATGCAGCCCCCTGGCGCATACTGGAGGCTCCTGGTGGGCTAGTTGGCCCCCAGGGACCCCCAGTATGGAAGGGGAATTAGTTCCCCCTCTGAAAACACGGCAGGGGGCTGCGTTGCAGAGAGGTGTTGCAAGGGGCATAGCCTCATTACACCTCTGTGCAATGCAGCCCCCTGGCGCATACTGGAGGTTCCAGGTGTGCTAGTTGGCCCCCAGGGGCACCCAGTATGCAAGGGGAATTAGTTCCCCCTCTTCAAACATGCACGGGGGCTGCGTTGCAGAGAGGTGTAAAAAGGGGTGTGGCTTCATTACACCTCTCTGCAATGCAGTCCCCTGGCGCATACTGGAGATTCCTGGTGGGCTTTCAGGTCTTATATAGTTAGGAATTAGCATTTAAAAAACCTATGAAATTCACTGAAAAAACCATAGGTTTCACACCAGTTATAGTTAGGAATTAGCATTTAAAAAACCTATTAAATTCACTGAAAAAAACATAGGTTTGACACCAGTTATAGTTAGCTGGAAATTTTACTGACATAAAACCATTGAAATTCCCACGTTATAGTTAGTTGGACTCACTATAACTTGCACGCCTGCAATGCACTGCTGATGACGTCACATATTACATCATTCATGACATGGTCAGTGACATCACTCATGACATCACTGATGACACCATCCTTGTGACAGAGTGACAGACCTCCTTTCACTGTAATGTAACCCTTGAAACACATATTCAAAAATAGAAACTAAAATTTTCAAAAAAATAGAGATACCCATACCAGTTACAACAACCAATTCAGTAATACCACCATCTATATACACATCCACTCATTCACCAACAGTTCTATATAGTCACTCATACATATATTCACTCATCATATGTAGTGAAACACCTATACATCCTGTTACACACCGACAGTCATCCAAAAGTTACTCACACACATAATCACACATGCAAATAAACTATTGAACATCGATTTATTTGCATATACAGCTATACACAAACTACCACCTTACTTCTAAGGAAACTTACACATACTTACTCTCTTAAACAATCACTTATAGAAACACATACTTATTTAAACAAGAACTCTTTCAATCTCTCACTCTCACATATACTCACTTATATACATCAATACTCACATATACTAGATTAGAACATATGTAGTTACTGATAAAGACACTAGTGAGACAGTCATTCACTCACTAACACACACATATACACACTCATCCACTCATACAGTCCTGCACATATGCTGTCTTCAAAATACATACAAACAGTGAGTCAGTCATTGATGCATCTATGTGCTAAGTAACACCCCACCAAACCATACAGACACTCATACTGATACTAAAAAAACATCTAATAACCCATGTACACACACATGTAGCTACTCACCAACCCATGCAGCCACTTATACACAAAGTGAAACACTGATACAAACATTTAAATATTTAAACAATACTCGCTAATATATGTATTCACTAAGATACACTTAATAAGCCAGTTAACCAATCAATATAAAAAAAACCATTAAGACACTTATTTAAACATTTATTCTTCCATCGACCTTTACATATACATATATAAAACATATTTATTTTTCAGAAAGACACACATTCACTGGATGGTGTCATCAGTGATGTCATGAGTGATGTCACTGACCATGTCATGAGTGATGTAATGTGTGACGTCATCAGCAGTGCATTGCAGGCGCGCAAGTTATAGTGAGTCCAACTAACTATAACGTGGGAATTTCAATGGTTTTATGTCAGTAAAATTTCCAGCTAACTATAACTGGTGTCAAACCTATGGTTTTTTCAGTGAATTTAATAGGTTTTTTAAATGCTAATTCCTAACTATAACTGGTGTGAAACCTATGGTTTTTTCAGTGAATATATATATTTATATATATATATATCTCTTCCAACACTTTCACCCGGCGCTGAAGAGGCAGACACCGCCGAAATGCATCCGCCATCATGGGTGTCAGAATTTTACTCTGTGTGGGCAGTTTATTAAAAGCGCTTCCGCAAACCTCCTCAAGTGTGGCCTTTCCTCTTTCAGTGAAGGAGTCTGTTCGAGATACATATCCGCGCGGTCACTAGCGACGCGCATTAAAGGCTCCCGCTTTTTCAAGAGGCTCTGTTTCTGCTGGATTACTGTTCGCAGTCGTTTCTACTCCGGGATACCGGAATTTACAGGGTCCACCACAGATCATTGGAAGAAGTATGACGGTGATGATGCCATTGAGCAGCACGTCGGGCTTGGATTTTGCCATGTCCCCGCCAGAAAGGATTCCGATGCTAAGTGGTTGAAGCGGATTGGGGACTGAAGGAAGCGCCGCTGCCCAAGTGTGTTTGTTGAACTTCGGGGGCAATTCTCGGACATTGTAGCACCATTGGTTTCCCCACTTCGTTTGCGATACTTACCAGAATCTTGCTGTTGCATGCTGGTACCTGTAGGCGCTGGGGCTCTAGCTGACCACAGGAAGTATATGCAGTGTGACATTATCGACGTGGGAGTGGCTGCAGTCCGTGGATGAGGGGAGGGCTGGACATTTTAATCTTCGCTCACACCCCTTCTTCCAACACTTTCACCCGGCGCTGAAGAGGCAGACACCGCCGAACTGCATCCGCCATCATGGGTGTCAGAATTTTACTCTGTGTGGGCAGTTTATTAAAAGCGCTTCCGCAAACCTCCTCAAGTGTGGCCTTTCCTCTTTCAGTGAAGGAGTCTGTTCGAGATACATATCCGCGCGGTCACCAGCGACGCGCATTAAAGGCTCCCGCTTTTTCAAGAGGCTCTGTTTCTGCTGGATTACTGTTCGCAGTCGTTTCTACTCCGGGATACCGGAATTTACAGGGTCCACCACAGATCATTGGAAGAAGTATGACGGTGATGATGCCATTGAGCAGCACGTCGGGCTTGGATTTTGCCATGTCCCCGCCAGAAAGGATTTCGATGCTAAATGGTTGAAGCGGATTGGGGACTGAAGGAAGCGCCGCTGCCCAAGTGTGTTTGTTGAACTTCGGGGGCAATTCTCAGAAAATGCAGCACCATTGGTTTCCCCACTTCGTTTGCGATACTTACCAGAATCTTGCTGTTGCATGCTGGTACCTGTAGGCGCTGGGGCTCTAGCTGACCACAGGAAGTATATGCAGTGTGACATTATCGACGTGGGAGTGGCTGCAGTCCGTGGATGAGGGGAGGGCTGGACATTTTAACCTTTGCTCACACCCCTTCTTCCAACACTTTCACCCGGCGCTGAAGAGGCAGACACCGCCGAAATGCATCCGCCATCATGGGTGTCAGAATTTTACTCTGTGTGGGCAGTTTATTAAAAGCGCTTCCGCAAACCTCCTCAAGTGTGGCCTTTCTTCTTTCAGTGAAGGAGTCTGTTCGAGATACATATCCGCGCGGTTACCAGCGACGCGCATTAAAGGCTCCCGCTTTTTCAAGAGGCTCTGTTTCTGCTGGATTACTGTTCGCAGTCGTTTCTACTCCGGGATACCGGAATTTACAGGGTCCACCACAGATCATTGGAAGAAGTATGACGGTGATGATGCCATTGAGCAGCATGTCGGGCTTGGATTTTGCCATGTCCCCGCCAGAAAGGATTCCGATGCTAAGTGGTTGAAGCGGATTGGGGACTGAAGGAAGCGCCGCTGCCCAAGTGTGTTTGTTGAACTTCGGGGGCAATTCTCAGAAATTGCAGCACCATTGGTTTCCCCACTTCGTTTGCGATACTTACCAGAATCTTGCTGTTGCATGCTGGTACCTGTAGGCGCTGGGGCTCTAGCTGACCACAGGAAGTATATGCAGTGTGACATTATCGACGTGGGAGTGGCTGCAGTCCGTGGATGAGGGGAGGGCTGGACATTTTAACCTTCGCTCACACCCCTTCTTCCAACACTTTCACCCGGCGCTGAAGAGGCAGACACCGCCGAAATGCATCCGCCATCATGGGTGTCAGAATTTTACTCTGTGTGGGCAGTTTATTAAAATCGCTTCCGCAAACCTCCTCAAGTGTGGCCTTTCCTCTTTCAGTGAAGGAGTCTGTTCGAGATACATGTCCGCGCGGTCACCAGCGACGCACATTAAAGGCTCCCGCTTTTTCAAGAGGCTCTGTTTCTGCTGGATTACTGTTCACAGTCGTTTCTACTCCGGGATACCGGAATTTACAGGGTCCACCACAGATCATTGGAAGAAGTATGACGGTGATGATGCCATTGAGCAGCACGTCGGGCTTGGATTTTGCCATGTCCCCGCCAGAAAGGATTCCGATGCTAAGTGGTTGAAGCGGATTGGGGACTGAAGGAAGCGCCGCTGCCCAAGTGTGTTTGTTGAACTTCGGGGGCAATTCTCGGACATTGCAGCACCATTGGTTTCCCCACTTCGTTTGCGATACTTACCAGAATCTTGCTGTTGCATGCTGGTACCTGTAGGCGCTGGGGCTCTAGCTGACCACAGGAAGTATATGCAGTGTGACATTATCGATGTGGGAGTGGCTGCAGTCAGTGGATGAGGGGAGGGCTGGACATTTTAACCTTCGCTCACACCCCTTCTTCCAACACTTTCACCCGGCGCTGAAGAGGCAGACACCGCCGAAATGCATCCGCCATCATGGGTGTCAGAATTTTACTCTGTGTGGGCAGTTTATTAAAAGCGCTTCTGCAAACCTCCTCAAGTGTGGCCTTTCCTCTTTCAGTGAAGGAGTCTGTTCGAGATATATATATATATATATATATATATATATTACCTACTGGCGGTCGCCAGTAGGTATATATAGTTAGGATTTTTTCCCTATGGGATTTCTGAAAATTCTATGTCTAATAACTTTGGCGTTTGTGGACGGAATTGGCTGAAATTTTCAGGATAATTGAACATTTGGTTTCTGAGCAGCCCCTGGAAATTTGGGGGGGTTCGTCAAGGGGTGGCCGAGAAAAAAGGCTGAATGGATTTGCACAAAACTTGGCAAAATTGTAGGGACTGTTAGCCCGATGTGCCTTTGCTAGGTCTCAATATATGTGCTCCAGTGGATTTTGAGAAATTAACGTTCAAAAAAAGATATATATCTGTAAGCGCGCTCCAGGCAGCGCTCCGGTTCGCGTACCTGACGCGTAACGGAACTTTGCGTAGCGAAGCTGATTGGCTCTCCGGTGTCTGTCAACATTCTAAACAGTCCGGAGCGGCCGCCATCTTGTCTCTCGGTAGGATCGAGAGACAAGAGGAGGCCAAAACAAAGGGGGAAATGACCATAAGGGGGCATAGTAGATCCTCCCTGACCCCCTAGGTTTGATGTGGAGGCTTTAAAAGGGCACCGCGTGGGGAGCGCCCGGTCCGCGAACTGGGAAGCGTTCTGGGGAGCGTACTATAAGGAAAAAAGAATGATAGACTTTTCAAATACTGTATGTTAATTGATTGTTGGTTTTGTTGATTATTTTTTAATTTCTTTATTTTTTAAGCAATTATTTATTATTGTGATTGTGTTTCAAAATTTAATAACATTTCTAACATTTCACTGTCTGAAATGTCGTCATTTTCATTGAACATAGCTTGTAATCTCTGAGTGTGTAAAATGTCCTCATTTTGAAGGAGGTCATCTACTGCTTGCACACATTGCAGTAGTTCTTGGTCCCAAGTTTCATCCATAAATTCTATATAATTTGGATCAATTAATTCTTGGCTGCTCTCTTGCAGGACAATTTGAAATGAAACTTTCTGTTCCCCTTCCATGTTGCCTGAAATTTGGATAAAAAAAATATATATTGGTAGAGATAGGGCACTGTTGGGATTAATTTTAGATAGGCAGTTTTTATCAGTGAATTTATCTTTGGGCAGTGTATAGTATCAGAGTGGAAGTAGGAATATAAAAAAGTGTATGTGATTTAACGTAAGTAAATTCATAATTATACAAGAGAAACCTAACTCTATCCATAACTATAACAGAGAAGTCTATCTAAATCTATAACTACTACAGAGGGATAGTATATAACTATCAGAAAAAGTTTACCATATTAACTGATAGTGCACAATATACTTCAGTTTTTAAAATAACAACTTACCTTTACAAAGAAGTTGAAGTGATTAGTGAAAATCCAATTGAAATGTACACCAGGAAGTAGTAGTCAAAATGGCTGTGTTTCCTTCTCTTCCTTTATATATATTCAGGTATATAACCAATCAAATGTCAGGTAAAAAAAGTAGAAAATGAAAGTAACATTTTCATTGGTTGTCAATTCCAACACTTCAGATGTGTTTTGTGAAGTAATTTACCTCACGGTATTTAGAGAGGTCTACAGGCTAAATGGCTAAATGGAATTTCAATCAAATTTGTGAAAATGATAGGGATTGGTATGTAGTATGAGCTAATCTATATTTGGTGAAAGTGTCTCCAGTCGTTTTTCTGTAAATTACTTTCCCACCTTTTTTGATGGAGCGCTTCCCGGGGAGCGCCCCGGTACGCGAACTGGCGAGCGCCCCGGTACGCGAACCTGAAGCGTTACGGGAGTCCACCATTTTGTGTTTCGGTCGAATTAAGATACAAGATGGAGGGCAACTAATGTTCAGAATGGGTAGAAGGGGGCACGGTAGACTTATCTTGACCCCCTAGGTTTTCTGAGGGTGGCTGAGGAGGCCCATATGTGCGGAAAAAAAACATTTTTTTTAAAACTTTCGCGAGGTTAGCTTCCGGTCCGTGTACCGGGTAGCGCCCCGGGGAGCGTACTTTGTTAAAATTAGTGAAAAAAGTTAGAGTAAAATAATAATTGTGAGTGATCAGATGTAGGGTAGCTCTGAGAAGAGCTTTTGGGTTTATGGTACATTTAGGTACTTATAAGTAGGTACCAATGCACAGTCTTAAATTCAGAATGAAAATTCTGTTGCCCTCATCTGAGAAGTGAACTCCATCTCCTCTGTAGATATCTTGCATGTAGTAACGCAAGTTATTGTTGTACACGGAGCCCATTCCATGGTCTCTCATGTAAGCTGAAACAGATTTGTTTACATGCTTCCTCCACTTCTCAATTTGTGGACAAAATTGGTTCGACCACCTCCATTTCTGTCTTTGGCATATATTTGAATATACCAAGGCAGTCTGAGGAAAAAGTGCCATTAATTGCTCAAAGGTGTCCTTTAAAAGCATTTCCAGACCTACCCCAGTCAAAGTGCCCAAGTCATTACCTCCACAGTGCACAATTAACAGGTCAGGTTTTGGCAAATGCATAAAGGTTTTCACCAATGGTATCAATTGGTGACATTTTAATCCTCTGTGGCCAAACCACTTAATTTCCACATCTTGTAAATTGAGGTTACGTAAATTTCTGTTATCAGCATACCTCTGAGCCCAGTAGATGTAACTATGTCCAACAATCCAGACAGAAAACATGGTGAGAGAAGGTTCTGCTGCAGTCAGATGAAGTGTGGCAATGAAATGGCAGTTGAAAAAATAAGAGTTTAAAATGAAAAAAACTGTGGAGTTTCTGTGTTAATGAAGCAGTAACAGTGATTGGTGGATTTTGATTGCTGAAAACAGAAAGTTAGGGTGCATGGATGAGTTCTTTGAAAGATGTATTTTGAATGGTCAAGAAAAAATCATTAAATGAAAGATTGCACTGGATATGCAGGTGCACTGAGAGTTCAGAGTTCAATTGAAACATTGTTGTGTGAACTTGCAAACACCAGAGGTCTTCCAAGAGGTGGTTGCTATGCAAAAAAGGCAGAGAGGGCAGAGGGGGGAAGGGTTTTGATTTGAAAAAAGTGAGGGAAGAGTTTTGATTGGGTGACATGAGAGATATGTGTGAAGAATTACAGCATTTCTGTGCTTTTGATAGCTGCAGACTCTGGAGTGCATACCTTTTGCTCTGCTAAAGACAAAGTGGTGTGTTTCTGAGACTGTTTTGAAACTCATAAAGTATTTGCTAAGGTGAGAAAAGATTCATTTAATTTAGATAGAGAATAGTGTGCTTTAAGGAGAAAATTATGAAGAAAGTTGTGTTTTTAAAATGTTGCTTTGCCTCAAGTGTTTTACAAATAGATTTTGTTTCTTTGAGAAATTGTAATTGGAGAAAATGTGAAGTATTAGTACTGACAGGGTGTTTTTGTGCATAGGAGCTGTGCAGTGTTTTCAAATTATGACTTGAAAATCGTTTTTGAGGAAAAGGAATGCTTTTAACATTTATGAGAAGGACATAATGGTCTCTGCTTCTTTATAAGGCATTGGAGTGTCTCTGATGTTATTTTTCCCATTTTAATGTAAGACCTTTCCCCGTGGTGCAATTTCCTTGTAAATATGCTCCCACCTGTACTTGGCAAATTTAGATTTTGAATGTTTGAGTTACATAGCCATGTTAAAAGTGACCCTAAAATGCTGCAAATGCAATCAAAAAACGCTTCCATGTGTCTTAAGGACATTTTAAGTCATTTCCCCATGTGCAGTGTTTTCAAATTATGACTTGAAAATCGTTTTTGAGGTAAAGGAATGCTTTTACCATTTATGGGAAGGACATAATGGTGTCTGCTTCTTTATAAGGCATTGGAGTGTCTCTGATGTTATTTTTCCCATTTTAATGTAAGACCTTTCCCCGTGGTGCAAATTCCTTGTAAATAGGCTCCCACCTGTGTTTGGCAAATTTAGATTTTGAATGTTTGAGTTACATAGCCATGTTAAAAGTGACCCAAAAATGCTGCAAAGGCAATCAAAAAACGCTTTCATGTGTCTTAAGGACATTTTAAGTCATTTCCCCATGTGCAGTGTTTTCAAATTAAGACTTGAAAATCGTTTTGGAGGAAAAGGAATGCTTTTAACATTTATGACTGGGACATAATGGTGTCTGCTTCTTTATAAGGCATTGGAGTGTCTCTGATGTTATTTTTCCCATTTTAATGTAAGACCTTTCCCCGTGGTGCAAATTCCTTGTAAATATGCTCCCACCTGTGCTTGGCAAATTTACATTTTGATAGTTTGAGTTACATAGCCATGTTAAAAGTGACCCAAAAATGCTGCAAAGGCTTTAAAAAAACGCTTCCATGTGTCTTAAGGACATTTTAATTCATTTCCCCATGAATGTAGGTAGGCCTCACCTTAAAGAAACCTCTGGATAGGCCACACCTTATCGTCATCCTGAATTAATCATTTAAAATGCTAGGGACAGATTTATGATAGGTGTATGCCTCTTTTGCGCCACTGTGCGTCACTTTTGTGACGCAGTGGCGGTGCAAAAGATTTGCTATGTGGCGACAAAATTACAAATTGATGCATCTAGGCAGATGTGTCATGCTGTAAAAAAAACGTGCCACATGAAACCGATGCAGCAGTGATGCAAAAGATGCACCATGTTGCAAGACAGGCCTCACTTCATCTCCAACAAGATAAGAAGCTTAGGGATAGATTTATGATGACTGGTGCATCCCCAGGGATGTGCCAGTCATCCTGCGCCGCTGTTCCGCCACCCATGGTGCGCTGCATTTACAATGCGGCGCACCATGGGGCAAAAACAGCACAGATGCGTGATGCATCTGTGCCGTAAAGGTGGTGCATTGCTGGAGCTGCATCGCAAGTGCCATGCAGCTCCAGCAAGGCTCAGGGGTGCCCCATCTCCATTTAATCTGCAACCCTGAGTAGGCCTCACCTTAAACAAACCTCTGGATAGGCCACACCTTATCGTCATCCTGAATCAATCATTTAACATGTTAGGGACAGATTTATGATAGCTGTGTGCCTCTTTTATGCCGCTGTGCGTCACTTTTGTGACGCAGCGGCGGTGCAAAAGATTTGCTATGTGGCGACATATTTAAAAATTGATGCATCTAGGCAGATGTGTCATGCTGTAAAGTCCTGTGCCACATGAAACCTGCGTCAGTTTTCATATAGGTGTTTTGTTGCAAGGTATGCATTAATTTGCAAGAAAGCCCTGTAAAACTAACACAGTGAAATTTAGAAGATTTCACTGACTCAGCTTTATAGCATTGCTGAATCAAATCATTACGCCTGTTTGAAACAGGCATAAGGAGTGATGCACCATGCAATGTGTGGCTTGCTCCTGTGCATTGCAGTAGACATGTTGCGCTTACGACGTGTTTCCTGCAATGTGCTGCTTTTGCGGCACAGATGCGTGACGCATCTGTGCTGTTTTCACTCAATGGTGCTCCACATTGTAAATGCGGCACACCATGGGTGGCCGAGCAGCGGTGCACATTAACTGGTGCATCCCTGGGAATGCGTCAGTTAACATAAATCTGCCACTTTACATTTAAGTATGAGCAGGGGACACAGAGTTGGTGGGGCTTATCCAAGGTTAAGAAGAGATGAGTCCTGTTCACTGAAAACTTGGACATAGGCCTTACCTCCTCAGCATCGCTGGTCATGGCTAAATAATAGCTGCAAAATGTTACTCTTGTTAAACAATTTTACTATTATAGTCTCTGAGATTTGTGCCTTTCTCTGCAACATCTCATTGTTGTTCTCTTTCTTTAAAGATAACGACAACATCAACATGAGCGACAATCAGCAATCAGTTGATCTCGACCTCATAATTGAACTCGTAATTGAAACATCAGTGGAAGTAGATCCCTTGGATGATTTAAATCCTGAGGATGAAGAGGAACATGATGAGGATGCAGATTTGTCAGAATTGTATGACATAGGGTGGGAAGCTGACGTGCTTGAGCCTATGGAACTATAAACATTTATTTTTTAAAATTTATAATAAATGAAAAGTAAAAATGTAAACAGTTTCATTTAAAAATAAAGACACCTTCAAAAACAGGTTATGTGTAGTGTCTTCAATAATATAATAAATTAATAAATATTAAAATATGCTCATAAAATTAGATCAGATTCACATATAAAACAGCACAGGTAAAATGAATATGAATTCCATTTCTTTTCTGCTATTTCTGTATTCTAAATTTGCCAAGCACTAAAAATGTCAAGTAGTGTGTTAAGTTTTTGATGACTGTTATTGATTTACTGTTTGGTAATAGTGGTTAATAACATTTTTTATTATATTTTACCACAGATTCAACTGCAGATCATTTCAAGATTTCAGCATGCCAACTAAAGAAAGACTTAGAAAGGCTGCAAAACGTCAAAGACAGCAGGTAAATGATATAATGCAGCAGTCCTCTAAGAAAAAAACTTGTCAAGTCACCAAGAAAGCACCGGGTAAGAGCACAAAAACATTTATAAGAAATATTTGTACTAAAAAAAATATTACTACAGAAAATGTTTCAGTCCAGAAAAAGAGAAGCATTTTAAACGGAAAGGAAAGGCCAATCAAAAATGTTACTGCTAGAGCAAGAGATAACTCTGTGTATGATAGTAGAAGGAAACAACAGTTTAGGGACATTCGTAAACGAATGTTCCGCAACAGGATAATTGGCAATTTGTTAAAAAATATTAAGAAAGGTCATTAGAAAGTGGTTTTTTATAAGAGAAAAAAAAAAGTTGAGAAAGTTATTGATCAGGCATTTGAAATTAAACGTAAGTTATTTATTTTGATAATCAATAGAATTAGGAAGCTAAACAAGGCAATTTATGATTTCAAAAGAAATAGTAGATGGAAGAGAATAGTTAATCGTAGTAATTTTTGTGAAGTTTTTTCCGGAGAATGGATGCATAGTTCAAGTTGTGAGGCATTTTTTAATGAGGAGAGTTATTTCCAGGATAATGATTTGGTGCATGCAGTTGACACCAGTGGTCGAGCTTATGAAGTGAAAGATGGTTGTCCAGTTGAAAAAGAAAAACTTGTGACAACAGAGACAGAAGAGGTGTTAGGTAATGAGGTTTTAGGAAGACGTCCTAAGGGTCCTGTGTACACCTGGAAGTGTACTAGTATTTGCAGTGTGCGACAGGATTCCATCAATTTGCTTTGTGATTTTGTACGGACATTTAATAAGAAAAGTTTGAAGCAGAAAATGAAGTTGTTGCAAGAATTAGATCCTTGCAGAGTGAGAGAAGTGACAGGTTTGCATGGTCATTCACTGGCTTGTCTTTCCAGGAGAGTATGCCAGAGTGTTTTTCATCATTTCAGGATGCTAGCAGTGCATCATAATAAAGTGAGGAAATTAGTTAGAATGTTGTATTATGCTAAGAGTCCAGCAATTATGCTTAAACAATTATGCGCTGCTCTTTTGCATGGTTCAGAAGTAGATGTGAAGAATATTTGTGCAGAAATTGAGTTTGGTTACTTTGGAAGTAAAGAGGAGAATGTTGAAATTGACCAAGAAGAAGAGGGTAATGTGGAAGATAGTGTACAGGTTTCCAGTACAGATAATTTTCAGAGGGAAATTGCGACGTTTCAGGTGAAATCAAGTGAGAGGCCTAATTTCACTTGTGTGTGTTGTCGACGCACTTATTATAAGAATCAGACTAAGTTAGTGGATTTATATGCAAAAAGTGAAAGGGAAAATAATAGTGAATGGAAGGATTTCACAACATATTTGATGGTAGAAAATTGTTTTGATTTGGGATCGGATCAACGTGTGTGTACTTATTGTTGTAGCAAATTAAATCAAAACCAGATGCCTGCTAGAGCAGTTCATAATAATCTGGAATTAGTTGAGATTCCTTCTGAATTAAAGGATTTAAATACTTATGAATCTATTTTGATTCAAAGTATCCATCCCTTTCAGGCTATTGTAAGAATGGAGCCAAAGACAGGGAAATTGCCTCCATCAGATTTACAGAGAGGATTAAAGGGAAGAGTTGTTTATTTGCCTCTAGATTTGAAGAAAAACATTAACACAATTGGAGTAGAAAAAGTGGAAGAGGAACCTCTGGTTATCTTAGTTAATGGGGTTCCGACAAAGAATAAGAAAATATGGCAAGATTTAGTGGATGTTAGGAAAGTCAAAAAGGCAACATTGTATTTGAAAAAAAATAATAAGTACTATAAGAATGTTTATGTTGCAGAAGAGGAAGTAAGTGAGGAAGAGGATAGCGATTTGTGTGCTGGTCAAATTGAGAAAGTAGAACCCTCTACTAGTGAAGAAATATATGAACATTATAGTGTTCATCCTTTGCATTCCAAGGAAGTCATGGGGAATGCTATTGAGTTGTTTCAAATGAAACAAGCCAAAGGGAGTCCCATTAGTGTTTGGGAGGAAAGTTTGGAAGCTCGGAGTTTCCCACAGCTTTTTCCAATAGGTCAGGGAGGAAGATATGATGAGCGACCTCATCAAATTCCTGCTTCTGAATATCGGACTTTGCGATTGTATGCAGGAGATGCTAGGTTTCGACAATGTATTCCCTATTTGTTTCATCTCCTGTTTGAAAGCGATCTGTCTGGACTGTCATATGCAGTGAACCACATCTTGAAAAGTGGTATACACATGCAAAACATCTCGGCAAGTGACTTTATGGATAAAGTCAATGTCCAAGACAGTATTTTAGATTCTCACCTGATTAATCTCATGGTGTGTCAGCGTGGTACTAATGAGTACTGGTACCATCGTCATGGTGATTTAAAATGTATGCTGAGGAACTTAGGAACTCCCACATGGTTCCTCACTCTGAGCTTTGCCGAGTATGGCTGGGAAGACTTACTTGAATTTCAACGAGAGGCAAATGGAAACATCGAAAACATCGAATTCAAGACACCCGGAGAACTGTGCTCTTTGGATCCAGTCAATGTATGCCGGTACTTCAATCATAGATTTGAAGCTATGATGTCTTTCATCATGAATAAGAAGAATCCACCTCTTGGAGAGGTGTTGGATTTCTTCTGGAGAAAGGAGTACCAAGCAAGAGGTGCTCCTCACATACATATGCTGTTGTGGATCAAGGATGCACCTACATTTGGAACAGATCCAGAAGACTCAGTGATGAGTTTCATACAACAGTATTCTACGTGTGCTGTTCCAAACGCAAAGGAGAAGAAAAGCCTAAGAGAAAAAGTTCTACGTTTCCAAAGCCATCGTTGTGGAAAGTACTGTCGTCGTAAATTCCGAAACAAGGACAAGTTCTACACCAAATGTCGTTTCGGCTTTCCACGACCGGTGATTTCTAAAGGAAGAGTAAACAGTTTGATGTCTTCGCTGCGACATAATGTGATGAAGAAATCACCTAAAAACACATACAATTTGAAGAGGAACGAAGAGTCCAAGTACATCAACGACTACAACCCGGTGATTTTGTCCATGTGGAATGCTAACATGGATATACAGTTTGTGGCTGATAACTGTATGGCTGTGGCTCGGTATGTGACATCTTACATCACCAAAAAAGAGAAGACAGAATTGAAGGATATGTGGGAGGACATTTCCCATGAAAAGAGCCTCAGCAAGAAGTTGTACAGTTTCAGTCTGAAGATGTTGTCGCATCGAGAAATCGGAGCTTACGAATGTTCTGACCGGTTGTCTTCAGCAAGTCTCTATGCCAAATCCAGGAGTATCGTTTGGGCGAGTCTTGGTGTTGCTGCAACGCGTAATCGAGTTCTGAAACCTGTGCGGGAAATTGAGTATTTGGCGGAAAAGGAGCCAAACAGTACCGACATTTTGAAGACCAACATGTTGGATACATATTATCCAAATCGAAGCAGTCACCTCGAGAATGTTTGTCTGTATGAGGTTCTTCAAAATTACATATTCAAGAGGAATATCAAAGAAGATACTGAGAAAGGAGTGTATGCTGTAATTGGAAGTGAGGGATGTCTGGTCAAGCAAAGAAAATGCCACTTGGTAAACCATCGAAAATTGAGTGGCGAATCTCCTGAAAAAAAGGAGTTTTTCTATTTAGCACTTTTACAACTTTTCAAGCCTTGGCGTGCAGAAGAGGAACTGCTTGGAGATTTCCTCTGTTACGAAGACTCTTTCACTGCCGCCAAGGAGACCATGGAATGTCCTGCTTTTCCCAAATATGTAGAAATGTTGAATGTGGAAATCGAGCAGGAAGCAACGATTGCAGCCGAGATTGCCAGAGACAGTTCTCAGGACAGTCAGAGTTCTGCTTCATTGAGTCAGGATCCACTAGGAGGACCTGTTATCGAAAATGAAGCTGCCACTGCTATGAATGAAGTGGAAAGAGCCATGGCACATGCTCAGGAGGATGCGGTTAACTTAGAAGAGTTGGAAAGACAACTCAACGTTGAGCAGAGGAAAATATATGACGAAGTTACCATGCAAATTGATCATGGATTAAGTCATGAGAAGAAAGAGTGCTCATGTACGTCGTTGAAGCCTGTCCGACTCTACGTGAGTGGAGAAGCGGGAACTGGAAAAAGTTTCCTTATTAAAGCAATTTCATGTTATTTGCAGGAAAGGACTGAGTCATCGCTGTCTTGTGTTGTCACCGCTCCAACTGGACTGGCAGCACATAACATTAAAGGGATTACTTTACATCGTTTACTGATGCTGCCAGTGGAGCATGACAACAAATTACAATATCACAAGCTATCTGGAGATGCTTGTTGTGAAGTTTCAAGAATCTTGAGGAAAATGAAAGTTCTTATCATTGACGAAGTAAGCATGGTTTCCAATTTCATGCTTGCCTTTGTGCATTTGAGAATGCAAGAAGTTCTCAAAACAGAGTATGATGTGTTATTTGGTGGCAAACACATCATTGTTTTCGGAGATCTTCTGCAGCTGACACCAGTGAAAGGGCAACCTGTGTTCAAAATGCTCATGCATGAAGATACCAGGAAGTGCCTAGGGAGCATTGGCAACGTCAATATATGGTTAAACTTCAATTATGCTGAACTGCATGAAAATATGCGTCAGGCGAAGGATGAAGTTTACAAGAATATTCTACAAGATGTTAGAATTGGAAAAGTGACCGAGCATGGGAAAGAAGCTTTACATGCACGATTACTGTCAAATTTATATCCAGAACAAGATGTTGTGCCTGAGAATATTTTTCAGAAAATTACTGAGAAGAAATCTGGAATATGTTTGATGCCAACTCTTGCAGAATGTGCCATCTTCAAGAACAAAATGTTGCATTTAGAAAAGCAAGAGATTGTGAAACTGGAAGCTATTGACAGAGTAGAGCATATGGGATCAACAATTATTTTGTCTGAGAATTTGAAATCAAAATTGGATTCATTAGAGAAGACTATATCTAAAACTGCAGGTTTTGAAAAGAGTCTGAATGTGTGCTTGAACTGCCGTATAATTTTAAGAAGGAATTTACATGTTGAAAGAGGTCTGGTAAATGGATCAATGGGTAATGTTGTTGATTTTGTGAAATACAGAAATAGAGATGGAATTGAATTTTTAAAAATTAAATTTGATGGCATTGAGGAAGTACAGCTAATTGGTCGTTGTTCTGCTAGATTTTTGCTTGTAAAAGACTTATATGTTCGCCGTAAGCAGTTTCCTGTTTGCTTGGCATATGCGGTGACAATCCATAAATCGCAAGGTTTAAGTGTAGACAGTGCATTGGTGAATATTGGCAGTTCTGTGTTCAAGGAGGGTATGGCATATGTGGCATTGTCAAGAGTTAGAACTTTATCGGGATTGTACTTGATTGAGTGTGATGTCACAAACATTTGTGCGGATCTAGATTGTGTTAAGGAATACAATAGGTTGAGAAGAGAGTATGCGCCACATTTGCCTCAATATCCTTTGTTTGAGAAACGTGTGGTAGGCCGGAAACGAAGAAATGTGACCAATACTGGGGAGGTTGTAGCAAAAAGACGAAAAGTCGATGAACCTGAAATTATAAGCAGAAACAAAAAGGATTCTGTTGAAGATGTTGTTGGTTTTCAATTTGAAAACACTTCTGGTGTCAACTGCTATGCTAATGTAGTGGTTAATGTTTTGTTTTCTCTAGAAAATGTAAAAGAAGAGATTGTGGTCAATTCTGATCAAAGATTATGCAGTTTGTTAAATTCTGTGTTAGAGAAATGTAGCACTGATAGAACAAAAATAGAAAGTGTGTCTGAAATTCGAAATCTGTTAGACAGATGTTCAGGCCAAACACAATTCTCTCAAAATATTCAGCAAGATTGTCAGGAGTTTTTATTGTATATGCTTGATGTATTGCATGCTGAAGGTGTAGATGTAGATCATCTGTTTGGGCTTTCTTATCAATGGCAGCATGACTGCGAGAACTGTAGGGTATCAAGTACTACTAGTGTAGACTCAGAAAGATTTATATATTTAACTTTGCCAGACAGTAAATCAGTCTCCTTTAATAAGCTAGTAAAAGCAGCTGATCACAACATGGAATGTAGCCAATGTAAATCTGAAATGATGTCAACCTTATTTATACGAACATATGGCCAGTATGTCATTTTAATGTTCCAACGATGTAGGTCTGATGGAACAAAATTGACAACTTTAATTAAAAATTTTGTGGCTTCACAGTTGTCAATATCAGGAAGGACTTTTGTAACTGTAGCAATTATATATCATGACGGTCCTTCAATAACATCAGGACATTACACAGCTTATTTAAAGTCTAGAAATGGCTGGTCATTCTGCAACGATTCTGTTTTAATTTTCAAAAAAAAATTGCCGTATGACCTTAAAAATTCTTACCTGGTGTTTTTAAAACCAAAATTTTAGGGAAAGAATCTCGGGATGTGCTCTGAGGAATTTCAAGAAGTTCTAATGGCTCCTACACGATTTGGCCTTGAGGATAAGTGTAGTACAGAGACATAACTTCTTACCATAACACTGGACGTCATGGAAAAATAAGTGCACTTTGAATGAGTTCAGAAAAACTATTTCTTTTTATAAGCTAATTCAAGCAGCCAATCAAAACATGGAGTAGAGGGAATGTAAGTCTGCAATGCTGTCTACTGTTTTATATTGCTTTGTGATTAAAAGTGATGTAGAGAATTAAATAATTGTAGTAGTCATAGAGGTAGTGTAAGTCTGCTTCATAGTAAGCAGTATCAGTGTCATAGGAAATGTAGAACATGAGTGAGCAAGAAGGGTAAGATATTAGTAATCCAGGATTGTGAAAATGATCTTCAACATTTTAATTCTGAAAGTTGCGGAAATACAACATGACGGGATTGGCTTACAAGAATTCCAAGAGTTATAAATGGCTCTGACATGATTTGGCCTTGTGGAAACGTGTGGTAGAGAGCGAGAAGTCATTTATTGTATGTAACATATTTTTCAAAACGATGGAGGTTTTCTTTCAGAAAGTGGCGGGCTGAAAGTAATAACAGCACAACAGAGTGTAAGCTGTTCATAGGACATCCTTCGACGTCATGGAAAGTAAGTTAACTTTAAGGAGTTCTGAATTCTGATTTGTTATGTTGTATGGGTTTTTTAAACACAATCATTTTGATTGTGTTTTTTTTTCCCCGATGTTATATGATGAATACCTTCAAGTCACTGTTTTTAGTGAAATTTGATACATTCTGAGAACAGCAAAAATAAACCATTTAACATGTATAATTAATTCTGTACTGTTTGCATTTATGATGTACATGTAGAACTGTGTAGTAGGCATGGAGAAGGTGAGGCTTCTGTAAGTGTCAAAGTTGTTGCATACAGTGCTGCACTTCTGGGTACTGTTTCATATGCTGGACTACATCTGCACTATGAGATACCTAAGCAAAGGCAACACAGGTGATGTGATTGTGAAATGAGGAAAAGAAACTCCACATTTTTCAATTACATCACCTGTGTTTCCTAAGTTTACGAATGACATTGTGCAGATGAAGTTTAGGTCTGTCCACGGACACAGAAGAGGTCTGGCCCTTGCTCAAGAGTGAAGTGGATATGACTTACTTCATTGGTAGGCCTTCACATGTATTATCTCCTCTGTATTCTTCAACAAGCATAAATTTGATATGCAATCCTGAGTAGGCCTCACCTTAAACAAACCTCTGGAGAGGCCACACCTTATCGTCATCCTGAATCAATCATTTCAAATGTTAGGGACAGATTTATGATAGGTGTATGCCTCTTTTGCACCACTGTGCGTCACTTTTGTGATGCAGCGGCGGTGCAAAAGATTTGCTATGAGGTGACAAAATTACAAATTGATGCATCTAGGCAGATGTGTCATGCTGTAAAAAACCCGTGCCACATGAAACCGATGCAGCAGTGATGCAAAAGATGCACCATGTTGCAAGACAGGCCTGACTTCATCTCCAACAAGATAAGAAGCTAAGTCTTCTGTAAATGTCAAAATTGTTGTATATACTGCTCAACTTCTATGTACTCTTTGATATGCTAGACTCCATCTGCACTATGAGATACCTAACCAAAGGCAACACAGGTGATGTGATTGTGAAATGAGGAAAAGAAACTCCACATTTTTCAATTACATCACCAGTGTTTCCTAAGTTTACGAATGACATTGTGCAGATGAAATTTAGGTCTGTCCACGGACACAGAAGAGGTCTGGCCTTTGTTCAAGAGTGAAGTGGACATGACTTACTTCATTGGTAGGCCTTCACATGTATTATGTCCTCTGTTCTCTTCAACAACTCGAAATTTCATTTGGAACCCTGAGTAGGCCTCACCTCAAACAAACCTCTGGATAGGACACATGTTATTGGCATCCTGAAACAATCATTTAAAATGTTAGTGTCTTGCGACACTTTTGTGAGACAACAGCAGTGCAAAAGATGCACCATGTTTTAAGATAGGCCTCACTTCATCTGCATCAAGATACTGTTAGTTTAAAATGTATATCTTTAGGACTGTGTAGGGGGCCTGGAGAAGCAGAAGCTTCTGTAAGTGTCAAAGTTGTTGAAAAACTGTTTGTCCTTCAATCTTTTCCCTTGTCTTTTCTAATTTTTCGAATACATGTTTTAATATTTTTCAAATGTTTGTTCTCTCTTTCACAGATTGAAAGTATAAAAATAAAAAGTGAGTAAGTTAACGACAATTATAAGGTAAATGTTTTGTACTCTTTTTGTTACATTTCTATCACCTTCACCTACTATTAGTTCCACAGCTTCATTTCTTTAACCCTCAGTTTCCTGCCTTTGCTACTTTCCTCATTCCTTTCTCTATTACCTACTTACTCAACTCCTTCCACTCTTTTTCTCAGTCCCTCTCTTCTCCTAGTTCCTCACTCTTGTTCACTCACTCCGTCTCTATTACTCTTAGTGTCTTTGACTGATCACTCTTTCACTACTTGTTCATAATGCTTTCTCTGTGTAGTTGAAGCACACTAAGGAGCATATTATGAACACAGCCAAAAAAATTATTGCTGTTTTTATTGGCAGAAAACTGCTGCAAAAGTGGTTTTAGCGGCAGTTTTCTGCCGCAAAAGCGGCTTTAGCGACACATTTCTGCCGATAAAAGCTGCAAAACTTTTATTGGCTATGTTGATGATATGGCTCTATGTTATTTACATTTCTTTGCTGTTTCAATTAATCTTTTTCTGTTATTTTTTCTTTTCTGTTTTCTGTTTTTTCTCTCTATTATTCCACATGTTTTAATCTTATTTTGAACATTCACTCACATTCTCCAAGAAACTCTTCTTTGTTATTGTTCTACTCTCTTTTTTTTCTTTCACTTCCTTTTTTATTTTGTTTTTCACAATTATACCCTCTTCCATCTTTTCTTCGGTAAATAGATCTATTAAACAGTATCTCTGGTTTAATCCCTATAGCTGTCTTTCTTTTAACATTACTCTCTGTTTACTTCCCTTATACTAACTCTTCTTTTTTTTTTTTTTTTTTTTTTTGGTTCGCTCCCGGTTCGCGAACCGGGAAGCGAACAGGGAAGCGAACCAAAAGAAATAGAGCTTGCCAGAGTGCTAAACATTCTAGCGATTTTTTTTGAAAGGGGAGGTAGTTCTGAAAAGAACTGTTTTTTAAATGTTTTTGTTGTTTTATATATATTTTTTTTTTTCTGAACATTTTTTGTTTTTTTTGTATTTTTTGAACAGTTTTATGTTTTTTTTTTGTTTTTGATGGAGGGGAAACAACAAAAAACAGGCATTGGAAACGGCTCAACAGGAGCAAAAAAAAAAATTACTGTCTGGGGCGTTTAGGGCAATTGTGATTTTCATAAGCTCGGTTGATTAAGGTAATACTCATATTACCACAAGACAATAATGCACCACAATACAAGCAGGTAAACTTCATATGGACAAAGTTGTCCTGAATGTTTGGCACGGTTTCCCGTGCCTCTGCTGGTGTCAAAGATATCTGTGATGATGACCTGGCCACAGGAGTTGTTGGGTTGTCCTGCTGGTCACGTATCTCTGCCCGGCTGTAGTTTAAAGGATGCCACCTGCTCATATGACGATGCATGGTGTAGTTACCGAAGCTGTATTTTTTTAAGGTGCCTCTAGATAACTTCTCCTTACATATGAGGGAGGTGACATATCTGGCATTTACTTTCTTCTGCCCTTCAGGGATCGAAAAAAACTGCCAAATAAAACTGGTTTTCCGATGAGAAACCCGGGGCTGCTCTTCTAAAAACTGTGGTCCTTCTGTCTCCTCTTCCTCTTGCTCATCCTCTTCCTCCTCTGTGTTGCTGATGAACTGGGGAGGTGGTCCTCTCTTCCCATGAGGAGGTGGTGGTGGTGGTGGGGGTCCACCAGCTGAAGCTACCAATGAAGCCACTGCTGAACTCTCAAAAAAGGTCTTCCTCTCACAAAGATGAAAGTCAGAGTGACGAAAGAAGGAGGGGTTTTCATCATTTGGGAAAAACAATAGTTCTAAACCAATGAAAAGTGTTATTTTTAGGTCACCTGACCTAGCCTTACATCATTATGAAACCAAAAGTGAAATGAACCAATGAAAAGTTTTATTAACAAGTCACATGACCTGTTACGCTTATGCTACGCGCTGCGGAACGCGCCCCGGATCGCTTCCGGGTCGCTGCACTTCGCGCCTCGGTTCGCGCCTCGGTTCGCGCTCCGGAGCACTTCCGGGTGCGCTAACGCGGCGCGTCATAAGACGCATTACGCGGCAACGCGATACGTCGCGCTTTCGCGACGCGCCCCTGATCGCTTCCGGGGAGCTGCGCTTCGCGTCTCAGTTTGCGTACCGGAGCACTTCCGGGTGCGCTAACGCGGCGCGTCATAAGACGCATTACGCGACAACGAGATACGTCGCGCTTCCGCGACGCGTCACGATGTTGATTTCTAACGCGGCAGTTGCGCAAACGGAACGTTTACCGGTTCGCGGACCGGGTAGCGGCATCAAATTGAGCTAACGGGAAGCTTCCCGGTTCGCGAACCGGGAGCGAAGAAAAAAATATATAAAAAAAAAAAATTCTTAATAAACATATAACATATATTTTGGGATTTAAAGAAGAATACATTTTACAGCTACAGATATTAGCTTTTAAAAAACCAATGAAATTCACTGAAAAAACCATAGGTTATAGACCATATATAGTTAGGAATTAGCATTTACAAAACCTTGAAAATTCACTGAAAAAACCATAGGTTATAGACCATATATAGTTAGGAATTAGCATTTAAAAAACCTTATTTTACTCACACAAAACCATTGAAATTCCATATATAGTTAGTTGTACTAACTATATATCGTGCACCCGCAATCCACTGCTGATCATGTCACATATTACATCATTCATGACATGGTCAGTGACATCACTGATGACATCACTGATGACATCTCAAATGACATCACTGATGACATCACTGATGACATCTCAAATGACATCACTGATGACATCACTGATGACTACATCCAGTGACTGTATAATTCTGTAAAGTTAAAATATGTCTTACATATTGAAGAATGAGTGGATGTATAAGTGTCTTGATGAAGGAATTAGTAGGGGCATGACTGACTGTATGAGTGACTGATTAAATGTGTCTCACTGAGTGCATGGGTTAGTGACTAAACTGTCTTAATTTGTGCATCATTATGTCTGTTGTTCTGTAAACTGCTGCATGTGTTGATCAGTAGCTATATGATTAACTATATGGGTTATTGATTGGTTGCCCAAGCATTTGTATGGGAGACTGAGTGTGTGTGTGGGTGGCTGGGAGGTGTATGACTCTCTGCATAGATGTGTGAGCAGTTGATTCACTAGATGTATGGGTTCAAAAGTGCATGTGGAAACAGCTGTATGGGCGGTTGACTGTGTGCATGAGTGTATTGGTGAGTGAATGGATATCTCAGTGCTACATGTCAAAGTAAGTACATATGTAAAATACAGTACATGTGAGAGTTGACATATATAAATAACTGTGCATAAGAGCCAGTGAATGTGTGAGTGGCTGTATGGATCATTGTGAACTTGTATCCAGGATTGTATAAGTGAGTAAATATGTTTTAGTATATGTTTGAATAAGTAAGGTGTGTATAACTGTATAGTTGAGGAAATGGAGGTGTGATTGATTCTTTGCATGACTGACTAATTGTCTGAGTAACTCCATGGATGAGTGACAGTCTGTGAGTGTCTGTTTACACTGAGTGTATCTAAGGTTATATTAGAGTCTGAAGAGGTTCATCGTATTATCACATGAATGATGTCATCAGTGATGTGATCAGTAATGTCAAATGAGATGTCATCAGTGATGTCATCAGTGATGTCATTTGAGATGTCATCAGTGATGTCATTTGAGATGTCATCAGTGATGTCATCAGTGATGTCATTTGAGATGTCATCAGTGATGTCATCAGTGATGTCATTTGAGATGTCATCAGTGATGTCATCAGTGATGTCACTGACCATGTCATGAATGATGTAATATGTGACATGATCAGCAGTGGATTGCGGGTGCGCGATATATAGTTAGTACAACTAACTATATATGGAATTTCAATGGTTTTGTGTGAGTAAAATAAGGTTTTTTAAATGCTAATTCCTAACTATATATGGTCTATAACCTATGGTTTTTTCAGTGAATATATATATATATACATAACCACTTTCGTCTCCTGCACCTCCGCGTTTTCCAGCAAGCATAAATACGACGCAAATCCAATATTTTTGGCACACACATTTAATGGAGCCACTAAATCTGACGCGTTTCGGGCATCCGCCCTTGTTCACAGATTATCAGTAAGGGGCGTACCATTTTCTTATATATTTTTTTCTACACCACATGTGATCATAGACATGGAAAATATACTATCAGCAGTTTCCTATATACTTTCTGTCTTTCTTTTCACCTTTTTTGTTTATTGGTTTCTTTTGCTTGTTTGAATAAACTTGAAGCAAATCTTTCAAGTAAAAGCCTATGTACGAATATTTCAAAATATTACTGCATGAATACACATCAATTAGACCACAAACATATTTAGCTCTTATATCTTAAAACCACATTCTTTAAAAAAAGAAACCATCAACAGCTATACAGTTTGTACATTTAATTATTTGGAAGGCAAATTAAAACCTTTCCATAAAACAGAGCTTTTTGCTATTGAATCTATTTATATATATATATATATTCACTGAAAAAACTATAGGTTTCACACCAGTTATAGTTAGCTGGAAATTTTACTCGCATATAACCATTGAAATTCCCACGTTATAGTTAGTTGGACTCACTATAACTTGCACGTGCAATGCACTGCTGATGACGTCACATATTACATCACTCATGACATGGTCAGTGACATCAATCATGACATCACTGATGACACCATCCAGTGAATGTGTGTCTTTCTGAAAAATAAATATGTTTTATATATTTATATGTAAAAGTTGATGGTAGAAAAAATGTTTAAATAAGTGTGTAAATGGATGTTTTTAAAAAAAAAATTGATTGGTTAACTGGCTTATTAAGTGTATCTTAGTGAATACATATATTAGTGAGTAATGTTTAAATATTTAAATATATGTGTTGGTGTTTCACTTTGTGTATAAGTGACTGCATGGGTTGGTGAGTAGCTACATGTGTATGTATATGGGTTATTAGATGTTTTTCTTAGTATCAGTATGAGTGTTTGTATGGTTTGGTGGGGGTATTACTTAGCACATAGATGCATGAATGACTGACTCTCTCTTTGTATGTGTTTTGAAGACAGCATATGTGCAGGACTGTATGGGTGGATGAGTGTGTATATGTGTGTGTTAGTGAGTGAATGACTGTCTCACTAGTGTCTTTATCAGTAACTACATATGTTTTAATCTAGTATATGTGAATATTGATGTATATAAGTGAGTATATGTGAGAGTGAGAGATTGTAAGAGTTCCTGTTTAAATAAGTATGTGTTTCTATAAGTGATTGTTTAAGAGAGTAAGTATGTGTAAGTTTCCTTAGAAGTAAGGTGGTAGTGTGTGTATAGCTGTATATGCAAATAAATCGATGTTCAATAGTTTATTTGCATGTGTGAGTATGTGTGAGAGTATCTTTTAGATGACTGTCGGTGTGTAACAGGATGTATAGGTGTATCACTACATATGATGAGTGAGTATATGTATGAGTGACTATATAGAACTGTTGGTGAATGAGAGGATGTGTATATAGATGGTGGAATTATTGAATTGGTTGTTGTAACTGGTATGGGTATCTCCATTTTTTTGAAAATTTTAGTTTCTATTATTGAATATGTGTTTCAAGGGCTACATTACAGTGAAAGGAGGTCTGTCACTCTGTCACAAGGATGGTGTCATCAGTGATGTCATGAGTGATGTCACTGACCATGTCATGAGTGATGTAATATGTGACGTCATCAGCAGGGCTTTGCACGCGCAGGATTTAGTGAGTCCAACTAACTATAACGTGGGAATTTCAATGGTTTTATGCAAGTAAAATTTCCAGCTAACTATAACTGGTGTGAAACCTATGGTTTTTTCAGTGAATTTAATAGGTTTTTTAAATGCTAATTCCTAACTATAACTGGTGTGAAACCTATGGCTTTTTCAGTGAATTTCATAGGTTTTTTAATAGCAAATCTCTATAGGTATGAAATGTAATATTTTTATAACGAATTTTATATTGTATAATTATGTAATTTATTTTTTTTTGTTCCGTAGCGCTCCCGGGGAGCGTACCGATGCGCTCACCGATAAGCGTAGTGCAACGGCGCGCCCCGGGGGGCGTACCGGTGAGCGTCCCGTTAGCGCTATTCCCGCGAACGAAAACAACATCGTGACGTATCGCGTAGCCGCCTGATTCGTCATATGACGCAAAGCGTAAGAGCACGCGAGTGCATACGATCCCGAAACATCCTGACGCGCTTACGCAACGCGCCCCGGGGATGCGCCCCGGGGCGCACCCCGGGTCACGTAGCGTAAGCGCGTCGGGTGATGTGACCTGAAAATAACTCTTTTTATTGGTTCACAACACTTTTGGTTTCCAAATGATGAAAGCCCTGGTCATGTGACTTGTAAATAACACTTTTCATTGGTTCACAACACTTTTGGTTTCCAAATGATGAAAGCCCTGGTCATGTGACTTGAAAATAACACTTTTCATTGGTTTACAACACTTTTGGTTTCCAAATGATGAAAAGTCTGGACATGTGACTTGAAAATAACACTTTTCAATGGTCCAGAACAGTTTTGTTTTCCAAATGATGAAAGCCCCCACCTTTTTTCCTTATTCTGACTTTGTCCTTTGACTGAGGAAAACCTGTTTGGAGTTCTGTCTCTAATCTTTACTACTTTAAAATGGCTACAGTAGCAGCAGCAGCTGGAGCATCTGCCCCACCACCACCACCACCACCATCAAAAAGACCACCAGAAGATTACATTGGTGCTCAAGAAGAAGAGGAGGAGGATGATGAAGAGGAGGGACAGACAAGGCATTTCCTGCCTGAAGATAATCAGCCCTACAAACCTAAAGAGCACTTCGTATGGCAGTTCTACAGAATCCCAAGGGGTTTCAAAAAAGTCAACGCTGCGAAGGTGACTTGTCTGATTTTTTATGCTGAGCTGTCCAGGGGGAACCCTAACAAAACATATTCCTTCGGGAATCATACCATGATTCGGCACATGATCCGTTGGCACCCAATCAACTATTCTGCTGCAGAGGTAAGGGACCTCTGCAGTAAGCTACCCCCATCAACATCTAGACCCTCAACATCGAAAGAACCAACTCCATCGGGTTCAGAGGCAACACAGACAATACCTATCATACAATCAAAATTTAACGATTTTAAAATCATGTGCAAATATTGTGGAAAGTTACTTTGCTATGGTGAGCAAAGTATAAAACTTATCATCTGTGCTGGGGATAACCATAAGTGCCCGAAAAAACCCTAATTTGTTCTGTGTTTTTTTTGCTCCAGTTGAGCCATTTACAATTCCTTGGTTTTTTTTCTACCCATAAAAAATACAAAAAAAATATAAAACTGTTCAGAAAATCCAAAAAAAAGTAAAAAATGTTCAAAAAAACAATAACAAAAATATAAAACAACAACAAGAATAAAAAAACAGTTCTTTTTAGAACTACCTTTAATTCATAAAAATAATTCTATATTTTTAAAGAATCTCTGTCAATCTTTTTTCTGCAGGGTACGCGTACCGGTACGTGCACCGGGGCGTGCACCGGGGCGCGCAACCAAAAATAAAATAAAAAAATAAAGAAAGAAAGAGTGAGCATGAGGGAAGAGCACAGAGAGAGTAATGTAATAGAAAAAGAGCTAGAGGGAGCAACACAGAGGGATTGTTTATTACATAGTAAAAAACAGAGGAGGTGTAATAGGGTGTAAGTGAGAAAAGGAAAATGAATAAGGGAGCGAAAGAAGGGAAGAGAGAAAAAGAAGACTAAAGTAGAGGTGCTGGTAGAATGTGAGTGGGTGTTGAAAGTAAAAGGAAGGACAGTAAAGAATGGGTAATGAGGGGTAGTGACAGAACTGGAATAAATGAACAATGCTGAGGGAGGGTGAGAAAAGAGCAGTGAGTGTAAGTAAAGAGGGGTGAAAGAGGGTGGATAAAAGTGAATAAGGTTAAGACATGGGGAGTGACAGAGAGAAAAGAGAGAGAGAGTAAAGGAAGGAGTGACTTAAAGAGTCTGAGTAAAACAGGAAAGAAAGGTAAGTAAGGCAGTGTGGGTGACTTATAGGGAGTCAGTGGGTGTAGGTGGGGGTGTGGGTGTGTAAGGTGTGTGTGTGGGTGTGGATGTGTGGGGTGTTTGGGTGTGGGTGGAGGTGTGGGTGTGTGAGATATGTGTGGGGGTGTGTGGGTGTGAAGGGTATGTGTGTGGAGTGTGTGTGTGTGTGTGGGATGTGTGGGTGTGTGTGTGTGTGTGAGGAGTGTGTATGTGGTATGTGTTGGGTGTATGTCAGAGGTGTGTGTGTGTGTTGGGGGAGGTGAGTGTGTAGGAGTGAAATAAATGATTAAGGGAAAGAGAATGAGGGAGGGAGCAAAGGAAGGGAACAGAGGGTAAGGGAAGTAAAGAATAGGGACTGAAAGAAGTTGAATGTAGGAGAGGAAATAGAGAAAGGGGAGTAAACCTGGAGAATATGAATAAGTGAGGAAAGCAGAGTAAAGAAACAGGAGTGAGGTAGGTTGAGAAAATAGTAGTGAGGTTAAAGCAAAGGGTGATGACAAACTACATTTTTTAGTTACACTTACCATATAATAAATGTAAGTTTAATTAAATTTTTTCACTACATTTTGTATCTGTGAAAGAGAGAAGAAAAAATAAGTTATAATTAGTAAAATATGTATTTTAAAATAAAGGATACAAATGAAAAGGTTAAAAATCATAACAGTGTATTTATAAATAATGTAAGAGTGAAGGACACAGAAAGGGAAATAAAGTAAGGTAGAAGGACAAAAAGAGGGAAAAAGAAATAGAAGGAGAGTAAATTACTAAGAGTAAGGCATATAGATTCACTGACAGAAAGGAAGAGAAGAAGAGAAAAATGA
Organism: Lissotriton helveticus; assembly: GCF_964261635.1. Classification (NCBI taxonomy): domain Eukaryota; kingdom Metazoa; phylum Chordata; class Amphibia; order Caudata; family Salamandridae; genus Lissotriton; species Lissotriton helveticus. The sequence goes on along the minus strand of NC_136069.1, from coordinate 993,164,999 downwards.
ACTGAAGGTAAGAAAGATACTAAAAGAATGTGAGTTAGCAAAACTAAATCAGGAAACAGGAGTAAGTAAAAAGATAATGACTGAGAGGGAAAGGAGTCTAATTAAGGATGCATTTAGAAGAATGAGGAATGGAAGATAACTGAGAGTAAGTGAAGGAGAGTCATAGAGTGAAGGGATGAAGGGAGAGAGGATAATATAGAAGGATTGAGGGAAAAGAAGTGAGGAAGTTAGTAGACAGAGAGACTAAGGGAAGGACTGAGTGAAGTGGAGTACAATGAGTGAGGAAAGAAAAATGAGTAAAGGAGCAAAAGAAGGAAAGAGAGGAGAAGAGGACTAAAGCAGTGGTACTGAGAGAAAGTGATTCGGTGATGAAAGTAAAGAGAAGGACACTGAAAGATAGGAAATGAGGGGTAGTAATGGAACCGGACTAAAATAAATGGGTTGAAGAACGATGAGAGAGGAGCAGTGAAGTTGTTGTAAGAGAAATGATAGAAGGTAGATAAACACAAGTGAACATAAACACAAGGAGAGTGAGGGACTGAGGACATAGAGGTAGTGAACGGGAAATAGACAGAAGAGGTCAAAAGAAAGGAGCAAACAAAGATAAGCGAGGGAGAGTGGGTGATTTATAGCGATAGAGTGCAACAATACTGCTGAGTGAGTAAAGAGGAATTACTAAAAGAGCAAAAGAGGAAAAGACGGAAAAGGGAAGTAAAGCAGAGAGACTGAAAGCTGAATAGTTATGCAAGGGAGAGAGGGGATGCAGACAGTTGAAATGAGAATGAGGGGTTGTGAAAGAAGTGGAGTAAAGGAACGGTAGTGAAAGAGAGTGAGAGAACATTATAAGTGAGTAAAAAGAGCTGAAAGAGGGTGGAAAAAGGAAAGTGAGTATGAGACAATGGGAATACAATTTAAATTACACAATACAAACTATAGAATAACTTGTACAACATGTTACATAGTTTATTTTTGCTGTTCTCAGAATATATTGAATTTCACTTAAAACAGTGAGTTCAAATTACTCATCATATGACAGCGGGAAAAAAACACAATCTAAAAGATTGTGTTTTAAAAAAAACCTTATACACTTAAAAATCACAAATGTACACTAATCTTTCATTCACTTACTTTTCCTTTAGGCCAAATAGTATATCATAAAGGTCCTTTTCGTTGGAAAGTACTCTGCTCTTCACTAAAAAATCCATTTCATCGACTTTCTAGAAGAAAAGCTCCAAGAACATCGGAAATATTTTCAATATTTTCAAATACTCCTTTTTTCAGTCATAACTCTTTGCTCATTCCTTTACTTTTCCTTCAGGCCAAATAGTGTCAGATGTATGAGTATATTTTCAAATTACTTAAAAGAAACTCTGAAATTACCGTTTTCCCGACATTCTGAAAGAAAGGCTCATACAACATTTTCACAATATATAAATAATCATAATTCTATCTCTGACTCACTTATGTTCATCATTTTGTATGATACTGATATCACTTCCTATGAGATCCACTTAAAGTACCTATATGACAACTATAGATCACTTTTATTCAGAATATAATTTTAAACAGCAAACTAACCTTTATTAACTGCTCCCGTCTTCATAGGCCAATTACCTTTACTTAAATTTTGGTTCTAAAAACACTAGGTATGAATTTTTTAAGTCAAAGGGCAAACGTTGTTTGAAAGTCAAATGAGTGTCATTGCAGTGGGTCCAACCTTTACGACTTTTTAAATAGCATGTGTAATGCCCTGATGTTGTTGAAGGACCGTCATGATAAATAATAGCTACAGTTGCAAAGGTTCTGCCTGAAATTGATAACTGAGAAGCCACAACATTTTTAATAGAAGTTGACAATTTACTTCCATCAGGTCTACATCGTTGGAACATTAAAATTACATATTTACCATAAGTTTGTAAAAATAATGTGGACAGCATTGCAGACTTACATTGGGTACACACCATATTGTGATCAGCTGCTTTAACTAGATTATTAAAAGGCACTGATTTGCAGTCTGGTAAACTCAAATATATAAATCGTTCAGTGTCTATTCTAGTACTACTTGATAAACTACAGTTGTCGCAGTCATGCTGCCATTGATAAGAAAGGCTAAAAAGATTTTTTATATCCACACCTTCATCTTCCAAAACATCAAACATATACATTAAAAATTCCTGACAATCCTGCTGAATAATCTGTGAAAATTGATTTTGACCAGAACATATGTCTAGAAGATTTCTAATTTCTGAAACACTTTCTATTTTTGCTCTATCACTGCGCCATTTCTCAAACACAGAATTCAATAAACAGCAGAATGTTTGATCCCGATTTTCAACAATCTGTTCTTGTAAATTTTGAAGAAAAAAAACAACATTAACCACTACATTAGCATAGCAGTTGACACCAGAACTGTTTTCAAAGTGAAATCCAACAACATCTTCAACAGAATCCTTTTTCTCTCTGCTTACAATTACAGTTTCACCTACTCTTTGTCTTTTTGCTACTAACTCACTGCAATTATTCTAATTTCTTCTTTTTCGGCCTACCACACGTTTTTCAAACAGAGGATATTGAGGCAAATGTGGAGCATACTCTCTTCTTAACCTATTGTATTCTTTAACACAATCTAGATCAGCACAAATCTTTGTTTCATCACACTCAATCAAGTACAATCCTGATAAAGTACTGACTCGTGATAATGCCACATATGCCATACCCTCTTTAAACACAGAACTTCCAATGTTCACCAAAGCACTATCTACACTTAAACCTTGAGATTTATGAATTGCCACCGCATATGCCAAACAAACAGGAAACTGTTTTCGGCGAACATATAAGTCTTTCACAAGCAAAAATCTAGCTGAACAACGACAAATTTGTTCTATTTCGTCAATGCCATCAAATTTAATTTTTAAAGTTTCAATTCCATCTCTATTTTTGTAATTCACAAAACCAACAACATGACCCATTGCTCCATTTACCAGACCTCTTTCAACATTAATTTTCCTCATAGTTACTTCCTTTCTCCCACTATATTATCTCCAATGTGTATATGACATCTCTTTTTCATCTCCTGCCTCAATGTTGTTTCTACTTTCCTGACAAACTATGGTATGGATTCCATATACCACAATAACTTCGTAACAACATGCAAATTATCTACAGAGGAGACAATCTACATTGAATTTAAAACTCTGCATTGGTACCTACATGCTGGTACTTATAGCACCCACACAACACAACAACTCTATGCAGAGCTACCCTACCTCTAAGCACTTTAAATTATTATTTTACTGTTTCACTGGGTTGATTTTAGGTACGCTCCCCGGTAAGCTCCCCGGTGCGCGTACCGGACGCTCCCCCGCGAAAATCGAAAAAAAATTATTTCTTTTTTTTTGTCCTGTGGGACCCTTTTATGGCCCCCACATCAAACCTAGGGGGTCAGGGGGGGTCTACCCTGCCCCCTTTTGGTCATTTCCCCCTTTGTTTTTGCCACCTCTTCTGTCTCGATCCTACCGAGACACAAGATGGCGGCCGCTCCGGACTGTTTGGAATGTTTACAGACACCCAAGAGCCAATCAGCTTTCCGCGCGAACTCGCGTTGCGCGCTGGTACGCTCCCCGGTGCCCGTACCAGGGCGCGCTTACAGATATATATATTTTTTAACCTAAATTACTCAAAATTCTCTGGAGCACATATCTTGAGACATAGCAAAGGCACATCGGGCTACCAGTCCCTACAATTTTGCCAAGTTTGGTGAAAATCCATTCAGCCGTTCGAGCTAAAAGTGAGTCCAACCGCCCTATTGAAATTAACATGGGGAAAACACGTTTTGGGACCCCCCTTTTATCTCGGCCTCCGATTGACAAATCCCCCCCAAACTTTCAGGAAAGGAGCGGGGTGCAGCGAGGCGAATTTGAGGAAAATTACAGGCAGATCCCTCAATCTTCGCCAAAGTTATTCCCAATAGAATGTTGCGGATTTCCTATGGAAAACAATCCTAACTATAACTACCTACTGGCGACCGCCAGTAGGTTTTATATATATATATATATATATATTACCTACTGGCGGTCGCCAGTAGGTAAGTATAGTTAGGACCTAGTTACCATAGGAAATTGCGAACATTCTATTGGGAATAACTTTGGCGCCGATTGAGTAATCTGCCTGTAATTTTCCTTAAATTTGCCTCGCTGCGCTCCGCTCCTTCCCTGATAGTTTCGGGGGGATTCGTGAAGTGGGGGCTGAGAAAAAAGGGGGTCCCAAAATGTGTTTTCCCCATGTTAATTTCCATAGGACGGTCTGACAAGTCTACAGCCTGAACGGCTGAACAGAATTACGCGAAATTTTGCAAAATTGTAGGGATTGGTACGCAGATGTGCCTTTGCTATATTTGGTGAAAATTGCTCCAGTGTTTTTTTTTTTTAATTAACTTCAAAAACACATATATATCTATAGGCGCTCTCCGAGCGCTCACAGGTGCGCGTACCGGGGAGCGCACCCGGCGCGCTACGGGAGTGCGTGAGCGGAAAGCTGATTGGCTGTTGGGTGTCTGTCAACATTCTAAACAGTCCGGAGAGTCCGCCATCTTGTGTCTCGGTAGAATCGAGACACAAGAGGTGAAAAAGAAAGGGGGATATAATTAACAGGGGGCAGAGTAGACACCTTCTGACCCCCTAGGTTTTCTGAGGGGGGCCTAGAAGGACCCTGAAGGGCAAAAAAACTTCTTTTTTTTTTTTTAATTTCGTGGGGTAAGCGCTGGGTGCGTTCTCATGTACGCTCTCCGGTACGTGCACCCAGAGCGTACCACAGGGAAAAACAGTGAAAGAAAATAGTTTTTAAAAAAAGATTGGGGTGAGGGGCACTCTACCCTGCTCTCTTTTCTAGTTTTGAAGTATTACATTTCACTCTTTTCTGAAACTACACGAAATGGCGGCGACAGATAGTGAGAGAAAGGAGGCAGGAGATGAAGAAGAGATGTCAAATATACATTGGTAAAAATACAGTGGGAGAAGGGCAGTAAATATGAGTAAACTTACTATGTAACATAAAAATGTTGCACTCTATACTATGAGTATTTCATTATACTACAATCACTTCGCTTTTACCTCATAAATTAGAAATAAAAATAAATAATATGTCAACTAATTTTTAATTTGTAATTAATAATTTATTGTTCAGATTTCTCATAATTTAATAAAACTTGTAACATGTCCACATCTGGTATTTCATCTTCATTCATACATTTAATCTCCTCATGAAAATTGTTTATTGATGTTTCTTGGCATTCTATTTCATCCAAACATTGAATTAATTCTTCATCTAGAGATTGACCCAAAAAATCTTTTAAGTCATCTTCTGTTTGTGATGAAATGCTTTTTTCAATATCCATGACATTTTCCTTTTCAAGATATGTTGCTGTAATTTCAAAAGAAATTTCCTTGTTGTCCTCCATTTTAATTTCAAATTTCTTGCTGTAAATTGCAGAAAAAAGTAATCACTTTCAATTTTCGTTTTTAGTAATACATAACATAAAAGTAGCTTAATCAAGTATTTAGTTCTTTAAAATTAATTGGGCAGTGTATAGTATTAGACAGGAACTAGAAATATAAAGCACTGCATGTGATGAAGCCAATCTTAAACAATAATTATAACAGAAGGACTGTAAATAACTAATGGGAAACATTTTCCAAATTATCTTAAAGTGTACAACATAGTTCCCCGTACAAATTAACCACTCACCTTTTTGATAGTAGAAGAGTTAGTAGTGTGTTATTCTAAGTCCAGCAATTGAGCACCCAAATTTTCTCTCAAAAGTACCCCAGACTGTGGTATCACAAAATGGCTGTGTTTTCCTCTCATTTAAGATATATACATAACCAATCAAACTTCATCACACACAAATTCCAAAATAAAGTAATATTTTGGTTGGTTGTAAATTTCAATACTTTCAAATGTGTTTTCCCCATGCAATTTTTCATAGGACATTTAGACACGGCTACAGCCTGAACGGATGAATGGATTTACACCAAAGTTGGCAAAATGATAGGTACTGGTATGTAGTAGGGCCTTTTCTATATTTCTTTGAAATTGCTCCTGTGGTTTTTATGAAAGGCAACTTCAAAAAAACATTTATATCAATAGGCGCGCTCCGAGCGCTCACCGGTATGCGTACCGGGGAGCGCACCCGGTGCGCTACGGGAGTGCGCAAGCGGAAAGCTGATAGGCTGTATGATGTCTGTCAACATTCTTAACAGTCCGGACAGTCCGCCATTTTGTGTCTAAGGAAAATCGAGACACCTGAGGTAAAAAAAAAGGGGGACATGATTAAAAGGGGGCAGGGTAGACACCCCCTGACCCCCTAGGTTTTTTGAGGGAGGCTTAGAAGGACCCTGAAGGGCTCAAAAACTATTTTTTTTTTAAATGTTCGCGGGGTAAGCGCTGGGTGCGTTCCCGGGTACTCTCTCCGGTACGCGCACCCTGAGCACACCATGGGGAAAAACAGTGTAAAAAAATAGAGTAAAAAAATAATGTAGAGTGTTTAGAGGTAAGTTAGCTCTGAAAAGAGCTGTTGTGTTATGTGGGTGTTTTTTCTTCCTACAAGTAGGTACCAATGCAGAGTCTTATATTCAAGAGGAAAACTCTGTTCCCCTCATCTGTAAAATGCACACCATCTCTCCTATAGATGTCCTGCATGTTGTAACGCAGTTGTTGTGGTAAATGGAACCCATACCATAGTCTCTGAGGTAAGCAGAAACAGATTTATTCACATGTTTCCTTGCTTTCTCAATCTGTGGACAAAATTGGTTGGACCAGTTCCATTTTTGCCTTTGGCATATATTAGAAAATACCAAAGCAGTTTTTGGAAAAAGTTACATCAATTGCCCAAAGATGTCCTTTAAAAGCATTTCCAGACCTACCCCAGTCAAAGTGCCTAGGTCATTTCCACCACAGTGCACAATTATAAGGTCAGGGTGTGGAAAATGCATAAAGGATTTTACCAATGGTATCAATTGGTGACTTCTCAATCCTCTCTGTCCAATCCATACAATGTCCACATTTGGTAAATCAAGGTTGTAAATACCTCTGTTAGCTGCGTATGTTTGACTCCAGTGGACATAGCTATGACCCACAAACCAGATTTGTGGCATCTTAAAGGTAGATGTGCTTCTAGTCAGATGAGTTGTGGAAATGAAATGGCAGTTTGATTATGAAAAAAAGTGGTTGAGAATCAGTGCACTTGAAAAACCAGAAATGATTGGTGCTTTCTTAAAAATCTCCACTGAAAATTAGGGTGCATGCTTTTTTGTTGTTGTAAAAAGTCATTTCAATGGTTGAGAAAAAGTCATTTAAACAAACATTGCAGTTGATTTGCTAGTACATTGAGAGGTCAAACACCCTTGATGGATTATTTTGCAACATAGTATGATGAACTTGTGAACTGTTTGCTGGGTTAGGAGGGAGTTACCATGGTTACAGGGTAAATGAGCACTGGGGGGATGGGTGAATGTTATGTGAGTTTCAAAGTCTTGAAATGTACAACCAATTAAAATGTGCAGTTTGGTTTTGTATTTGTGTGGGAACATTTTTGATTGGTTAGGTACAGGAATATGGGTCTGAAATGAGTAAGAATCTGTGCCATTATTGAAAGACTCCAGTGACAGAAGCGTCATTCAGAGATTCTGCTTAAGAAAATCTGTTGAGTGTGACTGACACCGTTTTACATCTTCCAAAGCATTTTTAAAGGTGAGTAATGATTGTTTTAAAAAAAGATAGAGAGCTTAAAGATTTTTGACAAGTATCACAGTGAGTGTCTGTGTGAATTAAGAAATTATATTTTTACCTTTTTCCATAATGTTATCTGTGTGTGCTTACAGTTTGTATTTTTTAGGTTATAAGTTAGACTTCTTTTTAAATTGTTGTTTATGCTTGGATTCAATGCTGGTATAGAGATAGTGTAATGGTTTCATTGGACTTGTAAATATGCTCCTTTTTTAGAAGCGCCTTGTGCAACCTTTAATATGGGTAAAAGCAGTGAATGTATGGAGAGGGATAAGAATAGCAGATAGAAAACCATATGAAATGGTGTGGGAGATGCATAAAGTATTTCAGTAATGGTATCAATTGAGATGGAATATAAGATAAAGAGGGGCATATTTACAAGCCGCTTGCGCAGTGTTTGACATGGGTGCAAGCAGAAAATGCATGCAGAGTAATAACATTGGCACCCAGACAAGAATATGAAATGCCGTGAGAAATGCTTAAAGGGTTTTTCTAATGGCATAAATTGAGATAGAATATACAAAAAAGGAGAGGCATATTTACAAGCCCCTTTGCGCAATGTTTGACATTAATGCTGGTATAGAGATAGTGTAATGGTTTCATTGGCATATTTACAAGCTCCTTTGCGCAATGTTTGACATTAATGCTGGTATAGAGATAGTGTAATGGTTTCATTGGCATATTTACAAGCCCCTTTGTGCAATGTTTGACAGTAATGCTGGTATAGAGATAGTGTAATGGTTTCATTGGCATATTTACAACCCCGTTGCACAATGTTTGACATTAATGCTGGTATAGAGATAGTGTAATGGTTTCATTGGACTTGTAAATATGCTCGTTTTTTGAAGCGCCTTGTGCAACCTTTAACATGGGTGGAAGCAGTGAATGCACGGAGAGGGATAGGAATAGCAGATAGAAAACCATATGAAATGGTGTGGGAGATGCATAAAGTATTTCAGTAATGGTATCAATTGAGATGGAATATAAGATAAAGAAGGGCATATTTACAAGCCGCTTGCGCAATGTTTGACATGGGTGCAAGCAGAAAATGTATGCAGAGTAATAAAATTGGCACCCAGACAAGAATATGAAATGCCGTGAGAAATGCTTAAAGGGTTTTTCTAATGGCATAAATTGAGATAGAATATACAAAAAAAGAGAGGCATATTTACAAGCCCCTTTGCACAATGTTTGACATTAATGCTGGTATAGAGATAGTGTAATGGTTTCATTGGCATATTTACAAGCCCCTTTGCGCAATGTTTGACATTAATGCTGGTATAGATATAGTGTAATGGGTTCATTGGCATACTTTCAAGCCCCTTTGCGCAATGTTTGATATTAATGCTGGTATAGAGATAGTGTAATGGTTTCATTGGCATATTTACAAGCTCCTTTGCACAATGTTTGACATTAATGATGATGTAGAGATAGTGTAATGGTTTCATTGGCATGTTTACAAGCCCCTTTGTGCAATGTTTGACATTAATGCTGGTATAGAGATAGTGTAATGGTTTCATTGGCATATTTACAAGCCCTTTTGCGCAATGTTTGACATTAATGCTGGTATAGAGATAGTGTAATGATTTCATTGGACTTGTAAATATGCTCATTTTTTAGAAGCGCCTTGTGCAACCTTTAACATGAGTGGAAGCAGTGAATGCATGGAGAGGGATAGGAATAGCAGATAGAAAACCATATGAAATGGTGTGGGAGATGCATAAAGTATTTCAGTAATGGTATCAATTGAAATGGAATATCAGATAAAGAGGGGCATATTTACAAGCCGCTTGCGCAATGTTTGACATGGGTGCAAGCAGAAAATGCATGCAGAGTAATAAAAAAAGCACCCAGACAAGAATATGAAATGCCGTGAGAAATGCTTAAAGGGTTTTTCTAATGGCATAAATGAGATAGAATATACAAAAAAAGAGAGGCATATTTACAAGCCCCTTTGCGCAATGTTTGACATTAATGCTGGTATAGAGATAGTATAATGGTTTCATTGGCATATTTACAAGCCCCTTTGCGCATTGTTTGACATTAATGCTGGTATAGAGATAGTGTAATGGTTTCATTGGCATATTTACAAGCCCCTTTGCGCAATGTTTGACATTAATGCTGGTATAGAGATAGTGTAATGGTTTCATTGGCAAATTTTCAAACCCCTTGCGCAATGTTTGACATTAATGCTGGTGTAGACATAGTGTAATGGTTTCATTGGCATATTTACAAGACCCTTGCGCAATGTTCAACAGTATGTGTGACTCTGCCTAAGATCACAGTGATGGGTGAATCAAGCTTCAGTCACAGTGTGATCTTAGGCACATGATCAGAATGTTAGATATAATGTACCATGTCTGTCTCTGCCAACAGTATGTATGACTCTGCCTAAGATCACAGTGATGGGTGAATCAAGCTTCAGTCACAGTGTGATCTTAGGAACATGATCAGAATGTTAGATATAATGTACCATGTCTGTCTCTGCCTAAGATCAAACTGTGACTGAAGCTTGATTCACCCATCACTGTGATCTTAGGCAGAGTCACACATACTGTTGGCAGAGACAGACATTGTACATTATATCTAACATTCTGATCATGTGCCTAAGATCACACTGTGACTGAAGGCCATTTGATTAATCATCGAAAATTGAGTTGTGATTCTCCAGACAAAAGGGAATTTTATTACTTAGCTCTTTTGCAACTCTTTAAGCCTTGGCGTAGAGAAGAGGAACTACTTGGAGATTTTCTTACTTATGAAGATTCGTTCAATGCAACCAAGGATACGATAGAATGTCCTGTTTTTTCAAATTATCTGCAAATGTTGAACGAGGAAATACAGCAAGAAGCTACAATTGCAGCAGAGATTGCTAGAGACAGTTCTCAAGATAGTTAGAGTTCTGCTTCATTGAGTCAGGATCCACTAGGAGGACCAATTATACAAAATGAAGCTGCTACTGCCATGGATGTAGTTGAAAGAGCCATGGAACAAGCTCAGGAGGATGGAGTTCACTTAGAAGATTTGGAAAAAGAACTAAACGTTGAGCAGAGACAAATATATGACGAAGTCACAGAACACATTGAGCATGGTTTATCTCATGAGAAAAAAGAGTGCTCATGTACATCATTTGTACCTGTCCGACTATATGTGAGTGGAGGAGCAGGAACTGGGAAAAGTTTTCTGATTAAAGCGATTGCAACATTGTGCAGAAAACAACTGAGTCATCGCTCTCTTGTGTTGTTATTGCTCCAACTGGGTTGGCAGCACACAACATTAAAGGGATTACTTTACATCGCTTATTGATGCTGCCAGTGGAGCATGATAACAAATTACAATACCACAAGCTATCTGGAGAAGCTTGTTGTGAAGTTTCAAGAGTCCTAAAGAAAATGAAACTTCTTATCATTGATGAAGTAAGCATGGTATCAAATGTAATGCTTGCTTTTGTGCATTTAAGAATGCAGGAAATTCTTAAAACAGACTATGATGGGTTATTTGGAGGCAAACACATCATTGTTTTTGGAGATCTACTGCAACTAACTCCAGTGAAAGGACAGCCAGTGTTACGCATGAAGATACCAGGAAGTGCTTAGGAAGCATTGGAAATGTTAACATATGGTTAAATTTCAAATATGCAGAACGACTTGAAAATATGCGACAGGCAAAGGATGAAGATTATAAAAATATTCTACAAGATGTAAGAATTGGAAAACTAACTGAGCATGGCAAAGAAGCTTTACATGGACGCTTAATTTCAAATTTGTTTCCAAAGGAATATATTGTCCCAGAGAATATTTTTAAGAAAAATCCTGAATACAAATCTGTCATATGCTTGATGCCAACTCTGCAAGAATGTTCAATCTTCAACACCAAAATGTTAAAGTTGGAAAATCAAGAGATTGTGAAACTGGAAGCTATTGATAAAATAGAACATGAAGGAGCAACTATTATTTTGTCAGAAAAGTTGAAATCTAGATTCTTTAGAGAAGACAATATCTAAAACTGCTGGTATGGAAAAGACTCTGTATGCATCTTTAAATTGTCTTATCATTTTACGACGTAATTTACATGTGGAAAGAGGTTTAGTAAATGGTGCAATGGGTCATGTTGTGGATTTTGTGAATTACCGAAATAGAGATGGAATTGAAAGTATAAAAATTAAATTTTATGGTATTGAAGAAGTACAACAAATCTGTGGTTGTTCTGCTTGTTTTTTGCTAGTGAAATGTTTATATGTCCGCAGAAAACAGTTTCCTGTTTCTTTGGCATATGCAGTAACTATTCATAAATCTCAAAGTTTAAGTGTTAATAGTGCTTTGGTGAATATTGGAAATTCTGTGTTCAAGGAGGGTATGGCATATGTTGCTTTATCTCGAGTCAGAACTTTATCAGGATTGTACTTGATTGATTTGATTCCACTTGTGTTCTACCCTGCCAGACGTCTCGAGGCATCTTACCTTCTTGTGCAGCGGCCGGGCTTGGCTCCGCCATACCCCTTCTGCAGCTGACCGGCCGGGCTTGGCTCCGCCATAACCTTCCTGCTGCTGACCGGCCGGGCTTGGCTCCGCCCCACCCTTGCTGCAATCGACCGGCCGGGCTTGGCTCCGCCGGTCGAACTTCAATTCCCAGCAGCCTTCAGGGGAATTGACGACTCGTGTATCCAGCGCGCCAGGAGGCGCATAAAGCGCCAGCAGGTCCCTCGTCCCGCGAGGACGCGCGCGGGACGCGCCGGGCTAAGCCCGGGCAAAGGGCGGGCCCTCTGTGGCCCTCGGTGACTGAGGTAGGCTGGGCTGGGCCAAGTTATTGACATTGTACAATCAATCATTCAAAGCTATTTGCTTTGTAGTTGCACCTTATATCGTATAAACTGACGGTTTCTGACACTATCTCCGCCAGGATTATTTTTCCAGACACACCTTCATTGTTTCAGTATTATTATGGACCAATTTTAATTGTATATTTTATGTTTATTTTCCTTTTTCTTTTTTGAGGTTTTTAAGTCTTAAACTGCTCATTTCGGTTTTTGCTAAGGATGACGGCAAAGAAACTTCGATCTGGAAGATTATTGGGGGGAAGGTCTTGCGTAAAGACAAGATCCAACCCCCTGAGAAATAAGTCTACTAATAACTTTCTATTGAAGGGACAAAGTCAGCTTTTGAAATTGTGGGACAAACCCATTGATAAGGTTTTGCCTGCCGATGGAACTGTAGGCTCTGATATTGCTCCATCTGTGGAGCCTGCAGGGGTGGAAGATAACATAGATTCCTCTGTGGTTGTGATGGACTCTACCCATGCAGGGCCTGCTGGGAAGAATTTCCTTGTGTACTCCGAAACAAATAGTGACAGTAGGTATTCTGTACCAAACTCTGAGGAAGAGCAATATAATAATATGACATCAGCTCTTAAAGCTACTGTGCCTAATACTCCGATTGGAGGTCTGTGTCCTGTGGTGGGTACTAAGGGTGATTCTTCTATGTCAAGTATTGACCTAGAGCTTTGTGGGCGCTATTTGGATGGTGGTATCCTGAAACTACCAGAGGATATTAAGTCCACAGTAGGAGCTACTCCCTCTGATCTATTGTTGTACAGTAGTACTCCCTCCATAAATTCTCAAGATATGCCCTCCTCACTTAATGACTCCAGGAGCCATATGCTTAATTTGTCAGGCATTTGTCCTCTTGCCCCTTCTGGGTATCATAAAGATGAAAAACCTATTTCTGAATCCTTGATTGCACTGGAACACTTATTGGCTTCTATACTGTCATTATTGGGCAAATTTGTCGGAAGCTCTGATTGCATTCTGGATTCAGTTACAAAAATATTGCATGCTATGTTGCTAAAAATTCCGGAAAAGGTTTCTGATCCTGCTTTTAAGGCAGATTCCCATGAGGCAAAGGAGGATGGTAAAGCTTTTGCGGTAAATGCTGTCACAAATATTCCAGTGGTAGTTCAAGAAAATGAGCCTACTGGACCACCTATTTCTTCCACGTTTAATTGTGTAAAGGTTTCTGACCTCGAAATAGAGGATGAAAGTATGATTGCTCCAAACGCGAAAACTGGAAATGAGCGGAAAAAAAAGGGTTTCAGGACGGAGATAAAGTAAAAGAAAATGAGAAAAAAAGTGATAGTCCTAAAAAGAACAAAGGGAAAAAAAGGAAACCTGTGCGTAAATACAGGAAGAAAAGACAGAGGCAAATAATCTTCCATGATCCTATTGCTTTAGCTGGTAACGATGAAATTGTTATTGAGACCATAACTGGGTCCCTGAGTCCGGATGTTGTTACTCTTGCCTCTGCCTTTGGAGAGGAGGTCCCTTCTAATGGATCTCCCGTTCCTTTAGGAGTCCTTCCCCATGACGAGGGAGGAAGGTTGATTTTTCCTCCAACAACAGAGATAATAAGACCTATTCCAGTGGTATCAGGGTCTCTTAACCCTCGAGCTTCTCCTTTCTCGTTACCAGAAGATTTTGTTGTACATTCCCGAGATTCGATGATAAAGGAATCAAAAATTTATGTTGATACCTTAATTGTGGACTTTTTACCATTGTTTGATTCTGACCTGCATTTAAATAGGTCATGGTTGCTCGATTGTTTCAAAGATTTTGAGTCCTTAAAACGTATTCAATCGAGCGATATTGATTTGGTTACCCTGTTAGGTGGTGACAATGTGTCTAGTATAAGGGTGAAATTCTATTCTAAAATTATTGTAAACCTTATACTACAACAGGTCGAGAACTTTCAATGTAGAGGAATCGATGTTTTACCTATATTCTCTTTAGGAAAGACTACTTTATCACAAAATGGGTTCGTTCAACAGGGCAATGGGCAAGAGGGGACCCTTCCTTCTTTCAATGACCTAAAGATTTGGGTTTCAAAAGGCAAACGTCTGGATTCCCAGGTTTTGCCTTCTCCGTTAAATCAGAATGCGCTCCTTCTAGAGGACAATCAACGGTGGAATTGGCTCCCCGGTGCTTTGTCTAATAAAATCACAGACAACCCCAAATTGTTTCAGCATCTTTAACAATAATTTGAAAATTATATCTTGGAATGCAGCAGGGATACATAATAGCCCAGAGAAACTAGAGTTTTTGTTTTCTCTGGAGGCTAGTGTGATTTGCATCCAAGAAACATGGTGTGTAAATAATCTATGTGCAGGGAAAGACTACTTTGTGCTTGAGGCTGCTGCCTCCCCTTCAAAGAAAGGCCATGCAAAAGGGGGAATTGCTTGCTTTTTGTCTAATAGTTTGCAGTGGAAATTTTCCCATTATGTAGATTCAAGTAATCTTTTTTAAGCAATTACAATAGATAATTTTGATAGTATTGGTAATAAGCACTCTGTCGTAATTATTAATGCTTACATCCCCCCTGAAGAATGTTTTAATATTTTATTGAAGCAAGTGTTTCTCTATATTAAACAGATTAAAGAGGTTTATCCATCCCCTGAAATTATATTAGTTGGGGATCTGAATTGTAAAGTATCTAATTCAAGTATAGATTTATTTAGAAATAGACCTAAAGAAGAGGTCTACCTGATTCCACAATTACTCTTCCCAGATAAAATAAAAACTAACAAAAGAGGGAAGATATTGTTGGAAGAACTGTTTGCGGTGGAGGGGCTTATCCTAAACGGTAGGCTTCCCTCTGATTTCCCTGCTAAATTCACTCATAGGTCTTCTCACAGCGAGTCAATTCTGGATTATGCGATTTCTGATTATGGTTTTTTCTCGCTGGTCCAGGATCTGATGGTATTCCCAACAGCATTGAGTGACCACAATGTAATGAGTATAAGCATCTCTTTACACCCGCCTCCCACTGACACCTGGTCATTTAATAATAAAGAAGTTAATTTCCATAAAAACTCGGGTAGATGCTTTTGGAATCCAAGTGCCAAGAAGGGTGTGCAGTTTATTCTCCATAAAACCATACTAGAACTAAGTGATTGGCCGGGTTTTGAAATTATTTGCTTTGAAAAATTTATGAGGGAGATTACCTCGGTTGCAAAAAATTCTAGTCTACCAAAGAAAAAGTTTTACTATCCTAGTGCAATGCTCCGCCTAAATAAGGAAATAAATAAATTAGTGCGGGAGCAATTTTTATGTAGATCTAGTGAATTAGCAAATAAATTATCCCTGCTGAAAAGAAGGAGAAGTAGACTAAGAATAAAACTTAAAAAAGAAAAAGAGGACTCACTGTGGATAAATCTAAGGGAAGCGGTTGTGCATGGTAAGGCTAGAGAATTTTGGTCTATAATTGGTAAGGGATGTGGAGTAAGAGCTAGCCCCCTTCCTATCCCCATTTCTGAAGAGGTATGGACATCTTTTATTTCAAAGTTATATGATGGGAATGGCACAATGTCAGAGGATAGTAGGTTTGGGCGAGAAGTTGAGCTCCCTATTGATTTCCCTCGGAGAAAACAATTGAAATGGCTATTAAAAACATGCGCTCCTCGGGAGCTATGGGACCCGATGAGTTACCCATATCTGTTTTGAAGCAGGATCCGACTCTATAGAGCAAGATACTTTTTCCATTGTTTACATCTTGCTTCATCTCTAAAGTGGTGCCTGCTTCATGGAGGGGAAGCATACTGGTTCCATTATTTAAGAAGGGAGATAGGGACAAACCTATGAATTACCGTTTGATAGCCCTTCTTGACTCAATCGGAAAAGTCTTTGCAAAATGTCTTTTAATATTAATTAATGATTGGGTTGAAATAAATAACATCTTACCATTGGAACAGACAGGCTTCCGCAAAGGGCACGGCACACTAGATAACCTCACCGCCCTTCAGGTGATCTTGGACAAATACATACGTGTTCGAGGGGGGGGGGTGTTCGCTGCTTTTATCGATTTCTCCACGGCGTTCGACAAAGTGGATCGTTTTACGCTGTGGAGAAAATTAGCAGCATTAGGTATGCCGTCTCATTTATTGGATCTTGTACGGTCATTACATACGGATACCTGGTGTCGTGTGCTGCAAGGCGGAGAGAGGGGTCTCTCACAACCAATTCCATCCTTAAACGGACTTAAACAGGGTTGCCTTTTGGCTCCACTATTGTTCTCCCTGTACATTGCTGACCTCCCAGCTTCTCTGTCTGCTTGTGCGGGCATTGCCCCGGTTGTGGGGGGCTCTACTATCTCCTGTTTGATGTATGCAGACGATATCCTCATACTTGACCTAACACCCAGGGGTTTGGCTAATCGTCTGCAGGCTTTACATCTATTCGCTGAGTCCCATTTTATGAGGATAAATGCGTCAAAAAGTAAAATTATTTGCATTTCAGGAAAGTAGAAATCTAGGTCAGAAAACTTCGGATGGTCCATTGGTGGTCAGAAATTAGAGGTAGTTAAATCTTATACTTTTTTAGGTAAAATAATTTCGGCCAATATGAGCGAAAAGCCCCATATAGATTATAACTCTCGTAAAGCCCTTGCACATGGCAGAGGTTTGTGTTCCCTTTACTGTGCTACAGGGAAAAGACATTTTGCTTGCTTATTGGAGGTGTTTAAGGCAAAAATTCCTGCCACGCTACTATATGGAATAGAACTTGTAGAGTTGAAGCATTGGGGTTTTTGTCACACAGTTGAAGGAAAAGTATTAAGATCTCTATCTACTCTTAACACAGCCTGTTCGCTGGCCGCATGTAGGCTTGAATTCGGTCTTAGGAGTAGCTGGGTTCAGGGATTATGTGCTTTAGTTAGATGGGTGGCCAGTTTGGCCAGAGGCGAACCGGGATCATTGAGAGCTCTCCTTAAAGGAGAATTATTGGGCAACTTTAAAGAGTTTTCTCAAATAGTTAGGAATTTTAGAAAAGCTGTGACTCTCTTAGAGTTGGATGAAAGTACTCTTTTTTCAAATTCCCCGACTCAGCTAAAATCCGTGCTGAAACAGGCTTCATGGAAACTCTGTTTTAAATTAGATAAGAATGCCCTTCAAGAAAAGAGGGGATGTGATCTCCTTCTTAATACTTTTTCCTTAAAGCTTGCTCAACCGTATGTGACATGGAATATTCCACATGGAGTTCGAAGACTATGGTTTCTTTTAAGACATGATTTATTACCTTTAAATTTTCTTTTATCAAAATGGTATGGATCGTCTTCGTTATGTGACCTATGCAATATGGCCGTACAGGATCGAACTCATGTATTATTCTTATGCCCTGCACTGTGCTCTTTGCGACTGAAATGGTTAAAGTCGATTTGTCTTCAATTGGGTATCCTTAATGTGAATATCTTTTGGCAGGCTTTGCTTCCAAATTTTTAACTTTTTTAAAGGTTTTTTAGCTATTTATTAATGAAATATGGAGGTGTTTGCTGCTGATTATCTTGCATGTTGTTAATTGTTGTAAATTGTCTATGGATTTTCTTTCAAATATATCTGCATTTATGTATTTCTATTATGTATTTTATGTGGCCCTCTTTTGAGAGCCAAAACATAATAATAAATAAATTGAAAATTGATTGATTTAGATGAGACAAAGATTAATGCAGATCTAAATTGTGTAAAAGAATATAATAGGTTAAGAAGAGAGTATGCTCCAAATTTACCTGAATATCCTCTGTTTGAAAAGCGTGTGGTAGGCCGAAAAAGAAGAAATGAGAAAAATTGTAGTGAAGTTGTAGCAAAAAGAAAAAAGGTAGATGAACCAGTAATTGTAAGCAGAAACTAAATGGATTCAGTTAAAGATGTTGTTGGATTTCAGTTTGAAAATAGTTCTGGTGTCAACTGACATGCTAATGTAGTGCTTAATGCTGTTTTCTTTCTCCAAACTGTACAAGAACAGATTGCTGAAAATCGTGATCAAACACTTTGTTGTTTAATAAATTCTGTATTAGAGAAATGTAGTAGTGATAGAACAAAAATACAAAGTGTTTCTGAAATTCGAAAGGTTTTAGACATATGTTCTGGTCTAAATCAATTTACACAGAATATTCAGCAAGATTGTCAGGAATTTCTAATGTATTTGCTTGTTGTTTTGCAAGATGAAGGTGTAGATGTAGAAAATCTTTTTGGCCTTACTTATAAATGGCAACATGACTGTGACAATTGCTCCTTTTCAAGTAGTACTACAGTAGACACTGAAAGATTTATATATTTGACTTTACCAGACTGCAAATCAGTGTCTTTTAATAGTCTAGTTAGAGAAGCAAATCAAAACATGTTCTGTACTCAATATAAATCTGCAATGCTATCAACTTTATTTTTACGAAGATATGGACAGTATGTTATTTTCATGTTCCAACGATGTAGACCTGATGGAACTAAATTGACAACATTAATTAAAAATTTTGTGGCTTCTCAATTATCAATTTCAGGAAGAACCTTTACAACTGCAGCAATTATTTACCATGATGGTCCTTCAACAAGATCAGGACATTACACATGTTATTTAAAATGTCAAAAAGGCTGGAAGCCATGTAATGATACTCAATTGACCTTCAAACAATGTTTGCCTTCTGACTTACTAAATTCTTACCTAGTGTTCTTACAACCGAAATTTTAGGGAAGGTAATTTGCCTATGAAGATTGCAGCTGTTAACTTAGTTTGCTCTTCAAAATTACTTTCTGAAAGAGAGTGATGAAGATAATAAAAAACATGTAGTTCTCATAGAGATAGTATATGTATATCATATAGTGTGTGCTGTGAGTATTATACAAATTATTTATAAAAAGTAAGCTAGAGGTGGAAATAAAACTCTTGTTTCATAATGTGAAAGATGTTGGAGCTTTTCTTTCAGAAAGTTGTGTAAATGAGACATTAAGAATACTCTGGACTAATTTCCATATAAAAGGACTTTCCATATACTATTTGGCCTCGTGGAAAAGTGGATGGATCAAAAGTGAGTTTAGATATGTTTTTTAAAATTTTACATTATTTAAGAAATGATTTATTGTTTTTTTTAAACACAATCATTTTGATTGTGTTTTTTTTCCCGCTGTTATACGATGAGTACTATTGAAGTCACTGTTTTAAGTGAAATTCAATATATTCTGAGAACAGCAAAAATAAACCATTTAACATGTTGTTGAAATTATTTTGTATTTTCAATTATTATTAAATATATACTGTTTTCCCATTCTCTTATGGTCACTTATCTATTTCTACCCTCTATCACTCCTCTTAACTCACCCTCACTGGCCTTTTTTCACTCTCCCTCACCTCCCTTCCCTTATTCCACTTTCCTCACTTATTCTCATTAACCACTCCTTCACTGCCCTTTCCCTCTCTGCCATTCACTACTTTCCAGCTGTCAGTCACTCTACTTCACTCCCCTTCCCCTTGTTTTCTTTCTTTGCTTCCTCAATAATTCCCCTTCTCTCACTCACCTTATTACACTTCACTCACTGCTTCTCTCGCTTCCTCTGTCCTCTCACATCCTCACTCCCTTTCCCTCACTCCCTGTCTCCTAGCTTCAGGATCTCGATCCTCTTACTCTCTCACTCCTCTTCTGTCATCCTTACTCCCTAAAACTCACCCACACTCCCTTACTTATCTTTCTTTGCTCTCTTACTCAGTTTCTTTCTGCCAGTGTTTCCTTCATTACCTCTATGTTCTCACTCTTTCACTTCCTTTGTCTCAAGCTCATTTGCTTTTATACTCTTTTTAATTTCCTTTTTTATCTACCTCACTCTCCTGTACTCACCCTCCCTCATCCTTGTTCCCTTACTTCAGTTCGTTCAGTTATCCTCAATCATCATCTTTAACTACCCTTCTTCTTTCTTTCGTCACGTACTCACCTTTTCCTAGTCCCTTTGCTTCACTTTTCTTCCCTTTCTTCCCTTCCTTTGCTCTCTCAGTCATTCTCCTTCCCTTACTCACCTTACTGCCCTTTACTCACTGTTTGTCTTACTCCCTCTATTCTCTCATATTCTTACTTGTCTTCCCTCACTCCCTCTCTGTTACCTTCACTCCCATTGTGTCCTCACTGTCTTACAAGCCTACATTCACCCTCACTGAAATTCCATGCCTCATTGTCATTAATCCACTGTTATTCACTCCTACTTCACTGTCACTCACTCCCCTTTCTTTTCTCCCCTTTCTGCCTTTAGTTTTCGTAATGCATATTTCTTTAGGATCTTACTCACCTTTAGTTTATTTCTCTCTCCTGCTCTTGTTCACTCTCACTGAATGTATCTATGTCATTATCCTTTTAGTAATTTGCTCTCTCTCTAATTCTTTTTAACTCTCTCTGACCTTCACCATTCCTTTGTTTTTCGTTCTGAACACTTCACTTCTACTTTATCTCTTACTAACCTTTTATGACTTTTAATGTCGTACTTTTGTCTCTTGTATTGTAAAATATATATTATAAATATTTTAACTTTTTTTTGTCTTTCACAGATATAAATTTTAATGGAAATTTGAAATTAAGTTGACATTACTTATAAGGTAAGTTTGATGTACAAAATTTATTTTCTCTATACTGTTTTCCTTAACCTCACTCCTCTTCTTTGATGCTCCCACCCTCTGTTCCCTTATTGCGCTTGCCTCACTTATTCTGAATCCCCACGTTTACTCCCCTTTTTCACACTCTTCTCTTACACTGACCTTCTTTCAGACCTTCTCCTTTACTTTCTTTCCTCTCTCTTCTCTTACTTCATTGTTTTACTTTTTTCCCTTCCTTTACTCTCTTTACTCCACTTCACTTACTCCTTCTCTTTCTTTCTCTGTCCTCTTACTTCTACACTCCCCTTCCCTCAATCTCTTTCTGTTAGCCTCATTCTCTCCATCCCCTTAGTCTCTCACTCCTCTTCTGTCACGCTCACTGCCTATTTCTCAGCCATACTCCCACACTCACCTTCTTTCAGACCTTCTCCTTTAGTTTGCTTCCTCTCTCTTCCCATCCTTTGCTCCTTCACTCTTTTCCCTTCCCTTATTCCCCTTACTCCACTTCAGTAACTCCTTCTCTCAATCCCTCTGTCCTCTAACTTACTCACTCCCTTTTTCTCACTCTCTCTCTGTTACCCACATTCTCTCTGTCCTCTTAGTCTCTCACTCCTCTTCTATCACGCTCACTCCCTATAACTGAGCCATATTCCCACACTCACCTTCTTTCAGACCTTCTCCTTTACTTTCTTTCCTCTCTCTTCCCTTCCTTCACTCCTTCACTGTTTTCCCTTCCCTTACTCTCCTTACTCCACTTCATTAACTCCTTCTCTTACTCTGTCTGTCCTCTTACTTCTACACTCCCGTTACCTCATTCTCTCTCTGTTAGCCTCATTCTCTCCGTCTGTTTAGTCTCTCACTCCTCTTCTGTCACTCTCACTCCCTATAACTCAGCCATACTCCCACACTCATCTTCTTGGAAACCTTCTCCTTTACTTCCCTTCCGCTCTCTTCCCATCCTTTGCTCCTTCACTCTTTTCCCTTCTCTTACTCCCCTTACTCCACTTCAGTAACTCCTTCTCTCAATCCCTCTGTCCTCTAACTTACTCACTCCCCTTTTCTCACTCTCTCTCTGTTACCCACATTCTCTCCGTCCTCTTAGTCTCTCACTCCTTTTCTATCACGCTCACTCCCTATAACTCAGCCATACTCCCACACTCACCTTCTTTCAGACCTTCTCCTTCACTTTCCTTCCTCTCACTTCTCTTTCTTTACACCTTCACTGTTTTCCCTTCCCTTACTCTCCTTACTCCACTTCACTAATTCCTTATCTTACTCCATCAGTCCTCTTACTTCTATACTCCCCTTCCCTCATTCTCTCTCTGTTAGCCTCATTGTCTCCGTCCCTTTAGTCTCTCACTCCTCTTCTGTCACGCTCACTCCCTATAACTCAGCCATACTCCCACACTGACCTTCTTTCAGACCTTAACCTTTACTTTCCTTCCTGTCTCTTTCCTTCTTTTTCTCCTTCACTCTTTTCTCTTCCCTTACTCTCCTTACTCCACTTCACTAACTCCTTCTCTTACTCCCTCCGTCCTCTTAGTTCTACATTCCCCTTCCCTCTTTCTCTCTCTGTTAGCCTCGTTCTCTCTGACCCCTTAGTCTGTCACTCCTCTTCTATCACGCTCACTCCCTATAACACAGCCACACTCCCTCACTTATGTTTCTTTCCTCCCTTACTCAGGGCCTCATTTATGAGAAATGACACATCGCTGCGTGAAAGCAGCGATGCGTCACTTCTCAGTGCGCTCTCCTTGCGACATTCCTGATGCGTCATATTTAATGTATGATGCATCATGTTGCAAGGAGTTACAGATACGTCAGTATTTCTGACGTATCTGTAAGCGCAAAAGTGACGCATTGCTGGAGTGTGTCACAAAAGTGACGCAACTCCAGCAATGCATCCTTTCACATGGGGCAAGCCCCATGTGAAAGGGCCTGCGTCAGTCTTACGCCTGCTGTGAGGCAGGCGCAAGATTTTGACGCAACGGCGTCCTAAAAGTGACGCAGTGAAATCTATGAGATTTCACTGCGTCACTTCTACGACCCTTCCTTGCGTCAATACGCCCCCTTTGCATACATTATACCTGGCGCAGGTATAATGTAGCGCAGGGGTTTACAAAGTGACGCATCTACCTAGATGCATCACTTTGTAAATATGACTCAACAAGGCGCATTTTTTACACCACTGGTGCGCACCGGCGGCGTAAAAGTGACGCATGGCCTCATAAGTGAGGCCCTTAGTCTTCTACTCTCACTTTTTCTTTCACTTTCTCTGTCTCTTCAGTCCCTTACTCACCTTGTCTCACACTCACTTGCCTTTATCCAGTCTGAATCTCTACTCTTTCCTAAACGTCACTGCTCTTTTCTTACCCTTCCACACCCCCGTTCCTTTACTACATTTTCTTCACTTATCCTCATTCCACATGTTCACTCTCCTTCTCCTCACTCTCCTTCCCCACACTCATCTTCTTTCAGTCCCCCTACTTCACTTCCCTTCCCCTCTCGTCCCTTTCTTTGCTTTCTCACTCATTTTCCTCTCCTCTCTCACTGCACTCCACTTCAGTTACTCTTTTTCATTTTTTTAAGAATACAGCTCTTTTTTGAGAATTGGAGGTAGTTCTAAAAAGAACTTTTTTTTCTTCTTTTTTTCTCAACAAAAACAAAAACAGGGAATGGCAAACTGCTCAACAGGAGCAAAAAAAAAATAATCAAAATTAGGGCTGGGGACGGCAGCGATGGTTCTCTATTGTTCGAACAATGTTCATAATACTTTGTTCACCATAACTAAGTAGTTCATCGCAATGTTTGCATTTGATTGTGGCGTCATTAAAAATAGGCTGAATATTTGGGATCAGCTGTTCTGGTCGCCCCCTCACCGATACAGTTGCTCCTCCAGTTGAAGTAGAAGCACCATCCCTTGGAGCCTCTCGTGCCAGAGCCCTGACACTCTCCCGGGCATAGTTCTGGGGGTGCCTCCTCTGGACGTGCCGAATCATAGTTGAATTACCAAAACTGTACTTCCTTCTGGGGTCTCCTCGGGAAAGTACAGTTTGGCAGATTTTACATTCAACTTTTGGTGCATTTACTTTTTTAAGTCCCTCAGGTATAGAAAAAAAATTCCAAATAAAATGTTCTTTCACCTCGGGCTGAGGAGGCTCTTCATCAATGAAACCATCTGACTCCTCACTGCTGCTGGATGCTCTGGCAGCCATTCTATCCACAAATTGTTAGCACAGAAAAAAAGAGGTCTTGCTGTCACCAAAGTGAAAGAAGAAGTGAAAGAAAAGGGTGGGGTTTTCATTAGTTGTAAAAAAAACTGTTAACAACCAATGAAAATAGTTATTTTAAGGTCACATGACTTGACACGCTTACGCTGCGCGCACCGGAGCGCTTCCGGGGGCGCTTACGCGGCGCGAACATAGACGCTTCCGGGGGCGCTTACGCTGCGCGCCTGAGTGACGTTTTGGTAGCTTTACGGAAATGCAAAATCATTTTCATTCGGAAAATCAAAAATACTGCTTTTATAAGTATGGTACTGAATGTCTTGCATTATTATTTAGTTTTCATACATATTTTTTTTATGAACGCAGAAATAGCGCTCTCGCTGCGCTCTCGGGAGACCTTACCGGTGCGCGCACCCTGAGCGCTCCAAGACAAAATGTTACGGGTAAGCTTACCGGTGCGCGCACCCTGAGCGCACCAGGAAAAAATGATAAAAAAAAAAAAGAAAAATACAGGGAACAAATAATTTAAAAAAAAAATAATAATTATAATTAATAGTTATAAAAAACAGCTAATAAAAAAAAATCGTAGGTTACAAAGTCGATATACAAAGGAATTAACTTTTAAAAACACTATGAAATTCACTGAAGAAACCATAGGTTTCACAAATGTTATAGTTAGGAATTAGCATTTAAAAAACCTTTGATATTCACTGAAAAAACCATAGGTTTCACAAACATTATAGTTAGGAATAAGCATTTAAAAAACCTTTGAAATTCACTAAAAAAACATAGGTTTCACAATCGTTATAGTTAGGAATTAGCATTTAAAAAACCTTTGAAATTCACTGAAAAACCATAGGTTTCACACCAGTTATAGTTAGCTGAACATTTTACTCATACAAAACCATTGAAATTCCCACGTTATAGTTAGTTGGACTCACTATAACTTGCGCGCCCGCAATCCACTGCTGATGATGTCACATATTACATCATTCATGACATGGTCAGTGACATCACTGATGACATCACTGATGACATCTCAAATGACATCACTGATGACATCATCCATGTGATAATATAATGCACCTCCTCACACTCTAATCTAACCTTTTATATATCCAGTGTTGAATACAGACTACCATTCCTGAAACCATTGACACAGCAATACCACTTACTACATACACACTCACTGATTCATAAGTCTACACACACATCCACTCATTCACCCATACAATCACTCATACATACAGTCACTCATCAATAGAACGCTATCATATGCACTCATACACCTATACAGACATTCACACACAGTGCCAGTCATCCATGGAGTTACTCTCTAATCTACTCAGTAATGAAAAGAATCAATCACACTCCCATTTCCTCATCTATACAGTTATACACACATAACCTTACTTATTCAAACATATACTAACACATACTTACTCTCTTTTACAATCACTGATACAAGTACACATTGATCCATACAGTCACCTACGCAATCACAGGCTCTCATGTATAGTCATTGATATATGCCAACTGTCACATGCACTGTTTTTTACATGTGTACACACTTGGACATGTAGCACTGAGGCATCCATTCACTCACCAACACACCCATGCACACAGTCAACCGCACATACAGCTGTTTCCACATGTACTCTTGAACCCATACACCAAGTGAATCAACTACTCACACATCTATGCACAGAGTCACACACCTCCCAGCCACTCCCACACACACTCACCCTCACATACACATACTTGGGCAACCAATCAATAACCCATATAGCCAGTCATATATCTACTAATCAACACATGCAGCAGCTTACACAACAACAGACATAATGATGCACACATTCAGACAGTTTAGTCACTAACCTATGCATTCAGTAAGACACATTTAATCATTCACTCATACAGTCAGTTACGCACCTACTAAATCCTTCATGCAGACACTCATGCATACACTCATTCTTCAATATGTAAAACATATTTTAACTTTACAGGAACACACATTCACTGGATGGTGTCATCAGTGATGTCATCAGTGATGTCATTTGAGATGTCATCAGTGATGTCATCAGTGATGTCATTTGAGATGTCATCAGTGATGTCATCAGTGATGTCACTGACCATGTCATGAATGATGTAATATGTGACATGATCAGCAGTGGATTGCGGGTGCGCGATATATAGTTAGTACAACTAACTATATATGGAATTTCAATGGTTTTGTGTGAGTAAAATAAGGTTTTGTAGCGTAACGTAAACACAATAGGTCATGTGACTTGTTAATAACACTTTTCATTGGTTCATTTCACTTTTGGTTTCCTAATGATGTAAGACTAGGTCATGTGACCTAAAAGTAACACTTTTCATTGGTTTAGAAGTATTGTTTTTCCCAAATGATGAAAACCCCTCCTTCTTTCCTCACTCTGACTTTCATCTTTGTGAGAGGAAGACCCTTTGTGATCACTGAGCAATGGCTTCATTAGTAGCTTCAGCTGGTGCACCCCCACCACCTCCACCACCTTCAAGGAAGAGAGGACCACCTGCTGAAGTTATCATTCAGCAAGAGGAGGAAGAAGAAGAAGAAGAGGAACAGCAGGAAGAGAGGCATTTTTTGCCTGAGGAGCCCAGGAGGTCTCATCTGAAAGAAATTTTTTTAAATATCCTCGGGGCCAAAAAAAAGTCAATGCACGGTACGTAACTTGCCTGATCTGTAAGAAGGATTTGTCCAGAGGGACAGATAAGAAGTACAGTTACGGGAATTATACTATGCATCGCTATATGGAGAGGTGGCATCCTATCAACTACAGTGCTGCACAGTTACGTGACCAGCAAGATAATCCCCCTTCTATGGCCAGAAGATCAGTTGTACAGGAAGTGACGGGACCAGAGGCGAGGGAGACGGTCCCAAATATACAGATGAGGTTCGGGGAAGTGAAACAAGTGTGCGTGCGTTGTAACCAATTAATTTGCTACAGAGAAAGTAGCATCACTCTGATCAACAGAGCTATCGACAATCATGGTTGTCCAAAACGCCCCAGAGAATAAATTCTTTTTTTTTTGTTGCTCCTGTTGAGCCCTTTACAATGAATCGTTTTCGTTTCCCCCCCCAAAAAACCCCAAAAAATATAAAACCGTTCAAAAAATACAAAAAAAGTAAAAAAATGTTCAGAAAAATAATAAAAAAAATATAAAACAACAAAAACAATAAAAAAAAGTTCTTATCAGAACTACCTCCCCTTTATAAAAAAATTGGTAGAATATTTAGCAATCTGCCAACATCTATTTCTTTTGGTTCGCTTCCCGGTTCGCTCCCCGGTACGCGAACCGGGAGCGAACCAAAAAAAAATTGTTTTTAAAAAAAGAAGAGTAAGTATAAGGGAAGTAAACAGAGAGTAATGTTAAAAGAAAGACAGCTTTAGGGACTAAACCAGAGATACTGTTTAACAGATTTATTTACAGAAGAAAAGATGGAAGAGGATATAATTGTGAAAAACAAAATAGATAAGGAAGTGAAAGAAAAAAAGGAGAGTAGAAGAATAACAAAGAAGAGTTTCTTAGAGAATGTGAGTGAATGTTCAAAATAAGATTAAAACATGTGGAATAACAGAGAGAAAAAACAGAAAGCAGAAAAGAAGAAGTAACAGAAAAAGAATAATTGAAACAGCAAAGAAATCTAAATAACATAGGGGCATATTATCAACATAGGCAATAAAAGTTTTGAAGCTTTTATCGGCAGAAATGTGTCGCTAAAGCCGCTTTTGCGGCAGAAAACTGCAGCTAAAACCGCTTTTGCAGCAGTTTTCTGCCGATAAAAACAGCAATAATTTTATTGGCTGTGTTCATAATATGCCCCTTATTGTTCTTCAACTACACAGAGAAAGCATAATGAACAAGTAGTGAAAGAGTGATCAGTCAGAGACACTAAGAGTAATAGAGACGGAGTGAGTGAACAAGAGTGAGGAACTATGAGAAGAGAGGGACTGAGAAAAGGAGTGGAAGTAGTACAGTAAGTAAGTAATGGAGAAAGGAATGAGGGAAGTAGCAAAGGCAGGAAAGTGATGGTTAAAGAAATGAAGCAGTGGAACTAATAGTAGTTAAATGTGATAGAAATGTAACGAAAAGAGTACAAAACATTTACCTTATAATTGTCGTTAACTTAGTCACTTGTTATTTTTATACTTTCAATCTGTGAAAGAGAGAACAAACATTTGAAAAATATTAAAACATGTATTTAAAAATTAGAAAAGACAAGGGAAAAGATTGAAGGACAAACAGTTTTTCAACAACTTTGACACTTACAGAAGCTTCTGCTTCTCCAGGCCCCCTACACAGTCCTAAAGATATACATTTTAAACTAACAGTATCTTGATGCAGATGAACTGAGGCCTATCTTGGAACATGGTGCATCTTTTGCACTGCTGTTGTCTCACAAAAGTGACGCAATGGCAGCGCAAAAGAGGTGCACAATCATCATAAAACTGTTCCTAACATTTTAAATGATTGTTTCAGGATGCCAATAAGGTGTGTCCTATCCAGACGTTGGTTTCAGGTGAGGCCTACTCAGGGTTGCAGATGAAATTTAGGCTTGTTGAAGAGTATAGAGGAGATAATACATGTGCAGGCCTAATAACGAAGTGAGTCATGTCCACTGCACTCTTGAACAAATGTCAGACCTCCTCTGTCTCCTGGAACAGGCCTAAACCTCATCTACACAATGTGATGTGTAATGTTAGGAAACACAGGTAATATAATTGAAAAACGTGCAATTTTTTTTGCTCATTCCACAATCACATCACCTGTGTTTCCTTAGCTTAGGTATCTCATTGTGGAAATGTAGTCTATCATATGAAAGACTATGTAGAATGTGAGCACTGTATGCAACAACTTTGACACTTACAGAAGCCTCAGCTTCTCCATGTCTACTACACATTTCTAAATGTAGATCATAAGTACAAAAAGTACAGAATTAATTATACATGTTAAATGGTTTATTTTTGCTGTTCTCAGAATTTATCAAATTTCACTAAAAACAGTGACTTGAAGGTATTCATCATATAACAGCGGGGAAAAAAAAACACAATCAAAATGATTGTGTTTAAAAAACCCATATAACATAACCAATCAGAAATCAGAACTCCTCAAAAGTAACTTACTTTCCATGACGTCGAAGGATGTCCTATGAACAGCTTACACTCGGTTGTGCTGTTTTTATTTTCAGCCCGCCACTTTCTGAAAGAAAACCTCCATCGTTTTGAAAAATATGTTACATACAATAAATGACTTCTCGCTCTCTACCACATGTTTCCACAAGGCCAAATCATGTAAGAGCCATTTATAACTCTTGGAATTCTTGTAAGCAAATCCCGTCATTTTGTATTTCCGCAACGTTCAGAAAGAAAACGTTCAAGATCACTTTCACAATCCTGGACTAGTAATATCTTACCCTTCTTGCTCACTCATGTTCTACATTTCCTATGACACTGATACTGCTTACTATGAAGCAGACTTACACTAACTCTATGACTACTACAATTATTTAATTCTCTACATCACTTTTAATCACAAAGCAATATAAAACAGTAGATAAAATTATATCAACCCCTAGAATCATTATACGCCAGTTACCTACCCTAAATTCTCTTTTCTGAAAACAGAAAGTAAGAATATTTTTAAATAAAAAGGCAACATTGTATCGTAGTCAAATGGGAATAATTTCCGAAACAGCAAATTTATTTACATTTTCAATAAGCTGTGTAATAAGCGGATCTTGTCAAATGACCATCATGCCATATAATAGCTGCAGTTACAAATGTTCTTCCTAAAATCAACGACTGTGTAGCCACAACATTTGTAATTAAAGTTGAAGACTTACTTTCATCAGGTTTATATAGTTGGATTTTTAAAATGACATTATAATCAAAAGTTTGGACCAATAATCTAGACAGCATTGCAGACTTACATTCCCTCTACTCCATGTTTTGATTGGCTGCTTGAATTAGCTTATAAAAAGAAACAGTTTTTCTGAACTCATACAAAGTGCAGTTATTTTTCCATGACGTCAAGTGTTATAGTAAGAACACCGTTTGCTTTGGGAAATACTCTGTTGTCCTTCAACTAATCTCTGCCCACCACTTTCTGTAAGAAAATCTTCTTTTTTTCCAGGAACTATTTAAAACTCAAAAATAACTTTTGACTCTGTACTACACTTATCCTCAAGGCCAAATCGTGTAGGAGCCATTAGAACCTCTTGAAATTCCTCAGAGCAAATCCTGAGATTCCTTCCCTAAAATTTTGGTTTTAAAAACACCAGGTAAGAATTTTTAAGGTCAAAAGGCAATTTTTTTTTTAAAGTTAAAACAGAATCATTGCAGAATGACCAGCCATTTCTAGACTTTAAATAAGCTGTGTAATGTCCTGATGTTATTGAAGGACCGTCATGATATATAATTGCTGCAGTTACAAAAGTCCTTCCTGATATTGACAACTGTGAAGCCACAATTTTTTTTATTAAAGTTGTCAATTTTGTTCCATCAGGCCTACATCGTTGGAACATTAAAATGACATACTGGCCATATGTTCGTATAAATAATGTTGACAACATTTCAGACTTACATTGGCTACACTCCATGTTGTGATCAGCTGCTTTTACTAGCTTATTAAAAGACACTGATTTACTGTCTGGCAAAGTTAAATATATAAATCTTTCTGAGTCTACACTAGTAGTACTTGATACCCTACAGTTCTCGCAGTCATGCTGCCATTGATAAGAAAGCCCAAACAGGTGATCTACATCTACACCTTCAGCATGCAATACATCAAGCATATACATTAAAAACTCCTGACAATCTTGCTGAATATTTTGAGAGAATTGTGTTTGACCTGAACATCTGTCTAACAGATTTCAAATTTCAGACACACTTTCTATTTTTGTTCTATCAGTGCTACATTTCTCTAACACAGAATTCAACAAACTGCAAAATCTCTGATCGAATTGACCACAATCTCTTCTTTTACATTTTCTAGAGAAAACAAAACATTAACCACTACATTAGCATAGCAGTTGACACCAGAACTGTTTTCAAATTGAAAACCAACAACATCTTCTACAGAATCCTTTTTCTTTCTGCTTATAATTTCAGGTTCATCTCCTTTTCGTCTTTTTGTTACAACCTCCCTAGTATTGGTCACATTTCTTCATTTCCGGCCTACCACACGTTTCTCAAACAAAGGATATTGAGGCAAATGTGGCACATACTCTCTTCTTAACCTATTGTATTCCTTAACACAATCTAGATCCGCACAAATGTTTGTGACATCACACTCAATCAAGTACAATCCCGATAAAGTTCTAACTCGTGACAATGCCACATATGCCATACCCTCCTTGAACTCAGAACTGCCAATATTCACCAATGCACTGTCTACACTTAAACCTTGCTATTTATGGATTGTCACCGCATATGCCAAGCAAACAGGAAACTGCTTACGGCGAACATATAAGTCTTTTACAAGCAAAAATCTAGCAGAACAACGACCAATTAGCTGTACTTCCTCAATGCCATCAAATTTAATTTTTAAAAATTCAATTCCATCTCTATTTCTGTATTTCACAAAATCAACAACATTACCCATTGATCCATTTACCAGACCTCTTTCAACATGTAAATTCCTTCTTAAAATT
The DNA here is from genome assembly GCF_964261635.1 of Lissotriton helveticus. Classification (NCBI taxonomy): domain Eukaryota; kingdom Metazoa; phylum Chordata; class Amphibia; order Caudata; family Salamandridae; genus Lissotriton; species Lissotriton helveticus. Next base: position 993,132,910 of record NC_136069.1, on the reverse strand, counting down.
ATACGGCAGTTTAAGCACACATCCAGAGTCTTTTCAAAACCCGCTGTTTTAGATATAGTCTTCTCTAATGAATCCAATTTTGTTTTCAAATTCTCAGACAACATAATTGTTGATCCCATATGCTCTACTCTGTCAATAGCTTCCAGTTTCACAATCTCTTGGTTTTCTAAATGCAACATTTTGTTGTTGAAGATGGCACATTCTGCAAGAGTTGGCATCAAACATATTCCAGATTTCTTCTCAGTAATTTTCTGAAAAATATTCTCAGGCACAACGTCTTGTTCTGGATATAAATTTGACAGTAATCGTGCATGTAAAGCTTCTTTCCCATGCTCGGTCACTTTTCCAATTCTAACATCTTGTAGAATATTCTTGTAATCTTCATCCTTCGCCTGACGCATATTTTCATGCAGTTCAGCATAATTGAAGTTTAACCATATATTGACGTTGCCAATGCTCCCTAGGCACTTCCTGGTATCTTCATGTGTGAGCATTTTGAACACAGGTTGTCCTTTCACTGGTGTCAGCTGCAGAAGATCTCCGAAAACAATGATGTGTTTGCCACCAAATAACACATCATACTCTGTTTTAAGAACTTCTTGCATTCTCAAATGCACAAAGGCAAGCATGACATTGGAAACCATGCTTACTTCGTCAATGATAAGAAGTTTCATTTTCCTCAAGACTCTTGAAACTTCACAACAAGCATCTCCAGATAACTTGTGGTATTGTAATTTGTTATCATGCTCCACTGGCAGCATCAGTAGACGATGCAAAGTAATACCTTTAGGCCCACATGCATCAAGCATTTTTGTAGTCGCAAACGGTGGGATTCCTTAAAATCGGCCGTTTGCGAATGCAAAAGTGCTGTTTGGGATGCATCATGCCATTTTAGAAGTCGCATCTTTTTTACGATTTCTAAAATTGCGTTAGCATATAAGAAATCGCAATTGTGCGATTTCTTAAATGCTATGCATCATTACAGAAAAATGTGCGATTTTTAAAATTGGAAGTGCAAATTACCACGAAGTTCAACTTCGTGGTAATTTGCGAAATTGTTTAAAAATGCACAAAAATGCATTTTTTAAATTGTTAAGCTACAGACACACATGTCCTTAGGACATGTGTGTATGTAACTTATGCTGAAAAGTACATTTCATGGGTGCAGGGGGGGGTCATTTTGACCCCCCTCTCCACCCTTGAAATGCATTGATGAATTGCAATTGCACATTGTGAATTCGCAATTCCCATTCATTCCTATGGGCATTTTGGCCCATAGGAATGAATGGGAATTGTGAATTCGCAATTGAAAATTTGCATTTTTTTTGCAAATCGGTAAAAATAGCGATTTTTACCGAAATTGCAAAAAAAAAGCAAAAATATTCATGCATAGGCTTTTGCGAGTTCTAAATTGCGAATCGTTATTTTTCGCAATTTAGAACTCGCAAAAGCCGATATTGATGCATGTGGGCCTTAATGTTATGTGCTGCTAGTCCAGTTGGAGCGGTGACAACAAAAGATAGCGATGACTCAGTCCTTTCCTGCAAATAACATGAAATTGCTTTAATGAGGAAACTTTTTCCAGTTTCCGCTTCTCCACTCACTTACAGTCGGACAGGCTTCAACGACGTACATGAGCACTCTTTCTTCTCATGACTTAATCCATGATCAATTTGCTTGGTAACTTCGTCATATATTTTCCTCTGCTCAACGTTGAGTTGTCTTTCCAAGTCTTCTAAGTTAACCACATCCTCCTGAGCATGTGCCATGGCTCTTTCCACTTCATTCATGGCAGTGGCAGCTTCATTTTCGATAACAGGTCCTCCTAGTGGATCCTGACTCAAGGAAACAGAACTCTGACTGTCCTGAGAACTGTCTCTGGCAATCTCGGCTGCAATCGTTGCTTCCTGCTCGATTTCCGCATTCAACATTTCAAGATATTTGGGAAAAGCAGGACATTCTATGGTCTCCTTGGCGGCAGTGAAAGAGTCTTCGTAACAGAGGAAATCTCCAAGCAGTTCCTCTTCTGCACGCCAAGGCTTGAAAAGTTGCAAAAGTGCTAAATAAAAAAACTCCTTTTTTTCAGGAGATTCGCCACTCAATTTTCGATGGTTTACCAAGTGGCATTTTCTTTGCTTGACCAGACATCCCTCACTTCCAATTACAGCATACACTCCTTTATCAATATCTTCTTTGATGTTCCTCTTGAATATGTAATTTTGTAGAACCTCATACAGACAAACATTCTCGAGGTGACTGCTTCGATTTGGATAATATGTATCCAACATGTTGGTCTTCAAAATATCGGTACTGTTTGGCTCCTTTTCCGCCAAACACTCAATTTCCCGCACAGGTTTCAGAACTCGATTACGCGTTGCAGCAAGACCAAGACTCGCCCAAACAATACTCCTAGATTTGGCATGGAGACTTGCTGAAGACAACCGGTCAGAACATTCGTAAGCTCCGATTTCTCGATGCGACAACATCTTCAGACTGAAACTGTACAACTTCTTACTGAGGCTCTTTTCATGGGAAATGTCCTCCCACATATCCTTCAATACTGTCTTTTCTTTTTTGGTGATGTAAGATGTCACATACCGAGCCACAGCCATACAGTTATCAGCCACAAACTGTATATCCATGTTAGCATTCCACATGGACAAAATCACTGGGTTGTAGTCGTTGATGTACTTGGACTCTTCGTTCCTTTTCAAATTGTATGTGTTTTTAGGTGATTTCTTCATCACATTATGTCGCAGCGAAGACATCAAACTGTTCACTCTTCCTTTAGAAATCACCGGTCGTGGAAAGGCGAAACGACATTTGGTGTAGAACTTGTCCTTGTTTCTGAATTTACGACGACAGTACTTTCCGCAACGATGGCTTTGGAAGAGTAGAACTTGTTCTCTTAGGCTTTTGTCCTCCTTTGCATTTGGAACAGCACATGTAGAATACTGTTCTATGAAACTCATCACTAAGTCTTCTGGATCCGTTCCAAATTTAGGTGCATCCTTGATCCACAGCAGCATATGTATATGAGGAGCACCTCTTGCTTGGTACTCCTTTCTCCAGAAGAAATCCAACACCTCTCCAAGAGGTGGATTTCTCTTGTTCATGATGAAAGACATCATAGCTTCAAATCTATGATTGAAGTACCTGCATACATTCACTGGATCCAAAGAGCACAGTTCTCCGGGTGTCTTGAATTCGATATTTTCAATGTTTCCATTTGCCTCTCGTAGAAATTCAAGTAAGTCTTCCCAGCCATACTCGGCACAGCTCAGAGTGAGGAACCATGTGGGAGTTCCTAAGTTCCTCAGCATACATTTTAAATCACCATGACGACGGTACCAGTACTCATTAGTACCACGCTGACACGCCATGAGATTAATCAGGTGACAATCCAAAATACTGTCTTGCACATTGACTTTATCCATAAAGTCACTTGCAGAGATGTTTTGCATCTGTATACCACTTTTCAAGTTGTGGTTCACTGCATATGACAGTCCAGACAGATCGCTTTCAAACAGGAGATGAAACAAATAGGGAATGCATTGTCGAAACATAGCATCTTCTGCATACAATCGTAAAGTCCGGTATTCAGAAGCAGGAATTTGATGAGGTCGCTCATCATATCTTCCTCCTTGACCTGTTGGAAATAGCTGTGGGAAACACCGAGCTTCCAAACTTTCCTCCCAAACACTAATGGGACTCCCTTTGGCTTGTTTCATTTGAAACAACTCAATAGCATTCCCCATGACTTCCTTGGAATGCAAAGGATGAACACTATAATGTTCATATATTTCTTCACTTTTAGAGGGTTCTACTTTCTCAATTTGACTAGCACACAAATCGCTATCCTCTTCCTCACTTACTTCCTCTTCTGCAACATATACATTCTTATAGTACTTATTATTTTTTTTCAAATACAATGTTGCCTTTTTGACTTTCCTAACATCCACTAAATCTTGCCATATTTTCTTATTCTTTGTCGGAACCCCATTAACTAAGATAACCAGAGGTTCCTCTTCCACTTTCTCTACTCCAATTGTGTTAATGTTTTTCTTCAAATCTAGAGGCAAATAAACAACTCTTCCCTTTAATCCTCTCTGTAAATCTGATGGAGGCAATTTCCCTGTCTTTGGCTCCATTCTTACAATAGCCTGAAAGGGATGGATACTTTGAATCAAAATAGATTCATAAGTATTTAAATCCTTCAATTCAGAAGGAATCTCAACCAATTCCAGATTATTATGAACCGCTCTAGCAGGCATCTGGTTTTGATTTAATTTATTACAACAATAAGTACACACACGTTGATCCGATCCCAAATCAAAACAATTTTCTACCATCAAGTATGTTGCGGAATCCTTCCATTCACTATTATTTTCCCTTTCACTTTTTGCATATAAATCCACTAACTTAGTCTGATTCTTATAATAAGTGCGTCGACAACACACACAAGTGAAATTAGGCCTCTCACTTGATTTCACCTGAAACGTGGCAATTTCCTTCTGAAAATTATCTGTACTGGAAACCTGTACACTATCTTCCACATTACCCTCTTCTTCTGGGTCAATTTCAACATTCTCCTCTTTACTTCCAAAGTAACAAAACTCAATTTCTTCACAAATATTTTTCACATCTATTTCAGAACCATGCAAAAGAGCAGCGCATAATTGTTTAAGCATAATTGCTGGACTCTTAGCATAATACAACATTCTAACTAATTTCCTCACTTTATTATGATGCACTGCTAGCATCCTGAAATGATGAAAAACACTCTGGCATACTCTCCTGGAAAGACAAGCCAGTGAATGACCATGCAAACCTGTCACTTCTCTCACTCTGCAAGGATCTAATTCTTGCAACAACATCATTTTCTGCTTCAAACTTTTCTTATTAAATGTCCGTACAAAATCACAAAGCAAATTGATGGAATCCTGTCGTACACTGCAAATACTACTACACTTCCAGGTGTACACAGGACCCTTAGGACGTCTTCCTAAAACCTCATTACCTAACACCTCTTCTGTCTCTGTTGTCACAAGTTTTTCTTTTTCAACTGGACAACCATCTTTCACCTCATAAGCTCGACCATTGGTGTCAACTGCATGCACCAAATCATTATCCTGGAAATAACTCTCCTCATTAAAAAATGCCTCACAACTTGAACTATGCATCCATTCTCCGGAAAAAACTTCACAAAAATTACTACGATTAACTATTCTCTTCCATCTACTATTTCTTTTGAAATCATAAATTGCCTTGTTTAGCTTCCTAATTCTATTGATTATCAAAATAAATAACTTTCGTTTAATTTCAAATGCCTGATCAATAACTTTCCCAACTTTTTTTTTTCTCTTATAAAAAACCACTTTCTGTTGACCTTTCTTAATATTTTTTAACAAATTGCCAATTATCCTGTTGCGGAACATTCGTTTACGACTGTCCCTAAACTGTTGTTTCCTTCTACCATCATGCACAGAGTTATCTCTTGCTCTAGCAGTAACATTTTTGATTGGCCTTTCCTTTCCGTTTAAATTGCTTCTCTTTTTCTGGACTAAAACATTTTCTGTAGTACTACTTTTTTTTTTACAAATGTTTCTTATGAATCATTTCGTGGTCTTACCCGGTGCTTTCTTGGTGACTTGACGATTTTTTATTGTAGAGGACTGCTGCATTAAATGATGAACCTGCTGTCTTTGACGTTTTGTAGCCTTTCTGATTCTATCCTTAGACGGCATTCTCAAAATTTGAAATGATCTGCAGTTGAATCTGTGGTAAAATATAATAAAAAATTTTATTAACCACTATTACCAAACAGTAAATCAATAACAGTCATCAAAAACTTAACACACTACTTGACATTTTTACGTAGAATATTTTTTAGTGCTTTGGCAAATTTAGAATACACAAATAGCGGAAAAGAAATGGAATTCTTCTTCATTTTACCTGTCCTGTTTTATATGTGAATCTGATCTAATTTTATGAGCATATTTTAATATTTTATTGAAGACACTACACATAACCTGTTTTTGAAGGTGTGTTTAATTTTAAATGTAACGGTTTACATTTTTACTTTTCATTTATTGTAAATTTTAAAAATAAATGTTTATAGTTCCATAGGCTCAAGCAGGTCAGCTTCCCACCCTATGTCGTACAATTCTGACAAATCGGCATCCTCATCATGTTCTTCATCATCCTCAGGATTTAAATCATCCAAGGGATCTACTTCCACTGACGTTTCAATTACAAGTTCAATGATAAGGTTGAGATCAACTGATTGCTGATTGTCACTCATGGTTGATGTTGTCGTTATCTTTAAAGAAAGAGAACAACAATGAGATGTTGCAGAGTAAGAGACAAATCTCAGAGATTATAATAGTAAAATTGTTTAACAAGAGTAACATTTTGCAGGTATTATTTAGCCATGTCCAGCGATGCTGAGGAGGTGAGGCCTATGTCCAAGTTTTCAGTGAACATGACTCATCTCTTCTTAACCTTGGATAAGCCTCACCGACTCTGTGTCCCCTGCTCATACTTAAATGTACAGGGGCAGATTTATGCTAAGTGGCGCATCCCCACGGATGCACCAGTTAATGTGCACCGCTGCTCTGCCACCCATAGTGTGCCACATTTACAATGTGGAGCACCATTGAGCAAAAACAGCACAGATGCGTCACGCATCTGTGCCGCAAAAGCAGCACATTGCAGGAATCACGTCATAAGCGCGACATGTCTACTGCAATGCACAGGAGGAAGCCTCACATTGCATGGTGCATCACTTCTGATGCCTGTTTCAAACAGGCGTAAGGATTTGATTCAGCAATGCTATAAAACTGACTAAGTGAAATCTTCTAAATTTCACTGTGTTAGTTTTACAGGGCTTTCATACAAATTAATGCATACCTTGCAACAAAACACCTATATGAAAACTGACGCAGGTTTCATGTGGCACAGGACTTTACAGCATGACACATCTGCCTAGATGCATCAAGTTGTAAATATGTCGCCACATAGCAAATCTTTTGCACCGCCACTGCGTCACAAAAGTGACGCACAGTGACGCAAAAGAGACATACACCTATCATAAATCTGTCCCTAACATTTTAAATGATTGATTCAAGATTACGATAAAGTGTGGCCTATCCAGAGGTTTGTTTGAGGTGAGGCCTACTCAGGGTTGCAGATGAAATTTACGCTTGTTGAAGAGTACAGAGGAGATAATACATGTGAAGGCCTACCAATGAAGTAAGTCATATCCACTTCACTCTTGAACAAAGGCCAGACCTTTTCTGTGTCCGTGGACAGACCTAAACTTCATCTGCACAATGTCATTTGTAAACTTAGGAAACACAGGTGATGTAATTGAAAAATGTGGAGTTTCTTTTCCTCATTTCACAATCACATCACATGTGCTTCCTTTGCTTAGGTATCTCATAGTGCAGATGGACTCTAGCATATCAAAGAGTACACATAAGTTGAGCAGTGTATACAACAATTTTGACATTTACAGAAGATTCAGCTTCTTATCTTGTTGGAGATGAAATGAGGCCTGTCTTGCAACATGGTGCATCTTTTGCATCACTGCAGCATCGGTTTCATGTGGCACGGGACTTTACAGCATGACACATCTGCCTAGATGCATCAAGTTGTAAATATGTCACCACATAGCAAATCTTTTGCACCGCCGCTGCGTCACAAAAGTGACGCACAGTGACGCAAAAGAGGCATACACCTATCATAAATCTGTCCCTAACATTTTAAATGATTGATTCAGGATGACGATAAGGTGTGCCCTATCCAGAGGTTTGTTTAAGGTGAGGCCTACTCAGGGTTGCAGATGAAATTTACGCTTGTTGAAGAGTACAGAGGAGATAATACATGTGAAAGCCTACCAATGAAGTAAGTCATGTCCACTTCACTCTTGAACAAAGGCCAGACCTCTTCTGTGTCCGTGGACAGACCTAAACCTCATCTGCACAATGTCATTCGTAAACTTAGGAAACACAGGTGATGTAATTGAAAAATGTGGAGTTTCTTTTCCTCATTTCACAATCACATCACCTGTGTTTCCTTTGCTTAGGTATCTCATAGTGCAGATGGACTCTAGCATATCAAAGAGTACACAAAAGTTGAGCAGTGTATACAACAATTTTCACATTTACAGAAGATTCAGCTTCTTATCTTGTTGGAGATTAAATGAGGCCTGTCTTGCAACATGGTGCATGTTTTGCATCACTGCTGCATCGGTTTCATGTGGCACAGGACTTTACAGCATGACACATGTGCCTAGATGCATCAAGTTGTAAATATGTCGCCACATAGCAAATCTTTTGCACCGCCGCTGCGTCACAAAAGTCACGCACAGTGACGCAAAATAAGCTTACACCTATCATAAATCTGTCCCTAACATTTTAAATGATTGATTCAGGATGACGATAAAGTGTGGTCTATCCGGAGGTTTGTTTGAGGTGAGGCCTACTCAGGGTTGCAGATGAAGTTTACGCTTTTTGAAGAGTACAGGGGAGATAATACATGTGAAGGCCTACCAATGAAGTAAGTCATGTCCACTTCACTCTTGAACAAAGGCCAGACCTTTTCTGTGTCCGTGGACAGACCTAAACCTCATCTGCACAATGTCATTCGTAAACTTAGGAAACACATGTGATGTAATTGAAAAATGTGTAGTTTCTTTTCCTCATTTCACAATCACATCACCTGTGTTTCCTTTGCTTAGGTATCTCATAGTGCAGATGGAGTCTAGCATATCAAAGACTACGCAGAAGGTTAGAACTGTATGGAACATGGCTATGTAAGTCAAATAATCAAAATCTAAATTTGCCAAGCACACATGGGGGCGTATTTACAAGGACCTTGCACCACAGGGAAAGGTCTTAAATTAAAATGGGAAAAATAACATCAGAGAGACTCAAAGGCCTTATAAATATGCCCCAAGCAACCTATGAACCTCTAGCATTACATATCAAGAAACCTAATTGATTTCATAAATCGTTTTTAAACACATCATCTAAATCAATTATATACCTACATTCAAGGGGAAATGACTTAAAATGGCCTAAGACACATGAAAGCGTTTTTTTTAAGCCCTTGCTCCATTTTTAGATCACTTTTAACATGGCTATGTAAGTCAAATAATCAAGATCTAAATTTGCCAAGCACAGATGGGGGCGTATTTACAAGGACCTTGCACCACAGGGAAAGGTCTTAAATTAAAATGGGAAAAATAACATCAGAGAGACTCAAAGGCCTTATAAATATGCCCCAAGCAACCTATGAACCTCTAGCATTACATATCAAGAAACCTAATTGATTTCAAAAAATGTTTTTAAACACAACTTGTAAAGCAATTATATTCATACATTCATGGGGAAGTTAGTTAAAATACCCTAATTCACATGAAAGCGTTTTTTTTAAGCCCTTGCTCCATTTTTAGATCACTTTTAACATGGCTATGTAAGTCAAATAATCAAGATCTAAATTTGCCAAGCACAGATGGGGGCGTATTTACAAGGACCTTGCACCACAGGGAAAGGTCTTAAATTAAAATGGGAAAAATAACATCAGAGAGACACAAAGGCCTTATAAATATGCCCCAAGCAACCTATGAAGCTCTAGCAGTACATATCAAGAAACCTAATTGATTTCAAAAAACGTTTTTAAACACAACTTGTAAAGCAATTATATTCATACATTCATGGGGAAGTGAGTTAAAATACCCTAAGACACATGAAACCATTTTTGTAAGACCCTTGCACTTTTTTTGCATCACTTTTAACATGGCTATGTAACACAAAGAAACAAAATCTATTTGTAAAACACTTGACACAAAGCAACATTTTAAATACACAACTTTCTTCATAATGTTCTCCCTAAACCATACTATTCTCTATCTAAATTAAATGAATCTTTTCTCACCTTAGCAAATACTTTATGAGTTTCAAAACAGTCTCAGAAACACACCAAATTGTCTTTAGCAGAGCAAAAGGTATGCACTCCAGAGTCTGCAGCCATAAAAAGCACAGAAAAGCTGTAATTCATCACACATATCTCTCATGTCACCCAATCAAAACTCTTCCCTCACTTTTTTCAAATCAACACCCTTCCCCCCTCTGCCCTTTCTGCCTTTTTTGCATAGCAACCACCTCCTGAAAGACCTCTCATGTTTGCAAGTTCACACAACAATGTTTCAATTGAACTCTGAACTCTCAGTACACCTGCGTATCCAGTGAAATCTTTCATAAAATGATTTTTTCTTGACCATTCAAATTACATCTTTCAAAGAACTCATCCATGCACCCTAACTTTCTGTTTTCAGCAATCAAAATCCACCAATCACTGCTACTGCTTCATTAACACAGAAACTCCACAGTTTTTTTCATTTTAAACTCTTATTTTTTCAACTGCCATTTCATTGCCACACTTCATCTGACTGCAGCAGAACCTTCTCTCACCATGTTTTCTGTCTGGATTGTTGGACATAGTTACATCTACTGGGCTCAGAGGTATGCTGATAACAGAAATTTACCTAACCTCAATTTACAAGATGTGGAAATTAAGTGGTTTGGCCACAGAGGATTAAAATGTCACCAATTGATACCATTGGTGAAAACCTTTATGCATTTGCCTAAACCTGACCTGTTAATTGTGCACTGTGGAGGAAATGACTTGGGCACTTTGACTGGGGTAGGTCTGGAAATGCTTTTAAAGGACACCTTTGAGCAATTGATGGCACTTTTTCCTCAAACTGCCTTGGTATATTCAAATATATGCCAAAGACAGAAATGGAGGTGGTCAAACCAATTTTGTCCACAAATTGAGAAATCGAGGAAGCATGTAAACAAATCTGTTTCAGCTTACATGAGAGACCATGGAATGGGCTCCATCTACAACAATAACTTACGTTACTACATGCAAGATATCTACAGAGGAGATGGAGTTCACTTCTCAGATGAAGGGAACAGAGTTTTCATTCTGAATTTAAAACTGTGCATTGGTACCTACTTATAAGTACCTAAATGTACCATAAACCCAAAAGCTCTTTTCAGAGCGACCCTACATCTGATCACTCACAATTATTATTTTACTCTAACTTTTTTCACTAATTTTCAACAAAGTACGCTCCCCGGAGCGCTACCCGGTACGCGCACCGGACGCTAACCCGCGAAAATTGGAAAAAAAATGGTTTTTTTTCGCACATATGGACCTCCTCAGCCACCCTCAGACAACCTAGGGGGTCAGGATACGTCTACCGTGCCCCCTTCTACCCATTCTGAACATTATTTGCCCTCCATCTTGTATCTTTATTCGACCGAAACACAAAATGGTGGACTCCCGTAACGCTGCCGGTTCGCGTACCGGGGCGCTCACCGGGAAGCGCTCCATTAAAAAAGGTGGGAAAGTAATTCACAGAAGAAACCCTGGAGACACTTTCACCAAATATAGATTAGCTCATACTACATACCAATCCCTACCATTTTCACAAATTTGGTTGGAATTCCATTTAGCCTGTAGACCTCTCTAAATACCCTGAGGTAAATTACTTCACAAAACACATCTGAAGTGTTAGAATTGACAACCAATTAAAATGTTACTTTCATTTTCTACTTTTTTTACCTGACATTTGATTGGTTATGTACCTGAATATATATAAAAAAAGTGAGAGAAACACAGCCATTTTGACTACTACTTCCTGAACTACATTGCAAGATCATTTTCACTCACAACTTAAACTTGTTTTTAAAAGGTAAGATATTATTTTATAAATTTGAAAACATTTTCAGATAGTTATATACTATACCTCTGTAAGAGTTAGACATTGAGAAAGGCTTGTTTATTATAATTATGGATTGATTTAGGTTTCTGTGGTATTATTATGAATTTACATAGGCATTCTCACAGGCACTTTTTAATAGTACTACTTCATGCCTCAAAAGTACCTGTCTGAACTTAAACCCAACAGTGCCCTATCTCTACTGATATATTTATTTTTTATTCAAATTTCAGCACAAAAATGCAAGGAGAACAGAATGTTTCCTTTGAAATTGTCCTAGACATGAATAATGAGGAAATAATTGAACCCATTGACTTGGAATTCATGGATGAATCACGAGACCATGAACTTCTACAATGTGTAGAATCTGTGGATTATTTACTTCATTATGATGACGGTCAAATGTGGGAAGTTATGTTCACTCAACAAGAGGACATATCGGACAGTCAAATGTTAGACGTTCTATTAAATTTTGATAAAGAATCAGAAAAATAAAATTATATTTAATATTTAAAAATTGTTTGAGTCTTTAATCATTTTTATATGTAATTCATAAACTAGTACCAAATTGATTATAATGTAAAGTCAGACTTATAGTATACTGTGCACAATTTCAAAAATACATTTATATTTAATAATCATTAATACTGCTACTTAAATAAAAAAATTAAAAAACAACAAAAAGAACAATCAATAAACATACAATATTTCAAAATATCATAGTCTATCATTCTTTTTTCCTTATAGTACGCTCCCCGGACCGCTTCCCGGTGCGCGTACCGGGCGCTACCCACGCAAAAAAAACAATTTTTTTTTTATTTTTTTTTGCCCCGCGGGGCCCTTTTAAAGCCTCCACATCAAACCTAGGGGGTCAGGAAGGATCTACTATGCCCACTTATGGTCATTTCCCCCTTTGTTTTGGCCTCCTCTTGTCTCTCGATCCTACCGAGAGACAAGATGGCGGCCGCTCCGGACTGTTTAGAATGTTGACAGACACCGGAGAGCCAATCAACTTCGCTTCGCGAAGTTCCGTTACGCGTCAGGTACGCGAACCGGGGCGCTGCCCGGAGCGCGCTTACAGATATATATATTTTTTTTAACCTTAATTTCTTAAAATCCACTGGAGCACATATATTGAGACCTAGCAAATGCACATCGGGCTACCAGTCCCTACAATTTTGCCAATTTTCGTGCAAATCCATTCAGCCGTTCGGGCTAAAAGTGAGGCCAACCGCCCTATGGAAATTAACATGGGAAAAACGCGTTTTGGGACCCCCCTTTTTTCTCGGCCCCCCCCTTGACGAACCCCCCCCAAATTTTCAGGGGCTGCTCAGAAACAAAATGTTCCATTTTCCTGAAAATTTCAACCAATTCCGTCCACAAACGCCAAAGTTATTAGACATAGAATTTTCAAAAATCCCATAGAGAAAAAATACTAACTATATATACCTACTGGCGACCGCCAGTAGGTAATATATATATATATATATATATATATATATATATATATATATATATATATATATATATATATATATATATATATATATATATATCACCAAACTACCAATCTTGTTCCAAAGTAATCCAAGGACACACTGTTTGCCATCAGAAGTCACCTCCTCCCCCATTTTTAATATACTAGAGCGCTCACATTGGTGACAGACCGGCTAGCCCCGCTGCAACCACAACCGCTGTAGTTTAATGTTCATCTACAGCTCTCAGCATGCACTTGGTGGAGTGAGTACAGCAGCAGGAACAGATACTGCTCATGTGAGCGCCGGAATTGCCCAGCAAATGGGGGGCCATGTAGCAGCTGGTTACTCCAAAATTAATCGTGTGCAAAGCTCTCTCAGGTCCCCAACGCCCGAGCCCCAAGAGTCAGTACAAACCGGGCCATGAAGTGGGAGGGAATCAACCCGCCTCCCCGTGAAGTCAAAGGCTGTCATTCACAGCGGCCACTTGCCTGGTCTGTTCCCGAGGCAGTCCTGAATCAATCAATACCTTGATAAAGTCAGTTTTTGCCATCAAGACTCAGGACACTTGCAGAGCGGGTCCTTGTATCGCGCTCCTGGCAGACACGATAAATATCACCAAACAACCACTCTTGTTCCAAAGTAATCCAAGGACACAGCGGGGTACTTGATGGGAGATTTTTATTCACATGATGGTGTCAGCATGATGCATTATGACAGTCTCGCCTTCTTCTGATGCTGTTTGCCATCAGAAGTCACATCCTCCCTCATTTTGAATATACTTGGCTATTTTGCCAAAGATTACTTTCCTCTTTAACTCGATACCATTGTCATTCAGTCCCAAGGATATTGCCACATTACAGGGATGAATATTATCTTTCATCTGGAACTCTAAATAGCCCAGAATTTCCCTGAAAAAATTGAGAAGAAAAATGAAGACAGGTGGACTCGCTATGCCTGACATTCTCCACTACTGCCATTCTTTTCATTTCAAAAACTTTAGACTAATGGCCGATAAAGCTGATACATCTTGCTTGGGTCGGCTATTTCAGGCGTTATTACATGGTATCCCTCTAGGACATGAATTCTTTTTATTTAAATTTGGGGACCCAAAATTCTACAAGAAGGTTAGATTAAAGGTCTTGGGCGCACGGCTCCGAGAAATTGGGTGTTTGTCAGAAAAAAACTAGGCATCCCTTGTTATACACCTCTGGCCTCTATATTGGATTCCCCGGGAACACCTGAATGTCTCAGAGATCAATTATCGCTTCCCCTTAAAACAGCTGGTATTATGCAGTGGCAGGATCTTCTTGATGACTCAGAGTTATTGGGGTGGGATCCACTTTCTCGGCTGACAAACGGAACTCTCACCAGGTTCAAATTTTATCAGTTATCTAGCTGGTGGAGTACCATATCTTGGGGTTCAACAACTAATCCTAAGTTTGAACTGGTAAAGAAAAAAGGGAGCTGGAAAAAAGAGATTTCCTTTTGGTATGAGGCACTAAATGGGAAATATGAAGTTACAGAACCTGAACTTAATAAACTATGGGGAGAAGTGGAAGTTTTGCAATGTGATAATTTATCAGCTCTATGGGGAGATTCCTTTAAATTATTATATACAATGGTGAAATCAGTCCCCTTAAAACGAAATCATTTGTTCACCTTGTATAGAGCGTATATATCCCCCCAAAAATTGATTAAGATCACGAACCTTGAATAATGTTGTCCACGTTGCAAGGCTTCCGCTGCGGACGATTTGCACATGTTTGTTGAGTGTCCAAGACTATCGCTCTTTTGGTCTAAAATTGAAGAATTTATAACAGAAGTTTTGGGTATACATGTTGCCATCACTCCTATGATTATTCTTTTTGGCCTAGGGGTAGAGTACCAGCTTAATGAGATGAGGACCAAATTTATATTTTACGTAATGATTTAGCTAGACTGGAAATATGTAAGTTTTGGAAGTCAGAGAATGCTCCCACGTTTGCTGACTGCCTAAGATATATCATATATATCAGTGAGTCTGATATTGCATGCGATAGCTCTAGCCTTGTTAAGACCTGGGCGGCCCTAGTGGCTTGGCGGAACAGATGAGAGTATTCCTATGATTTCATCTGGGTACTGTTGGCGCTTGGTCTCTAACCCAACCAAGGGTCTTCCAGTCTAAAGGGTATGGAGTGGACATAGCAAACAGCTTAGTCTGGAGGGGGCTTCTCTTTCCTCTCCTATTCTGGATTGATTTCCTCGGATTTAATCCTTGAGGCCGGTACATCGTAATATGGAGAGGAGGAGATACCCTATCTAGAATACCCATCATTGGTATATGAGGAATAAGAAAAAAAAACTAAAGAAAAAAAAAAGCAATGTGCATTTCGGCAGTCTCGCCTTCTTCTGATGCTGTTTGCCATCAGAAGTCACCTCCTCCCCCATTTTGAATATACTAGAGCGCTCACATTGGTGACAGCCGGCTAGTCCCACTGCAACCACAACCGCTGTAGTTTAATGTTCATCTACAGCTCCCAGCATGCACTTGGTGGAGTGAGTACAGCAGCAGGAACAGATACTGCTCATGTGAGCGCCGGAATTGCCCAGCAAATGGGGGGCCATTTAGCAGCTGGTGACTTCAAAATTAATCGTGTGCAAAGCTCTCTCAGCTCCCCAACGCCCGAGCCCCAAGAGTCAGTACAAACCGGGCCGTGAAGCGGGAGGGAATCAACCCGCCTCCCCGTGAAGTCACAGGCTGTCATTGACAGCGGCCACCTGCCTGGTCTTTTCCCGAGGCAGTCCTGAATCAATCAATACCTTGATAAAGTCCATTTTTGCCATCAAGACCCAGGACACTTTCAGAGTGGGTCCTTGTATCGCGCTCCTGGCAGACGTGATAAATATCACCAAACGTCCACTCTTGTTACAAAGTAATCCAAGGACCCAGCGGGGTACTTGATGGGAGATTTTAATTCACAGTCTCGCCTTCTTCTGATGCTGTTTACCATCAGAAGTCACCTGCTCCCTCATTTTGAATATACTAGAGCGCTCACATTGGTGAGAGACCGGCTAGCCCTGCTGCAACCACAACCGCTGTAGTTTAATATTCAACTACAGCTCCCAGCATGCACTTGGTGGAGTGAGTACAGCAGCAGGAACGGATATATATATATATATATCAGCCGCGGCCCGTGCAGGCAAGAAGGTAAGAGCGTTGGGGCCGGGTGAGGGGGGATTTTAACAGATGATGACGAGGGAAAATTAAATAAATAAATATCATTTTCCCTCATTATCGTCCATCGAAATCCACCCTCGCTCAGCCCCACCGCTGCACCGCTCTTACCTGCACGGGCTGCGGCAAGTGGTTCCGCCAGTCAGGCGTGGTGGCGATCGTGAAGCTCTACTCAGGAAATTGGAAACAAGGTACATCCTGGAGTTGGACACAAAGAAGCACAAAGGGCTCAACTCCAGTGAGGATTTTTACACCTGCCTTTAATACATATAACTTTGTATTATAAGTAGGATGCCCATATGACAACATTTGACACACCCGTCCTCTTAGTATGTAAAAGAATAGATTTTTTTAACACTTTTTTAGTCAGAACTTTTTGCACAAGCACTTTAGATTATGCAGATTGGACATAGGGCCCACAAGGGCTTGATTCCACATGGAGAATGCTGCTATGTTACAGTGTATAAATATATTTTTGAGTTGCTAATACATCAAACTTATATAGCAATGTAAAAGCTAGTCTTCCCACACAAATTTGCCATATCTTTCAAATTGCATTTAACAAAAAATAGATTGGCTAGATTGCACATGTATATACATTTTAGACATTTATGCAGTAATAGGTATTTAAAGTTTATATTTTTCTAGACTTTTAAAGGTAAAATGATAACTTTTTAAGTTTGTAAACTCATCCATTCTGATTAACTATACATATGCATTTGTGGTTGTTTTGGCTTTAGTTTTATGATGTTATTAGAATCTTTCAAATAATTAATGTGTGTACATTGTTTTCTCACTGTGTGGCTGAGATCGATAATGAATTGATCCAGATATCATTGCACAGCAGTAGGCTGTACAGGGGTTGGTCGTCGTATTAGGTATAGGGCATTCATCATCTGGTTCCATGTGAGCACAGTTGTAGCCATGATTGCCAATCAACATTATTATATGTGATCTTTATGTAATGTATCCCCTGTATTCCCCAAATTAATGAATGACTATTTACGTATTTGCACAATATTTGCTTATTTTGCACAATTCATTAAAGAGCTGCTATATATATATATGTTGTTGCACTGTGGTAGGTACAATAGAAGGCAGGAACTACGGAAGGCTTATTGGATATGAATATTTGCAATTGCACACTGGGGTGATATCCTTTAGCATTGTTGCATCTTTTAATGCCCGTCTGTGTAGAATGTAATTTTATTTCTGTACCGTCTACACAGTGTTTTATCTATTTTGATTTTTTCAATGCGAATTTGCTTAATATTAGTGTATTTGCACAATTTACCAGTTTGCTGCTACAGTGATGACAATGTATCCACGATACACAGAATAGCGCAGTATCTCTACTATGTCTATTGGCAGTATGTCACATGGTGTTGCACTATCACTTTAAAAATGTGTGTCGCTCCTCGTGGCGTCATGTTATCAAGGCCTCCCGAAGGCCAAAACGCATCATGGTAGTAGTGCTGGGTGTAATAATCAAATAAAATACCTTGCACGAAGATTCCTGGGTCCGTTTTGTCTTTCCAGGACTGTTGGAGCATTGGGCAAATTTCCTGTATTTCAATCCCACTGAGCTGCTTCTTCAGTGTTTTCACTGACCCCTCCTTTGACTCAGTGCCATGCGACGAGGAGATGCATTCGGGCCCGGAAAAGACTACTGTTCCTGTACGGCTCAGCCGTGGCAGCCCCCAGACAGCACAACAACTTTCTACCACTGGCCGAAGAAGATTACGCTTAAAATCGAGGAATCGAGCAATGCCTGGAAGCTAGCCAAAGTAGGAGCATTTGCGCATAAGTCTGGTGAAGGAGTGTGCGTGCAGGGCAGACAGTGGCATTTGCTGGCTATTTGTTCCGGCACTTTAATCTTCACCCATTCAACGGCACAATTACAGCCGACGCTTTGAGGAGCCGCAAGAAGGCGGGTGTGAAATGTTTGATGACTCACCGGCCATCGAGTCATCTTCTAATGTGCATCTCAGTACGTCCAAACCTGGGAATCCTGACCTGAGAGAACTATTTAAAAGGCTTGAAAAACGAGGCGCGCAGATCAATCAAAGTGGTGGGAGCATGGGTCACTTTCCTGCTACTTGGAGGTGGGGCGCATCCCGCAGGGGTTGCGCATTATGCTGGCACCAAGCTACAAAAAAATAGACCCCAATATGATAGCTGAGTGCGCGGTATGCAACTTACAGCCTGATTCATCATTCTCCCGTTTTGCGAGCCCCTAATAGCGATTCATAAGGAATCGCTATTAAGGACTTGCAAAATGGGATTCATGTAGGAATTGCTAAATAAATTGCGATTCCTACACATTCCTTATATGCGATTAGCAATTAGCTAATCGCAAATAAGGAAGCGATTTCAAGGGTGCCAGGGGTGTCCAAAGGACACCCTGTAGCACCCCTGAAATGCAACATTACACAGGTGTTGCGCACACACATGTCCAAAGGACATGTGTGTGTGTAACATGCAAAAGAAAAAAATGCACTAAAGTGCTTTAATCTATTTTTTCGCTATTTACCACGAAGTCAGACTTCATGGTAAATAGCGGCCAAATATAGCGAATTCGCAATTTAAATTTGGTTGATGAATTGCATTTAAGGAATCTCTAATAGAGATTCCTTAAATGCAATTCCTCGCACAATAGCGAATTCTATAATAGCGATTATTGCATTTGGGATGATGAATCCCAAATGCAATAATTGCGCTCGCAAAGGGCCAGATTCTCAGAATCTGGCCCTTTGCGAGCCGATTTTCGTTTCATGAATCAGGCTGATAGAGTCTTCTTGCAAATTAGTGAGAATCCTGGTGAAATATGATGAGTGACCGCGCCGCCATCCAAATCAAAGTGGATGAGTTGAACGATGAGATTGGCAAATTGGGAACACCGGAGAGTGAAAAAAAGTATTTTGAAGAAATGTCAAATCGGCTGCAGAAAGAGGAAGATGTCATTAAAAAGCGAAAGGCTTTTAAATTCCAAAGAGATAAATTAGACTATCAGAATGGGCAAGTGTTCACCTTCGCAAAAAGGTTTGACTCCCTCAAAACTGCAAATAAACCAATACAAGCAGCAGCAATGGCAAGAGCCACCGATGATACTGCCCAATCATCCACATCAATATCTGATTTAAGTTTGGTGGCAGGCAGTGAATCCGAGAGTAAGCAGGGTCAGATGAGCTCAAGGTTGGGGTTTACAAAGCTTTCCCTGGCCTGCAGTAGGGCAGAAGACAGAGCCTACGGCCCGAGCACAGGTCTCAAAACAACAGAGGGCAAACATCAAGCGCCGTGAGCAAAGACAAAGCCGCAAGCGCAAACAGTGGCGAAAAGCCAATCAACAGAAAACCACAGAAGAAATGGAATTGCAAATGAACAAGCCAGCCAGAGATCATGCGACCGATAAGTAATCAATCTCACTTTTATGCAGTTGACAGACATTGAATTAAATATCTTAGCATTGGGACTATGGTACAGTCCAGCCAATGATTTCAATAATGTGCAAACGCGCATTGCTTTCTACAAATATATAAGGAAATTGAAATTGCACAAATATCATGCACTCCAAAGGAAAGAACCAATAACCCCAAAGGCGGTGGTTCCGGCAGGACTACTGAGTCCGCCTGTCTTAACCGTAAATGACTCTAAATTGATGCGCAATTTACACAATCTACGTGAGGAAAGCAAAGATACAGAGTCATTAGGCATCAAGAGCTTTCCCAGTTTAGACATGGCAGGAATGACACAGTTTGAAAGCTAAATCATTTGTCAATCCAATCATGTTGCATGACAATATCGACGTGTATATTGAATTTGTTACAAGCCAGTTGAAAAAGTTACATGCTTCCACCCTGCATGCTCGCCGAAAGTCTGTCCATCAGAACAACTGTTATGGACAACTCATGAAAAAGCTGCAAAGCAATGACAATGTAATCATCCATCAATCTGACAAAGGCGAAAATGTTGTCCTATGACAGTGTGATTTATATCAAGAGGAAGCTCTTCTCCATTTAAATGATCAGCAATGATATAGACGAAGTGATTCGAAAACCGTCAAAATGGCTTGGAGTGATTATTAGGCCAAGTTGATAGCATGGAAGAGCGCTGGTTTATTGAGTGCGGATTAGCTTAAGTTTCTAAAGATCAACCATCCGGTAATCCCAGTAATGTATCTTATTCCTAAAATACACAAAAACTCAACTAAACCACCGGGAAAGTCGATACATTCAGCCAGGAACAGCATCATGGAGAACACCTCGCGGTACGTTGATTACTTCTTGTAGGAGCATGTCAAAAGTTGACCCTCCTACCTGCAAGATACGGGTTACTCTATGAGAAAAATCAATGATGTGATATAGCAAGATGATTATTGGCTGATCACATTAGATGTCACCGTGCTGTATACCTTTTTTTGTAAAACAACAGTGGTCCTTAACGTATTAGATAACACAAAAGAATGAAATAAAGTCAACAATGTGAACTACATTCAAAGGAAGAAGTGTCCAGCCGGACTCGGCATTTAATCAATGTAGGGTTATCGAGGAATTTTTAAGTACAAAGATATACAGTGGGATACACTCCTGTATCCAATACACAAAAACATAACAAAACAAAAATAAAAATAAACAGAACGGTTTTTCAGGCAAAAACACGATGGATGCTTGTAATCAATAACATTTAATTTCAAAGCTATCTACAAATAGTTAACACATGAATATAACACATTGGTAGATTTTGTGCGTAACTATATTACTGGTCAACGGCGTTTCGATCCCTACACAACAGTTACTGGGATCATTATCCGGACTTGTATTATGTGCCTGAATTTTGAAAGCAAGCCTGTAAGGGAATGGGGGAAATAAGGCGAGGGGGGGTTTTAGAAGAAGACAACATTCAGCTTAGTTTTAATTTTTTAATTCCAAATCATGCGCATTGAGGGAACAGGGTTACAGGAAGTGTGGGTTCTCTTAAAAGGGTTGTGGAGATTTCAGTCAAAAGAATAAGATGAAGAATACATAGTGAAAATTACTGATCATAGAGATAAATTATATCTCAAAATGATTGACCATTAAAATTATTGGAATTAATCTCTCTGAATAAATTAGAGCAACGGAGCATTAGGCATGTCAAGTGGGCATACTTGGTGAAGTGGGTTCCCTATAATGAAAAAACACTAACCGTGGCAGTCGTGAGGTGAAAGATGGCAGAATAAAAGACCCGGTAGTGCAAATCACATGCGGCGGCGAATCGGGCATAATGAGCCGTGAGAACAACGTGACGGTTGGCTGTGCCTAGGAAAATGAAACAATTCATGCCTGTGATGCAGGATTGTGGAGTGCCAATATTGAGGCAGAACCACACTTGGTCAAAAATGTCTTGGAAATGGTAAAAATAACTAAGACTGCCAGAATCAGGATTACCGGTCGACGCAGGTGTGCGCGAACCTCAAACCTATTGGGGGTGTAAATTAAATAATCAAGGAATGATTCTGGTGGCATGGGCGAAACCAACACCGAGGAACAGAAGGGGAGACAATTACCTGCTTGTCAGGGGTACATCGGGTAATAGTATCGAATTTCAAAGGACCGCGGGGGAGTATCCTCGTTGGTCCACAACTGCGTAGGATAATACCTGTAGGAGGCAAAGGATTACAGTGAGCGGGCAGCAACTGGCTGATGGGTTGACAATGGCTCGGGGGCAATCTAAGACGCTTACCTTCCTGCCTGATGGCAGGTGATCAACAGCTCCTGTGCGCGGTGGCGGGAGCTGAGGCTACAGGGCAATAGGCGTGGTCAAGGGTTTAAGTGATCATGCAAGAATGGCGGTCATCTTGGGTGAGGGAGTGTAAACGAGCCTTGTGACACGCAAAGGGATTACAGGGTCCGTAAGGAAGAACCCAAAAAGGAATAAGAAAATGTAATTAAAGAAAAAGAATATGGAAAATAAGGAGAATAAGGAGAATAAGGTGAAGGTGCTTATGGTGCTCTCATGTTAAAAACTATATTATGAAGAGAGGGGTACTTAGAAAGCGAGACAATGAAGGGAAATGAATATAGACCAAATGGAACTATATTTTTAGGGGAATGTCCAGCCGGACAATTTATTACCCTTATATATAAATGGTCATAAAACAATAAAACACAGAGTGTGATAGAAGTGGGACACCAGCCGATGTCCGACTAACACACTAGGAGAACATACAACATGAGGGAAATAGCAGGCAATAACAGGTCATCTGATTATTGTGAATCATATACCAGTCAATCTATAGCATACACATATGCAAGAAAAGTGTAAATCAGCTATGCATTTAGTGTAATTATGTCGACGACGTTTCGAACCACAGACAATATAGTACCTACCCATGGTCCTTAGCATATTGCGCCTTGGGTTCCCTTGTCTTGGATAAATAATAACTCATGTTAAAAACGTCAGTTAAAAGAATTTTGGCAACAGAACAGAGTAAAGATTTTGATTATCATTTTAGAATGTAAGTTCGTTTGAATATGCAGAAGAGTTTACATTTAGACATATTACAGGAGAGAGGTCCAGTCTTCACTTCGGATTAGTCCTGTTCTTATACTGTCCATGAGAATTATCATTTTGAGTTCCTCTTTGTTTCAAAAGGACCGCCATATCGCCACCTCGTGGGGGCAGTTTGAGAACCTTCAGGACTGTCCACATTATGTAGTTTTCATTATGACCTTCCTGTATAAAGTGCTCCACAAGCAGTGCATTGGTGGTTTTACAACGCACCCTTCTCCTGTGTAGTCCTATCCGGATTTTGATTTTCGGGGTCGTCTGGCCAATATACACTTTGGAGCAAGGACATTGAATTAAATAGATTACATTGCATGTGTTGCAGTTAGAGAATGAACGGCAGTTTACTTTGACATTGTTAAAGGGGAAAGACTTTCCTTCCATCGTAAATGATGGGTTGGTGTAGCACAATTGCTGGATTGCAAGGGATTAGTTCCCATTCCCCTCTGTTCTCCAGTGGGATCCCCTGTATCTTTCCTTTAACACCTTCCTTTTCCCCACACTCAGCTGGTTTGCAAATTATGTCAGACCTTACACCTCTGTATTTGGACGAATACATTAAAAAGATTTGTGAGGGGCCCTCTCTTTGTTCAGATGCCATTGACAGTTCAGTCAATACAAATTCCACCCTTCCAGTGCAATTAGAAAAACTTAAGAAAAAACAAGTCCGCTTACAATTCATGACTCTTATGCTAAGGGAATATCTGAAGGCTGGCATATTTCCCGTAGGACTCCAAGTAAGGAACATTCCTGGAATATTTACGGACAACCCAAAACATATACACACTTTCAGTTATATAGGTACAACGTGTTCCAGGCATTGGTTAGTCCTAGGGATTGATATTGCCACTGAAACCCTAACAGGCCTAGCAGTAGAAATCTCTGAAATTGAAAAACAGCTTCAAGAATCAAATCCCGTCACCGAGGCAAAGAAATTACTAGATCAAATCCAAAAAACTGTAGACGACTTCTACAGAATTGAACACAATAAAAATCAATCAAAGTCAAGAAAGTTATTAAAGCTTATAACATTGAGACCACTTACCCCTACCTACAGAAAGAGTTTTTATACCAATAGGTCACATTCCAATCCCCAGAACACAAGACCTTAGGGACGCTTTAATAGGCGTCAGAATCTAGTAGGGTTTTCTGATACTTCCGCAGATTCTTCCAAGAATTCCGACACTAGCGAGAGCTCTAGTGCATCCAACAGAAACCCAGGCCCTAGTAGTAATTTTTTAGGCAGAGGCCAACACGACACAACGAAATGAGGTCGAGGGAAACGCACCCAACGCTGGTACAATCAGCACGGCGAACGGCAGACCCGCCAGAAATGTTATCAATGGTGAGTCATTCTGATACCAACATGACCAATTTTCAGAACATCCCCATTTTCAACCTTTCCAAGTACACTCTCTCTGAGGCCGAAATATCCCTTCTTTGTAAAGGACTATCATTTGTCCCGACCATTCCTACCAATTTCTTTAACCTATATACTGAAATATTGAGGTTTTTCCACCGGATTCGCCGCCAAGCCTTTTTCCAACTCAATTCCTCACCCACCACTACATCTAACACTCCATTCAGTCCACCATCTACCTTTTCACCGACTTCTGGTATGATTCCTCCAGAAGTCATTGCCTTCGAAAAAAGGGTAGTTAAAGACCTCTCCTTGTTCAAAGAAGCCAGAAGATTTATTCCCTATAACTTCTCCCTTGAGGAGAAAAAAGCAATAGGTTCATTGATATCCAATGAATCAATAGTCATTAAGAGTGCAGACAAAGGGGGTGAGATCGTTCTCCAAGAACGGGACACATACAGTGCAGAAATCCTTGAACAGCTTGGGAATACTGACCATTACCCAAGACTGCCCACTAACCCTACAAAAGAACTACAAGGACTTATTTCTAAAATCACTACAGATGCTCTGGAGACAGGTTTTATTAATCAAAAGGAATTTCTATTCCTCAATGTCAAATCACAGAGGACACCTGTGATTTATACTCTCCCTAAAGTCCATAAAAATCTTTTTAATCCACAAGGCAGACCCATATTTTCGGGTTGTGGCTCAGTCCTTGCGCCCCTTGGTCACTACGTTGATTTCTTTATAAAGGATTTTGTTCCATCTACCGCAAGCTATGTGAGACATAGTATGGCGATGATTCATTTGATTGAAAACCATCCCTTTTCTGAGGATACTGATTTACTTTGTACACTCAATGTAGAATCGTTGTATACGAATATTCCTCAAACCAGCGCCTTGTTGGTCATCCAGGAAATACTTGACTCCAGACCACGCCCACACCCGGTACCATCCATCTTCATTCTCCAATTATTGGAGTTATGTCTGACAAGAAATTTCTTTGTCTTGGAAAACCAATACTACCAACAGGTGAAGGGCACATCCATGGGGGCTATTTTTGCCCCCAATCCGGCAATCCTGTTTATGGACCATTACGAAACCAACATCATACTGTCTCCTTCCAACCCTTTTTGCCCGGCAATAACTATTTGGAGAAGATATATCGATGATATATTCCTTATCTGGCACAACACCCCAGACACTATCAACCAGTTCCTTCACTGGTTGAACAATAATTGCTCCGGTCTCACATTTACCATCACCATTAACATATCATCTATTGCCTTCTTAGACTTAACCATTTATCAATCTGAAGGGAGTCTACACATGAAGTTATACCGCAAGCCCACGGAACACAAAACTCTGTTAAACTATTCAAGCAATCACCCTAGGGCCCTCAGGTACTCACGTCCATATTCACAATTTTTAAGAATCAGACGCAATTGTTATGCCAAAGAAGATTATTTCAGAGAAGCAGCCACACTCTCTCAGAAATTAAGAGAGCGAGGCTAACCCAAGAAACTTGTTCGCAATGCTCTCAAAAGAGCATGGTATTGTCCCAGGGAGGTATTATTAAGCCCCAAACCCAAAAATCAGACCACCAAAATTGCATGTGTAACCACGTTTTCCCCCATTTCAAACCCCCTACGCAAATCTATACTCAAACATTGGCCAGAAGTTAACGCAGGGGTTCTCAACATTGAAATACCCATATTTGCTTTTTGCAAAAGTGGCAACCTAAAACACCGGTTGGTGAGGGCAGCACTTCCTAATGCAGTTCAACGTACGACCCTTGATGCACACTGGAATTCGGCCCCATTGGTAGGACACGCATAATATTGTGCATGCAATGTATGTGAGTTTACGGTGGTAAGAAAGTCTTTCACCTTTAACAATGTCAAAGGAAACTGTAGTTCATTCTCTAACTGCAACACATGCAATGTAATTTTTTTAATTCAATGTCCTTGCTCCAAAGTGTATATTGGCCAGACGACCCAGAAAATCAAAATCCGGATCGGACAACACAGGAGCAGGGTGCGTTGTAAAAAACCCCAACGCACCACTTGTGGAGCACTTTATACAGGAAGGTCATAATGAAAATGACATAATGTGGACAGTCCTGAAGGTTATCAAACTGCCCCCACGAGGTGGCGATATGGCGTTCCTTTCAAACAAAGAGGAACTCAAAATGATAATTCTCATCGACAGTATAAGAACAGGACTAAACCGAAGTGAAGACTGGACCTTTCTCCTGTAATGTCTAAATGGAATGTAAACCTTTTCTGCATATTCAAATGAGCTTACATTCTAAAATGATCATCAAAATGTTTACTTAGTTCTGTTGCCAAAATTCTTTTAACTGACGTTTTTAACATATTCCGTGTTTCACGAGAGCACCATAAGCACCTTCTCCTTATTCTCCTTATTTTCCATTTTCTTTTTCTTTAATTACATTTTCTTATTCCTTTTTGGGTTCTACCTTACGGACCCTGTAATCCCTTTGCGTGTCACAAGGCTGTTTTCACTACCTCACCCAAGATGGCCGCCATTCTTGCATGATCACTTAAACCCTAGACCACGCCTATTACCTTGTAGCCCCAGCTCCCGCCACCGCGCACAGTAGCTGTTGATCACCGGCCATCCGGCAGGAAGGTAAGCGTCTTAGATTGCCCCCGAGCCATTGTCAACCCATCAGCCAGTTGCTGCCCGCTCACTGTTATCCTTTGCCTCCTACAGGTATTATGCTACGCAGTTGTGGACCGACGACGATACTCCCCCGCGGTCCTTTGTAAATCAGGCTCATTGGATATGAATATTTGCAATTGCCCACTGGGGTGATATCCTTTACCATTGTTGCATCTTTTAATGCCCGTCTGTGTAGAATGTAATTTTATTTCTGTACCGTCTACACAGTGTTTTATCTATTTTGATTTTGTCAACGCGAATTTGCTCAATATTAGTGTATTTGCACAATTTACCAGTTTGCTGCTACAGTGATGACAATGTATCCACGATACACAGAATAGCGCAGTATCTCTACTATGTCTATTGGCAGTATGTCACATGGTGTTGCACTATCACTTTAAAAATGTGTGTCACTCCTCATGGCGTCATGTGATCAAGGACTCCCGAAGGCCAAAACGCGTCATGGCAGTAGTGCTGGGTGTAATAATCAAATAAAATACCTTGCACGAAGATTCCTGGGTCCGTTTTGTCTTTCCAGGACTGTTGGAGCATTGGGCAAATTTCCTGTATTTCAATCCCACTGAGCTGCTTCTTCAGTGTTTTCACTGACCCCTCCTTTGACTCAGTGCCATGCGACAGGGAGCTGCATTCGGGCCCGGAAATGACTACTGTTCCTGTATGGCTCAGCCGTGGCACCCCCCAGACAGCACAACAACTTTCTACCAATGGCCGAAGATGATTACGCTTGAAATCGAGGAACCGAGCAACGCCTGGAAGCTAGCCAAAGTAGGAGCATTTGCGCATCAGTCTGGTGAAGGAGTGTGCGTGCAGGGCAGACAGTGGCATTTGCTGGCTATTTGTTCCGGCACTTTAATCTTCACCCATTCAACGGCACAATGAAAGCCGACGCTTTGAGGAGCCGCAAGAAGGCGGGTGTGAAATGTTTGATGACTCACCGGCCATCGAGTCATCTTCTAATGTGCATCTCAGTACGTCCAAACCTGGGAATCCTGACCTGAGAGAACTATTTAAAAGGCTTGAAAAAATGAGGTGCGCAGATCAATCAAAGTGGTGGGAGCATGGGTCACTTTCCCGCTACTTGGAGGTGGGGCGCATCCCGCAGGGGTTGCGCATTATGCTGGCACCCAGCTACGAAGAAATGGACCCCAATATGATAGCTGAGTACACGGTATGCAACTTAGAGTCTTCTTGCAAATTAGTGAGAATCCTGGTGAAATATGATGAGTGACCGCGCCGCCCTCCAAATCAAAGTGGATGAGTTGAACGATGAGATTGGCAAATTGGGAACACCGGAGAGTGAAAAAAAGTATTTTGAAGAAATGTCAAATCGGCTGCAGAAAGAGGAAGATGACATTAAAAAGCGAAAGGCTTTTAAATTCCAAAGAGATAAATTAGACTATCAGAATGGGCAAGTGTTCACCTTCGCAAAAAGGTTTGACTCCCTCAAAACTGCAAATAAACCAATACAAGCAGCAGCAATGGCAAGAGCCACCGATGATACTGCCCAATCATCCACATTAATATCTGATTTAGGTTCGGTGGCAGGCAGTGAATCCGAGAGTAAGCAGGGTCAGATGAGCTCATGGTTGGGGTTTACAAAGCTTTCCCTGGCCTGCAGTAGGGCAGAAGACAGAGCCTATGGCCCCGAGCACAGGTCTCAAAATAACAGACGGCAAACATCAAGCGCCGTGAGCAAAAACAAAGCCGCAAGCGCAAACAGGGGCGATAAGCCAATCAACAGAAAACCACAGAAGAAATGGAATTGCAAATGAACAAGCGAGCCAGAGATCATGCGACCGATAAGTAATCAATCTCACTGTTATGCAGTTGCAGACATTGAATTAAATATCTTAGCATTGGGACTATGGTACAGTCCAGCCAATGATTTCAATAATATGCAAACGCGCATTGATTTCAACAAATAGATAATGAAATTGAAATTGCACAAATATCATGCACTCCAAAGGAAAGAACCAATAACCCCAAAGGCGGTGGTTCCGGCAGGACTACTGAGTCCGCCTATCTTAACCGTAAATGACTCTAAATTGATGCGCAGTTTACACAATCTACGTGAGGAAAGCAAAGATACAGAGTCATTAGGCATCAAGAGCTTTCCCAGTTTAGACATGGCAGGAATGACACAGTTCGAAAGCTAAATCATTTGTCAATCCAATCATGTTGCATGACAATATCGACGTGTATAATGAATTTGTTACAAGCCAGTTGAAAAAGTTACATGCTTCCACCCTGCATGCTCGCCGAAAGTCTGTCCATCAGAACAACTGTTATGGGCAACTCATGAAAAAGCTGAAAAGCAATGACAATGTAATCATCCATCAATCCGACAAAGGCGAAAATGTTGTCCTATGACAGTGTGATTTATATCAAGAGGAAGCTCTTCTCCATTTAAATGATCAACAATGCTATAGACGAAGTGATTAGAAAACCGTCAAAATGGCTTGGAGTGATTATTAGGCCAAGTTGATAGCATGGAAGAGCGCTGGTTTATTGAGTGTGGATGAGCTTAAATTTCTAAAGATCAACCATCCGGTAATCCCAGTAATGTATCTTATTCCTAAAATACACAAAAACTCAACTAAACCACCGGGAAGGTCGATAAATTCAGCAACGAACAGCATCATGGAGAACACCTCGCGGTACGTTGATTACTTCTTGCAGGAGCATGTCAAAAGTTGACCCTCCTACCTGCAAGATACGGGTTACTTTATGAGAAAAATCAACGATGTGATATTGCAAGATGATTATTGGCTGATCACAGTAGATGTCACCATGCTGTATACCTTTTTTTGTAAAACAACAGTGATCCTTAACGTAGTAGATAACACAAAAGAATGAAATAAAGTCAACAATGTGAACTATATTCAAAGGAAGAAGTGTCCAGCCAGACACGGCATTTAATCAATGTAGGGTTATCGAGGAATTTTTAAGCACAAATATATACAGTGGGATACACTCCTGTATCCAATACACAAAAACATAACAAAACAAAAATAAAAATAAACAGAACGGTTTTTCATGGCAAAAACACGGTGGATGCTTGTCAAATGTCAAAGGTTTTTATATAGCGCCTTATCACCGCAAGGTCTCAAGGCGCTTGCTTTGGGAACCCGTCCTGGTTTTTTCCCTGTGAGATAACCCTACTGTGCATCCCCAAGGTGAAAGCCAGGCATCCCGCCGCGGGGGGGCCGTAGTGGAGATTAGGAAAGCTATTGTATTGCCCAGAGTTGCAGAGTGTGAACCTGCGATTCGAGTAGGCACCGAAGCGAGAATTGTCGAGTCCGTGGACATTTGGGCTCAAGACCCTGCCGCGTCGGTAATTGAACCCTGGTCCCGGGTCTGACCTCTGCTTCAGGGTCTGCCTCCTCTAACCAGTGAGCTACACTTCTCCACTGCGTTTCAAAGCTATCCACAAATAGTTAACACATGAATATAACACATTGGTAGACTTTGTGCGTAACTATATTACTGGTCGACGGCAATTCGATCCCTAAACAACAGATACTGGGATCATGATCCGGACTTGTATTATGTGCCTGAATTTTGTAAGCAAGCCTGTAAGGGAATGGGGGAAATAAGCCGAGGGGGAGTTTTAGAAGAAGACAACATTCAGCTCAGTTTTCATTTTTTACTTCCAAACCATGCGCATTGAGGGAACTGGGTTACAGAGAGTTTGGGTTCTCCTAAAAGGGTTGTGGAGATTTCAGTCAAAAGAATAAGATGAAGAATACGTAGTGAAAATCACTGGTCATAGAGATAAATTATATCTCAAAATGATGGACCATTAAAACTATTGGAATTAATCTCTCTGAATAAGTTGGAGCAACGGAGCATTAGGCGTGTCAAGTGGGCATACGTGGTGAAGTGGGTTCCCTATAATGAAATAACACTAACCGTGGCAGTCGTGAGGTGAAAGATGGCAGAATAAAAGACCCGGTAGTGCAGATCACATGTGGCGGCGAATGGGACATAATGAGCCGTGAGAACAACGTGACGGTTGGCCGTGCCTAGGAAAATGAAACAATTCATACCTGTGATGCAGGATTGCGGAGTGCCAATATTGAGGCAGAACCACACTTGGTCAAAAAGTCTTGGAAATGGTAAAAATAACTAAGACTGCCAGAATCAGGATTACCGGTCGACGCATGAGAATTTTCATTTTGAGTTCCTCTTTGTTTAAAAGGACCGCCATATCCCCTCCTCGTGGGCGCAGTTTGAGAACCTTCAGGGCTGTCCAGTGTCCACATTATGTAATTTTTATTATGACCTTCCTGTATAAAGTGCTCCACAAGCAGTGCGTTGGGGGTTTTACAACGCACCCTGCTCCTGTGTTGTCCGATCCGGATTTTGATTTTCTGGGTCGTCTGGCCAATATACACTTTGGAGCAAGGACATTGAATTAAATAGATTACATTGCATGTGTTGCAGTTAGAGAATGAACGGCAGTTTACTTTGACATTGTTAAAGGGGAAAGACTTTCCTTCCATCGTAAATGATGGGTTGGTGTAGCACAATTGCTGGATTGCAAGGGATTAGTTCCCATTCCCCTCTGTTCTCCAGTGGGATCCCCTGTATCTTTCCTTTAACACCTTCCTTTTCCCCACACTCAGCTGGTTTGCAAATTATGTCAGACCTTACACCTCTGTATTTGGACGAATACATTAAAAAGATTTGTGAGGGGCCCTCTCTTTGTTCAGATACCATTGACAGTTCAGTCAATACAAATTCCACCCTTCCAGTGCAATTAGAAAAACTTAAGAAAAAACAAGTCCGCTTACAATTCATGACTCTTATGCTAAGGGAATATCTGAAGGCTGGCATATTTCCCGTAGGACTCCAAGTAAGGAACATTCCTGGAATATTTACGGACAACCCAAAATATATACACACTTTCAGTTATATAGGTACAACGTGTTCCAGGCATTGGTTAGTCCTAGGGATTGATATCGCCCCTGAAACCCTAACAGGCCTAGCAGTAGAAATCTCTGAAATTGAAAAACAGCTTCAAGAATCAAATCCCGTCACCGAGGCAAAGAAATTACTAGATCAAATCCAAAAAACTGTAGACGACTTCTACAGAATTGAACGCAATAAAAAGTCAATCAAAGTCAAGAAAGATATTAAAGCTTATAACATTGAGATCACTTACCCCTACCTACAGAAAGAGTTTTTATACCAATAGGTCACATTCCAATCCCCAGAACACAAGACCCTGGGCACGCTTTAATAGGCGTCAGAATCTAGTAGGGTTTTCTGATTCTTCCAAGAATTCCGTCACTAGCGAGAACTCTAGCGCATCCAACAGAAACCCAGGCCCTAGTAGTAATTTTTTAGGCAGAGGCCAACACGGCACAACGAAATGAGGTCGAGGGAAACGCACCCGACGCTGGTACAATCAGCCCGGCGAACGGCAGACCCGCCAGAAATGTTATCAATGGTGAGTCATTCTGATAGCAACATGACCAATTCTCAGAACATCCCCATTTTCAACCTTTCCAAGTACACTCTCTCTGAGGCCGAAACATCCCTTCTTAGTAAAGGAGTATCATTTGTCCCGACCATTCCTACCAATTCTTTTAACCTACATACTGAAATATTGAGGTTTTACCGCCGGATTCGCCTCCAAGCCTTTTTCCAACTCAATCCCTCACCCACCACTACATCTAACACTTTATCTTGATTCTTCGAGGCGCCTAGTTGAAATACTGGTAAACTACACAGAAAGCGATCGGAGTAAATTACAAGAACAAATAGATTAATTAAATTCAGAAATTATGAAATTGGAAACTACCCCGATCATCAAAAAATACAGAGATGATATGATGGCCAGAGTAGAAAAAGAAGAGGAAACTATAAAAAAACGAAAAACTTACAAGTTTCAGAGGGACAAACAGGATTATAAACAAGGACAAGTCTTCACGTTTGTGAAAAAATATGAAGCACTAAAAACTTCAAAACAGGCCGCCCGACGTGGAAATGCGCAAGCAAGCGGAAGAGTGGCAACAATATCGTCAACCTCGGCGTCAGATTTAAGTTCAGCCGTTGAAAGTGAGTTAGAGACTGATCAAACAGACTGATCATCACGATTGGGGTTTCACAAATTCACAGTGGCCGAGGAGGTCAACTGTCTCAGACAAGACAGAAAATAAACCTTAAGAGCCCGCAAGCGAAAATATACAAGCAAACAAAGGCACAATGCAAAGCGCAGATAAAGGCGGAAATGCAGAAGGAGACGCCACAAACAAGAAGACGCAATTCAAAAAGAGATGGCAACAAAAGTAAATAAAAAAACAATACTGTTGTTAATTTATCAACATTAAATCTAACTCAAGCGGAAACACGAATATTGGAATTAGGATTGTAATTCTTTGCCGCATGTGATTTTGACTACGCAAGAACTTGCGTTGATGTACATCAATTTATCCGCAAACTGAAACAAAAAATATATAATTTGACTAATTGTAAGGCCTCTAAAAACATCGGGGTAACCCAAGTAGAGAATACCGATCCAGACCAGATGTGTTCTTTGACGGTAGCAGATGCCGATCTGTTAGAAAATTTACAGGAATTGGCACAAAAAGGTACACAGACCACTAGTGAGCTGGGAAGTCCGAGTGGAAGTAATTTGGGGATACCTTTAACAAACTTTAAGCCAAAATTAACATTCCAGCCAGTGACAATGAGAGATTCTCTGGATATTTTTGGAGAACTTGCAACCACTGGAATTAAGAACTTCGAAATATAAAACAGCAAGAACACAAAAGAAATATAGATTTCAACAAAATGCATATAACAAACTGATGCACAAATTACAAAAAAATGAACAGTGACAAGGGCGGAAATATTGTCATTTGGTCCCAAAAAGAATACATGAAGGAAGCATTGGAGGATCTAAACTGTTACAAGAAATGCAACATGTAAATAGTTTGAACGGCTTGGAATCAGTACTATTCCAAACTTAATGCATGGCGCAGTACTGGGTTACTGAGTATGGACGAACTAAAATTCCTAAAAAATGAACATCCAGTAGTACCCGTACTATACCTGATTCCCAAGCTACACAAGAATGTGACAACCCCGCCTGGAAGAACAATCATTTCAGCGCGAAGGGGACTATTGGAGAACACGTCTAAGTATATAGACTTTTTTTGGCAAGGCTTTGTTAAAGAGTTACCTTTGTGCAGGATTCAAGTGATTTCTTGAGACTGCTAAACACTTTTCAATAGGATTCGAACTATTTGCTGAAATGTCTCGACGTAACATCTTTGTAAAACAGTATCCATCACAATGATGGAATTTGAGCGATAGAATACTATTTGAATCGCAGACCAATACATTTGATGCATCATAACAACATGTTGATTTCCATGATTCAATATTGTTTAAACAACAACTATTTCTTGTTCTCTAGTCAAGTGTAGCAACAGACAAGAGGAGTAGCTATGGGGGCATGTGTTTCCCCTAGCTACTCCTGCCTGCATATGGGTTGGTGGGAGGAAATGATCCTGAATAGAGAGCACAAAACCAGTATGGATAATCATGTAAAGTTATGGTTGCGCTCTATTGACGATTTATTTGTAATTTGGTCTGGCACTGTAGAATCAGCCAATGAATTTTTCAATAGCATCAATCAGAAAAAGGTTAATCTTTACTTTACTGCCACGATCAGTAGCACTAGTGTATGTTTTCTAGATGTAGAGGTGTAAATTAAAGACCAGAACATTCAAACTAAACTTTATCAAAAACCTACTTCTGGCAACCGTGTATAACATGCCACAAGTCATCATCCACAACATCTCATCCGCAGTATACCTTTGGAGAGATGCTTAGTATACGTTGGGGCATGTAGCACAGAAACAGATCTTACTGAGGCTCAATAACTTAGCAAAATGAGATTTCTAGAGCATGGTTATGACAAGAAAACACTAAACACAGCCATTGCAAAGGCAAACCAACTAGAAAGAAAATAATTGTTAATCTCAAAAAGCCTCAGTCCAGTACACCCAATAGATACACAAACCAGACTTATTTTAACATACAGCAGACAACAGAACTCATTGAGAAAGATCATCAACGAAAATTGGCCGGTGGTAAAAAGTGACCCGATAATTGGAGAACTGTTACCAAGAAATCCCATTTAGAAATTCTTGATCTATGGTTAGCAGTAGTCCAGAAGTTTCAAGAAAATCAAATTGGCTTACAGCCCGCAGGGGTTTTGTTAAATGCACCAACTGCAGGGTGTAGTATTTCCTGTTAGAGTGTTCATTTAGTATTGTTATTGTATCTCTGCTTGTTAACATTCTTTATATGAGGGTTGAGCAGAAGAAGCTTTACTTGAATGCATTTTGGATGTCCAAGCTGTTCCTGGAATAAACTTATCAACTTATAAATGAACTTTGGCTACCTAATTACTACATAATTTTGGCGACGATTGGGAGTTTAAAGAAGAACTACATACAAGACTTTTCCAGACAGCGTTCACTCGTTCTTTTTCTTAAGGTATTTTATCTTATTTTTCGCCTTCACCTAGTGTATTGATTGTACCTGCGGCAGTTTTTTAAAGTTGTGCCTTGATAGCACCTACGGGAGATTATCTTCAACATTTTATTGTATCGGAATGAATTGTTGACTGCTGGTTTCGACTGTTTCTTTTTGCCTTTCACAGTGTTTATATTTGAGGATTTAGTTTGTAGCAAAATTTCAATTGCAATTTATGTACTACTTCAATTTCGCTATCGGCCATATTACTTTATTTCACTGATTTTTTTTTCTGGTCTCATGTATGGTGAACAGCTCAAACTGTTGTACAGTGCATTTTTAAACTTACCTTCAAGTGGAATTAGAACGTGCTTTGCTGGTCTTCTGCCATTGAATCATTGAATTCCATCGGCAGCGTTAGGATTCTACTAGCAGCGTCATCACGTTCACGAAGCAATACTTTCTGTACGCTCTGGGTCTCTACGCTATTCACGCACCACGTACAGTTGCCATATTTGTTTTCTTCATAAACTTCATTTCCATGACAACGGATGTGACTCACCACGGAGACATTTTATAAACACCACGGAAACGTTTTTAACACCACAGAGACATTTTAAAAACACCACGGAAACGTTTTAAACACCACGGAGATGTTTTATAAACTCCACGGAGACTTCCAGTAGGAATATTTTTTTTCTTCATGTGTACAATGGATGTAATTTTCGTTGCGGACTACTTATAAAAACACAGAAATTGTATTTATGGTACAGTTTTTTTTATTTTCCGGTATGGACAGCATATTATTACATTTTCAATAATTTTAACTCATTGATATTAGTAAATTACCAACTGTGGATGCAATTTACTAGATAAACAGTGGTAATCATTTTATTGTATTTTCAAAATGTTTAATATTGTTGCTCCTCCACACTTATTACCAGTGGCTGGTGAACCAAAAATGGAATGGGATTTGTGGTACCCAATGTTTTTAGCTTATGTAGATGTTCTAGAAGATGGTTGTTCTCCTAAAAGAAAACTTGCACTTTTGAAAAACTGTTTGGGAGGAGCAGGGTTAAAAGAATTGGCAAACTTACCTCCAATAGATGGTGCTGGTGATACAAATGTTTTTGAAGTAACTGTTAAACAAATGAGTCTCAGGTTTGGCAGGAAAATTAACACTGTGATGGAAAGATTAAAATGTTATTCCCAGGCACAGAAAGAGGATGAATCTATTGAGAATTATGTGGCAGCACTACGTACTTTAGCTGGTTCCTGTGCATTTGAAACAATGAATTTCGAACAAGTGTTAAGAGACCAAATCATGATGAAAACTAAAAGTAAAAAAAATCAGGAACGTTTATGGATGGGAACAGAATCCTCTCTAAGTGCTGTACTTAATATTGCTAAAGGGATTGAACAGTCAGAAATATTTGTGAGTGAAATTAGAGGACAAATAGTTAAAGGCAAAGATATAATCCCAGAAGTAGCAGTAGTAAAAGATCATTCGAATGCTAAAAAAACATCTTTCATCCCTAGTAGGAAAGAAACTTTCTTGAAGGACCACAAGTTCTTTGGTAAGAAAACTCATGTGGTTTGTTACAGATGTGGTGGGACTGACCATGTTGGTAGCTACCAGGGTTGTCCTGCAATGAACAAAATCTGTGTTAAATGTAAAAAACCGGGTCATTTTAACAAAATGTGCAGATCTTCTCAAAAAGTAAATTTAGTGGCATGTGGAGAAAGTGATGATCCTGAATTTTCTGAAATCAACAGTTTGCTATGTGTTAGTGATACAGAATGCAAAAGTTTCCCTAGTGATAAGATTCTTGTAAACGGGGAAGAAATTTCTATGTTAATTGATTCCTGCGCCTGGTACAGTATTATAGGCAGGAATATTTTTGATAAATTCCGGAGTACCACAAAACTATTACCACCAGATGTTCAACCGGGTGGTTATTCTGGCTACAAAATTAACCTTGATGGTTTTATGTGGGCTGATCTTGAATTCAAAAACAGAAAAACAAGAGGGAAGGTTTATGTTGCTACTAAAGGAGCCTCTATCCTTGGTTGGCCTTACCAACAAGAAATGGGCATCAAGCTTGACCCCAATGCTACTCCACCAGTTTATGTGATACTTCCCGAAGAAAACGAGTATACAACCAGTATTTGATACAAGTTTCCCTCAATTTTCACTGATGAGTTAGGTAAGTTTATCAACTTCCAACACAAAATTATTCTCAAGGAGGGAGCCATTCCTACTCGACACAAAGTCTGGAATGTACCATTGGCATATCGTGATAAATTGAAATTAATTCTATCTGATCTAGTATCTAGGAAGATTATTGAACCTACAGAGTCCTCTCCTTGGGTTTCGCCAGTGGTTTTATCCCTCAAAAGCAATGGCGAACTTCGTTTATGTGTGGACCTTCGAAGTTTAAATACAGAAATCTGGATCGATAGGCATCCTTTACCACATATTCATGAGTTAATTTCCACTTTGTCGGGTGCCAGTGTCTTTTCCACCATAGATCTGGCTAGTGCCTATCATCAGATTGTTCTACATGATGAATCAAAATTTCTGACTAACTTCATCACACCTGAAGGCATGTTTCAATTTTGCCGTATGCCATTTGGGTTGGCTAGCGCGGCATCTGTCTTTCAAAGACTAATGAAAGAGGTTTTGGAGGGATGTTCTGGTGCCATTGCATTTCGAGATGATATTTTAATATATGGTAAAAATTTTGAAGACCATGATAAAAATTTGGAAAAAGTATTACAATCTGTACAAGAAAAAGGTTTAACTTTGAAATTCTCTAAATGTAAATTCAGACAAAGTAAGGTTGAATACCTGGGTCACGAAATTTCTTGCCAAGGTATTAAGCCTAAATTTAATCATGTCAAAAGTATATCTAATGGCAGCTATCAACGTCGGCGGTGATACTATCATTAGACGCTAAAATGGCATTCGACATGGTAGAGTGGCAATATCTCTTTGCTGTGTTAGCGCATATGGGATTTGGCCCTAAATTTATAACATGGATACAACTCTTATATACCCACCCGATTGCACATATTACGGCAAACGGCCACAACTCACACGCGATTCAGCTAGCGAGGGGGACTCGTCAGGGGTGCCCCCTGTCCCCTTTGTTGTTTGCACTGGTACTGGAACCACTAGCAACCTTGATTAGAGCTACCCCGTTACTGAAAGGAATGAGCTGCGGGGAGGGGTGGGAAGATCGTGTATCACTGTACGCTGACGACATGTTAGTATATCTGATGGAAACGGAGCGTGGAATACAGGAGCTTCTTGCTCTATGTGACACCCTGCTGAAGCGTCGGGTTACACAATAAACTGGGCAAAATCTGTGATTTACGTTCTACGAGGGCCAGAACCTGTCCTTGCCTCAGATTGCCAGTTAATGGTAGAAGTGGATTCCTTCAAATATCTTGGCATTCATATCACTAGGGACTCGTCAGAGTTCTTTGAAAAAAATTTGAAGCCACCACTGGAACGCTTACGGCGCGATGTGAAACATTGGGCAACTCTGCCCCTGACGCTGTTGGGGAGAGCAGCACTATATAAGATGATGGCATTGCCGAGATTCCAATATGCGCTTGTTAACACACCATACCCGGTGTCGCTACGCTATTTTCAACAAGTGACAGCCATGGTCACTAGCCTGTTGTGGGGTGACCGCCCCGCACGCATAGCACATGTCAAGCTAACAGAAGCTGGTATGAGGGGGGGATTGCTCTGCCAAATTTGCAAATATACTACTGGGCGACACAACTGAAGACCATCAACCACTGGATACATGCGCCCCAGGATGATCCAGCATATAGGGCCGATAGAGCGCAGTTAGGTACACACAGTTTACTGGCGGTGCTCTACCACAAAGGGTTGGCAGCGAAACTAATAGGACCCACACAGCACTCAGTAGCAATCTGGTACGCAGCGCAGGCTAAGCTCAAATGGAAAGGAGTGATCACTAAACTCACCCCATTATAGGACACCAAAGCACTGGGTCATTTAAGACGTAACAAGGGTTTTACCCAGTGGGACAACATCGGCATATCGACAGTGGGAGACTTGTGGGAAAATGGGACGGTGGTTCCGTTCCCCCGACTCCAGCAACAGTATGACCTAGGCCCAACTGAAACTTACAGATATGTACAAATTAGACACGCATTGCTAGCTGCCATACCGGCAGACACTGAGATCCCTGAAGCCTCCCCGCTGGAGGATCGGTTACTTACAGACTATATGCAGCACAGTGCTACATCACTCACATATCGTAAATTGATAAACAATCTGCCTGACCCCACGACAAAACTGCGAGAGAGATGGGCAGACAAAGTGGGCGACATGGATGATTCAGAATGGAATGATGCACTGGCGTCCCCGAAAGAGGTGGGAATATCGGCCAGGTTCCGTCTAGTACAGCTCAAAATTCTGCACCGGATATATTACACCAGAACTACCTTACACAAGATTCAGCGGGCGCAGCATCCCTACTGTCTCCGCGGGTGTCGGGAGGAAGGAACATTTCTACACACCATATGGGACTGCCCGAGTATACTAGAGTACTGGAGACAGGTAATGCGCACTATTTCACAAACACTAGAGGTATCTATCACACCTGATCCTCGTAAATGTCTTCTGAATATATGGGACCCTAATGACCTCTCACGACACGGCCAACTCTGGGGCACGATAGGCATTATGGTTGCTAAGAGGGACATCGCACAGAAATGGGGGGCGGTGGATTCACCTACATTTACACACTGGTGCAGGAATATGGATATGCTGATGTTGACAGAACGAGCGGTATATACGATAAGGACTAGTCCACGCAAATGGAATAAAATTTGGATGCCTTGGAATGTGTATAGGGGGAATTTGTGTGACCCCCTACCTGAAGATGACATTGTTAGTTCAGATGAAGAGGGTGAAGGGGACTGAGTCAGATTAGCTGGAAAATATAACTAATGGTGACAGGCCTGAACCACGGTTCATGATGTAGAAATATTGTACTGCCTCTGGTATGGTCAGTGTGTCCAGGAACCCGTACGAATGTATAATTTGCACTATATCGTGATGTATAATCTGTCAAAACTGCCAATGTTCATGTTCGGTTAGCATTTACAAAAAACAATAAAAATGTTTTATAAAAAAAAGTAGATCTAATGCTCCTGCTCCACTAACTAAGGAACAACTGGTATCATTTTTAGGCCTTACAGAATTTTATAGTAAATTTGTACAGGACTATTCCTCAAAGGTTCACGTTTTAAGATCCTTACTAAAAAAGGATGTGAAATTTCTATGGAACAAAGAGCAACAATCTGCTTTTGAATTGCTCAAGACAGAAATCGTAAATGCTCCATTTTTAAGACCATTTGAGATTGGCAAAGATTGTATTATGTCTGTAGATGCTAGTAATGTTGGATTAGGTTCTGTTCTAATGCAAAGGAGTTTAGGTGAACAATATGTAGTCTCTTATGCTTCAAGAACACTTCGGGGTGCAGAATACAATTATTCTACTATTGAAAAGGAATTGTTAGCGTGCACTTGGGCTGTACAACATTTTAGACAATTTTTATGGGTGACCAAATTTCGCTTACGAACTGACCACAAGCCATTGATTAATATGTTAGCAGCTGGTGGTGGCAGGACTCTAACTGCTCGATTAGCACATTTAGCTGCTAAATTACAAGAATTTCAATGCGAAGTTGAATATGTTCCTGGTCGCCTCAATGTACATGCTGACTGTATGTCTCGTTTGACATTACTTGACACACTTGATATTGCCAACATTGGAGCTGATTTTGATGTTGCGTTTTCTATTGAAGATGTCAATGGTGAGAATTCTAAGGTGTTCTCCGATATTATTTCTGAAACTGAGTGGAAAACTGCTATGTGTGAAGACAGCTATTTGTCTGATGTTGTGAGATTTTTATAATTAGGTGGCCTGAAGAACGTAAACTATCTGGTGATTTGGCATCCTTTTGTAAAATAAAAGATGAACTCATGTTTGCCCATGGTTTTGTAACTAGGGGTGATAAGATAGTGCCACCTTCTAAGCTAAGAGAGAAAATAATTTCTATAGCTCATGAGGGTCACATGGGTATGTCCAGTACCAAAAGGCGCATTCGGGAATTTTATTGGTGGCCTGGTATTGATAGAATGGTTGACAAATGGGTTGATTCGTGCTCTCCTTGTGCCAAAAGTGATGTCTGTTAAACCTTTGGTAGTTGATGTTTCTCCGATTGAGTTGGTTGCTAGTCCTTGGAAGAAACTTGGCCTTGACATTATTGGTCCACTCAATTTATCTGCTAACAAGGATGTTTTTGCCTTGGTTTTAATTGACTACTTTTCTAAATGGCCTGAATTGAAGATAGTGGAAAAAATTGGATCTACACAGGTTGTCGAATTTTTGGACGAAGTTTTTTGTAGAGAGGGTATTCCTGCGGAAATTGTTTCGGACAATGGTCCTCAGTTTATCAGCAGAGAGTTTGAGTTGTTTATTGAACGCTGTGGTATACTTCATAAAAGAGTGTCCAATTATAACTCTCAAGCCAATGGTCAAATTGAACGCTTCAATAGAGTAATCAAAGAGTCTATAGAATTAGCTGTTAGAAGTGGTTTGGAGTGTAGAAAAGCGTTACGTGCGACCATACTGTCATACCGTACTTCTCCTAATTCTGTGCCTGGCCTACCTCCTTTTGAAATGTTGCGAGGTAGAAAACCTGGTTCAAAACTATTACCGTGCTGGATGAAAGCCAATGTTCCTTGTGAGTCTTTATTTGATGTTCCTAAAGTCAGAGATAGAGTCCTGAAGTATCAAACTAAAATGAGAGGCAATTCTTCGCAAGTAACTAGTCATGGTCCTAAGATTAAAGTGGGGGATTTCGTTTGTGTAAAATTTGGTGGTGTTCATGGTAACAAATGGGCGAAATGGTCTGATCCATGTGAAGTATTAGAAGTGTTCAGTAAGGCAGTGAGAGTACAAGGTGGCAAAATTTGGAACTTTAGGCGCATTTCATTATGTAAAACTGGTAATTTGGAAAATAAAGCTGTAAAATTGAAAGCTGTTCCTGGAATAAACTTATCAACTTATAAATGAACTTTGGCTACCTAATTACCACACAGGGCATGCAAATATGGAACAAATAAAACCACATATTCAACTCCCTTTTCTGAGGATGCTATAGAAATCAAAAAATGTTGTACCTGTCGAACAGAATTTCTTGTTTTGCTCTTGTGGGTTGCAGTATGTGGGCAGTACCAAGTTACAGGTCCACAAACGAATACTGCAACACATGAGAGAAATCACCAACTGTAACACAACATACCCTATTGCACGCTATTTTAAAGAAAGACACAGTAGTGATTCAAATCATTTTTCCAACTTCCTGATTGATTCCATTCCCATATCTAGGAGAGAGGGCAACCGGGAGGCAAAATTGAGATGCCTCGAGACAATATATAATTGAATTAAACACTAAGGGGTCCATTAGGATGGCGGGCAGACTTTGTCCGCCCGCCACCCTAACGGAGATCGGGACCGCCCGCCATAAGGGCGGGGGTCCCGTTGGGGGTATTAGGATGTGCCCGCCACAGTGGCGGACACATCCTATATGTTTTACATTGTGGCGGGCGGTGCTCTCTGCACCGCCCGCTACAATGCAAAACATAAGTTGATGCATTTACATATGCAAAGCGGCAGGCACCACGTGGTGCCTGCCGCTTTGCATATGTAAATGTGGGGGGTACCATAGGTACCCCCCATGTGCCCCCCCGACAGTGGCGGCAACCTGGGGGCCCTGAAGGGGGCCCCCACAGCAATATCCGCCTGCCTTTCCGTGGCGGCTTTGCCGCCGCGGAAAGGCCCCTACATTGTGCCATCGTAATATGGCTGGCAGTGTCCTTTGGACACCGCCACCATATTAATCCATTACCGCCGCGGTCGCAAGGCGACCGCGGCGG
This sequence comes from Lissotriton helveticus, assembly GCF_964261635.1. Taxonomy (NCBI): domain Eukaryota; kingdom Metazoa; phylum Chordata; class Amphibia; order Caudata; family Salamandridae; genus Lissotriton; species Lissotriton helveticus. The sequence continues at coordinate 993,089,317 of NC_136069.1, read as the reverse complement.
TAAAGCGGCGGACGGTCTTTCCGTCCGCCGCTGTCCCCTCCGCCATCCTAATCTAGCGGAGGGGAAAACAAGAGTGGTTGTCGGGCGGATTGCCTCCGCCAGGGTAGCGGTGGCCACCGCCACCCTGGCGGAGGCAATCCGCCCGACATCCTAATGGACCCCTAAGTCCCCAAATGGCCATAACACTAGCGAAGATTTTTATACATGGTTATAACAACATGTATGACAGAGGAACACAACTCCTAGATCTGATATGGACAATAAGGGTATATACATTGTAATCTCCATTGTATCCTGATGTTATTTTTTACTGTCTTCAGCATGCTGCCACATAGCGTTTATGCTATAAATGGATGAAGTCCTTTAAAAAATCTTTTTACATACATCTAACAAGGCATGTTAGTTGGGTGTATTCTGAATTTAAGGAACATGGTGTGTTCCGAGGTAGCACACAGTTTGTTTTACACATCACTGAGCACTTTAGACCATTATAGACTTCAAATATATAAACCCTTTTTTTACATCTATTTTACAATTTTTAGTCCATGTCTTATCATAACCAGTTAAACAGTGTTTGGAGAATATTAGACCATCAGGCTAAAGTTCTTAATATTATGTATTTTATAGATATTGTACAAGATAGGATGGTGATATAGTTAAATGAACTAATAACATTATGTTTTTTATGACTGAATTTTAATACTTTTTAAACAGATTTTTATGTATTTTACATATATTAGTTTTTAATTGTATTTTTCAAATATATCACTAACATTTGGTATTTTAAACCAATCCAATATTTATTTGCTGGTTTTGCACAAAAATAGAATGAAACAAAGGCTGTAAATAATACATGTATTTTGTCTATGTCTATACCGGTGGTATTACGTGTATAACATCTTGCACTTTAAATTCAGTCATGTGGCTCCAAGAGCGTGTCATGTGATCAAGGCTGTGTCAGGCCGAAACGCGTCAGGGTGGTTGTGATGATTGAGCAACAATAAAATAACAAGCACAGAAATTGAAGAAAACAGTAAAAAGCAATATATATATATATATATATTCACAAAACAAACCATAGGTCCACTGCTGATGATGTCACATATTACATCATTCATGACATGGTCAGTGACATCACTGATGACATCTCGAATGTCATCACTGATGACATCACTGATGACATCAGCCAGTGAATGTGGTTTGCTTTGTAATTTAAATATGCATTATATATATAGCAATTTGCATTGAAGAATGAGTGGATATATAAAAATAAATATTTGGATGGAGGATTTAGTTGCAGTGTAATTGACTGTTTACTTTACCAACTTATAGTGTCTCACTAAATATAGTGGATAGTGATTAAACTGTGTGAATATCTGTATCACTTTGTCAGTTGTTGTGTAAACTGGTCCTCCAGTTGGTTACTAGCTCTGTGAAAGTCTATATTAGTTGTTGATTAGTTAACTGAGTATTTGTATGGGAGAGTGAATGTGTGTGTGGTTCGGTGGGGGGTGTGTGACTGCCCAAAGATGTGTGAATAGTTGATTCAGTAGATATATGAAGTTAAAACTACATGTTCTAACAGTTGTTTGGGTGAGTGAATATCTTTATGGGTGTGGTGATGAGCAAATATATTTCTCAATGGTACATGTCCAACAAACTAGAAAAATAAAAGGCAGTGTATGTGTCAGTTGTTGTATATAAATAAGTATACATAAGACTCAATGATTGTGTGAGTAACCGTATGGATAATTGTATACTTGTAATAATGATTTTATAATACACTAAGTATGACTTACTATCTAAATGAATAGATGAAATGGTGTTTGTATAAGTGTGTAGCTAAGTAAGTAAGTAAGTATGATCCATTGTTTGCATAGGTGAGTAGGATAACTTCATATGTGAATAGGTTGTGTGCTGGTGTGTAATGTCGATATAGGTGTATAAATATTTTTGATAGTGTTCTATTGTTCATTGACAGCAGGTATGAGTAAATCTACAGGTAAGTGATTAGATGTGTGTATACATGTAGGAATCACTGAGTGGGTTTTTAGATACTTGTATTGCTGTGTCAATGGATTCAAATATGATACTCTGTATTTTACAAAAAGTGATGAAAGATTTTACTAGTGTATGAAAAGGTGTATGTGATTGTCACGTGGATGATGTCATCAGTGATGTCATCAGTGATGTCCTTTGAGATGTCATCAGTGATGTCACTGACCATGTCATGAATGATGTAATATATGACATCATCAGCAGTGGATTACGGGTGCGCTAAATATAGTTAGTACAACTATATAGGAGCAATTTCAATGGTTTTGTATGAGTGAAGTGAGCAGCTAACTGTAACACCCCTAAAACTTATAGTTTTTTGAGTGAATGTCAAAGGTTTTTTAAATGCTGATTCCTAACTATATAAGGCCCGAAACCTATGGTTTTTTCAGTGAATTTCAAAGGTTTTTTAAATGTTAATTCCTAACTATATAAGGCCTGAAACCTATGGTTTTTTCAGTGAATTTGCAAGATTTTTTAAATGATAATTCCTAACTATATAAGGCCTGAAACCTATGGTTTTTTCAGTGAATTTCAAAGGTTTTTTAAATGCTATTTCCTAACTATATAAGTCCTGAAACCTATGGTTTTTTCAGTGAATTTGCAAGGTTTTTTGAATGCTAATTTCTAACTAAAACATGTGTTAAACCTATGTTTTTTTTCAGTGAATTTCAAAGATTTTGAAATGCTAAATGTTAAGTATGACATGTGTGAAAGCTATGATTTTCTAGTGAATTTCCAATATTTTTAAATTGCTAATTTGTAAATCATTATTTATTTATAAATTTACTTTTCAACACACTGCCTTTGTATATTGTAATACATTGACTGTATTATGTAATATGTAACTTCACATGTATTTTTTATGATTTACATAAAGTTGAACAGTGTACCTACTCTACATCTTCAAACCACTTGTAAACAGTCACATTTTTTTATATATTTTTTTGTGTTTTTTCAAGGGTGCACGCAACGTGCGGCACCTCGCGATTTAAAAAAAAAAATGTTTAAAAAATTTGGCCCGTTGGGGTCCTTCAGGGACCCCCTGAGAAAACCTGGGGGTCAGGGAGTCTCTTCCTTGCCTTCTTTCCACGTTCTCCACAATAGTTTTTCCCAGTTTTGTGGCTCAGAGGTGCGCGCTACATGCGCGCACCTCACAATTTTTTTTATTTTTTTTTAAAACAGTTTTTTGGGGCAGTCTGGTTCCTTAAGGGACCCCTGAGAAACCCTAGGGGGTAAGGGAGTCTCGTCCTTGCCTCCTTTTTACATTTTGAAACTTTAATAAAAATCGGGTAAAACGCCATTTTGAAGCGACGTACGCGCACTGTGCGCGCATGTCAAGTCATGTGACTCGAAAACAACACTTTTCATTGGTTAATAGTAGTTTCTGTTCTAGAGTCTTCAGAAACCCCACCCACTTCCCTCACTATCTGTTTTATTCTCGTGGGAGAAGGAGCCTTTCCAGCTTTCAAGAGAAACTTCATAATGGCAGAAAGACAGGATCCTTCTTCCGAATCAGAGCACGAACATCAGCTACCTGCAAAGAAGGGGAAGGAATCATTTATATGGATATTTTTCACATTTCCAGAAGGACTGAAAAAAGTAAATGCACCTAGAGTCAAGTGCGATATATGTGGATCTGTCCTCTCGAGGGGAAACCCTCAAAAGAAATATTTGTTTTCAATTCATACAATGATCAGGCACATCAGAAATGTGCACCCTGTGCAGTTTGCACAAGCTGAGACAAGAGTCATGGCCTCACAAATTCCACCTGCTGTGGCCAGCACATCATCTGCAACAACACCTGCATCACCATCCACTTCAGAATTGGACTTAAGGCTATACTTGAGTTCTGTGCACATGAGATGCCACAAGTGTTTCAAAATTATCGTGTACGGAGAGCAGAGCCTCAGTCTAATTGAGAACAGAATTTGAGACCACCAATGCCCTCAGAAGAGATGATTTTTTTTATTTTTTATTTGATTTATTCCTGTTGAACAGTTTTGCCGTTACTGTTTCCTATTCCTGTTTGAAAAAAAATATATAAGACTTTAAAAAAAAAAAAAACGTTCTTTTCAGAACTAACTCACTTCTGAAAAAGAGCTGAAATTCTTACACACTGTGTCATTATTTGTAGTGTATACATGAATGACTGAAATGACTGAGTGAAGGGGAGGAAGGGACTGAAGGAATGAGTGAGGAAAGGGGATTTTTGTGAGTGAGGTAAATGGAATCAAAGAATGACTGAAAGAAGGAGACTAAGGGTAGGGGAGTGAGTTAAGGGGAGTGAAAAAGTAAGGGAAGGTCACTAACAAAAAGAGAGTGAGGGAGTGGGAGTAAGAAAAGGGGAGCGGAGGCGTAAACAGGGAAGGGGAGTAAAGGACGGAGAGAGGGAAATAGAGTAGGATAAGGGGAGTGAAGGTAAGAGAAGTGGAATGATTATGAGGGAAGGGGTATGAGGATGATAAAAAGGAGGTAAGTGAAAGTGAGAAGTGGGGAGTGAGGGAGAGAGAAATTGAGTGAGGGAATGGAGGGACTTAGGAAAGTGTAGTGAGGGAAGGGGACTGAGGATTTAAATGAGTGAAGGAGAGTAAGGCAGAGTTAGGGAAAGAGAGCGGAAAACACAAGAGGTGTGACATACAGACAGGAGGAAATGTAGTGGGGAAGGGGAGTAATGGTGAATGAAGGGCAGTGACAGTTAGAGAAAGGGTATGAGGGTGAGGGAAGGAATATGAGGGAGAAAGAGAAGGAGAGCAAGTGAGTGAGAGGGAGTGAGGTGGTTAGACTGAGTGACACAGAAGAAGAGAGGGAGAGAAAAATGGAGTGAAGGGGAGTGGGGGAGTAAACGAATGGGAAATAGCAAAAGTGAATGAGGAAAGTGAAGTAAGGGAAGAGTATTGACAGATGGAGTGAAGGAAAGAGAGTAAGGGGGAGTGAGAGAATAGAAACAGCTGAAAGAGAATAAGAGTGATGCACAGAGATGGGAATATGAAGTAGAAGAAGATGAGTGAGAGTTAGTGAAGGGCAGTGACAGGGAGGGAAATAGAAGCATATTAAGAGAGAGTAAACAGTAGTGAGTGAGAGAGAAAGATTTATGGAAAGAGAGAGGAAAGACAAAAAGAGTGGTGAAGAGATAGGGAGACAGTGAGAGACACAAACATAGGGAGAGTGAAAAAGTGTGAAGGAGTAAATCAGTTATACTGACTGAGACAGAGGATGAGACTTAGAGAAAGATGAAGGAAAGGAAAATGAGGGAGAAAATAAAGGAAGGCGAGTGAGCAAAAGGGAGTGAAAGAGTGAGAGAAGTAGAGTGAGTGAAGGTCAGTGACGGATGATGTAATAGAAAGAGAGTAAGGGGGAGTGACAACAGATACAACAACACAAGGTAGTGATTGAAGAAGATAGGAAAGAGAAGTGAGAGACAGACAGTGGAAAGACAGAGTTATACAAGGTCAGTCATGGTGAGGGAAGAGTACTTTTGGTGAGAAAAGGAGTGTAGAGGTGAACGAAGGGCAGTAATCACAACGAGAAAAGGTGAGTAAGATCAGTAAAGGAAGGGTAATAAGAGGGGGATTAAAGAATGTGAAAGAGAGAAAGAAAAGTAAGAGAGTGTTGAAAAAGGATTTTTTGTTTGTCAAACTTACCTTATAAATAATGACAACGTTATAGTATATTTTTTTCAAAAATATACTATCTGTGGAAGAAAAGAAAAAATGTAGTTATAATATATATTTCATAATACAAAAGAAAATAGGAGTGAAGGAAACAGAAAGAGAAAGCGAGGAAGGGTGAGGGAGTGAGAAAGAGAGAGAGAGAGACTGAGACAGAAAGAGAGGGAGAGCAAGTGACTTACAGGAAATGAAGTGATTAGACTAAGTAAGACAAAGGGAGAGAGGGAGAGAGAAATGAAGTGAAAGAAGAGAGAGACTAAAGGAATGGGAGTTAGCAAAAGTAAATGAGGAAAGAGAAGTAAGGGAAAGGGACTGATGGATGGAGTGAGGGAAAGAAAGTGAAAGAAGTGCAGAGAGTGAAAGAGGGTGAGGAATGATGACTATGGGGAGAGTGAGAAGAGACTGATCAATACAGCAAGACAAGGGTAGTGATGGAGGAAGATAAGAAAGAGACGTGAGGGACAGAGAGGTGAAAGAGGGAGTTGGATAATGTACTTCAGGGTGAAGGAAGAGTACTGATGGTGAGAGAAGGAATATAAAGGTGAATGTAGAGGATTAAAGAGAATGATGGAATAGGAGTAACATGAAGAAAAGGAAGGTGAGTAACAGAGAGAGTGAAGAAAGGAAATAAAAGAAAAAGAAATAATAGAGTGATGAAAAGATATTTTTTATTTGTCATACGTACCTTATAAATAATGACAAATGATATAGTATCTGTGGAAGACAAGAAAAAATGGAGTTATAATATATATTTCACAATACAACAGAAAATAGGAGTGAAGGAAACAGAAAGTGAAAGAAAGGAAGGATGAGGGAGAGAGAGAGAGGGAGAGAGTGACAGAGAAAGAGAGGGAGAACAAGTGACTGATAGGAAATGAATAGGTTAGACTGAGTGAGATAAAGGGAGTGAGGGAGAGAGAAATGGAGTGAAAGGAGTGAGAAACTAAAGGAATTAGAGTAAACAAAAATAGATTGAGGAAACGGAAATAAGAGAAATGGATTGACGAATGGAGTGAGCAAAAGAGTTTGAGGGGGAGTGAGTGAATGGGAGCAGGCCAAAAGGAATTAGAGTGATGCAGAGAGAGGAGAACATGAAGTGGTGCAAAAGAATTATGATTGAATGAAGCACAGTGTCAGTGAGGGAAGGGATGTAAGGGTGAGAGAAGAGATATGATGGAAAAAAAGCAAACTAAGAGAAAGTAAAAAAAGTAAGTGATAGAGAAGCATTTATGGTAAGAGAGAAAAAATAAAAGGAAGACTGGTAGAAAAAGAGGGAGACAGTAAAAGAGACAAACAGATGGAGATTGAAGGACTGTGAGGGACTAAGACAGTTATAGTGACTTAGACAGAGGAATAGACTTAGAAATGGATGGAGGAAAGAGAAATGAGGGAGGAAAAAAAGGAGAAAGGAAGTTAGCAAAAGGGAGTGAGGAAGTGAAAGGAGTGGAATAAGTGAAGGTGACTGAAGGATGATGTGAAGGAAAGAGAGTAAGAGGACAATACAGCAATACAAGGGTAGTGATAGACGAAGATAGAAAAGAGAAGTGAGGGACAGACAGAGGAAAGAGGGAATAAGGAGAATGAGAGAAGAGGAGTACGTTGAGGAAAGGTAAAGGAGTAAAACAGAGAGTGAAAAAAGAAAGAGAGAAAGAGAAGTAAGAGAGTGATGTAAAAGTATTTTTTCTTTGTCGGACTTACCTTATAAATATAATATCTGTGAAAGACAAGAAAGAATCAAGTTATAATCTATATTTCATAATACAAAATAATTTGTACAATATGTTATATATTTTATTTTGCTGTTCTCAGAATTTATTGAATTTCACTAAAACAGTGAGTCCAATACTACTCATCATATGACAGCGGGCAAAAAAACACAATCAAAAAGATTGTGTTTAAAAAACCCATAAAACATTTCGATAAATAATGTAAATATTTGAAAAAAACATATCTTAAATGTTTTCTTTCAATCAGCAATTTCTTTCATAAGTACCCAATATCAACAACAACATTATTACTTCTTATTTATACTCTCTAAATAAAGTTATGAACAAACATATGCTAACAACATTTACCCGAGATAGTCACTTTTTCTTTCAGTTACCTTTCCACATGGCCAAATAATATGTGTGACATCCTTATTTTGGAAGTTATTTAATAGTACTCTTTTCCGTCCATTTTCCAACCTTCGAAATCAAAAGCACCAACATATTTTGGATCACCCAACAATGGTTAACAACATTTACCTGCGAAAGTCATTTTTTGTTTCAAATACCTTTCCTCATGGCCAAATAGTATCTGTGAAATCCTTAGTTTGGAAGATACTTAATAGTATTCTTATCCATCCGTTTTCCAACTATCTGAATAAAAAGCAATAAAATCTTTTGTACCATCCAACAATGGTTATCCCTTTTTCAACTCACCCTTACTCACAAAGTTATTCTCAACAGCAGATTATCCTTTCTTAACAGAACTAAACTGCCTACATCAATTATTTCCTCTAAAATTTGGGTTTTAAAAACACTAGGTAAGAATTTGGTAAGTCAAAAGGCAAACGTTGTTTAAAAGTCAATTGAGTATAATTACATTGTGTCCAGCCTTTTGGAGATTTTAAATAAGCTGTGTAATGTCCTGATGTTGTAGAAGGACCATCATGGAAAATAATAGCTACTGTTACAAAAGTTCTTCCTGAAATTGATAGTTGAGAAGCCACAAATTTTTTAATAAAAGTTGTCAATTTTGTTCCATCAGGTCTACATCGTTGGAGCTGTCCATATCTTCGTATAAATAATGTTGATAACATTTGTGAGTTACATTGGGTACAGACCATGTTGTGATTTGCTTCTCTAACTAGATTATTAAAAGACACTGATTTGCAGTCTGGTAACGTTAAATACATAAATCTTTCAGTGTCTATGTCTGTACTGCTTGAAAATGGACAATTGTCACAGTCATTTTGCCATTTATAAGAAAGACCAAAAAGATTTTCAATGTCTACACCTTCTTCTTGTAAAATAACAAGTATATACATTAAAAATTCCTGACAATCTTGCTGAATATTCTGTAAAAATTGATTTACACCAGAACATATGTCTAAAACATTTTGAATATCAGAGACACTTTCTATTTTACTTTAATCACTGCTTCATTTCTCAAAGACAGAATTCAACAAACTACAAAATCTTTGGTCCCGATTTTCAACAATCTGTTCTTGTAAACTTTCAAGAAAAAAAACAACATTAACCACTACATTAGCATAGCAGTTGACACCAGAACTGTTTTCAAACTGAAATCCAACAACCTCTTCAATAGTATCCTTTTCCTTTTTGCTTACTATCACTGGTTCATCTAGTTTTTTTCTTTTCTCTACAACCTCACTACATATTTTCTCATATCTTCTTTTTCGACATACCACAGGCTTTTCAAATAAAGGATATTGAGGTAAATTTGGAGCATATTCTCTTCTTAACCTATTATACTCTTTCACACAATTTTGATCTGCACTAATCTTTGTTTCATCAAAATCAATCAAGTATAATCCAGATAAAGTTCTGACTCGAGATAAAGCAACATATGCCATACCCTCTTTGAACACAGTGCTTCCAATATTCACCAAAGCACTATCTACACTCAAACCTTGCGATTTATGAATAGTCACCGCATATGCCAAACAAACCGGAAACTGTTTTCGGCGGACATATATATCTTTTACTAGCAAAAATCGAGTCGAACAATGACTCAATTGTTCTACTTCTTCAATATCATCAAATTTGATTTTCAAAAATTCAATGTCATCTCGATTTGGGTAATTCACAAAACCAACAACATGTCCCATTGCTCCATTTACTAAACCTCTTTCCACATGTAAATTACGTCGTAAAATTAAACGACAATTTAAACATACATATAGATTATTTTCTAAACCAGCTGTTTTAGATATTGATTTGTCTAAAGAATCCAATTTTGACTTTTCTGACAAAAGAATAGTAGCTCCTTCATGTTCTATTCTATTAATAGCTTCCATTTTTATAATTTCTTCATTTTATAACTTCAACATTTTTTCATTGAAGATTGCACATTCTTGCTGAGTTGGGATTAAGCATATCACTGATTTATTTTCAGCAATTTTTCTATATATATTCTCTGCACCAACATTTTCGTTTGGATACAAATTTGAAAGTAATTGTGCCTGTAAAGCTTCTTTGCCATGTTCACTCACTTTTCCAATTCTTATATCTTCAAGAATACCTTTATAATCAGCATCCTTTGCCTGTCACATATTTTGAGTTAGTTCTGTATATTTGAAATATAACCATATCTTAACATTTCCAATGCTTCCCAGGCACTTTCTGGTATCTTCATGTGTAACGGTTTTAGACACTGGTTGTCCTTTCACAGGAGTTAGTTGTAGTAGATCTCCAAAAACGATGATATGTTTGCCTCCAAATAACACATCATACTCTCTTTTAAGAATTTTAAGAATTTGTTGCATTCTTAAATGCACAAAGGCAAGCATTAAATTTGATACCATGCTTACCTCATCAATAATGAGAAGTTTCATTTTTTTCAGGACTCTGGAAACTTCACAACAAGCATCTCCAGATAGCTTGTGGTATTCTAATTTATTTTCGTGCTCTACTGGCAGCATCAATAAACGATGTAAAGTAATCCCTTTAATGATATGTGCTGCCAACCCAGTTGGAGCAGTAACAACACAAGAGAGTGACGATTCAGTTCTTTTCTGTAGATAAGTTGTAATTGCTTTAATTAAAAAACTTTTTCCAGTCCCTGCTTCTCCACTCACGTACAGTCGGACAGGTTTAAATGACGTACATGAGCACTCTTTTTTGTCATGACATAAACCATGCTCAATCTGCTCTGTGACTTCATCATATGTTTGTTTTTGCTCAACATTTAGTTGTTTTTCCAATTCTTCTAAGTTTATTACATCCATGGCAGTGGCTGCTTCATTATGGATAATTGGTCCTCCTAGTGGATCCTGACTCAACGAAGCAGAACTTTGACTGTCTTGAGAACTGTCTCTAGCAAACTCTGCTGCAATTATAGCTTCTTGCTGTATTTCCTTGTTTAACATTTGGAGATAATTAGTAAAAACAGGACATTCTATAGTATTTTTGATTGTGTTGAATGAATCTTCATAACTGACAAAATCCCCAAGTAGTTCCTCTTCTGTACACCATGGCTTAAAGAGTTGCAAAAGAGGTAAATAGTAAAATTCCCTTTTTTTCAGGAGTTTCGCAACTCAGTTTTCGATGATTATTCAAATGTCCTTTTCTTTGTTTCACCAGACATTCTTCAGATCCAATCACAGCATATACTCCTTTATTGATATCTTCTGTAATATTCTTCTTAAAAGTATAGCTTTGCAGTACTTCATAGAGACAAACATTCTCAAGATGATTACTTCTATTTGGATAGTATGTATCCAACATATTTGTCTTCAAAATATCTGTACTGTTTGGTTCTCTCTCTGCTAAATACTCAATTTCTTGTACAGATTTCAAAACTCGGTTTCGTGTTCTTGCAAGACCTAAACTCACCCAAATGATTGTTCTAGATTTGGCATATAGACTTGCAGATGATAAGCGATCTGAACATTCATATGCTCCAATTTCTCGAGACAACATCTTCAAACTGTAGCTGTACAATTTCTTGCTTAGGCTCTTTTCATGAGAAATTTCTACCCACATTTCCTTTAGTTCTTTCTTTTCAGATTTTGTAATGTAAGAAGTTACATATCGAGCCACAGCAATGGAGTTGTCTGCAACATATTGAATATCCATGTTTGCATTCCACATGGACAAAATGACTAGGTTATAGTCATTTATATACTTTGACTCTTCATTTCTTCTTAAGTTATAGGTATTTTTGGGTGATTTTCGTGTCACAGTATGTCGCAAAGATGACATAAAATTGTTCACTCTTCCTTTTGATGTTACTGTTCGTGGAAATCCAAAACGACATTTTGTGTAGAACTTGTCCTTTGATTTGTACTTTCGACGACAGTATTTTCCACAACAATGAGTTTGAAACCACAAGACTTGATGTTTTAAATTCTTTTCTTCTGTGTTTTTAGAAACAGCACATGTAGAATACTGTTCAATAAAATTCATCACTGTCTCATCCGAATCAGTTCCAAATTTGGGAGCATCTTTGATCCATAGCAGCATATGTATGTGAGGAGCACCTCTTGCTTGATACTCCTTTGTCCAAAAGAAATCCAGAACCTCTCCAAGAGGAGGATTTTTTTTGTTTGTGATAAAAGACATCATAGCTTCAAATCTATGATTGAAATACCTTCATACATTAACTGGATCCAAAGAGCACAGTTCTCCAGGTGTCTTGTATTCTATATTTTCTATGTTTGCATTTGCCTCTCGAAGAAATTGAAGTAAGTCTTCCCAAGCATACTCTGTACAGCTTAGAGTAAGGAACCATGTAGGAGTTCCTAAGTTTCTTAGCATACATTTCAATTCCCAATGACGACGGTACCAATACTCGTTAGTACCACGCTGATATGCCATGAGATTAATTAGCTGAGATTGCAAAACAGTGTCTTTCTCTTGAGCTTTATTCATAAAGTCCCTTGCCGAAACATTCTGCAGATGTACTCCACTTGTGGTTCACTGCATAGGAAAGTCCAGACAAATCACTCTCAAACAGAAGATGAAACAAATATGGAATACATTGTCGAAAACTTGGATCTTCTGCATACAATCTTGATGTCCGGTATTCAGATGCTGGTATCTGCACAGGTCGGTCATCATATCGTCCAACTCAACCTGTTGGAAATAACTGAGGAAAACAACGAGCTTCCAAGCTTTCTTCCCATACATTAATAGGACGTCCTTTTGCTTCTTTCATTTGGAATAACTCAATAGCATTCCCCATTACTTCTTTTGAATGCAGTGGATGAACACTGTAATGTTCATAAATTTGTTCACTTCTGGACACATCCACTTTTTCAATTTGTCCAGCTGACAAATTACTGTCTTCTTTTATAGTTGTTTCCTCCTCTACTACATATACATTTTTGTAGTATTCATTGTTTTTTACCAAATACAACGTTGCCTTTTTGACTTTCCTAACATCCACTAATTCTTGACAGATTTTCTTACTCTTCGTAGGTACGCCATTAACTAGAATACCTAGAGGTTCCTCTTCCACATTTTCAACACCAATTGTTTACATATTTTTCTTTAAATCTAGAGGCAAATATACAACTCTTCCCTTTAATCCTCTCTGTAAATCAGAAGGAGGCAATTTCACTGTCTAGGCTCCATACGAACAATAGCCTGAAATGGATGCACACATTGAATCAAAATAGACTCATAAATATTAAATCCATCAGTTCAGAAGGAATATTTACCAACTCACGATTATTATGTACAGCTCTAGCTGGCATTTTGTTTTCATTTAATTTATTATAACAATATTTACAAATACGCTGATCAAAACCCAAATCAAAACAATCCTCTACCAACAAATAAGTTGCAAATTCCTTCCACTCATTATTATTCTCCTTTTCACTTTTTAAATATAGATCAACTAATCTGGTCTGATTTTTATAATGAATTCTTCTACAACAAATACAAGAAAAATTGGGCCTTTCTTCTGAAATGACCTTAAACCTAGTAATTTCTTGGTCAAAATGTTCTGTACTAAAATTTTGTACATTTTCTTCCACATTTCCTTCTATTACTGTATCAGTTTCTGCACTGCCCTCTTTTTCACAAAAGTAACTAACCTCAATTTCTTCACAAATATTCTTTACATCTAATACAGATCCATGTAAAAGAGCACAGTTTAACTGTTTTAGTTTTAGTGCTAGACTTTTTGCATAATACATCCTTCTCACTGATTTCCACACTTCAGTATGATGCACTGCTAACATCCTAAAATGGTGAAAAACACTCTGGCATACTTTTTTAGAAAGACAAGCCAGAGAATGCCCTTGCAAACCTGTTTTTTCTCTCACTTGGCAGGGGTCTAATTCTTGCAACATCTTAATCTTCTACTTAGTACTTTTCTTAGAATACTTACGTAAGAAATTGCGGAAAAAATCAATTGAATCCTATCGTACACTACAAATACTACTACAATTCCAAGTGTACACTGGACCCTTAGGACGTCTCCCTAAAACTTCATCAGCTAGCACCTCTTGTGAATTCCTTGGGACAATTTTCTCTTTTTCAATCGGACAACCATCCTTCACCTCATATGCTCGACCACTGGTGTCAACTGCATGCAACAAATCATTAGTGTGAAAGTAAGCCTCTTCATTAAAAAATGGCTCAGAACTTGAACTAAGCTTCCATTCTCCAGAAAAAACATTACAAAAATTAGTTCTATTAATTACTCTTTTCCAATTACTTTTTGCTTTCAAAAGATTAATTGCCTTGTCTAGTGTACGAAGTCTATTGATTACTAAAGTAAACAATTTATTTTTTAATTCAAACGCCTGATCAACAATACTTTCTATTATTTTTTTTTGCTTATAAAAAGCTGTTTTCCTTTTAGAAGCCTTTCCACTTTTCAATACATTTAATACTACTCTGTTATAAAACATTCTCTTAGGAATTTCAACAAACTGATTTCTGCGTCTATTACTATAGCCATTTTCATCGCCAGACACTTTTGCAACATTTTTCTTTTTTAAGTCCTTCTTCTTTCCTCTTACAGATGTTTTGTTAATCTTTTCCACATTATCCCCTTTTTTTTCTTGCAGTTAATTTCCTAATAAAATCCTATGTTGTCTTACCAGGAGCATTCTTCTTTTTCTCTGTACAATGTTGTTTAGATACATCTTGCAATTGTGTTGTCTTGGAAAAGTAAGCCTGTTTATATTTTCTTCTTTTAGCATTTTTGGTCGGCATCTTGTTTTTTCTTTCTGTAGATAATAACAATCTATTATGAAGAAAAAAACATGTTATAGACCACTACTAACATACTACATAGCAATTAGAACAACTATATGATGTAAACACTGATTCACTTCATATGTAAGATGAAGATACAGCAACAGTGTCTGAGCAGAGTAGGAAATCATGCAGTGAGTGCTGTTTCTGAGTTTATGGCAGTGCAGTGGTGTTTTTAAATTGTAGGTTAATTTGCTAAGAATGGTGTTTCAGGGTTCAGAACAGTGCAGTAGTGTTTAGACAGTGTAGAGAGTCATGGTGGGATAGATATTTCAGACTTTAGAGCAATAAAGTTGTGCTTCGGCAGTGTATTGTATCATGCAAGGGCTAGGATTATAAAGCACTGCATGTCCTAAAGTCTAACTCACTCCATAGGTACATGTATTCACATGTCTTAAAACACATACACCGAAGAAGTGAAATGATTACTACATGCTACGGAGAGAGTTGCTATGGCATTTTTACAACACAGCCAGGATCTTCAGTACACAGCATGGAGACTATTTGCAAATTAAGAGCCCTAACAGACATACTGCATAGCAGTTTCTACTACTACATACCGTAAACCCTAACACACTTCATCAGAACATGTATTCCCATATTTTTTAAACACATCAATGATCCAAATTATTACATTAGTAAAAAAGACTCACTCGAATAATTTTTAATTATAAATTATAAATGTATTTATCAAACTTTTTGTATTCCAATAAAACCTCCAACATCACTTCATCCGGTATTTCATTTTGATTTTCCTCAATTTCAAAATGATGATCTTCAAATACAATATCTTCCACCGCTTCCAAAAATTCACTGTCCAAAGTCTCATCAAAGAAATCTGTATTTTCTTTATTAATTTCCTCTGCAAAAGGTCCATTTAACTCCTCTATTAGTTCATTTGAGATGTCAAAATTTAAAGCAAAGTTCTCCTGATGCTGTTCCATTGCATCAATATGATAATTTTGTTGCACCTTGCAAAAAAATATAAACACTTAATTATACCATTTTCACTAATAGATAATAAAAAACTACCTTTATCAATTTTATAAGTACATGTACTCCAATATTTTTAAACACACTAACTACACAAATTATTCTGCCACATTCCTCTTAAATGAAAATAGACTCACACTGTAAAATGATTACTACAATGAAAGAGAATCACAGCGCTACCATATTAAATCTTTCCCTTCACTATCTGTGTCTCTGCTTGAAACATGTCACCCTCTCTCTGCATCATCTTTTCTGTGACTGCGCCATCTATCCCTCTACCTGCAGCCCTACACCATCTACCCTCTCTGTGTACCATGCCTTTGTCTGCTTGCACTATCTATCCCTCTGCCTACAGCCCTCCATCTTCTATCCTCTATGTGTACCATGTTTGTCTCTGATTGCAATATCTGTGTCTGTGCTTGAACCATCTCACCCTCCCTCTGCACCATCTTTTCTTTGACTGCACCATCTCTCCCTCTGCCTGCAGCCCTACACCATCTATCCTCTGTATGTACCATGTCTGTGTCTGCTTGCACTATTTGTCCCTCTGCCTACAGCCCTCCACCATTTATCCTCTGTGTCTACCATATCTGTGTCTGCTTCCACTGTCTGTGTCTCTGCTTGAACTATCTCACCCTCTCTCTGCACCATCTTTTCTGTGACTGCACCATCTGTCCCTCTGCCTACAGCCCTCCACCATCTATCCTCTGTGACTACCATGTCTGTGTCTGCTCGCACTATCTGTGTCTGTGCTTGAACCATCTCACCCTCTCTCTGCACCAACTTTTCCAATTTACGCCACTATTTCTATACCAGCAGTTAATCAAAACACTGCAGTTGTATTGCAAGAATTTTGAATATTTTTCTAGGAATGGAGTTTCAGGGTTTAGGACAATGAAGTGAACTTAAACCAGTGTAGTGAGTTAAGGTGAGACTGAGAATGTACAAATCAAATTCACTGAATGATTACTACATGCTACAGACACAGTTGCGTTAGCATCTCAACAGCACACCTAGCATCTAAATTGCACAGCTAAAACACAATTTAAAAATTAAGAGGCCTGAAACACATACTGCATAGGACTTTCTAAAACTACATCACCTAAACCATGACTCAGTTCATGATTTAGGTGATTTAGCATACAGAGGGAGACAAAGTATAAACAGAGACTAAATGGTACACACAGAGGGTGCGAGACTACAGGCAGAGAAGGTAAAGATTTAACATGTAAGCGCTGTCTAACACACACCAGCAGCCATATCATAATAGGCATCTGCAGATGCACATGAAAGGGTGCAGGCAGTGGGAGAGGGTTGGTGCAGACAGAAAATGAGATACTGCAGGCAGAGAGTAAACTGGTACAATCAAAGGATAGATGACGCAGGGCTACAGGCAGAGGAAGAGATGGTGCAGTCACAGAAAAGGTGGTGCAGAGAAAGGGTGAGATGGTTCAAGCAGAAACACAGATAGTGCAAGCAGACACAGACATGGTACACACAGAGGATAAAATGGTACAACAGAGAAGAAATACAGGAAACACTAAAAGAAATGTTACATGCAGAGACTAATTGGAGCACAGAGAGGGAGAGATAGTGAAGACAGAGATAAAACTATACACACAGAGAGTGCGAGACTACAGGCAGAGAAGCAAACGATTTAACATGTAAGCGCTGTCTAACACACACCAGCAGCCATTTCATAATAGGCCTCTACAGATGCACATCAGAGAATGCAGGCAGTGGGAGAGGGTTGGTGCAGACAGAAAATGAGATAAGCAGAGAGAGGCAGACTGTGAGGAGAGACAGGATAGATTATAGAAAAAGGTCCAAATATAATTCTTTAATTTACACCGACACTCAGTGTGATCTTAGTCAAAAATGTTAAAACCAGAGGTTTCACCAAAACGCGTATTCCACAGAAAAACCCTTAAGAAACAGAACAGTATCCCTTCCAATTCAGTAAAATGAGTACTACAATGAAAGGGCGTCTTACTGGGAATATTCTTTTAGGAGTACAACTCTGCAGTTGTGTTGCAAGAGTTTTGAATATTTTTCTAGGAATGGAGTTTCAGGATTTAGGACAATGAAGTGACCTTAAACCAGTGTAGTGAGTTAAGGTGAGACTGAGAATGTACAAATCAAATTCACTGAAATGATTACTACATGCTACAGACACAGTTGCTTTAGCATCTCAACAGCACACCTAGCATCTAAGTTGCACAGCTAAAACACAATTTAAAAATTAAGAGGCCTGAAACACATACTGCATAGGACTTTCTACAACTACATCACCTAAACCATGACTCAGTTCATTATTTAGGTGATTTAGCATACAGAGGGAGACAAAGTACAAACAGAGACAAAATGGTACACACAGAGGGTGCGAGACTACAGGCAGAGAAGGTAAAGATTTACCATGTAAGCGCTGTCTAACACACACCAGCAGCCATATCATAATAGGCATCTGCAGATGCACATGAAAGGGTGCAGGCAGTGGGAGAGGGTTGGTGCAGACAGAAAATGAGATACTGCATGCAGAGAGTAAACTAATACAATCAAAGGATAGATGATGCAGGGCTACAGGCAGAGGAAGAGATGGTGCAGTCACAGAAAAGGTGGTGCAGAGAAAGGGTGAGATGGTTGAAGCAGAAACACAGATAGAGCAAGCAGACACAGACATGGTACACACAGAGGATAAAATGGTACAACAGAGAAGAAATACTGGAAACAGTGAGAGAAATGTTACATGCAGAGACTAATTGGAGCACAGAGAGGGAGAGATAGTGAAGACAGAGATAAAATGATACACACAGAGAGTGTGAAACTACAGACACAGAAGGAAAAGATTTAACATGTAAGCGATATCTAACACACAACAGCAGCCATAACATAATAGGCCTCTAAAGATGCACATCAGAGGATGCAGGCAGTGGGAGAGGGTTGGTGCAGACAGAAAATGAGATAAACAGAGAGAGTTAGACTGTGAGGAGAGACAGGGCAGATTATAGAAAAATGTGCAAATATAATTCTTTAATTTACACAGACACTCAGTGTGATCTTAGTCAAAAATGTTAAAAACATAGATTTCAACAAAACGCGTATATCACAGAAAAACCTTTAAGAGATAGAACAGTATCCCTTCCAATTCAGTAAAATGAGTACTACAATGAAAGGGAGTCTTAATGGAAATATTCTTTTAGGATTTACAACTCTGCAGTTGTGTTGCAAGAGTTTTAAATATTTTTCTAGGAATGGAGTTTCAGGATTTAGGACAAAAAAGTGAACTTAAACCAGTGTAGTGAGTTAACGTGAGACTGGGAATGTACAAATCAAATTCACAGAAATAAATACTACCTGCTACAGACTCAGTTGCTTTAGTATCTCAACAGCACACCCAGCATCTAAATTGCACAGCTTAAACACAATTGGAAAATTAAGAGGCCTGAAACACATACTGCATAGGACTTTCTAGAACTACATCACCTAAACCAAGACTCAGTTCATAATTTAGGTGATTTAGCACACAGAGGGAGACAAAGTACAAACAGAAACAAAATGGTACACACAGAGGGTGCAAGACTACAGGCAGAGAAGGTAAAGATTTAACATGTAAGCGCTGTCTAACACACATCAGCAGCCATATCATAATAGGCCTCTGCAGATGCACATGAAAGGGTGCAGGCAGTGGGAGAGGGTTGGTGCAGACAGAAAATGAGATACTGCAGGCAGAGAGTAAACTGGTACAATCAAAGGATAGATGATGCAGGCCTACAGGCAGAGGAAGAGATGGTGCAGTCACAGAAAAGGTGGTGCAGAGAAAGGGTGAGATGGTTCAAGCAGAAACACAGATAGTGCAAGCGGACACAGACATGGTACACACAGAGGCTAAAATGGTTCAACAGAGAAGAAATACAGGAAACACTAAATGAAATGTTACATGCAGAGACTAATTGGAGCACAGAGAGGGAGAGATAGTGAAAACAGAGATAAAACGATACACACAGAGAGTGGGAAATTACAGGCAGAGAAGGAAAAGATTTAACATGTAAGCGTTGTCTAACACACACCCTCAGCCATATCATAATAGGCCTCTACAGATGCACATCAGAGGATGCAGGCAGTGGGAGAGGGTTGGTGCAGACAGAAAATGAGATAAACAGAGAGAGTTAGACTGTGAGGAGAGACGGGGCAGATTATAGAAAAATGTGCAAATATAATTCTTTAATTTACACAGACACTCAGTGTAATCTTAGTAAAAAATGTTAAAACCATAGATTTCGACAAAACGCGTATACCACAGAAAAACCTTTAAGAGACAGAACAGTATCCCTTCCAATTCAATAAAATGAGTACTACAATGAAAGGAAGTCTTACAGGGAATATTCTTTTAGGATCTACAACTCTGCAGTTGTGTTGCAAGAGTTTTGAATATTTTTCTAGGAATGGAGTTTCAGGATTTAGAACAATGAAGTGAACTCAAATCAGTGTTGTGAGTTAAGGTGAGACTGAGAATGTACAAATCAAATTCACTAAAATAACTACTACATGCTACAGACTCAGTTGCTTTAGCATCTCAACAGCACACCCAGTATCTAAATTGCACAGCTTAAACACAATTGGAAAATTAAGAGGCCTGAAACACATACTGCATAGGACTTTCCTCAACCACATCACCTAAACCAAGACTCAGTTCATAATGTAGGTGATTTAGCACACAGAGTGACACAAAGTACATACAGAGACAAAATGGTATACACAGAGGGTGTAAGACTACAGGCAGAGAAGGTAAAGATTTAACATGTAAGCGCTATCTAACACACACCAGCAGCCAAATCATAATAGGCCTCTGCAGATGCACATGAAAGGGTGCAGGCAGTGGGAGAGGGTTGGTGCAGACAGAAAATGAGATACTGCAGGCAGAGAGTAAACTGGTACAATCAAAGGATAGATGATGCAGGGCTACAGGCAGAGGAAGAGATGGTGCAGTCACATAAAAGGTGGTGCAGAGAAAGGGTGAGATGGTTCAAGCAGAAACACAGATAGTGCAAGCAGACACAGACATGGTACACACAGAGGATAAAATGTTACAACAGAGAAGAAATACAGGAAACACTAAAAGAAATGTTACATGCAGAGACTAATTGGAGCACAGAGAGGGAGAAATAGTGAAGACAGAGATAAAACGATACACACAGAGAGTGCGAAACTACAGGCAGAGAAGCAAAAGGTTTAACATGTAAGCGCTGTCTAACACACACCCTCAGCCATATCATAATAGGGCTCTACAGATGCACATCAGAGGATGCAGGCAGTGGGAGTGGGTTGGTACAGACAGAAAATGAGATAAACAGAGAGAGGTAGACTGTGAGGAGAGACAGGGGAGATTATAGAAAAAGGTGCAAATATAATTCTTTAATTTACACAGACACTCAGTGTGATCTTAGTCAAAAATGTTAAAACCATAGATTTCACCAAAACGCGTACACCACAGAAAAACCTTTAAGAGACAGAACAGTATCTCTTCCAATTCAATAAAATGAGTACTACAATGAAAGGAAGTCTTACTGGGAATATTCTTTTAGGATTTACAACTCTGCAGTTGTGTTACAAGAGTTTTGAATATTTTTCTAGGACTGGAGTTTCAGGATTTAGGACAATGAAGTGAACTTAAACCAGTGTAGTGAGTTAAGGTGGGACTGAGAATGTACAAATCAAATTCACTGAAATAATTACTACATGCTACAGACTCAGTTGCTTTAGCATCTCAACAGCACACCCAGCATCTAAATTGCACAGCTAAAACACAATTGGAAAATTAAGAGGCCTGAAACACATACTGCATAGGACTTTCTACAACTACATCACCTAAACCATGATTCAGTTCATAATTTAGCCATATCATAATAGGCCTCTGCAGATGCACTTGAAAGGGTGCAGGCAGTGGGAGAGGGTTGGTGCAGACAGAAAATGAGATACTGCAGGCAGAGAGTAAACTGGTACAATCAAAGGATAGATAGGGTTGGTGCAGACAGAAAATGAAATAAGCAGAGAGAGGCAGACTGTGAGGAGAGACAGGGTAGATTATAGGAAAAGGTGTAAATATAATTCTTTATTTTACACAGACACTCAGTGTGATCCTGGACAAAAAGTTTAAAACCATACATTTCACCAAAACACATTTACCACACGAAAAAGTTTAAGAGACAGAACACAGCCTATCTATTTCTGAACTACAATACAGTGCAGAAACCTGAGTCATTTTCAAAATACATTTCCAATTTACAGCATTATGTTTTTGCCAGCATTACTCCAATCATGAGACACAATATCAGAAGAAAGAACGCAGTATAAGCAGAGAGAGGTACACTGTAAGGAGAAACAGAGGAGATTATACAAAAAGGTGCAAATATAATTCTTTAATTTACACAGACACTCAGTGTGATCCTGGACAAAATGTTTAAAACCATACATTTTACCAAAACACATTTACCACACTAAAATGATTAAGAGACTACATTACAATGCAGAAACCTGACTCATTTTCACAATACATTTCCAATTTGCAGCATTACTTTTTTGCCAGCATTACACCCAAACATGAGACACAATATCAGAAGAAAGAACACAGTATAAGCAGAGAGAGGTGCACTGTGAGGAGAGACAGAGCACATTATACAAGGGGACCTTCCTAGTAGTGATGTATAAAGAGTGCAAAGGTGAAGGAAACAGAAAGAGAGAGAAAATTAGAGGTAAGAAATAAACAAAAGGAAGTAAATCAGATGGAGAGAAGGAGTTAGAAAACAGGAGTGAAGGAAAGGGATATGAGGGTAAGGAAAGGAGAGTGAGAGAAAAAAAGCATATTAAGAAAAAGGAAAAAGGTGTAAGTAAAACAGAAGGATTTATAGAGAAACTGAAGAAGGAAAAAGAACAGTGTTGGACAGAAAGGAAGACAGTGAGGAAGAGTGAAAGAGCAGGAGAGTGACTAACTTCCACATTGCAACTCATTTTTATTATTAACTTAAAATGCACAACATATATCCCCTCACAAATTAATAACTCACCTTTAAAAATGCTTTTGAAGATTAAGAACAGTGTCAATCACACACCAGATTTTCTTAAGCAGAATCTCTAAAATGTACCTCAGACACTCCAACCACAAATGACCCTGATTCCCTCTCATTAAACACACATATCTCTGGACACATTTCAACACTTTCAAACTCACATAATGTTCAACCTTCCCCCGCTGCTCTCTCTGCCTGTTACCATGGTAACTCTCCATACACTACCTAACTGAAGTCAAAAGGTGAAAAGTTCATCTCTCAATGTTGCAAACCAAAGCAGCAAGTGTGTTTGATTTCTCAATATTCCAGCTTATCCTGTGCAATGTTCTTTTCAATGACCTTTTCAAAACCAATAGTATTATTCATTTTAGAAATCAGTAGTATGCACCCTAGTTTTCAATGTTAAATAATCAGAAACCACCAATCATTTCTTGTTTTTCAAGTGCACTGAATCTCAACTACATTTTTTTCTAAACTCCTATTTTTCAAACTGTCATTTCATCTCCAGAGTCCATCTGAGTACAACCAGATCTGCCTTCAAGATGCTTCAAGTATGGATTGTAGGACATAGCTATATTTTCTGGAGAGAAAGGTATGCAGCAAATAGATGCTTTCTCAACCTTGATTTACCAAATGTGGATATGATGTGGATTGGCCATAGAGGATTGAGATGTCACCAATTGATGTCATTGGTAAAATCCTTTTTGCATCTCCCACACCCTGACCTCATAATTGTGCACTGTGGTAGCAATGACCTAGGTACTTTGAGTGGGATAGGTCAGGAAATGCTTTTAAAGGACACCTTTGGGCAATTGATGTCACTTTTTCCACAAACTGCCTTTGTATATTCTACTATATGCCAAAGGCAAAAATGGAACTGGTCCAACCAATATTATCCGCAGATTGAGAAAGCAAGGAAACATGTGAATAAGTCTGTTTCTGCTTTCCTCTGAGACTATGGTATGGGTTCTATATACCACAACAACTTGCGTTACAACATGCAAGGCATCTATAGGAGAGATGTGTACATTTTACAGATGAGGGGAACAAAGTCTTCCTTTTAAACTTTAGACTCTGCATCGGTACTTACTTGTAGGTACAAAAAACACTCAATGAACACAACAGCTCTTTTTAGAGCCACCCAACATCTAAACACACAAACTTGTTATTTGGATGTATTTTGTTTTGTTTTTTATTCTTACGTGCGCGCACCTCACGATTTGTTTGTAACAAAAAAAAATTTTTTGGGGCCTTCGGGACCCCTGAGAAGGCCTAGGGGGTCAGGAAGACTCTACCCTGTCTCCTTTTCCACGTTCTCCGCTTTCGTTTTTCACTCTCTTCTGGAACTACAAAAAATGGCGGCTAAAGGGTGCGAGCACCGTGCGCGCACCTGGCAACTGTATTTTATTTTTTTAAATCGTTTTTTTAGCCCTTTGGGTTCCTTCGGGACCCCCTGGGAAGACCTAGGGGGTCAGGGAGTCTCTACCCTACCCCCTTTTTCACGTTATCCACTTTTGTTTTCAAGTCACTTCTGACTCGATGATGCACGCACGGTGCGCGCACGTCAAGACATGTGACTTGAACAAAAAGTCACGTGACTCTAAAACAACACTTTTAATTGGTTTACAATAGTTTCTTTTGCAACTATTGAAAGACCCCACCCATTTCCCACACTTTCACTTTGCCTTTGTTGAGAGCAACACCTCCACTGACATCCTGCTTGCTTTTGGACCCTGTTTCCTGGTGAAAATGTCTGCTGCTGCTCCCCTTCATCTGACTCAGACATTGACCATGTGTCTGAGCAGCCACCTCAGAAGAAAGTAAAGGAGAGTGTTGTTTGGTAATTTTTTACGTATCCACAAGGACAAAAAAAAGTAAATGCGGCGAAAGTCACATGCAGGATCTGCGAAACCACATTGAGCAGAGGGAATCCATCAAAGCATTAAAGCTTTGGAATTGACAGCCTCATCCGCCACATGCAAAAAATGCACCCCAACAACTATGCACGGGCGTGCACAAGAGATCTTGCAGGAAATCGTGGATCTGCTGGCCCCAGCACATCAACGGCAACACCGGGTACATCTTCTGGTGCATTCTCATCTCTGGTGCCCAACATCCAGGCAGAGTTTGCCGACGTGAAAATTTTATGTAAAAAATGTAATGAGCTCCTTTGCTATGGGGAACAGAGCATTGAACTCATCGTGCGGAGGAAGCAGGCACACTGCTGCTCGAGCCAGCAGTAATTTTTCCAATTTTTTTTGCTCTTGTTGAGCAATTTTTGATTCCCTGTTAATTTCTTCTCCCCCTAAAAATTCCCCCAAAAATATAAAACTGTTCCAAAAATTACAAAAAAAACCAAAACAAAAAATGAAGAAAAAAAGAGTTCATCTAAACACTCAAACTTGATTTTTAATTGTAGATTTTTTAATCGATTTTTTGGCGCCTGCGCGCACCTCGCGATTTAAAAATAAATAAATATTTTTTTGCCCTTTGGGGTCCTTCAGGGGCCCCCTGACAAGGCCTAGGGGGTCAGGGAGACTCTACCCTGCCTCCTTTACCACGTTCTCCGCTTTTGTTTTTCACTCTCTTCTGAAACTACACAAAATGGCGGCTATAGGGTGCTAGCACCGTGCGTGCACCTCGCCATTAAAAAAAAGAAAATATTTTTTGGGCCTTCAGGGGTACTTCAGGGACCCCCTGAGAAGGCCTAGGGTGTCAGGGAGACTCTACCCTGCCTTCTTTACCACGTTCCCCGCTTTTGTTTTTCACTCTCTTCTAAAACTACACAAAATGGTGGCTATAGGGTACGAGCACCGTGCGCCCACCTCGCAATTTTTTTTAAAAAAAAGAAAATATTTTTTGGGCCTTCAGGGGTCCTTCAGGGACCCCCTGAGAAGGCCTAGGGGGTCAGGGAGACTCTACCCTACCCCTTTTTCACGTTCTCCACTTTAGTTTTCAAAACTCTTCTATCTCGTGGGGTGTGCGCACTGTGCGGGCACCTCGCAATTTTTCACAAAAAAAAATACATTTTGGGCCTTCGGGGTCCTTTCAGGACCCCCTGAGAAGGCCTAGGGGGTCAGGGGGTCTCCACCCTGGCCCCTTTTCATGTTTCCCACTTTTTTTTGGGGCTCCCTTCTGCCTCGAAGACAAGATGGCGGCCGACACTTCCTGATTTTGACCGATTCGAATGTTGACAGACGTCCAACAGCAAATCAGAATTCCGCTCGCGCACGGGAAGGTGCGCGCACAGTGCGCGCATGGTACGCGCCTATAGATATATACATTTTTCCAAATTCAATTTTCTCAACAACTACTGGAGGGATTTACACCATTTAAACAAAAGGGCGAACTGCATACCAGTCCCTACCATTTTGCCAAGTTTGGTGTAATTCTTTTCAGCGGTTCGGGCTGTTGCCGTGTTTAATCGTCCTATGGAAAATAAAATGGGGAAAACATGTTTTGGGACCCCCCTTTTTTCTCATCCCCCACTTGACGAATCCCTCAAAACTTACAGGGAAGGAGCAGAGTCTAACGGGCCATCTTCTTTGAGAAATTCACATAGATTCATCAACCGTCACCAAAGTTATTCCCAATAGAATGTTGAGGATTTCCTATGGAAACTAGGTCCTAACTACATATACCTACTGGCGACCGCCAGTAGGTAATATATATATTGCTCTTTCCGAAAATGACAGCAACAAAGTGGGGCAGGTGACTACAGTGGCTCATTTCTACCCACTTGGGAAATACTGTGTTTTATTAAGAAATGGAGGGCACCCACTGGGGAGGACGCAGCACACTACAACATCCAGAAGGCCATGCTGTTGGCCGCGCCCACTGAGGCAGGTGTCTTAATTAAATGTGCGCGATGCATTGCGCTTCCATTTCCTTTGAACTCAAAGCCACCGAAGAAGGGAGAGCAAGATTCCCAAAACGCGTTTGGCCTATGAACTGTGTTTGATATGAGGTGCTGAGAAGTCTCCTGCTTGCCTGCTGCCATTAAACTTGTGAGAGGAATATTTTGTTTCCTGAGGCCTCAATTCGAATGGGTTTACCTGCTTTTGGTGGATTTATGACGGCTGACTCCGGTCGTGAAGAGGGGCCCACCACTGCAGTGCGGGTCCTACCAAGTGCCAAGTTGGTGTTTGAACAGTAGGAAGGATGAATGGCTGGCGCTTTTGCAGGGAAATGCCCGCTCTTTACTAAAATGACAGCAACAAAGCGGGGCAGGTGACTACAGTGGCTCATTTCTACCCATTTGGGAAATACTGTGTTTTATTAAGAAACGGAGCGCACCCACTGGGGAGGACGCAGCGCACTATGACATCCAGAAGGCCATGCTGTTGGCCGCGCCCACTGAGGCAGGTGTCTTAATTAAATGTGCGCGATGCATTGCACCTCCATTTCCTTTGAACTCAAAGCCACCGAAGAAGGGAGAGCAAGATTCCTGAAACGCTTTTGGCCTATGAACTATGTTTGATATGAGGTGCTGAGAAGTCTCCTGCTTGCCTGCTGCCATTAAACTTGTGAGAGGAATATTTGTTTCCTGAGGCCTCAATTCGAATGGGCTTACCTGCTTTTGGTGGATATATATATATATATATATATATATATATATATATATATATATATATATATATATATATATATACTCCATAACTTGCTCCTTTTGACTGTCTGTGGCAGCGCGGGAATTGGCGTACACGCCGGCGGAGCACGCCGGTAAGCAATCCTCGTATTCCACAGCAATATTGTATGCTCTCAGTAAACGTCAATTAACCAAGTCAAGGTCCCAAGGGTGTTTATTTCAGAAACGCCATGTTTTGGCTTGCCACGAAGCCTTGTTCACATTAAATGAAACCAGTGCTCAAAACTTACTAATAAAGCATTTGGCTAAAGATGGGACAAGAGGCAAGGCAAGGGGCGGCAAGGGAAACAGCAGAGCACGCTCCAGAAGAGGTCTTTAATGGACATTGAAACAGCAAACAGGACAGTTATTAACCTGTCTAGCAAGGTGATTAATGACTCTGAAAAAATGATTCTATGTTTGGGACTTTCCTTCTGCCCCTCCATGCCATTCAATTACGCCGAGTCTAGAATAGACCTTTTTAAATTCACTCGCAAATTGAAGCTTAGGACGTGGCACAAGCTTGAAATACTGGGGGGATCCAAGAAAATTGAAATTACCCATTTGGGACAGATGGATAATATTACGATTGGCAATACAGATACCATTGTCAATATGTTACAACTAGAGCAAGAAAGTGCAGACAATGGGATGAACAGTGCTGAGATTGCGTCGGGCAGGCAGGAATCATTAGAGAACCCCTGTGTGACACTCAAATTCTTCAGGATGCAGAATTTATCATTGATAATATAGCTGCATCAGGCTTCAAGACTAAATCTGTATTCCTTCCTCCACTCCCCCAAACTTTTGGACACTCTCCAAGACAGTGTCAGCAAGGCACTATGCAAATATCGACACAAAAAGAATAGGTTCCACATGATTAATAACAACATGTCATTTGACCAAAGGCAGGCATTGAAATCTCTCATGGATGATGACAACAATGTCATCCGTCAAGCGGACAAGGGTGGCAATGTTGTCATCTTAGACAAACAGAAATATATCATAAAGGCACATAGGCAGCTTAAGGATAAGACATTTTATCTTCCTGTATCCCAAGAAGTTTACAATAAAAGTATAACAACCCTGTTGGACAAACTGATCATGTGGAAGGACGAGGGAATCCTGGAATGGGAGGAATACGGGTATTCAAAGAATGATTTCCCGGTCCTCCCAGTCCTGTATTTGCTTCCTAAATTGCACAAGGATCCTATTAATCCACCCGGTAGACCGATCGTGTCGTCCAGAGGAAGTGTGGCCCAACACATTTCCAAATATGTGGACCATTATCTCTGTGAGTGGGTTAATAGCTTACCCAGCTATATACGTGACACCAAGGATTTTCTCACCCAACTTCTGGCGTTTGAGTGGCAGGAGGGGTACATGATGATTACCCTTAATGTACAATATTTATATACCATCATAGACAACCAACAGGCCCTTGAGGCTTGCAGCCATTTTCTTGCAGCACGTCCTCTCAGATTCAGAGAACATAGCAAGATGCTACTTAGCATGATGGAATACTGTCTTACTAATAACATCTTCTTGTTTGACAGTGTCCTTTACAGACAGGTGGTCGTTACTGCGATGGGGTAGTGCTTCGCCATATAGTTACCTGGACATTTCACTAGTACAAAACCAGAGAAATTCGCCCGTTATAGTTAGTTGATCTAACTATAACTCACGCCCCCACAATGCACTGCCGATGATGTCACGTATTACATCATTCATTACATGGTCAGTGACATCACTGATGACATCACTGATGACATCTCAAATGACATCACTGAGGACATCACTGATGTCATCATCCACGTGATAATCTGATGCACTTCCTCACACCCTAATATAACCTTTGATACACCCACTCTAAAATGCAGACTATCGTGTGCAGAAAGAGGAAGAAAGGCACAGAAAGAGCCAAGTGAGGTGCAGAAAGCAGCAAGAGTGGTGCAGAAAGAGACAAGAGAGGTACAGAAATAGGCAAGAGAGGTGCAGAAAGAGGCAAGATAAGTACAGAAAGAGGCACAAGAGGAGCAGAAAGAGGCAAGAGTGGAGTAGAAAGCCGAGAGAGGTGCAGATAGAGGCAAGAGAGGTGAAGAAAGAGGCAGGAGATGTACAGAAAGAGGCAAGAGAGGTACAGAAAGAGGAAAGAAAGGTACAGAAAGAGGCAAGAGAGGTGCATAAAGAGGCAAGAGGGTTGCATAAAGAAGAGAGTGAGCTTCAGAAAGAGGGAAGAGAGGTGAAGCATGAGGCACGAGAGGTGCAGAAAGACAAGAGTGGGCTCCAGAAAGTGGCAAAAGAGGTGCAGAAAGAGGTAAGAGGTATAGAAAGAGTCAAGAGAGGTACAGAAAGAGGAAGAAAGGCACAGAAAGAAGCAAGTGAGCTGAAGAAAGAGGCAAAAGAAGATCAAAAAGAGTCAAAAGAGGTGCAACAAGAGGCAAGGGAAGTACAGAAAGAGGAAAAAACTTTCAGAACAAGGCAAGAGAGGTGCCGAAAGAGGCAGGAGAGGTGCAGAAAGAGACAGGAGAGGTGCAGAAACACGAGAGTGAGCTGCAGAAAGAGGCATGAGAGGTACAGAAAGAGGCAAGAGAGTTGCAGAAATAGGCAAGAGAGATATAGAAAGAAGAGAGTGAGATGCAAAAAGAGGGAAGAGAGGTGCAGAAAGAGGCAAGAGAGGTGCAGAAAGAAGAGAGTGAGCTACAGAAAGAGGCAAGAGAGGTGCAGACAGAGGCAAAAGAGGTGCATAGAAAGGCAACAGAGGTGCAGAACAAGGCAAGAGTGGTGCAGAAAGAAGAGAGATGCAGAAAGGGGCAAGAAAGGTACAGAAAGAGACAAGAGCCGTGCAAAAAGAAGAGAGTGGGCTACAGAAAGAGGCGGGAGGTCCAGACAGAGGCAAAATAGGTACATAGAGAGGCAACAGAGGCAAGAGTGGTGCATAAAGAAGAGAGGTGCAGAAAAAGGCTAGAAAAGTGCAGGAAGAGGCAAGAGAGGTACAAAAGAGGCAAGAGGGGTACAGATAGAAGAGAGTGACCTACAGAATGAGGGAAGAGAGGTACAGAAAGAAGAGAGTGAGCTGCAAAAAAGAGGGAAGAGAGGTGCAGAAAGAGGCAAGAGAGGTGCAGAAAGAAGAGCGTGAGCTTAAGAATGAGGGAAGAGAGGTACAGAAAGAAGAGAGTGAGATGTAGAAAGAGAAAAGAGAGGTACAGAAAGAGGCAAGAGAGGTGCAGAAAGAAGAGAGTGAGCTTAAGAAAGAAGCAAGAGATGCGCATAAAGAGGCAACAGAGGTACAGAAAGAGGCAACAGAGGTACAGAAAGCGGCAACAGTGGTACAGAAAGAGGCAAGAGAGTTGCAGAAAGATGCAAGAGAGGTATGGAAAGTGGCAAGAGTGGTACAGAAAGAAGCAAGGGAAGTTCACAAAGAGGCAAGAGGTGCTGAAAGAGGCAAGAGAGATGCAAAAGAGGCGAGAGAGGTACAGAAAGAAGAGACTGAGCTACAGAATGATGGAAGAGAGGTACAGAAAGAAGCAAGTGAGCTGCAGAAATAGGCAAAATAGGTGCAGAAAGAAGAGAGGTGCAGAAAGAGGTAAGAGAGGTGCAGAAAGATGCAAGAGAGGTATAGAAGGAGGCAAGAGTGCTACAGAAAAAGGCACGAGATGTGCAGAAAGAGGCAAGAGATGTGCAGAAAGAGGCAAGAGATGTAAAGAAAGAGACAAGAGAGGCGCAAAAGAGGTAACAGAGGTACAGATAGAAGAGAGCAAGCTGCAGAATGAGGGAAGAGAGTTACAGAAAGAGGCAAGAGAGGTACAGAAAAAGAGAGTGAGCTGCAGAAAGAGGCAAGAGAGGTGCAAAAAGAGGCAAGAGATGTGCGGAAAGAGACAAGAGAGGTGCAGAAAGAGGAACAAAGGTGCAGAAAGAAGCAAGAGAAGCACAGAGAGAAGCAAGAGAGGTGCAGAAATAAGCAAGAGAGGTGCAGAAAGAAAATAGTGAGGTGCAGAAAGAGGCAAGAGAGGTGCAGAAAGAGGCAAGAGAAGTTCAGAAAGAGGCAAGAGAGGTGCAGAAAGAAGAGAGTGAGCTTAAGAAAGAAGCAAGAGACGTATAGACAGAGGCAAGATATGTGCATAAAGAGGCAACAGAGGTGGAGAAAGAAGCAAGAGAGGTGCAGAAAGATGCAAGAGAGGTATGGAAAGTGGCAAGAGTGGTACAGAGAGAGGCAAGAGATGTGCCGAAAGAGGAAAGTGAGGTGCAAAAGAGGCAAGAGAGCTACAGATAGAAGAGAGTGGGATACAGAATGAGGGTAGAGAGGTGCAGAAAGAGGCAAAAGAGGTGCAGAAAGAAGAAAGTGAGCTGCAGAAAGAAGCAGGAGAAGTACAGACAGAAGCAAGAGAGGTGTATAATGAGGCAACAGTGGTCCAAAAAAAGACAGGAGAAGTGCAGAAAGAAGAGAGGTACAGAAAGAGGCAAGAAAGGTACAGAAAGAGGCAAGAGAGGAACAGAATGATGCAAAAAAGGTATAGAAAGAGGCAAGAGTGGTGCAGAAAAAGGCAAGAGATGTGCAGAAAGAGGCAAAAGAGGTACAGAAATAGACAAGAAAGGTGCAAAAGAGGCAAGAAAGGTACAGATAGAAGAGAATGGGCTGCAGAACGAGGGACGAGACATACAGAAAGATGCAAGAGAGTTGCACAAAGAAGAGTAAGCTGCCGAAAGAGGCAAGAGAGATGCAGGAAGAAGCAAAAGAGATACAGAAAGAAGTTACAGAGCTGCAGAAAGAAGCTAGAGAACTGGAGGCGGAGGCAAGAGAGGTGCATAAAGAGGCAACAGAGGTGCAGAAAGAGGCAAGAGAGGTACAGAAAGTGGCAATAAAGGTGCATAAAGATGCGAGAGGTGTAGAAGAGAAGGAGACAGGAGTGATACAGAAAGACGCAAGAGATGTGTAGAAAGAGGCAAGAGAGGTACAGAAAGAGCCAAGAGAGGTGCAAAAAAGAGGCAAGAGAGATACAGGTAAAAGAGAGTGAGCTACAGAATGAGGGAAGAGAGTTGCAGAAAGAGGCAAGAGAGGTGAAGAAAGAACAGAGTGAGCTGCAGAAAGAAGAAGAAAGGTGCAGAAAGAAGCAAGAGAAGCACAGCAAAAAGCAAGTGAGGTGCTGAAAGAAGCAAGAGAGGTGCATAAAGAAGAGAGTGAGGTGCAGAAAGAGGCAAGAGAGGTGCAGAAAAGGCAAGAGAAGTGCTGAAAGAGGAAGAACGGTGTAGAAAGAGAAACTAGCAAGAGAAATGCAGAAAAGGGAAGAAAGTAAGGGAATGAGGCAAGATAAGCACAGAAAGAAGCAAGAGAGGTGCAGAAAGAAAAGAGTGAGGTGCAGAAAGAGGCAAGAGAGGTGCAGTAAGAGGCAAGAGAAGTGCAGAAAGAGGCAAGAGAGGTTCAGAAAGAGGCAATAGTTGAGAAGAAAGGCATGAGAGATGCAGATAGAGGCAAGTGGGATATAAAAAGAGGCACAACAACAGCAGAAAGAGGCAAGAGAGGTGCAGAAAGAGGCAAGAAAAAATCAGAAAGTGGAAGAAATGTTCAGAAAGAGGCAAGAGAGGTGCAGAAAGAGGCAGGAGTGGTGCTGAAAGAAGAGGTGAGCTGCAGAAAGAAGAGACAAGAGAGGTACAGAAAGAGGTACAGAAAGAGGCAAGAGAGGCACAGAAAGAAGAGAGTGAGCTGCAGAAAGAACAAAGAGAAGTACAGAAAGAGGCATGAGAGGTTCAGAAAGAGGCAAGAGAGGTGAAATAAACAGCAAGAGAGGCACAGAAAGAGGTAGGATATGTGCAAAAAGAAGAGAGTGAGCCGCAGAAAGAGGGAAGAGAGATGTAGAACGAGGCAAGAGAGGTATGGAAAGAGGCAAGAGAGGTACAGAAAGAGGCAAGAGTGGTACAGAAAGATGCAAGGGAGGTGTAAAAAGAGGCAAGAGTGGTGCAGAAAGAGACAAGAGATATGCAGAAAGAGGCAAGAGAGGTGCAAAAATATGCAAGAGAGGTGTAAAAGAGGCAAGAGAGGTACATAAAGAAGAGAGTGAGCTACCGAATGAGGGACGAAAGGTGCAGAAACGAGAGTGAGCTGTAGAAAGAGGCAAGAGTGGTGCAGAAAGATGAGAGGTGTAGACAGAGGCAAGAGAGTTGCAGAAAAAGGCAAGAGAGGTACAGAAAGATGCAAGAGAGGTATAGAAAATATCAGAAGTGGATCAGAAAGAGGCAAGAGATGTGCAGAAAGAGGCTAGAGAGTTGCAAAAGAGGCAAGAGAGGTGCAAAAGAAGCAAGAGAGATACAAATAGTACAGAGTGAGCTGCGGAATGAGGGAAGAGAGGTGCATAAAGAGGCAAGAGAGGTGCACAAGGAAGAGAGTGAGCTGCCGAAAGAGGCAAGAGAGGTGCAGACAGAAGCAAGAGAGGTACAGAAAGAAGAGAGTGGGCTGCAGAATTAAGCACGAGAAGTGCAGACAGAGACAACAGAGGTGCAGAAAGAGGCAAAAGAGGTACAGAAAGAAGAGAGGTGCAGAATGAGGCAAGAGGGATGCAGAAAGAGGCAAGAGAGGAACAGAAAGATGCAAGAGAGGTGTAGAAAGAGGCAAGAGTGGTGCAGAAAGAGGCAAGAGATATGCAGAAAAAGGCAAGAGAGGTACAGAAAGAGACAAGAGAGGTACAAAAGAGACAAGAGAGGTACAGATAGAAGAGAGTGAGCTGCAGAATGAGGGAAGAGACATGCAGAAAGAGGCAAGAGAAGCACAGAAAGAAGCAAGAGAGGTGCAGAAATAAGCAAGAGAGGTGCAGAAAGAGGCAACAGAGGCGCAGAAAGAGGCAAGAGAGTTGCAGAAAGATGCAACAGAGGTATTGAAAGTGGCAAGAGTGGTACAGAAAGAGGCAAGAGATGTGCAGAAAGAGGCACAAGAGGTGCAGAAAGAGGAAAGAGAGGTGCAAAAGAGGCAAGAGAGCTACAGATAGAAGAGAGTGAGCTGCAGAATGAGGGAAGAGAGTTGCAGAAAGAGGCAAGAGAGGTGAAGAAAGAACAGAGTGAGCTGCAGAAAGAGGAAGAAAGGTGCAGAAAGAAGCAAGAGAAGCACAGCAAAAAGCAAAAGAGGTGCAGAAAGAAGCAGGAGAGGTGCATAAAGAAGAGAGTGAGGTACAGAAAGAGGAAAGAGAGGTGCAGAAAGGCAAGAGAAGTGCTGAAAGTGGAAGAAAAGTGCAGAAAGAGGAAATAGCAAGAGAAATGCAGAAAAGGGAAGAAAGGCAGAGAATGAGGCAAGAGAAGCACAGAAAGAAGCAAGAGAGGTACAGAAAGAAAAGAGTGAGGTGCAGAAAGAGGCAAGAGAGGTGCAGTAGGAGGCAAGAGAAGTGCAGAAAGAGGCAAGAGAGGTACAGAAAGAGGCAATAGTTGAGAAGAAAGGCATGAGAGGTGCAGATAGAGGCAAGTGGGATATAAAAAGAGGCACGACAAGAGCAGAAGAGGTCCAGAAAGAGGAAGAAAGGAGCAGAAAGAGGCAAGAAAAATTCAGAAAGTGGAAGAAATGTTCAGAAAGAGGCAAGAGAGGTGCAGAAAGAGGCAGGAGTGATGTTGAAAGAAGAGGTGAGCTGCAGAAAGAGACAAGAGAGGAACAGAAAGAGATAAGAGAGGTACAGAAAGAAGAGAGTGAGCTGCAGAAAAAACAAAGAGAAGTACAGAAAGAGGCATGAGAGGTACAGAAAGAGGCAAGAGAGGTGCAAAAACAACAAGAGAGGTGCAGAAAGAGGCTGGAGATGTGCAAAAAGAAGAGAGGGAGCCACAGAAAGAGAGAAGAGAGATGTAGAAAGAGGCAAGAGAGGTATGGAAAGAGGCAAGAGGGGTACAAAAAGAGGCAAGAGTGGTACAGAAAGATGCAAGAGAGGTGTAGAAAGAGGCAACAGTGGTGCAGAAAGAGGCAAGTGATATACCAAAAGAGGCAAGAGAGGTGCAGAAAGATGCAAGAGAGGTACAAAAGAGGCAAGAGAGGTACATAAAGAAGGGAGAGAGCTACAGAATGAGGGAAGAGAGGTGCAGAAAGAAGAAAGTGAGCTGCAGAAAGAGGCAAGAGAGGTGCAGAACGAAGAGAGGTGCAGACAGAGGCAAGAGAGTTGCCGAAAAAGGCAAGAGAGGCGCAGAAAGATGCAAGAGAGGTATAGAAAGTATCAAGAGTGGATCAGAAAGAGGCAAGAGAAGTGCAGAAAGAGGCAGGAGAGTTGAAAAAGAGGCTAGAGAGGTGCAAAAGAAGCAAGAGAGATACAGATAGAAGAGAGTGGTTTGTAGAATGAGGGAAGATAGGTGCATAAAGAGGCAAGAGAAGTACATAAAGAAGAGAGTGAGCTGCCGAAAGAAGCAAGAGAGGTGCAGACAGAAGCAAGAGAGGCACAGAAAGAAGAGAGTGGGCTGCAGAATTAAGCACGAGAAGTGCAGACAGAGGCAAGAGAGGTGCATAAAGAGGCAACAGAGGTTCAGAAAGAGGCAAAAGAGGTACAGAAAGAAGAGAGGTGCAGAATGAGGCAAGAGGGGTGCAGAAAGATGCAATAGAGGTATAGAAAGTATCAAGAGTGGATCAGAAAGAGGCAAGAGATGTGCAGAAAGAGGCAGGAGAATTGCAAAAGAGGCAAGAGAGGTGCAAAAGAAGCCAGAGAGATACAGATAGAAGAGAGTAGGCTGCAGAATGAGGGCAGAGAGGTGCATAAAGAGGCAAGAGAGGTGCATAAAGAAGAGAGTGGGCTTCCGAAAGAGGCAAGAGAGGTGCAGACAGAAGCAAGAAAGGTACAGAAAGAAGAGAGTGGGCTGCAGAATTAAGCACGAGAAGTGCAGACAGAGGCAAGAGAGGTGCATAAAGAGGCAACAGAGGTGCAGAAAGAGGCAAAAGAGGTAAAGAAAGAAGAGAGATGTAGAATGAGGCAAGAGGGGTGCATAAAGAGTCAAGAGAGGAGCCAAAAGATGCAAGAGAGGTATAGAAAGAGGAAAGAGTGGTGCAGAAAAAGGCAAGAGATATGCAGAAAAAGGCAAGAGAGGTACAGAAAGAGGCAAGAGAGGTGCAAAAGAGGCAAGAGAGGTACATAAAGAAGAGAGTGAGCTACAGAATGAAGGAAGAGAGATGCAGAAAGAAGAGAGTGAGCTGCAGAAAGAGGCAAGAGAGGTGCAGAAAGGAGAGAGGTGCAGAAAGAGCCAGGAGAGTTGCAAAAGAGGCTAGAGAGTTGCAAAAAAAGCAAGAGAGATACAGATAGAAGAGAGTGGGTTGTAGAATGAGGGAAGAGACATACATAAAGAGGCAAGAGAGGTACATAAAGAAGAGAGTGAGCTGCCAAATGAAGCAAGAGAGGTGCAAACAGAAGCAAGAGAGGTACAGAAAGAAGAGAGTGGGTTGCAGAATTAAGCACGAGAAGTGCAGATAGAGGCAAGAGAGGTGCATAAAGAGGCAACAGAGGTGCAGAAAGAGGCAAAAGAGGTACAGAAAGAAGAGAGGTGCAGAATGAGGCAATAGGGGTGCAGAAAAAGGCAAGAGAGGTGCAGAAAGATGCAAGAGATGTATAGAAAGTATCAAGAGTGGATCAGAAAGAGGCAAGAGATGTGCAGAAAGAGGCAGGAGAGTTGCAAAAGAGGCAAGAGAGGTGCAAAAGAAGCAAGAGAGATACAGATAGAAGAGAGTGGGCTGCAGAATGAGGGCAGAGAGGTGCATAAAGAGGCACGAGAGGTGCATAAAGAAGAGAGTGGGCTGCCGAAAGAGACAAGAGAGGTGCAGACAGAAGCAAGAAAGGTACAGAAAGAAGAGAGTGGGCTGCAGAATTAAGCACGAGAAGTGCAGACAGAGGCAAGAGAGGTGCAGAAAGAGGCAAAAGAGGTACAGAAAGAAGAGAGATGTAGAATGAGGCAAGAGGGGTGCAGAAAGAGGCAAGAGAGGAGCAGAAAGATGCAAGAGAGGTATAGAAAGAGGAAAGAGTGGTGCAGAAAAAGGCAAGAGACATGCAGAAAAAGGCAAGAGAGGTACAGAAAGAGGCAAGAGAGATGCAAAAGAGGCAATAGAGGTACATAAAGAAGAGAGTGAGCTACAGAATGAGGGAAGAGAGGTGCAGAAAGAAGAGAGTGAGCTACAGTAAGAGGCAAGAGAGGTGCAGAAAGAAGAGAGGTGCAGACAGAGGCAAGAGAGTTGCCGAAAAAGGCAAGAGAGGTGCAGAAAGATGCAAGAGAGGTATAGAAAGTACCAAGAGTGGATCAGAAAGAGGCAAGAGAAGTGCAGAAAGAGGCAGGAGAGTTGCAAAAGAGGCTAGAGAGGTGCAAAAGAAGCAAGAAAGATACAGATAGAAGAGAGTGGGATGCAGAATGAGGGCAGAGAGGTGCATAAAGAGGCACGAGAGGTGCATAAAGAAGAGAGTGGGCTGCCGAAAGAGACAAGAGAGGTGCAGACAGAAGCAAAAAAGGTACAGAAAGAAGAGAGTGGGCTGCAGAATTAAGCACGAGAAGTGCAGACAGAGGCAAGAGAGGTGCAGAAAGAGGCAAAAGAGGTACAGAAAGAAGAGAGATGTAGAATGAGGCAAGAGGGGTGCAGAAAGAGGCAAAAGAGGTACAGAAAGAAGAGAGGTGCAGAATGAGGCAAGAGGGGTGCAGAAAGAGGCAAGAGAGGAGCAGAAAGATGCAAGAGAGGTATAGAAAGAGGAAAGAGTGGTGCAGAAAAAGGCAAGAGACATGCAGAAAAAGGCAAGAGAGGTACAGAAAGAGGCAAGAGAGATGCAAAAGAGGCAATAGAGGTACATAAAGAAGAGAGTGAGCTACAGAATGAGGGAAGAGAGGTGCAGAAAGAAGAGAGTGAGCTACAGTAAGAGGCAAGAGAGGTGCAGAAAGAAGAGAGGTGCAGACAGAGGCAAGAGAGTTGCCGAAAAAGGCAAGAGAGGTGCAGAAAGATGCAAGAGAGGTATAGAAAGTATCAAGAGTGGATCAGAAAGAGGCAAGAGAAGTGCAGAAAGAGGCAGGAGAGTTGCAAAAGAGGCTAGAGAGGTGCAAAAGAAGCAAGAAAGATACAGATAGAAGAGAGTGGGCTGCAGAATGAGGGCAGAGAGGTGCATAAAGAGGCACGAGAGGTGCATAAAGAAGAGAGTGGGCTGCCGAAAGAGACAAGAGAGGTACAGACAGAAGCAAAAAAGGTACAGAAAGAAGAGAGTGGGCTGCAGAATTAAGCACGAGAAGTGCAGACAGAGGCAAGAGAGGTGCAGAAAGAGGCAAAAGAGGTACAGAAAGAAGAGAGATGTAGAATGAGGCAAGAGGGGTGCAGAAAGAGGCAAAAGAGGTACAGAAAGAAGAGAGGTGCAGAATGAGGCAATAGGGGTGCAGAAAAAGGCAAGAGAGGTGCAGAAAGATGCAAGCAAGGTATAGAAAGTATCAAGAGTGGATCAGAAAGAGGCAAGAGATGTGCAGAAAGAGGCAGGAGAGTTGCAAAAGAGGCAAGAGAGGTGCAAAAGAAGCAAGAGAGATACAGATAGAAGAGAGTGGGCTGCAGAATGAGGGCAGAGAGGTGCATAAAGAGGCACGAGAGGTGCATAAAGAAGAGAGTGGGCTGCCGAAAGAGACAAGAGAGGTGCAGACAGAAACAAGAAAGGTACAGAAAGAAGAGAGTGGGCTGCAGAATTAAGCACGAGAAGTGCAGACAGAGGCAAGAGAGGTGCAGAAAGAGGCAAAAGAGGTGCAGAAAGAAGAGAGATGTAGAATGAGGCAAGAGGGGTGCAGAAAGAGGCAAGAGAGGAGCAGAAAGATGCAAGAGAGGTATAGAAAGAGGAAAGAGTGGTGCAGAAAAAGGCAAGAGATATGCAGAAAAAGGCAAGAGAGGTACAGAAAGAGGCAAGAGAGATGCAAAAGAGGCAATAGTGGTACATAAAGAAGAGAGTGAGCTACAGAATGAGGGAAGAGAGGTGCAGAAAGAAGAGAGTGAGCTACAGTAAGAGGCAAGAGAGGTGCAGAAAGAAGAGAGGTGCAGACAGAGGCAAGAGAGTTGCCGAAAAAGGCAAGAGAGGTGCAGAAAGATGCAAGAGAGGTATAGAAAGTATCAAGAGTGGATCAGAAAGAGGCAAGAGAAGTGCAGAAAGAGGCAGGAGAGTTGCAAAAGAGGCTAGAGAGGTGCAAAAGAAGCAAGAGAGATACAGATAGAAGAGAGTGGGTTGTAGAATGAGGGAAGAGAGTTGAATAAAGAGGCAAGAGAGGTGCATAGCGAAGAGAGTGAGCTGCCGAAAGAAGCAAGAGAGGTGCAGACAGAAGCAAGTGAGGTACAGAAAGAAGAGAGTGGGCTTCAGAATTAAGCACGAGAAATGCAGACAGAGGCAAGAGAGGTGCATAAAGAGGCAACAGATGGGCAGAAAGAGGCAAAAGAGGTACAGAAAGAAGAGAGGTGCAGAATGAGGCAAGAGGGGTGCATAAAAAGGCAAGAGCGGTGCAGAAAGATGCAAGAGAGGTATAGAAAGTATCAAGAGTGGATCAGTAAGAGGCAAGAGATGTGCAGAAAGAGGCAGGAGAGTTGCAAAAGAGGCAAGAGAGATGCAAAAGAAGCAAGAGAGATACAGATAGAAGAGAGTGGGCTGCAGAATGAGGGCAGAGAGGTGCATAAAGAGGCAAGATAGGTGCATAAAGAAGAGAGTGGGCTGCCGAAAGAGGCAAGAAAGGTGCAGACAGAAGCAAGAAAGGTACAGAAAGAAGAGAGTGGGCTGCAGAATTAAGCACAAGAAGAGAAGAGAAGGTGCATAAAGAGGCATCAGAGGTGCAGAAAGAGGCAAAAGAGGTACAGAAAGAAGAGAGATGTAGAATGAGGCAAGAGGGGAGCAGAAAGATGCAAGAGAGGTATAGAAAGAGAAAATAGTGGTGCAGAAAAAGGCAAGAGATATGCAGAAAAAGGCATGAGAGGTACAGAAAGAGGCAAGAGAGGTGCAAAAGAGGTAATAGAGGTACAGATAGAAGAGAGTGAGCTGCAGAATGAGGGAAGACACATGAAGAAAGAGGCAAGAGAGGTGCAGAAAGTGGCAAGAGAGATGCAGAAAGAAGTCAGTGAGCTGGAAAAAGAAGCAGGAGAAGTGCAGAGGCAAAAGAGGTGCATAAAGAGGCAAGAGAGGTTCCGAAAGAGGCAAGAGAAATGCAGGAAGAAGAGAAGTGCAGAAAGAGGCAAGAGAGGTGCAGATAGAGGCAAGAGAGGTGCAGAAAGATACAAGAGAGGTGCAAAAGAGGCAAGAGAGGTACAGATAGAAGAGAGTGAGCTGCAGAATGAGGGAAGAGAGGTACAAAAAGAGTAAAGAAAGCTGCAGAAAGAGGCAAGAGATGTGCAGAAAGAGACAAGAGAGGTGAAGAAAGAGGCAAGAGACTTGCAGAAAGAGACAAGGGAGGCGCAGAAAGAGGAAGATATGTGCAGAAAGAGGCAAAAGAGCGTAGAAAGAAGCTAGAGAGGTACAGAAAGAAGAGAGTGAGGTGCATAAAGAAGAGAGTGAGGTGCAGAAAGAGGCAAGTGTGGTGCATAAAGAAGCACAAGATGTGCAGGAAGAGGCAAGAGAGGTGCAGAGAGAGGCAAGAGAGGTGCAGATAGAAGAGAGTGAGCTGCAGAATGAAGGAAGAGAGGTGCAGAAAGAAAAGAGTGAGCTGCAGAAAGAGGCAAGAGAGTTACAGAAAGAGGCAAGAGAGGTGCAGAAAGAGACAAGAGAGGTGAAGAGAGAGGCAAGAGACTTGCAGAAAGAGACAAGGGAGGTGCAGAAAGAGGAAGAAATGTGCAGCAAGAAGCAAAAAAGCGTAGAAAGAAGCAAGAGAGGTACAGAAAAAAGAGAGTGAGGTGCATAAAGAAGAGAGTGAGGTGCATAAAGAGGCAAGAGAGGTGCAAAAATAGGCAAGAGAGGTACAGGTAGAAGAGAGTGTGCTGCAGAAAGAGGCAAGAGAGGTACAGAAAGAGGCAAGAGATGTGCAGAAAGAGACAAGAGATGTGCATAAAGAGGCAAGAGACGTGCAGAATGAGAAAAGAGAGGTACAGAAAGAGGAAAAAATGTGCAGAAAGAAGCAAAAAAGCATAGAAAGAAGCAAGAGAGGTATAGAAAGAAGAGAGTGAGGTGCAGCAAGAGGCAAGAAAGGTGCAGAAAGAGGAAGAAAGGTACAGAAAGAGGAAAAAAGGTGCAGAAAGAGGCAATAGCGAATGAAATGTAGAAAAAGGACGAAAGGGGTAACAAGAAGCAAGAGAAGATCAGAAAGAAAAGAGTAAGGTGCAGGAAGAGGCAAGAGAAGTGCAGAAAGAGGCAAGAGGGGTACAGAAAAAAGCAAGAGTTGGGTAGAAAGGCAAGAGAGGTGCAGATATAGGCAAGTGAGGAATAGAAAGAGGCAAGAGAAGAGCAGAAAGAGGCAAGAGAGGTGCAGAAAGAGGCAGGAGAGGTTCAGAAAGAGACAAGAGGTACAGAAAGAGGCAAGAGAGGGGCAGAAAGAGGCAATAGAGGTCCAGAAAGAAGCAAGTGAGGTTCAGAAAGAAGCAAGAGAGGTGCATACAGAAGAGAGTGAGGTGCAGAAAGAGGCAAGAGAGGTGCAGAAGAGGCAAAAGAAGTGCAGAAAGAGAAAGAAAGGTGCAGAAAGAGAAAGTAGCAAGAGAAATGCAGAAAAGGGATGAAAGGCAGAGAATGAGGCAAGAGAAGCACAGAAAGAAGCAAGAGAGGTGCAGAAATAAGCAAGAGAGGTGCAGAAAGAGGCAAGAGATGTGCAGAAAGAGGCACGAGAAGTGCAGAAAGAGGAAAGAGAGGTGCAAAAGAGGCAAGAGAGCTACAGATAGAAGAAAAATGTTATGCAACGCATACATCTACTTTTTGTGAAGAGAACCTGTGCACACACATAATATTCAACATATAATATGACAATTTGTGAGATTTAGAACAAAAAAGCAGTTGATGCTTGTTGATCTCATTGTTTTTAATGCGCCAGCCGACACGTGTTTCATTGGGGTACAGTACACTCCAATTCTTCAGGGCTGGAGAAAAACCACAAAAAAATATAACCAACTCACTGACTATTCCAGCTAGAATGCCAGTTGAAACCCATCACACATATGGGCATTAAGGATCCAACAGATCTGAAAACACTCACTCACAGAACTTGTAAATAAACATATTAGTTGAAGCAGTGTTGTCAGAACTCAAGTTTTACACTTTAATGACTTACCAGTTCTTGCACGGGAACAGAGATGCTAGGTCCCTAGTCCCACTCGGCAATGTTAGTAGGTCTCTACTCAGAACCTCCAAGCCATTACCTTGGGGGACGGGGGAATTGGATAAAATAATAAACAGAGAAAAAACCAGTCCGGAGGGTTCCTTCAGTCAGCTATCTGCAGACGTCTTCTGTTTCTTTCAGTGGAACTTGAAAATTAATGCAACATTACTACCCTTGCTTCTACTCTCTACTAGTATTACTCTACTGTATATCTCACCCACCCTAATTCTCCTGGACCTTGCTTCTCTTCTGGTGGTTGTATGTTAATGCCTTCCTTGCCAGCTAGTTGATACTGTTAAAGAAAATAAACATTAGTACTCTGGCCTTTCCTTTATCCTATAATCTTATTATCTATTTGTAAGTGCACTTACTTCACTAACTGTTGGGCACTTCTTTAAAATGGGTTTCTGTTACTTTTCACTGTGTTTCTTAACTGTGTCTTCAAAGTCTTCCTCTGTTTAAAAACCTGTTCCTTCTCTCACAGGTCTTCTCAAAGTTCGACTTCTGTTCTGATAATTTATTGACGTTTTCCTTATCTGAATTCACAGGACTCTAAGAAAGCTAACTACTTCCTTATCTTCCTGTCACAGGTTTATTAATGATTCCGGGTTCTGTTCTGGTAAGTATTCACTGAATTACAAATGACGTTTTATTTCTTTGTAAATTGCTGTGCACTTGAAATAATTATCTCTCTTATGTTTTTCAGGTTTACAACAAGTGAATATCAATCTTGGTAAATTCGTATTTATTTACTGAGGAGAATTGCACTTAGCTCTGTGTTCTGCCGTGACTTCCTCAAGCTGCTCTGAACTTTTGAACTGTTGCTTCCTTCTGCTGACGAAGCCTGCGTCACTCTCTACACTCCGACGATTTTCTGCTCCTTAAATATCTGGCACGGACTCTAGATGCCAGGTGCCTCTGATAATCTCTCCTTCTCTAATTCCGAAACTACTGGGGGAAAAACGGTACTAAAACGGGACTTTTAGCTCTGAAAAATGTAGCGCTGTAATGAC
Organism: Lissotriton helveticus; assembly: GCF_964261635.1. Classification (NCBI taxonomy): domain Eukaryota; kingdom Metazoa; phylum Chordata; class Amphibia; order Caudata; family Salamandridae; genus Lissotriton; species Lissotriton helveticus. The sequence continues at coordinate 993,045,733 of NC_136069.1, read as the reverse complement.
GACCTTCCTGACTGAGAATCTTCAGTGAAGTGCATCGTCACTGAGGCGCTCGCGCTGCTTCTCTATTCTCCTGCAGCTGTGGGCACAACGACTAGACCGCTCACCTCAGCCTTAGCATCGGTGGCCACCTTGGGTGCCATCCTAGATCTCCAACTGCGGACCAGACCGGTCCATGCATTGCAACCAGGCAACTCCTGCTCCTGCATCACAGAACATACCCCACAAACCCCTATACTCGGATTTGCGGTTCTGACAGTACCCCCCAACAAGGTATCTCCTTCCCTTCTCGGTTTTGTGATGAATCGTTGATGAAAAGATCTAACTAATCTAGGGGCATGGATATCCTCTTCCAGTTCCCAAGACCGCTCCTCTGGACCATAACCTTTCCAGTCAATTAAGTAGTACAGTTTCCCCTTGGACCTTTTGGAGTCTAAAATCTCTTTCACTTCGAACTCAGTTCCAGTCTCTAACTGAATTGGTTTTGGAGGGGTTGTGGCCCTAAGGTCTGCAGAAGCCTTTTTTAACAATGAAACATGAAAAACTGGGTAGATCCTTAGCTTAGGTGGTAATTTTACTCGGTAGGTGACCTGATTGATCTTTTCCTCCACTAGATAGGGGCCAATGAACCGGGGCTGAAATTTCCGATTACCCTTTAATCTTAAGTTCCTAGTGCTTAACCAGACCGGATCCCCTATATTCAGAGGTGGCCCTTCTCTCCTTCTCCTATCAGCATAGCCCTTATACTTTTCCTTAGCTCTCGTAAGATTGTCTGCTGCCCTTAGCTGTGTCTGGTGTAAATGCGATACTGCCTCCTTAACTGCTGGAACTGAGATATCCGTTTGCCGAATTGTTGCTGTGGGTGCCTGCCATAATTTAGGTAAAAGGGGGAGTAACCTGTCGAGCTGTTCCTTGCATTATTATGGGCAAATTCTGCTGTCCACAAATAATCTGACCAATTTCCCTCCTCCTTTAAAAGGAACAGTCGCAGATACTGTTCCAACTCTTGGTTCACCCTCTCTGTCTGCCCATCAGTTTCTGGATGATAACTAGTGGAAAATCTAACTTCCGTTCCTAGCCCTTCCATAAAGGCCCTCCAGAAGTGAGACACAAACTGAGAACCTCTGTCTGTAATCACTATCTTCGGTACTCCATGTATCCTTACAATCTGGGAGCTGAAATGGGCGGCTAACTGTTTGGCAGAGGGAACCCCTTTTAAGGCAGTAAAATGGGCCATCTTGGAAAAAGAGTCCACCACTACTAGGATTGTATCAAATCCCTGACTATTTGGTAAGTCTGTAATAAGATCTAATGTGACTGTATGCCATGGGTATGGAGGAGTGGGCAGAGGTTGCAAAAGACCTCTTGGGGCCTGCCGTTCCGACTTTCCCTGAGCGCAGATCTCACAGGACTTAACATATCTCTCGATGTCTGAAGTCATCTTCGGGCACCAATAGTGTCTCTTAATCAACTCCTCTGTTTTAGCTTCTCCTTTGTGACCAGCCAATTTATCATCATGGCACTCTCGCATTATTCGTTGTTGCAATTCAACAGTGGGAATATACAGCGCCTTCTGATGGTAGGGCAGTTGCTGGATGATCTCTCTACTTGGATCTTCTTTTGCCCAATCCTGCATGGCTTCTGGACTTAAGACCTTGGCAACATCTTCCTCTAAAACGATTGAAGTGATTGCCCCAATAATCTTTGTACTCGGAATGATTGGTTGATTTTCTGTAAGGGTCTTCTGCGCTTCTGTGCCAATTCTGGACAGTGCATCCACCTTTCCATTTTGGGTCCCAGGACGATACGTGATCACAAAATCGTAGTCTGCAAAATATAGGGACCATCTCAACTGTCTTGGTGTGAGGGTCCTGGCTGTCTTTAAGAATTTCAGGTTACGATGATCTGTAAACACAGTCACTTGATGTTGGGCCCCCATCAGGTAATGTCGCCACTCCTTAAAGGCATCCTTTATGGCTAACAACTCCTTCTCAGTGATGGTGTAATTAATCTCGGCCGAGGTCAGTTTTCTGGAGCGATAGGCGACAGAGTGTAACTGACCTCTGGTTTTATGTCGTTGGGACAATACTCCACCTACAGCTTGATCGGATGCGTCCGTTTCAACATAGAAGGGTTCCGTAGGATCAGCATGCAACAGGACTGGTGCTGTGGTGAAATCCGTCTTCAAAGATTGAAAGGCTTCTTCGGCTTCCTTTGTCCATTCAAACTTGATTCCTTTTCTCAGTAATTTGGTAAGGGGAAGGATCTTCCTGGAAAATTCACTAATAAATCTCCAGTAGAAATTGGCAAAGCCAATGAAACTCTGGACTTCTTTTACGCTCGTAGGAGACTCCCAGCTCATTACGGCTTCCACCTTTCTCTGATCCATCAATATTCCAGAAGGCGAAAGGACAAATCCCAAAAACTCCACTTGTGACACATCAAAAGCACATTTTTCCAATTTCACAAATAATTTGTGCTCTTGTAGTTTTCTCAGAACCCCTCTCACTTGCTCATGGTGTCTTGACACATCAGATGAATATATTAAAATGTCATCTATGTACAGAATTGCACATTGGTCTATGAACTCCTTCAAGATGTCATTTATGAAGTGCTGAAAGGCAGCCGGGGCATTACACAACCCATTGGGCATTACTTGATATTCAAAAAGCCCAAACCTAGTCCGAAATGCCGTCTTCCACTCGTGTCCTTCGCGCATTCGGACCAAATGGTAGGCGCCCCTCAGGTCTAGTTTGGTATAAATTTTGGCTCCTTTAACTTGGTCCAAGAGTACGGAGATCAATGGCAGGGGATATCGATTTTTCTTAGTGATCTTGTTGATTGCTCTGTAGTCGATACACGTCCTTAATTCTCCCTCCTTCTTTGGCACGAAAAATAATGGAGACGAGACTGGGGACTGGGAGGGCCGAATAAACTCATTTGCAAGGTACTTATCCAAGTACTCTTTTAAATGTTGGTTTTCCTTTTCAGTCAACGCGTAGACTCGACTACATGGCAAATTTGAATCCGGCTCCAGATCTATCTTGCAGTAATACACTCGATGTGGAGGCAGCTGCTCTGCCTCTACTTCATTAAACACGTCTTGAAACTCCTGGTATTCTTCGGGGACTTCGGTAACATTTATCACACACATGGAATGCCCAGTAGTACACAGTGATACGGCCGGGTTACTTTCCAAGGCTTTCTCCACGACTCCAAAACAATTCTCACGACAATACGTCGAGCTCATCTCAACTGCTCTGGAACTCCAATCGATAGCTGGATTGTGTTCGGTCAGCCACGGTAGACCGAGAATTAATTGAAATTGTGGCGCATCTATTAGATTAAACTGAATTCTTTCCTTATGCCCATCACTAGAAATCAATTGGATTGCCTCCGTGTGACTTACGATGGGCCCTGACGAGAGGTTGGTTCCATCCACAGCTCGGACAGGCTCACTTTTACTCTTCTTAATCGCTTGAATGCCCACCTTGGCTGCAAACCTTAAGTCGCAAAAGTTTCCTGTAGCTCCGGAATCGATCATAACCGACACCTCTGTCAGAATGGTCTCCCTGAATCATACTTCCATGGACAGGTTCAAATGTGGAGCCGCTGATTGTAATGTGTTCGCAACTCAGTGTTCTGTTGGAGTTATTTCTTGATTCGCATCCACCCGTTCAACTCCTCCCACAGGTGGTGCCTTTAGTTTTCCTTCGGCTTGTAAGTGTTATTGGGCTTCTTCGGACAATTCCTAACGAAATGCCCTCCGGATCCGCAGTACATACATAAATTACCAACTCTTCTTTTGTCCTTCTCCTCCTTAGATAGGGGGCCTCTAATTGCTCCAATCTGCATTTGTTCAGCTCCTAGTTGGGTCTCAGTACTTCTTGTGCCCTCTGATCGAGCTCTGTCGAATCTTGGAGTAATGGTTCTAAAATCCTTTTTCTTTTCTCCTCTTCTTTCTCCCTGACGAAAATCTATTTCCAGAACTAAATCTATTAATGCCGAAATCTCTGTGGGTCGATTGGGAATTTGGGCCAGGGTATCTTTTAATTCGTCTCTCAACCCTTGATAAAACACTGCAGCTCTTTTACTTTCTGTCCAATCAGTCTCGACCACCAGCTTGTTGAACTGGGCCAGGTACGCTATTAGATCTCGATTTCCTTGTCGCAGGTCGAGTAGTTCATTATCCACCACCTGGGAAATCCGCCTCCTGTCAAAAATTCTAAGGAATTCCTGTTAAAATCCCTCGAAGTTTCTAAGTAGAGGGTCATCACGTGAGACTAGTGGCATCGACCAAGAAGCTGCATCTCCGCTCAAATACGAGAGTATAAAAGCTACCTTGGACTGCGCATCAGGGAAGATCGAAGGGCGGCACATAAAGTGCAAGGAGCATTGTGAAAGAAATATTTGCGCCTTCTGGGGATCCCCGTTAAATCTTTCGGGAGCCGCTAGTGGAATGACAGGGGACAGGGAATGAATTACCTGGGTAGTTGATCTATTGGTGGCCTCTAATACTGGATTCATAGCTTCCCTTTCAAGACTACTAGAGGTCCTAAATCTTTGTACTATTTCTGCAGTTTCTTTCCTGGCACTAACTACCTCTTGCCTAAGATTTCGATTTTCTTCTCTGACTGCTCCTAGTTCTTTTTGTATCGCATCAAGAATTGCTCCTAGGGACTGTACGTCAATTCCCTCCGCCATCTCTGTTCAGGTGCGAAGGCAACGTGGGCACTTCACTCTGTCAGAACTCAAGTTTTACACTTTAATGACTTACCAGTTCTTGCACGGGAACAGAGATGCTAGGTCCCTAGTCCCACTCGGCAATGTTAGTAGGTCTTTACTCAGAACCTCCAAGCCATTACCTTGGGGGACGGGGGAACTGGATAAAATAATAAACAGAGAAGAGACCGGTCCGGAGGGTTCCTTCAGTCAGCTATCTGCGGACGTCTTCTGTTTCTTTCAGTGGAACCTGAAAATTAATGCAACATTACTACCCTTGCTTCTACTCTCTACTAGTATTACTCTACTGTATATCTCACCCACCCTAATTCTCCTGGACCTTGCTTCTCTTCTGGTGGTTGTATGTTAATGCCTTCCTTGCCAGCTAGTTGTTACTGTTAAAGAAAATAAACTTTAGTACTCTGGCCTTTCCTTTATCCTATAATCTTATTATCTATTTGTAAGTGCACTTACTTCACTAACTGTTGGGCACTTCTTTAAAATGGGTTTCTGTGTCTTTTCACTGTGTTTCTTAACTGTGTCTTCAAAGTCTTCCTCTGTTTAAAAACCTGTTCCTTCTCTCACAGGTCTTCTCAAAGTTCGACTTCTGTTCTGATAATTTATTGAAGTTTTCCTTATCTGAATTCACAGGACTCTAAGAAAGCTAACTACTTCATTATCTTCCTGTCACAGGTTTATTAATGATTCCGGGTTCTGTTCTGGTAAGTATTCACTGAATTACAAATGACGTTTTGTTTCTTTGTAAATTGCTGTGCACTTGAAATAATTATCTCTCTTATGTTTTTCAGGTTTACAACAAGTGAATATCAATCTTGGTAAGTTTGTATTTATTTACTAAGGAGAATTGCACTTAGCTTTGTGTTCTGCCGTGACTTCCTCGAGCTGCTCTGAACTTTTGAACTGTCGCTTCCTTCTGCTGACGAAGCCTGCGTCACTCTCTACACTCCGACGATTTTCTGCTCCTTAAATATCTGGCATGGACTCTAGATGCCAGGTGCCTCTGATAATCTCTCCTTCTCTAATTCCGAAACTACTGGGGGAAAAACGGTACTAAAACGGGAATTTTAGCTCTGAAAAATGTAGCGCTGTAATGACGACCTTCCTGACTGAGAATCTTCAGTGAAGTGCATCGTCACTGAGGCGCTCGCGCTGCTTCTCTACTCTCCTGCAGCTGTGGGCACAACGACTAGACCGCTCACCTCAGCCTTAGCATCGGTGGCCACCTTGGGTGCCATCCTAGATCTCCAACTGCGGACCAGACCGGTCCATGCATTGCAACCAGGGAACTCCTGCTCCTGCATCACGGAACATACCCCACAAACCCCTACCCTCGGATTTGCGGTTCTGACACGTGTAGAGTGAACTAAAGCTGCAAGATGTGAGAAGATTGTGCGTGAACATGCAGAAAGAGAAGGGTGCATGAACACACAGATTTATTATGACATTGCCCGAATACCCGTTGGAAGATAGGATATCGCATTGCAAAATCGAAATAGCATTTTGTCTTAAAGAAGTTACATGTAGTTCGGCCCTTCCACAGTTGTACCGTTATCGAATCAAAAAACATTAATTGTACATGTTCACTTATGTGTCAATATAACGAATCATAGTGACTGTATTAGGATAATTCAGGTGCCACCATCGTGTAATCCCGAAAGGATAGAAGAGGAACAGACAAATCACCTCCAAAAACATACCCCACACTCTGGTGTTGTATTTAAGCCGCGCAGTATGGCTTAACGTGGGTAAAATTGTGGGAAGAAAACTGAATTTTTTGGCATGCCAAATACATACCTAGATCCTAATAGATAAGAGAAATCAATCCCTGAACATTTTAGAAAAAGAGAACACAGGAACAAACTACTGGTTAGCTCCAAGAGAAGTTGCCAAAAGTCAAATTACCTCACAGAAATCTATGCATGGAATGCGCAAAGTCACATCCATACACCCCAAAACTGGTGATAATTCCAACCCAGTCAGGGTATCTGAAGATTGTCCGGCAGGTGTGGAAGAACAGTCAAGAAAGCACTCTGATCACATGCACCAATTCAAGAAGAGCAGAAAAGGGGGACACACACAATTTAAAAGTCTCCTGTGTTCATAGATAAATGGTACATGGCAAATTGTCTCTATCTTTCTATCAAAGCTCATGGCTCCCAATCTTTAGTCGCTTATTCAGCGTGGGAACACTGGTGCCCTGATTAATCGAGAGGTGGAAAATGTCTACTCCCATCTACAAAAAAGGAATTATGATGGTCACTACTCGTTTCGGATCTATAATCCAAGTGAAATAATGCTCATTTCACAAGTACGTAAGACTGGAATGTACCCCGGCTGCTGTAGGAGTTATCTGAAGCAAGGCATGCTTGAAATCCTGTTTCCCATACACGCTACTGACTCCGATTTATGCTAGTAATTGAAATCTAAGTGAGCCATGTATGCTCAAAACACCAAATGCCCACCTGTGGCGGTGTGGTCGCTAAATCAATGCCGATAAATTAAGCCTGGACAGACGTGGCTGTAACGCCCACAATTGGCTCTAAGAGGAGATAAAGTTGGCATTCAGTTCATGTACAATAGGTAAGAGCTGGGCGATCAGTATAACTGATAGGCCAGGTCCTAAGTTACTTACTATTATGGACACTATGACTTGAGTAAAGTCGCTCGACAAGTTCAAATCGCTCCACAATGGCCTGTATAAAAAAAGGGAAAATATAATCGAAAATCAAAATCCTGGCGACCTCTCTGTAAGCTTGAGTATCATCTGGGACCCTACACCCCATAGGGTCTCTAAGCTTGGTGACTGCGCGGTGTAAGCTACGCCTGTACCTGTTCGTCTGTCCAGTCCTGAATACGGCATCCTCCTCGAGGCAAAGTGAAACCCAGGTGTGAGGTGTAGTCATGCATGCGCTAATGTCGGTTCACACTGCCTGGATGTTGTGCCACACTAGTGTGCTGACTTCACTTCCGGGGAACACGAAATATGTGTACCGGAAGTGAGTGTGGAAAAGTTGCACTACCCATTGATTTCACAAGCAGAAACCATACGAAAGGGTATTATGCTTGTTAAGGAGAAGTAAAAAACGGAAAATTGTGCAATGTGCTCACTTTCCGTGGATGAAAGAAAACATATATGTTAATTTATTAGAAAAGACGTAGTTGGTCCATTGTCCAAATAATATTCAACCTATGTACGAGTAGTATTGATGGCCGGGGTCAAGGTAGTGAAAATCCACTCTAACTTCACGGTCTGGTGCCCTAAGTCCCTGAAAGTCACAAAAGCTACAAGAAGGTTGTCCCATCATGAGTAAGCTATACTGCTACATTTCACCGAACGAAATCTGTGATAACGTCAGTGACCAATACGTGGTCCTGACTATCCGAAGGCCATGAAATGAAAAAAGGTAGAATCACCGACAAGTGCGTGTGTAAATACATCCCCCACCATTAGTGTGACTAAGAATGGTTTCCAATCATCAAGATTACAGATGTGCTACAATACATATTCTATAGTTGAATTCGAGACAGTGTCTTGGTATAATCCGAGTGGACCATTTGAATCCTATTTCTTCACAACAAATTATTTTTCTAACTATAGGTCGCAAACGTTTTCTCATATAGAGACCTCGAAAATTAGACGTTTCATATTACAGAATTGCACATATCATGTCAAATTTGGGGGTTATCTCTTGTTTCACCAAAAATAAAAAAGCACAACATTTTGCATACATACATGTATATGCCAAACAGAAAAACAGAATCTACTTTCTACATCCAATTAACCCAGAAAATATTCCATCTGTGAATCGCAATTCAAGCCATGTTTCACTGTTTCCTTAGCCGTAGCTCCCTGTTCCCCCCTCTTGGGTGTTGTTCAATCTGTTCAATCCCAAAGAAGGAGAATTCTTTGTGTGTCCCTTGTGACGGACACAATGTAGCATGAATGGCCACCGGGTACCTGGCGTCCCCCTGTCTCAGCGCCCTCATGTGTTCTGTGATTCTTTCCTTAAGCGGTCTTATTGTGCTGCCTATATACTGTTTTTGGCATTGACACATGATCATATAAACAACAAATCTTGATGTACAATTGATGTTGCTGTTGATTGTGTAAATTTGTTTGTCAGGACCCTTGAAGCTCTTTACTTTATGTTGTGCCCATTTGCACACACTGCAAAAACCACATCTATGAAACCCCAATGTATGCAGTGTGAGCCACGTGCAGGTCTGTGTCCTTCTTGGCAGAGATGGACTCAGTCTGGTGTGCAGGGTTCTGCCCCACCTGATAGTAATCGTAGGTTGTGTTGGTATGTTAGGTGCCAAGATATTGTCGGCTTTCAGTAATCCCCAGTGTTTGGTCATGCTTTTTCCTAATAGTCCATTTAGCCCATTATATTCAGTGATCAAGCGTACCTCCGTGTCATTTTTTATCCCTGGTGGTTTAGGTTTTAAGGTATTTGCCCTTGTGACCTTGCTGACTTTCGTGGCCGTCTGGTTAAGTGTGTGTTTATCATACCATCTATTGAGGGACCTTTGTTTCATATTCTTTACACAGGAGAAGTGCAGAAAGAAGAGAGGTGCAGAAAGAGGCAAGAAAGTTACAGAAAGAGGCAAGAGAGGAACAGAATGATGCAAAAGAGGTATAGAAAGAGGCAAGAGTGGTGCAGAAAAAGGCAAGAGATGTGCAGAAAGAGGCAAAAGAGGTACAGAAAGAGACAAGAAAGGTGTAAAGGGGCAAGAAAGGTACAGATAGAAGAGAGTGGGCTGCAGAACGAGGGACAAGACGTACAGAAAGAGGCAAGAGAATTGCAAAAAGAAGAGTGAGCTGCCGAAAGAGGCAATAGAGGTGCAGGAAGAAGCAAAAGAGATACAGAAAGAAGTCACAGAGCTGCAGAAAGAAGCAAGAGAACTGGAGACGGAAGCAAGAGAGGTGCATAAAGAGGCAACAGAGGTGCAGAAAGAGGCAAGAGAGGTACATAAAGTGGCAATAAAGGTGCAGAAAGATGCAAGAGAGGTGTAGAAGGAGACAGGAGTGCTACAGAAAGAAGCAAGAGATGTGCAGAAAGAGGCAAGAGAGGTGCAGAAAGAGACAAGAGAAGTGCAAAAGAGGCAAGAGAGGTACAGATAAAAGAGAATGAGCTGCAGAATGAGGGTAGAGAGTTGCAAGAGAGGTCCAGAAAGAGGAAGAAATATACAGAAAGAGGCAAGAAAATGCAGAAAAAGGATTAAAGGTGCAGAAAGAAGTAAGAGAAGCAAAGAAAAACCAAGAGAGGTGCAGAAAGAAGCAAGAGAGGTGCAGAAAGAAGAGACAGAGGTGCAGAAAGAGGCAAGAGAGGTGCAGAAAGAGGCAAGAGAGGTGCAGAAAGAGACAAGAGTGGAGTAGAAAGCCAAGAGAGGTGCAGATTGAGGCAAGAGAGGTACAGAAAGAGACAAGAGAGGTACAGAAAGAGGCAAGAGAGGTGTAGAAAGAAACAAGACTGGTACAGAAAGAGGCAAGAGAGGTGACACATATCTAAATAAAGTTCTAGTGATTATAGTTCCATTCCATTCATAGCTCATTTGAGATGTCATGAGTGATATCTTGGGTGGTGTCACTGACCATGTCATGAACAATATAATGTCTGAGGTTATAAGCATTGCATTGCGGGGCCTAAGTTATAATTAGCCCAGGTAACTATAACTGCTGAATGTCAGTGGTTTTGTACAAGTGAAATCTGAGTTTAACTATAAAGTCCCTGTAATCTTTGTTTTTTTTCAGCGATGTACTACTTTATTTTTAATGTTAAGTAAGATACCTATCGCAATGGATGGTGGGAGGTCAGAAGCAGGGCCTGTCCTGGCATTGTGCTGCCCCCCATGCAAGCTTGCTGCTCCTGCCTCCCCGCCTCCTTGCCATCCATTGTCCAAGTCCATGCCCCTGCTTCCTCATTACAGCCCTGTGTAGCCGTTGTTCTTCCATTGGCCTTCTCGCCTTCTCTGTACAGTTAGCTTGCTGCCCCATCCACTTTCTACTATCCTCTGTTGTCTGAATCAATGCACTAGCCTCCTCCCTCCTGTCACGCATGGTCTGATGTGTTGCCACTGCCCTCCATTTAGGATGATGTCCCAGTCCACTCCCCCTGCCCATCATTGCTCTCCTGCTTAGCCTCTGTGCTTAGATTGCTGCCCCTACTCTACTTCCCCTTGCCCGATGATGTTTGTGGGCATGCCCCTGATCCATCCTTTTTGTCCACCATGTTCCATGAACCTGCCCCTCCTATCTACTCTGAGTTTTCTGTTGAGATGCCACTCTCCTCACACCTGCCTAGCATTGTCAGATGACTATAACCTCTCCCTGCCACCTCCACCCTGCCTGTCCACGTTCCATGCCCCTATACCATTTCTCCTGTCCTCCATGGTCCATTTTACTACCACATCCTTCTGCCCTCCCTGGTCTGTTGTGCTGCAACTGCTCCTCCTGACTACCTCACCTGGTCTGTTGTGAGGCTCCTTCCCCTGAACTCTCTTGTCTGTGCCCAGCTCCTACTCCTCCCTTCTAACCTGCATGATCCTTTGTGGATGCCCCGCACCCTCCTTCTTGCCTATCATGGCAAAATTGTGCTGCCACTAACCCTCTTGTTTGCCATGCATGGTCTTCTGTGTTGCCACAGCCCTTGTCACCTTCCCTGTGTGGTCAGCTAGCTGCCCCTGAACCCCTCCCACCTTCCCTCCATGGCCTATGTGTATGCCATTGTAGTCTCACTGTTGCCCACCATTGTGTGTTGTGCTTCTAGTGCTCATCTTGCCTGACCTCCATGGTCAGCTTGATGCTCCTGCCCTGAACCCCTGTCCTCCCTTTTCATGTGCAGACCCCTATTCTCTCCCTCCCGGCTTGTTTGTTCCATTGTCATGCCCCTGATCCCTCCCTCCTGCCCTTTATGGTCTGTTATGCTGCAGCTTTCTCTCCTGTCTGTCCAGTATGGTTAGCTTGCAGCCATTGCCTCTTTCTTGCCCCTCTGTTCTCTGTTGTCCATGTGCATGTTACTGTCCCCTCCCTATTGCTTTCCATGGTTTGTTGTGCTGCACTGCCATCCCACATGCCCTAAGTGGTGTATTCTGCTGCTGCAAACCCTGATGCCTTCCCTGTAAGGTCAGTTAGGTGCACCTGTCCATGTCCCTCCTGTCCTCTGTTATCCGAGTCCATGTCCAAACCCCAATTCCTCCTGTCTTCCATGATCCAAAGTCCCATAATTGCTAACATTCTAAACTTGGTAACAGGGAGATTTTTAAAAACAAACCTGGGGAATTGATTTTTCCCATTGACTTGCATAGAAAAAGAGGAGATTGTAGACTAGAGACAGATAAAATAAAGCCCTTTTGGGCATTTCCTGCATGAATCGCCTCTGTTGGCATGTATGCTTTGTACTACCACTGCCTTTTCCTTCTGCCCTCAATGTTCTATTATATTGCCACAGCCTCTCTTGCGTGTCCTGCATTGTAGGTTTGTTGCCCATGCCCCCTTTCTACTGCCCTCCATGTTGTGCTGCCACTGCCCTTCCTGCCTGCCCAGTGTGGTCAAATTGTTGCCTCTGCACCCTCCTACCTGCTTTCAATTTTCCAAGTCTGTGCCCATGACCTCTGCCTCCCAACAGTATCCTAATGAACAACTAGATTGCTAACATTCTATATTTATTACAAAAGTGTGGCAAGCCTGACGTCATCTTGATGTAATCAAAACTGTAATACCTCAAGCATTTCCTTTAGAAATGATAGAAATGAGAGGGTCTTATTTGCATCAAAATTATGGTTAGTGCTCTAAAAAACAAAACTGAGGACATATTTTCTGAGTTCTCAAATAGCAACAAAGAACTTTTAAATTATTTGTTATCTTTCTGTTTTTTTAATCCAGTTGACCACTTGATTAAATGTTACGCTTAGGGGAGAGAATGTGGTGTTACTTCCAGTGCTGCAGACTTTGCAACTAGGGAACCATGTTGGAGTTTCTGCTTCAGCTCGACGTTCTGTGATTCTGGTCAACTCACTTAATCTCCCCATGCCTACAACCAAAATGAGTTTGTCCTTGGATGGTGTAACCAATGCTCATGTAAAGCACTCCAATATCTGACCAGCCTGCTCTATATAAAACTGCAAAACAACAAAGGATAAAAAGTGTTTTCCACACTTCTGTCATTGGGCTATAGGTGGGCTACATCTGGGTGATATTTGTGCTACATTTGGGCTCCTTTTCTCTCGTGACCATCTTGGGAGACTTCAATTAAATTCATTAAACTTTTTTCGATCTGATTTAGAAACATAGATCATAAAAGTGTACATAAAAACAGTAAGTCCTCTTTCTTAATACAGTAAAGAGAGAATTAATTAAAACCAGTAGATAAAAATGGGTGTTACAAAGCCCGGTTCTGAGCAACTTCAGGTTAACAGAATAGTAAAGTTCAATGTTTCGCAAGATCAATCTCATGTACTTCGTGAAAAATAAGCAATAAGGGGTCCAAGTAAGATGCAACTCTCCAATACCTGACCAGTCTGCACTATATAAAAAGGCAGGAAAAAAATGTGTTTTGCACACTTCTGACATTAGGCTCTAAGCGGGTTTCCTCTGGGTGATATGTGCTCAACATTTGGGCTCTTTTTTCTCTGGTGGCCATCTTGGGAGACTTATTTGTTATGAAGTTTTCTAATTTCCTCATTTACTGCAGTCGGCTCAGTAGGAAATGCTTTCAGTTTTTTTCTTTAATTCCATCAAGAAGGCATTCAGATGTGTCACACATTTGCCATCAATACAGAATGTTAGCACTCTAGTTGCTCATTAGATCACTGTAGTAAAGCTACTGCTCACCAGGGAGTGAACTGGAAGTCTACTGCTGGTATTGAAAGGGATTGTTTCAGCCTGCTTGTCAGAATTATCCAATGAAATAGAAGAGAATTTGAGATCTCACTTAAACCATGCCCTAATTTTTCTTTCTGCAGCACTAACCATCATTTCTATGATAAAAGGAACCCCCTCATGTTGTTCCTTTTTAAATTAAATGTTTTAAAATGGCTTCAGGTGTGCCATACGTTTGTCATAAGTAAGACTGTTAGCTATCTAATTGTTCTTTAGAACACTCTGGCTGGGAAGCTGCAGCAGAACACAAATGAATCAACTGCCAGTCTCTGCCCTTGTTGGATGTACATGATTTACTGAGAATGTCAGACTTCATTCCCACATGACTGAGAAAGATAATGTAAATTTACAGAAAATATGCTCTCAGTTTAGCTTCTGGAGCACCTTCCAAGCCTCTATGGGACAAGCATGAGAAAATAGTTTTCTCTCAAACATGATTCATGATATCCCAGCAGAAGCTTTTTCATAGGGTAAAATCCCCTTAGAACATACCACAATTCCTAAAATTAGTATGGTGCCATTAACAAATTAATTCTAATGTATCTAAAATCTGTTATCACCCTATATAGTTCTCCTTTTGGTGACCCTCAAAACCTTCTATTCACTACAATGCATTTCAGTGGGGTGCTATCATGTATATTGGTCCCAAGATGGCTGCCAGCCATTCCAGGATGAAGTGCTGACAGCCAATTAGATCTCACAATGAGATGTGAGTTAGGCTCTGCCCAGATATCAATATATATTATATATATATATATATATATGTTCACTGAAAAAACCATAGGTTTCACACACGTTATAGTTAGGAATAAGCATTTAAAAAAACTTAGAACTTCACTGAAAAAACCATAGGTTTCACTCATGTTATAGTTAGTTGTACATTTCTCTCATACAAAACCATTGAAATTCCCCCCTTATAGTTAGTTCAGCTAACTATAACTCGCGTGCCCGCAATGCACTGCTGATGACATCACATATAACATCACTCATGACATGGTCAGTGACATCACTGATGACATCTCAAATGACATCACTGACTAGAGTGAGGGAATGGGTGTAGGAGAAATGGAATGAGAGTGATGCAGAGAGAAGAGAACATGAAGTGGAGGAAGAGGACTCAGATTGAATGAAGGGCAGTGACAGTGAGGGAACGGATATAAGGGTGGGGGAAGGGGAGTGATGGAAAAAGAAGCATATTAAGAGAAAGGAAAAAGAAGTAAGTGAGAGAGAAGGTTTTATGGAAAGAGAGAGAAAAGAACACTTTTTTTTATCTTGATCACTCTCACTTACAAAGTAATTCTCAACAGCAGACTAACCTTTTTTAACAGCACTAATCTTCCTAGGTCAATTGTTTTCCCTAAAATTTGGGTTGTAAAAACACTAGATAATAATTTTGTGAGTCAAAAGGCAAACGTTGTTTAAAAGTCAATTGAGTATCATTACAAAGTGTCCAGCCTTTTGGACATTTTAAATAAGCTGTGTAATGTTCTGATGTTGTAGAAGGACCATCATGGAAAATAATTCCTACAGTTACAAAAGGTCTTCCAGAAATTGATAATTGAGAAGCCACAATTTTTTTAATTAAAGTTGTCAATTTTGTTCCATCAGGTCTGCATCGTTGGAGCATTAAAATTACATACTGTCCATATCTTTGTATAAATAATGTTGATAACATTTTTGAGTTACATTGGGTACAGACCATGTTTTGATTTGCTTCTCTAACTAGATTATTAAAAGACACTGATTTGCAGTCTGGTAGCGTGAAAAATATAAATCTTTCTGTGTTACTTGAAAACTAACAATTGTCACAGTCATGTTGCCATTCATAAGAAAGGCCAAAAAGATTTTCAATATCTATACCTTCATCTTGCAATACAACAAGCATATACATAAGAAATTCCTGACAATCTTGCTGAATATTCTGTGAAAATTGATTTAGACCAGAACATATGTCTAAAACATTTCGAAAATCAGAAACACTTTCTATTTTTGTTTTATCACTGCTACATTTCTCAAAGACAGAATTCAACAAACAACAAAATCTTTTGTCCCGATTTTCAACAATCTGTTGTTGTAAAGTATGAAGAAAAAAACAACATTAACCACTACATTAGCATAGCAGTTGATACCAGAACTGTTTTCAAACTGAAATCCAACAACCTCTTCAATACTATCCTTTTTCTTTTTGCTTACGATTACTGGTTCATCTAGTTTTTTTCTTTTCTCTACAACCTCGCTACAATTTTTCTCATATCTTCTTTTTCGACCTACCACAAGCTTTTCAAATAAAGGACTAGAGTGCAGCAGCGACCTGTTCTCCGGGACGCCAGAACGCCAGAGCGCCGTTTCGAGTGGTCTGCTGTAAGGGCTGCTGTTGCTGCAGTGACGGGGCTGGGCTGCCTTCAGCTTTCAGCTTTAATCTTACATCAACCGCCGTGGCTGGCCTGGAGCCAGCAAACCATTGCTACCGCCTGGCCCCCCTCGCCATCCATCCGTGCTGTGCCTTGCTCGTGCTTGCTCGAGCTCGTGCTCCGGTGGGTCTGGCTGGTCCGGGTCTGCCCTGTTTTGCAGTGCTGCGCGGAGCTACGGCGGAGCTGAGGCGGAAGTGGAGCGGCAGTCCTCGGCAGCCCTCAGCAGGGGGGCGTAAAGCAGGCAAAGAATAGAGACTGAGACGGGCCATAGGAGGGTCCGTAGGAGAACCCGCAGGTGCTCCCTGCCCTGCCCATGAGCCGGTGAGCTGGCAGAGAAACGCTGTGTTCCTGCGGTGCCCCCCCCCCCCCCCGGAGCAGAGAAAAAGGAGCAGTGAAAGGTGCAAGTAAGGAGAGAAGCGCTGGATTGGAGTGGAGGCTGTGGGGGTTGTAGTGGCTGTTGTGGCTGTGACTGCGGATCCTGGGTCCTGCCTAGGTTAGTGGGTTAGTGGTTACGCTGCCCAGCCTTTTTACAACCGGACATTGGGGTGTTGTTGGCTTCAGCCCTCCTCCTGTGCATTATAGGGAAGGACAATAAATAAGCACAACAAACGCAAGACGTATCAGGATCAGTCTACGGATTTTGGCTCCTGCACCCCGAAAAAAAAACAAAGGACCTGGTTAACCCCCCGATAAGAGGAGCTCCTGCTGCCCCTGTGTGTGACTAATAACAAAGAAGCGTGCTGAGTGCAAGCGTGCTTGATAGTTGTAATCACCCTTTTGCCGTGAGATGTTTAACTGGCAGTGAAGGAGTAGCGGCTCTCGACAAGTCGCAGACACGGTGTGGAGCGGCGGAGGGAGCAGAGCAGTGTGGCAGAGGGTGTTGAAGTGACAACTGAGGTGCTAGTGGTGGTAGTGGTGGTAGAAGCTGGTAGAACAGGTGCCTGACAGCAAGGGAGACGCAAATTATTTCTGACTATTCACACTGATCAACTTGGAACCATATCCAAGCAACCATTGCCTGCAGAAGCCTCGAAATTAAGCCAGTTGGAATAATGAGGTCGGGGAGGACACGGAGGAATCCCCCAGTGACCACGAAATGGAAATCCAAAACTAAAGACCTCACAGGCCCCTTCTATCTTCGGCCCATCGAAGTCTACTGGAAAATTCACTTTTTTGAAAGATCCTGTAACAGCAATCTACAAAATGCCAATATTATCAAATGGTCTTCAAAAGCCCCTGACGCCGAGCAAACCACCTGCAC
Organism: Lissotriton helveticus; assembly: GCF_964261635.1. Classification (NCBI taxonomy): domain Eukaryota; kingdom Metazoa; phylum Chordata; class Amphibia; order Caudata; family Salamandridae; genus Lissotriton; species Lissotriton helveticus. The sequence goes on along the minus strand of NC_136069.1, from coordinate 993,028,440 downwards.
AATTAGCAGTGCCACTAATGCCCTTGTCTGGATAAAACACTACTTTATCCAAGGGAATAGAAATAGACGATCAAATCGAATGCACGCAATTAGCGCAAGGAAATAATAAATACAAGATTCAAACGCAAGCCCAAGTACATATGGAAAACAAAAGTTTTGAACAGGCTCAAGAACAAAAGAAATATTCAGGGCGTTTAAGTATCAACAATAGGACAACGGATACCCTCAGTGAAAAATCTTTGGAAAAGAGTACACCAAAAAGCCAACAAAGAACCATAAGGCCATTAACACTGGACATAGTTGACGACGAGGGTGGCCATAATATCAGTATCCCAGACATTGCCTATAAGGAACAGCCAGACAACCACTCGACTCCAAGAATTCAGTCATGTTTAAATCAAATCAAGCAAAAACCTAGTAACGGGAGTGAGAGGTGGCACTCCAGGCTGGAGTCTAAAATATTCCCCGAAGAGAGACAAGACAAACTGCCCAGCGATGAAAAACGGGACAAAAAAACAGGAGTACCTGGCCCTAAGCAAAAGACACCACTTAACAAGATGGGAGAGTTCGCAAAAGAGGCGCGTAAAGGAAGTTTAAAAGCACGGCACCCAAGCAACTCAACGAACTTAATGAATCAGGAATCATCAAACAATAACTTAATTGAGATATCTAGTGGGTCGAATGGTGAAGTGGAAATTCACGGTCACATAGATTTGTCCAACGGCTCTGATGCTGACCATCGTCAGAAACCTCTAATTATAGAAATCTCAAGTGTGTCAACATCAAACGATCAAACACTCACAAAAACCGTTGGAAATATTAGTCCTCCGAACAAATACAATGTTGATCGTCGAAATTCCGTGTTCCTCAATGAACATTCAACACAAATATCAAAAAAGCAGATAAAAGCCAGCAAGTAGGAATGTCCGGCCTTAATGAAAATCTGGAATCCATAATCACTCTGCATAGTGCATTAGGCAATATACTGGAAACCTCAATCAAAACTTTGAATATGCAATCTGACAAACTCGATATTCAAATACATTTGATGAGTACAATTTCAGAACATATTTCCAGTATAAATGAAAAATTGGGTGTCATGGCAAATAAGTATGATACCCTACAAGGGCTATGTGTACAGCCCCCAAAATGCACATGTAGTCCTATACTAGATAAATTAAAGGATTTGCCCTTGATTCTCAAAGACATTCTTCAGGTATGCAAACATGCAAATCATGGCCTCGATAGTACACTAAATGAAAGAGACCTCATTACCTTTGCCAACCACAAAGACGAGGACAAAGAAGAAATAGTTATACGTGATAAGAGCAAAGAAGTTAAAACAGAATACAATGACCCATTGGCTGACTCAAACCAAATAAAGGGCAACAGCTACGAACCCTTGGAATATGAACAGTTTGAGCAGGGCGGCGAGAAAAATTCAAACAATAAACAACCGCTCACTAAACGACAGAAAAAACGTGCGAGGAAAAATAGAAATCAGCGACTAAGCACCATACCAGCAATTAAGCAGCCTGTGACCAACTTCCCGATTTTCAATGGTCCAAACAAGCAATTAAAACCCAAAGTAGCCATTAAAGAGGGGACACATCAGTCACCAATAACATCAAAACATCAAGGAAGACCTCTGATGCACAGCTTAAAAGAAGAAGGGCAACAGTTCATAGCCACTGAAGCAAGCGCCAATGAGTTAGGCCAAATTATAAGGCAAAAAACAACAACGCACACAGAGGAGACCCTCCATGCAACAAGCTTAGGTACGGAGAACTCAAACAAGGACGATTCAGCGACCTCATCTATAACATCAAGTAACGCAGAATGGATTCTGGAAAGTACTGATGGTGATCCTTCACAATTGAATATAATAGAAGGGAAACAAAAGGTTGAATGGAAAAATAATGGGAACAATCTACGACAAAAAACTTGGCCCATTGAGCAAGGGATTAATACCGACATAAGGACACAGGAGTGCAGTAGGCACAAACTAAATAAGCACGATGGCCAAAGGGTAGTGATGAAAGGTATGGATAAAAAACAGAAAGTAACTCTAATCCCGGATATAACCAGGAATGTGGATGTTACTCCTAACAAGTACAACAAAAACATAAGACAAGTTACAGCAAAAGCAGATAAGACCAAGCAGGATCGGATACAAGTAAAGATATTTACAGAGCACTATGTTGAACAACGAAGCATAGGACTGAAAAAAGATGTAAGGTCTGATCTTGCTACTGCTAATGACTACACATTTAACACTGAATTACGCGGTCAAAAAAGAGTAGGATTGAAAGTAAAAATTAATGCTGGGCAGACTGTGAACGATGATGATCGAAACCATAAGAAAAGAACAACATAAAAAAATCTGACTCCAGAGCATTTTGGGCACAGGTAAATTCATTAAGCAGGCCAGTGCAAGTAATAAACATGACCTGTGTTACGGCAAAGGCTTGGGTCCAACACATAATTGATTCTTTTTCGATAGAGTGATGCCGCCACTCGTAACAGAAAACAAAGTGCACTGCACATCTAATATAGAGAATCAGGAGAGTTTCGATCCTGAACACCCAAATAACTCAAGTAATGAACAGCAAGGCACTGATCTCACATCTGGCTCACATGTGGAACAAGAAATATTAAGAAAAATAAAGAAAAGCAAGCAAGACAGTGCTCCAGGACCGAATGGAGTCCCTCAGGCTATCTATAAGGAGGATCCTCAGTTTTGGGCCTGCAAGTTCAACAGCTTGTTCAAAACAATAAACAACACAAGTCGGCTGCCGGAAAGCTGGAGAGGGGCGATTATAAACCCGATCTGTAAAGGGAGAGACCGTAAAAATCCAGCCAACTACCGCCTGATAGCACTTATATACGCTGAAGCAAAATATTATGCGTCATTGGTGCTAATTGATCCCATAAAATGGTCCGAAGTCAAAAATAAAATTCCAGCCAATCAGACAGGATTTCGTCGTGGTACAGGCACCATGGTCAATGCAATGGCGATAAGTATGATCGCCGAAAAAAGCATGCAAAGCCATCAAGCACTCTATTCTTGCTTTGTCAACTTTAAGGCGACCTTTGACCGTGTTAGCAGACAGCTACTCTGGTCAAAGCTAAAGCAGCAGGGTCTGCCAGACACAATACTGAATCCTATATTGGCTCTGTATACGGATACTTGGATGCAGGTCAAGATCGATAATGGGCGCCGGTTAACCAGGAAGATCACCACTTATGATGGATTAAAGCAAGGCTGCGTCTTGGCCCCGCATCTTTTCAATCTATTTATGGCTGACCTGACCACAAGGCTAGATGGGATTAATGCCCACCCACCCCGGCTAGGAATCTTATGGTTAACACATCTGTCCTACGCCGATGATGTTGTCCTTCTCATCCAGACCAAAGTAGGCCTGCAACGCCTTCTGCACGAACTAGCGGTATACACAAAACAGAACCTTCTTGAAATAAATACCAAGAAAACAAAGATCATGGTAATAACTCACCGCCGTAAAGCATTGCCACTCTTTATAATAGATAATAAAAAACTGGAAGTGGTTGATAGCTATAAATATTTGGGAATACAACTGGACAGGCGCCTTAATTTCTCTACTCATTTTAAGGACATCGAAAAGAAGGGAACAACATTGTTGTATGCTTTAAACAGCTTATCGAAGCAATTAAAAGGTCCGCTACTCAGTCCCCTATTGACAGTGATCAAGGACAAGCTGCTTCCAACAATATCTTATGGCAGTGTGTTACATCATGGCAGAAGCGCCAAGCTTCTAGACAAAATTCAAACGAGTGTCTACAAGCGAATCTTTAATTTACCCTGTAATGCTTCACCGGCACAGGTTCGGCTTTAGTTCGGTCTGCAGTCTCAAGAACTGCAAAAAAAATATGAGACTGTCAAGTTTTGGTATGACATCTGGATGCACAGGGAAAAAGAAATTAACTCTGCAATGTGGGAAGCAATGCAAAACAGCCCCGATTCTCTATACACTAAGTTTTTAAAAGTCTCCCTAGAAACCACCGAACTAACATCCCTGTGGCACACCATGCTACCTGTATCGTCTTTCAAGTTTGTAGCTAAAAAAGCGGCAAACAGTCACTCTATGATTAATGATAAGTCAATCCTCAGCCACCGCTCACATGCCTGGATGATACTTCAATCGTACAACAAGCCGAAACCAGTGGCCTATCTAGGGCTTGCCATTCCATTATACATCAATTAACAACACAAGAGAGTGACGACTCAGTTCTTTTCTGTAGATAAGTTGGAATTCCTTTAATTAGAAAACTTTTTCCAGTTCCTGCTTCTCCACTCACGTACAGTCGGACAGGTTTAAATGACGTACATGAGCACTCTTTTTTCTCATGACATAAACCATGCTCAATCTGCTCTGTCACTTGATCGTATATTTGTTTTTGCTCAACATTTAGTTGTTTTTCAAATTCTTCTAAGCTTATTACATCCTCCTGAGTTTGTTCCATTGCTCTTTCCACCTCATCCATGGCAGTGGCTGCTTCATTTTGGATAATTGGTCCTCCTAGTGGATCCTGACTCAACAAAGCAGAACTTTGACTGTCTTGAGAACTGTCTCTAGCAATCTCTGCTGCAATTGTAGCTTCTTGGTGTATTTCCTCGTTCAACATTTGTAGATAATTAGTAAAAACAGGACATTCTATAGTATTTTTGGTTGCGTTGAATGAATCTTCATAACTGAGAAAATCTCCAAGTAGTTCCTCTTCTGTACGCCAAGGCTTAAAGAGTTTCAAAAGAGCTAAATAGTAAAATTCCCTTTTGTCAGGAGTTTCGCAACTCAGTTTTTGATGATTAATCAAATGTCCTTTTCTTTGTTTCACCAGACATCCTTCAGATCCAATAACAGCATATACACCTTTATTGATATCTTCTGTAATATTCCTCTTAAAAGTATAGCTTTGCAGTACTTCATAGAGACAAACGTTCTCAAGATGATTACTTCTATTTGGATAGTATGTATCCAACATATTTGTCTTCAAAATATCTGTACTGTTTGGTTCTTTCTCTGCTGAACACTAAATTTCTTGTACTAGATTTGGCATATAGACTTGCAGATGATAAGCGATCTGAACATTTATATGCTCCAATTTCTCAATGTGACAACATCTTCAAACTGTAGCTGTACAATTTCTTACTTAGGCTCTTTTCATGAGAAATTTCCTCCCACATTTCCTTTAGTTCTGTCTTTTCAGATTTTGTAATGTAAGATGTTACAAATCGAGCCACAGCAATGGAGTTGTCTGCAACATATTGAATATCGATGTTAGCATTCCACATGGACAAAATGACTGGGTTATAGTCATTTATGTATTTTGACTCTTCATTTCTTCTTAAGTTGTAGGTATTTTTCGGTGATTTTCTTGTGACAGTATGTTGCAAAGATGACATAAAATTGTTCACTCTTCCTTTTGATATTACTGGTCGTGGAAATCCAAAACGACATTTTGTGTAGAACTTGTCCTTTGATTTGTACTTTCGATGACAGTATTTTCCACAACAATGGGTTTGAAACTGTAAGACTTGATGTTTTAAATTCTTTTGTTCTGTACTTTTAGGAACAGCACATGTAGAATACTGTTCAATAAAACTCATCACCGTGTCATCCGAATCTGTTTCAAATTTGGGGGCATCTTTGATCCATAGCAGCATATGTATGTGAGGAGCACCTCTTGCTTGATACTCCTTTCTCCAAAAGAAATCCAGAACCTCTCCAAGAGGTGATGATAAAAGACATCATAGCTTCAAATCTATGATTGACATACCTGCATACATTAACTGGATCCAAAGAGCTCAGTTCTCCAGGTGTCTTGTATTCTATATTTTCTATGTTTGCATTTGCCTCTTGAAGACATTGAAGTAAATCTTCCCAAGCATACTCAGCACAGCTTAGAGTAAGGAGCCATGTAGGAGTTCCTAAGTTTCTTAGCATACATTTCAAATCCCCATGACGACGGTACCAAAACTCGTTAGTGCCACGCTGACATTCCTTGAGATTAATTAGCTGAGATTCCAAAACAGTGTCTTTCTGTTGGACTTTATCCATAAAGTCCCTTGCCGAAACATTTTACAGATGTACTCCACTTTTTAGTATATGGTTCACTGCATTAGAAAGTCCAGACAAGTCGCACTCTCAAACAGAAGATGAAACAAATATGGAATACATTGGCGAAACCTTGGATCTTCTGCATATAATCTTGATGTCCGGTATTCAGATGCAGGAATCTGCACAGGTCGGTCATCATATCGTCCACCTTGACCTGTTGGAAATAACTGAGGAAAACAACGAGCTTCCAAGCTTTCTTCCCATACAGTAATGGGACTTCCTTTTGCTTCTTCATTTGGAATAACTCGATAGCATTCCCCATTACTTTTTTGGAATGCAGTGGATGAACACTATAACGTTCATAAATTTGTTCACTTCTGGACACATCCACTTTTTCGATTTGTTCAGCTGACAAATCACTGTCCTCTACAACAGTTGTTTCCTCTTCTCCTACATATACATTTTTGTAGTATTGATTGTTTTTTACCAAATATAACGTTGCCTTTTTCACTTTCATAACATCCACTAATTCTTGCCATCTTTTCTTACTCTTCGCAGGTACGCCATTAACTAGAATAACTAGAGGTTCCTCTTCCACATTTTCAACACCAATTGTTCAATATTTTTCTTTAAATCAAGAGGCAAATATACAACTCTTCCATTTAATCCTCTCTGTAAATCTGAAAGATTCAGTTTCCCTGTCTTAGGCTCCATACGACCAATAGCCTGAAATGGATGCACACATTGAATCAAAATAGACTCATAGGTATTTAAATCCATCAGTTTTGAAGGAATATTTACCAACTCAAGAATATTATGTACAGCTCTAGCAGGCATTTTGTTTTCATTTAATTTATTATAGCAATATTTACAAATACGTTGATCAGAACCCAAATCAAAACAATTCTCTACCAACAAATAAGTTGCAAAATCCTTCCACTCATTATTATTTTCCTTTTCACTTTTTACATATAAATCAACTAACCTAGTCTGATTCTTATAATGAGTTCATCGACAACACACACAAGAAAAGTTTGGCCTTTCACCTGAAATGACCTTAAACCTTGTAATTTCTTGGTCAAAATTTTCTGTTCTAAAATTCTGTAATTTTTTTCCATATTTCCTTCTATTACTGTATCAGTTTCTGCACTGTCCTCTTTTTCACAAAAGTAACTAACCTCGATTTCTTCACAAATGTTCTTAACATCTAATACAGATCCATGTACAAGAGCACAGTTTAACTGTTTTAGCTTAAGTACTGGACTTTTTGCATAATACAACCTTCTCACTAATTTCCTCACTTCAGTATGATGCACTGCTAACATCCTAAAATGGTGAAAAACACTCTGGCATTCTTTTCTAGAAAGACAAGCCAGAGAATACCCTTGTAAACCCGTTTTTTCTCTCAGTCTGCAAGGGTCTAATTCTTTCAACATTTTAATCTTTTGTTTAATATTTTTCTTAGTATACTTACGTAAGAAATTGCGAAAAAAAACAATTGAATCCTGTCATAAACTACAAATACTACTACAATTCCAAGTGTACACTTGAGCCTTAGGACGTCTCCCTAAAACTTCATCAGCTAACACCTCTTCTGCACTTCTTGGGACAATTTTTTCTTTTTCAATCGTACAACTGTCCTTCACCTCATATGCTCGACCACTGGTGTCAACTGCATGCAACAAATCATTAGTCTGAAAGTAAGTCTCTTCATTAAAAAATGGCTCATAACTTGAACTATGCTTCCGTTCCCCAGAAAAAACATTACAAAAATGAGTTCTATTAATTAGTCTTCCACTTACTTTTCGCTTTCGAAAGATTGATTGCCTTGTCTAGTGTAGGAATTCTATTGATTACTAAAATAAACAACTTCTTTTTTAATTCACAAGCCTGATCAACAATACTTTCAATTCTTTTTTTTCTTATAAAAAGCTGTTTTCCTTTTACAATTCTTTAAATTTTTTAATAAATGTAATACAACTCTGTTATAAAACATTCTCTTGTGAATTTGAACAAACTGATTTTTTCGTCTATTACTATAGACAATTTGATCGCCACATACTTTTCCAACATTTTTCTTTTTTATCTGCTTTTTCTTTGTACTTCCAGATGATTTTTTTATCTTTTCCACATAATCCACACTTTTTTTACTTTGGGTTAATTTCCTTATAAAATCCTTTGTTGTGTTACCAGGATCATTCTTCTTTTTCTCTGTACAATGTTCTTTAGATAAATCTTGTAATTGTGTTTTCTTGGAAAAGTAAGCCTGTTTATATTTTTTTCTTTTGGCATTCTTCGTAGGCCTGTTGGTTTTTCTTTCTGTAGATAATAACAATCTATTGTGAAGAAAAAAAAACATGTTATAGACCACTACTAACATACTACATAACATTTAGAACAACTATATGATGTAAACACTGGCTCACTTCATAAGTAAGTTTAAGGAAAAGCAACAGTGTCTGAGCAGAGTAGGAAATCATGCAGTGAGTGCTGTTTCTGAGTTTAGGGCAGTGCAGTGGTGGTTCAACATTATTGGAGAATTTGCTGAGAATGGTGTTTCAGGGTTCAGAACAGTGCAGTGGTGTTTAGGCAGTGTAGGGGGTCGTGGTGAGATTGATATTTCTGACTTTAGAGCAATACAGTTGTTTGTAGGCAGTGTATGGTATCAAGCAAGGGCTACGAGTAAAAAGCACTGGATGTCCTAAAGTCTAACTCACTCCATGAGTACATGTATTCCCATGTCTTAAAACACATGCAAGTGATTCTGACACAATATTTAAAAAAACACACTGACTTGCATTCTAAATGAAAAAAGATCGAAATATGCCTTGAAATTCACTGAAATGATTACTACATGTTACAGAAAGAGTTGGTATGGCATTTCTACAGCACAGCCAGGATCTTCAGTACACAGCATGGAGACTATTTACAAATTAAGAGGCCTGACAGACGTACTACATAGCAGTTTCTAGCACTACATATCCTAAAGCCTGACTCACTTCATTAGAACATGTATTCCCATATTTTTAAACACATCAACTAAGCAAATTATTACAACAGTACAAAAAGACTCTCTCAAATCATTTTTTATTCTAAATCATAACTTTATTCTTCAAACATTTCATACTGTAATAAAACATCCAGCATGATTTTATCTGTAATTTCGTTTGCATTCTCCTCAACTTCAAAATTTGCAACTTGAAACTCAATGTCATCAACTGCTTCTATCAAGTCAATGTCCAAACTTTGATCAAAAAAATCACTGCTTAAATCTCCTTCTCCATTATCTTGTGTATCAATGTTGTCTTCCAAAGGTACATTTAAGTCCTCTATGACTTCGTTGGAAATTTCAAAATTGACTTGAAAGTTGACCTGATTTTGATCCATTATATATAGTACAATGTTGCTGGTCCTTGCAAAAAAATGAAAACACTTAATTATATCATTTTCACTAATAGATAATAAAAAACTACCTTTATCAACTTCACAAGTACATGTATTCCCATATTTTTAAACACATCAACTAAGCAAATTATTCTGCCACATTCTTCTGAAACTGAAAACTGACTCACACTGTGATCTTAGACACATAACACTATCCCTTGCAATTCAGTAAAATGATTACTACAATGATAGGGAGTCTTGCTGTGAGTATTCTTTCAGGGGTTACAGCACTGCAGGTGTGTCACAAGAGTTTAGAATATTTTTCTAGGAATGGAGTTTCAGGGTTTAGGACAATAAAGTGAAGTTCAGGCAGTGTAGGGGGCCAAGGTGGGACTGAGAATGAACAAATGAAAATTCACTGAAATGATTACTACATGGTACAGAGACAGTCGCTTTTGCATTTCAACAGCACACCCAGCATCTAAATTGCACAGCATAAACAAAATTTGAAAATTAAGAGGCCTGAGACACTTCCTAGGACTTTCTACAACTACATCACCTAAATCATCACTTCAGGATTTAGGTGATTTAGCACACAGAGGGTGAGATAGTGAAGACAGAGACAAAATGGTACAGGCAGAGGGTGTGAGACTACAGGCAGAGAGAGGAAAGATTTAACATGGTAGCGCTGTCTAATACACACCAGCAGCCATATCATAATAGGCCTCTGCAGATGCACATGAGACAGTGCAGGCAGAGGGTGCAGGCAGAAGGAGAGGGTTGGTGCAGACAGAAAATGAGATAATGCAGGCAGAAACTAAACTGGTACAGGCAGAGGATAGACGTGCAGGGCTGCAGGCAGAGGGACAGATGGTGCAGTCAGAGAAAAGATGGTGCAGAGAGAGGGTGAGATGATTCAAGCAGAGACACAGATAGTGCAAGCAGACACAGACATAGTACACACAGAGGATAAATTGGTACAACAGAGAAAAAATGCTGGAAACAGTGAGAGAAATGTTACATGCAGAGGCTAATTGAAGCACGCAGAGGGGGAGATAGTGAAGACGGAAATAAAATGGTACACACAAAGGGTGCGAGACTATAGGCAGAGAAGGAAAAGATTTAACATGGTAGCACTGTCTAATACACACCAGCAGTCATATCATAATAGGCTTCTGCAGATGAACACGAAAGGGTGCAGAAAGAAGGTGCAAGCAGAGGGAGAGGGATGGTGCAGACAGAAAATGAGATAATGAAGACAGAGACTAAACTGGTACAGGCAGAGGATAGATAGTGCAGGACTGCAGGCAGAGGGATAGATGGTGCAGTCAGAGAAAAGGTGGAGCAGAGAAAGGGTGAGATAGTTCAAGCAGAAACACAGATAGTGCAAGCAGACACAGACATGGTACACACAGAGGATACAATGGTACAACAGAGAAGAAATGCTGGAAACAGTAAGAGAAATGTTACATGCAGAGTCTAATTGGAGCACACAGAGGGGTAGATAGTGAAGACAGAGATAAAATAGTACAGGCATAGGATGCGAGACTACAGGCAGAGAAGGAAAATATTTAACATGGTACTGCTGTCTAATACACACCTGCAGCCATATCATAATAGGCCTCTGCAGATGCACATGAGAGGGTGCAGGCAGAGGGTGCAGGCAGAGGGAGAAGGTTGATGCAGACAGAAAATAAGATAATGCAGGCAGAGACTAAACTGGTACAGGCAGAGGATAGATGGTGCTTGGCTGCAGGCAGAGGGCCAGATGGTGCAGTCAGAGAAAAGATGGTGCAGAGAGAGGGTGAGATGGTTCAAGCAGAGACACAGATAGTGCAAGCAGACACAGACATGGTACACACAGAGGATAAAATGGTACAACAGGGAACAAATGCTGGAAACAGTGAGACAAATGTTACATGCAGAGGCTAATTGGAGCACACAGTGGGGGAGATAGTGAAGACAGAGATAAAATGGTAAACGTAGAAGGTGCGAGACTACAGGCAGAGAAGGAAAAGATTTAACATGGTAGCTCTGTCTAATACACACCAGCAGCCATATCATAATAGACCTCTGCAGATGCACATGAGAGGGTGCAGGCAAAGGAAGAGGGATAGAGCAGACAGAAAATACATTTCCAATTTACAGCACTATCTCTATACCAGCATTTAATCAAAACATGAGACACAATATCAAAATAAAGAGTACCCTATCAGCAGAGAGATGCAAACTATGAGGAGACACAGGTGACATTATAGAAAAAGGTGCAAATATATTTCTTTAATTCACACAGACACTCAGTGTGATCCTAGTCAAAAATGTTAAAACCATACATTTTACCAAAACACATATACCACAGTAAATCGTTTAAGCAACAGAACACAGCCCATGTAAATGAGTACTACATTACAGTGCAGAAACCTGACTCATTTCCAAAATACATTTCCAATATGCACCATTAGTTGTTTGCCAGCATTACATCCAAATATGAGACACAATGCAAGAAGAAAGAGGCCCAATATACTTGTAAATCTGCCCAAGAGTGTATACAGCACTCTGTCTATATTAAGTGGGACATTGCTAAGAGGAGGTCTAATAAAACAGAGAGTATTATGAAGAAAGCAGAGGAGGGAGTATAAAAAGAAAGGGGAATATTAGGGGACAGTGAAGACAACCACAACAGAGGGAACACAAGAAACAGTTAAAAAAATAGCACTCTCAAGAAAGACAAGAAAAAATAAGGAATGAGTGGAAATTTCAGAAAACAAAGGACAGTATAAGCAGAGAGAAGTAGACTGTGAGGACAGACAGGGGAGATTGTAGAAAAAGATCAAAATGTATTTCTTTCATGTAGTCAGACACTCAGTGTGATCCTGGACCAAAAATTGAAAAACATACATTTTACCAAAACACATTTCCCATCCTAAAACATTTAACTGACTAAAAGCATTCAATGTATATTACCACTACATTTCAATTAACAATCCTAAGTTAATTTTCAAATATATTCTAAATTTACTACAATATTTTTTTCCCAACGATACAACCAAAAACAATACATGGTGCAGGGCTGCAGGCAGAAGAGAGTTGCTGCAGACAGAGGGCAGATAAAACAGAGACAGGGTAATACGGTTCACACAGAGAGACAAATGGTGCACACAGACACAGAGATAATGCACACAAAGGGATAACATGGTACAGCAAGAAAGAAATGCTGCAAACAGAGAAAGAAATGTTACATGCAGAGGGGAGATGAAACACACAGAAAGGGAGATAATACATACAGAGAGAAAATGGTACAGAAAGAGGGTGAAAAGCTACAGGCAGAAAGAGAAAAGTAAATTATTCTGCCAGAATCGTCTGAAATGAATACTGACTCACACTGTGATCTTAGACACATAACAGAAATCCTTGCAATTCAGTCAAATTATTATTACAGTGAAGGGGGGTCTTGCTAGTAGTGTTCTATAAAGAGATCAAGGGTGAGGGAGAGAAAATGAGGGAGACAATGAGAGGGAAGGAATAAACAAAAGGAAGTAAATCAGATGGAGAGAGGGAGTTAGAAAAGAGGAGCAAAGGAAAGGGAAAATGACAGTGAGGAAAGATACGAGGGTGAGGAAAGGAGAGTGAGAGAAAAAAAGCATATTAAGAAAAAGGTTAAAGGAGTAAGTGAAACAGAAGAATTTATAGAAAAAGAGAGGAAGGAAAAAGAACAGTGGTGGAGAGAAAGGAAGACAGTGAGAGAGAGTGAAAGAGAGGGAGAGTGAGTAACTTCCACACTAGAACACATTTTTAATATTAACGTAAAGTGCACAACATATATCCCCTTACAAATTAATAACTCACCTTTAAAAATGATTTGGAAGAATTAGAACAGTGTCAATCATACACCAGATTTTCTTAAGCAGAATCTCTGAAATGTACCTCAGACACTGCAACCACAAAATGGCCCTGATTCCCTCCCATTTTTCACACATATCCATGTACATAGCCAATGAAATTTCTTCCCACACGAATTCAAAACCAAACTAACATTTTAATTGGTTGTACATTTCAACACTTTCAAACTCACATAATGTTCAACCGTCCCCCACTGCTCTCTCTGCCTGTTACCATGGTAACTCTCCATAGAACACCTATCTGAACTCAAAAGGTACAAAGTTCATCACTCAATGTTGCAAACCAAACCAGCAAGTGTGTTTGACTTCTCATTATTCCAGCTTATCCTGTGCAATGTTCTTATCAATGACTTTTTCTAAACCAATAGTATTATTGCTTTTAAAAACCAGTGGTATTCACCCTAGTTTTCAATGTTAAATTATCAGAAACCACCAATCATTTCTTTTTTTTCAAGTGCACTGAATCTCATCCACATTTTTTTCTAAACTCCTACCTTTCAAACTGCCATTTCATTTCCAGAGCCCATCTGAGTACATCTAGATCTGACTTCAGGATGCTTAGAGTGTGGATTGTAGGACACAGTTTTATTTTCTGGAGTGAAAGGTATACAGCAAATAGATGCTTTCTCAACCTTGATTTACCAAATGTGGATATTATGCGGATTGGCCAGAGAGGATTGAGATGTCATCAATTGATTCCATTGGTAAAATCCTTTTTGCATCTCCCACACCCTAACCTCATAATTGTGCACTGTGGTGGAAATGACCTGTGAACTTTGACTGGGGTAGGTCTGGAAATTCTTTTAAAGGACACCTTTGGGCAATTGATGTCACTTTTTACACAAACTGCCTTTGTATATTCTAATACATGCCAAAGGCAAAAATGGAACTGGTCCAACCAATATTGTCTACAGATTGAGAAAGCAAGGAAACGTGAATGAGTCTGTTTCTGCTTTCCTCAGAGACTATGGTATGGGTTCTATATACCAAAACAACTTGCGTTACAACATGCAAGACATCTATATGCTAGATGGTGTACATTTCACAGATGAGGGGAACAGAGTCTTCCTTTTAAACTTTAGACTCTGCATCGGTACTTACTTGTAGGTACAAAAAACACTCAATGAACACAACGGCGCTTTTTAGAGCCAACCAACATCTAAACACTCAAACTTGTTATTTAACGGTCTTTTTTTGTTGTTTTTTTTCCACCGTGCGCGCACCTCGCGATTTAAAAATAAAAAATAAAACGTTTTTTTTGCCCTTTGGGGTCCTTCAGGGACCCCCTGAGAAGGCCTAGGGGGTCAGGGAGACTCTACCCTGCCCCCTTTTCACGTTCTCCACTTTCGTTTTTACTCTCTTCTGAAACTACACAAAATGGCGGCTGAAGGGTGCGCGCAACATGCACGCACCTCGCACATTTTTAGAAAAAAAGTTTGTTTTGCCCTTTAGGGTCCTTCAGGGATCCCCTGAGAAGGCCTAAGGTGTCAGAGAGTCTCTACTATAACCCCTTTTCACATTCTCCACTTTTGTTTTTCACTCTCTTGAGCCTCGAGGGTGTTTGCACCGTGCGTGAACCCCGCGTTTTAAAACAAAATAATAATTCTTTTGGCCTTCGTGGTCCTTCAGGGACTCTCTACCCTGCCCCCTTTTCATGTTCTTCACTTTTATTTTTCCCTCTTTTCAGCCTCACACTGACAAAATGGTGGCCAACACTTCCTGGTTACGGCCGAATCGAATGTTCACAGACGTCTAATAGCAAATCAGAATTCCGCTCTCACACACCCAATGCGCGCACCATGCGCGCACGGTGCGTGCTTATAGATATATACAACTACTGGAGGGATTTACACCATTTAAACAAAAGGGTGATATCCGAATCAGAATCTACCATTTTGCCAAATTTCTTGTAATTCCGTTCAGCCATTCGGGCTGTAGCCGTGTCTAATCGTCCTATGGAAAATAACATGGGCAAAACACCTTTTGTCTCAGCCCCCACTTCACGAATCCCCCCAAAACTTTCAGGGAAGGAGCGGAGCGGAACGGTCCATCTTCTTTGAGAAATTCGCAAACATTCATCCACCGGCGCCAAAGTTATTTCCAATAGAATGTTGCAGATTTCCTATGGAAACTAGGTCCTAACTATAACTACCTACTGGCGACCGCCAGTAGGTAATATATATATATATATATATATATATATATATATATATATATATATATATATATATATGTTTATACAACATGCCCAAAGCATTGAAAGGGAACACCACTGCGCTCGGCCATCCGGCAGTGAAAAATGCAGGCTGCATCTCGGCTCCAAATAGATTCTTTGGCCAACGCGTTTCAAGGCACTCCGCCTCTTCTTCATGGGCCGCTTTAGGAACACAGGCTGACACTCCGCATTTAAATGCATTTCCGGTGTTTTCATGTACGCACTTGGTGGGCGTGTGCATTTCGAGTTCTGGTGCATGATGGGTGTCAGAGTTTTAAACGCCAGTAGGTTCAACCTGTAGTTTCCTTGTTAAAAAGCATTTTATAAACCTTGAGTAGGTGTTAGAGTCTCGTTACAGCTTTCATTAGCATATAGAACGCAGTGCTCTAAAAGTCTCGAATCGTTCGTGACTAAAGCCTCCTTCAACTGGAAACGTCTTTAATCCAGCTGACGATGGTTCTCCTTTCCACGGCAGGGCGGCCGTGCAAGTAATGTTTATACAACATGCCCAAAGCATTGAAAGGGAACACCACTGCGCTCGGCCATCCGGCAGTGAAAAATGCAGGCTGCATCTCGGCTCCAAATAGATTCTTTGGCCAACGCGTTTCAAGGCACTCCGCCTCTTCTTCATGGGCCGCTTTAGGAACACAGGCTGACACTCCGCATTTAAATGCATTTCCGGTGTTTTCATGTACGCACTTGGTGGGCGTGTGCATTTCGAGTTCTGGTGCATGATGGGTGTCAGAGTTTTAAACGCCAGTAGGTTCAACCTGTAGTTTCCTTGTTAAAAAGCATTTTATAAACCTTGAGTAGGTGTTAGAGTCTCGTTACAGCTTTCATTAGCATATAGAACGCAGTGCTCTAAAAGTCTCGAATCGTTCGTGACTAAAGCCTCCTTCAACTGGAAACGTCTTTAATCCAGCTGACGATGGTTCTCCTTTCCACGGCAGGGCGGCCGTGCAAGTAATGTTTATACAACATGCCCAAAGCATTGAAAGGGAACACCACTGCGCTCGGCCATCCGGCAGTGAAAAATGCAGGCTGCATCTCGGCTCCAAATAGATTCTTTGGCCAACGCGTTTCAAGGCACTCCGCCTCTTCTTCATGGGCCGCTTTAGGAACACAGGCTGACACTCCGCATTTAAATGCATTTCCGGTGTTTTCATGTACGCACTTGGTGGGCGTGTGCATTTCGAGTTCTGGTGCATGATGGGTGTCAGAGTTTTAAACGCCAGTAGGTTCAACCTGTAGTTTCCTTGTTAAAAAGCATTTTATAAACCTTGAGTAGGTGTTAGAGTCTCGTTACAGCTTTCATTAGCATATAGAACGCAGTGCTCTAAAAGTCTCGAATCGTTCGTGACTAAAGCCTCCTTCAACTGGAAACGTCTTTAATCCAGCTGACGATGGTTCTCCTTTCCACGGCAGGGCGGCCGTGCAAGTAATGTTTATACAACATGCCCAAAGCATTGAAAGGGAACACCACTGCGCTCGGCCATCCGGCAGTGAAAAATGCAGGCTGCATCTCGGCCACCAAGTGCGTACATGAAAACACCGGAAATGCATTTAAATGCGGAGTGTCAGCCTGTGTTCCTAAAGCGGCCCATGAAGAAGAGGCGGAGTGCCTTGAAACGCGTTGGCCAAAGAATCTATTTGGAGCCGAGATGCAGCCTGCATTTTTCACTGCCGGATGGCCGAGCGCAGTGGTGTTCCCTTTCAATGCATTGGGCATGTTGTATAAACATTACTTGCACGGCCGCCCTGCCGTGGAAAGGAGAACCATCGTCAGCTGGATTAAAGACGTTTCCAGTTGAAGGAGGCTTTAGTCACGAACGATTCGAGACTTTTAGAGCACTGCGTTCTATATGCTAATGAAAGCTGTAACGAGACTCTAACACCTACTCAAGGTTTATAAAATGCTTTTTAACAAGGAAACTACAGGTTGAACCTACTGGCGTTTAAAACTCTGACACCCATCATGCACCAGAACTCGAAATGCACACGCCCACCAAGTGCGTACATGAAAACACCGGAAATGCATTTAAATGCGGAGTGTCAGCCTGTGTTCCTAAAGCGGCCCATGAAGAAGAGGCGGAGTGCCTTGAAACGCGTTGGCCAAAGAATCTATTTGGAGCCGAGATGCAGCCTGCATTTTTCACTGCCGGATGGCCGAGCGCAGTGGTGTTCCCTTTCAATGCTTTGGGCATGTTGTATAAACATTACTTGCACGGCCGCCCTGCCGTGGAAAGGAGAACCATCGTCAGCTGGATTAAAGACGTTTCCAGTTGAAGGAGGCTTTAGTCACGAACGATTCGAGACTTTTAGAGCACTGCGTTCTATATGCTAATGAAAGCTGTAACGAGACTCTAACACCTACTCAAGGTTTATAAAATGCTTTTTAACAAGGAAACTACAGGTTGAACCTACTGGCGTTTAAAACTCTGACACCCATCATGCACCAGAACTCGAAATGCACACGCCCACCAAGTGCGTACATGAAAACACCGGAAATGCATTTAAATGCGGAGTGTCAGCCTGTGTTCCTAAAGCGGCCCATGAAGAAGAGGCGGAGTGCCTTGAAACGCGTTGGCCAAAGAATCTATTTGGAGCCGAGATGCAGCCTGCATTTTTCACTGCCGGATGGCCGAGCGCAGTGGTGTTCCCTTTCAATGCCTTGGGCATGTTGTATAAACATTACTTGCACGGCCGCCCTGCCGTGGAAAGGAGAACCATCGTCAGCTGGATTAAAGACGTTTCCAGTTGAAGGAGGCTTTAGTCACGAACGATTCGAGACTTTTAGAGCACTGCGTTCTATATGCTAATGAAAGCTGTAACGAGACTCTAACACCTACTCAAGGTTTATAAAATGCTTTTTAACAAGGAAACTACAGGTTGAACCTACTGGCGTTTAAAACTCTGACACCCATCATGCACCAGAACTCGAAATGCACACGCCCACCAAGTGCGTACATGAAAACACCGGAAATGCATTTAAATGCGGAGTGTCAGCCTGTGTTCCTAAAGCGGCCCATGAAGAAGAGGCGGAGTGCCTTGAAACGCGTTGGCCAAAGAATCTATTTGGAGCCGAGATGCAGCCTGCATTTTTCACTGCCGGATGGCCGAGCGCAGTGGTGTTCCCTTTCAATGCTTTGGGCATGTTGTATAAACATTACTTGCACGGCCGCCCTGCCGTGGAAAGGAGAACCATCGTCAGCTGGATTAAAGACGTTTCCAGTTGAAGGAGGCTTTAGTCACGAACGATTCGAGACTTTTAGAGCACTGCGTTCTATATGCTAATGAAAGCTGTAACGAGACTCTAACACCTACTCAAGGTTTATAAAATGCTTTTTAACAAGGAAACTACAGGTTGAACCTACTGGCGTTTAAAACTCTGACACCCATCATGCACCAGAACTCGAAATGCACACGCCCACCAAGTGCGTACATGAAAACACCGGAAATGCATTTAAATGCGGAGTGTCAGCCTGTGTTCCTAAAGCGGCCCATGAAGAAGAGGCGGAGTGCCTTGAAACGCGTTGGCCAAAGAATCTATTTGGAGCCGAGATGCAGCCTGCATTTTTCACTGCCGGATGGCCGAGCGCAGTGGTGTTCCCTTTCAATGCTTTGGGCATGTTGTATAAACATTACTTGCACGGCCGCCCTGCCGTGGAAAGGAGAACCATCGTCAGCTGGATTAAAGACGTTTCCAGTTGAAGGAGGCTTTAGTCACGAACGATTCGAGACTTTTAGAGCACTGCGTTCTATATGCTAATGAAAGCTGTAACGAGACTCTAACACCTACTCAAGGTTTATAAAATGCTTTTTAACAAGGAAACTACAGGTTGAACCTACTGGCGTTTAAAACTCTGACACCCATCATGCACCAGAACTCGAAATGCACACGCCCACCAAGTGCGTACATGAAAACACCGGAAATGCATTTAAATGCGGAGTGTCAGCCTGTGTTCCTAAAGCGGCCCATGAAGAAGAGGCGGAGTGCCTTGAAACGCGTTGGCCAAAGAATCTATTTGGAGCCGAGATGCAGCCTGCATTTTTCACTGCCGGATGGCCGAGCGCAGTGGTGTTCCCTTTCAATGCTTTGGGCATGTTGTATAAACATTACTTGCACGGCCGCCCTGCCGTGGAAAGGAGAACCATCGTCAGCTGGATTAAAGACGTTTCCAGTTGAAGGAGGCTTTAGTCACGAACGATTCGAGACTTTTAGAGCACTGCGTTCTATATGCTAATGAAAGCTGTAACGAGACTCTAACACCTACTCAAGGTTTATAAAATGCTTTTTAACAAGGAAACTACAGGTTGAACCTACTGGCGTTTAAAACTCTGACACCCATCATGCACCAGAACTCGAAATGCACACGCCCACCAAGTGCGTACATGAAAACACCGGAAATGCATTTAAATGCGGAGTGTCAGCCTGTGTTCCTAAAGCGGCCCATGAAGAAGAGGCGGAGTGCCTTGAAACGCGTTGGCCAAAGAATCTATTTGGAGCCGAGATGCAGCCTGCATTTTTCACTGCCGGATGGCCGAGCGCAGTGGTGTTCCCTTTCAATGCTTTGGGCATGTTGTATAAACATTACTTGCACGGCCGCCCTGCCGTGGAAAGGAGAACCATCGTCAGCTGGATTAAAGACGTTTCCAGTTGAAGGAGGCTTTAGTCACGAACGATTCGAGACTTTTAGAGCACTGCGTTCTATATGCTAATGAAAGCTGTAACGAGACTCTAACACCTACTCAAGGTTTATAAAATGCTTTTTAACAAGGAAACTACAGGTTGAACCTACTGGCGTTTAAAACTCTGACACCCATCATGCACCAGAACTCGAAATGCACACGCCCACCAAGTGCGTACATGAAAACACCGGAAATGCATTTAAATGCGGAGTGTCAGCCTGTGTTCCTAAAGCGGCCCATGAAGAAGAGGCGGAGTGCCTTGAAACGCGTTGGCCAAAGAATCTATTTGGAGCCGAGATGCAGCCTGCATTTTTCACTGCCGGATGGCCGAGCGCAGTGGTGTTCCCTTTCAATGCTTTGGGCATGTTGTATAAACATATATATATATATATATATATATATATATATATATATATATATATATATATATAAAGGGGGGCAGGGTAGAGACCCCCTGACCTCCTAGGTTTTCTAAGGGGGGCTTAGAAGGACCACGAAGAGCAAAAAAACTATTTATTTTTGAAAATTTTGCAGAGTACGCTCACGGTTCGTTTACATGTACGCTTACCTGTACGCGTACCCTGAGCGTACCATGGGGAAAAACAGTGAAAAACAATAGAGTAAAATAAGAATTTAGTGCTTAGAGGTAGGGTAGCTCTATAAAGAGTTGCTGTGTTATATGAGTGATTTAAGTCTAAAATTCAAGAGGAAGATTCTGTTCCCCTCATCTGTGACCGAGGACCCCCAGGATGGGTACGCGTATGGTGCGCGCACCCCGTAAATTAAAAACAAAATGGGGGGGCTTGGGGGTCCTTGTGGGACCCCCTGAGCAGGCCTAGGGGGTCAGGGTGCTTCTACCCTGCCCCCTTTGCATGTTTTCCACCTTTGTTTCACTGCTTTCTTGTCCCTTGGTTCTACCGAGGCACAAGATGGCTGCCAACACTTCCTGATTTGGAGTGTTGACAGACAGTGGCAGTCAATCAGCATGCCTGCCCGAGAAAGCTGCATGCTCATTGGCTGTCAACACTTCTAACCAGGAAGTGTTGGCATCCATCTTATGCTAGTGTTGACAGACAGTGGCAGCCAATCAGCATGCCTTCCCGAGAAAGCTGCATGCTCATTGGCTGACAACACTTCTAACCAGGAAGTGTTGGCATCCATCTTGTGCTCGGCAGACCGAGGCACAGGAAAGCAGAAAAACAAACATGTAGGACACAAAAAGGGGGCAGGGTAGACACACCCTGACCCCCTAGGCCTGCAAGGTGGTCCCACAAGGACAGAAAAAGGCCCACATTTATTTTTTTTTAAACCCGGTCTGTTTTTTTTAAAAATTATCCCCAGAGGGGACCAAATCACGGGGGCATAGTGATAAAGAAGTGTGGGGGGTCCCCAATCCCCCCCACACTGCCCCGGGGAATGCCGCCCCCCAGGGCAAAGCAACACAGCCCCTTGGTGCATACTGGAGGCTCCTGGTGGGCTAGTTGGCCCCCAGGGACCCCCAGTATGCAAGGGGAATTAGTTCCCCCTCTGCAAACATGCCCAGGGGCTGCATTGCAGAGAGGTGTAAAAAGGGTGTGGCCTCATTACACCTCTCTGCAATACAGCCCCCTGGCGCATACTGGAGGTTTCAGGTGGACTAGTTGGTCCCCAGGGACCCCTAGTATGCAAAGGAACTTAATCCCTCAATTTATAACACTCTACAGGGTGCGTTTGCACAGTTTAAGTTAGGGAATTAATTCCTGTTCAATCCAGAGGTCCCCTAGAGGGAACTATTCCAACAGGTATCTCAAGTAAGTGCCATGGAGCTGCGCTGCAGAGTGTTGTAAAAAGGGGGCATGCCCTCTGAACACCTGCCTGCAAAAATGTAGTAAATCAGTATAAAAAAAATAACAATTAATATATTTAAAAATTGTCATTTAAAAAACCTTTGAAATTCAATGAAAAAACCATAGGTTTCAGGCCTGATATAGTTAGGAATTAGCATTTAAAAAACCATTGAAATTCAATGAAAAAAACATAGGTTTCAGGCCTTATATAGTTAGGAATTAGCATTTAAAAAACCTTGCAAATTCACTGAAAAAACCATAGGTTTCAGGCCTTATATAGTTAGGAATTAGCATTTAAAAAGCCTTTGAAATTCACTGAAAAAAAACATAGGTTTCAGGCCTTATATAGTTAGGAATTAGCATTTAAAAAACCTTTGAAATTCACTCAAAAAACTATAAGTTTTAGGGGTGTTATAGTTAGCTGGACATTTCACTCATACAAAACCATTGAAATTGCTCCTATATAGTTAGTTGTACTAACTATATTTCGCGCACCCGCAATCCACTGCTGATGATGTCACATATTACATCATTCATGACATGGTCCGTGACATCACTGATGACATCTCAAATGACATCACTGATGACATCACTGATGACATCATCCACGTGACAATCACATACACCTTTTCATACACTAGTAAAATCTTTCATCTCTCTTTGTAAAATACAGAGTATCATATTTGAATCTGAAAACCCACTCAGTGATTCCTAGATGTATACACACATCTAATCACTTACCTGTAGATTCACTCATACATGCTGTCAATGAACAATAGAACACTATCAAAAATACTTATACACCTATATCGACATTACACACCAGCACACAACCTATTCACATATGAAGTTATCCTACTCACTTATGCAAAGAATGGATCATACTTACATACTTACTTAGCTTCACACTTATACAAACACCACTTCATCTATTCATTTAGATAGTAAGTCATACTTAGTGTATTATAAAATCATTATTACAAGTATACAGTTATCCATACAGTCACTTACACAATCATTGAGTCTTATGTATACTTATTTATATACAACAACTGACACATACACTTCCTTTTATTTTTCTAGTCTGTTGGACATGTACCATTGAGAAATATATTTGCTCATCATCACACCCCTAAAGATATTCACTCACCCAAACAACTGTTAGAACATGTAGTTTTAACTTCATATATCTACTGAATCAACTATTCACACATCTTTGGCCAGTCACACCCCGCCCCCCCACCGAACCACACACACAGTCACTCTCCCATACAAATACTCAGTTAACTAATTAATAACTAATATAGACTTTCACATAGCTAATAACCAACTGGAGAACCAGTTATCACAACAACTGACAAAGTGATACAGATATTCACACAGTTTAGTCACTATCCACTATATTTAGTGAGACACTATACATTGTAAAGTAAACAGTAAATTACATTGCTACTAAATCCTCCATCCAAATATTTATTTTGATATATCCACTCATTCTTCAATGTAAATTGCTATATATATAATGCATATTTAAAAAATCGAAACAAACCACATTCACTGGATGATGTCATCAGTGATGTCATCAGTGATGTCATTTGAGATGTCATCAGTGATGTCACTGACCATGTCATGAATGATGTAATATGTGACATCAGCAGCAGTGGATTGCGGGTGCGCGAAATATAGTTAGTACAACTAACTATAGAGGAGCAATTTCAATGGTTTTGTATGAGTGAAATGTCCAGCTAACTATAACACCCCTAAAACTTATAGTTTTTTGAGTGAATTTCAAAGGTTTTTTAAATGCTAAATCCTAACTATATGAGGCCTGAAACCTATGGTTTTTCAGTGAATATATATATATATATATATATATATATATATATATATATATATATATATATATATATATATATATATATATATATATATATATATATATATTACCTACTGGCGATAGCCAGTAGGTATATATAGTTAGGATTGTTTTCCATAGGGAAATCGCAACATTCTATTGGGAATAACTTTGGCGCCGGTTGCGGAATCTTCCTGAAATTTTTCTTAACTTTGCCTCGCGGCGCTCCGGTCCTTCCCTGAAAGTTTGGGGGGATTCGTCAAGCGGGGGCCGAGATAAACAGGGGGTCCCAAAACGTGTTTTCCCCATGGTAATTTCCATAGGGCGGTTGGACTCACTTTTAGCCCGAACGGCTGAATGGTTTTCCACCAAACTTGGCAAAATTGTAGGGACTGGTAGCCCGATGTGACTTTGCTAGGTCTCAAGATATGTGCTCCAGTGGTTTTTACGAAAATTAACTTTGAAAAAATATATATTGGGCTACATTGGGCTATATATATGTTAGAGCCCAAATGTAGCCCAATGTAGCCCAATGTAGCCCAAAGATGGCCACCAGAGACAAAAAAGAACCAAATGTAGCCCAAATACCAGCCAGATGTAGCCCAACTATAGCCCAATGACAGAATGTCCCAGAGTGTTCTAAAGAACAACTAGAGCGCTAACAGTCTTACTTATGACAAAAGTATGGCACACCTGAAGTCATCTTGATTGGAATAAAGTGTTAACACTTAACACATTTAATTTGCAAAGGAACAAAATGAGGGGGTTCATTTTGCCATAGAAATTATGATTAGTGCTGAAGAAAGAAAAATTAGGGCACATTTTGAGTGACTTCTCAAATCCCCTTATATTTCATTAAAAAAATTCTGATATGCAGTCTCCCAAGATGGCCACCAGAGACAAAAGAGCCGGTGCTTAAAAACTCTGTTAGCAAAGCAGGCATTTGAGATTTTAAAAACGTTTTAATATATAAAAACGTTATCCGCTGATAGAATTAGCATTTAAAAAACCTTGCGAATTCAATGAAAAAACCATAGGTTTCAGGCCTTATATAGTTTGGAATTAGCATTTAAAAAACCTTGCGAATTCACTGAAAAAACCATAGGTTTCAGGCCTTATATAGTTAGGAATTAGCATTTAAAAAACCTTTGAAATTCACTGAAAAAACCATAGGTTTCAGGCCTTATATAGTTAGGAATTAGCATTTAAAAAAACCTTGCAAATGTACTGAAAAAACCATAGGTTTCAGGCCTTATATAGTTAGGAATTAGCATTTAAAAAACCTTTGAAATTCACTGAAAAAACCATAGGTTTCAGGCCTTATATAGTTAGGAATTAGCATTCAAAAAACCTTGCAAATTCACTGAAAAAACCATAGGTTTCAGGCCTTATATAGTTAGGAATTAGCATTTAAAAAACCTTTGAAATTCACTGAAAAAACCATAGGTTTCAGGAGTTATATAGTTAGGAATTAGCTTTTAAAAAACCTTTGAAATTCACTCAAAAAACTATAAGTTTTAGTGGTGTTATAGTTAGCTGGACATTTTACTCATACAAAACCATTGAAATTGCTCCTATATAGTTAGTTGTACTAACTATATTTCGCGCACCCGCAATCTACTGCTGAAGATGTCACATATTAGATCATTCAAGACATGGTCAGTGACATCACTGATGACATCTCAAATGACATCACTGATGACATCACTGATGACATCATCCACGTGACAATCACATACACGTTTTCATACACTATTACAATTTTTCAGTACTCTGTAAAATACAGAGTATCATATTTAAATCCATTGTCACAGCAATACAAGTATCTAAAAATCCACTCAGTGATTCATAGATGTATACACACATCTAATCACTTACCTATGGATTCACTCATACATGCTGTCAATGAACAATAGAACACTATCAAAAATACTTATACATCTATATCGACATTAAACAACAGCACGCATCCTATTCACATATGAAGTCATCCTACTCACTTATGCAAACAATGGATCATACTTACATATTTACTTAGCAAAACACTTATACAAACACCACTTCTTCTATTCATTTAGATAGTAAGTCATACTTAGTGAATTATAAAATCATTATTACAAGTATACAGTTATCCATACAGTCACTCACATAATCAGTGTGTCTTATGTATACTTATTTATATACAACAACTGACACATACACTGCCTTTTATTTTTCTAGTTTGTTGGACCTGTACCATTGAGAAATATATTTGCTCATCACCACACCCATAAAGATATTCACTCACCCAAACAACTGTTAGAACATGTAGTTTTAACTTCATATATCTACTGAATCAACTATTCACACATCTTTGGACAGTCACACACCCCCCACCGAACCACACACACTTTCACACTCCCATACAAATACTCAGTTAACTAATCAATAACTAATATAGACTTTCACATAGCTAGTAACCAACTGTAGAATCAGTTTACACAACAACTGACAAAGTGATACAGATATTCACACAGTTTAGTCACTATCCACTATATTTAGTGAGACATTATAAATTGGTCAAGTAAACAGTCAATTACACTGCTACTAAATCCTCCATCCAAATATTTATTTATATATATCCACTTATTCTTCAATGCAAATTGCTATATATATAATGCATATTTAAATAACGAAGCAAACCACATTCACTGGATGATGTCATCAGTGATGTCATTTGAGATGTCATCAGTGATGTCACTGACCATGTCATGAATGATCTAATATGTGACATCATCAGCAGTGGATTGCGGGTGCGCGAAATATAGTTAGTACAACTAACTATATAGGAGCAATTTCAATGGTTTTGTATGAGTAAAATGTCCAGCTAACTATAACACCACTAAAAATTATAGTTTTTTGAGTGAATTTCAAAGGTTTTTTAAAAGCTAATTCCTAACTATATAACTCCTGAAACCTATGGTTTGTTCAGTGAATGTCAAAGGTTTTTTAAATGCTAATTCCTAACTATATAAGGCCTGAAACCTATGGTTTTTTCAGTGAATTTGCAAGGTTTTTTTAAATGCTTATTCCTAAGTATATAAGGCCTGAAACCTATGGTTTTTTCAGTGAATATATATATATATATATATATATATATATATATTACCTACTGGCGGTCGCCAGTAGGTATATATAGTTAGGATTTTTTCCCTATGGGATTTTTGAAAATTCTATGTCTAATAACTTTGGCGTTTGTGGACGGAATTGGCTGAAATTTTCAGGAAAATGGAACATTTTGTTTCTGAGCAGCCCCTGAAAATTTGGGGGGGTTCATCCAGGGGGGGCCGAGAAAAAAGGGGGGTCCCAAAACGTGTTTTTAACATTGAGTTTTCCATAGGGCGGTTAGCCTCACTTTTAGCCCGAACGGCTGAATGGATTTGCACGAAACTTGGCAAAATTGTAGGGACTGGTAGCCCGATGTGCCTTTTGTAGGTCTCAATATATGTGCTCCAGTGGATTTTGAGAAATTAACGTTTAAAAAAAGATATATATCTGTAAGCGCGGACCAGGCAGCGCCCCGGTTCGCGGACCTTAAGCGTATCGGAACTTCGCGTAGCGAAGCTGATTGGCTTTCCGGTGTCTGTCAACATTCTAAACAGTCCGGAGCGGCCGCCATCTTGTCTCTCGGTAGGATCGAGAGACAAGAGGAGGCCAAAACAAAGGGGGAAATAACTATAAGGGGGCATAGTAGATCCTCGCTGACCCCCTAGGTTTAATGTGGAGGTTTTAAAGGGGCCCCGCGAAGCAAAAAAAAAAAAACCGGGAAGCGTTCTGGGGAGCGTACCACAATGAAAAATAAATGATAGACTTTTCAAATGCTGTATGTTAATTGATTGTTGGTTTTGTTGATTATTTTTTATTTTTTTTAATTTTTTAAGCTTTTTTTATTAAGGAGGTTATCTACTGCTTGTACACATTGCAGTAGTTCTTGGTCCCAAGTTTCATCCATAAATTCAATCTCATTTGGATCAATGATTTCTGTGTTGGACTCTGGAAGGACAATTTCAAATGAAATGTTTTGTTCACTTTCCATTTTCCCTGAAATTTGCATAAAAAAAATATATATTAGTAGAGGTAGGGCACTGTTGGGATTAATTTTAGATAGGTAGTTTTTAACAGAGAATTTATCTTTGGGCAGTGTATAGTATCAGAGTGGAAGTAGGAATATAAAAAAGTGTATCTAAATTTATAAGTACTACAGAGGGATAGTATATAACTAACAGAAAAAGTTTGCCATATTAACTTAAAGTGCACAATATACTTCAGTTTTAAAAATAACAACTTACCTTTAAAAAGAAGTTGAAGTTATTAATGAAAATCCTATTGAAATGTACACCAGGAAGTAGTAGTCAAAATGGCTGTGTTTCCTTCTCTTCCTTTATATATATTCGGGTACATAACCAATCAAATGTCAGGTAAAAAAAGTAGAAAATGAAAGTAACATTTTAATTGGTTGTCAATTCCAACATTTCAGATGTGTTTTGTGAAGTAATTTACCTCACGGTATTTAGAGAGGTCTACAGGCTAAATGGCTAAATGGAATTCCAATCAAATTTGTGAAAATGGTAGGGATTGGTATGTAGTATGAGCTAATCTATATTTGGTGAAATTGTCTCAAGTGGCTTTTCTGTGAACTACTTTCCCACCTTTTTTGATGGTGCGCTTCCCAGGGAGCGACCCGGTACGCGAACCGTTGAGCGCCCCGGTTCGCGTACCTTAAGCGTTCCGGGAGTCCACCATTTTGTGTTTCGGTCGAATTAAGATACAAGATGGAGGGCAAATAATGTTCAGAATGGGTAGAAGGGGGCACGGTAGACTTATCTTGACCCCCTAGGTTTTCTGAGGGTGGCTGAGGAGGTTTATATGTGCGAAAAAAAAACATTTTTTTAAAAAATTTCGCGAGGTTAGCTCCCGGTTCGCGTACCGGGTAGCGCCCCCGGGAGCGTACTTTGTTGAAAATTAGTGAAAAATGTTAGAGTTAAATAATAATTGTGAGTGATCAGATGTAGGGTAGCTCTGAGAAGAGCTTTTGGGTTTATGGTACATTTAGGTACTTATAAGTAGGTACCAATGCACATTTTTAAATTCAGAGTGAAAATTCTGTTGCCCTCATCTGAGAAGTGAACTCCATCTCCTCTGTAGATATCTTGCATGTAGTAACGCAAGTTATTGTTGTACAGGGAGCCCATTCCATGGTCTCTCATGTAAGCTGAAACAGATTTGTTTACATGCTTCCTCGACTTCTCAATTTGTGGACAAAATTGGTTTGACCACCTCCATTTCTGTCTTTGGCATATATTTGAATATACCAAGGCAGTCTGAGGAAAAAGTGCCATTAATTGCTCAAAGGTGTCCTTTAAAAGCATTTCCAGACCTACACCAGTCAAAGTGCCCAAGTCATTACCTCCACAGTGCACAATTAACAGGTCAGGTTTTGGCAAATGCATAAAGGTTTTCACCAATGGTATCAATTGGTGACATTTTAATCCTCTGTGGCCAAACCACTTAATTTCCACATCTTGTAAATTGAGGTTAGGTAAATTCCTGCTTTCAACGTACCTTTGAGCCCAGTGAATATAACAATGACCAACAATCCAGACAGAAAACATGGTGAGAGAAGGTTCTCCTGCAGTCAGATGAAGTGTGGCAATGAAATGGCAGTTGAAAAAATGAGAGTTTGAAATGAAAAAAACTGTGGAGTTTCTGTGTTTATGAAGCAGTAACAGTGATTGGTGGATTTTGATTGATGAAAACAGAAAGTTAGGGTGTACAGATGTGTTGTTTGAAAGATGTATTTTGAGTGGTCAATAAAAAATCATTAAATGAAAGAAAGCACTGGATATGCAGGTGCACTGAGAGTTCAGAGTTCAATTGCAACATTGTTGTGTGAACTTGCAAACACCAGAGTTTCTCCAAGAGGTGGTTGCTATGGAAAATAGGCAGAAAGGGCAGAGGGGGAAGGGTTTTCATTTGAAAAAAAATGAGGGAAGAGTTTTGATTGGGTGACATGAGAAATATGTGTGAAGAATTACAGCATTTCTGTGCTTTTGATAGCTGCAGACTCTGGAGTGCATACCTTTTGCTCTGCTGAAGACAAATTGGTGTGTTTCTGAGACTGTTTTCAAACTCAAAGTATTTGCTAAGGTGAGAAAATATTTCTTTACTTTAGATAGAGAATAGTGTGCTTTAATGAGAAAATTATGATTTATGTGGCGCAAATTGCTTGTAAATATGCTCTCACATGTGCATGGAAAATTTTGATTTTGAATGTTTGTGCTACATAGCCATGTTAAAAGTGACGCAACCATGCTGGAAAGCCAATCAAAAAATTATTTCATGTGTTTTAATGACATTTTAAGTCATTTTCTGATGTGCAGTGTTTAGAAATTATGATTTGAAAATCGTTTTTGTGGAAAAGGAATTGTTTTTAAATTCATGACAGGGATATAATGGTGTATGGTTCTTTATAAGGCAATTGACTGTCCCTGATGTTATTTTTCTCATTTTAGTGTAAGACCTTTCTCTGTGGCGCAAATTGCTTGTAAATATGCTCTCACATGTGCATGGAAAATTTAGATTTTGAATGTTTGTGTTAAATAGCCATGTTAAAAGTGACTAAACCATGCTGGGAAAGCAATCAAAAAACGCTTTCATGTGTTTTAATGACATTTTAAGTCATTTTCCCATGTGCAGTGTTTAGAAATTATGATTTTAAAATCGTTTTTGGGGAAAAGGAATTGTTTATAAAATCATGACAAGGACATAATGGTGTATGGTTCTTTATAAGGCAATTGACTGTTCCTGATGTTATTTTTCTCATTTTAGTGTAAGACCTTTCTCTGTGGCGCAAATTGCTTGTAAATATGCTCTTACATGTGCATGAAAATTTTAATTTTGAATGTTTGTGTTACATAGCCATGATAAAAGTGACCCAACCATGCAGGAAAGCCAATCAAAAAACGCTTTCATGTCTTTCAATGACATTTTAAGTCATTTTCTCATGTGCAGTGTTTTGAAATTATGATTTGAAAATCGTTTTTGGGAAAAAGGAATTGTTTTTAAATTCATGAGAAGGACATAATGGTGTATGGTTCTTTATAAGGCAATTGACTGTCCCTGATGTTATTTTTCCCATTTTAATGTAAGACCTTTCTTTGTGGCGCAAATTGCTTGTAAATATGCTCCCACCTGTGCATGGAAAATTTTGATTTTGAATGTTTGTGTTACATAGCCATGTTAAAAGTGACCCTACCATGCAGGAAAGCCAATCAAAAAACGCTTTTATGTGTCTTAAGGACAATTTAAGTAATTTTCCCATGTGTAGTGTTTTGAAGTTATGATTTGAAAATCGTTGTTGAGGTAAAGGAATGTTGTTAAAATGTATGTGCGCCATATGCCCCCAAATTTCTTTTTCAGGGTTGCAGCAGGGTGTTCTTGAGACACCCCTGCACCTTTGGAATAAATTCCTAATTTGTGATGAGCAAATTGTTAATCGCAAATTGCACCTTCATTTATATGAGCCTCCTAGCCCATGGAAATGAATGGGTAATTTGCAATTAGCAATTTTCTCAAAGCAAATTTGGAATGGTAAAGAATCGCTATTTATTCCTTAAAATTCGCTTTTTTGGAAATGCAAAATAGTTATATGATACATATGGCGGTTGATGTCTAACAAGATAAGAAGCTTACGGATACATTTATGATGACTGGCGCAATGAAGTAGAAATCACTTACTTCATTGGTAGGCCTTTACAATAAATTATCTCTTCTGTATTCTTCATCAAGCGTAACTTTAATCTGCAATCCTGAGTAGGCCTCACCTTAAACAAACCTCTGGATAGGCCACATCTTATTGTCATCCTGAATTAATCATTTAAAATGCTAGGGACAGATTTATGATAGGTGTATACCTCTTTTGTGCCACTTAGAAAACATTGTCCATGGGGAAATGACTTAAAATGTCCTTAAGACACATGAATGTGTTATTTTAAAACGTTTGCAAATTTTTTTGGGTCACTTTCAACATGGCTATGTGTCTGAAACAGTCAAAATCTAAATTTGCAATGCACAGGTGGGAGCATATTTACAAGGAATGTGCTTCATGGGGAAAGGTCTTATAATGTAATATGGGAAAAATGACATTAGAGATACTGAAATGCCTTATAGAGAAGCATACACCATTATGTCCTTGTCATAAATTTGCAAACCATTATTTTTCCCAAAAAACGATTTTCAAATTATATTTTGAAAACACTTCACATGTGGAAATTACTTAAAATGTCAATAATTCAAAATTTGTGATTCCTTAAATGCAATGTATCAAAAAAAAAATATGTAAAAAATGATATTAAGGATTTGGAAACTACCACCAACTTCTAGTTTGTGGTAATTTGCGAATTCTTTTCAAAAAGCATTTTTTTCAAAAAAAAAAAAAGGTCCCATATGACGCCCATACATGCCATTAGGGCATGTAGGTGTGCCATGTGCTCCCAAATTTCTTTTTCAGGGGTGCAGCAGGGTGTTCTTGAGATACCCCTGCACGCTTGAAAAAAATCCTATTTTGTGATGAGCTAATTGCTAATCACAAATTGCAACATTAATTCCTATGAGCCTCCTAGCCTATGGAAATGAATGGGTAATTTGCAATTAGCAATTTGCTCATTGCAAATTAGGAATAGTAAAGAATTGCTATTTATTCCTTAAAATTTGCTATTTAGGAAATGCAAAATAGTTTGATGATACATATGGTGGTTCATCTGTAACAAGATAAGAAGCTTAGGGATACATTTATGATGACTGGCGCAATAAAGTGCACATTACTTACTTCATTGGTAGTCCTTTATATGTATTATCTCCTCTGTATTCTTCATCAAGCGTAACTTTAATCTGCAATCCTGAGTAGGCCTCATCTTAAACAAACCTCTGGATAGGACACACTTTATTGTCATCCTGGATTAATCATTTAAAATGCTAGGGATAGATTTATGATAGGTGTATGCCTTTTTTCTGCCACTGTGCGTCACTTTTATGATGCAGCGGTGGTGCATAATATTTGCTATGAGGTGACAACATTAAAAATTGATGCATTTAGGCAGATATGTCATAGTGTAAAAATAAAACGTACCACATAAAACCCAATCAGCAGTAATGCAAAAGATGCACCATGTCGCAAGACAGGCCTCACTTGGGGCCATATGTATCAAGCTAATTAGCATTTGCAAAGATCAAAATTCTATGAATTTCGGCCTTTGCGAATGTTAATTAGACAAATGGTATGTATCAAACAACTTTGATGCAAAATAAGGAGTAGCAAAATTTGCTATTCCTTATTTTGCGATTGCACTGAAGCATTTGTAAATTTTGTGACTACTTAAATGCAATGTATCAAACAAAAACTATGTAAAAAATGACATTAAGGATTTGGAAACTATTGTGGTAAATTAGTGGTAATTTGTGAATTCTTTTCAAAAAGCTTTTTTTCAAAAAAAGAAAAGGTGCCATATGACGCCAACACATGCCCTTAAGGCATGTATGTGTGCCATATGCCCCTAAATTTGTTTTTCAGGGGTGCAGCAGGTGTTCTTGAGACACCCCTGCACCCTTGGAAAAATTCCTACTTTGTGATGAGCAAATTGCTAATCGCAAATTAAACCTTCATTCATATTAGCCTCCTAGGCCATGGAAATGAATGGGTAACTTGCAATTAGCAATTTGCTCATCGCAAATTAGGAATGGTAAAGAATCGCTATTTATTCCTTAAAATTCGCTATTTAGAAAATGTAAAATATTTTGATGATACATATGGCAGTTCATCTGTAACAAGATAAGAAGCTTAGGGATAGATTTATGATGACTGGCGCATCACCAGGGATGTGACAGTCATCCTGCGCCACTGTTCCGCCACCCATGTTGTGCTGCATTTACAATGTGGCGCAGCATTGGGCAAAAACGGCACAGATGCGTGACGCATCTGTGCCGTAAAGGTGGTGCATTGCTGGAGTTGTATCGCAAGTGCGATGCAGCTCCAGCAAGGCTCAGGGGTGTCCCATCTGCACAATGCTGCGTCAAGACCTATGCCAGCTTCAATCAGGCGCAGGGTTTTGACGCAGCTTTCTCCTATCTGATTGTAAATGCGGCACACCATGGGTGGTAAAGCAGTGGTGCACATTAACTGGTGCATGCCTGGGGATGTGCCATTTAATATAAATCTGCACTTTAACATTTGAGTATGTGCAGGGGACACAGAGTCGTTGAGGCTTATCCAAGGTTAAGAAGAGATGAGTCCTGTTCAGTGAAAAATTAGACATAGGCTTCACCTGCTCAGCATTGCTGGACATGGCTAAATAATAGCTGCAAAATGTTAATCTTGTTAAACAATTTTACTATTATATTCTCTGAGATTTGTTTCTTACTCTGCAACATCTCATTGTTGTTATCTTTCTTTAAAGATAAAGACAACATCAACATGAGCGACAATCAGCAATCAGTTGATTTTGACCTCATCATTGAACTCGTAATTGAAACATCAGTGGATGTTGATCCCTTGGATGATTTAAATCCTGAGGATGAAGAAGAGCGTGATGAGGATGCAGATTTGTCCGAATTATATGATATAGGATGGGAAGCTGACCTGCTTGAGCCTTTGGAATTATAAACATTTATTTTTAAAATTTATAATCAATAAAAAGTAAAAAGGTAAACCGTTTAATTTAAAAATAAAGACACCTTCAAAAACAGGTTATGTGTAGTGTATTCAATAAAATATTAAAATATGCTCATAAAATTAGATCAGATTCACATATAAAATAGCATAGGTAACATAAATATAAATGTCATTTCTTTTCTGGTATTTCTGTATTGTAAAAATGGCAATGACTAAAAAATCTTCAAATTAAAATGTCAAGTAGTGTGTTATGTTTTTGATCACTATTACTGATTTACTGTTTGATAATAATGTTTATTAACATTTTTTATTATATTTTTCCTCAGATTCAACTGCAGATCATTTCAAGATTTCAATATGCCTACAGTACTAAGACAGATAAAGGCTGCAAAACGTCAAAGACAGCAGGAGAAAAAAAAAACGCAGCAGTCCTCTAACAAAAAGATTTCTCAAGCCACGAAGAAAGCACCGGGTAAGAGCTCTAAATATTTCATAAGAAATATTTGTAATAAAAAAAATATTACTACAGAAAATGTTTCAATCCATAACACGAGAAGTAAATCAAATGGAAAGAAAAGGACAAATGAAAATGTTACTGCTAGAGCAAGAGATAAATCTGTGCATGATAGTAGAAGGAAACAACAGTTTAGGGAGATTCGTAAACGAATGTTCCGTAACAGGATAATTGGCAATTTGTTAAAAAATATTAAGAAAGGTCAACAGAAACTAGTTTTTTATAAGAGAAAAAAAAAAGTTGAGAAAGTTATTGATCAGGCATTTGAAATTAAACGTAAGTTATTTATTTTGATAATCAATAGAATTAGGAAGCTAAACAAGGCAATTTTTGATTTCAAAAGAAATAGTAGATGGAAGAGAATAGTTAATCGTACTAATTTTTGTGAAGTTTTTTCTGGAGAATGGATACATAGTTCAAGCTGTGAGGCATTTTTTAATGAAGAGAGTTATTTCCAGGATAATGATTTGGTGCATGCAGTTGACATCAGTGGTCGTGCTTATGAAGTGAAAGATGGTTGTCCAGTTGAAAAAGAAAAACTTGTGACAACAGAGGCAGAAGAGTTGTTAGGTAATGAGGTTTTAGGAAGACGTGCTAAGGGTCCTGTGTACACCTGGAAGTGTAGTAGTATTTGCAGTGTGCGACAGGATTCCATCAATTTGCTTTGTGATTTTGTACGGTCATTTAACAAAAAAAGTTTGAAGCAGAAAATGAGGTTGTTGCAAGAATTAGATCCTTGCAGAGTAAGAGAAGTGACAGGTTTGCATGGTCATTCACTGGCTTGTCTTTCCAGGAGAGTATGCCAGAGTGTTTTTCATCACTTCAGGATGCTAGCAGTGCATCATAACAAAGTGAGGAAGTTAGTTAGACTGTTGTATTATGCTAAGAGTCCAGCAATTATGCTGAAACAATTATGCGCTGCTCTTTTGCATGGTTCTGAAATAGATGTGAAGAATATATGTGAAGAAATTGAGTTTTGTTACTTTGGAAGTAAAGAGGAGAATGTTGAAATTGAGCAAGAAGTAGAGGGTCATTTGGAAGATAGTGTACATGTTTCCAGTACAGATAATTTCCAGAGGGAAATTGCGACGTTTGACATGAAATCAAGTGAGAGGCCTAATTTCACTTGTGTGTGTTGTAGACGCACTTATTATAAGAATCAGACTAAGTTAGTGGATTTATATGCAAAAAGTGAAAGGGAAAATAATAGTGAATGGAAGGATTTTGCAACATACTTGATGGTAGAAAATTGTTTTGATTTGGGATTGGATCAACGTGTGTGTACTTATTGTTGTAACAAATTAAAACAAAACCAGATGCCTGCTAGAGCAGTTCATAATAATCTGGAATTGGTTGAGATTCCTTCTGAATTGAAGGACTTAAATACTTATGAATCTATTTTGATTCAAAGTATCCATCCCTTTCAGGCTATTGTAAGAATGGAGCCAAAGACAGGGAAATTGCCTCCATCAGATTTACAGAGAGGATTAAAGGGAAGAGTTGTTTATTTGCCTCTAGATTTCAAGAAAAACATTAACACAATTGGAGTAGAAAAAGTGGAAGAGGAACCTCTGGTTATCTTAGTTAATGGGGTTCCGACAAAGAATAAGAAAATATGGCAAGATTTAGTAGATGTTAGGAAAGTTAAAAAGGCAACATTGTATTTGAAAAAAAATAATAAATACTATAAGAATGTATATGTTGCAGAAGAGGAAGTAAGTGAGGAAGAGGATAGCGATTTGTGTGCTGGTCAAATTGAGAAAGTAGAACCCTCTACTAGTGAGGAAATATATGAACATTATAGTGTTCATCCTTTGCATTCGAAGGAAGTCATGGGGAATGCTATTGAGTTGTTTCAAATGAAACAAGCCAAAGGGAGTCCCATTAGTGTTTGGGAGGAAAGTTTGGAAGCTCGGTGTTTCCCACAGCTTTTTCCAACAGGTCAGGGAGGAAGATATGATGAGCGACCTCATCAAATTCCTGCTTCTGAATACCGGACTTTGCGATTGTATGCAGGAGATGCTAGGTTTCGACAATGCATTCCCTATTTGTTTCATCTCCTGTTTGAAAGCGATCTGTCTGGACTGTCATATGCAGTGAACCACATCTTGAAAAGTGGTATACACATGCAAAACATCTCTGCAAGTGACTTTATGGATAAAGTGAATGTCCAAGATAGTATTTTGGATTCTCACCTGATTAATCTCATGGCGTGTCAGCGTGGTACTAATGAGTACTGGTACCGTCGTCATGGTGATTTAAAATGTATGCTGAGGAACTTAGGTACTCCCACATGGTTTCTCACTCTGAGCTGTGCCGAGTATGGCTGGGAAGACTTACTTGAATTTCTACGAGAGGCAAATGCTAACGTAGAAAACATCGAATTCAAGACACCCGGAGAACTGTGCTCTTTGGATCCAGTCAATGTATGTAGGTACTTCAATCATAGATTTGAAGCTATGATGTCTTTCATCATGAATAAGAAGAATCCACCTCTTGGAGAGGTGTTGGATTTCTTCTGGAGAAAGGAGTACCAAGCAAGAGGTGCTCCTCATATA
The DNA here is from genome assembly GCF_964261635.1 of Lissotriton helveticus. Taxonomy (NCBI): domain Eukaryota; kingdom Metazoa; phylum Chordata; class Amphibia; order Caudata; family Salamandridae; genus Lissotriton; species Lissotriton helveticus. The sequence goes on along the minus strand of NC_136069.1, from coordinate 992,990,697 downwards.
CATATGTTGCTGTGGATCAAGGATGCACCTAAATTTGGAACGGATCCAGAAGACTCAGTGATGAGTTTCATCCAACAGTATTCTACGTGTGCTGTTCCAAACGCAAAGGAGAAGAAAAGCCTAAGAGAAAAAGTTCTGCGTTTCCAAAGCCATCGATGTGGAAAGTACTGCCGACGTAAATTCCGAAATAAAGACAAGTTCTACACCAAATGTCGTTTCGGCTTTCCACGACCGGTGATTTCTAAAGGAAGAGTAAACAGTTTGATGTCTTCGCTGCGACACAATGTGATGAAGAAATCACCTAAAAACACATACAATTTGAAGAGGAACGAAGAGTCCAAGTACATCAACGACTACAACCCGGTGATTTTGTCCATGTGGAATGCTAACATGGATATACAGTTTGTGGCTGATAACTGTATGGCTGTGGCTCGGTATGTGACGTCTTACATCACCAAAAAAGAGAAGACAGAATTGAAGGATATGTGGGAGGACATTTCCCATGAAAAGAGCCTCAGCAAGAAGTTGTACAGTTTCAGTCTGAAGATGTTGTCGCATCGAGAAATCGGAGCGTACGAATGTTCTGACCGGTTGTCTTCAGCAAGTCTCTATGCCAAGTCCAGGAGTATCGTTTGGGCGAGTCTTGGTCTTGCTGCAACGCGTAATCGAGTTCTCAAACCTGTGCGGGAAATTGAGTATTTGGCGGAAAAGGAGCCAAACAGTACCGACATTTTGAAGACAAACATGTTGGATACATATTATCCAAATCGAAGCAGTCACCTAGAGAATGTTTGTCTGTATGAGGTTCTGCAAAATTACATGTTCAAGAGGAACATCAAAGAAGATACTGACAAAGGGGTGTATGCTGTAATAGGAAGTGAGGGATGTCTGGTCAAGCAAAGAAAATGCCACTTGATAAACCATCGAAAATTGAGTGGCGAATCTCCTGAAAAAAAGGAGTTTTTCTATTTAGCACTTTTGCAACTTTTCAAGCCTTGGCGTGCAGAAGAGGAACTGCTTGGAGATTTCCTCTGTTACGAAGACTCTTTCAATGCCGCCAAGGAGACCATAGAATGTCCTGCTTTTCCCAAATATGTAGAAATGTTGAATGCGGAAATTGAGCAGGAAGCAACGATTGCAGCCGAGATTGCCAGAGACAGTTCTCAGGACAGTCAGAGTTCTGCTTCATTGAGTCAGGATCCACTAGGAGGACCTCTTATTGAAAATGAAGCTGCCACTGCTATGAATGAAGTGGAAAGAGCCATGGCACATGCTCAAGAGGATGCGGTTAACTTAGAAGAGTTGGAAAGGCAACTCAACGTTGAGCAGAGGAAAATATATGACGAAGTTACCATGCAAATTGATCATGGATTAAGTCATGATAAGAAAGAGTGCTCATGTACGTCGTTGAAGCCTGTCCGACTGTACGTGAGTGGAGAAGCAGGGAACTGGAAAAAGTTTCCTCATTAAAGCAATTTCATGCTATTTGCAGGAAAGGACAGAGTCATCGCTGTCTTGTGTTGTCACTGCTCCAACTGGACTGGCAGCACATAATATTAAAGGGATTACTTTACATCGTTTACTGATGCTGCCAGTGGAGCATGACAACAAATTAGAATATCACAAGCTATCTGGAGATGCTTGTTTTGAAGTTTCAAGAATCTTGAGGAAAATGAAACTTCTTATCATTGACGAAGTAAGCATGGTTTCCAATGTCATGCTTGCCTTTGTGCATTTGAGGATGCAAGAAGTTCTCAAAACAGAGTATGATGTGTTATTTGGTGGCAAACACATCATTGTTTTCGGAGATCTTCTACAGCTGACACCAGTGAAAGGGCAACCTGTGTTCAAAATGCTCACGCATGAAGATACTAGGAAGTGCCTAGGCAGCATTGGCAACGTCAATATATGGTTAAACTTCAATTATGCTGAACTGCATGAAAATATGCGTCAGGCGAAGGATGAAGTTTACAAGACTATTCTACAAGATGTTAGAATTGGAAAAGTGACCGAGCATGGGAAAGAAGCTTTACATGCACGATTACTGTCAAATTTGTATCCAGAACAAGATGTTGTGCCTGAGAATATTTTTCAGAAAATTACTGATAAGAAATCTGGAATATGTTTGATGCCAACTCTTGCAGAATGTGCCAAATTCAACAACAAAATGTTGAATTTAGAAAAGCAAGAGATTGTGAAACTGGAAGCTATTGACAGAGTAGAGCATATGGGATCAACAATTATTTTGTCTGAGAATCTGAAAACAAAATTGGATTCATTAGAGAAGACTATATCTAAAACTGCAGGTTTTGAAAAGACTCTGAATGTGTGCTTGAACTGCCGTATAATTTTAAGAAGGAATTTACATGTTGAAAGAGGTCTGGTAAATGGGTCAATGGGTAATGTTGTTGATTTTGTAAAATACAGAAATAGAGATGGAATTGAATTTTTAAAAATTAAATTTGATGGCATTGAGGAAGTACAGCTAATTGGTCGTTGCTCTGCTAGATTTTTGCTTGTGAAAGACTTATATGTTCGCCGTAAGCAGTTTCCTGTTTGCTTGGCATATGCGGTGACAATCCATAAATCGCAAGGTTTAAGTGTAGACTGTGCATTGGTGAATATTGGCAGTTCTGTGTTCAAGGAGGGTATGGCATACGTGGCATTGTCACGAGTTAGAACTTTATCGGGATTGTACTTGATTGAGTGTGATGTCACAAACATTTGTGCGGATCTAGATTGTGTTAAGGAATACAATAGGTTAAGAAGAGAGTATGCGCCACATTTGCCTCAGTATCCTTTGTTTGAGAAACGTGTGGTAGGCCGGAAACGAAGAAATGTGACCAATACTGGGGAGGTTGTAGCAAAAAGACGAAAAGTCGATGAACCTAAAATTACAAGCAGAAACAAAGAGGATTCTGTTGAAGATGTTGTTGGTTTTCAGTTTGAAAACAGTTCTGGTGTCAACTGCTATGCTAATGTAGTAATTAATGTTTTGTTTTCTCTAAAAAATGTAAAAGAAGAGATTGTGGTCAATTCTGATCAAAGATTTTGCAGTTTGTTAAATTCTGTGTTAGAGAAATGTACCACTGATAGAAGAAACATAGAAAGTGTGTCTGAAATTAGAAATCTGTTAGATAGATGTTCAGGCCAAACACAATTCTCTCAAAATATTCAGCAAGATTGTCAGGAGTTTTTAATGTATATGCTTGATGTATTACATGCTGAAGGTGTAGATGTAGATCAGCTGTTTGGGCTTTCTTATCAATGGCAGCATGACTGCGAGAACTGTATGGTATCAAGTACTACTAGTGTAGACTCAGAAAGATTTATATATTTAACTTTGCCAGACAGTAAATCAGTCTCCTTTAATAAGCTAGTAAAAGCTGCTAATCACAACATGGAGTGTAGCCAATGTAAATCTGAAATGATGTCCACATTATTTATACGAACATATGGCCAGTACGTCATTTTAATGTTCCAACGATGTAGGCCTGATGGAACAAAATTGACAACTTTATTAAAAAATTTGTAGCTTCGCAGTTGTCAATATCAGGAAGGACTTTTGTAACTACAGCAATTATATATCATGACGGCCCTTCAATATCATCAGGACATTACACAGCTTATTTAAAGTCTAGAAATGGCTGGTCATTCTGCAATGATTCTGTTTTAATTTTCAAAAAAAAATTGCCGTATGACCTTAAAAACTCTTACCTGGTGTTTTTAAAACCAAAATTTTAGGGAAATAATCTCGGGATGTGCTCTCTGGAATTTCAAGAAGTTCTAATGGCTCCTACACAATTTGGCCTTGAGGATAAGTGTAGTTCAGAGACATAACTTCTAATCATAGGATTGGACATCATGGAGATATATGTGCACTTTGAATGAGTTCAGAAAAACTGTTTCTTTTCATAAGCTAATTGAAGCAGCCAATCAAAACATGGAGTAGAGGGAATGTAAGTCTGCAATGCTGTCTACTGTTTTACATTGCTTTGAGATTAAAAGTGATGTAGAGAATTAAATAATTGTACTACTCATAGAGGTAGTGTAAGTCTGCTTCATATTAAGCAGTATCAGTGTCATAGGAAATGTAGAACATGACTGAGCAAGAAGGGGAAGATATTACTATTCCAGGATTGTGAAAATGATCTTCAACATTTTAATTGTGAAAGTTGCGGAAATGCCAAATGATGGGATTGGCTTACAAGAAATCCAAGAGTTATAAATATCTCTGACTAGATTTGGCCTTGTGGAAAATAGTGGTACAAAGCAAGAAGTCATTTATTGCATGTAACGTGTTTTTAAAAACGATGGAGGTTTTCTTTCAGAAAGTGGCGGGCTGAAAGTAATAACAGCACAAAAGAGTGTAAGCTGTTCATAGGACATCCTTGGACGTCATGGAAAGTAAGTTAACTTTAAGGAGTTCTGAATTTTAATTTCTGATGTTGTATGGGTTTTTTAAACACAATCATTTTGATTGTGTTTTTTTTTCCCCGCTGTTACATGATGAATACCTTCAAGTCACTGTTTTTAGTGAATTTTGATACATTCTGAGAACAGCAAAAATAAACCATTTAAGATGTATAATTAATTCTGTACTGTTTGCATTTATGATGTATATGTAGAACTGTGTAGGAGGCATGGAGAAGGTGAGGCTTCTGTAAGTGTCAAAGTTGTTGCATGCAGTGCTGCACTTCTGCGTATTCTTTGATATGCTAGACTACATCTGCACAATGAGATAAATAAGCAAAGGAAACACAAGTGACGTGATTGTGAAATGAGCAAAATAAATTGCATGTATTTCAATTACATCATGTGTGTTTCCTATCATTACGAATCACATTGTGCAGATCAAGTTTAGGTCTGTCCAGGGAAACATAGGAGGTTTGGACTTTGTTGAAGATTGCAGTGGACATGACTCACTTCATTGGTAGACCTTCACATGTATTATGTCCTCTATTCTCTTCAACAACTCGAAATTTCATCTGCAACCCTGAGTAGGCCTCACCTGAAACAAAACTCTGGATAGTAGACATCTTATTGGCATCCTGAAGCAATTATTTTAAATTTTAGTGTCTTGCGACACTTTTCTGAGACAACAGCAATGCAAAAGATGCACCATGTTTTAAGATAGGCCTCACTTCATCTGCATCAAGATAGTGTTAGTTTAAAATGTATATCTTTAGGACTGTGTAGCTTCTGTAAGTGTCAAAGTTATTGAAAAACTGTTTGTCCTTCAATCTTTGCCCTTGTCTTTTGTAATTTTTTAATACATGTTTTTATATTTTTCAAATGTTTGTTCTCTCTTTCACAGATTGAAAGTATAAAAATAAAAAGTGAGGAATTTAACGACAATTATAAGGTAAGTATTTTGTACTCTTTTCGTTACATTTCTATCACATTGAACTACTATTAGTTCCACTGCTTCATTTCTTTAATCCTCAGTTTCCTGCCTTTGCTACTTCCCTCATTCCTTTCTCTATTACCTACTTACTCAACTCCTTCCACTTTTTTTCTCAGTCCCTCTCTTCTCATAGTTCCTCACTCTTGTTCACTCACTCCGTCTCTATTACTCTTAGTGTCTTTGACTGATCACTGTATCACTATTTGTTCATAATGCTTTCTCTGTGTAGTTGAAGCACACTAAGGGGCATATTATGAATGCAGCCAATAAAATTATTGCTCTTTTTATTGGCAGAAAACTGGTGCAAAAGCGGCTTTAGCGGCAGTTTTCTGCCGCAAAAGCAGCTTTAGCGACACATTTCTGCCGATAAAAGCTGCAAAAATTTTATTGCCTATGTTGATAATATGCCCCTATGTTATTTACATTAGGGCTATATTGTCCAGTATAACAATCAAAATTGCTCTCCAAAGACACCAGGCAAAGCAGACGCTCCCTCAAACAGATCACCAAGCGCAATTTACCCTACTTACAATCTAGCCTGTTCTCTGTCGAGACTTTAGCAATCTTTAGAGCACAAGATAAGATTTTTTTACATGGAAGAGCCATACGTATTGCAATTCTACTTAAGAAACAAGCATTGGCATAGACAATAGGTCTCGCCTTTGGGACCTTATACGTGTTTAGCCATGCAACAGTTGATGTTGCTGCACCAAGGATATTATGCTGCATAACTAAAGACTTAGAAGGTCCAAAAGTCGATACCTATTGGCTATGTCAATGCTTGTTTTTCTTTCACTTCGTTATCTATTTTGTTTTTCACAATTATACCATCTTCTGTCTGTTCTTTGGTAAATAGATCTATTAAATAGTATCTCTTCTTTACTCCCTATAGCTGTCTTTCTTGAAACATCACTCTCTGTTTACTTTCCTTATACTTACTCTTTTTTTTTAAAAAGTTTTTTTTTTGGTTAGCTCCCGGTACGCGTACCGGGAAGCTAAACCGGAAGCGAACCAAAAGAAATAGAGCTTGCCAGAGTGCTAAACATTCTAGCAATTTTTTTGGAAAGGGAAGGTAGTTCTGAAAAGAACTTTTTTTTTTATATTTTTGTTGTTTTATATTTTTTTTGTATTTTTTGAACATTTTTTGTTTTTTTTGTATTTTTTGAACGATTTTATATTTTTTTTGGTTTTTTTGGGGGGGGGGGAACAACAAAAAACAGGCGTTGAAAAGGGCTCAACAGGAGCAAAAAAAAATTACTGGGGGCGGTTAGGGCAATTATGATTGTCATAAGCCAGGTTGATGGCATTAATACTCATGTTACCACATGATATCAACGCACCACAGTGCATACAAGTATGTTTCATGTGCCCAAAATTCTCTTGGATGTTTGGCACAGTTTCCCGTGCCTCTGCTGGTGTCAATGATATTGACGATGTTGACCTGGCCACAGGAGTTGCTGTTGGGTTTTGTTCCATATCCCGTATTTCCGCCCGGCTGTAATTAAGTGGATGCTTCCTGGTCATGTGCCTATGCATGGTATAGTTCCCATAGCTATACTTTTTATCAGTCCCTCTTGATAATTTCTATTTGCAGATGAGGCAGGTGACATACCTCGCATTCACTTTCTTTTGCCCTGGAGGGATTGAATAAAACTGCCAGATGAAACTGGCTTTCCTATGGGAAACCCGGGGCACCTCTTCCAAGAACTGTGGTTCTTCTCTCTCCTCTTCCTCTAGTTCTTCCTCTTCCTCCTCTGTGTTGGTGATCACCTGGGGAGGTGGTCCTCTCTTCCCATGAGGAGGTGGAGGTGGTGGTGGGGGTGCACCAGCTGAAGCAAGTACTGAAGTCATTTCTCAAGTATTAATAAAGGTCTTCCTCTCACAATGATGAAAGTCAGAGTGAGGAAAGAAGGAGGGGTTTTCATCATTTGGAAAAAACAATACTTCTCAACCAATGAAAAGTGTTATTTTTAGGTCACCTGACCTAGCCTTCCATAATTATGAAACTAAAAGTGAAATGAACCAATGAAAAGCTTTATTAACAAGTCACATGACTCTAACTTTCATGTTACGCGCTGCGGAACGCTCCCCGGTTAGCTTCCGGTTCGCTGCGCTTCGCGCCTCGGTCCGCGCCCAGGGACACTTCCGGGTGCGCTAACGCAGTACGTCACAAGACGCATTTCGCGGCAACGCGATACGTCGCGCTTTCGCGCCGCGGATCGCTTCCGGGGAGTTGCGTTTCGCGCCTCGGTCCGCGCCCCGGGGCACTTCCGGGTGCGCTAACGCAGTACGTCATAAGACGCATTACGCGGCAACGCAATACCGTCACTATGTTGATTTGTTACCGGTTCGCGGACGGGATCGCGGAATCGAATTGAGCTAACTGGAAGCTTCCCGGTTAGCGGACCGGGAGCGAAACCAAAAAAATATTTTAAAAAAATTATTAATAAACATATAAAATATATTTTTGGATTTAAAGAAGAATACATTTTACTTCTGTAGATATTAGCTTTTAAAAAACCAATGAAATTCACTGAAAAAACCATAGGTTATAGACCATATATAGTTAGGAATTAGCATTTACAAAACCTTGAAAATTCACTGAAAAAACCATAGGTTATAGACCATATATAGTTAGGAATTAGCATTTAAAAAACCTTATTTTACTCACACAAAACCATTGAAATTCCATATATAGTTAGTTGTACTAACTATATATCGCGCACCCGCAATCCACTGCTGATGATGTCACATATTACATCATTCATGACATGGTCAGTGACATCACTGATGACATCACTGATGACATCTCAAATGACATCACTGATGACATCACTGATGACATCTCAAATGACATCACTGATGACATCACTGATGAAATCTCAAATGACATCACTGATGACATCACTGATGACATCTCAAATGACATCGCTGATGACATCACTGATGACATCTCATTTGACATTACTGATGACATCACTGATGACATCATTCATGTGATAATACGATGAAGCTCTTCAGACTCTAATATAACCTTAGATACAGTAAGTGTAAACAGACACTCACAGACTGTCACTCATCCATAGAGTTACACACACACCTAGTCAGTCATGGAAAGAATCAATCACACATCCATTTTCTCAACTATACAGTTATACACACCTTACTTATTCAAAGATATACTAACACATATTTACTCTCTTATACAATCCCTGATACAAGTTCACAATGATCCATACAGCCACTCACACATTCACTGGCTCTTATGCACAGTTATTTATATATGTCAACTCTCACATGTACTGTTTTTTACATATGTACTTACTTTTACATGCAGCACTGAGATATCCATTCACTCACCCATACACTCATGCACACAGTCAACCGCCCATACAGCTGTTTCCACATGCACTTTTGAACCCATACATCTAGTGAATCAACTGCTCACACATCTATGCACAGAGTCATACACCTACCAGCCACCCATACACACTCTCAGTCTCCCATACAAATACGTAGGAAACCAATCAATAACGCATATAGTTAATCATATAGCTAATGATCAACACATGCAGCAGTTTATAGAACAACAAAGATAATGATGCACAAATTGAGACAGTTTAGTCACTAACCCATGCACTCAGTGAGACACATTTAACCACTCACTCATACAGTCAGTCATGCACCTAATAAATCCTTCATCCAGACATTTATAAATCCACTAATTCTTAAATATGTAAGACATATTTTAACTTTACAGAAACATACAGTCACTGGATGACGTCATCAGTGATGTCATCAGTGATGTCATTTGAGATGTCATCAGTGATGTCATCAGTGATGTCACTGACCATGTCATGAATGATGTAATATGTGACATCATCAGCAGTGGATTGCGGGTGCGCGATATATAGTTAGTACAACTAACTATATATGGAATTTCAATGGTTTTGTGTGAGTAAAATAAGGTTTTTTAAATGCTAATTCCTAACTATATATGGTCTATAACCTATGGTTTTTTCAGTGAATTTTCAAGGTTTTGTAAATGCTAATTCCTAACTATATATGGTCTATAACCTATGGTTTTTTCAGTGAATATATATATATATATATATATTCACTGAAAAAACCATAGGTTATAGACCATATATAGTTAGGAATTAGCATTTACAAAACCTTGAAAATTCACTGAAAAAACCATAGGTTATAGACCATATATAGTTAGGAATTAGCATTTACAAAACCTTATTTTACTCACACAAAACCATTGAAATTCCATATATAGTTAGTTGCACTAACTATATATCGCGCACCCGCAATCCACTGCTGATGATGTCACATATTACATCATTCATGACATGGTCAGTGACATCACTGATGACATCACTGATGACATCTCAAATGACATCACTGATGACATCATCTAGTGTCTGTGTGTTTTTGTAAAGTTTAAATACGTTTTACATATTGAAGAATGACTGGATGTATGGAAGACTGAGTGTGTGTGTGGCTGGCTGGGAGGTGTGTGACTCTGTGCATATCAATGTGTACTTGTATCAGTGATTGTATAAGAGAGTAAGTATGTGTTAGTATATGTGTGAAAAGTATGGTGTTCTGTGTTTAACTATAGATGAGGAAATCGAAGTGTGATTGATTCTTCACAGGACTGACTAGGTGTATGAGTGCATATGATAGTGTTCTAATAATAACTGACTGTATGTATGAGTAATTGTATGGGTGAATGAGTGAATGTGTGTGTAGACGTACGAATCAGTGAGTGCGTATGTAGTAACTGGTATTGGTGTGTCATGATGTCATCAGTGATGTCATTTGAGATGTCATCAGTGATGTCATTTCAGATGTCATTAGTGATCTCATCAGTGATGTCACTGAAGTATGGTGTTCTGTGTTTAACTGTATAGATGAAGAAATGGAAGTGTGATTGATTCTTTACAGGACTGACTTGGTGTGTGAGTAACTCCATGGATGAGTGGCAGTGTGTGACTGTCTTCATAGGTGTATGAGTGCATATGATAGTGTTGTAATAATGAGTGACTGTATGTATGAGTGATTGTATGGGTGAATGAGTGAATGTGTGTGTAGACGTAGGAATCAGTGAGTGCGTATGTAGTAACTGGTATTGGTGTGTCATGATGTCATCAGTGATGTCATTTGAGATGTCATCAGTGATGTCATCAGTGATGTCATTTGAGATGTCATCAGTGATGTCATCAGTGATGTCACTGACCATGTCATGAATGATGTAATATGTGACATCATCAGCAGTGGATTGCGGGTGCGCGATATATAGTTAGTGCAACTAACTATATATGGAATTTCAATGGTTTTGTGTGAGTAAAATAAGGTTTTGTAAATGCTAATTCCTAACTATATATGGTCTATAACCTATGGTTTTTTCAGTGAATTTCATTGGTTTTTTAACAGCTAATATCTGTAGCTGTAAAATGTATTCTTCTTTAAATCCAAAAATATATTTTATATGTTTATTAATAACTTTTTTTTTAAAAAAAAAATTTTCTTCGTTCCCGCTTCGCGAATCGGGAAGCTTCCCGTTAGCTGACCTTGATGCCGCGAAATAGACCGCGAGCCGGTAAACGTTTCTTTACCGCAACTGCCGCGTTAAAAAACAACATCGTGACGCCTCCCGTCCGCATGACGTTTCGCGTTGTCGCGTGATACGTCATATGACGTGCTACGTTAGCGAACTCGTACGCTTACCGAGTCGCAAAGCACAGGTTTCTGGAAGCAAACCGGGAGGCCCTGCAAAGCGCGTAACGTAAACACAGCAGGTCATGTGACTTGGTAATAACACTTTTCATTGGTTCATTTCACTTTCGGTTTCCTAATGATGTAAGACTAGGTCATATGATCTAAAATGAACACTTTTCATTGGTTGAGAACTATTTTTTTCCCAAATGGTGAAAATCCCTCCTTCTTTCCTCACTCTGACTTTCATCATTGTGAGAGAAAGACCCTTTGTTACCTGTGAGCAATGGCTTCTTTACTAGCTTCAGCTGGTGCTTCCCCACCACCTCCACCACATCCAAGGAAGAGTGGACCACCTGCTAAAGTTATAATTCAGCAAGAAGAGGAAGAAGAGGAACAGGACGACCTAGATAATCTCCCTATTATGGCCAGAAGATCTGTTGTACCGGAAGTAACGGGACCAGAGGGCAGGGAGATGGTGCCAAATATACAAACGAGATTTCGTGAAGTAAAACAAGTCTGCGTACATTGCAGTGGATTCATTTGCTACGGAGAAAGTAGCATCACTCTGATCAACAGAGCTATTGACAATCATGCTCATGTTTGTCCGAAACTCCCCAAACAATAAATTCTTTTTTTTTGTTTTCTTGCTCCTGTTGAGCCCTTTACAATGAATCGTTTTCGTTGCCCCCTCCGAAAAAAAAACAAAAAAAATATAAAACTGTTCAGAAAAATTCCCAAAAAGTAAAAAAATGTTCAGAAAAATAATAAAAAAAATATAAAACAACAAAAACAATTTAAAAAAAAGTTCTTTTCAGAACTACCTCCCCGTTATTAAAAAATTGGTACAATATTTGCAACTGTGCCAACCTCTATTTCTCTTAGTTCGCTTCCCAGTTCGCTCCCCGGTACGCGAACCGGAAGCGAACCAAAAATTTTTTTTTTTTAAAAAGAACAGTAAGTATAAGGGAAGGAAACAGACAGTTATGTTAAAAGAAAGACAGCTATAGGGGAGTAAACTAGAGATACTATTACCCGTAATCCACTGCTGATGATGTCATATATTACATCATTCATGACATGCTCAGTGACATCATCAGCAGAGGATTGCGGGTAACAGTATCCCTAGTTTATTCCCTATAGCTGTGTTTCTTTTAACATAACTGTCTGTTTCCTTCCCTTATACTTACTGTTCTTTTTAAAAAAAAATTTTTAGATCAGTCAGAAACAGTGAAAGTAATGAAATATAAAAGACTACGTAGAATATGAGCACTGTATGCAACAACTTTGACACTTACAGAAGCCTCACCTTCTCCATGCCTCCTACACAGTTCTACATGTACATCATAAATGCAAACAGAACAGAATTAATTATACATGTTAAATGGTTTATTTTTGCTGTTCTCAGAATGTATCAAATTTCACTAAAACAGTGACTTGAAGGTATTCATCATATAACAGCGGGGGAAAAAAAACACAATCAAAATGATTGTGTTTAAAAAACCCATACAACATTACAAATCAGAATTCAGAACTCCTTAAAGTTAACTTACTTTCCATGACGGCCAAGGATGTCCTATGAACAGCTTACACTCTGTTGTGCTGTTATTACTTTCAACCCGCCACTTTCTGAAAGAAAACCTCCATCGTTTTCAAAAACATGTTACATACAATAAATGACTTCTTGCTCTCTACCACAAGATTCCACAAGGCCAAATCTTGTCAGAGCCATGTATAACTCTTGGATTTCTTGTTAGCCAATCCCGTCTTTTCGCATTTCCGCAACTTTCAGAATTAAAATGTTGAAGATCATTTACACAATCCTGGACTAGTAATATCTTCCCCTTCTTGCTCAATCATGTTCTACATTTCCTATCACACTGATACTGCTTACTATGAAGCAGACTTACACTACCTTTATGACTAGTACAATTATTTAATTCTCTACATCACTTTTAATCACAAAGCAATGTAAAACAGTAGACAGCATTGCAGACTTACATTCCCTCTACTCCATGTTTTGATTGGCTGCTTCAATTAGCTTATAAAAAGAAATAGTTTTTCTGAACTCATTCAAAGTGCACGTATTTCTCAATAACGTCCAGTGTTATGGTAAAAAGTTATGTCTCTGTACTACACTTATCCTCAAGGCCAAATAGTGTAGGAGCCATGAGAACTTCTTGAAATTCCTCAGAGCACATCCCGAGATTCTTTCCCTAAAATTTTGGTTTTAAAAACACCAGGTAAGAGTTTTTAAGGTCATATGGCAATTTTTTTGTGAAAATTAAAACAGAATCATTGCAGAATGACCAGCCATTTCTACACTTTAAATAAGCTGTATAATGTCCTGATGTTATTGAAGGACCATCATGATATATAATTGCTACAGTTACAAAAGTCCTTCCTGATATTGACAACTGTGAAGCCACAAAATTTTTTATTAAAGTTGTCAATTTTGTTCCATCAGGCCTACATCGTTGGAACATTAAAATGACATACTGGCCATATGTTCGTATAAATAATGTGGACATCATTTCAGATTTACATTGCCTACACTCCATATTGTGATCAGCTGCTTTTACTAGCTTATTAAAAGAGACTGATTTACTGTCTGGCAAAGTTAAATATATAAATCTTTCTGAGTCTACACTAGCACTACTTGATACCCTACAGTTCTCGCAGTCATGCTGCCATTGATAAGAAAGCCCAAACAGGTGATCTACATCTACACCTTCAGCATGCAATACATCAAGCATATACATTAAAAACTCCTGACAATCTTGCTGACTATTTTGAGAGAATTGTGTTTGGCCTGAACATCTGTCTAACAGATTTCGAATTTCAGACACACTTTCTATGTTTGTTCTATCAGTGCTACATTTCTCTAACACAGAATTTAACAAACTGCAAAATCTTTGATCAGAATTGACCACAATCTCTTCTTTTACATTTTGTAGAGAAAACAAAACATTAACCATTACATTAGCATAGCAGTTGACACCAGAACTGTTTTCAAATTGAAAACCAACAACATCTTCAACAGAATCCTTTTTGTTTCTGCTTATAATTTCAGGTTCATCGACTTTTCGTCTTTTTGCTACAACCTCCCCAGTATTGGTCACATTTCTTCGTTTCCGGCCTACCACACGTTTCTCAAACAAAGGATACTGAGGCAAATGTGGCGCATACTCTCTTCTCAACCTATTGTATTCCTTAACACAATCTAGATCCGCACAAATGTTTGTGACATCACACTCAATCAAGTACAATCCCGATAAAGTCCTAACTCGTGACAATGCCACATATGCCATACCCTCCTTGAACACAGAACTGCCAATATTCACCAATGCACAGTCTACACTTAAACCTTGCGATTTATGGATTGTCACCGCATATGCCAAGCAAACAGGAAACTGCTTATGACGAACATATAAGTCTTTTACAAGCAAAAATCTAGCAGAACAACAAGCAATTAGCTGTACTTCCTCAATGCCATCAAATTTAATTTTTAAAAATTCAATTCCATCTCTATTTCTGTATTTCACAAAATCAACAACATTACCCATTGATCCATTTACCAGACCTCTTTCAACATGTAAATTCCTTCTTAAAATTATACAGCAGTTCAAGCACACATTCAGAGTCTTTTCAAAACCCGCAGTTTTAGATATACTCTTCTCTAATGAATCCAATTTTGTTTTCAGATTCTCAGACAAAATAATTGTTGATCCCATATGCTCTACTCTGTCAATAGCTTCCAATTTCACAATCTCTTGCTTTTCTAAATGCAACATTTTGTTGTTGAATTTGGCACATTCTGCAAGAGTTGGCATCAAACATATTCCAGATTTTTTCTCAGTAACTTTCTGAAAAATATTCTCAGGCACAACATCTTCGTCTGGATATAAATTTGTCAGTAATCGTGCATGTAAAGCTTCTTTCCCATGCTCGGTCACTTTTCCAATTCTAACATCTTGTAGAATAGTCTTGTAAACTTCATCCTTTGCCTGACGCATATTTTCATGCAGTTCAGCATAATTGAAGTTTAACCATATATTGACGTTGCCAATACTCCCTAAGCACTTCCTGGTATCTTCATGCGTGAGCATTTTGAACACAGGTTGCCCTTTCACTGGTGTCAGCTGCAGAAGATCTCCGAAAACAATGATGTGTTTGCCACCAAATAACACATCATACTCTGTTTTGAGAACTTCTTGCATTCTCAAATGCACAAAGGCAAGCATGACATTGGAAACCATGCTTACTTCGTCAATGATAAGAAGTTTCATTTTCCTCAAGACTCTTGAAACTTCAAAACAAGCATCTCCAGATAGCTTGTGATATTCTAATTTGTTGTCATGCTCCACTGGCAGCATCAGTAAACGATGTAAAGTAATCCCTTTAATGTTATGTGCTGCCAGTCCAGTTGGAGCGGTGACAACACAAGACAGCGATGACTCTGTCCTTTCCTGCAAATAACATGAAATTGCTTTAATAAGGAAACTTTTTCCAGTTCCCGCTTCTCCACTCACGTACAGTCGGACAGGCTTCAACGACGTACATGAGCACTCTTTCTTGTCATGACTTAATCCATGATCAATTTGCATGGTAAGTTCGTCATATATTTTCCTCTGCTCAACGTTGAGTTGTCTTTCCAACTCTTCTAAGTTAACCGCATCCTCCTGAGCATGTGCCATGGCTCTTTCCACTTCATTCATAGCAGTGGCAGCTTCATTTTCGATAAGAGGTCCTCCTAGTGGATCCTGACTCAATGAAGCAGAACTCTGACTGTCCTGAGAACTGTCTCTGGCAATCTCGGCTGCAATCGTTGCTTCCTGCTCAATTTCCACATTCAACATTTCTACATATTTGGGAAAAGCAGGACATTCTATGGTCTCCTTGGCAGCATTGAATGAGTCTTCGTAACAAAGGAAATCTCCAAGCAGTTCCTCTTCTGCACGCCAAGGCTTAAAAAGTTGCAAAAGTGCTAAATAGAAAAACTCCTTTTTTTCACGAGATTCGCCACTCAATTTTCGATGGTTTATCAAGTGGCATTTTCTTTGCTTGACCAGACATCCCTCACTTCCTATTACAGCATACACTCCTTTCTCAGTATCTTCTTTGATGTTCCTCTTGAATATGTAATTTTGCAGAACCTCATACAGACAAACATTCTCGAGGTGACTGCTTCGATTTGGATAATATGTATCCAACATGTTGCTCTTCAAAATGTCGGTACTGTTTGGCTCCTTTTCCGCCAAATACTCAATTTCCCGCACAGGTTTCAGAACTCGATTACGCGTTGCAGCAAGACCAACACTCGCCCAAACGATACTCCTGGACTTGGCATAGAGACTTGCTGAAGACAACCGGTCAGAACATTCGTAAGCTCCGATTTCTCGATGCGACAACATCTTCAGACTGAAACTGTACAACTTCTTGCTGAGGCTCTTTTCATGGGAAATGTCCTCCCACATATTCTTCAATTCTGTCTTCTCTTTTTTGGTGATGTAAGATGTCACATACCGAGCCACAGCCATACAGTTATCAGCCACAAACTGTATATCCATGTTAGCATTCCACATGGACAAAATCACCGGGTTGTAGTCGTTGATGTACTTAGACTCTTCGTTCCTCTTCAAATTGTATGTGTTTTTAGGTGATTTCTTCATCACATTATGTCGCAGCGAAGACATCAAACTGTTCACTCTTCCTTTAGAAATCACCGATCGTGGAAAGCCGAAATGACATTTGGTGTAGAACTTGTCTTTGTTCCGGAATTTACGACGACAGTACTTTCCACATCGATGGCTTTGGAAACGTAGAACTTTTTCTCTTAGGCTTTTTTTCTCCTTTGCGTTTGGAACAGCACACGTAGAATACTGTTCTATGAAACTCATCACTGAGTCGTCTGCATCCGTTCCAAATTTAGGTGCATCCTTGATCCACAGCAACATATGTATATGAGGAGCACCTCTTGCTTGGTACTCCTTCCTCCAGAAGAAATCCAACACCTCTCCAAGAGGTGGATTCTTCTTATTCATGATGAAAGACATCATACCTTCAAATCTATGATTGAAGTACCTACATACATTGACTGGATCCAAAGAGCACAGTTCTCCGGGTGTCTTGAATTCGATGTTTTCTACGTTAGCATTTGCCTCTCGTAGAAATTCAAGTAAGTCTTCCCAGCCATACTCAGCACAGCTCAAAGTGAGGAACCATGTGGGAGTTCCTAAGTTCCTCAGCATACATTTTAAATCACCATGACGACGGTACCAGTACTCATTAGTACCACACTGACACGCCATGAGATTAATCAGGTGAGAATCCAAAATACTGTCTTGGACATTGACTTTATCCATAAAGTCACTTGCCGAGATGTTTTGCATGTGTATACCACTTTTCAAGATGTGGTTCACTGCATATGACAGTCCAGACAGATCGCTTTCAAACAGGAGATGAAACAAATAAGGAATGCATTGTCGAAACCTAGGATCTCCTGCATACAATCGCAAAGTCCGGTATTCAGAAGCAGGAATTTGATGAGGTCGCTCATCATATCTTCCTCCCTGACCTGTTGGAAAAAGCTGTGGGAAACACCGAGCTTCCAAACTTTCCTCCCAAACACTAATGGGACTCCCTTTCGCTTGTTTCATTTGAAACAACTCAATAGCATTCCCCATGACTTCCTTGGAATGCAAAGGATGAACACTATAATGTTCATATATTTCTTCACTAGTACAGGGTTCTACTTTCTCAATTTGACCAGCACACAAATCGCTATCCTCTTCCTCACTTACTTCCTCTTCTGCAACATATACATTTTTATAGTATTTATTATATTTTTTCAAATACAATGTTGCCCTTTTGACTTTCCTAACATCTACTAAATCTTGCCATATTTTCTTATTCTTTGTCGGAACCCCATTAACTAAGATAACAAGAGGTTCCTCTTCCACTTTTTCTACTCCAATTGTGTTAATGTTTTTCTTCAAATCTAGAGGCAAATAAACAACTCTTCCCTTTAATCCTCTCTGTAAATCTGATGGAGGCAATTTCCCTGTCTTTGGCTCCATTCTTACAATAGCCTGAAAGGGATGGATACTTTGAATCAAAATAGATTCATAAGTATTTAAATCCTTCAATTCAGAAGGAATCTCAACCAATTCCAGATTATTATGAACTGCTCTAGCAGGCATCTGGTTTTGATTTAATTTGTTACAACAATAAGTACACACACGTTGATCCAATCCCAAATCAAAACAATTTTCTACCATCAAGTATGTTGTAAAATCCTTCCATTCACTATTATTTTCCCTTTCACTTTTTCCATATAAATCCACTAACTTAGTCTGATTCTTATAATAAGTGCGTCGACAACACACACAAGTGAAATTTGGCCTCTCACTTGATTTCACCTCAAACGTCGCAATTTCCCTCTGGAAATTATCTGTACTGGAAACCTGTACACTATCTTCCACATTACTCTCTTCTTCTTGGTCAATTTCAACATTCTCCTCTTTACTTCCAAAGTAACAAAACTCAATTTCTTCACATATATTCTTCACATCTATTTCAGAACCATGCAAAAGAGCAGCGCATAATTGTTTAAGCATAATTGCTGGACTCTTAGCATAATACAACATTCTAACTAATTTCCTCACTTTATTATGATGCACTGCTAGCATCCTGAAATGATGAAAAACACTCTGGCATACTCTCCTGGAAAGACAAGCCAGTGAATGACCATGCAAACCTATCACTTCTCTCACTCTGCAAGGATCTAATTCTTGCAACAACTTCATTTTCTGCTTCAAACTTTTCTTACTAAATGACCGTATAAAATCACAAAGCAAATTGATGGAATCCTGTCGTACACTGCAAATACTACTACACTTCCAGGTGTACACAGGACCCTTAGGACGTCTCCCTAAAACCTCATTACCTAACACCTCTTCTATCTCTGTTCTCACAAGTTTTTCTTTTTCAACTGGACAACCATCTTTCACTTCATAAGCTCGACCACTGGTGTCAACTGCATGCACCAAATCATTATCCTGGAAATAACTCTCCTCATTAAAAAATGCCTCAGAGCTTGAACTATGCATCCATTCTCCAGAAAAAACTTCACAAAAATTACTACGATTAACTATTCTCTTCCATCTACTATTTCTTTTGAAATCATAAATTACCTTGTTTAGCTTCCTAATTCTATTGATTGTCAAAATAAATAACTTACGTTTAATTTCAAATGCCTGATCAATAACTTTCTCAACTATTTTTTTTCTCTTATAAAAAACCACTTTCTGCTGACCTTTCTTAATATTTTTTAACAAATTCCAAATTATCCTGTGGCGGAACATTCGTTTACGAATATCCCTAAACTGTTGTTTCCTTATACTTTCATGCATAGAGTTATCTCTTACTCTAGCAGTAACATTTCTCATTGGCCTTTCCTTACCATTTGAATTCTTTCTCCTTTTCTGGACTGAAACATTTTCTGTAGTAATATTTTTTTTACTACACATATTTCTTATGACTGTTTTTCGACTCTTACCCGGTGCTTTCTTGGTGACTTGACAAATCTTTTTGTTAGAGGACTGCTGCATTATTCCATGGTCCTGCTGTCTTTGACGTTTTGCAGCCTTTCTTACTCTTTCTTTGCTAGGCATCCTAAAATCTTGAAATAATCTGCAGTTGAATCTGTGGTAAAATATAATAAAAAATGGTATTAACCACTATTACCCAACAGTAAATTAATAACAGTCATCAAAAACTTAACACACTACTTAAGTATATAATATACTGAAGCCTATCTCCAATTTTTCACTGAACAGGACTCATCTCTTCTTAACCTTGGATAAACCTCACCTACTCTGTGTCCCCTGCACATAATTAAATGTAAAGGGGCAGATTTATATTAACTAGCACATCCCCAGGGATGCACCAGTTATCGTGCACCGCTGCTCTGCCACCCACGGTGTGCCGCATTTACAATCAGATAGGACAAAGCTACATCAAAACCCTGCGCCTGCTTGAAGCAGGCATAGATCTTGACGCAGGTAGGCTGAAAGCTAAAGCAACAACTAAGTGTCGTGTGCAGAAGTTACAAAAAAGGAAAAATGGCGTTTAAACCAGTAATGAGACCATGCTAACGTAATACAGAGTAAAAATATCCAGGATCTACATCAGTTTGGGGTTCACGAACCTGGCAGGTACAAGGCACTGAGGCTTTCCACCGTGCATGTCTCATCCCAAAACATATGTTGTTTGTGAATGAAACAATTTCCCAGACCAAATGCTTTGGATTGGCTACTTCTAAAAAATTAAACACCCCTACTATCCCGGAGTTAGAGGAATATGATGGTTGGAGTAATTTTACTCGTTGTCTATTAAAGATTTACAGGCCCTACTCCGTAATTCTTCCTTTAACATTTCCAGTATAAATCCAAAAGGTTGACTGCTTTGGCAACGTGCCTTATCCACGGTTTAATAACGCTGCCTTTTGCTTTATATAAGTTTTCAAATTGTATGAAATATATACCAATAGGTCGTTATTAACCTTTAGGTAGTGGTTTTCTTCATGAAGTCTGGTCGCGTCCATACACATACAGATTTTCAAAGATGATCAAGAACTTTATCTGAATGGAGAGGAATGCACTGAGACGCCAGATCATTCACTAATGTGTAGGCACATACAGTTACACGGTTCATGCAACAAACACCGACCAAATATGGCTTGCGTGTTGCAAGACACACCAGTTCCTGCTATCATCCCCACGTTCAAGTTCTTGGAAAATGGTAGTTATTTGATGCTCAATAATGAAGATTGTTCTGGGTTAATTAAAAGTATTCATTTTATCGTAACAGTAAATGAACGGGTTATTTGCTGCAGAAATGTTCTATTTCCTCCCACACATGAACATAGGGAGTTTTCAATCTGGCCACAAATACCAACCTTGGGAGCACATTTCAACGGCATGGCAAGAATAAGAGCTATTTTGTCTCAGAGAGAGGTGGCCTTGAGTTCGGCCCGTGAAACTTTCGTGCTTCACACAGCGAACACCCGTACAGAGGTGCAGACCCTTTTAAATACAGATTCGCCTTTCCATTTCAGCAAGATGGTTCGGACTATCTCTAACGCGTCCTCCACAAAGGGCCTGGCGCACTTTTTTAAAGTTGTTACCAGTGGTCTCGTGACTTCATTTGAGAAAATCTTTGGAGTCATCCCTGCTTTCTTACATTCTATTTTTTCCACTCTGCTTCGTGGATTCCCATTTTTACTTGCATTACCAGCGGACGCTCTTGTGCTTTTTTACATTTTTAAATATGGATGTCCCTCCTGTGCAAGCTCCCGCCCTGCAGCTGCTGACACTGTTCCGCAATCGCATGCTAGAATATTATGGCACAATGCCGTTGGCGATATTAAGCACGGCATATGGATTATCTTTTCTATGCTGATGTGA
Source organism: Lissotriton helveticus (assembly GCF_964261635.1). Lineage (NCBI taxonomy): Eukaryota > Metazoa > Chordata > Amphibia > Caudata > Salamandridae > Lissotriton > Lissotriton helveticus. The sequence goes on along the minus strand of NC_136069.1, from coordinate 992,969,094 downwards.
TTCCTTCAAATCTAAGACACTAAAGTATCGGCACGCCCTAAACCAACACAAAGAGACCTTCTTAGCAAATAATATATTATGTGTATTAGGGAGGGTGAGATATAAGCAGCCGCGGGCCGTGGAGGGAGTTACGGTGGGGCAGGGATGCGGAGAGGGGGAGGGGCAGGGTGGAGCCCTCTCCACCCTGCCCCTCCCCCTCCCCGCCTCCCTGCCCCACCGTAACTCCCTCCACGGCCCGCGGCTGCTTATAAGTGTTGCTAACTCTTATTCATTTACAGCATGTTAACATACTGTCACCATTCGCTTTTTATGTACTATTGACTATGCTGGTAATTTTGCTACTGATAATATGTGTACTTGTATAATCTAAGATACTACGCCTGAGAAGACGGCATTAGTAAATAAACATTTCAAATACACATGTGTTCTTCTTAACTCCATGTTCTCGTTTCTAAGAAATATATAACGACCGACTGTTCATGAGTTCCACGTATCCTGAGGTACTATAAGTTCATATTCTGGATTGTCTAAACATTGAGAGTTTGTTATATCCAATGTGACACTGTACCTAGCTTGCTAAGGGGTTTTGATTACTAAGGTGAGTTTTGGGACACCCTAATTCGCCGAGGTTCCAATCCTCTGTCCACAGTTCTGTGTCAGAACAGAAACCCTGCGACAGGGGCACCCCTCAACCTTACTGGAGCTTCATCACACTTGCGATACAACTCCATCAATGCGCCAACTTTACGGCACAAATACGTCACGCATCTGTGCTGTTTTTGCCCCATGATGCGCCGCATTGTAAATGCAGCACACCATAGGTGACGGAACAGCGGCACAGAATGACTAACACATCCCTGGTGATGCGCCAGTCATCATAAATCTATCCCTATGCTTCTTATCTTGTTAGAGATAAACCGCCATATGCATCATCAAAGTTTTTTGCATTTCCTAAATAGCGAACTTTAAGGAATAAATAGCGATTCTTTACCATTCCTAGTTTGCGATGACCTATTTGCTAATTACAAATTACCCATTCATTTCCATGCAGCAGGAGGCCCATAGGAATGAAGGTGCAATTTGCGATTAGCAATTACCTCATCGCAAATTACGAATTTTTCCGACGGTGCAGGGGTGTCTCAAGAACACCCTGCTGCACCCCTGAAAAAGAAATTTGGGGTCATATGGCGCACATAAATTTTGAAAACATTCCTTTACCTCAAAAACGATTTTCAACTCATAATTTGAAAACACTGCACATGGGGAAATGACTTAAAATGTCCTTAAGACACATAAAAGCATTTTTTGATTGCCTTTGCAGCATGTTTCAGTCACCTTTAACATGCCTATGTAACGGAAACATTCAAAATCTAAATTTGCCATGCACAGTTGGGAGCATATTTACAAGCAATTTGCTCCACAGACAAACTTCTTACATTGAAATGGGAAAAATAACATCAGAGACTCTCAATTACCTTATAAAGAAGCAGACACCATTATGTCCTTCTCATCAATCTTAAAACCATTGCTTTTTCTCAAAAACGATTTACAAGTCATAATTTGAAAACACTCCACAGCTCCTATGCACATAAAAGCCCTGTCAGTACTAATACTTCACATTTTCTCCAATTACAATTTCTCAAAGAAACAAAATCTATTTGTGAAACACTTGAGACAAAGCAACATTTGAAAAACACAACTTTCTTCATATTTTTCTCCTTAAAGCACACTATTTTCTATCTAAATTAAAGAAATCTTTTCTCACCTTAGCAAATACTTTGAGTTTCAAAACAGTCTCAGAAACACACCAATTTGTCTTCAGCAGAGCAAAAGGTATGCACTCCAGAGTCTGCAGCTATCAAAAGCACAGAAATGCTGTAATTCCTCACACATATCTCTCATGTCACCCAATCAAAACCCTTCCCTCACTTTTTTTCAAAGCAAAACCCTTCCCCCCTCTGCCCCCTCTCTGCTTTTTCTGCATAGCAACCACCTCTTGCAAGACCTCTCACACAACAATGTTGCAATTGAACTCTGAACTCTCAGTGCACCTGCATATCCAGAGCATTCTTTCATTTAATGATTTTTTCTTCGCCACTCAAAATACATCTTTCAACGAACTCATCCATGCACACTAACTTTCTGTTTTCAGCAATCAAAATCCACCAATCACTCTTACTGCTTCATTAACACAGAAACTCCTCAGTTTTTTTCATTTTACACTCTCATTTTTTCAACTGCCATTTCATTGCCACACTTCATCTGACTGCAGCAGAACCTTCTCTCACCATGTTTTCTGTCTGGATTGTTGGACATAGTTACATATATTGGGCTCAAAGGTACGCTGAAAACAGGAATTTACCTAACCTCAATTTACAAGATGTGGAAATTAAGTGGTTTGGCCACAGAGGATTAAAATGTCACCAATTGATACCATTGGTGAAAACCTTTATGCATTTGCCAAAACCTGACCTGTTAATTGTGCACTGTGGAGGTAATGATTTGGGCACTTTGACTGGGGTAGGTCTGGAAATGCTTTTAAAGGACACCTTTGAGCAATTGATGGCACTTTTTCCTCAGACTGCCTTGGTATATTCAAATATATGCCAAAGACAGAAATGGAGGTGGTCGAACCAATTTTGTCCACAAATTGAGAAATCGAGGAAGCATGTAAACAAATCTGTTTCAGCTTACATGAGAGACCATGGAATGGGCTCCCTGTACAACAATAACTTGCGTTACTACATGCAAGATATCTACAGAGGAGATGGAGTTCACTTCTCAGATGAGGGCAACAGAGTTTTCACTCTGAATTTAAGACTGTGCATTGGTACCTACTTATAAGTACCTAAATGTACCATAAACCCAAAAGCTCTTCTCAGAGCTACCCTACATCTGATCACTCCCAATTATTATTTTACTCTAACTTTTGTCACTAATTTTCAAGAAAGTACGCTCCCCAGAACGCTTCCCGGTTCGCGAACCGGGCGCACTCCACGCAAAAAAACTAAAAAAACAGTATATTTTTTTTTGCCCTGCGAGACCCTTTCAAAGCCTCCACATCAAACCTAGGGGGTCAGGGACGATCTACTATGCCCCCTTATGGTCATTTGCCCCTTCGCTTTGGCCTCCTCTTGTATCTCGATCCTACCGAGAGACAAGATGGCGGCCGCTACGGACTGTTTGGAATGTTTACAGACGCCGAAAAACCAATCAGCTTCGCAAACCTCCGTAACGCGAAAAGTACGCGAAGCGGAGCGCTGTTACAGATATATATCTTTTTTTGAACGTTAATTTCTCAAAATCCACTGGAGCACATATATTGAGACCTAGCAAAGGCACATCGGGCTACCAGTCCCTACAATTTTGCCAAGTTTCGTGCAAATCCATTCAGCCGTTCGATTATTATTATTTTATTTTTTTTTGCCCCGCGGGGCCCTTTTAAAACCTCCACATCAAACGTAGGGGGTCAGCGAGGATCTACTATTCCCCCTTATGGTCATTTGCCCCTTCGCTTTGGCCTCCTCTTGTCTCTCGATCCTACCGAGAGACAAGATGGCGGCCGCTACGGACTGTTTGGAATGTTGACAGACGCCGGAGAACCAATCAGCTTCGCTTCACAAAGCTCCGTTGCGCGAAAAGTACGCGTCCTGGGACGCTGCCCGGTCCGCTGTTACAGATATATATCTTTTTTTAAACGTTAATTTCTCAAAATCCACTGGAGCACATATATTGAGACCTACAAAAGGCACATCGGGCTACCAGTCCCTACAATTTTGCCAAGTTTCGTGCAAATCCATTCAGCCGTTCGGGCTAAAAGTGAGGCCAACCGCCCTTTTGGAGATATTCGCGCTAAGCGCGAATATCTCCAAAAAGTAACACCTGCCCTGAGCAGTTCTCAGCCATGTTATCCAATGGGAGGTGGATAACATGGCTAAGAGCATTAGCTCGGTAATGCATGAATATCGCTGACTTTTCAGCGATATTAATGCATTGCGGCCGTTTTTTATCGCATTTGCGATAAGCCTTGATAATAGCAAGGTTTATCTGCGATAATTTCTGACGATGCTTAGCGGTAAAAAATTCGTTGCTAAGCATCGTTAGGGATAAATATCGCTTAACTTTGGTAATATGCCCCAACGTCTGTTAACGTTCGATTCGAAGGAAATCAGGAAGTGTTGAAAAACATTGTCTGCGCCATCTTGCCTTTTTTCAAATGCCACACTTTTGTCGTGCACGGCAGCCATTTTAGATGACTTGACCAGACCCACTCTCTGCACGCTGTCGATCCTTAGCATGGCTCTCCACCCTCGCAAGCATCTCCCCCAGGCACTGGTCACCCCCTCTCTCTGTCTTATGCATGGGCAATAAACCTCCCCCCATCTGCGCTGCTCTTCCCTGAGAATCACACCCTGTGCCCGCCCGACACCTCCCTTTCGCCCTATTCACTACCGCACCCTCTGACACTCCTCTTCCTCTGTGTCCGATTGTCCAGGCCGGTCCCAGGCTATCAGCTAGCCCTGCAGATGTAGTTTATGGCCCCAGCTGTGAAGAATTACCCCTCTTCAAAGGAGTTATAGTAGATCAAGGCCCACACCCGATGAGATCCGTCACACCACACGCGTTCCTACTATCTGAAAACCATATATTGTGATTGGGGAGGGGACCGAGCCTGAAGCGGAAGATTCCAGGGATGACTCTTTGTACATCAAAGTTTTTACAATTATGTGTCACATTAAAAATATATAGCACTCCAACAAAGTAGTAGGATTATAAAACTTTAATAACTTATAAATATATACAACAAAACAAAAACAGTAAAAACATTTAAACATTTTTAGGGAAAAAGAAGGAAGTAGCGGTCGGTTGTGCGAATAGTCCCAAGGCAGCACAATGTCCAGATTTCTGGACGGCACCCAGGTGATGTTGCCTGGGTGCCGCACTGATTTCGGTATCCGGCGTGGGGCGTCGCGGGGGGTGGGTCATCAGTAGCGGTCTGTTGTGCGAATAGTTCCAAGGCAGCAGAACGATGGCACCAAGGTGATGTCCAGTAAGTTGCCGCCCTCCGAATAACGGCGTGGGGCGCCCCGGGGGGGGGGGGCGTTAATGGGCCTCCCCAGGTGGAGCCTCGTCTGCTGTAGTGGGGCGCCCATTTACCGTTTCAGTTGCCATTCCGTCCGCTTTTGGTCCACTGTGTCAAAATCCGCAATTCAGCTGAGTTGCGCCCACTCTTGCGGTGCAGCGATAGGCGGCTGTCACAGGACTCTCAAAATGGCGGCAGGCTCTTTCCTTTTTGGGCCTGGTCCACTGAAATGGCCCTGGGACACCTTGGAAATCGGACGCTTGTCTGCTAGGTCTTGGACCCCATTCTCGAAAGCGTCCCCTCCGCCTTGAGGATTCTACAAAAGTCTTGGGGGCCCCCGACTCCTGTAGGCTTCCGGTGGGGAGCGGCTGCCATGATTGCTCGCGGAATGACCATGACGGAGCCACGAGATGGTGGTGCTTTCATGCTGACGCCAGCTTCAGTCTGAAACATCCAGAAACAAGGTGGGGCTTTCATCGTTTGGGAAAAAAAAATAGTTTTCATCCAATGAAAAGTGTTATTTTTAGGTCATATGATCAAGCCTTCCATCATTAGGAAACCAAAAGTAAAATGAACCAATGAAAAGTTTTATAAACAAGTCACATGACCTGTTATGCGGCATAGGGTATAAAAAGCGTAGAAAATCCGTTGGCACGTGAGGCGGCGTCAGTAGCGGACCGATGTGCGAATAGGCCGAAGGCAGCACAACGCGCCAAGATCCGGATGGCACCGAGGTGGTGTCCAGCAAGTTGTCGCACTGGTGTGGCCATCCTACAATGCTGAAAGTCGGCGTGGGGCGCCCCGTTGGCCTGTGAGATGGCGGCAGTAGCGGACCGATGTGCGAATGGGGCCAAAGGCAGCGCAACAATATTTTCTGAATAGAAGACACCACAAGGCGCTGAGATGCCAAGATCCGGATGGCACCGAGGTGGTGTCCAGCAAGTTGTCGCACTGGTGTGGCCATCCTACAATGCTGAAAGTCGGCGTGGGGCGCCCCGTTGGCCTGTGAGATGGCGGCAGTAGCGGACCGATGTGCGAATGGGGCCAAAGGCAGCGCAACAATATTTTCTGAATAGAAGACACCACAAGGCGCTGAGATGCCAAGATCCGGATGGCACCGAGGTGGTGTCTAGTAAGTTGCACTGGTGTGGCCATCCTACAATGCTGAAAGTCGGCGTGGGGCGCCCCGTTGGCCTGTGAGATGGCGTCAGTAGCGGACCGATGTGCGAATAGGCCGAAGGCAGCACAACGCGCCAAGATCCGGATGGCACCGAGGTGGTGTCTAGTAAGTTGCACTGGTGTGGCCATCCTACAATGCTGAAAGTCGACGTGGGGCGCCCCGTTGGCCTGTGAGATGGCGTCAGTAGCGGACCGATGTGCGAATAGGCCGAAGGCAGCACAACGCGCCAAGATCCGGATGGCACCGAGGTGGTGTCCAGCAAGTTGTCGCACTGGTGTGGCCATCCTACAATGCTGAAAGTCGGCGTGGGGCGCCCCGTTGGCCTGTGAGATGGCGGCAGTAGCGGACCGATGTGCGAATAGGCCGAAGGCAGCACAACGCGCCAAGATCCGGATGGCACCGAGGTGGTGTCTAGTAAGTTGCACTGGTGTGGCCATCCTACAATGCTGAAAGTCGGCGTGGGGCGCCCCGTTGGCCTGTGAGATGGCGTCAGTAGCGGACCGATGTGCGAATAGGCCGAAGGCAGCACAACGCGCCAAGATCCGGATGGCACCGAGGTGGTGTCTAGTAAGTTGCACTGGTGTGGCCATCCTACAATGCTGAAAGTCGGCGTGGGGCGCCCCGTTGGCCTGTGAGATGGCGTCAGTAGCGGACCAATGTGCGAATAGGCCGAAGGCAGCACAACGCGCCAAGATCCGGATGGCACCGAGGTGGTGTCCAGCAAGTTGTCGCACTGGTGTGGCCATCCTACAATGCTGAAAGTCGGCGTGGGGCGCCCCGTTGGCCTGTGAGATGGCGGCAGTAGCGGACCGATGTGCGAATGGGGCCAAAGGCAGCGCAACAATATTTTCTGAATAGAAGACACCACAAGGCGCTGAGATGCCAAGATCCGGATGGCACCGAGGTGGTGTCTAGTAAGTTGCACTGGTGTGGCCATCCTACAATGCTGAAAGTCGGCGTGGGGCGCCCCGTTGGCCTGTGAGATGGCGTCAGTAGCGGACCGATGTGCGAATGGGGCCAAAGGCAGCGCAACAATATTTTCTGAATAGAAGACACCACAAGGCGCTAAGATGCCAAGATCCGGATGGCACCGAGGTGGTGTCTAGTAAGTTGTCGCACTGGTGTGGCCATCCTACAATGCTGAAAGTCGGCGTGGGGTGCCCCGTTGGCCTGTGAGATGGTGTCAGTAGCGGACCGATGTGCGAATGGGGCCAAAGGCAGCGCAACAATATTTTCGGAATAGAAGACACCACAAGGCGCTGAGATTCGGTTAGCACCGAGGTGGTGTCTAGCAAGCTATGCAGCTGAGTTGCGCGCGCACTTGCGGCGAATAGGTCGAAGGCAGCACAACAATGTTTTCTGAATAGAAGACACCACAAGGCGCTGAGATTCGGTAGGCACCGAGGTGGTGTCTAGCAAGTTGCCGTACTGGTGTGGCCATCCTACAATCCTGCTCCGAATAACGGCGTGGGGTGCCCGAAGGGGAGGGGGGGGGAAGTCGGCGTGAACGGGCCTTTCTAGGTGGAGGCTCGTCTGCTGTACTGGGGCGCCCCTTTACCGTTTCAGTTGCCATTCAGCTGAGTTTCGGCCGCTCTTGATGCTACAGCGACAGGCGGCTGCAAGAGGACTCTCAAAATGGCGGCCTGTTCTTTGGATTTGGGCCTGGTCCAATAAAATGGCCCTGGGACACCTTAGAACTCGGACGCTCGAATTTTTTTTCCTTTCCTCTACATGCAAAAAAAGGTAAATGCCCGGTACGTTACACGCTTCATCTGCCACGATGTACTCTCCAGAGGAACCGAAAAAAAAATATAGTTATGGTAACTATACCATGCATCGTCATATGGAGAGGTGGCACCGATTAATTATAGTGCTGCATAAAAGAGAGATTTGGAGGAGAACCCCCGACCTGCCAGTACATTCATCAAATGACAGCATCAGAGGCAAGGGAAACGGTCCCAAATATTTAGAAGAACTTTGGAAAGATTAAAATGACATGTTTAGATTGTGGCAAATTAATTTCATGTGGACAGATGAGTGTTACTCTAATAAATACAGCATATGAACATCATCATAGTCGATGGTTGGTAGAGACATTTTGACTATATCCTGGACCTGCCCGTCCTCGCCCAAAATGGCGCCGGAATAAATGGGACTCGTAACTCCTTGTTGTGTACTAGTTGCACAACCTTGATATCACGAGATACGTATGCAGTTTTAAAGCACATGGCGGGCGGGGACGAGAATAGATTGAATATTTCGATATCCCTATTGATATTAAGTTCTGATGTGTTATTGATTACTGTACTATTGAAAGTTCGAATTAACGTCACCCATGGTACTTGCCCGCAAATGTATATCTAGATAATTTTATTGTAAGTGGCCCTGTCGTATTTTAATTATAAAATGTACGTCCACCGATTCCGCAACTGTTAGACACTTTAGTTCTTGCAACCTGATGGCCCGCCCGTTACGTTCCTCTACAGTGTAAATGTCTACTCATCATATACGATTACAGTTTGCTCCGTGGCCGGCCCACGTGGTATAGGCCCGTATTTGTATAATGACATTTTCACAATAGAGGTTTTTAAAAGAAAACATGGTAGTAGTATATACATTGGTAAAGTTTTTAATAATAGTCACTGTTTTCGAATCAGTAAAAGGCAAGTGAAATAAAGCAGTCCAATTACATGAAGGGTAAAAGGTATAATACGCAGGAACGCAGTAAAGATAAATGGTCAAGGGCTGTTGTGTTTTCTACTCCTGCAACATAAAGTGATCGATAAGAATCTGATATTCAGGCGTATCGGCGACTAAGACAGCAGGCCGACCCTCTTTTGCTCAACGGCTCCGTCATGGGACGAAGAAACGCCCTTTTTCTCGAAAAAGGAATATATTTTACTTTCAGGACAGTTGTAAATTTTCCGGGAAAGTACATTAGCCTGGAACATTATAACATATATTTAAGAAAAAATAATGTTCGAAAGCATCATTAGAATAAGAAAAGTAAAATGAACCAATGAAAAGTTTTATTAACAAGTCATATGACCTGTTATGCTTACGTTACGCGCTGCGCGTCGCGCCCCGGATCACTTCCGGATGCGCTAACGCGGCGCGTCATATGACGCATTACGCGACAACGCAGGTCTAGAATATAGTCAAAATGTCTCCACCAACCAGCGGTCGGAACACAACCCCTTTCAGCAGGCTAAATAGTTCTGTTAAATGACAACAGAAGGGACAGGCAACAAGAACCATCAGTGAAAGAGGGGAGGGCTAGTTCTTCTCTACCGGGTCACGTTGGGGCGCTACCGGAACTGATCGAATTGGTAGTCTACAGTGTTTCTGGATGTTTCAGACTGAAGCTGGCGTTAGCATGAGAGCACCACCATTTCGTAGCTCCGTCGTGGCCATTCGACGAGCAATAATGCTAGCCGCTCTCCACCAGAAGCCTGCGGGAGTCGGGGGCCCCCAAGACTTTTGTAGAATCTTCAAGGCTGAGGGGACGCTTTCGAGAATGGAGCCCAATCTCTAGCAGACAAGCGTCCGAGTTCCAAGGTGTCGCAGGGCAATTTTAGTGGACCACGCCCAAATCTGAAGAGCCGGCCGCCATTTTGAGAGTCCTGTGGCAGCCGCCTATCGCTGCACCGCAAGAGCGGGAGCAACTCAACTACATGGTGAGCGAGACGCTGTAGTCGAAAGAGCGGTCGGTAAACAGCTGAATAGCGGAAGAGGCACAGTGTAGCAAAAGCGGGCGGAATGTCAACTGAAACGGTAAAGGGGCGCCCCACTACAGCGTGTCTTTAGGTGAAACGGATTGTGGGACAAGGTCAAGAATGGAAGAGTCACCAAAAGGCAAAAAGTTCCGCTTGACCCCGGGAGCCGGCCACCTATGTCGGGGGCGATCTCAGGCCACACCAGGGCAACACGACTTGGGGAGGGGGCCGGAGCCAAGCGCCCCCTCCAAGTCTGCGCCATCACACCGTCCCTCGGGGGCCTCCGTCAAGCGGTTCAGGGTGGCACCGCATCACATTGTTTTCAAATGCAGTCACGTCCTCAAACAGCCCCCACTTACATTGAGAATAGTGAAGCTGTAGCAAGTGCAAATAAGCTTCAGACAGTGTTACAAGCACTCCTCAAAACTTTGAACTATCAGAGTGCATGAGTTTCATGCTCGATCGATTGAGCTAGCCGGATCGGGCAACAAAAAGTATAAAATAGTTATGTAAATAGTTGTTTAATAAAATGTTTTACCCTGTTACTTTGCTGGTGTGTTGTATATATTTGTAATATTTGCATAGAGTTTATCGTTATTTTGGGCGGGGTGGGTGGCGGAGCCGAGCTGTATTGCAGCCATCATGGTGTGGAGTTCAGTTCATCTCAATAGTTTCGTGTTTGTCATGAGGGGTTGTTCCTAATGTTTCTATTTTAGCGAGGTCAAAAAGAGATCCCATTAGTGGCCTACTGATTTTGCTCGATTCCTTTTGTTTTTTTACACGATTTTTCGGTATCTGCAAAGACTAAACAGAGTATTGCGACTCTGTGCTTGTTTGTAAATAGAGAATGAACCAAAGAGAACCAATTCTAAAACAGTAAATGCTTGGATAACAATCAATCAAATGGAGAGAGAAGCAGGCACGACGGATTACAACGGGGGCAAAGGCCTGCGTTAACTACCCTTCACTATCTGCAAAGAGAGAGTACTCCTAATAGAAATGAGGGGGAGGGGGGGGCAGCATTCAAAGCAGATCAGTGTGCATAAACACGAAAATGTTTTTACTTACCACGTACTTGACATTCGACAGCTTATAATATTTGCTATTAAAAAACCATTGAAATTCACTGAAAAAACCATAGGTTAGAGACTATATATAGTTAGGAATTAGCATTTAAAAAACCTTGAAAATTCACTGAAAAAACCATAGGTTATAGACCATATATAGTTAGGGCTTAGCATTTAAAAAACCTTATTTTACTCACACAAAACCATTGAAATTCCATATATAGTTAGTTGCACTAACTATATATCGCGCACCCGCAATCCACTGCTGATGGTGTCACATATTACATCATTCATGACATGGTCAGTGACATCACTGATGACATCACTGATGACATCTCAAATGACATCACTGATGACATCACTGATGACATCTCATTTGACATCAATGATCACATCACTTATGATATCATTCATGTGACAATAAAATGCATCTCCTCACACTTTAATATAACCTCTGTTACACCCAGTGTTAAATACAGAGTATAATTTTTGAAACCATTGACACACCAATACTAGTTACTACATACGCACTCACTGATTCCTACTTCTACACACACATTCACTCATTCACCCATACAATCATTCATACATACAATGACTCATCTTTACAACACTATCATATGCACTCATACACCTATACAGACAATTACACTCTGCCACTCACCCATGGAGTTACTTACACACCTAGTCAGTCCTGTAAAGAATCAATCACACTTCCATTTTCTAATCTATACAGTTAAACATAGAGCACATAACATTTTCAAACATATACTAACACATACTTACTCTCTTATACAATCATTGATACAAGTACACATTGATCTGCACAGAGTCACACACCTCCCAGCCAGCCACACACACACTCAGTCTCCCATACAAATAATTGGGCAACCAATCAATAACCCATATAGTTACTAGTTTTTGCCCCGCGGAGCCCTTTTAAAGCCTCCACATCAAACCTAGGGGGTCAGGGAGGATCTACTATGCCCCCTTATGATCATTTGCCCCTTCGCTTTGGCCTCCTCTTGTCTCTCGATCCTACCGAGATTCAAGATGGCGGCCGCTCCGTACTGTTTGGAATGTTTACAGACACCGGAGAGCCAATCAGCTTCGCTTCGCAAAGCTCCGTAAGGCGAAAAGTACGCGAAACGGAGCGCTACCCGGGACGCTGTCACAGATATATATCTTTTTTTAAACGTGAATTTCTCAAAATCCACTGGAGCACATATATTGAGACCCAGCAAAGGCACATCGGGCTACCGGTCCCTACAATTTTGCCAAGTTTCATGCAAATCCATTCAGCCGTTCGATTTTTAAAAAAAAAAAAATTTTGCCCCACGGGGCCCTTTTAAAACCTCCACATCAAACCTAGGGGGTCAGGGAGGATCTACTATGCCCCCTTATGGTCATTTGCCCCTTCGCTTTGGCCTCCTCTTGTCTCTCGATCCTACCGAGAGACAAGATGGCGGCCGCTACGGACTGTTTGGAATGTTTACAGACACCGGAGAGCCAATCAGCTTCGCTTCGCAAAGCTCCGTAACGCGAAAAGTACGCGAAACGGAGCGCTACCCGGGACGCTGTCACAGATATATATCTTTTTTTGAACGTTAATTTCTCAAAATCCACTGGAGCACATATATTGAGACCTAGCAAAGGCACAGTGGGCTACCAGTCCCTACAATTTTGCCAAGTTTCGTGCAAATCCATTCAGCCGTTCGGGCTAAAAGTGAGGGCAACCGCCCTATGGAAATTAACATGGGAAAAACGCGTTTTGGGACCCCCCTTTTTTCTCGGCCCCCCTTGACGAACCCCCCCCAAATTTTCAGGGGCTGCTCAGAAACAAAATGTTCAATTTTCCTGAAAATTTCAGCCAACTCCGTCCACAAACGCCAAAGTTATTAGACATAGAATTTTCAAAAATCCCATAGAGAAAAAATCCTAACTATATCTACCTACTGGCGACCGCCAGTAGGTAATATATATATATATATATATATATATATATATATATATATATATATATATATATATATATATATATATATATATATATATATATTACCTACTGGAGGTCGCCAGTAGGTAGATATAGTTAGGACCTAGTTTCCATAGGAAATCCACAACATTCTATTGGGAATAATTTTGGCGCCGGTTGATGAATCTTCGTGAATTTCTCAAAGAAGATGGCCCACTCCGCTTCGCTCCTTCCCTGAAAGTTTTGGGAGGATTTGTCAAGTGGGGGCTGAGAAAAAAGGGGGGTCCCAAAATGTGTTTTCCCTATGTTATTTTCCATAGGACGTTTAGCCCGAACGGCTGAATGGATTTAGAAGAAATTTGGCAAAATGGTAGAATCTGATTCGCAGATCACGCTTTTACAAGGACCCCAAGGCCCAAAAATGTTTTCTCCATTAACTGTGAATTGGTGAATATCCCTTTAAATTTTAAAAGTGGAAGTACTGCCCATGTGACTATCACACTATTTATGTCACTTCCTCCTTCTTTACATGACATGTGATCAAGCCTCGGCTGAGGCGAAACGCGTCATGGCGACTGGTGGGCGTTTATATGCACAATAAACTCACTGGAACGAGAATCACCGAGTTTGTGGCTTTTTTCAAATTCTCGTCGAGCAGCGAAAGCGGATGCCAAGCTGGGCTTCGAGACTAATGGAAATGTTGGTACCCGGAGGCTTCTAGGGTACGGAAAAAGCCCCTCCTCAAACTGTGGCGAGAAGCGGCAGGAAGCAGAGGTTCCTGTGTAGGAGCCGGATTTTTGACTCCGGAAGTGGAGGAAGCCGCGAGAAGCCCCTGCGAGACGAAGCATACGAGGACCCTAGCTGAAGGAGCTGAGATATCAAAGAAAAACGGAGGTATTTCGGCATCCGGGCCGGGGGTTCTTTCTGCTTGAGAAACGCGCAGTGAGGAGTGTGTACGGACTTTGTTGCTTTGCGGGAGAGTTCTCCTGTAGCGGAGTTCGTCTCGTTTTTCAGGAAAAACAATTACGCCATATTCTACCATGTCTGCCACCGTGTTAAGAAGTAGGGAGCAGGCTGCCTTATCGGTTTTTGTCCCCCCGGCTGGGGGGGCAGCTGCTCCGACTTTGTCGAGTGAGAATGCAAGCTCTACCACACCCAATGTACGGGACTTGTTTCGTAAGTTGGAGAAATTTATGAAAAAAGAAATGTCTAAATGGTGGGAGAACAAATCATTGTCTATGTACCTGGAGGTTGGCCGCGTACCGCGTGGTTTAAGGATTACACTTGCACCGAGCTACGATAATCCCGATCCATTAATGCTGGAGAAATGGGCGGTGACTAATTTAGAATGCTCAGCGAAATTAATGGTGATTCTTGTGGAGTTTGCGGAGAGCGACCGAGCGAAGTTACAAAAAGAAGTTGAGCTTGTAGAGGCAGAACTAGCCGCACTAGGAGAAAGTGATGCGGTAATGAAAAAAATGAGAGAAGAAATGGACTCTCGACTTGCTAAAGAGGAAGAAATAATAAAAAAACGCAAAGCGTTCAAATTTGAAAGAGATCGATTGGATTATCTCAATGGCCATATCTTCACTTTTGCCCGCAAATTTGAAAATAAGGGAAGTCACTCAGTAACGGGGAGTGCTGGGAATGCTTCAAATAACAATGCAAGCACTAACTCTTCCGTCAGTTTGAGCTCTACTGAGGGGAACGATTCTGATGGGGGTCAACAAAATACTCCGTTGGGGTTTACCGCACTAACGCCTGCACAGGAGGTTCAGCGCCTGTGCGAGGCAAGAAGAGAGACTTTACGCCCGAGAGTGAAATTCACTCAAGCAGGACAAGGGCGAACCGCAAGCGGGCAGAGCGGAGACGAAGCCACAAAAAGAGGTGGGGGTGTGAACAGAAAACAGAATCAAAGGAAATGGGCGAACAAGAAACGGGGCAACCAGTCGGGTCCCCTTCAATAATTAATTTAACGGACATCGCCCTAACCCCCAAGGAAACTAAGATTTTGAGTCTAGGTTTGTCCTTTTGTCCACCACGAGCATTTGACTATGCAGAAACTCGCATGGACACCTATAGATTCATAAGGAAACTAAAGTTAACCAAGTTTCATCGGCTTAGACCAAGCAAAGCCAAGAAATTGACCTCTTTGGAATCTAATGTTAATCCTATATCTCTATCAGCAGGAGATGCTCCCTCCTTTGAGGATATTTGGGAATTACAAAACGAGCAGAATGAACTTTTACCTGAAATACCCTCCCTCACGCCGAATTTGAATACTGGACGTGAAGTAGCAAGAACGTCTTTCAAGCCCAAATCAACTTTTAATCCAATCTCTGTCCATGACAATCTGGACATCTACCAAGAACTTATAGTGGAAGACCTAAAAAAACTGTACATCAGTACAAATAGGAAAAGCCGAGCCATTGCAAGGCAGAATCAATGTTATAACTCTCTAATCAAGAAATTGCGAACCAACGAAGGTCTGGTGGTAAAACAAGCGGACAAGGGTGGTAATATCGTCCTTTGGGGACGTGAGCAATATTTAACAGAAGCAGACAAACAACTGAGTGATACATCCTGCTACCGCAAAACCAACATTACCGTGATTAGAGCAGCCTGGAATGAACTCAATGGTAAACTGATCGGCTGGCGGAGTAGTGGGCTGATCACATTGGATGAACTTAAATTTCTTAAAAAGGAGTTTCCTGTGATACCCACGTTTTACCTTCTGCCGAAGGTCCACAAGGATCCCCAGGTCCCACCAGGTAGGCCGATAATCTCGGCGATTGGGAGCGCAACAGAAAACCTCTCAAGGTACATTGACTATTTTTTACAGGAGTGGGTAAAGGGTCTAGACTCTTACATAAGAGATACGACTGACTTTTTGTGCAAATTGTCTAAACTGGAGTGGAAAGAAGACGACATATTAATGACACTGGATATATGCTCTCTCTATACCTCTATAAGACATATGGATGGCATGAAGGCAGTTCAATTTTTCCTTGATAAACGCCCTATGCATGACATTGAACACAACAGAATGCTCATGGGGATGTTACAAATTTGTTTGCAGCAAAATTTCTTTTCCTTTGGTGGCCAAGCCTATCAACAGCTTAGGGGGGTTGCCATGGGGTCTTGCTTCTCCCCCAGCTTTGCGTGTCTTCACATGGGGCTGTGGGAGGAGCAGACCCTTATGGGACAGCACAGGACTATCGTTGAACAAAACATTGTACTATACCTCAGATATATAGATGATTTATTTTTTGTCTGGAGGGGTTCAATGGACAGTGCTGTAGAATTTGTTGCTAAGCTTAATACTAATGATGTGAATTTACAATTTACATCGTCAATTAGTGATGTTTCAGTGCAGTTTCTGGATGTAGAAGTCTACATTGACAGAATGAACAACAAATTGGAGACGAGACTGCATAGGAAAATTACTGCCGGCAACACATTGTTGCATGCTTCAAGTAGCCATCCTCAACATTTAATACGCAGTATCCCATATGGAGAGATGCTGCGCATTAAACGTATCTGCAGTACTGAGTCTGAATGCAGATTAGCCCAAGAACAGTGTAGATCACGCTTTTTGGAAAGAGGGTATAGCAAAAAGTTGGTGGAAGTTGCGATATCCAAAACTAACAAATCCACTCGAGAGCAACTCTTAGGAATTCATCCAGTGAGTGACGATGAGCTAGCTGAAAGTCAGCCTATATTGAAGGAGAAAGTACAGTGTCGAGCCATTGTTACGTATAG
This sequence comes from Lissotriton helveticus, assembly GCF_964261635.1. Taxonomy (NCBI): domain Eukaryota; kingdom Metazoa; phylum Chordata; class Amphibia; order Caudata; family Salamandridae; genus Lissotriton; species Lissotriton helveticus. The sequence continues at coordinate 992,952,311 of NC_136069.1, read as the reverse complement.
TCAACAACATAATGAAATACGTAAGATCTTCTCACGAAATTGGAATTTGGTCCGTGGTGATCCCATAATAGGAGATCTGGTAAAGAGCAAACCTGATATCACTTTTAGGAAATCTCCATCATTAGGCAATGCCATTGTTAGCAGTACCATGGACGTTCCCAAAAAATGGTGGGAACGCATCACTGGATTTAAGAAATGCCAGAGCTGCAAAGCATGCAAGCATGGCATAAATAAGACCCATTTTATTAGTCCTTTTTGTGACACCCCTGTTGCCATTAGACACAAGTTGGGATGCAAGACCGAATATGTCGTTTACGTATTGGTCTGTCCTTGTGGCCTACAATATGTGGGGAGTACTCGTCTCCCGGCCCACAAGCGCATCCTTCAACACTTACGAGCAATCATTGGGAAAGATCAGGCATACCCCGTGGCTAGACACTTTGAGAAACATCATCAAAGTAATGCAGATCTATTAAAGTACTATTTGGTTGATACCGTATTACCATTAAAGAGGGGTGGTGATAGAGATGGGAAACTTCGTCTCTTAGAAACGCGCTACATCCTCGAACTAAATAGTAAACAGCCTGGGGGATTGAACCATAGTGAGGACCTTTACACATGCCTTGGATGATCTATGGTTCTTTTTAAGAATTTACTTGCAGAACACTTGCTGTCGTTAGAGCTAAATGAGAAAATATATGTAAATTTGTATATAAGGCAGCCTCTATATATTTGTATATCTATTTTTTAATAATAGATATAATTTTAATGCACTGTCACTTTATCATAAATTGAATGACCCCCGAGGAAGCACATAGTAGAGAATGGGTATGAATATGAATTTCATATGAGGTAATGGAGAATTGAGTTTTGGTTCTGGTCCAATGATGATATTGTTCTGATAATGAATTTTGACTATAAAGGGTTGGACATTTAAAACATATGGAATGAAGGTTAATTTTATATTTACTGACCTTAATATGCCAAGGGTATGCATACTCACACAAAGATTAACAAAGGGCCTGTTTCAGTCTGTCTTTTGAGGCATAATAGAGTCAATGTGATATCTGTAAATAGGGTGTAAATATATGAAATTAGGATATGAATTTATACATGTTTTCAAAGAAACAGAATTTTCTTTTCTTTGGTTTTTTGTATTGAATATTCTTATTGGGTTTTTTCCCTTTTATATATTTTTATATATATGCCTTCTTACCCTGAACAATATCTTTGATAAATGATACAAAATGGATATATATGATGATGTAATGTATCGATATGGACACTGCATTTCTTGAACCAAAAAATGATAAGAGCACTATGCTCTGTATTTTGTTTTCTCCATTAACTGTGAATTGGTGAATATCCCTTTAAATTTTAAAAGTGGAAGTACTGCCCATGTGACTATCACACTATTTATGTCACTTCCTCCTTCTTTACATGACATGTGATCAAGCCTCGGCTGAGGCGAAACGCGTCATGGCGACTGGTGGGCGTTTATATGCACAATAAACTCACTGGAACGAGAATCACCGAGTTTGTGGCTTTTTTCAAATTCTCGTCGAGCAGCGAAAGCGGATGCCAAGCTGGGCTTCGAGACTAATGGAAATATATATATATATATATATATATATATATATATATATATATATATTACCTACTGGAGGTCGCCAGTAGGTAGATATAGTTAGGACCTAGTTTCCATAGGAAATCCACAACATTCTATTGGGAATAATTTTGGCGCCGGTTGATGAATCTTCGTGAATTTCTCAAAGAAGATGGCCCACTCCGCTTCGCTCCTTCCCTGAAAGTTTTGGGAGGATTTGTCAAGTGGGGGCTGAGAAAAAAGGGGGGTCCCAAAATGTGTTTTCCCTATGTTATTTTCCATAGGACGTTTAGCCCGAACGGCTGAATGGATTTAGAAGAAATTTGGCAAAATGGTAGAATCTGATTCGCAGATCACGCTTTTACAAGGACCCCAAGGCCCAAAAATGTTTTTTAAAAAGACTGGTCTGTTTTTTTTCAAATTACCCCCCGGGGGGACCAAATCGCGGGGGCATAGTGATAAAGAAGTGTGGGGGGGTCCCAATCCCCCCCTCACACTGACCCGGGGACCGCCGTCCCCCGGGGCAATGCAACGCAGCCCCTTGGCACATACTGGAGGCTCCCGGTGGGCTAGTTGGCCCCCAGGGGCCCCCAGTATGCAAGGGGTATTAGTTCCACCTCTGCAAACGCACCAGGGGGCTGCGTTGCATAGAGGTGTAAAAAGGGGCATAGCCTCATTACACCTCTCTGCAATGCAGCCCCCTGGCGCATACTGGAGGTTCCAGGTGGGCTAGTTGGCCCCCAAGGACCCCCAGTATGTAAGGGGAATTAGTTCCCCCTCTGCAAATGCGCCCGGGGGCTGCGCTGCAGAGAGGTGTAAAAAAGGGTGTGGCCTCATTACACCTCTCTGCAATGTAGCCCCCTGGGGAATACTGGATGTTCCTGGAGGGCTAGTTGGCCCCCAGGGACCCCCAGTATGCAAGGGGAATTAGTTCCCCCTCTGCAAACGCGTCAGGGGGCTGCTTTGCAGAGAGGTGTAAAAACATTTTTTTTTCAATTTATATTAAAAATATGTAATGTAATTTGAAAAATAAAATATCTAAAAATAAATAATTTAAAATAATGTAGTAAATCAGTATAAAAATATAAAAATTAATACATTTAAAGATTATCATTTACAAAACCATTGAAATTCACTGAAAAAAACATAGGTTTCAGCCACGTTATAGTTAGGAATTACCATTTAAAAAACCTTTGACATTCCCCCGTTATAGTTAGTTGTACTCACTATAACTCGCGCGCCCGCAATCCACTGCTGATGATGTCACATATTACATCATTCATGACATGGTCAGTGACATCACTGATGACATCTCAAATGACATCACTGATGACATCACTAATGACATCATCCTTGTGAAAGAGTGGCAGACCTCCTCTCAGCGTAATATAATGTCATGTATTCCTATAGGTTCTGAATCGATCCCCCTATTCCTGACCCTATTCTGGTTAAACTAACTATCAAGTTAACTAACAGTCAGCCCATGAGGCAAGACAAGCCCCCATGATGCAGATACCGTTATCTGACGCAGTCACACTACGGCACAGGAACGTGTTATCTGATTAGGTCATAACGCTTGAGATCTAATTAGACAAGCGACATTCCTCCAGCCCCTGATAAGGCATACGACGTTCTCATAACAAATGAAAACCTATGACAACCTGGGCAAAACCCTGCGGCCATTGTTTTGATTTCACAGAGAACTTTAGTAAAGAATGTGCTAACAAGCAAGTCGTATGACATCTTTATTGACGTATCTATGTCCATCCTTACGTCAATCTCGGCACCTTTAAGGTATAAATATTGACGATCTTGCCCTATGCAAACACACGCGTGGTGACAAGACGGAGCAGCCACACTTGCCGAAGCCGAGAGCAGAAGCAGACCCCGCTGGCAGCAGCCCCGCCTTCCTGACACGCTGAGAGACGCGCTGCTATCTCAAGCCGAGAGACCCAGCACCGGCGCTTCCGGGTAGCCCTCGCAGGCAGCCTGGAATATCGAGAGCAGAGAAAGAGATACCATTCCTCATTCATCCAAAATTCCAGGTACAGAACTGAATAACCCCTCACAGAGAATTCTTTAGTAATTCACTTGGCAAAAACAAACTTAACTTAAACTGTAACTTTCTATTCCCGCCCACGCATTAGACTTAGGTCAGGTACACGGGGTAGGCGTATTTAGAAACACCAGTTGAGTACGTTTAGTCAAATGTATATGTGTATGTAAATATATTTTAATCATTTTAAACATCATATGGCTCAGAAACCATATCAATGTTTTTACAGTATTATTTTATACTATTGCTTTTAATGTATGCACTTTACTTAACTATAAGTATTGCAATAATTTCGATCCATTTCTCATGTATGAGAAAAGAGACTGATCAATAAATAACACCTTTTTATTGAACACGCCCGTCTCTTCCTTTTCTCTACATTCTGATGAGACTAAGAATGCACGTACTGACTGAGTAAAATAATTGCCTTGTGCTCACACGACTCTCGAGATTGACTCTTGATTAGGGGAGAGCAAAGTTGTCATGTTCTATGGTTGTCAGAAACTAAATCCCTTCTTGTCTAATCAGGGAAGTTAAGTCCTCCTTGAACATTCGAGAAAGTTTCTAGCGAACTCTGAGCTAAGCTGGCAAACCCAAAAATTAAGTCTAGTATCGACAGTAGTAGACCTAGTTAACGTCTGGTCTAGGCCTTTACTGCTGTAGGTATTATTCCAATGCGCAGAGCCTATTGGGAAGATAGGAGCTACACTACATGGCGCCCAACGCGTTTGGAAAGGGCGATAAAACTAACGTAAGACATTTAGAGTAACTCAGTCGTGCTTTCTCACTCAGACCCCTTTTCCCATTATACTCCAAAGACGTCTGGAGTGGGTGAAAGGTTATATCCTCCAAAACCTCGCAGGAGGGAACTCCTATGTATGGTTCTTGGTATAGTCAACGTTGAAGGATAAACAGTTCCAAAAGATTGTGCATCTAATCTCTGTTTCCATAAAGAAACCTGATCTGCAAACAAATATAATACCATCCGGTCAGTAAAATGACTGAAAGTGATGAAGAAAGAGAGGCAGTTAGATTAGCAACTGAACTCGCAGATGCTGATGCTACCATGCAAGCAGCAGACCCGAATATAACACTCATTCCGGTCATTAAAAGGAGATCTATAACCTTAAAACTTATAGAAAATGGACTGACACCTAGAGGTGGCACAGTCATATTCGTAATTGAGGCACACGAATATCGGCAGACAGAGGTATATTATTCATGGATACATTTTCCAGCAGCAAATGCTGTAACAAAGTACTTCCACTATTACAAAGTAGAGGAACCTCCTAATGAGTACACTCCTTTCGAGGAGGTGGAAGTACCACTCAAATTCCAAGAGCATTTGCTCTTATTTGATGGCGCCCTAATACATAACAATCACATTACAAGGCTCGGTCCTTTAGGTAGACCAGGAGCAACGTGGCCGGTCTTAGCCGGATACACACCACACCCAGACATCGAAAGAATGCCTGCAGCAGAGCTGTTAATACAGCTAAAACAACTACTAAAAATCCATAGACAATTAGTTCAGTATGTAATGCGGACTTCAACAATTCAGCCAGCGATTAAACTTCCACAGCTGACCCCTCACCAGGGGAACACAAATAAAATTACACCACAGAACATCCAATCCTGCCTAGGTAAAGTTCCGGCTAAACGGGAACAAATACCATTCTGGTTGGCACAGAAAATTACCCAAATAGAGGCGGTGTTTCCTGACACCACCCCATTAGAAAAACACAGGATACTGACTATTTGTCTCCCAATGGGAATCGCACCACACATTGAGGACTGTGACACTTGGGGTACAGTCTTTGCTTCCATCTACACAAAAACGCACGGTGTTCCATCCATTTCGGTGATACCAGATGTGCTAAAACAAATTCAAGATGAATACGGTCCAGAACCTGCTTTAACTCTTGGTATGAAATTACTGAAAGACTTCAAGCAGGTCTCGGCTATATTATTAGCCAATATAAAAGGTGAAGCAGCAAACGTGGCGATCCGCCAGAGGTTAAAAGAGACAGATATAGCAGACCAACCAGCTGAAATTGCCAGAATCATAGAAAAATCCTATGAAGAACTAGGTAGAGATAGTTTAGGTGGAATACCAGTAAAACCGCAACTGACTGAAAGTCCAGAAAAAATATTTTTTAATAATAATTCACCGAAAAAGAACTGGGATGGAAACAAACAATCCAATCCTAAAGAAAAGAAATTCCAGTCCCGAGGAAGGTCTCCTAGGCGAAGAGAGAAATCTCCAAACCGAAGACAGAGGTCACCGCAGAGTGACCCCTCTGGGAATAGATATAACCTTAGAAATAGGGATAATATTAAAAAACCTGATAGATATCAAGACATTGATACACGTCCCTCTCAATCTTTTCAGAATTCCTCGCAGAAATCGGAAAGAAGAGGACGATCAGAACAAAGAGAAGAGCACGCCAAGTCCAAAGACAAGGAACCTGCTCAACTAAAAAAGAAATTACAATTTCCAAAAAAGAAGGTAGCCAGTATCAAGGTAGTTAACAATGCGAGAATACTGAGGACACAACTGAAAAACGGAGAGTGGGCTCAGACAATGCTAGACAGCGCAGCAGAGGTGAGCATAGCTCGCAAAGTCCTTATGAATCATCTGGAGACAGTGGACATGAATGAATATCTTCAAGTGGAAACTGCAGACACCAGAGTTAGCAAACCCCACAAGATATACGAGATAACATTACGTATAGAGGGAGATAAGACTAGGAAAATAAGGGGACTATTTTGGGATAATCTCTCCAAGGGCTATGACATCCTCCTAGCTGAAAAAGACTGGCCACCTGAGTTTGTCAGGGAGTGCCCTCATGGCGAAGAAGTAATTATGCCTGCCTTCTCGAATCAAATCCCGATTCATAAAAAATATACACTTGCTAGAAAGTGGGCAGTGGCCTTAGCACCTGCTTTATATAAAAATCATGTAGGATGGGATGAGGATTCTCCTCCTCACAAAATCCAGTTAAAATCACAACCAACTGCACAAAGGCAGTACCCAATTAAGCAAGAAGCTAAAAAACAGGTAAATGAAATACTAGATCAGCTAGAATACCAGGGGGTGATTGAAACTTGCACCTCACAAATGAACAATCCTTTGTTTCCGGTCTCCAAACCAGACAATTCATATCGTCTAGTTTTGGATTACCGACACCTTAACACATGTTGCAAAACTTTTGCAGTGCAAAACTCACACAGTGCTGCACTAATGAATAACATAGTGCGCAAAAAATACAAAACAACCTTGGACATCTCCAATGGATTCTTTTGTCAAAACATAGCACCAGAGAGCAGATATTTAACTGCATTCTCAGTAAATGGCACTCAAAAACAATTCTGTCGGTTAGCCCAGGGGTACAAGAACAGCCCGGGGGTATTCTCAGCGAGAGTAACAGAATTACTACAACTATATGATGATGAAGCATTATCTTATGTCGATGACATTTACTTAACAGATGATGACTTGGAGACTCACTTGAAAAGAGTGAACACCATAATACTTGGGTTCGCTGCAGAGGGTTACAAATTCAACTTTAAAAAGTCCAGAATTGCCCATCTGACAGTCCTGTACGTAGGATATGAATTATCAAGTATAGCCTGGCTAACAATTTTCTAAGAACTAGAAGAAATGGAAAATCTAGAATATAAAAAAACATATCCTCTGCCAATCGACATTCTGCCTCTACGACATTACGCCTGTGTAATCTATACAGACGGACATGCTCAACCCTCCGTTTGGGGAGAACAAGCATACAACCCCACATGTGAGATTACAAAAGAAGTGTGGCGCGGAGGTAAACTAAGACCTCTATTAACAAAATCGCACTCAGTAGAATCTAATTCAGAAAAACAAACTGAAATAATAGCATTGAAAATGGCGCTAGATAATGCGGATCGCGAATTCCCAACACTTATAGTGTCAGATTCATATTACTGCGTCAAATCATACAACAAGGATTTGCAGACATGGATTCAAAACGGTTACAAAGATGACACAGATGCACCAATAAAGCAGAAACTGCTATGGGAACAAATAGCTCTTTTACAAAAAGAACTACCAAAGACTCACGTGACACACTCACTGAGTCACCAGCGTGATGGCGTTCACGTTGCAGGGAATTCATTGGCTGAAACAGCCGCAGCGGCAGCCACTAACTCGGCTCCCGTAGTTCGAAAAAAGCGTACATTAAAATACATTGACGGTGAAACATTGCTGGCGGTGAAAACGTCATCAAAAGGCGACTGCTCAGCGTTACCGATCAACTATCCACTCAATTATACATACATAATCGATGCAAACTCCGTCCCTTTTGCTCGAATCCCTGGAGTGGGGGATAGAGTGATTCCAAACATGGACAGGAGAAACTTGTTAATCGCAGACGCACACATGGGCGAGGGTCTCAGACACCTTAAATTAAAAGATTCTCTGGAAGAATTACAATCACTGTACTGGTGGCCAGGCATGAGCCTGCACTACACCATGTTTGTAAAAAACTGCCCAAACTGCAACAGAGATCGCAGTGGGGAGAGAAACAGTTTAATACCTCGTCGTATCAAGGCAGATAATATTACCAGTAAAAAGAATGACTTGCGATTAACATATACAGGCTAGTTTCCACTTATAATGTAGATCACCAGCACTCGGCTGACGTACGGACTGTTATACAAGATTTGCGAGTCTAAATGGCATATACGCTAAGAGCATGCTACGTTCGACCATTGTTTTCACTCAGGCCCACCAGCCTGGGGGGAAACATGGCCAAATGAGCACAGCCCAGCGTAAATCTTCTCACTTCCTTCCTGAGGGTACGGGATGGTGTAAAGAAAAAACCAAGGCAGAAAGCAATCTATAATAGAAAGGATATTAGGTTCGGGAGCTGGGTGGGTCAAACATTTAATAAGTGTCCAACGTAGTCTAAATAACTTGCCAAGAAATTCTCTGAAGGGATTCAGTCCGTACGAATTATTATTTGGAACTAGAATGATTATCTCTGACCTCGACAGTCAGACTTCAGTGGTTAAAGAAAAAAGCTTTGATGTCAAAGACCGTTTGGCTATTTTGCAGGACTTAAACAAAACAAGAAAAGACCTGAGCAACATACAGTTGAAACAACAGCCAACAACCACTGAAGAATCACCACCTGTCCCAGCAAGACCTGTCTGGATTCCAAAAGTCGGGGATCTAGTCAGGGAGAAGATCGCGGTAAAGAAGGAATTTGGGCCTTCTTACAGAAAAGCAGTTCCTGTCTTGTCTGTCAACGGGACAAGATCAGTTGTACTACCGCCGCTTGCTGGAAAAAAGGAGAACCGAGTTGTATCCATCGACCTGGTAAAACCACAACATGTGGCCGATAACAAACAGTAGGCCAAGTGGACTCCCAATAAGTAGCAGAACACCAAGGTTTGCTACCAATACAGAGGTCCTAACGAAGAGGCTCATCACATTCGAAACGCCTACAGAAGAACAGCAAGGACTATGCAACAATGCAATAGAACTCAGACCTCTGAAAACCCAAATAAAGACATTTAGCAGAGACACACCAATCTATACTGAAGTACCAAGTGACAATGCAAGAAACAAAAATCCTGAACCAATTGGAACAATTGACAGAACTGCATCCGGCTACTTCATAAACTTCGATGATTCCTCTGAAAGCCTCAGTGAATCAAAGACACAGCCATCATCAAAATCCTTTAAAGACAAAGCGAAGGAACTTTTGAAACAACTGAAAGAAACATATCTGATTTCTCCATGGATTGAATTTTGGGTGGGTTTTGGTGCATTTATCCTCATACTTTGGCTCATCATGGTATTTACTTTGGGACGCTTCATTGAGGGAAAATATGCTAAAATGGACACAGCAAGTCAGAACATCAACTTGATCCTCACACCACACACATCTTCACACGTCGAGAAAAGAGAACTTTCTTCAGCCAACTTCACAGCCAATCTGATACCTGGTGGGGTAGCCTGGGACAACACTGACTATGAAATTTATGGTCCGGTCGAGATCCTGAAATATCCACACCAAATCAAGATCTCCTTGAGTGACTTTGCAAAACCAAACTCATTTGCTGATGATTGGGACTTCGAAAGCATTAATAACATGATGTCTGACTTAGTAATGTCTGCTAAATTTACAAAACATGATTATTTGCAAGGTTCTACAAATTATGATAGTATGTATTGCTATAACCATTATGGTAACCACTTTTTACATAGATCTGCACAACCAAGAAATGTTTTAAATTATAATCAATGGGAACATTGTGCTACACCTCCAAAAGGGAGCTCTAGAACCGTATATGACAAATATTCATATTTTTCAGGTTTTAACACAAGTAATGCTGAAACATTTTATTTTAAATTGTCAAACAAGACAGGGATGAAAACCATGATAACCAACACAAAATTGATTTATTCAGACTCATTCTTTGAACAAATGAATACTTTTGGATTTGATTATTGGGACAAAAATGTTGATTTGAAAAGTGTTTGGGGTACTAAAGAATGGCAAGTACAGGGTATAGAAGCTTTGTTTAGAGCCTGCATGATCCCAGAACAAATGATATTTTTAAATGACACTGTTCAACAAACCACCTGTCTTGGATTAGCCAAAATCAAAGATTTAAATAAACCGTCTATTCCAAAGCCAACAATGTTTAGCAATAGCTCTGATACAGATGAAGAGATAGACGTAAACCATATATTAAACCAAAACAGAACACATCCTGATTGGAAACAATGGTTGATCTGGCCCACAGATACAAATAACTGTCAAGACAGATTCCTGAATAAAACACAGGGGTTCAAAATGACCAGGCCAGACCCAAGATATCCCCAAAGACATCACCCAGGGATAATAACAACCTACAGTGTGGGCAAATTATGCCTTCAATGGCTTCAAACTTCCACACTGCCTGAAATTAAGCAACACCTAACTTTACTTACTGATGGTGCTGACTTGCGTGATTTCATTCTGGGACCACGCAAACAGCATCAAAAGCGTTTCATAGCAGCCTCTGTATATGCAGCATACAATGAGGCCTGGAAGGTTACTCAAATTGAAACAGCAGAAAGAATACGGGAAATTGACCGTATCAATTTGGAAAAATCACTTTCTGTAGTGGACAATGGGTTAATGACTCTGTCCTCCAGAATTTTTTCATTGGACAGCATTGTGTCTTCAGCAATCGATATATTATCGCAAGACTTACTGTTATTACAACATGGACAGTCACAATTGCGTTCTATTGTACAGCTTGGCTGGACGTTACAAAATCTGCGTTCAGGCTATGTGCCTTGGCGTTTAATCAACACAACGTCACTATTCCAAATCTTTAACCTTACTGATAGACAAATCGGTATGGCGCAAAAGGGTGCTGATTATACAATCTTGAGCATTGAAAAACTAGAAAGATTACCAATGACAATGTCAGAACGACCTGTCAGTGAATGGATAATACACGGAATCATAAATATTCCTATCTCAACCTTCAGGTTTCAATACTGCCAAAAATATATACAGGCTGGCATGTACGAGAAATTGGGTAAAGGGTACCTTAAAACAACATGGAACCTGCCCTATTCACATGCATGTGTCAGTAATAAAGGACAGAAAGTGTTTCTTAGTGGCAACAATTGTGCTATGTCACTAAGCGGCACGCTTCTGTGTAACGGAATTAGTTTGCATGGAGCCTGTGAAGGGAATTCATACAACCTTTCAAGTCACCAGCAAGGCGCACCTGCAACTGAGATAGAACCATTTTTTCAAAGACTCTATAATGGGAGTTACATTCTTATTGTAGACCGCAGATGTTGTAGTCTTATGCCCAGGACTCCTTATCTAGTCACTACGACTGCGAAGGTCAAGTGCTGTGGACGTTCTTTGTTCCCCAGCTCCTTTCCAGACAGGGAGGCAAGGGCATGGCCCAATTTGAAAATTACTTCTATTCGAATAGATACTTTAAGCAGAATGAAAACAGTGCTTCTTCAGACGCCTACAAGGCTCACGTCATCTAAAGAAACGTATGATCTACAAGTCGCAAGGACGACTGCAGAGATACATACATTATTATCAACTAATTCCCCCGTACATTTCGCGGAAATCCTGAGCGAAATCTTAAATATTTCTGATACCACAGGGGTCTCAAAGGTATTTAAGACAGTATTTTCGATGGCATTAACACCATTCAAAGCCATACTGGGTATTTTTCCAGATTTCGTCCATTCGATTTTTGGCGGACTTCCCCTGACCCTGGGACTAATTGCAGGAATCCTATTCTTAGTCCTTATTTTTCGTTATGGCAACCCATGTCACAGAACAAACTCTCGCGACAATGGAAGATACAATCCTAGCCATTGGATACCGGGACCGGATATCAAAAATCCTGGGACTCTCCCGGCTTAGAGACCTGAACATGACTTGGTTTCTATCATTTCGACCAATGTGGCAAAGGTGTGTTTTACCTGTACTAAGGTGTCTGCTATGCGGAGAAGAATGCATGTTAGACACCTGTCTGACGCTACAATCAGATGCGCCGGTGGATGCAGATACACTGTTGGTTCCTACCAAGGTTCACGCTTTGTGCTGCCCTCAAAGGCTGCCAATCCTGATGACGGCATTCCTGGAATCTTCACCACTACGATTGAAGAGTAGTGAAGTTCAAGATGAAAGCAGCATCGAACAGGTACGACCTTCTGTCAGCAATGCGAATCAGAATGTCAATGGAGACAATCATGCGCATGAATGCATGGTTACACCTATTTCCGACTTAGTGGAACTTTCCCATGAAGCTGTTGACAGTTTTTTCGAAAGCCTGAATGATATGATGTTCTCTCCAGAACAGAAATAGAGACTTTTGAGTAAACTCGCACACGGCGTTCCCTGAATTCGGCCTTCAACTTTAAAAATAAAGTCACATGAACAATTACACTCCAGTTCACGGACAGCAATTTTTCAGCAACCCCCCAAAATATTTTCCCATATTTTTTCCGGGACACTGATCTTCTGCTTAAAGTAAGAAACTATTCCTAGAGAACTAAGATTTCTATTTTTAGATACTTTTTAGACTTTAGCTGCCCGCTGGTATGTTCACAAACATTTTATTATGTGATGAAATGGTCTCGAACTTTCTTTCTGTATAGCCATATTAAGAGCCATTTCATGTGTATTTCTCATATACCAAATAAGCAATAATGTATACAAATGCGTGTTTACTTTGGCGTTTAATTCATAGCTTGAGTGCATACAATATATATGACTGCAATTTTTCAGTATATTTGAAAATTTCAAAATGCATTTATGTATTTTGGGGTGGTAAGGTATACACTATACTCTATAGTATGTTGTACTATGTTATACTATGCATAGATTAGTAAATATGACCATAGTTAGCGTGGAGTGGGTGTCATGTATTCCTATAGGTTCTGAATCGATCCCCCTATTCCTGACCCTATTCTGGTTAAACTAACTATCAAGTTAACTAACAGTCAGCCCATGAGGCAAGACAAGCCCCCATGATGCAGATACCGTTATCTGACGCAGTCACACTACGGCACAGGAACGTGTTATCTGATTAGGTCATAACGCTTGAGATCTAATTAGACAAGCGACATTCCTCCAGCCCCTGATAAGGCATACGACGTTCTCATAACAAATCAAACCTATGACAACCTGGGCAAAACCCTGCGGCCATTGTTTTGATTTCACAGAGAACTTTAGTAAAGAATGTGCTAACGAGCAAGTCGTATGACATCTTTATTGACGTATCTATGTCCATCCTTACGTCAATCTCGGCACCTTTAAGGTATAAATATTGCCGATCTTGCCCTATGCAAACACACGCGTGGTGACAAGACGGAGCAGCCACACTTGCCGAAGCCGAGAGCAGAAGCAGACCCCGCTGGCAGCAGCCCCGCCTTCCTGACGCGCTGAGAGACGCGCTGCTATCTCAAGCCGAGAGACCCAGCACCGGCGCTTCCGGGTAGCCCTCGCAGGCAGCCTGGAATATCGAGAGCAGAGAAAGAGATACCATTCCTCATTCATCCTAAATTCCAGGTACAGAACTGAATAACCCCTCACAGAGAATTCTTTAGTTATTCACTTGGCAAAAACAAACTTAACTTAAACTGTAACTTTCCATTCCCGCCCACGCATTAGACTTAGGTCAGGTACACGGGGTAGGCGTATTTAGAAACACCAGTTGAGTACGTTTAGTCAAATGTATATGTGTATGTAAATATATTTTAATCATTTTAAACATCATATGGCTCAGAAACCATATCAATGTTTTTACAGTATTATTTTATACTATTGCTTTTAATGTATGCACTTTACTTAACTATAAGTATTGCAATAATATCGATCCATTTCTCATGTATGAGAAAAGAGACTGATCAATAAATAACACCTTTTTATTGAACACGCCCGTCTCTTCCTTTTCTCTACATTCTGATGAGACTAAGAATGCACGTACTGACTGAGTAAAATAATTGCCTTGTGCTCACACGACTCTCGAGATTGACTCTTGATTAGGGGAGAGCAAAGTTGTCATGTTCTATGGTTGTCAGAAACTAAATCCCTTCTTGTCTAATCAGGGAAGTTAAGTCCTCCTTGAACATTCGAGAAAGTTTCTAGCGAACTCTGAGCTAAGCTGGCAAACCCAAAAATTAAGTCTAGTATCGACAGTAGTAGACCTAGTTAACGTCTGGTCTAGGCCTTTACTGCTGTAGGTATTATTCCAATGCGCAGAGCCTATTGGGAAGATAGGAGCTACACTACAATAACCCTTGATACACACATTCAAAAATAGAAACTAAAATTTTCAAAAAAATGGAGATACCAATTCCAGTTATCTATTCAGTAATTCCAAAATCTACATACACATCCAGTCATTCACTACCAGTTCAATATGGGCACTCATATATATACTCACTCATCATATGTACTCATACACCTATACATCTTATTACACACGGACACTCATCTATAGAGTTACTCACACAAACTCAGAAAAATCCTGTGGCTGCTGTTCTGCCATTTTGATATGAAAAAAGCTGGAACAAAGCAGAGATCCTTCTCTCAGGAAACCAAAAGAGATATTGAGGGAAGTGGGTGGGGTTTTTCAAGATTCTGGAAAAGTAACTACTATAAACCAATCAAAAGTGTTGATTTCATGTCACACGACTTTACGTGCGCGCAACGTGTGCGCACGCATGCGTGCATGTTGTGCGACCGTCGCATATAATTGATGTTTTACTAGATTTTCGTAAAAGCTTTTAAAAACGTGAAAAGGGGGCAGGGAAGAGACTCCCAGACCCCCTAGGCCTTCTCATGGGGTCCCTGAAGGACCCCGAAGGGCAAAAAAAACTTTTTTTTTTTTTTAAATCACGAGGTGCACGCACGTTGAAAAAAAACAATTAATTAACAAATTTGACTGTTTATATTTTGATTGAAGATGTAGACTATACTGTTTAACTTTATCCAAATCATAAAAACTAGCTGGGCCGTTGCATATTACAGGATACAGTCAATGTATTACAATATACAAAGGCAGTTTGTTGGAAAATAAATATATAAAAAATATAAAAAGTGATACAGAAATTAGCATTTTAAAAACCTTGGAAATTCACTGAAAAAACCATAGGTTTCACACACGTTATATTTAGGAATTAGCACTTAAAAACTTTGTAAAATCACTGAAAAAAACACAGATTTCACACATGTTATAGTAAGGAATTAGCATTGAAAAAACCTTAGAAATTCACAGAAAAACCATAGGTTTCACACACATCATAATTAGGAATTAGCATTTAAAAAACCTTACAAATTCACTGAAAAAACCATAGGTATCAGGCCTGATATAGTTAGGAATTAGCATTTAAAAAACCTTTGAAATTCACTGCAAGAACCATAGGTTTCAGGCCTAATATAGTCATCAGTGATGTCATTTGAGATGTCATCAGTGATGTCACTGACCATGTCATGAATGATGTAATATGTGACATCATCAGCAGTGGATTGCGGGCGCGCGAGACCTAGGGGTCGATTAGGATCGCGGACGGACTTGAGTCCGTCCGCGACCCCAGAGGAGGAGGGAACGTCTGCATGGGCTGCGGCGTTCCCTCCATGCAGATTAGGATGTGACCGCCAGGGTGGCGGTCACATCCTCTATCTTTAACATTGCTGCGGGTGCAGCTTTAAGCTGCACCCGCCGCAATGTTAAAAATGCATGCATCACATTTGCGTGCACAAAGCGGCAGGCACCGCGCGGTGCCTGCTGCTTTGGGCATGCAAATGCAGGGGGTACCATACCATAGGTACCCCCATGTGCACCCCCCACCGCTCCTTCACCAAGGGGGGCCGCAACGGGCCCCAGAAGTGAATGTCCATATGCTTTTCCACAACGGAAAAGCCGCCGTTTAAAAACAAATGGTATCCTCCATCCTAATATGGCTGGCGGTGTCTGATAGACACCGGCAGCCATGTTAGAGCTTTTCTGCTGCGGTCGGAAGGCGACCGCGGCGGAAAAGCTGCGGACGGATTTCAAGACCCACCGCCATCCTAATATGGCGGTGGGTCTTTTGAGGCTCCGCAGCGGTTTTCCCGCATCCTCCGGGCCAGCGGTGGCTTCCGCCGGCCCGGAGGATGCGGGAAAACCGCTATCATAATCGTCCCCCTAGTTAGTACAACTAACTATATCGGAGGAATTTCAATGGTTTTGTATGAGTGAAATGTCCAGCTAACTATAACACCCTATGGTTTTTTGAGTGAATTTCAAAGGTTTTTTAAATGCTAATTCCTAACTATATCACGCCTGAAACCTATGTTTTTCAGTGAATATATATATATATATATATATACATATATATTTGACCATCAATTCGTTCAAGAAGGCGCACGCTTTTGACGGTCGGTGCCAGACAGCAGGGATGAACGTGTCCCCACAAATAATCATTCACCAAGTAAAAATTAAGGTCTGCACTCGTCCAATTGCTTAAGTTGGGTTTTATTCAAGAGACTCACAGATAGCCCCCTTCACCTACGCATTTCGACCGCAGGTCTTGATCACAGTGTTGCCACTTGTCCTTTCTCTATTTTTGCCTTATATACTATAACTTCCCGTCAGCTTATAATGGAGCATTCTGGGAGATGTAGTTTTAAGTAACATTTGGAAATCAAAACGTTTCTAAAGCATTGCATTAAAATAGATTACCATTCTATACATTATGTTGATCACTGTTAAGTTATTTTCAAAGTTACTTAAAGAGGTAGGACAGTCTTTCAAAGAGTTTATGAAAGTCGGTTTCAAACATGGAAAAATTCCATCTAACCTATGTACTGGTTATACCGACAAATGATACATCATTAACCAAATCGTTTGAATATGATGTCTGTACTATTATTGTTCATTTATAGGCTAAGTGCCTAATTAACTCTAATCGTAGATAGTCCAATACTCACAAGTACATTATAGAGGGCTCAGTGCCCAAAGTTTTTCAGACAGTGATCTATATAAAGTCTATATATTCAATGGAATCAAGCATCTCATATTGATTATAATCCCCATTTTCAGTAGATCTTTAGAGATGTACATACATCTCATCATCCATATTCAATCCTCTCGGCGTCTTTGTTTGAAAGCGTATGATTAGACGTGACTCTAATCTCCTTAGTTGCAGTTTTCGATTACCTCCTCTTTCATTAGGAAGTACCGTTGCTATACCACTGTAGCGTATGTCTTTCCATGTTTTACCAGTATGCAACGACATGTGTTTGGCAATAGCGTAGGACATGTCCCCATTTTGAATGGCTCGGATGTGCTCCAAGATTCTTTTATGTAGCGGACAAGTAGTCATACCAATATAGTTCTTACCACACGCACATGTCAGAATATAAACTACATGTGTGGTTTTACAAGTTATTGTTTCCTCTATATTGAAGGTCTTTCCTTGTGGATCTTGTAAGGATTTCAGAGATGTTCCTACTGTACAAGCCTTGCAATGTAGGCATTTGGTGAAGCCTTTTTGTCTGGAAGTAAGCCAGTCATTTTTCTTTTTCATCTTGAAATGGCTTTTCACGAGTTTATCTTGTAATGAAGGTGGTTTTCTAAATGTTACAAGAGGATGTTCGTTTAGTTGATCACCAATGTCTGGATCTTTTTTAATGATGTTCCAATATTTATTGAGTATCCTTCTTACGTTTTGACTTTCCTTGCTATATGTCATGATCATTCTGATCGGTTCTGGTTGAGATGGTAATTCCACTTGCTTTTTGTCGATCAGAGTTTGTGTTCTACTGAGCTTTCTAGCTTTCAATTCTCCCTTTTTGACATCGTTATAGTTGTATCCTCTTTTGAGGAATCTTTTTGTTGTCTCCTTGTACTTTTGGTTCATCTCCTTTGGATTGGAACAATTTCGTTTCATGCGAATGAATTCGCCGTAAGGTATACTTTTCTTCAAAGTTGTAGGATGGAAGCTGTCTCCATGTAGAATACTATTAGTTGCAGTACTCTTTCGATGGACGGTGGTTTCCAATTGTCCATTTTCTATGTATACCTTTGTATTTAAAAACACTATCTCCTTTTCGCTGATTGCTGATGTGAATCTCAGCCCCAGTTCGTTGTTATTCAGTTTATTTAGATATTGGGTGAATTCAATGTCTGTACCGTTCCAGATGAGAAACAAGTCATCGATGTAACGGAGCCAAATTACAATTTTTGACATGTGGAGATCATTCTCTTCATCCCAGGCTATTGTTCATTCCCACCAAGCCATTGCTAGGTTGGCGTAGCTGGGTGAAAATGCCACGCCCATCGCAGTTCCACATCTTTGGGCATAGTAGGTTTTATTGAAGAGAAAGACATTGTTATTAAGGCACAGCTCCGTCATTTCTTTGATCATCTGCCAATGTTGAAATTCTTCCAAAGGTTTCTGTTTAAGGAAGAAGTCCATGGCAGTTAGGCCCATTTTGTGTGTTATGGAAGTGTACAAGGAGACTACATCGATGGTAGCCAATTTATATCCATCGATCCATGAAATATTCATCAAATTCCGTAAGAAGTCTCCTGTATCTTTAAGATATAATGTTAATGTGGGGACAATGGGTGCCAGAAAAGAATCCACGTAAATTGAGAGATTCTCATACAATGAACCACATCTTGCTATAATGGGCCTGCCTGGTGGTTTCCTTGATGTTTTAAGCATTTTCGGCAGAAAGTACATAGTGGGCATAACAGGATCCTCATTAGTAAGGAATTGTACTTCCTGGTTGGTTAGTAGTCCTTGGTTTTCCCATTTTGTCAACTTAGTGTTCAGTTCAACAATCAATTCATTGATCGGATTTTTCTTTCTTTCAAACGATTTGGTTAATGATGTATCATTTGTCGGTATAACCAGTACATAGGTTAGATGGAATTTTTCCATGTTTGAAACCGACTTTCATAAACTCTTTGAAAGACTGTCCTACCTCTCTAAGTAACTTTGAAAATAACTTAACAGTGATCAACATAATGTATAGAATGGTAATCTATTTTAATGCAATGCTTTAGAAACGTTTTGATTTCCAAATGTTACTTAAAACTACATCTCCCAGAATGCTCCATTATAAGCTGACGGGAAGTTATAGTATATAAGGCAAAAATAGAGAAAGGACAAGTGGCAACACTGTGATCAAGACCTGCGGTCGAAACGCATAGGTGAAGGGGGCTATCTGTGAGTCTCTTGAATAAAACCCAACTTAAGCAATTGGACGAGTGCAGACATTAATTTTTACTTGGTGAATGATTATTTGTGGGGACACGTTCATCCCTGCTGTCTGGCACCGACCGTCAAAAGCGTGCACCTTCTTGAACGAATTGGTGGTCAATTGAAAAATAAGAAGGCGGCACCCGACTACTCTCGGAGGTTCCTAGTTCAACTGAGTGTGATTGACAACACGCGGCGTTGGAAGCTGCCGCGGGACGTAAAGCTGTTCGGACTGAGGCAATCCACGTAAACGCCGATAAACTAGGAAATAACAAACTACTAATACCACCGAGGGACCCGCAAGAGGCACTCCGCTACAAAAGTGTAAACAGAAGAAAGGAGGGATTCTCGTGACGCGGCGCCTCGCAAAGAAACAATAAGGTGAGAGCGCATCGCGTCTATTTTCAGCACACGGAAGCGCCCAGCGGAGTCGTGGTAAACAAACACAGTTAAACGTAAGCGAGTCAATACATTACAAATGTATTTGTTTGATCGCAACTGTTTAAACATTGTGTCCAATGCATATGGGTCACGAGAAACTGAATAAAGACATTTCCCCCGCCACACGGTAAACTTTTGTGGAAACAAGTAACGTTTGCATTTAACCAACAAACATAGTCTATATACAATGGAAGAAAGAGCAACGAAACGCGCGATGGGTGCACAGACTCTATTTCAAAAAGGCAAAAAGCCAGAAAACACCACCGATAGCGCTTGTAAAGAACCAGAGGAGACAGACCTGAGTTCCATGACATTGAAACAATTATTTGTGAAACTAGAAAGATTGCTGAAAAAAGAAATAACCAAGAGTTGGGAAATTTTAACATTGGAAAAATACTTGGAATGTAAAATGGTCCCAAGAGGCCTAAGAATATATACTCTCCCAAACCATCCAGATACACGCCCAGAAATGCTCATTGATTGGGGTAATAACAACATGCAATGCTCTACTAATATGATAAGAATAATAGTGAAGTATGCTAAAATTGATGTTGATGAACTACATGTTAAAATATCAGAATTGGAATCTCTAATCCTGTCTCATGGTAAAGATGAAGAATCTAAAAATTGAGGAAAGAAATGGAAACCACACTGGATAAACATGAGACTGAAGTAGAAGAGCGAAAAGAAGGCAAATACAGAAAGGACGAACAAGACTACTCATGTGGTAGAATGTTAACATTCACAAAGAAATTTGAGCAAATAAAACAACAATTGAAATCACAACCTCAAACAGAAACCCCGAATACTACTCTGAACGAATCTGATACTGATTGGAGTGAAAATGAAGATCAGGAGTCCACAGGAACAAGGACACCTTTTTTAGAAGAGGTGAAAATGGTCTATTTAGACCAACAACAAACAAGGGGAAGAGGACGAGGAAGAGGGAGAGGAAGAGGCCAGAAACAGCAAGGTACAAGGCAAAAAGGAAGGGGCCAACAAAGCCAGAGAAAAAACGAAGGAAAACCAGAAGAGGCTCCGGAAAAAACCAAGGGATATACTCTACGAAACAGAGTCACGAACAAATAATGGCTAAAGGAGAACCTGACCCTTACTTAATAATAAACCTATCAAAACATGTGTTAACAAGAGCAGAGGAGAATCTTCTTAACAAAGGCCTTACATTTTGCCCGGAAAAGCATTTCGATCCGGTGGAAACGAAAATTGACTTGTACAAATACACACGAAAACTTAAATTGGCAAAATTCTTTAAAAAGCAAAATATTCAAACCACCAATGAATCAACTATGAATGACAATGTTGATAATGAAACACGTATTACAATTGCTGAAATTCCAGCTATGCGAACAGCCTTTGAATTAGCCAATGAGATGGATGATTTAACAATAACAGACAGTCAAATGTTATCTAACATGGGACAGGTCACGGATCAACATCTAAAAACTAAATTCAAGAAACAAACGAGATTTTGTCCGGTGTTACACCCAGGAAACAAAATTGATATTTTCTTTGATTTGGTCAATGCTGACCTTGAAAAAATGAAAAAGACTAGACATAAAGGAAAAAATGAAAACATGTCAATTCTGGAACGCAAAGCGCTACGAACTTTAATGGAAAATGATTCACTTGAAATCAAACCCGCAGACAAAGGCGGTAATATAGTCCTGATGGATAAATCTGACTATATACAGGAAGCTATGCGTCAACTTAATGAAACCAAGAACTATGAGAAGTTAAAGAAAAATCCGATCAATGAATTGATTGTTGAACTAAACACTAAGTTGACAAAATGGGAAAACCAAGGACTACTAACCAACCAGGAAGTACAATTCCTTACTAAGGAGGATCCTGTTATGCCCACTATGTACTTTCTGCCGAAAGTGCATAAAACATTAAGGAAACCACCGGGCAGGCCCATTATAGCAATTTGTGGTTCATTGTATGAGAATCTCTCAATTTACGTGGATTCTTTTCTGGCACCCATTGTCCCCACATTAACATCATATCTTAAAGATACAGGAGACTTCTTACGGAATTTGATGAATATTGCATGGATCGATGGATATAAATTGGCTACCATTGATGTAGTCTCCTTGTACACTTCCATAACACACAACATGGGCCTAACTGCCATGGACTTCTTCCTTAAACAGAAACCTTTGGAAGAATTTCAACATTGGCAGATGATCAAAGAAATGACGGAGCTGTGCCTTAATAACAAGGTCTTTCTCTTCAATAAAACCTACTATGCCCAAAGATGTGGAACTGCGATGGGCGTGGCATTTTCACCAAGCTACGCCTACCTAGCAATGGGTTGGTGGGAAAGAACAATAGCCTGGGATGAAGAGAATGATCTCCACACGTCAAAAATTGTAATTTGGCTCCGTTACATCGATGACTTGTTTCTCCTCTGGAACGGTGCAGACACCGAATTCACCCAATATCTAAATAAACTGAATAACAACAAACTGGGGCTGAGATTCACATCAGCAATCAGCGAAAAGGAGATAGTTTTTTTAGATACAAAGGTATACATAGAAAATGGACAATTGGAAACCACCGTCCATCGAAAGAGTACTGCAACTAATACTATTCTATATGGAGACAGCTTCCATCCTGCAACTTTGAAGAAAAGTATATCTTACGGCGAATTCATTCGCATGAAACGAAATTGTTCCAATCCAAAGGAGATGAACCAAAAGTACAAGGAGACAACAAAAAGATTCCTCAAAAGAGGATACAACTATAACGATGTCAAAAAGGGAGAATTGAAAGCTAGAAAGCTCAGTAGAACACAAACTCTGATCGACAAAAAGCAAGTGGAATTACCATCTCAACCAGAACCGATCAGAATTATCATGACATATAGCAAGGAAAGTCAAAACGTAAGAAGGATACTCAATAAATATTGGAACATCATTAAAAAAGATCCAGACATTGGTGATCAACTAAGCGAACATCCTCTTGTAACATTTAGAAAACCACCTTCATTACAAGATAAACTCGTGAAAAGCCATTTCAAGATGAAAAAGAAAAATGACTGGCTTACTTCCAGACAAAAAGGCTTCACCAAATGCCTACATTGCAAGGCTTGTACAGTAGGAACATCTCTGAAATCCTTACAAGATCCACAAGGAAAGACCTTCAATATAGAGGAAACAATAACTTGTAAAACCACGCATGTAGTTTATATTCTGACATGTGCGTGTGGTAAGAACTATATTGGTATGACTACTTGTCCGCTACATAAAAGAATCTTGGAGCACATCCGAGCCATTCAAAATGGGGACATGTCCTACGCTATTGCCAAACACATGTCGTTGCATACTGGTAAAACATGGAAAGACATACGCTACAGTGGTATAGCAACGGTACTTCCTAATGAAAGAGGAGGTAATCGAAAACTGCAACTAAGGAGATTAGAGTCACGTCTAATCATACGCTTTCAAACAAAGACGCCGAGAGGATTGAATATGGATGATGAGATATATGTACATCTCTAAAGATCTACTGAAAATGGGGACTAAAATCAATATGAGATGCTTGATTCCATTGAATATATAGACTTTATATAGATCACTCTCTGAAAAACTTTGGGCACTGAGCCCTCTATAATGTACTTGTGAGTATTGGACTATCTACGATTAGAGTTAATAAGGCACTTAGCCTATAAATGAACAATAATAGTACAGACATCATATTCAAACGATTTGGTTAATGATGTATCATTTGTCGGTATAACCAGTACATAGGTTAGATGGAATTTTTCCATGTTTGAAACCGACTTTCATAAACTCTTTGAAAGACTGTCCTACCTCTTTAAGTAACTTTGAAAATAACTTTACAGTGATCAACATAATGTATAGAATGGTAATCTATTTTAATGCAATGCTTTAGAAACATTTTGATTTCCAAATGTTACTTAAAACTACATCTCCCAGAATGCTCCATTATAAGCTGACGGGAAGTTATAGTATATAAGGCAAAAATAGAGAAAGGACAAGTGGCAACACTGTGATCAAGACCTGCGGTCGAAACGCGTAGGTGAAGGGGGCTATCTGTGAGTCTCTTGAATAAAACCCAACTTAAGCAATTGGACGAGTGCAGACATTAATTTTTACTTGGTGAATGATATACATATATATATATATATATATATGCAGAAGGTAACCTTCGCTCGTGCAAGCAGAAGTAAACGAGCTACTCCGGTGTGGGGGGTGAAAATCTTCAGGTTTATTTGGCAAACAGACGCGTTTCAACCTCTCTCGGGGTTTTGGTCACCTGGCCATGTACAAGTTCCAAATGTATTTAAAGGGATAGTGACAAGCACAACGCAGCATGCTGCAAAGACATAACCAAAAGACTTCAATAGTATTGTTAGAGTTTTAAATCATTAAAAGTGATGTTTTCATTTGCCGACCTCTCTGCCTCATAACACATTGTTTGGTTATTATTAATCCATTTTACTCATTTATAGGTAAATTATAGTGCACTGTGGTGATCTCCTCACCTCTAGTGGTGATCCCTTTGGGGGTTATCAGTTAGTTTAGGTCTTGTATCAGGGATTACAAATGTGCATGGAGTTTCTCATCATTAGTCATCCCTGTGGGGAACATGCTGCCTGCCTGTAAAATAAATCGGGATCCGAGTCTGTGTAAGGTTTGAACTCAATTACCCCCTCTTGGGTGTTTCGGTATAGTGTCTAGACCAAAATATTTGACCTTCATCCAGTCACTTTTGTTGAAGTGTTTCACTGTGCTGTAGCTAAAGTCTCGATTTGTTATGGCTTGCCAGTGCTCAAGAATTCTCTTCCTTATTGGGAAGGTTGTTGATCCAACATACCACTTCCCACAAGGGCACGTAATGGCATGCACTACAAACTCATACCACAGTTAATGGGTCTGGTGATCTTCCATTGTCTCTTGGAACTTTGTAGTGTGTCTTCTCTGACATTTCCACTGTGACTACACGCTTTGCTCTTATTGCATTTGTAGAAATCCCCACTTTGTTTCGGACAAGTTTTCTTCCTGGTTTGTAGATGACTGTTGACCAGTATGTCCTTCAAGGATAGATTGTTTTTATAGGTGACTCCTGGTGTCCTCCTCACCTTTTCTTAAGTTCTGCTTTGATGTCAACTGCCTGTCTGTTATACGTAATTATAAAACGTACTGGGTGTCAACTTCAACTAGTCTGCCCTGCAATTTGGGTGGTTGGAACAAAGCATCATTCCGGTTGATGGTGGCTGCCTTCATATCACCTTTGTGTACCATTTTAGTGGGGCACCCCCTGTTTTTGAACCTCTTAAGCATGTCTTTTTTAGTTCTCTCAAATGCAGCTTTGGCTCTGAGGAACTTCCCATAAGGGATACTCCACCTAAAGCTGGGGGGGGGGGGGTTAGCTCGTCACATGCAGGATTGAGTTGCCTGCGGTTTTCTTCCTGTAAAGATCTGTGGCTAGCTTGCCTTCATTTATAGTCAGCCTACTGTCCAGGAAATCAATAGTATCTTGGCTATGCTGCATCATAAATCTCACATTCATGCTGTTACAGTTTAATTTGTTGACAAAATCAAGCAGATCACAATCCTTGCCTCCCAAACAAAAAACACATAATCAATAAACCAAAGCAACATACCGATCCAGATGGACCAGCAAAAGAACCAAGAATAATGAATTTTGGGCCAAACTCCTTCATGATGCAAAACAGAAAAAATGTGCCAAGTTCTGGCAATCTATCAACAAACTACAGCACCAAAACCATCTCTGCATCAACTCCCACATTACCGAAGCAGCCTGGGTAGACTTTCTTTTTAACTACTTCAATGAATTGGAGCTAAAGGCAACACCTTCCGCACAACTGCGAAATGAAAGTTCGAGCAGGCTAGCAAAGGAGGTGGCACATTAGAACTCAGTCCTATCGGAGGAAAGGAATAGCTCAGAGTCAACCCAACAGCAACGGCAGAAGTAACCAGTTGCAGTACAAAATCCCACACTTGGAAGAGGGGATGAACTTGACAGCCATATAGTACCGCAAATAAAGAAACAAATAGCAAGGGGAAGACAGGTGGGAGCACCTGGCCCTAATGGCATTCCGCCAATGCTGTTAAAAAATGACCCGGAATTTTGGAGCAACGCATTAGCACCAGTTTTTCAAGCAAGCTGCAAGAACCTCCACAATCCCTAAGTCATGGAGCGGCTCAATCATAAGCCCAATCTATAAACAAGGTGCGAGGTCCATGCCAAAAAATTACAGTCTGATAGCCTTCTTAGACATTGAAGCTAAATATTACGCAGGGCTCATCCTAAACGACCTAGCCACTTGGGCTTCAGAGAACCATATAATCCCACCAGCGCAAACAGGGTTCCGGAAGGGACTGGGTACAATAACAAACATTATGGCACTGACCTTGCTCATGGAAGCAGCTAAGCAGGGAAAATACCCCCTGTTTCTCTACTTCATAGACTTTACAGCTGCGTTTGACCACGTTGACGAACAAAACTTTGACAAAAATTGAATGGTTGAGGGATACGGCCTCATCTCCTAGACCAATTCAGGAACCTGCACACTAACACATGGGTCAGGATAAAGCTAGGCGACAGTTCATATATATATATAAAAAATACCTACCTCAAAAGGGCTAAAACAAAGATGCGCCCTAGCCCCATGGGTTTTTAACCTTTTCTTAGCTGATCTCCCGGGGAAGCTGAACAGAAACACAGCCTATGCTCCAAAACTAGGAAACATGACACTGTCAAACTTGTTATATGCCGATGACCTCGTTTTGATAAGTCAGACCCCTATTGGACTTCAGCATCTCCTTTGAACGTGACTCACAGCTTCTCAACACAAAACACAATAAAAATAAACTTCAATAAAACAAAAATTATGGCAGTAAACTACCACAAAAAGAAACACCTCAACTGGTTTCTGGACTGTCACCATTTAGACCAAGCAATAAGCTAAAAATACCTGGGGATAACACTAGACCAAAATAACTTGTTTAAACCACAAATGGAATCTCTGTGTAAAAAGGGGGTAATGACCTACCTAGCCATAGAACCACTGACGAAGTTGCTACCGGACCTGTCACCTGACCCTTTGCTAAGGGTCCTGCGAGCTAAACTTCAGCCAACAATAACCTACGGGAGCGAATTTATGAAGGGTAAAGACGCAACTATCCTTGATAACATAATATCCAACTCTTTCCGGGCGATCTTTTACTTCCTAGAAACGTTTCCCCAGTTCAAATAAGGTTGGAATTTGGGCTTTAAAAACAGACAATGGAAAGAAGGGGCGCATATGTGAAATGTTGGCATAAAATTAAAAGCCCTGAAGAAGGATCCCTGAACAACCAACTCTGGAAAGAACTGTCTCACTCTGAAAAATTGCCAGCAAGAGAATATCTGCAGGAACCCATCAAACTTTTAGGCCTAACAGACTTGTGGAACATCTCAACGAATCATTTTGATTTTAAACAAGCTGTGACAAAGGTAACTCGACTTCTGTCTGTCATAGTGGACAAAAAGGCACTAGCCTAACAAGCTCACGGCTGGGTAGTACTGGACTCATATAATGCACTTAAACCCCAGTCCTACTTGTCAACGGGAATAAAAATCACCACCAAGGAAAAATTCCTAAAACTCAGGTTGGGCCCTTCAATTAACTCTTACCTCCTTGGGAGGAAAGTAGAGGAGACCACCTCTACCGATTATGTGGCTGTGGAGTCAAGGATGTTATTCACATTATATGTATCTGTAACAGCTTAAGAGATATAAGGATAACCCTGCTAAAACCAATGTTCAGACAGCATGGAGTTAGGTCCAGCTGACGAGCGGTAATGATTTGCTTTAATCCAGAGATAACACAGCTAAACTGCTGGCTAACTAAATTTCTTGATATAACTGCAAAAAGATTGAAAAACTTGCCCGTACCAGCTAAGAACTAACTTGTAAGAGAAGGACCACTGTTTGGAATAATATGAACAGACTTATAAGCGGATGGAACAGAAGTTATCAATAACCTAAGGCCTTCTTTTAATGACTTTTTACTCTCATAATTTATTACTGTAAAATTGTTGGGCCTTTTAATAGTCTATTTTACTGTATAAGAGCTAGATATTTTATTCAAAATGTATTAATGTATGCAATGGTTTCAATTAATCAAGCATAATAAAAATGTACTTACTTACTGGTCCACTGTTCCATGTCTTCACTCCATAGCACCTGCTTCTCCCACCAGCCCACCATGAGGTTGGCATAGCTGGGGGCGAAGCAGGTGCCCATGGAAGTGTCCTGTAGTTGTTTATACCATCTTCCATTAAACATAGACATTCTCTGTGAGACAAATTTCAATCATTTGTAGAATCGTTTGTGTGTGTTCTAGAAGATGTATGCTCCTAGCTTTGAGAAAGTGATGACATGCTTCCAGGCTGTCAGTGTGTCTGTTACTAGTATAGAGACTTTCCACCTCAAGGTAGACCATCCAATATTCCATTTCCCAGTGTACATTTTAGATTTTCTGTAGAAACTCTTTGGTGTCTCTCAGATATGAACTCAGATCTTTTACGTAGGGGAATAAAAATTGGTCTACAAAGACAGAGGTTTTCTCAAGTAGACTATTCTTTGAAGAAACAATAGGATGACCAGGCTGGTTGGTCGGATCCTTATGTACATTTGGTAATAGGTAAAAGGTCGGTGTAGTTGGTGTTTCGTTCAGTAAGAACTGACGTTCATCCCAGCTCAAGAGTTCTTTCTCAAACCCTCCCTTCAAGAGTTCATGGTATCTACGCTGAACTTTATCTAGGTATGATTTATAAACCCTTTCATAGCAAGTTGTGTTACTCAATTGTCTTAGTGCTTCTTGTTAGTGTTTGTCTCTGTCCATTACGACAATGTTGTATCCCTTATCTTATGGTTTGATGATGATATTATCATCTTTCAGAAGTGTAATGATAGCGTTCCACTGTTCCCTCAAGATATTCTTCATTTCAGGTTTGGTGTGTATGAGTTTCAGCAGATCACTGCTTATTGTCTCGTGAAATATGTCAATGTTGTCTTTCGCTGTTTGTGGTATGTATCTAGAAGTCACTCTAAAGTTGGTTTGGCTGGGTGCCCCCGTTGCAATGCCCAGTACGCATAATGATTCGTCAGTGTGTATTGGGTGTACGTCCTACAATCTCCGGTGCTCTTAACAGTTTCACGGGGGCTACTCTTCTTCTGTTATGCTCAAGTGCTCTGTCAAGAGAAACAAAAACAACATACAGTCAATATTATAGGTTCCCTAGAACTCTATACATCAACTCATATCATTCAAGGACTAGTATAATACAACATTTATGCATGGTTTCAAAGAAAACTTATCATACTTTAAAATATATTTGTGGCTCAAACTTGGGTAAATGGTCTTGATCACAGAATGGGTGGGGTACAGCTTGAAACGATAATAAATAAAATATACATAGAGACACACACACATGTAGTTTGTGAATCCATTTATTCCGAACTCCTAGTGACCGAACTATCCAGTGAAGGCAATGGTTCGATGCCTTTGAAACTTTTTTGGGGGCCATTAGAGATCTATGTTTTGCACTAAAAAGAAGAAATATTTCTACTTAATTCCCTAGGTTTTGTAGGAAGTGCTATACTTAAACACCTGAAAAAAAGAGAGGTAAGGAGGGTCCAAAGGGGTTAGTTTACCGACCCCGACATTTCAAAACCCCAACTCAAATGTAATAGCAAAAAGAAGAGATGTCTGGTCAAATAAATGTGTATGCTGTACTAGAAGCTAAAGACAAGGTGAGATCGTATAGCAACCAAATGAAATGACACAGGGCTGAGAAACTCCCATCAGCCCACCCTTAAGGCGGAATATCATCATGTGGGATACAAATAGTAAATCCAAACCTCGCCCAACCCATTAATCAATGGTGCAGAGATGGATTTCTGAGATGGAACTCTAGCCACAGTGTTATTCAAATGATGCTGATGATGTGCAGTGCTGTGAAGATGTGAGTGAAATATAAAATTGGCTACTAGGGCAAAAAGTGAAGTTTAATAAGGATTGTCCTAGTGTCAAAATTAAAATAACGCCTAATAGTCTGAAAATATGACTATGTTGTGGTGCTGTGCAGTGAGGTCAACATGTTTCAGCCATATGGAACACACTGTCCGGCTTTCTTCAGGACCCAGATTGAATAGCTACTGCAAAAGGTGCAAGTGAGGAAAATATAAGAATATTATTACTGTGCAACAATAATTCAATTTCTCCTACCAGGAACTTGGGTCCCCAATGTAAACTGGTGGGATTGAGTTAGTTGTCCTTTCCCAGCATTGTGTGGGAAATAAGTCCACCTCGCCCGGCAAACGCTCGGGAAAATGAGGCCCCGCTCTAACCGTCGGTACCCCGCTCCAGGGGGGCCCCTCTCCAGGGGTACCGACGGTTAGAGCGGGGCCTCATTTCGAGGTGAGGTTATTTCCTACAAAATGGACAGGATGGACAGTGGTGGAATAATGATGTGGAGCAAAAATATGAGAGAATGAAAGTGCTGCAATTGAGAATGCTGGAAAATGTTGTGGTGCTGTAATTGAGAATGCCGGGAATGTTGTGGTACTAATGTTTTGTCAGATGCAAAGGCACCAGTATCTGAAGGATATGAGGGGGTGAGTGTGAAATTCAAGGAGTCTAGTTCCGGACCAAGCGTGAGACGCAGTGGGTTGTTGAGGGCACTGCAACATATAGAGTGTAATTCTGTCCTCTCATTGTCATCATATTTTATAGTAATGTTTGCCACTAATCTAAAGTGTAACGCTGTTTTTAGTTAGTTTAGGTACTTTATTTATGTTTAGGTGTATTGATGTTTTTTTCATTTGTGTTAAATGAGATATGGTCATTAGTTGTTCATTTTCTCTGCATTCGTTTTTTATATTGCGTAGGATCTTGAATTATATAATTAGGTATTCACTTGTTTTTGTAAAATGGAAAAGACAAGTGCTATCTAGGTCTTTTCGTCACATGAAATCCTGTGTTTGTTGTTCTGAATTCCATGTAGATTGTGGGATTTGAATGCAGGTCAGTTGGTGCAGGAACTGTGTACCACCAGCAGCTTGTCAGTTTGTATGCTTGCACTTACCTTTGGCCTGCATGGTGGTGATTTATGACACTGGGCATAAAATAATTGTGCCTTGTTTCCCTGTCTCAAATCCGCCCTCTGTGCCACTGCATCTTTGCTGGAATTGTTGGGGGCCTACTTGGTGGTAGTTATGATGTTCTGTCTATTATTATATGTCTTACTGATAGGTTTGGGCTTACGGATGGGTTTACGCTCTTTGACTGGAAGACAGGATGGAATTGGTATTCCCCCTGAGCACTCTATGGGCTTAGACATTGCGGGACATTTGCCGTGGCTCGATCTTTCTGGGCCCAGCTGGCCTACTTTCCTCCCTTTTTTGTTGTTCACAGCGGTTGGAGTTTGTTATCGGACTGTGACTTGTGGCCTGCAGTTATGGTTTTGCCTATTTCGTTTGCATTGCTATTTGGCCTAATGCTTATGGAGTGGGTTTTTGATCTCTGTTCCATCCTGCCAGCGCATCTTCTGTTGTTTGGTGTGTGGGTTGTTCGTAGGCTGACCCAGACATCCTGTTCTGTGTTTTGCTTGGGTTGCGCTTCCTCTGCATGTGCGTAGAAAAAACAATGTCCCAACAGGTAACAATCAAAAGGCAGTTTAGATATGTATGCACAGAGCATTACATTGGAAGCAAACAAGGAGACTCAAATGGTTAGTGCATGGCTTGTAATTCACCAATTTGTTGAAATATTTACACATGGAAATAGAGTTGAAGGCAGCACTGTACAAGAAAATTCATGTGACAACCCAAGGCACTTGGTGACGAAGTGATATATATATAAGTGAAGAGTGAAGACGCAAGTGATGGAGGTAAACAGCGTGAACGGCGCAAGGTGACAAAATGATATACAATGGAGGCTCAATAAATAGAAGATATTAGTCAATTATAATACATTCAATCATAGTTGTGAGCCAAACGCTAAAGTGCGCCAAACAATTGCGCTGTGGTGTCGACGGCGTTTCGATCCACAGATGTTTGGGATCTTCTTCAGGACAGGGTTGTCGAATTGGTATGGTGCTGCGGGGGGAAAAAGAGTAAGTATGAGGGACTGGAAATGGGGGAAGGGGAGGAAAAATCTACACGAAGATGTGAGCCGTGTGGAAACTACCAGAGACGCGGTGGATGCCAGGATGTTAAGTCAACGAGAGCCAGCCGGGAAAGGGGACAAGGCTAGGGGATAACCAGTTAACGAGTCCGTGAGAGTCAAGTGGTAGGTACATGCATTGCATGGCGCGTGAAAAATAAGGAGCATCGTGGTGTAGTCTAAGGAGGGGGGGAGGGGGAGGAGGGCAGGAGGGGAGGGGAACGGATGGCGGAGGGCAGTAGACAAAATGATCATGAAAGATACGGCCCGGCATACCTGAAGAGGTTAGGAGGGGGCTGAGGTTGGTATTGTTGGCCCCAAGAGCGTCAATACGTGATAGGATCCATGGAAGCTGGCGGGGGAGAACAGGGGAATTAGATCGGGGAAGGGTTGGAGTTAAGGGATAGTGAAAGAAGGGCGAGAGAAAACTTACTACTAATTGGTCAATGGCGTGGGTCTCGTAGAGCTGGAAACAGCCTCAGAGTTGGCGTATCTAAAAATTAGAAAGAGACCGTGTGAATACAGGAGTCTCACCCTCTGCCTGGCAGTGGGCTAGAGGAGGGGAATGCGTGGCATGAAGCGCCTGGGGAACATATGTTACCTGAGTCAAAAGTGGAACGGCGTCTGTATTAAAGTTGATGGCCAAGCAGCGTCTGAAATGACAAGTGGAGCTAAGTATAAGTAATCGGCGGGCGCCGAAGCAAAGTAGTAGTGACTGGAGGGAGAAGGTCGGAACAACGTACCTGAATAAATCTGAGCTGCTAGATGGACCTGAATCACCCGGTATAATTCCAGTCCGCGGCGAGGAAAAATGTAACCCGGAAGGGTGGGCTCGTACTAAGTAAACAAGGAGTGGGCGGAGTAGACGGGTGACGTGGGGAAGGGGCGGGTTAGGTCTGTGGTGGGGCATGGAAATAGAAAAGGGGAGGGTAACTGCACGCGTCCTTGGAGATGCTTTTAATCAGGTAGACACCGAGGAGCAAATTGGAGGAAGGAAAAGCAAATGTACACACTTGAAATTTGGAAACATGTACAGAAATGCAATAACAAAATGACTGTGTAAATTAATATAGGCACATAATTGCTCAATATAGTATTGTCATAAAAGAATTCCATTATTGCATCGGGGTGCACATATATAACCGGATTGCACTGGGTTGAACTGGCAAGGTTATATTAACATGAAAACAACCGGTCTGGCATGTTGGATCATATAGTCAGTGGTAGTAGGCCCAATGGGATTAGAGATAGTTAAGTTCAGTAGACAGAGAAGTAAGGATGTGTGGAAAGAATCAGGAAGTAACTGTACTGCTCCACTCATCGAGTGTGTTCAGACCGTGATTGACAGAATCCGCAAGGGAAATCCATTTACACTCTGCTCGGTTCAGTAGGCTGGTGATATTGCCTCCTCTGATAGGAAGTTTGAGATGCTCAATAACCTGCCACCGTAGGTCTATTTCCCGATGTTTGTGTTCAATAAAATGTGTCACCAACGGGGCCGAAAGGACTTGACAGTTTATCCTGCTCTTATGCGGAATTATTCGCTGTTTGACCATTTGGGTGGTTTAGCCGATGTATAGGAGGTCGCAGGGACAGCGGATGGCGTAGATCACATTAGGGGTTCTGCAATTAGTGTGACTGTTCAGTTTGTGGGTTCGTCCATTATAGAGGAATTCTTTGGTGTTCAAAGTTAGGTCACACACGCTGCAGCTCTGGCATTTGTTGTGGCCCAGTACTGGTTCCAGACCCCAAGCAGATGTTATTGTGTGTTTGTCTTTAGGAGGATTCGGCCACGTGATGGCATGGACAAGGTGACTGGCTATGTTGTTTCCTCGTTGGTAAGAGAATAAAGGAGGATCTTGGAACTGCTTGTGAGGGCGTAGCAAGGGCCAGTTCTTTTTGATGATGGTACTTATTTTGTTGCTGTCAGGGCTGAAGGTTGATACAAATGGAATCCTAGTCATTGTCTTCTTAATATTAGGGATGAGGAGGTGTTCGCGGTGGTTATACCAAGCGCGTGTCTTAGCTCTGGTGACCAGGCGTCGTGGGTAGCCTCTGTGTATCAACTTATTTACAAGGATGTCTGCTTCACGAAAATAATCCTTGCGCCATTTGCAGTTGCGGCGGATGCGTAGAAATTGTCCGTATGGCAATCCATCTCTTAGGCCCCTAGGGTGGTGGCTAGAGTATTGAAGCAATGTGTTCCGTTCTGTTGGCTTGCGATACAGTACTGTGCAAAGGGAACCATCTTCTGCATGAATTGTTACATCAAGGAAGGGTAGATCGTTAGTTTTACATTCACTTGTAAATTTCAGGTGTTCTTGGGTGTTGTTCAGCCAATCAATGAAGGGGTCCAGATTGTTGGTAGTGCCGTGCCAGATGAGGAGAATAGCATCGATATAGCGTCGCCATAAATCAATGTGTTGTAGGTATGGATTGACTGGGTTGAGGATGAGTGATTTCTCGAGGTCATGGACGAAGAGGATCGCAAAGTTAGGGGTAAAACAAGCCCCCATGGAGGCACCCTTGATCTGTAGATAGTATGTCTCGCGATAAAGGAAGTAGTTGTTTTGTAATGCAATACGTAGTAGGTCCATGATGAACTCCGTTGGAATTTTGGTAGTTTGAGGCCTGGATAGTAGCAGGTCGTTAATCACTTGTAAGCCCTCGCGGTGGGGTATATTGGTGTAGAGTGATTCTATATCTAAACTCACCATAAGTTCTGTGGAGGTGTCGAAGGCCTTGTCCTCAATGGTGTTATAAGATCCATAGTATCCCGTATGTAAGTGTCAGTTAATGGGACACATTCTTTATGATTGCATCGATAAATTTCCCCAAGGGTTCAAGAATCTAACCGCATCCGGACACGATGGGGCGTCCCGGGGGATTGGACGCATCCTTATGTATTTTCGGTAGGACATATAGAACAGGGGTCCTAGGATGGGGGTTGTTCAAATAAGCATGCTCTTTCTTTGTGATGATATCGAGGTCCTTTGCCGTATTGGTCACCTGCAGTATTTTGGATCTGCATGTGCTGCACTTCTTCCGTTTTGCTGCTTGCTGGTTTGTGAGCATTCCCACTCATCTATCTGTAGAGTACCTCCTTCAGCTTCTCTCTTGTGCACCCCCCTTTTTTTACTCTGAGTGGTGTTCGGCATTGGGCTGTTCCATGTGCTTTATGCTCCTTTCCAGGAGTCCGGTACTGGGGTACCTTGGGCAACTGCATTGGCAACTATGGCAATATATCTTCCCCATCTTGTTTTGTCATATTTAAAAACATCAGCAGGGATGCCTTCGGGGCCAGGCGCTCTCCCGCCTGTTACTGTGCCGAGAGCTACCACCTAGAGGTGGGTTAACGACAGGGGTCCAAAAAAACTATGGACTTCCTCTCATGCCACCCACCCCATGTCGCCAAAGCAAGTGATGATTGCAAGGGGACAACTGAAAAATATGTCAGCATGGTATCCCAAGGACCTTGTCTGAAAGCACTTGAAATTGAAGACACCACCACGAATGATGCAGTGCTGACAAAGGCGAAAGATGCTCTCCGGAAAGGATCATGGCAAAACTTCCTACGTGATGCCAAACACTAGCATAACCCAGACAAGTAAAGACTCACCCAAATGTGGAAGGTGAATGATGAACCCCAAGATGGCCTCATATTGTGAGGTTGCTAGCTGGTGATCCCTGAAAGTCTTCAACACCAAATAACAACACTGGCCCGTGGTGGGCATCAAGGAACAGTGAAGGTAAAATCACGCATGCAAGAGAAAGTGTGGTTCCCAAGCCACGAAGCCACAGTAGACAACGTGGTATGATGGTGTCATGCATGCCACCTCACCAGCTCCCATGGAATCCCAGCACCCGTCATCACGGAAGATGCACTACTCCATGGCTCAAAAAGTGTATGGATTTTCGGAGTTTCCCAGATGGGAGAGTCACAGTGGTTCTGGTGAACAGCTACTCAAAATACCCAGTCCTCGACGTGGTCGACTCGACAGCGTTCGCCAATGTAGCCTCATTGCTAGAAAAGGTATTCACAATGTCCGCAAGCGCTTAATTCCTGGGCCAGGTCTTGCCACTTAGTCTTTGCACATTAGGCTTTTAAGTTCCCAAAACACTGTAATATTCTGATAGTCAGGCACAAAATAGACAAATAAATGTTCAGGAAATAGTAATTTCTTTTGGAAGGAGTTCCTCTTATTAACAGTCTGTGAATTATGACATACATAGGTCAAAATGTCTTGAGATAATTGTTCCTCTAAACTTCACGTTCCTTAATGTTCAAAAAAGTGATTTTGTAAAACCCCCGTTCAGTAAAGCATGAACATTCTTCTCTTAGTTCTACTAGAAAATTCAAGAAAATGGTGCAAGTTAAATATCCTTTAACTTCTGAGAAGAGCCAGTTAAGTTACCAAGAAATGCTGCCTTTAATCAAAGGAAACGACGTTCCTTACTTGGAGCTAACAGCCTCACGAACTGCACAGCAGCTTTATGTTACAGGCAATGGAAATACTTCAAAGACGAGAGGCGCAGGATGCACAAACAGGAAAACAGCCCGGGGAAGACTCCAGAACAACCTGCAGGGTGTGTCTGGATGCGGTCGCCTTAAATAGCAGGAGTGCAAGGTACGGCGGCCGCCAAGGGAAATATTAGCATGAAAGGCAACATGCTTGGAACCGATGGAGCATAATTAGCATATTAACATCGGAACATTTTGGAGCACAAAGAATATAAACAAACAGGGCTTTTAGCACATAAAAGAAAATAGCTGCAAGGTTTTTTGTTTAGAAATAATAAGTAGAAAGGAAAATGAAATACATAGGAAAGATTTTTCAGTAATGCTCTGGTTCAACATAGTTTGTTACTTGATTCTTTTATCAAAGTAGCTCAATAGTGACATGAAACAAAGGCAAAGCACAATAGTGTCATTAAATAGAGGCACTTAAGACAGTCATAGAACCATAACAGCAGTAAGTGAAATATCAGAGCACCCAATGTCCGGAGTAGGGTGCCAGGACTTAGAGGAGTGTGACAGTCCTCCCCATCGAAAATGGACTCACACCTTTATGAACGGGTGCTGTTGGGTTTTGCTGAAGAAAAAGACGAAGTAGTCGTGGAGCATGAATTGCATTCTTTTGTTCCCACAAATCTTCTTCAGGACCATATCCTTTCCAGGAGATTAAATACCAAAGTGTGCCTTGTCTTCGTGTACAGTCTTTTATTTGTCGTATTTCGTATTCCTGCTGATTTCCAATAATCACTGGAGGAGGTTTTGGACGAACAGCTATTGTAGCCGGTTTTAATAACGTTGTATGGAATACTGGCTGTATCCGCATAGATTTTGGAAGTTGTGCTTTAAAACACACTGGGTTAATGCATTTGAGAATCTTGAATGGTCCTATAAATCGTGGGTTAATAGGATATTTGTGTTTGTATTGTAAATTCCGAGTAGATAACCATACTTTATCTCCTGGACGATAATTGGGGCAGGTTGTCTTTTCTTATCGGCAATTTTTTTGTATGGAGTTTTAACTTTGTTTACATTTTGTCAAAGAGTTGACATTAGTTTCATCATTTGTTGTAATTTAGTGGTTATATGAGGATCTTGTGTTGTGATTTGATTGAAAATAGGCAAAGATCGTGGATTCCATCCATGCGTAGCAAAAAATTGTGACATTTTGGTAGATGAATGCATTAGGTTGTTGTAAGCAAACTCAGCTTCCCATAGCAAATCCACCCAAGAATTTTGAGAATGAGCCAAGTAGCATCGCAGATATTGCTTTAGTATTTGGTTAATTTGTTTGGTTTGTCCGTCTGATTCTGGGTTGGAAATTTGTAGACATGTTCTGTTGAATGTGTAAAGCCTTACACCATTCAGTTCATAATTTGGAGGTGAATTGTGAACCATGAGCTGTTGTTATAGAACGTGGTAATCCGTGTAATCATACAATGTGATTCAATAATAGATCTACAAGAATTGCTGCTGAAGGTATTTTTTCACAGGTTACAAAATGTGCCACCTTGGATAAACGATCTACAATAACTAACATTACAGTTTTATTGTGATCTTTTGGTAAGTTTGTAATGAAATCTAAAGAAATGTCTTCCCAAACAAGTGTTGGTGTTGGTAGGGGTAATAGAAATCCTTTTTTTGGATGTGTGTGTGATCAGTCTTTGCTCTTATGCAGGCTTCACAGTTCTTTAAATAAGTGATCACATCTTTTTTCCAACTAGGCCACCAGAAATTCCGACTTACCAAATCTAAAGTTTTTGAGCATCCAGGATGACCAGCTAAAGGATGTGTATTGTAGTGTAGTTCCTATATTCCCAGTAGGCTCTGCGCATTGGAATAATATATCCTATAGATTAGACGTAGGACTGAGGTCTACTAGGTCTCTATCGCATATACTAGACTTAATTGTGAGTGCCAGCTAGCTCAGAGGTCACTAGAAACTTTCTCGAATTCACAAGAAGGGATTCGTTTCTGACAACCACATAAACATGACAACTTTGTTTCCCCAAGATAAAACTGGTCATCAGAGTCGAGGAAACAATAGATAGATATTTCACTCGGTCATTTGTGCATGCTTAGTTTCACTAGAGGTGCAGAGAAATAGATAGACGGACGTTTTCAATAAAAAGGTTTTATTGCACAGTTCTTTCTCAAGCATAAGAAATGAACTGCTACAATCGTAAAACTGGTTTTAAAATATAATACATACAGTATAAAGAGTAGAATAAAATAATACTGTAAGAGCATTGTATGGTTCCTAATACATAGATAAATACAAACATAAATAACAGAGGCTAAAAGTACTCAACTGGTGCTTCTAAGATACGCCTACTCCGGTGTACCTAACCTAAGCTTAGTACGAGGGAAGAAGTAAGTGAGGTGGAGCATAAATGTAGTATTCTTTTGCCAAGAATCCGTCCAAGAATTCTCTTAGGGTTTAATCAGCTCCGTACCTTAGTTTAGCATGGAGAAGGTCAGTCTCGGGACTCGATTTCCCGAAAACAAGCAAGGGTAGCTTGGAAAAACTGTAGCTGGATTTCTCGGCAGGAGATAAGTCAGCATCTCTCTCAGTGCGTCTGCTGGAGGGTCGGCTTCCTTTGGCACTTGCTGTAGCAGGATGCGTCGGGCAAGTAGATAGTCGAACTGCTCCAAACCCCGTGTCTTTGCTAAGGCAAGTGTAGGCATATTTATACCTTGAAGTTGCCGAGTTTGACGTAAAGGTGGACATAATAACGCCATAAAAGAGTCTCAGTTCTTTGAAAACTCCATGAGTTCTTAAACAAGTCAGTTATCGAGCAAGGAAAAAGTCCCTAGTTGCTGAAGCCGAGTTTTCCAAGAAATCGTTGTAGATTGTCGGAACTAGTGGAAGTACCCCTGCCGAATTTGGACTGCATGAGCTATGCCTAAATATGGTTATGATTTCTAAACCTATATAAGGATATGGTGATTTATACCTATATAGGGGCATGAATCGGGAAAATTACAATAGGGTCCTAAAATGATACATAACAGTATGACACCATAATAAAACTTGTTTTCAGAGTCTCTTTTTGGGTATGTATAGTAAACGACCCTGGAGGGGAAGCTCATCTATCATAGTTCTCTGTTTATCTAAGGCTTTCCAAGACATGAGTTTATTCATTGGCTTGATTTCTCTGATTACATTCAAAAACTGTCCAGACATGGTTATTCCAATGATGTGATTGCTTGGTATGATAGATCTACTTTCCTGTTGAGGATTAGATTGAGTTCTTTCTTAATAGCGAGATAGAGAATCAGCCTTTTTATTGGCACTCCCTGGCCGTAAAGTATTTGTAAAATCAAATTCAGCAAAAAAAAGAGTCCATCGTAATTGCTGAGGAGTAAGGGCTTTAGCACAATGTAAAAACTGTAAGTTTCGATGGTCAGTGTATATGGTGATGAGGTGGTGAGCACCTAACAAATAGTGTTGATATTCCTTGAAAGCCAATCTTATAGCCAGCAATTCTTTTTCTGCTATGGTATAATTTCTCTCGGCTGGTAAATACTTTTTTGAGAGAAAGGCTACTGGATGAAGGTGGTTACTACCTTCTTCTGTTTGTGTTAGTATAGCCCCTATAGCAGTATTAGAAGCATCAGCTTACATGATAAAGGGTTTAGACATATCTGGATGTTTCAGTACTGGGGCCGTCATGAAGGCCTAACGGTTAGGGCGGTCGACCTCGAGTCTGGGAAACTGGGTTCGAGTCTCGGCAATGACGCTGAACATCCTGTGATTCTGGGCAAATCACTTAATCTCCCCACGCCTAACAAAAATGAATGTGTGTCCGTATGTAACTTAACTGGTGCTATGTAAAGCGCTCTGATACCCGATTCGGGTCAAATCCACGCTATATAAAACTCTGCAAAATAAATAAATAAATCTTGAAAAGCTTTTTGTGCTTCCAAAGTCCATTGAAAGGATCGATTTTTTTTGCAATAGTTTTGTTAACGGAGTTGCTTTGGCAGAAAATATTTCAATGAATTACCGATAGAAATTTGTGAATCCTAAAAACCTTTGTATATCTTTGATAGATTTAGGTTCTTGCCAATCTTGAATTGCTTGTACTTTCCAATCTGCCATAATGATTCCTTGAGAAGAAATAATAAAACCTAGGAACTCTACCTTGTTAACGTGAAATTCACATTTAGACAATTTACAGTAGAGGCCATGTTTTCTTAGTGTGGTTAAGATAGTCTTGACATGGAGCTCATGTTCCAAATTTGAGTTAGAATAGATAAGGCTGTCATTGACATAGACAATGACAAACTTGTCTAAGATTTCCCTCAAAACATCATTTTAAAAAAATTGAAAAGCTGCCGGGGCGTTGCATAAGTCATAATGGCATTACACAGTA
Source organism: Lissotriton helveticus (assembly GCF_964261635.1). NCBI lineage: Eukaryota > Metazoa > Chordata > Amphibia > Caudata > Salamandridae > Lissotriton > Lissotriton helveticus. The sequence goes on along the minus strand of NC_136069.1, from coordinate 992,911,306 downwards.
TCCAAAGAGGCCGTACCTATACAGAAGGCAGTCTTTCATTCATCACCAGGACGAACTCTAACCAGTTGATATGCCCCTCGTAAACCCAATTTTGTAAACACTTGAGCTGTTCAAATCTGATCAAGTAGCAGTGTAGGAACGAGTGGTAAGGGGTATCTATTCTTAACCGTGATGTTGTTTAGTGCTCTATAATCAATACAAGAACAGAGATCTCCATTGGCTTTTGACACAAAGAAAAGAGGAGAGGCGGCAGGCAATTTTGGAGGTCTGATAAATCCATTTTTCAGGTATTTATCTAAATAATCCCGCAAATGTTTGTTTTCCTTTTCTGTGAGAGCGTATATTCTGCTGCAAGGTATCTTAGCCCCTGGGATCAGCTCAATTTCAAAATCGTATTCACGATGTGGGCGTATGATTTCCGTACTTTTTTCACAAAAAAACATCAGCAAAAGAAACATACTGAATAGGCAACTCAATGTCTTGTTCAGCAGCTGCCGCTATGAAATGAGCTCCAGTTTGATTTTCATTATGTATTTGTAGCTCCTGAGATGTAGGTTTTAATGACGTGAGACATTCTTGTAGACACCGCTCGGAATTAAATGTGATGTTTCTCTTGGCCCAGTCTATGGAGGGATTATGTAGGGTTAACCAGGGCATACAGAGAATAACCCCAAACTGTGTTGCATCAATCAAATCAAGATGAAGAACTTCCGTATGTCCATGTTCAGCAGTTTGAATGATCATAGTTAAGGTAACAGTGGTATGAGTAATCATGCCAGAGGTGAGTATTGAACCATCAACTGCAAGAACGGCTTTGGGTTTGTCCTTTTTGATGGTTGGGATTTGTAACTTGGAGCAAAAGGTAACATTGATAACATTTCCAGTGGCTCCTGAGTTTACCATAATGGTTACTTCTCGTCTTAAAACCTCTGGGACAATAAATAAGGCATTGAGAGTCAAGTGTGGGGAAGAACTTTGGAGAGTATTGGCAATTAACTGACCAGAGGAATCATGAGGTTTACTCAAGGAGATCCCCTGTTTCTTCCTCAAGCCTTCTAGGCTTAGGAAGGTTTATTTGGTTTATTTTAGGTTTATTTAGATATTCTCTGACAGAGTGACCTTTATTTCCGCAATATAAGCATAAACCTGCTTTTCGCCGAGCATCTTTTTCTTCCTGAGTGAGAGATTTTCTTAAACCTCCAATTTCTATGGGTTGAACAATAACAGCAGTAAGTGTAATAACAGAGCACCCAATGTCAGGAGTAGGGTGCCAGGACTTAGAAGAGCGTGACAGTTTGTGTTTGTGTTTTGTTTCTACTTTTATGTTGATTTTTCCCACGTTCCAGGTGTGTGTTGCAGGCCTGGCGCTGCTTGTCGCTGGTTTCGTCATCGTGCTTTGGCCCATCGCAGGTTTTTTGGTGTTATGGTTTGTGTTTTTGTTGCCATCGAGGTGGTTGTATCGCGGACATAGTCTGCGGTTTCGGCAGTCTATCGCATGCCACCGCCGTGTTGTGAATTCCACGTTGCTACGGGCTTATTTTCCCGCGATGGTGAAAGTTGCGTTACGCTACTCTTGCAGTAGTTATCACATGTTTTTGTGAATATACCCCAATAGGTATGCAGCCCATAAACTAGTGACGGACTGGGTGGGGTAACAAGCTGTCCCTTCTCCAACGCATCTCTTGTGTGTATCTAGAAACACATTATTCGGGGCTGTTCTTTTCTTCCTTGTTGGGGAAATAACTTTAACATTTGTACGTAAAGGCACATCCCAATCATTTTTCAAAACCCATGATATCCCCCACAAAATTATTAGCAGTAAAACCACAAGAGCAACACATATTATTTTCTCTTTGCGAGTCCTCACTATATTATTCTGGGCAACAAGAATCACTGGCTGCTCTTCCTCAGCAACCTGTCTACCAAAAGGATGCATTACAAATGATAAAGAGAGGATCAAAATACAAGAAGAATATATAAGTTCCCAGTGTCCATCGGAGCCTTACTGGTACAGGCTTCTATTGTCCATCAATACATTGGCGCTCTTGAGCACCGGTGGTGGAGCTTGCCTTGTCCTAAGCTCATATCCCACGTCAATCAAGATGGTATACCTTCAGGGTATACTTTGGTCTTCCCTATCTAATGTTCAAACAACTAAAATAAAATACACAGTCATCCCTCACCAATCGCAACTAATTCCGTTGGTACTATGATTTAGTACAACCTATCTTACACAGTCCATCCCTAATCTTTTTTCTCCTTGGATGCAGTTCCTTCAACCGAGGGCGCAAATTGAACCTGGTAGCCTCAGGCACGATATGATCAGTGAACAAAGGCTCTTGGAAGCTCGGATTTTGGAGGAACAGCCACCTTCAACACATCTGCATTCCCCTTATCCGTCTGCATCCACGTTAGCTGGGCATTGCTCAATGGAACAAACTGCACGACATGCTCACACTCTGAGTCCCTGATGCCGTCCTTAACCAACTGATGTAAATGTAAATGTAAATGTACAGGAATTTATATAGCGCAAATCACCAAGCGGTTTCTAAGCGCTTGCTTAGGGAACCCGTCCTGGTATTCCCCTGTGAGATAACCCCAGCAGGGTATCCGCAAGGTGAAAGCCAGGCATCCCGCCGCGAGGGGCCGTTGTGGAGATTAAGCAAGCTATTGCCCAGAGTCGCAGAGTGTGAGCCCGTGAATCGAGTAGGCACCGGAGCGAGAATTGTCGAGTCCATGGACATTTTAGGACTCAAGACCCCGCCGAGCCGGGAATTGAACCCTGGTCCCGGGCTGACCTCTGCTTCCAGGTCTGCCTCCTCTAACCAGTGAGCCACAATTCTCCACTGATCGTATGGTAGAGGTAAAGGAACCCTCCGACAGTGGGTTGCATGAACCCAGTTCTTACAGCCAGCAACCTTCACAACAGTACGTGTCACCAATAAAACCTGATCAGGCCCCTTCCAGCGCAGCTCCAAACTTTTCTTCCTCTAAAGATTGCGCAACAGGATGTAATCACCGGGCTGGATATCGTGGCCGGGTCCCTCCGGTGTAGAAGGTAGGGACTCTCGCACCTGTTGGTGAATAGAACACAAACTCTCTGTTAACTGGCCAAGGTAATCAAGCAATACCGGATACTTAATATCTGAGAACGTACGAGGATGCAGGATGCCCCAGACATTTGCTGGGCACCCAAACACCACCTCGTAAAGAGACAATCCTGTCTTAGAATTTGCTGCCGTTCTTGTTGACAAGACTGCTAACGATAAAGCATTTGGCCACTTTATTGTTATTGTTATTGTTATCTGAGGTTTGTATAGCGCCAAATCACCGACAGGTCTCTAGGCTTTAACCCTGTAGTCTCTTGTATTTTTGCCAATTTCAGTTTGCGAGCACCATTGTACTTCTCAACCAAATCTGCTGACTGTAGATGATTAGCAGCATGAAATCTCTGCTTCACATGACCCCCACAAATCAATTGAATCACTTTTGCATTAAAATGACTTCCATTGTCACTCGAGATAACTCGGGGCAAGCTGAAACGAGGAAAGAACTCTTTCAGGAGTACCTTTGCAGTCGTAATAGCTGTATTATCTTTAGTGGGATAAACCTCAACCCATTTGCTGAATGCAAGTACAACCACCAGAACATACTTCAGATTATTGCATCCCTCCAATTCAATATAGTCCATTTGAAAGACTTCAAAAGGAAAAGTGGGTGGTGCAAAATTACCAGGTGGTGTAGGGGTACACTTTCCTGGATTATGCATCATGCAGACCATGCAATATTTCACTGAATGCGCAGCTGTCTTAGAAATATTGTCATTCTGCCATAGAGGGTCTAACAATTTACAAATGCCTGTGGCACTGATATGAGCTGGACCATGTGCCATAGTCACCACGGGGGAACATATTAATCCGGCAACATCCACCTCTGCTTCCCTGATTTCTCAATCCAATATCCTTCCTCATTTAACTGTGCAGTGCTTTCCTGCCATGCCGCTAATTCTTTCAGTGTGGCTTCACTTTGTATCTCCTTTAAACTCTCAAGGCTATTCGCAAACATGCCAACTTCAGGGACCCACCAAGCTGGACTTGCTGCAAACATGCATTTCATCTTTGTTCTGGTTGTTTCCTTAGCTGTCTGATCTGCAAAAGCATTTAGTCTACCCACGTCATCGGTAACCTTCCTGTGGGCACGATACTTGATTATGGCTAACGTCTTGGGGAGCCTTAAAGTGGACAAAAGTCTCAATATGAGGTGTCCATGCTGAATGGTGGTGTCATGAAAATTAAGAAACCCTCTTTCTGCCCAGAGTCGCCCAAAATCATGGTCGCCCCAAAGGCATTCTGGCTGTCAGTTTTTATGTTGACAACCAGTCCCTCGCTCAATTCGCAAGCTTGAATAAGAGCAACAACCTCAGCAGCTTGAGCTGACTGATAGGGGCCCTTGATGTCTCTACATCTGTGCATAGCTTAATGACAGCTCAAGCTGCTGTTGTGGTGCCATCTGGTAATTTAGGACAAGAGCCATCGATATATAGTTCTCCTTGGGGGTCAGATAAGGGAACATCAGTCAGGTCCACCCTTCCCTTTGTCTCTTTTTCCGTCCAGTATATACAATCATGTCCGTCGGTTTCGTTGAATGCTGTCTACTGGTACGTGGAAGCTGTCTGGAAGGACCACCCCATCCCCTACTATTTACCCGAAACGCTTGGTGTAACAACACCTTCGTCTTTAAATCCTTATGTTTCTTATCAGTCCTATCCTTTTCCTCCTGATCTCGATGTTCATAGTACTGAGCCATATTCAAAATAACAGAGGGGGAGGAGATGGACCAAGTACTCTCAAATGCCTGTAAAAGAGATGCAATTTCAGGAAGAAAATTAGAAACAAATCTGTTGACCAAAAGCAACCTAACTCCTCCCTCAATAGACATATCATGCCCATTATAGTCTAAAAACGTACCTTCGAACTGGGTAAAGAAATCAGACACACTTTCATCCTTCTTCTGTCGATAAGCCGTCAATTTATCCCAGCTTACCTTCTTGGCTGGAATAAGGGAATGCTTTTATGTGATAATGTGGCCTGGCAAAGCTAATATCTCAGCTCAGGGTTGATTGCCTGCCTATCTTTTCTGATCCCATCTTTTAATCACAACCCATGTACCACCAACTCAGGATATGGTCTTGAGTATGAACCGGTCTCCAAATATCAACCAGAACGAGAAAACCAAAGAACATTTTAATATCAGCGAGACTTATTACAGTAGAAGAAGCAGCCTCTGTCAATTCTTGATAATAAGCTGTAGGATTCTTCCTGGGATCAGGCAAATGAGCCTTAAGGGCTGGAACCTCACTGTCTTTTCCATGGAGTATAAACCTGTTGGTCCTGAAAACAGGCTGCTACAGCTGGTCTAGTAAAATTTCTGTGCTGGTCTATTATCGCAGGTATTTCTGGGTGATATATAGGATGGACCTCCCGCATCGGAAACTGAGGTACCAGAGTAGGGCTCCTCTCATGTAATCTACCTATGTAAGCAACTAACATTCCCAAATACGTGGCCTGGCTCCAAGTCAGCAGCATACACATGATAGCAAATAACATTTTAGGTGCTTCTGTCCCGATGTGTTGCTGCCAAAGACTAATCAATGTAGCAGACATATGCTTAAAGGCATGTTGCTGAATAAAAGGTTCAAAATCTCGCAAACATTCTCCACACTATAAATTGCATTGCAGGCCCACCGTGCAGCCTGGTCACCTATTACTTGTTTCTCTTCATCCCCCACCCCAGATCGCACAAACGGGCTGATTCGCTCCTTGAATTTTGTCCAATCTCTATCCTCAAATCCACGTACTGGTGTCTCAACATTCAAAGGTAATAGAGGGTGAAATACCATGGAAGGAGAAACAACAGGGGTGACAGGTACAATCGTCGCTGGTGCTTACACCAGAGGAAAGAGAACAGAAGATACAGGAGTCAAAACAGTAGATGTGCTGAGGGTCACAGTTGCCAAACACAGCAAGGGTAAAGAAGGAGCGAGAGGTGCCGTAGCCACAGCCGTCAAAACAAAAATTATGGAGACAGGAACAGCCAGAGCAGATGTAACAGGCTGCTGTGACTGTGAGGAAATGGCAAGATATATCCTCTGCGGGGCATAAGGGGGAGGGGGTCGAGTGTCTAACAACTCCTCTATAAAAGTATCATCTTCTAATTTGGTCAAATAAGACTTCTCAATTTGCAATCGAAATCTCCCATCCTCACATTCAATTCCAGACGCTTGTTTTTCTCTGTCATATGCCAAAGCTTTCTGTGCCAATGTTTGCATTTTCCCTTTCAGTGCATCTACCATCTCTGTCTAGTCAAACATGGCCTGTCTACTTCTTTTCTTAAATAATTGGTCATGTAAAAACCCAATTTTTTGTTCATCAAAAATGCCTTTCAACGGCCACTGCAGCTCGGCATTGTCCCTTGTATATTTGTGCCATAATGTACTAAACACAATAGGGCCAAGACCATGCTTCACATACATTACACAAATTAGGGCTGCCTTCAGGAGGCGCTGACTGAGCTTCTTCCAGTCAAGCATCTGCAGAACTACAAAGACAACATGAATAGAGAATTTTACTAAGACTAGGCATTTTTAAAAGGAAATCAAGTTTGGTATTTTTACCTAGCAAAGTAGTTGCAAATACTATTATCAAAAACGGGCCTCAGACCGTACCAAACTCAAACCATGATGGTATCATATCCACAAAGAACCAAAACAAACTCACCTGATATCAGTAGCACAAACGGACCAATTCTCTACTGCTGACTCTTCAGACCAAATGGTCAGATCCAAGGATTTCACCATTCAGGACTCCAGTCGGGATGAGCACTGGCGAGGCACCGTCCGGCAGGACAGAAGGGGCAGCTGCGAGCAAATAATACTCCTCGTGCAGAGATCTCTGAACCGTCAGTCCGACCCGACGATGTCCTTGGCCCCCCTCCATCTGCGGAAAGGGAATGGATCAATCACACGAAGGAGATCCTGTTTGGGCTCCAACTGAAGGAAGTGGCCCGATTTGGGTCACCCTGGTTACTGATGACCACCTCTCAGCCTTCCATACTAAATGAAAAGTCTGTCAGACAGTAGAGTATACAAACCAATAACTGTTTATTCATATACACTCAGGGCCCGATTCACAGAACTAACTTAAGACAAAATCCTAAACTTACTACTTTTGGTATTCATAGAAGGCATTTAGTAGTAGTAAAGTTAGGATCTTGTCTTAAGTCTGTCTTAAGTCTGTCTTAAGTTTGTCCTAAGTTTGTCTTAAGTTTGTCTTAAGTCTGTCTTAAGTCTGTCTTAAGTTTGTCTTAAGTCTGTCTTAAGTCTGTCCTACGTTTGTCTTAAGTCTGTCTTAAGTCTGTCCTACTACTTTTGGTATTCACAGAAGGCATTTAGTAGTAGTAAAGTTAGGATTTTGTCTTAAGTTTGACTTAAGACAGACTTAAGACAGTCTTAAGACAAACTTATGACAAAATTAGGACAGAATTAGGACAGACATAAGACAGACTTAAGGCAAACTTAGGACAGACTTAAGACAGACTTAAGACAAAATCCTAACGTTACTACTACTAAATGCCTTCTGTGCATACCAAAAGTAGTAAGTTTAGGATTTTGTCTTAAGTTAGTTCTGTGAATCGGGCCTTCAGGGTGGAACCCAGTCTGCCCAGTCACTAAGAGTGCTGCAGAGGGACTGAAATCGACAAGCAAAAAAATGAATTATGTACATCTTGCAACCGGGCTGAAACACGCTCACAGGGGAATTTTCCAAGCAAATGCAGCTGGACAGTTAAATATAAAGAAATTAGTTTTGATTCTTATATGTCACACCACCTAATACAACCCAAGGTTGTTTCACCCTGTACCCACCACCAGACAAGTAGGAGAGGGCCTCTATCTAGTGAGAAAGGTAAGCAGTAATATGAACAGTCTATTCATTAGTGAAGCAAAACCTAACATTGCAGAAACTAAACATAACATAGGCATTTTCTCAAAAATAGCAAAGGGTTAGTTTTAGTTGTGGTTCAAAATGGCATCTGAATAGAAAATGGTGCAGCGAATGCTAACTTTACATAGGCAATGCACAAACATGAATATTTCCATTCTAACACCCTTCGCTTATCTAATACAACTCCTTCTACACCCAATGATGATGGATTCAATCCAGATCTGTGATTTGGGATGAGTGTCTGAAAAGTTCTAGCACTCCATCCATAATCTCCTGTGTTTGCTTTGTTCACCCTAAGTTGGTAGGGTATGCCCAGACATGGGTCGCTTGCTCACTCTGCCACTGGATTCAAGCTAGCATGGCTGATGAGGGGTGTCATCCCAAAACCGGCCCCAGGATTCTTGTCTCCGGTCCAGGGAGGACATGGCTTAGCAGTTTGGGCTGGACTGTTCCCATGAGACACAGGGTCAAGACTGATTTGCATATAGCTGTGTCAGAATTGGGGTGGCAAAGTGAGCTAAAGAATGATGATGGGTTCAACCCAGAACTGTGACTGGGGGTGAGTGTCTGAAAAGTTTCAGCGCTCCGTCCATCATCTCCTTGTGTCTGCTATGCATCAGTTCATCCCTTGCTCCTCGATCATACGGAGAAGTCTGTGTGTGGGCAGCTTCTCCTCCGATTGCCGCGATGGACCTACGTACCAGTGCCGCTTCTATCCGACAATGCAGCGCTCGAGACCCTTTGCAGTGTGGATGCACAGAGGTAGTTCAGATTTTCGTATTCAGGGGGTAGAAGCCCAGCTATCAAGTTTGTGAGCAATAGCACATCTGTCTCCATCGATGCTGTCCCAGGCCACTATCTTACTTTTCTGTCAGTTGCTTCTGCATGCCATACAGCTCTGCGGTTGTCTGCCACTTCATGCTTTCAGCTCTGCATTTTAGTCCTGTTATGGCTCCTCTCCACTGTATTTCCAGGTTCCATGACCTAGTGCTGCTGATTTCTACCCATAATATAGATTTCTGGTGGATTGCGGATTCTGCCCTAGAGTGCGGCCATCTTGCTGTGGGCTCTCTAGCTCCCCCCCAGCTCCAATAATATACTTAAGATTCACTATGTCCCAGAACTCAGATAATGGGATTCTGTGTGAAGTGCAACAGTAAGCCCTGTCTATCAACAAGTTATCAATCAAGGGGGACTAAAGTCAGCATAGACAGACCCACATGCACGCACAACCTTTGCATGGGTCCTTGACTGATGCTTTCCTCTTGGTGAAAGATATCTTCCAGTCAGAGTGATTTCTTGATGAGATCGAACCTGCAGCAGCCTGGAAACTTTACCTCCAATTTCACTATTGCACACTTCTACTTTTTTCCTTCGCCATGAGGTGGGCTCTGCCAAGTGATCCAACCAAGAAGGTCTATCCCTCCTATAGTGGTACCTGTCTTCCCAGCCTACAAGAAAGGGCAAAACAAGTGGCTAGTTCCACTATGATGGAAGGTGGGAGTCAAGACATATGTGGAAACACTCTGAATTCTAAAATATGCTACGAAGCAAAATATTGTCTTTGCAGTTTCGCAATATTTGCTAGTAATGATGAGGATTAGGCTTACATGTGCTCACTTAACACTGAGCAGCGCTGCCAGAGATTGGGTGCCCATAATGATTCTCACCCCACAGCAAGCTCCTGTACTTTACTGCCTGGGCATACAAGCCAACATGTGTACACCTCTTATGATTCACTGTACCCAAGTCTACATCATCTGCACTTTCCATCCATCTCTCTCTTTAGCTGCTAACCGTTTTATGCCTTTAATTGATTTTATCTCATTTTTATCCTATTGCTGAAATGTGATTGTTCAATGGCAATTGCTTGATGTAATTGTATCCATTTTATGGTGAATATATGTTTAAATTGTCTTTCTATGGCTATCAGACGAAATAAAGACTATCACTGACTGACTACTTAAGTCCAAGTTTACTACTTTTTGGTATTCACAAAGGTAAGTTACAACTAGTAACTTTACTACTAGTAAACCTACTAGCAGTAAAGTTATTAGCAGTAAATGTACTACTAGTAAGATTACCAGTAGTAAAGTAGCTAGTAGTAAATTCTCTTCAGAAGCATCACTGATAGAGCTTCAGTAATGTACATCAGGGTACCCTGGTGACCCTTGGCCAGCCAACCTGTGCAGTGCCCTCGCTGAGTGTCTTAACCCCCACTTAACACCATCTGGAATACTTCTATCAGACAGGAGGTCTGTCCCTCAGCTTAGAAGCATGCCTTTTTTCTCCCAATATTGAAGAAAGCTAATGCTGACCCTAAAGTAACCAGCAACTATAGGCCAATCTCTCTGCTCCCCGCCCCGGCGAACGTTTTTGAGAAACTAGTGCATCTGCAATTGGCAGCTTTTATCGAGTCTAATAGCCTTTTGCATGAGTCTCAGTCTGGTTTTCGCCCTGGATTCAGTACAGAATCTATTCTGATTGAAATGGCTGACTTCATACGCTGGGCAGTGGATGGAGACTCTAAGGCCATGTTGGTGTTGTTAGATTTATCTGCAGCATTCAACACGGTATCTCACCCCATCCTGTTAGATCGCCTGAAGGACATAGGCATCCAGGGTACAGCACTGAACTGGTTGACATCCTTTTTGCACGGCCGTACCCAACAGGTAATGACCCACCCCTTCACCTTGCCCGCCAAACCTCTGAGCCCGCTGCTCTTTAATGTCTATTTAACACCTTTAGCGGAGCTTATCACCAAAATGGGGATTAAGGTGACATCCTACGCTGATGATACTCAGCTACTGTTTATGTTTAGCGGAGTTTCAGACCTCACCTTTGACTCGCTAAAGGAATGCCTCAAAAATATGGCTGACTGGATGAACCGCAATTTCTTAAAACTTAATGCGGACAAGACAGAGGTCATATTTTTAATCAACCGACACCCCCCGCCCAATGTATGGTGGCCATCGGAATTGGTTGACACACCAACTCTGAAGGACTCAGTCAGAAATCTGGGTGTGAGATGGGGCAAGGATCTGTCCTTCAAGACCCATGTACAATCGGTTTCGGCGGCTTGTTTTGGTAAAATCAAAACCATCAGGAAATTTATAAATTTTCTGCCTGACTCAACCCGCAAAACCATGGTCCCCGCTCTAATCACCTCCCACCTTGATTATGCGAATGGCCTGTATATGGTCTGATTCATAGACTTCAAATCATTCAAAATGCAGCAGCCCGACTGGTCTGCGGGTCCCGCTTTGACACCACGTCACTCCTTATCTCAGGCAACTGCACTGGCAACCTATAGCCAAGCGGATTGAATTTAAGGCACTGACGTTTGCCTTTCGAACAGACAAAGGGAGAGGGCCTACCTATCAGAGGAGGAGACTCTGCCCTTATCAACAAGATAGACCTTTAAGGTCTAACCTCAAACGCTTTCTCTCCACACCGTACTTTGCGAAAGCAAAAATGGGTGGCAGAACATTTGAGGTGGGTACCACCAAATGTTGGAATAACCTCCCTCCCCACTTACGCATGATGCAGTCCAACCAGACATTCAGAAAGGCCTTAAAAACCTGGCTTTTTAGTTGGAATGACTACTCTTGCGTTGTCTTCTTCTCTGCTTGCTGTCTGCTACAGCGCCGGGACACTCCATTTGGGGTAGCTGTGTCCTCTACAAATGTCTATTACTAATATTATTATTTATGATTTTTCTTATTAAATTACCTTTGTGAATTCCAAAAAGTAGTAAGAGTAGACTTAGGTCTAAGTTGACCCTATGTTAATCGGGCACAATGCTCTTAATATTTGTGAATGTCCCAAACACACGAAAAATAATAAACTTCACATGACTTCTTTGTGAAACCAACCAGGGCTTGCATAGGGTAGAGGGGCTTTGCCATTTATGCAATTTGCCCACTGCCACTGAAAGGTCCGAAGTCTGTTTGAAAACAGTTTTTGGGGCTACTCAAACTGATTGATCACTCTAACGGAAATTGGTGCTCCTGTTTTAATCTCTCCTTGAGTGTGTCCTGAGAGGGTAGACATTCCATTGGTCTCACAACACTGGAGCCTCTACCCAATGCAATGGTGAGAGAAATGGGCAACCCAAACGACCCTTGAAGGCTTGGTCAAAGTAAGAGGGATGGGTAAATGTGCCTTCAAGGGATGTATTCAATTGAATAATTAGTTTATTTTAAGATAACATTTGGGAGCAAGATGGAAAACATGCTTGCTAATTGATTTCTTTCAGCTCGTCAATTCTTTTAGGCAATTTCTTGTAAACGGGTACAACTCCGTTCAAGAGCGAACAATCATATGGAGTAAATCTCAAAAACGGGTGGGGTGTATATATGGAAGTATTACATTTTATATTATAATTTTTCAGGGTACTTGTATACAATACATGCAATGAAACAAGAAGGTAATTATTATGCACTTGAAAACCTTCAATGTAACAATTGCAACACTTTTTCTTAAAATAAACCACAAATCAATATCAAAGAAAAAAGTGTAGAAGTCGAGGTTTTGGTCTCTAGTTTTGCATTAGTGAGACCATCTTCAGGACTGTATAGTATTGAGGTTATAGACCCCTAGAAAAAATCAGTTTTTGTCTGTTCTATACAACTTTTTGAGATTTACTCCATATGATTGTTTGCTCTAGAATGGAGTTGTACCCGTTTACTAGAAATTGGCTAAAAGAATTGATGAGCTGAAAGATATCAATTAACAAGCATATTTTCCATCTTGCTCCCAAATGTTATCTTAAAATAAACGAATCATTCAATTGAATAAATCCCTTGAAGGCACATTTACCCATCCCTCTTACTTTGCCCGAACATTCAAGGGTAGTTTGGGTTGCCCATTTCTCTCACCATTGCATAGGGTAGAGGCTACAGTGTTGTGAGACCAATGGAATGTCTACCCTTTCAGGACACACTCAAGAAGAGATTAAAACAGGAGCACCAATTTCAGTTGGAGTGATCAATCAGTTTCAGTAGCCCCAACAAACTGTTTTCAAACAGACTTTGGACCTTTCAGTGGCAATGGACAAATTGCATGAATGGCAAAGCTGCAGTTTTTTAGTCATTTATCTTTACATTTGGTGAAATTGGTTTTAATGGATACTCAATTCCTCTGCAGCCAGGGTGTCATTTCTGAAATCTTTCCATTGTCCTAGTACCATGGAAGCATTTTGTGCATAGCACATGGACACCATCAATATATTTGACCCTGTGCCCTGTTGGTGCTCCAGATGGGAACTGGACATATGGCATGCACCTTTAAGTTCTACCTAGCAGTTGGACTGTGTAGGGGTCTTCTCTGTTGAATAAGAGCAGTAGATTAGGAGCTTTCCATGTTGTCATAGCTATCCCTAACTTGTGAAAAAATATGTTTTTATGGTTTTGCATTCTGACTATGATTCCCTTTGAGTAGTAGCTTCAACATTCGTTCTTTCCATGAATTATGCAATACTGATGAATCATTTAGTATCATAATTCAATGGAATTACATGAGTGTTGTGAATTATGGATTTCAACCAATGAAAACACTATGGAGAAGTTTAGTATTCAAAAACCTGTATCAGTATTATGTAGCTTTCTTCTAATATATATTTTCCTTTTTCTAAAACCATGCCATCTGAATGCACAAGATGTATAAGTAATTGTGGCTTTCTGGTTACAATTAGAAACCAGACTGCCTTTAGTTAACTATCATATCACCAGAAAGTAGAAACCCCTTAAAAGCAGTATAATACTTTATTAAATGGTTACTAGTATCATCTGGACACATACATAATCTTTAAACTCCACAGAGGATCGCCACCTTGAAGTGATTGAGGGGCTTGCATGTCTCATTGACCTGTAGAGCAATGCAGGGCTGCCAAAGACATATAGGTCTAAGGGTAGAAACGATGTGAGGCACATTCAACTTGTTCACCATGTTGGGGGTATGCACAAGGGTAACAAATGTATCCCGTTTAAAAAGCATTTGTTGCAAAAACAGTCAAAGCTGCCTTACATGCTAGTCAGCACAACAGGCGTAAATTTATAGACATATTCCTTAAATCGTGAAGATTGTAGTGAAGGTTGCATTCGTTTTCGATAGGGAACTTTCAATTTATTTCTACCTGTAGTTTTTGAAGTCTTTTGCTAGACTTCACCAAATCTCAAATAATCTCAAATGAGATAACAGTTAGACTTTATCATTAGTTCAAAATGGAAATCGAGCAAAATGCTTCCAATGAATTGATCTGGAGGGATGATTTAAGGTGGAACAGGAGAAGGCTCTTCAGCAGCATACCATGATACGGTATCAGTCTTTTGTTTTTTTTACCAGATTTAAATTGGATTAATAAAGTCATAGTCACTAAAAGAGTAGGACCACCACAATAGCTGAGCCAATAGTGCCAGTGTAGTTTTTAAAAATGGTAAGTAATATGGTCAGTTAGGATTGTCACTGTATGTCAGGCCCCCAACAAATGTTGCCTTTATTCCATGAGGGAAGCCATAATGGAGAGCAACTCTCTGTCAGCTACTGATTAATTGCTGTTTGCTGGAGACAACTTTCAAGAGAACATATCATAACAGGTGTATTTGTAAAGCGCATGATTACCCAAAGGTGTCCTGGTGCTGAATAACAGAAGTTTATTGTTACCCAACTCAATGGTACTCATTTTATCGACCTCAAATGGATGAAAGGCTGAGTGGACCCACCAGGATTTGAACCTGTGACCATGAGGTCGAACACAGGCCCCTGCAGGGGATGCTTTAGTCCACTGAGCCACCAGACCCGGCTGAAAAGGCTACTAGATGTAACAGCTCTGTCTCAGAATCATGTTGGGTAATCACTCCTCCTATTCCCACCCGAGATGCATTAACCCTTGCTAGAAAAGGTTTACTTGTGTAATGATGATGTAGGGTTGAACACATTTGTTAACAATTTTTTTGCTCTGCCCAAAGAAAACACACCTCTTTCTTTAACAAATGAATGATTAATGAAACGTCTATACAAGATTGAAAATCCCCCAAATACTAAACATCTTTTACAGATCCACGTGATTTCCAATCAGTTATGACCTTAACCCTGCCAGGATCCAAAGATACTCTATTTGCTGAAAGTACACACCGAAATTACTACAGTAGACACACTAAATATACATTTCTGTTTACAGTTACATGGTTGTCTTGCAAAGTTTGAAGAATTGTTCTTACATGTTCTGTGTGTTCCTTTTCTCAGTTAGAATTAATCAAAACGTAATTCAATATACCACAGGTAGATGTCCAGATATTCCAGAAAGACTTTCTTAATGAAAAATTGAAAAGTTGTATGTGCATTACAAACCTTGAAAATAACTAATAGATATTCAGACAACCCAAATTTGGTTTGAAAAGCCATTTTCCTCTCATCTCCCTCCTTCACCCAAAGCAAAAGCAAGGCTAATGCAAATCAAGTTTAGAATAGATGAATATATTATGACTTTGATCTAAGAAATCTATTATTAATGACAACGGAAAGGAACTTTTCATGGTAATATGAGCTAGAGCTGAATAGTCAATACAAAACCTTAATTCACTACTCTTCTTGGAGACAAAAAAGCGGTGAAGAGGTGCAAGACTTTGAATGAGGAATAAAACCTATCCCCAGCAATTCATCCGAATATTTTCTCAAGTTTTCACTCTCTTTCTCTGTGAGGGCATGTATATGGATACATGAGATTGTGGAACCTGGCTGTAGTTCGATGTAACAAGTATATTCCTTATGTTGGGGGAGAGTGGTTGCCTTAGTCTTATCAAAAGCATCTATGAATTCCTCATACATCTACAGTAGTGGTGCTTCCTAACTGACACCTGATGTAGCAATTGATTTAAAATAATAATTATTTCTTTTCTATCGCTCAATTTATTTTTACAAAAATCTTAATTAAATTCTAAAGAATGAGCTAGTCATTCAATCTAGGAACCTGTTTGGATAGCCATGGCAGATCCAAAATATTCTGGGGTGTCAATAAATTGAATACAAATTTTCCTTTATGATATCCTGTATTCACATTTGCAAACCTACTGTTTGTGAGACAAACAGGTCGGGGGGTAAATCTGTTCTATAGATTGCTCTTGCTGACTCTGAATTCTCCTTACATATAATAGGTATTCGAATGGAATTGACAAATGTAACATCCATAAAATTCTCGATTGCCCCAGAATCATTCAAAGCGACTATTATCTGATTTTTTGTATGATCTAATACTGTTTCAGAGAAAGATATCAGAAATGAATAGTCAATTGTAATGCTAGATTTATCAAAGCATGGGAGATTTGAAAAGATTTTACACTTTGAAGACTGGCCTCAGACACTTCTGAATGGATTATTTTCCGTGCAGATCAATCCTGATTCAGACACTTGAATATATTTTTTGTTTAGCTGTACAGTCATGAAGGAAAACACCAGATTTCGCACAATACAAACAAAGATTTAGTGCCTGATTTATATCTTGTCAGGACTCCCATCATCCCTCTGTGGCGGAGTTTACAAGTAATCTATCGAGCTGATGGATTCCTGCCCGCCATATTAAGGTGTGGGCTGGCTGATCCGCCATCTGCGCTGACAGTGTTTTCTGCCGCGTAAGCTGCTCACCGCTGTCGACACAGTGAACTCCTCTGCTGGCTAACATTACTCTGTCCGTCAGGGTGGCTGGATTGTGACAAGCCTATTTATAGTTCACAGTTGTACTGGAGTTGCCCTAGCGGCGGAAAGCCGACGGAAGTATTCTGTTCTGAGACACGTTCACCATTGTACTAACGCTGTGGCTTTTGAATGGATGCTAGCATCACACACCTGATGTGTTTTGGCTAATTGTTTGCACTTGCATACCACACTATAAAACACATTCCATTTCAGACCATTATCCTTTGACATTCCAATGCAGCACAACATTGTTCCTGAGCACTTTTTCAGCAAAGTCAGGTTGTTTTTTTGCTTTCACTGTTTCTTTTTAATTTTCTCATTTTATTGTCTATTATCTTGTGGGTTCTTTTAATCATTTAAGTTTATCCTTTCATAATGGCAAGGAGGAGAAATGCATGTTTTACTGAGGGAGAATTGTCAGCCATGGTGGATGAATTTATAAGAGTAGAGCCACAATTATTTGGAGCCCAAGTACAAAATACAAATATAGCTCAGAAAGGGCAAATGTGCGCCAGAATAGGTAACAGAGTGAATATTGTAGCAAACAACTTGTGCACACAGGAGGAAATAAGGAGGAGGTGAAATGACTACGGGGAGAGTACGTTCCCTGGCTTTCAAGCGTCACCTGGAGGCCCAGAGGACTGGCGGTGTTTCTCCCAGCCCCCCTAAAAAATCTTTTCCTGGAAGGAGAAGTTCTGGCAGAGCCTACATCCTGAAGGTTTGAAAGGGATCCCTGTTGGAGTGGAGATTGATAAGTTTTACTTTTTAATGTGTCACTAAATCTAAATGTTGTTTTTGCTTTTAATTTAGCAGTTGCTGATAATAAAATATTAATAAATCCACATTTGTAAAGCATACAATCACCCGCAATGGTCTCTGGGCGCTGGGGGCCGTGGGAAAGATTAAGCAAGCTATTGCCCAGAGTCACATGGTGCTGGGCTAATCTGCCGCCGGTGACGGGGATCAAACCGTGATCCCCATATTCCAGAGTCAGTCGGCACCTTTATTATTCATACAAACCCATATGTGCATCTATAAAATGTAGGACATTACTAGCATTATTGTTGTTTCTCTTGTTTTACTAATGGTCAATATGTGTGTTTATTTCATGTATCATTTGTTGTTTTTGCCTTGTTTGTTTGAATGTATTTTGTTGTATTTTAGATTACAGGTTTCAATCTCCATTTAATTTCACATGAAGCTATGGTGCTTGCAAGTGTTTTTTCACCTAATTACATATTTCATATATGTGTTTCATATTGTAAATGTCTGTTCATTTTTACTGCATACATTTTACTAGGTATGTTCAAATTACAATTTTGCATGTGTTGTTCATGCTTAATTGAAATGACTACAAATACTTTGGTGCATTGTTTTTGTTTCGTGAAATTAATAATGCAATCTTGTCTTTCATATTTTCACATATGTTAAAGTGTTATGTATTTATCAATCTCTATTTTATGCTATGTTTTAAAATTAAACTTTTTTGCTTCATTTTGTATGTTGTCACTTTCTTGTTATTTCATTGAATTCATGTAATTTGTTTCACAAACCAAACTATGTTGACTTACATATTTTAATGTGTGTTATGTTGTATGTTAAATATAAGTTGCGTTTTATGATGACTAATGCTATTTAACCTTCTAAGTTGTTTAATTGACAGATTTTTAGACTGATAGGCCTTGGAATGGTTTAATTCATATTTTCTCCTCTCTACTGTTTTGTGTTGAATGTTTAGGATATTTTATGGATACTTTCTAATTATGTTTTTCATTTCAGGAGATCTTTTTACCGGTTATACTGAAGTAGTTTTGTGTATAATTGAAACAGTTTGTGTAATTTACCACTGAAAGGTATAATCATTGTATAAATGATCTTTTTCTTTTAAGCTGCTTCATTTTTCGCTTCAAACTTTTTCCTTTTAAAATAGGCCCAACACCCAGAGTATGTGGATAACTATCTGCCACTGAGGATACCTCCAATCCAGACCAGAAACAAGTCTTAAGTGAGGACTCCACTCATGCAAGTCCGGATTGAAGGACGGGGCCCTCTAGGGCCACATGGGTTATATACAACCACCTGCTATGCCTTCCCAAAATGAAGAGTCGGTCAGACAGTAGAGAATATAAACTTACTTTATTCGACAAGTACTCTGCAGAGGAGCCAAGTCAGACCTTCACCCCAAGGTGTCTGCCGAGGGAGCTGGCGCCCCAGGGTACGCTAATACATGAAAAGCCCCTCTGGGGACTTCGGCCAAGCCTCTAATGGAAAGTTACCAGCTTGGGCCAGGCATGAACAATGGAGGTACAGAAAGATGAGGGGTGCACTATCGGTACTCAAGGCCACTGTGCCGAGTCTCAGCATCTCTTAACGTGGGAGCAGAGCTACATGTAGGGATCAGAATGTGCAAACAGAATAACAGTTCATTAGCAAGTCTGGTTACAGCCTTGAACAGGGAAAAATAATAACGAAGTACAGTGTTCTGCTGAGGCAAACGAGTTAGAAAATAAGGCCTAATATGAACACAGTCTAAGCAGTCTTCCAGTGATTGCGAAATACAAAATGGAGTCACGCTAGCTAACTAAGGCTTACATATGGCATGGATAATTCAGTGGATTACATTACGTGAATATAAATGGCGTCTATTTAGCCACACATTGCTAACCTAATATAGCATAACGAGTGCATGATGGGCAGGGGACATTTCAAATCTAACAGGATAATGAGGAGCAGTCTGGTCTTCCTAGGCATACAGCTCATGTGAGTTTCACACGGCTCACACCTACACCTCCAAACCCAGCTGTTACCACACCTCAACCTATGGATACCACCACTTCCCATGGAACATCACCCCAATCTTGTGGCCCCAGTCCTGGCTGCTGTTGAGCCAACACCAAGTCCTCCAGCTCAGCTAGAACCCAGTGGGATGGGGCACACTGGGTCAAGAGCAAACAATATTCATATGTGAAGGGCTTTTCTAGCCAGATCTTTGCCTTTCTGTGGTCTAACAATACCTGGGCCAACTACATCTGTCTCAGCCACAGGAAGGGGTGGCAGGCCACAAGAGGAAACACCTGCAACCACCTTAGTCCCTGTAACTGTGGCTCCACCAGCCCCCCTCATGCACATAACCCACTCCAGCTCCCTCTATCTCCAAATCCAAACCCCCTCTCACCCCTCCTACACATACTCCTCCTCCCAAATTCACATCTTACCTGTCCATTCCCCTGCCAAACGTAAACCTTCCCCTCAAAAGAAATATCCTTGGGGTGTCTGCTCTGTGCCCAATAGATGCCCCTTGCTGAGGTGTTTACCTTTGCCAGTATTATTAGAAGGCAAGTTATGAGCAATAATGCTGTATGCTGGTACAGTATATCCAGCTTGTCCTCCTTTTTATTTAAAAAAAAAAAATCTTTATGAGATAAGTATATCATTTATAAATATTTTAGTTTTACAAAGTTTTTTCTGATAATTATTATTCATTGTCTGGTGCGATTTTTATATTTTAATAAATGTAAACTATTGCAATGATGTGTAATGCATATGTCTTAAATTTGATAGCCTACGAAAAATAATTAAACACACCTGTATGGACACATTTAGAATTTTTTATTGAAGTCAATTTTTATGAAGGCAGCTTGCACCAAATTTGAAAATAAAATAACATTATACTGGTGTGCTTTTTTTAACTTCTTAAATGACCACTTTACATACATATTCATTCCACATTGAAAAAATATTGCTTGTAAGAAAGATTTAAAAATGCTCGAATCCAGAGGTAAGGCAAACAGACAATTCTAACGGAAACAAGTAACAAATAAGCTTACCTTTGATTTCGGCGACAACGGGGTGAATTTGCTTCATGGTCAAGCAGCAGCAGCAGCAGCAAAGGAAGGACTTGGACGATCGAATTCATGTTGGAAATGGAAGTGGGAAAAGAAAAAAGGTATGCTTCTACTTTATATACCTTTGCCACCAGCAACACAGGTGTGGAGATTTATCTGCCACAATTATGTTGCGGGAAGGCACATTGTCATTGGCCTGGTGGAAATCTTGGCGGGACAACCTCCTACAGCCACTTTTGCCTATGGTGCCACTGACGTGGGAGGAAAATTCGGAGGGACATGGCAGCACTCAGATTGACTATTGTCCGTAGACCCACCAGCATCTAAATTGAACAGGCAGGACGGAGAAACTGACAGAAAAGCAACAGCTGGACCACACCTGCCAAAGTCTAGATTCTTTTAATCTTTGTTCTGACCATACCTGAAAATTGTATATACGTGTACATAGCTTCACAATTGTATATATACACCCTGTCACCAGCACTGAGCACTCATGTCACTTTAAAACACCTGTCACCTTTATACTCCATTTTTCATGGACAGCCCTGCAATATGTTTATCTGTGATATCTGATGGAACAACTTAATAACAGAAATTCTTGTTGCAAAGTACCTTTGTGTCTTTTATTTGTACCGGGCAGTTCTCACACTTGCTTTTGCTTTGTTGCTCGCGTTGATTCATTCTATTTACAGAATCACTCGACTCACTGAGTATACTGATGCCTCTATACCCCTTAATGATGTATCCTTGATAAACTAAGCAATTGTTGCTCACTGACAGAGCCATTGTAGTTTGCTAAGGTCTAGATCAGGCAGTTAATCCTCTTCTACAGTCTTTTTCTTCTTTATACAATGCAAACGTATTCCTTGTGTTTGCATTGGCTCTGGATCTTCTTATTTAGTGACTGACTAAATTCTCTTAACCTTTATGATAATTTTTATAGATTCTTTTTTATCACTCTCATGACATCTCTCTGTAAAAAGATTATCTAATTTACTTACCAAGTCTATTAGGTGTAAACAGGTTTCAGGTAATTCCAATATTTGAGCCAACATATCTTTCAGTTCTTCCTTAATTTGCTTGTAGACTTGGGCCAAAATGATTCAGCTACTCTTCAATTAAAATCACTAAGATATGTCAGGAGCTCAGTATCTCCTTGTTCTAAATTTAAGAACTCAGTGTCTGCTGATTGAACAAAGATGTATTTTGAAAATAGTTTTTTCAATTCCTCTTTAAATTCGTAAAATTATATAGAAGAGGGTAATTTCTCTTGCTCAATGGCACTGCCCAAAAAGCTGTATGTAGTGCCTTCAAAATTTGACAATATGAAAGCTACCCCAGACTGATAATTAGGAAAGCCTACTTGCCAGCTCCTTTAGTGCAACTGACCTTTGGCCAAAAAAGTTGCAAGAATATTTGTTTTACCACTAAAGTATTCTGGAGGAGTCACAGGAGGAGCCTGTGGAGTAACTACTTGAAATTGCTTGGATCCCTTCCAGATGTGTGACCTGACATTTCTTCTGACCACTGAGCATTCTTGATTGAATCTCTATTTAATTAAAATGTAGCAAGTAAAATCAAAGTTTGGGGTCACGGACCTATAGGTGGTGGAAGAGACCATGGATTTATTGAACATTGTAAATTACTTCTCTTTGAGCTAAAGGTGATGGAAGGGCTTGATATTGAGTAAAGTCACTACACTAGGCCTGGAAGTACCTTCCTGTAGCTATGTTACACAGAAGCATAGCGCTTACTGAGAGGCAGCAGGTTGAGTAGATGTGCTTGCCAGCCCTGGGACTTGAACAGTGCCTGAGGCAAAAGAGAGAGGACATGAATGGAGCTGGCAGGGGAAAACAGAGAAGGAACAAATAGAAAAAGTAGATAGGAAAGAGTATAAAAATGAAAGATAGACTGCATTTCCCACCCACCAAGAGTGAGGAGAAAAGTTGAAAGAAGAAGAGCCAACAGGGATAAGGCAAGCTGAATCCAACACACATAGAAAGAAAGAAGGTGAAGAAGACATCGAGGACTGGTTATGCCATACCAGTGGTACCTGAGAAGAAGTGCAAGAGATCAGAAAGAGACACTTCAACAACCTGCATGTGTGCCACTGAGGCTTAGAGAGCAGAGCTGAAAAAAGGAGAGACAACCACTAGACAGTACGCCCCGGCCCAACAATGATCCAGGAGGATCGTGGCCTACTCAGGTCGGTCAGAAGAACTATCAGGAGGAACAGCTTTAAACGAGGAGCATGGGACAGGGGTCAAATGAGGCTATGTGCAGTGTGGTGATCAGGATGAGTTAAAAGGGTGGAATGAAGGAACCTAAAGTATGTTATTACCCTCACTTAAAAAAAGCACCTGGGGGGTGTGGCCAGCCAAGATGGCCATACGGACGTGATGCAATGCGGCTCTGCTACCAAAAAGGACTTAACTACAGACACCTTCTAGCTAAAGCTAACAAAAGTATGGAAATGCACCTGGTATGAAGCGGAGATGACTCTGATCCCTTTTGCAACGCCTGGAACTGTGCTTGGGTCGGCGGATAGCGAGTGATTGAGGGCCGAGTGGGAGGCCTCCGCTCCCGTTGTAGTTTCACCCGTGGCTGACGGCAGTGCAGTGTAGGAGGTGTAGAGCGGCTCTACTGGGGCCAGCCATGAGGAAAAGCAATTTGAAGTGGGCTGCCCTCGGAAGACTAGGTGATATGACCAATCTTCAGTGGCCTGGTGAGTCAATGCAAGGCGAGACGGGAGACGAGGAAGTTGCCATTTCACTGCAGCATGGTATGTAAGGGAGAGACGAGCGGAGTGCTTGTCGGGGAGTTGAGGCAGCCAGTTTGAAGAGGTAGTAGGTGTTGCGCGAGAGTCGCTAATTGGAGAGGGTTCCCTCACCTTTTGGGCAGAAATTCACCACTAATCCCTGAGGTGAACTATAATCAGTGGTACCTGACCTGACCCGAACATGGTGCCCGCAGCAGATGACATACCTCCTGATGACACTGGGGCTTCACACAAGGTATATTTTCTACACTACTACTGGGGGGCATCCCGCTTGCCTCGTGTGCAAACCCCTGGAGCACCTCGCAACACACAGTCTTAACAAGTGTAAGGTGGTCTAGTCAGCAGCCCCCGTAGCGGCCCACATCGGCAACAGGCTGGGAATGCATGCTTGAGGAGGGTGGAGGTCACCCCATGTAAGAGAGACCGCAGATGCAGAGGTGTAAAATACGACAAGCTCAAACTTGAGGATAGAACAGGAGGCACTTTGGAGCCCCTACGCGGCGGCGCACTGGGAACTAGACTTAGCTCCCATCTTGGAAAGTGGGTTACCACTACATTCTGACTAACCGCAGAGGGTAGTAGGGCTGGAGAGAGGGTCCAGGCCATTACAGACTCTGTGATTCAAGAGATGCAGGCCCAAGACATCTCAGGGATCACACCAACTACAACTCTATGCCACCCAAAAAACAACCCCAGAGCATTAGGGTGTCTACCTACTTCGCACCTACCTCCAATACGGAACCAAAACAGAGCGCATGCGAAGAGACTGGAATGACACTATTTAAGGACAACCTACTCACCTCTTTGAGAGCATTCAAGCAGAAATTGAAGGACGCCCTGAAGGCGGACTTGACCCAATCACTAGATGCTCTGAAGGTGGATCTAAGTGGTAGACTCAACTCCCTGCAGCAAGACATCGATTTGGTGGGCACGAGGGTGCTAGACAAGCAGACTAAAAATGTGGAATTCAAACAGAGATCGGAACACATCTCAGCCATGGCGAGGGATCTCCAGACTCAGCTCACAGCAACGCAATTAAAAAAGAGGATCTGGTGAACAATGTACGACAATATAGGAATTCGCAACCTGGAAGAAGGAGTGGAAGGCCCGGACATCGAGGCCTTCATAACGGGATTGTTCTCTGAAATACTGGGAGCAACGAAGGTGAATGTGAAAATGGAGAGAGTCCATAGAGTGGGGAGACTTCTACAAGGTGAGAAACACTAGCCAAGGGACATCCTCGACAAACTACACTCCTTCAAAACTAAGAAAGCTACACTACAGGTCACCAGGAAAAGGGATGTGGTAAAGTTTCAGGGGTACACATGTGAGCTGTTCCAGGACATCGCCCAGGCAACCTTGGCATGACCTAGTACAAAAAAGACCTAGACCTTGTAGGCACGTATGCATTCATTTCTTTTAGGGTATACTGTATGTTGCATAATTATTACAAAGCTTACTCCCCATCCGTTAGTTATCAGGGTAGTCAGTATATCCTGGTGATGTGCCTCCTTTAACAATCACCCATTCCCTAAGAATAAACACCCAGTTGCGAGACAACAGACATACACACACTTAGTGTCTGATAGTAACACAAGAAAAACGAAAACTGACTACCCTGATAACTAACGGATGGGGAGTAAGCTTTGTAATAATTATGCAACATACAGTATACCCTAAAAGAAATGAATGCATAAGTGCCTACAAGGTCTAGGTCTTTTTTGTACTAGGTTCATTACGAGTGGAGGGCGACCTACGACTAGCTTTACCCTCTAAGCTCCTTTTTGTTTCAAAAACCTTGGCATGACGTCAGCAATTCCGACTTGTCACATACAAGCTACCAATATCTGCTACCGATAGACCTACCCCTTCGATCTGAGCTTTGAGTTCAAAAACAGGGCGCGCCAAGTCACTGAGGTCCAGGAGGCGTGCAGGGTCCTGGGGATCCCACTGCCAACTCATGATCCCAGGGAGAATACTCCGGCTCTTCCAATAACAATATGATTAGTGGGAGTGAGTCAAGAGCGTGGCGCACCCGTCGACTCCCCAAGTCAAAGAAGACCCAAGATATTACTGAACCAAACTGAGAAATAGCACAGAGAGAGTCACATGAGGGACAATAGACCGGATCGAAAGAGCTGAATTGATATGGCTTGGGAGAGTGAGTAGAGACTCATATACATTATGAAGTGGACAGAAACAACAATGTTGCACTCTCTCTGCAGTCTCAGTGCTACTGCGTACTAGCCATCTGAGACAAGGTCGCTGTTTACCCCATTCCTCCAAACGCGCTTGTGAGAGGTTTGAAAACAAAATGGTTTCAGCACACATGATACTTCTATATATCAATTTTATTAGGACTTCAATCGTGTTATTCGTCCACTTTTGTATTGTCCTTGTGTCCTTTATCTCCACAGGGTCTTCACATGCAGTCCCCTTGAAGAATCTTCCTGGCCAACATCGTCCCTCGGACAGAAGAAAGGCTCAGGTAAGTGTTTTGTGAGATACTTTTTCTTTTCTTTAGAGAAGTAGTGGGAGGATCAATGAAACAAAATGAAAACGTGAAGGGAGAGGAAAGTGGAGATGACAAAGTGTAAACGAGAACTGAAAAGTGGAAAGAACTGCTATTTTGTTCTCGTTCTTCCTCCTTACATTATTCTGTCCCCTTCACATATCCTTCTTTCCTTCCTCTTTGCTTCTTTCTGTTTGTTCCCCTCAAGAGATCCACTCAAACGCACACGCACCTGTGAAAGCCTCGTCCCTCCGGGCAGTGGCGGTTTGTTTCAGCTCTGTTTTATGAGTCTTCTGATCCTCGCCTCGTCACTGGAAGCAATTGTGTTCCCTCCCGGAAAACCGTAGCCTTCTTTGCGCTTGGCTGCGCATCCTGTTGTGGGAGTTGTCTCTCTCTCTGATTTCCAGTCTTCTGAACCAGATGTCCTCTCTTTATGTTGCCAGCGTGCTTCTCCTGGCATTCTTTCTTCCCTCTGCGGCGTACTCTCATAGGTCATGTGACCTGTGACGTTTGCCCCTCTGGGTTCCTTTAGGTTCCGTTGAAAGGGACCATTATCACGAACAGCGTCTTTGGCTCCCAAGGAAGGATTGTCGTGCCATTGTACCATGGGGGGCTGTAATTAAAGGAGGGGAGATAAACATGAGGGAAACATGTCTCCGCATGAAACATGTCTCCGCATTCCTTCTCCATTTTTTCTTCAGCAGAGTCAGGGCTTCCGGACACAGCTCCGAGGATCAGAGTGTTCTACATTGGTCACAGGGGGACGGTGGATGTCTTTAAAACTAGCTGCATCGCAGAACTTTTGGCAGCCGCCTTTGGTCCTAATCGCCTCACAGTGTCGGACGAACACTATGGAGGTACGCGGGACTGGGGACATAAAGTCCCAAAGTTGACATTGTTCAAGTTCATTTTTTATTTTTTTTATTCGTATCTTTCTTTTTGACCCTGGGTGATGGGGATGACACAGAGGGCTCTGAGGGGAGGGAGGGAGGGGTGGAGGCGAAACAAAATGCAGCAACCTGACAGGACGTAAGGAGGGAAGGGACGGGGATGAGTATGAGAAGGGATACAAACTAAAACATAATCGTGGGAGGATAATTTTCCCGCTATCAGCAATATGGTGAACACCACATAGTCTTGGAACGTACGAGGTAGGAATGCTTCCTTTAAGCGTCAAGGCATGGAAATACCTCACAGATTAACACTATGATGTGGTGGCCCTTCGGGAGACTCACTTCAAACGATCTGAAGATCATAGGTTGAAACACAAGTCCTACCCACTGACCTACAAATCCTCCTCCACCACCAAACATAACGGGGTGGCTCTGCTCTTTCACTCCTCACTCAAATTCCAACCTGAGGACTACAAAATGGACAAGAAGGGGAGGGTCCTAATGGTGAAGGGGCATCTTCGGGGGTTTCAAACCAATTGGAAGGATGACCCCGCACTCGACTTTCAGTGCTGTTTTAGGTTGTTGAAGTGAGGTTTTGGAGTGTGGTTGGTGCTATATGTGAATCCCCTACTGAGCCACGGGGTAAATATAAATGCTTGACACGTGTTTCTTGAGCCACAAGATTCACTATCACATAAGCACTCTGTTTTGTCATTCATGCGCACAGTTCATTGATGATTTACTCAAGTGGTGATTTGAAAAAATGTCAAACTAATTTCTTGATTTTCCAATCTCATTTAATTCTCATGAAATTGTAGTTTCTCAATGGTGTGTCAATTATTCCGATTAATCATCACAGTTCATAAGTTTTTTAATGTTTCAATTTTTGCCCGATGCATTTCGAGCTACACAGCTCTTCCTCAGGGGACCATTCATCTGAAAAAATACGTACATCTGTTCACTTAAGGGTACCGAGTATGGTTAACTCATAATAATAACATGGTAATGACATTAATAACATCATTGCATTTGGCACATTCTTTCTGTTTGCAACAAAGACAGAAACAATTTCAATATTACGGTGTCTCCTTATAACCCTGTGTGTTCGTAAACGCTTTGTAATTACATGCGGTAACACGAGCCATTGTTTACTTAGTCTCGCCACACTAACCTGCACATTTGTTGCGCTTGCGATGGTCTTAGAGCTGTAACAGTAAAAAAGGGGTTTGTTTCAAATACTGGTTTATACCGAGGTCGATTATTTCCCTCCCCTCATTAACTCGTCTGCCAGAGCCTTACCGTTTCAGTACTTCAATAAGCTTTCGCTTCTCTCACTGTTGGCGTGCGACGATCTATCAGGGTAAACATCTATGGTTATGGTCGCGGGATGGTTACGCGCTGAGTGAAACGCACTCCTTTCTATCCTCACGTCTCTATCCCTTAAAGTGATACATCGCGTGAACCGTAGTAGACGCTCTGTGTGAGACGCGCTACTCTATACTCTCGTGTTAGTGCGGTTTTATGTGCAATGTGGTGTAAACAAGGTAAATAGCGGAAACGTGATAGTATATATGAATGTATATCACAACACATGTCAAAAAAATATAACTGTTATATAAACTGTTATAAAGCCTGTATATGTCAAATTGGATCCAATCCGGTACATTGTCCTTATTAATGCTCGTCATCAAGTTGGTAGAAAGTTACAAGAATTTACAAAAAGCAACTGAGTTCGATTCGTTCATTCAACCCTTTCGGATGTAAAGTACACAGGAAATTAATCCAAAAAGTTTCTCTCCTTAGTAAGTGAGTGTTATTGTCTATTCCGGGCAAGGTTGCGACTATTTCTAGAATGCAAAATTTCAGTTGAGAGGGGTTATGTTTGGCCTCATTGAAGTGTGTCGCTACTGTAGATTTCTGTTTTTTTAGCCTAATATTGCTTTTGTGCTCTACCAGTCTCGTTTTTATTTTCCTTTGGGTTTTCCCTACGTACGATAATCCGCACGGACATCTCAACATGTATATGACATTGCTACTGTCGCATGTACCTGACACCTTCAGTTTGACTGGTGTTCCTTTGGTGGGGTGGTTGATCACGTTCCCTTTGATTATTGCTGAACAGTTCCCACAATTGTGACACGGTATCGTACCTTTGTGTATCTCTGTTCCTCATGTTTTGGTTTCTTGATCAGTTCTTTGAAATTTTTTGTCCTCTCATACGCAAATATAGGAGTTTTTGCAAAGGCCCCTTTGAAATCTTCCTCAAGAGCCAGTAGTGGCCAATGTTTTGTGATTGTTTTTTTGATTGCAAAACTTCTAGTTTAGAATTTCGACACAAATACACTTCTGTGTTCCTCTTGTTTTGTTTGCGTGGATAGTAAATGTTGTCTTTGTAATTTGTCTGCTCTTTCTGCAGCGGCCTCCAAAATGGATTCGGGATATCCTCTATTTCTGAACTTGAGTAACATATCTTCTTTGTGTTTACTGTACAGTTCTTGGGTAGATGCTATTCTCTTGATTCTGACCAGTTGCGCTATTTACCTTGTTTTCACCACATTGCACATAAAACCGCACTAACACGAGAGTATAGAGTAGCGCGTCTCGCACAGAGCGTCTACTACGGTTCACGCGATGTATCACTTTAAGGGATAGAGACGTGAGGATAGAAAGGAGTGCGTTTCACCCAGCGCGTAATCATCCCGCGACTATAACCATAGATGTTTACCCTGATAGATCGTCGCACGCCAACAGTGAGAGAAGCGAAAGCTTATTGAAGTACTGAAACGGTAAGGCACTGGCAGACGAGTTAATGAGGGGAGGGAAATAATCGACCTCGGTATAAACCAGTATTTGAAACAAACCCCTTTTTTACTGTTACAGCTCTAAGACCATCGCAAGCGCAACCAATGTGCAGGTTAGTCTGGCGAAACTAAGTAAACAATGGCGCGTGTTACCGCATGTAATTACAAAGCGTTTACGAACATACAGGGTTATAAGGAGACACCGTAATATTGAAATTGTTTCTGTCTTTATTGCAAACAGAAAGAATGTGCCAAATGCAATGATGTTATTAATGTCATTACCATGTTATTATTATGAGTTAACCATACTCGGTACCCTTAAGTGAACAGATGTACGTATTTTTTCAGATGAATGGTCCCCTGAGGAAGAGCTGTGTAGCTCGAAATGCATCGGGCAAAAATTGAAACATTAAAAAACTTATGAACTGTGATGATTAATCGGAATAATTGACACACCATTTAGAAACTACAATTTCATGAGAATTAAATGAGATTGGAAAATCAAGAAATTAGTTTGACATTTTTTCAAATCACCACTTGAGTAAATCATCAATGAACTGTGCGCCTGAATGACAAAACAGAGTGCTTATGTGATAGAGAATCTTGCGGCTCAAGAAACACGTGTCAAGCATCTTCGGGGGTGACAGTGCACCATAGCGTCGATATACGCACCCAATACTAATCAGGCGGAATTCCTTCTCTCCATGCTGTCTTTGCTGGGGGGCTTTGCGACGGGCGACATAATAATTATGGGGGGACTTTAATCTCACCTGGAACTCAGGGCAGACAGTTCCAACCCTCACAAAGCCCACACAGGCAGTTTTCCAAAAGCTTTGAAGCAAGAGGTACAGGAGATGGGTCTCAAGGACGCATGGAGAGAAGAGCACCAAGATGATACAGACTATACCTTCTTTTCTCATGTCCACCGCAGCTATTCACGACTTGATTGCACGTTTCTCAGTCAAACCCTCAATAGTCAAGTCCGAGAGGCCATCATACACCCTATCATCATTTTGGACCATGCCCCAATGGCTGTCTCCATGGAGTTGTTGGGCACTGCACCTAAGTCCAAGAGGTGGTACTTTCCTAATGCCTGAATCCGAGATAAAACATTGCATTATTCACTAAGGGATTCGATTAGAGATTTCTTCCAAATAAACAACCCCAAGGACACATCCGTGGCAAATAATTGGGATACTTTCAAAGCCGTTATTCGGGGACAATGTCTGTCCCTTATGTCTGCCCTTAATAAAGAAAGGACAACAGAGAGGTTATTTTTAGAGGGGGAATTGAAGACTGAAGAACACGAGCACAAGGTCAACCCCACTCTCACACTTCAGATAAAATTCACGGCCCTGAAAGGAAAACTGCACGCAATTTACTCGAATAGGGTGGAAATGACTTTGCTTTGCCTTCAGCAGATGTCGTATGCTCAGGGTAACAAAATAGGGGCGCATTTGGCACAACAACTGAGAGTAAAAAGGGAAAGAAAGTATATTGCAAGCATAAATAATCCCGCAGGCGCCCAGATTAGGGAGGAGCCTGGGAAGGCGTGAATGTTTAAAGACTTCTATGAAGGACTCTACACACCCAACCAAGCCATTTTACACGCTCAAGTAAATTACCTGAACTCAGTGGCGCTGCCTCAGGTAACGCCTTCCCAGAACAAACAATTTAGGGAACCTATTTCCAAGGAGGAGGTCCAGGTGGCCCTCAAGACCCTTAAATTGCACAAGGCCCCGGGACCAGATGGCCTGACCGCACAATTCTAGAAAAGCTTCAGTGTGGAACTCATTCCCCAATTGACTATTCTTTTTAATCATATAGTGACCTCTACCCAAGTGACTCGCACCATGAGCAAAGCATTAATCACTGTGATCCCTAAGGCGGGGAAGGATCCTCAGCTGTGCGGTTCTTACCGCCCCATACCGCTTCTTAATCTGGACGCTAAATTGTATTCCATGATACTGGCCTCTCAGTTAGACAATTTGATACCAGCTCTTATACACCCGGATCAATCCGGGTTTTATTAGGGGCAGACAAACATATGACAATGTACGCTGGGTGATCCACTTAATAGAAAAAACCCATAAGGAACAGATTCCCGCAGTACTCCTAGGTTTGGATCCAGGAAAGGCATTTGACCGGGTGGACTGGTCCTTTCTCTTCCTAGTCCTCCGCGGGTTTGGATTTTGCAACACCTTTATCAACATGATACGAGCTAACTTTGCAGCCCTGAGCGCCAGGATCTTGGTTAAAGTGGTGTCAACAGACCCTTTTTTGTTAGGGAGAGGAATGAGACAGGGCTGCCCCCTGTCCCCGCTCTTCTTTGCGCTCAGTATTGAACCGTTCGCTGCAGCTATTAGGGAGTCACCGGAGATTGGAAGGGTACCCTTTGGTTCTGACGAACATAAGATATCTCTGTTCGCCGACGACGTCTTGTTGAGATTGTTGGACCCCCTACTCTCACTGACTACAGTACAAGAGGAGATGACCTGGTTTGAGCAGGAAGCAGGTCTCAAAATTAACCTCCCTAAATCATTCCTACTAAATCTAACTCTGCCAGAAGCCGAAATGAGAAATTTAGAGGCATCTACAGCATTTCAACGGGCAAAGAAGGATTTGACCTATCTATGGATTAAATTAACCCCCAAAATATCAGACTTGTTTGCTGACAATTATCCTCCCCTGCTCACCCAACTACATCCCGACCACAAGCGCTGGTCACCTCTTTATCTATCCTGGATCAGCAGACTTCATGCCATTAAAATGGTGGTACTGCCGAAATTTCTGCATTTGTTTCAGAGCTTCCCCATTAGCCTAGAGAAAAACTTCTAACAGAGAGCACACATACTGCTTAAATAATTTGCCTGGCAAAATAAGTGACCGAGGCTGCCACTCCATCTCCCAAGAAAATTCACAGATGAAGGAGGCCTAGCGATGCCTGACCTGACACTCTATTGTAAAACAGCACATCTCCGGGTTATAGTCTAGAGGTCCCACGAGAATCGGACAAACACTGGCTACACATGGACCGGGCAATAGCCAGTCAGGTGATCTGGGACTTTCTCTGGAGCCGAAAACAGATCGTCCAGCGAATGCTTACATTAGCACTCCTACCAAAATGACTCTTCACACATGGGACGAGTGCTGCGACAGACTGATTGGATGACGTTTCCATCCCCATTTACCCCTATACATTACAACCCAGCATTCACCCCGCACTACAGCCGGGCCCTTTCGATGCATGGAGGGAAGGGGGATGCCTCGCTAATCCACAATTAGGATTTCCTAACATTTGAAAACTCTCAGCGTGACTTCAATCTGTGCAAGTCAGAATACTTTCACTATCTCCAATTACGCCACTGGGCCCTGCAACCTGAGATCAGAGAAGGGGCGAGGAGGCAACTCACACCACTAGAACGCTATCTGAAGGGGACGTGCTCAATGAAAGGGGCTATCTCCTTCTTTACGTGCTATTATTACGCAATTTACCTTCCCGTCGTCCCCGTTACCTTGAATTTTGGAAAAGAACACTTGGCCAAGAAATCACGGACGCTCAGTGGAAAGCTTTATGGAGGGATATACAGTGTCACAATCACTTAATGACATAACAAAAGGCCCATTATAAAGTACTCTATGACTGGTACCTATACCCCACCAAACTCAAGAAGATTTTCCCCAACACAACAGGCCTATGCTGTAGAGGTTGCGGCCTTCTCTGTGATTTTTGTCGGGGACTGCCCGGTCATTCGCCCTTTTTGGAATTAAAGTCTCGCTCATATCAAAGAAATATTAGGATACCCCATTCCGTTCTCCCTTGAATGTGTGCTAGGGCTTAGGGACACGAGTCTGAAGTATCAAACCATGGCGGATCAAGCTATAATGTGATTTGTCTGGGTGCAGTCAAAACAGCTTTGGCTGCAACCTGGAAGAAGCAGAAGGCTCCGGCCATGACACAATGGCAGGCACGCCTCTGGAGAGCACTAACCATGCAACGATTAAGTGACATTTACAGAGACGTTTTTAAAAACTTTGAATACACTTGGGGTCTTTTAGTGAAGTATTTGTCTACTCGGCTCACGATGACTACATGCTCCCCGAGAGTTAGGGCACTTCACCTGTTCCAATTCTACACAGAGTACCGTCACACATCAGAGCGCATCACAGACTACGCTCCACACTCTCCAGTCACCCAGGGTCATATTTAGAATGGGTCGCACAAGCCCGGTTTATTGTTTTTATTCCTTTACTTTTTCTTTTTCTTTTTGTGTTTGGTTCACCGACAGTTGTGGGTTTATTCCCAGGCTCCCCTATATGCTCACCGTAAGCGGTTATGGGAGTGACTCCTTGGCAAAGGGGCTGGGTTTTGGGGAGGGGGAGGGTTAGGGGTGCATGGTTGAGGTTAGTCTATGAAGAATTTGTTGCCCGCAACGTACTGGCAATGCGTATATGACTCCTTGAGGGCACTGTGACCTGTAACAACTGCAATACTCTATATAGCATTACGACAGCTATATACGGGATGAACAATTATATGTATTGCCATTTGCTATGACACCTCTTGTGCAAAACTCAATAAAGACAAGTTTGAGAAAAAAAATAGCATCTGTCATCTAAAACAGATTAAACCGCAGGATGAGGTGATAGTGAACTGATTAGCAGAGGGTTTAGGGGATCACAAACTTTGCTTTTCGTGGGCTAATATGGCAATAAAGATACTCATGGGGATACGAAGAAAGAGGAGAGGTGAATAAAAATAAGAGAAGAAGAAAGAACTACAAGAGCGATTGTTAAGCTTGTCCTTTCACTTACCTGAGGTTTTCTATTCGGTCCAAGAAGCTGATGATGGAGACACCAGATTGGGTGTGGCCTGATATCCTTCCAGATGCCTGGGAGACAGAAGAAGCAAAATCCCTAGTCTATTGAGATGTGGGGTTTTTCACTGTGACTGATTAAAATACCCTTGTTAGGAACTTATTTAAGTTCAGTTTGTTATGTACCTGGCTGAACCTGTGACAAACTGCTTAATCAATTGGGCTAGATCTGCTAAAGTAACCATTTTGGAAATATTATCCTCTGCTCAGGAAAAACATTAGTTGGATTGACAGCCCGAACAAACCTATTCTTTATGATGATCCTGAGGAGATGGTAGGAATTTCCAAAATTAAGTTAACTCCTAACTCACAACACCATATAGACACACCCTCACAATACATACCATGCTGAAGCATTCGGGAAATTGCTACAAGAGAAAAAGCAAGAATTACTGGCACTCAAGTGTTCGCGGTTGACACACGCAACCTTCTAAGGAAGTGTTTGACCTGATAAAGAAAAATCAAAATAAAGAAGCGCATGAACTCCCAAAACTTTGATCTTTTCCTAAATTAATACTTTATTTTCTAATTACTTGATTTTTCAGTGAAAAGTGATTTGTACAGGCAAACGTTTTCTTTGCTACTTTTCTATATAAGTAATGAGAAAAAATAAGAAGAAAAACCTACTTAGAAACCAGCAAAGACAGTGACATATCTGGGAGCAGCATATCTATCAGCTCAGATTCAGGTCCATCAAAAGGACTAAGTATTTTAGAAGAGGTTGTTCTCCTTACTCGAGGTAGAGAAACTCAGCAACAAAAGTCAAGGACATCCAAAAGAAAGAGGGCGAAGAGGAAACATTGCAAACAAACAAGATACAGCAGAGCAGAGGTTAAGGCTTTATCTTTTGGGTTATCTTTCTGTCCCACATAACATTTGAATTATACACAAAGTTGCATAGATCTGTTCACCAGAAATCTCAAACTTAAAAAATGCTTTCATATGAAAACAATACTAGTGGTATTATGAAAGAATGTATACAACCTAATTCTAAAATTGGTGATGTCGAAATACTGCATACTCAGTGTGAACTAGATGAAGATATAGTTGCTGTTGACAATGCTATTCTCAAATTAGCAGATAGGAATATCATTGTTGACCTCAGTTGTACAACCAGATTCAACCCAAAGTCAGAGTTCCTACCCACCGTGCCACTAGATGGCATAGATGTTTTTGAGAAAGGAGTGATTACAGACCTAAAGAAATTGAAATATATCAAAAATTGGGGTTCCCAAAATGTAGCCATAGTACAGAGAGGCCTCAACATCATTACACAATACTGAGGATTTAGTGCTTCACCAGTCATAGAAAGGTGTCTGTTCCAAAAAAGAATACCTAAAGGAAGTTAATAACAACTCCAGGATAGCTCATGTTATGAACAAGTCGAGAAAATGTGATTGGTCAGGCTAACACGAACTAATCGAATGTACTTTCTAACTGGAGAGAACAGGGCTTCCTTGAGTGGAAGGAATAATAGTATCTAAAACGTAACCTACCCTATAGTTCCTGTTTTATACTTACTCCCCAAAATCCACAAAGATGCCAAGAGCCCTCCTAGTAGACCCTTTGTATCTTCAATACAGTGCTGGTTAGAGAACACATCCAAATATATTGACTTCTTTCTTCATCCCTTTGCACAATCCTTACCCTAATATGTCAGGGATAGTGGTGATTTTCTAAGACTCATAGAAGGAATAGCACAGGAAAAGATTGTCTTCTGATGACTTTGGATGTGAACAGTTTATACACCAGAATACAACATAGGCCAGGTTTTCTTAGAGTTAGAGCTTCATAATTTTTTTACATACTAAAATGTTACTAGACGTGATTACATTTTGTCTTGAAAATAACCTTTTCATTTTTGATGGTACAGTCCACAGGCACATCGCTATAGGGACCTGCTTCGTCCCCAGCCACACTAACTTGTTTATCGTCTGGTGGGTGGAGTAGGTCACCAGGGCAACGAAGAGTTACATCGAACACATAGTGCTTTGAGTTCACGATATAGATGATGTATTCACTATAGGGAGCAGAATCAAAACTCAGCTCTTGATTTTGAGAGAGAACTGAACACTAATGATCTCAGTTTATAATTGACCCGCAATATTTATGCACACACTGTGAAATTTTGGGATTTTAAGATCCAAGTCTGTGGCACCAGGCCGGAAACAATACTGCTTCAAAAGAATACTGCAGGCAATAGTCTTTTGCAGGCATTGAGCAGCCACCCTCGGAATCGGATAAACAGTATGCCATATGGAGAATTCCAATGAGTGAAACAAAATGTAGCTGTTAAGCATTTTTTCTAAGAGAGGTCATGTTAAAAAGATTTTCAGAAAGAGGCCATAGTAGTAAAGTATTAAGATGGGCAAAAGAAAGAGTGGAAACAGTGAAATGAGTTAGAGGACCTAAAGATTTGGAGTGTATCAGATTTATAACCACATACAGTAACAAAGCCAATAAGTCCAGGTATGTCATGCACAAGCATTGGCACTCATTACAAACAGAGGATGCAGTCTCTAATTATATTGGTTATTTTCCCAAAATACATTTCTGAAAAACAAATTACTGAAAGACACTTTAAGCAGGAATATGGTTTTCAGGAATCTATGACGTTATTCCGCTGGATTTTACAACGCAGGGAATTACAACGTGGTTGTGATTCCGCATACCACTACTCCGCAATTCAAAACAACAATTTGCGGAGGGGTGGCGCTGGATGTTGGAATAGTATAATTTACTATTCCAACTCCAGTCTGTCCGGACACTAGGGAAGGTGTTGGATGTTAAATCCAACACCTCCTCCCCTCCGCAAGCCGTTGTTCCGACTTGCGGTGTAATGGTATGCGGAATCACAACGCAGTCGTTGTAACGACTGCGTTGTGATTCCCTGCGTTGTAAAAGTTTTGGGATAAATGTCGTTTACCGGTTTTCAGTGATAACAAGATTTTCTTTACAGCGTAGCACTGGCTTTTTCACTTGCAATAACTGTAACGCTTACAAATACAGCAAGAACTTGAACAAGTTTGATGTTCTTAAAAGCCTATATAACTTTCAAATTAATATTGTGGTCCAGATTACTGTGTATATGACCTGAAATAGCTATGCAATATGCTTATGATCCACCAAGCAAAAAAACATGTGGTGAAACACATGAGGGCACTCAAAGATGTAAATAGACAGTACCCAGTGGCACAACATTTTAAGGACGTTCACTCAAGTAGCATCACTAAACTCCAATTTTTTGCCTTTGGTAGAATTCCTTCTGTTATCAGAGTGGGAAATAGATCTTCATCATTACACAGATTAGAACCACATACATTATTTGCTTTGATACTTGTTTCCAAATGGGTTGAATTTAGATGAAGGGATGGCAGCTGATTTGACTTAATGCAATATCATGTGGGTAACTGCCATGTACCATGTATTATAACTCTAACAACTTTGGTTTCCTCTGCAAAGAGGAGTAAGAGCAACTTTAGGGTTTAACTGATTGTTAATGTTTTCTCTTGCACAGATGCAAGAGGGGAATTCTGAAGCAGGAGGACCTGTCATGAAATCTAAGATTATGTATTCAATTCTCTATTTCATATCATCCAGTTTAGCAATTGATAAATACCATCTGGGAAAACATCATTGTTTGCCTTATCTGAATTCATGCTTGGTCTTCACATTAACTTGCCCACTTGTAAACTATTGCATGATGTATGAAAGCCAGGATGTAATGTTTTTAAACCAATAGATTGTGTATTACAACCAATATATTACACATACAAACAAGTGTCAGTGCAAGAGTGACCAAATACATTATTCATCTTAAGCAAGCAACTATGCATGTCAACCAGTACATTATGAATTCAAATAAGCATATCATGCTTGAAACCAATAGGTTGTCCATTTCAACCTATATATTACACACACAAAATAGTACAAGAGTGTGCCCATATAGTATGTTTATGAGCCAGTACAGTAAACATCTTCACCCATCTGTCACAGTTGTAAAGCAGTATGACATCATGTGAATCGGTATGCTTTGAATGCAACCAGAAAAGAATTATGGCAAACCCCTCATCTCAAACAATATATTTCACGTTTATACCAGTTTGCAATGCACAGCAAATGAGTCTGTATGCAACTCACAATGTTATGCATGTGAACCATGTGAAAAAAAACAGAGTATGCATACAAACCATTGCACTGTGCATACGATTCTGTTTTATACTCTCACCAGCATTTAGTGTGCACAGCCAATGCCTTAAGTAGGCTCAGCACTGCTCTGTTGAGATAACAAGGTACTCTGTGAAAGTAAACCAATATTTCGGGGGCTATTCACAAACTGCATTTAGTAGTACTACAAAATGCTATTCACAAACATACTTGTGTAGATTCAACCTCTGCCTCTCCTATTATTAATCAGTGCTGAGATCTCCATCTAACTGTGGAGTCTCCACACATGTAAGTGTAGGTTTTAGTAGTAGAGAAGTTTAGGTAGGAGTAAGAAATGGTTAAGGGAAGTGTGATAGGGGGTTAGAGGGAGACACACACCCATCCACAAAAGAGTAAGCCAATAGCACTAGCACAAACTGCACTTCTGAAGTTACAACAGCCACAAAAGACCCAAGACAGTAATCAATTACTCCAGCTCATAGCTGAAGTAAATCCAGCACCACACATGGCCAACCACTGGTATTGCAATACATTCCCATTAAAAATAATGGAGGTAGGGACCTAACATAGAACTCCATAGGAAATAATGTTATATCAAATTATTTAAAATAGCATAAATATCAATACATTTAATTCAATGTTAAAAAATATATAATTGATTATATGTATTCTTTTATTGTAAAATATGTTTTTGAATTTAAAAAATAATGTGAGATTACATGTAAGTAAAATGTCATTTCATTTCTTTAAATTAATTCTACACATCACTTTCACTATGTATTAATGCATAATAAAAAAAATCTTATTTTAGTTGGTAATTCTTTACTTGAAATGCCAGTAAAAGCAATTTAATATAATTTCATATATTCAAATTAATTAAATAAATAATTCAAAATGAAGTTAATCATGGGTAGCAATGTGTCTTTTCTTCTACATTTAAAATAGGTATGCAAGTTTAATTTACAATAATATAACATAATTATATTTTTACAAATTTATATTGATTTAAATAAGCTTTACCTTTCCCTGTACTTTACCACAAAGAGATGCCACAAGTGAAAATGCTGTTTAATGACTGAATCTGAGGAAAAATTGGAGCGTACATTATAAGAATTTACACTAAGGGGCTGATTACGAGTCTGGCGGGACCACAGCAAGTTTCTTCTCCACTGTGAGAAGTTGGCCTGGTATATGTTATGTTATGTTAAGTGGGATTTGTAGAGCGCACTGACACCATGGGTTTCCTGTCGCTGTAGGACAGAAGTGGGACGGAGGCTGGAGGATGCGGGACTAGCAGGGTGGGGGGAAGATGAAGGTTTTGAGCAGCTTCCTAAAGTGAAGGAGGGAGTTGCTGGATTTGATGGTCAGGGGAAGGGGATTCCAGAATTTCGGGGCCAGGAGGGCAAACCGACGGCCACCGAATTTGTTAGTTCTGGTTTTGGGCACAGCGAGCGTGTTAAGATTAGCTGAGCGGAGATTGCGGGTAGGGCGGTATGGGATGACAAGTGAGGACAGGAAGGCGGGGCTGGTGCCGTAAAGGGATTTGAACGCGAGGCAACCTAACTTAAAGGCCGCCCTTTGTTCTATAGGCAGCCAGTGCAACTTGTGCAGTAGCGGTTTGGCCGATTGCCATTTGGGGGTGTTGTAGATGAGACAGGCTGCTTGGTTCTGCACGACCTGGAGGCGGTGGAGTAGTGATTTGGGGAGTCCGTGATAGAGGGAGTTGGAGAAGTCTAGGCGGGATAGTACCAAAGAGATGATTACCTGGATCAGAGCGGCTGGTGGTAGTAGGTGCCAGACTTTGCGGATTTTTCGGAGTTGGAACGTGCAAGAAGAAATCACGGTGCCAACTTGGGATCTGAGCGAGAGTTCGGCGTCGATGGTCACACCGAGGCTCTTTACTTATTTCGCAAGAGTCGGGGGGAGGCCAAGTTTGTTGGGCCAGAACTGAGCGCCCCAGTGAGAGGGGCTGGATCCGGGGAGAAGAAGCTCAGTTTTTCCGGGGTTCAATTTCAATTGATTGCAGTTCATCCATTCCTGGATGTGTAACATGACGGAATGGAAATTGTCCACGGCGTTCGGAGAGTTAAGTGGAAAGATGATCTACAGATCGTCAGCATAGTTATACACTGTGATGTCCCAGTTTTGGAGTGAGTGGATCAGGGGCCGAAGGTAGAGGTTGAAAAGTAGGGGTGACAGGGAGGAGCCCTGGGGGACTCCACAGGTCGTAGGGGTTTTGGGCGCTGTGTAGGGGCCCAGGCGGACGGCTTGTGTTCTGCCAGTCAGAAAGGACTGGATCCATCTGAGGGCAGGGCCCTGAATACCAGCCTGTTCGACACGGTGAAGGAGGATGTTGTGGTCAACCGTGTCGAACGCGGCCGATAGGTCCAGGAGTACGAGGGCCTGGGGGATCCCTATGTCAGCGTTCCTCCTCAGCGTGTCGAGGACTGCAAGAATGACGGCCTCGGTGGAGTGGGCTGGTCTGATTCCGGCTTGGTTAGGCTCCAGGTAGCATGAGGTCTTGACGAAGTTGGAAAGGGACCGGGTGACATGTGCCTCCATTAATTTGGAGAGGTATGGCAGGAGCGAAATGGGGCGGTAGTTTGAGGGTTCTGCCGGGTCCGCGCCGGGTTTCTTCAAGAGAGGCACTAAGATGACTTCTTTGAAGGTGCTGGGGACGATACCCGTGCAGAGGGAACCATTCAGCAGAGGTAAAATGCAGTCGGGTAGGTTGTGACAGATGTTCCCGAGGATCGAGGGGGGCAGCAGTCGTTCGGAGAGCCTAATTTTACCCGGATCGCGTGCTCCGCTAATGAGGTGGGGTTCAGGGTAGGGAAATCCGTGAAGATCAGTGAGTTGTTCAGAGGAGTGTCAGGGGCAGGAGTCTTGGGGAGGGGGGGATGGAGTCCTTGATTTTGAACATTTTCTCAGTGAAAAAAAGATTGAGAGCATCGCAGGTTCCTTGGGTGGGGGTCTCACCTGGAAGGGTTCTGTCATCTGAGGTGAGTTCATTCATGATTTTAAAAACTTCCTTGGATTTGTTGTCCGCAGACAAGATTCTGGTGGAGAAGTGAGCTGATTTGGCTGAGGAGATTGCGTTTTTCTAATCTCTGCGCGCTGAGGTGTAATGCAGTCTGTCTGGTTCGGAGTAGTTGCGTCTCCAAGTCCGTTCCAGCTGGCGCACCTTCCGTTTGTGTTGCCTGAGGTCGTCGGAGAACCATCTATGGGAGTTGTGGTGTCTGGTTGGGGGAAACTTGGTGATATGTTGTCCACTAATTAAAGTGAGCACCTTGCACCAGTCCAAACGACCCTTATGATGTATGAGGTCAAAGATAACCTTTAGAAAGCTATCCTAGTGGTAGCTGTGAAGAGCAGCCTTCAGGCTTAATCTTGAAGAAGTGTAAAGCAGCTTGTTTTATCAGAATATCACCTTTAGTAATAACTAAATGAAAGGACAACCACACAGTAGTTATAAAAATATGTATTTATTTACATAACACTCTATAGTATCCTCTACATGAGGACACAACACGAAGCACACAATACTTTAGCAAAGAAACAGTTGTAAGTAACACAATACACAGAGGGCTCCAGGGGGAGACCAAACCAGATACTAAAGAAATAGTGGTATAAGAACCACGACTGGGGTCTAGACAATGTCTTGATCACGTAGAATCGCTAGGACCCCAAGGAACCATCCAAGGTTAGTAGAAAGGGACCCCACAGATGATGGGTGCAGTGTGCTAACACGACCGCGGGCTCCGTACAATTCCATGGGGATGACGCAGTTACAGTTTAAAGTTTAAAGACCCTACTCTGTGGACTTCGAAGAAACCCTTTGGAGCATAGGCCTAGAGTGGTGTCAGAAACAGCTCAATGGAGGGCTGTGAAGAAGAGCTGCTGCCGGGAAGGTAGAAAGTGTCTGTGGGAATCCAAGGGTGGATTCATGATGAAAGGAACCAGAAAGCAGAGGGGACAGAGTTTGGGTCACTTCAGGGTGACCAGCGGCTCGGTAGACTAATGCCCACCGATGTCGGATGCTTCAGGTGCGAAGAAGGGATGCTTGACTCTGCAGCCACGAGGACCAAGAGATGTTGATGATGACCAGGAGCCAGATGTGAGCTGTCCCACGAAGGATGTTGAGTGCTGAGAGGTCGGTGTCCTGCTAGAGCACCAACAAGCCTTGGCAAAAGCAACCCTCGCAGGAAGGTCAAGCAGGTTACGGTGTGGACCAGCAAGGTCCAGAGGACTCACCAAGCAATGGGGATTCAGGGCACGTCTGGAGCAACCAGGAAAGCTCAACACAAATCAAGATAACCCTCAAGAGGACCCACAGGCCAAATGACCAGGATTCGCGACAATCACAATGTACGAGCCCACGGAGCACTCAGTGTAAGGAGGCCAGAATTCTTTAGTGGAATTACTGCTCAGGGTGAGGTGCTACACCGAGTCCAATGCATAAGCTCGGGAATTGCCAACAAGCATATGCACGTGCAAAAGTCGAACGTCCAGAGTGTCCAGACAGTCTAAGGTCAGTGGTTTCTTCTTGTAAAATCTTTTCCATGTAAAATGTAGAGTCTTAAAATCAGGTAAGCCCTTATATACCCACGGGAGAGGGTTGGACAGATTTAGGGGACCCTCCTAGGGGAGGGTCAGGACGGAGTAGTGGTTAGACCCATGTCCTTTCTCCAGTTTAGTGCCAGAGCAGGAGCCAGCGGCTCCCAGAACTGGTTTGAGCTGGACTATGCACGGGGACACCAAACGTGTTCCAGGTGCAGATTTTCAGGCACTGAGGCAATGCCCCCACCCAGCCCCAATACACTAATTCCTGTCTGGGAGGTGGTCACACCTCCCTGTGACAGGATGCCTATTGTGCTGCCTTCCTCTGTTTGAGCTTGGCTCAGCAGTAGGTCAGCAGAAATGAGTCTCTGGTCAGCAGCATCCATTTTGTGCTGACCAGGTGGAGAAGGCTGGCACCGGTAAGACCAGTGACCCCACGAAGCTCTCTTCAGAAGGGTGGAAATATACCTCCCACACCGGTTACTGGTATGGAGGAATGATTCCAAGGTATTTGATACCAAACATGACATGTTTTATGTCAGCCATTTTAGAGATAGCATTTACAGCGGAAATATAATACACCTCTACCTACATGTCTGGCTGAGTCACAGACACCCAGAGAGAAGGGTCTCCGAAGGCTGCAGAGGGGCTCTGCTCATACAGGGGCACCCTCTCATGTAAAACCCAGCACCCTACCTTCAGCATTGTTAAGGCCTGTTATAGGGGTGACCTATAAGTTTTAAGTGTACTGACCTATAGATCGTGAACCTATATCTAAAGAAAGTGGTGCAAGCACCAACTTACACAGGATGCAATGACATGCCTGTAGTTCCATTTTGCATGGCCACTCATGGA
Source organism: Lissotriton helveticus (assembly GCF_964261635.1). Taxonomy (NCBI): domain Eukaryota; kingdom Metazoa; phylum Chordata; class Amphibia; order Caudata; family Salamandridae; genus Lissotriton; species Lissotriton helveticus. Next base: position 992,867,326 of record NC_136069.1, on the reverse strand, counting down.
GCGGCGTAATACATGCTTCAACCCATGGGAGACCTCTTGGGTACCCATGCCGTGGTACATGGGTACCATATACTAGGGACTTATAAGGATACTCCAGTATCCAATCTGAAGAGTACGAAAGTACATGGCATAATGTTTTAAGGAGAAAGCAGATTAGCAGGATCCCAGTCAGACTAGTCAAAACAGTGTAACATCAAGCAGATCCTACGTTCCTGCATCAACCACGATTCTCATGGTTGTTCCTCCTCCATGAAAACTGGTGGATGAAACAAAGGGGGACCTGTAGTTGCCTCTGGGGTGCATGCAGCCTTCAAGGTACTTGGATCCCTGAGCAACCTCTGATTTCCCCCAAAAAAACAACAGCAAGACAAAACGCTGTCTAATAGTTCTTTGAAAGTAGCTGCCTGAGGTGAAATACTCTCACTCGAATATCATAAGCAAAATTGCGGTCCACTGCACTAACTCAAAAGCATTTCTGGTGCAAAGTACCACGTACCACCAGTAACACTTCGTTATGGCCCAAACATACGGCAGCCGGACCTCCAGGCTAGTAGCGCGAATAATCTGCTTCGTGCTGAAAGCGGAAGCAGTTCTTATTGGTTCTGGTTCATAACACTGGTGTCCAATGAGTTTCCATCTGTGTCACAACTAGACATGAGCGCTCATTGGATATGTAGGTACACCATGTATCGCATATTGGATCTTTTGTACTCCAATTTTATGAGGATGCTATTAATGTCGCTGCAATCCCTCATATTTCCTCCCACCATCAGATCAAAGCAGACTATAAGGCTTGTTTCTCTGAAATGGGTTTAGAATGGGTCTTTATATGTGGCAAAGTAAACATGTTTGTGCCACAAAGCGCGTTCCTGGTAGTGGTCCGATGCGTCCTCGAGGAATGCGTATCACATAGAACCAAATGCTGGAGCTTGATATAATAACAATTACAATACTTGCAACATACCTGTTAATGAAATGAGTGATTATTCTCAACTCCTCCTTCAATCTCCTTCTGATATTCATTCCAGCACTAATCAATCACAGTCAGGCTGAACACATAAGAAATGAGCTCAAACAAAAATAATACCTTTAGCTGCATTTAATATGCCATGAATGTCTTTTAGGTTTAGGAACATTTTCAGGAGCAGGCTTACAGGCAAAGGATGAACATCTTTGGGATGTCCAAGGAAGCTGTCATTGCCAGATACCACTTCTCAACTGATGTGATCCTGGATAGGTTTGCTGACTGGAAGCGGGAGCTAGATGCACCTCCAGCCAACTCACAGGCTATCCAACACTAAGGGCCTGATTTTATTATTTATTTTAAATCTTTATTTCGACCATTTGGTCATAAAAGATGCACAATACAAAAGGAAAAAACACATGTAAGGACATCATTACAAATAAAACATTGGATACATATATAAAAGGCTCCTGTACAGGATTAAACACTTTTTAGAGAAGATAAAAAGTGTCTACACACTACCCAACATCTTTAAAAAGCGATTACGTGTGTACCAAACATTGATAAAAAACTTTGAAAGTGCAAAAACAGTTGGGCCAGTAACATCAGATTTTAAAATCCTGTACATTGGTGCATATTCCCTACCACCCATGTTCCTTATCAACGGAAGCAGCCAGTACTTTCTGGCTGCCCTGTAGGCTGGGCAAAAAAAGACCACATGCAGGTCATTTTCCTCCTTATCCTCACATACAGGACAGTACTTTACCGGGGAAGCCGACGACCACAAACTTGTAAAAGACCGGAGGGGCAATGTGCCATACCTCCACTGGAGGAACAATTTTCTGGCAAGTATAGGGCAGATAGGGTCCAGTGCCTTTTCGAACCTATAGGTGTCCTTGCATTGCAAGAACACAGCTGATAGAGACCCATCCGGCTGGGCAGCTTTGGCCCCTGCCAATTTGCGTTCATGATACAGATTCGACAGAGACCTCTTGGAGATGTTGGGTGCTGCCGTAGCCGGGTCTGTCCATAGATCAGGGAGCCCCAAATCCATACAAGTGGCTTGAATATTTTTAACCCAAGGGACACTGAGCACCTTGGGGTGATTCAATAGTTCGACCAGTTCTGCCCTATAATCCACGAGATCGTTGCTGCTCCATAGCCTACGCCAAAAGGCTATGGGTCTCAGGCCTATCTCGTCAGCTAGTGGTCGTAACCCTAAGTCAAGCCTCAATGGAAGAAGCGGTGTGCTCGGGGGGAGAGCGGCTACCTTTCTTATGAACTTATTTTCTGTTACTGAAAGGCTGTGGCAGGGCATATGACCCCACAGTTCAGCCCCGTACATAATCGCTCCCCTCGCCTGGGCCTTATATATCTGAATTAGAGACCCCAATGGACGGTACGTCGAGCCAGTCATTATTCGGGCAATGCCCCCAGTGGTTTGTATGAGTTTGAGGTTTGCCCTACTCTGGTGGGATCCCCAGGTCATAGTTTCGTTGAGGGTCACACCAAGATATTCAAAGGTGGCTACTCTCTCGAGCCGCGTGACTCCCAGTTGTGGATTCTGGCGCAGTTTCTGGTTCGGGTTTAAAACCATAAATTTGGTTTTAGTGGCATTGATTTCTAGCCCTCTGTCAAGGCAGAATGCCGTGAAGGAGTCAAGTATCCTTTGTATACCCATAGGGGTTTTTGAAAGCAGCAGGGTGTCATCCGCAAACATGATTGCGGGCACCCTGCAGCCATTTAGTTTGGGGGCGTCGGTATAATCGGTGGCATTGAGATGGGCGATTACCCCGTTGACAAAAAGGCAAAACAGGGTCGGCGCCAGCACACAGCCCTGTCTTACCCCTCGGCCAACGGGGAATCTATCAGTCAATTCCCCCGACCTCCCGCACCTCACTCGGGCATAGTTGCCATGATGGAGCCTCTGTAAGATTGACAGGATGTCTGGGGGGACGCCCATCTCTGTCAGGACGCTCCAAAGTTTCCCCCTGGGGACCAGGTCGAAAGCGGCCCGTAAGTCCACAAAAATTGTGTACAAACTGCTGCCGTCGAACTTTGCTGTCTTCCAATAGATTAGATTCAATCTAAAAACCTGGTCCACTGTGGATACCCCCTTCCTAAACCCCGCCTGATAGGGACTGAGGGCTCCCACCTCCTCTATCCAATCCTGAAGCCTGTTCAGCAAGACCCTGCAGAACAGCTTCTGCGGTACGTCAATCAGGCTGATTGGCCTGTAGTTGGCTGGGAGAAGAGGGGAGCCCTTTTTGAAGATAGGGACCACCTCTGCCCCCAGCCAAGTACTAGGGATTTCCATCCCACCGAGAACACTGTTAAAAAGGGCAGCGAGGTAAGGTGCCCAGACAGTGGGCTCCTGCTTGAACAGGTCCCCCGGTAAGCTATCCAGTCCCGGCGCCTTCCCAGAAGCCAGGCCTGAGATAGCAGCAGTGACCTCGCCCAGCGTAATTGCCTCCCCTTGGTAGCCCGGCCCATCCACCTCAATAGATGCAGGAAGTTCTCCCGGCTCAGAGCTATAGAGGGACTGAAAATGGGCCTGCCTGACCCCAGGTGCTATATTTGGCTCTAGTGCCGATTGTAGATTCCCTGACCCCCCGTTCACTATCCTCCAAAACAGACGTTGGTTTTGGAGTGCTAAAGCCTTTGTGAGTTCTTCCCACTGATTTTCCTCCCATTCTGATTTAACCTGGGCAAGAAGCTTTTTATAGGCTCGCCTGCTGTGCTTCAGGCGTTCCCCTCCTGCACCCTCCTTAATTACTCTGAGAAGTTCTGTTTTAGCCCGTCTGCATGCTAGATTGTACCACAATGCTTTGCCTCGGGGCCTCTCTCTTGTCTTTCGTGAGCTACTGGTAAAATGGAGTGCCGCAATTTTTGTGAGGTCCTCATGGGCATTGAACAATCTAATCTGGGAGTCTATATTATTTTCCTTAATGTCAGAACTCCCCACGGTTTCCAGAATAGGGACAATCTCAGCATATAGTAGGGGGAGTTTATCCTTAGTTGTAACCATGTGTTCCCACCTAATTCTTCTCCTGCTGTTATCCAGGAGAAGCGCGGTTTATTCCCTTCCACTATAGGCCCTAGGGCATTGGGGCCTGGGTGCACCAGGTCAAGCTCAAGGGCGTTGTGGTCACTCTCGCTCCTTTCCATCACCCTAAAGTCCCGGATTGTAGTCCACCTCACTAGTTGGACCATAACATAGTCCAAACGAGACTCTCTCCCCCGTCTATTATAGGTGGTTTTACCTGGTATATCGGATTTCATTCGCCCATTACAGGCTCTGATTCCGAACCTTAGGGTGAGAGCAGTAATTTGTAGTGCTAGTGGAGTCCAAGCTTTCGCGGGAGATGCTTCCACCGCGGGAGCTGCCCACCTTGCATCTTCTTCCACTGAAAGCCCTTCCAAAAGGCCGGGTAATGGCTCAAAATGGGAATTAAAGTCCCCACCCACCACATAATATGAATCATTCGACAGTTCAGATAAAAGGTTCGAAAGTTCATCAATGGTTGGTGATTCCTTTGCCATTCCCATCGGCCTGGAATAGATATTAACCAGCACAAGTTTAGCTTTGTTTGGCCATAGTAGTGAGACCACAAGGATGTCTTCGGAATTAAGCGGTCGGCGAGTGGCCACACAGCCCAAATGAGAAGCTACCCACGTCGTAAGCCCCCCAGATGGACGACCTTTACCTCCCCACCTTGCTGGAATGGAAAATGATGCATAACCTTGATGTCCGTAGTCCTCTCTGGCCCAAGTTTCCTGGAACATACAAATGTCGCCCGTTTCAATGTAATTTTCCCAATCTGGCTCGCCCAGTTTGTTGGACAGACCCGCAATATTCCAACAAATTAACTTCAGATGTTCAGAGGTATCGGTGGCCAAGCCATGGGGGTTGGGGACATAAGTTCCGGGCACCCCTTCCATCGGGGGGCCTGAGACAGAAGCAGCAATAGGGACAGATGGCTCAGAGTGACTGAGCAAGCCGTTAACCATTGGCAGAAGGTCCCGTACACCTCCCTCAGCTATATCCTCATTATCCACAGGTAGATAGAAAGGGCCACAGGTGTCATTTTCAGGAGCCACTAGATCATCCGATAAGCCAGAGATTGTACCAGTAGCCACGGTAAAGGGTACCGGGAGTCTGCTGGCCCCATTATCCCGGGTATCTGGCTTATGTACAGCAAGTCAGTCGACCCCATCCAGGCCACTCAAGCAATTGAAACGATTAAAATGAGAATACGGTGTGTCTGGCAGTTGGGAATGCTGGCGTTGTATATGGTCCTTGTGACTGCGTCTATGATCCACCCTTGTCCATTCATCATGCAGTGGGACCTTGTGCATGCGAATAGGGGAGAAGAAGAAGGAAACTGTCAGGGTCTGAATGGTAGAATCCAGTGATCTATTTACTCCTTCACAAATGTGCAGCACTGTGCCCGGATCTTTAAAAGTTACCAGAATGCAGTCCCCTATTATTGATTTTCTGGTCTTCCCTAACCACGGGACCCTTCTAACCATAATAATCTCATTATTAAAATGAGATGGTAGTGGTCGGTTCCAATTAAGCCATTTGATGACCTTTTTCTTAAGGGATAAATAATCTTCTGTTTCCCCTGATCGTAAGTGGGGGGCGCCTGCTAAGACTACTGTTAGGCTATTGGCTTCTTGCGGGAGATCTGGTCTCCGTGCTCTTGGGGTTGGCCCGGCCGGAGAATGTGGAGTGGCTTTGCCGTTTTCCTGGCCTCTTTCCTTAGGCTCTACCTGGGATCTTTGGAGAGGGTAGTCTAATGATTGTGGTAGCCCATTAGCTTGGTTATTGTGCTGTGCCTGGAATTTAATAGCCATAAGTGGCTGAGGGGGGGGGCAAAGGGCGCACTCTGGGGTGGGGCTTTGTTGGCAGTTTTTAAAACTCCTGCTGCTAGAGGGTCCCCTGCAGAGAGTTGGGTTCCCACTAGCTTAGTTTGCTTACTTACTAAGGTGTTCAGGGTAGTAAGGGATGTTTCTAGTGAAGTGAGCCTAGTCTCCACTTTTTTTAAACTATCGCTGATGGGCTGCAAGAGGGAGCGAAATAGAGTTTCAATGCTCTCTAGGGATATAGGTGGGGGGATTTTGATCGATGGATTGGCCTCTAAATCCATGTTGGTAGCCACTATAGTGGGGCTTTGAGCCTTTGTAAGAGGAATAGTAGGCACTTTCTCGCCCGCCTTCCCCGGTAAGAGTGGATTGGTATATTTCTTGCCAAAATCAAGATGAGATAGTTTGGATTTCCCCCCGCCCCCTATTGATTTCCTAATGCGTTTACTAGGCGGAGGCCTATGCACCTCGACCACAACAGTAGGTTTTAACTTACTCTTCTTAGCCATTTGCAAAGGAGGGGATTGGGTTACCAGGTTGACTGGAATAACAGATTGAGTTTTGACCACTGGGTCTGGTTGCTTTCCAGATGCCATCCCTGAGGTACAGGGAATTTCCCTGAGTAAAAGGGGAAAATCCTCAAGGGTCAGGGGATTTGGGCTATCAAGAATCATACCTTCCTCTTGAGAGATAGGGTAGGGAACAATATCAGTCAGAGATCTATTTTTCATAGATTCAATGGAGCGCCTACGCTCCGCCCTACGTTTCTCTAATGAGGTTTCTTTAGCCACCTCTCCCTTGGCAGATTTAAAGTAGTTGTCCAACGTCCCTATACTGGAAGCCCCCTCCCTTGATGGGGTTTCACAAGGTGGTGGCGAGGGCATTACTTAGTTCGTAGTTTTAGCAAGGATTTAGGGAATGGGCCCGGCCCGGCCTCTATCGGCCCCGGACGGCCGCAGACGGTCCCGCCCTTGTCCCGGGCTTCTCCCGGCGCCCTCCCGCGCGCTCCCGCGCAGCGGGCCTACTGCCTCCTTTTGATAAGGTGCACCAGGGGGGAGTGGCCGGCAGGGAGAGTAGCCCAGCTGGAAACGGGCGCGCGGGGACTCCTGGTCCGTGGAGTCCTCCGCTCTACCCTCGCAGCCCTACCGGTCTTGGTAGTGATGAAATTACCCCTGGAGTCAGCAGCCGCTGCAAACCCCGAAGCGGGACCCGCGGAGCGGGTCCTGCGAGGCGTGGCGGCTCACAGGAGGCTGGGTCCGAGGTGGGTGAGTGATAGCGCAGAGCGCGTCGTTTAGACAAGGAATCCGCCAAAGGTGCCCTTCTCAGCCCGTTAAGACTTGCGATTTTGGGGGCGTGGCCGGCAGGGAGAGGAGCCCAGCTGGAAACGGGCGCGCGGGGACTCCTGGTCCGTGGAGTCCTCCGCTCTACCCTCGCAGCCCTGCCGGTCTTGGTAGTGATGAAATTACCCCTGGAGTCAGCAGCCGCTGCAAACCCCGAAGCGGGACCCGCGGAGCGGGTCCGGCGAGTCGTGGCGGCTCACAGGAGGCTGGGTCCGAGGTGGGTGAGTGATAGCGCAGAGCGCGTCGTTTAGACAAGGAATCCGCCAAAGGTGCCCTTCTCAGCCCGTTAAGACTTGCGATTTTGGGGGCGTGGCCGGCAGGGAGAGGAGCCCAGCTGGAAACGGGCGCGCGGGGACTCCTGGTCCGTGGAGTCTTCCGCTCTACCCTCGCAGCCCTGCCGGTCTTGGTAGTGATGAAATTACCCCTGGAGTCAGCAGCCGCTGCAAACCCCGAAGCGGGACCCGCGGAGCGGGTCCGGCGAGGCGTGGCGGCTCACAGGAGGCTGGGTCCGAGGTGCGTGAGTGATAGCGCAGAGCGCGTCGTTTAGACAAGGAATCCGCCAAAGGTGCCCTTCTCAGCCCGTTAAGACTTGCGATTTTGGGGGCGTGGCCGGCAGGGAGAGGAGCCCAGCTGGAAACGGGCGCGCGGGGACTCCTGGTCCGTGGAGTCCTCCGCTCTACCCTCGCAGCCCTGCCGGTCTTGGTAGTGATGAAATTACCCCTGGAGTCAGCAGCCGCTGCAAACCCCGAAGCGGGACCCGCGGAGCGGGTCCGGCGAGGCGTGGAGGCTCACAGGAGGCTGGGTCCGAGGTGGGTGAGTGATAGCGCAGAGCGTGTCGTTTAGACAAGGAATCCCTGATTTAGATCTTGCTGGATTTACTGCTGTCCCACCGCTGTGGCGGTTCCTAGCACTCGCCCTGGTTGACGGCCTTTCACCTGCCTCATTCAGATCCATGCAGGCTGCCTCTCCCTCCACATCGATAGTGTTTCCCGCTGCGGCCACGGCACACCACCGCCGATGTGGTGTACTCCAATACTGCCAAATACTACTCCATCACTTTCAGGGTGGCAGGTTCCCACCGGGTCGATTTGGATTTTACAGATGTGCTGGCAGTCTACTAGTGCAAAAAGAACAACTGAACAGAATTCTGCACAATGTCAAACATTCACCCCAGTACAGACATCAGGGCCTAAATCCATCATTTTTTTTGCACCGAAACCTGTTCCAAGATGCTTGTTTATGGTCCAGGAAGGACCTGGCATGGCAGTTTGGGCAGGACTGGTACCATGAGGAACATTGTCAAGACTGATTTGCATATGACTGGGTCCTGACTGGGGAGGCGTGGTGAGCAAAAGAACAATCGATTAAATCCAGATCTTTGTGACTGGGGGGAATGTTTGCATTGTTCAGCATTTCGTCCATCATTTTCTCCTTTTGCTTTTGTCATCCTAAGTGGGAAGGGTATGCCCAGATGTGGGTCCCATGCTCACTGCACCAATGGTTTCAAGCTAGCCTGGCTGATGAAGGGTTATGCCCCGAAACCAGTCCCAGGATCCTTGTTTCCGATCCACAGAGGACCTGGCTTGGCAGTCTGGACTGGACTGTTCCCATGAGAAACAGGGTCAAGACTAATTTACATATGGCTGGGTCCTGACTGAGGGTGGTGTGGTGAGCAAAAGAATGATGGATTAAACCCAGATCTTTGTGACTGGGGGTTGATGTTTGCATTGTTCAGCATTCCATCCATCATTTGGCCTTTTTGCGATGGTCTACTAATGGCGGATCCCAGATGGAGTGACTCGCTCAACAAAGCACCAACACTGTGACCATTCGATGGTTGGTAGCAGAACACACCTGATTTCCTTTAGCCAAATGGAAACACCTGTATACCACACTATAAAGCACACACCCATTTCAGACCATGATCCTTTGCCATTCTAGCTCCACCACAACTTTTAATATGACAGACTTTGCGAGTCAAGTGAGGTATTTTTGTTTTTCATTTTCCCTGTCTCCTATCCCCTTTCATTGAGTACCCCGTGGTCAATTATTTAATGTAATCTTATTTTGTACACAATGCTGGTCCAAAAAATCCACATTTTACTGAGGTTGAATTTTCAGTCATGTGGATGAATTCCTAAGAGTAGAGCCACAATTGTTTGGAGCCCCAGTCCAAAATCCACCCATATCCCAAAAAACGCAAATGTTGTCCAGAATAGTCCACAGGGTGAATGCTGTATCAAAAAACCTGTGCACACAGGAGGAAATTAGGAGGAGATGGAATGACCTCCAGGAATGGTGTGTTCCCTGGCATACAGGCATCACATGGAGGCCAACAGGACTAGTGGGGGTTCTCCCAGGACCGCAATACCATTCATGCCCTGGGAAGAGAAGGTCTTGCACATCTGACATACTGAAGGCTTAACAGGAATACCTGGTGGAGTGGAGTCTTGTAAGTTACACTTTGCAAAGTCACAATAAATCTCAATGTCCTATTTGTTCTTAACGCAGCTGTTGCCAATGTGTCCTGCACATATTTTCCTTACATACTGTTAGAAATGAGGGTCTCTAGTTGGCAAGGGTTTGCACCTTTGTCCAAGTAGGGACCCTTCTCCCTAGTCAGGGCAAGGGAGTTACACTCCTAAAATAACCCCTGCTCACCCCCTTGGTAGCTTGGCACAAGCAGTCAGGCTTATATTAGAGGCGGTGTGTAAAGCATTTGCACATAACCAACAGTAATACAGTAAAAACACTACAAAAGGTCACCACACCAGTTTTAAAAAAAGATCCAATATTTGATATTCTGAAAACAAGACCAAAACGGTAAAGATCCACAATACAGTACTTTAAGAAGTATACTTTGCAAGAATACTTGAAAAACACAGAAGGTACAAGCTAGTAGCTCCGTCCGGGGCTACTTTGAAGCTGAAAACAACAGAATCTGACAGTTCCAGCCAACTGCGTTGGATAGGACCAGCGAAAGCGTGAACAGTCTCTGTAATAGTTTCTTCCTCTTTGCGGCTGACACGGTGGTGTGAGTCAGTCATGGCAACTGTTGCGGTTGAGTTGCAAAATGGAAGAGGTGCAGAGTGTGGGGTCCTCTCGATACGGTGCAGGCAGCAGCTCGGTGACGATCGTCCAGACGGCGTCAGTAAGACCAAGGCTTATGGTGCAGGGTGAGACCGTGCTCAATGCAGTGCTGGCAGGTTGCGGTGCCGGCGACATGGCCGGTTAGCGGAAGCTGGCGTCGGTCGGCCCAGATGACTGTGTGGGACGGGGCGGTACATCGTGTAACTTACGAGCAGTGCCCTCAGCCACGATGCGGTCATGGGTTTCTAAGTCAGGGGCAGCAGCGGCATTGGTGAGATGAGGATAGAGAAGTAAAGCAAGGCGGTGCGGAGTGCAGTGACCACAAGTCACGGTGCAAGCAGCGGTTTGGTGGTGGCGGTCGTCAACGCCGGTGAAACCAGGGTTGTGTTGCGGAATGCGGACGGTGCAGTCTGCGGTACCATCAGGACATGGAGCCAGCGACAGAGTCGGGTGAGTTTCCCTTCTCTGTGACAGCTGAAATAGCGGTTCCAGAAGCAGTACCCAGAGGTTGGTGAAGTCTTTGCAGTCCTTGAGACTTCAGAAGAGAAGGCAAGCTCTATTTCAGGCCCTTGGAGATACTCAATAAAGAAGTTGCAGAAAGTTCAGTCCAGTCCTTTCACTGCCCAAGACAGAAGCAGCAGCCACTGCAGGCCAACACAATAAAGCACTCAGCAAAGTGGTAGTTCCTCCTCACAGCTTCTCCAGCTCGTTTTCCTGGCAGTCTTCTCGGTCCAAAAAAGTTTTAAAGTTCTGGGGTCAGCACCCCAGTATTTATAATACAAATTCCTTTGCTCTCTGGAGGCAGAGAGTGTCTTTTCCAGCCTGAACCAGTTATATCCTCTCTGGTGCAGCTTCCTAGCAGGAGGTGGGGACAGCATTGTCAGAGGCAGACCAGGCCCGTTCAGGTGAAATGAAATCTCCTCCCCCTACTCTAAATGCAGCCCAGGCTTATTCAGCCCATCCCTGGCCAATCCAGACTCTCTTGAGCCACTGTTACTACCCTGCCACTGTCCCCCCAAAGCCAAACATTCAATACACATCCTAGGAGAAGCACACTGGATGGCTAAGCAAGAAAATACCTACTTTCTAAAAGTGGTATTTTTAAACACAGAATGTAAAAATCACCCTCACTAAAAGAAACATTTTGATTTCAGGCATACTAAACTTAATTTTCCTACCTTGTTCCCAGGGGTAGTGATGTTTATAAGATGTTATTAGCAAACTCTCCATTCTATCCTATGGGAATCAGAAAGCCTCGCAACAGTGAAAAACAAAATTGGCAGTATTTCACTATCAGGACATGCCACACACACCAGGGCATGTCCTACCATTCACATACACTGCACCCTGACCACAGGGTTATCTTGGGCCTACCTTAGGAGTGACTAATATATAAGAAAAGGGACAGGTAGGGCCTGGCAAGTGGGTGTACTTGCCAAGTCGACATGGCAGTACTACATTGCACATAGATACTGCAGTGGCAGACCTGAGTTACCTTTTCAGGGCTACTCATTTGGGTGGCACAATCAGTGTTGCTGGCCCACTATTTGTTTTACAGGTACTGGCACACTCAGTGCACTTTACTAGGGGCTGACTAGTAAATCAAATATGCCAGTCATGGACATACCAATTCATAATAACAATTTACAACAGGAGCACTTTAACACTAAACAGCGGTGAGAAAGTGTGGAGATACACTAAACTAGCAAAAATAGAGTCAAAACCAGGAGGTCAGAAATCAAAAAGACAGGGGAAACATGCCAAAAGATGCCAAGTCTAACACATACAAACCTCATAGTATCAGTATCAAACGATTAGTATCGTTTTCATGAACGTATTGTGTTGTATCTATGATCACAGGTGTACATCTCCATTACATGTCACATGATGGTATGGTGACTGTAAATGTTGCAACACCAAATAACCCATTACCTATATGTGTGTCTGTGTCAAAATGTACGTGTCTGGCTCATTTCCACTGCATATTTTCCAAAGGTATGTTTCTATACCCATTTTGCAAATGCTGGGAAGTTGTCTTTGAAATGTCTACAACTATCATGATGCCCTGTTTACGTTTCTCTAAACAATATTGCTATGTCATTTTGCTCATCATCTCTTTCCCAACTAATTTCAACAAATGGTAATGTGGCATGTAGTCATCAATCCCTATTCAATGTGGTTTTCTGGAAATGGTTTGTGTTGTCATCTGAATGTTGTCCTGTTCTACTCTACCAATTGTATTGATGTCATGAGTGTCCCTGATCAAAATGTGTTTGCACAAACTTTGTCAGCTGTACATTTTGTATGCTGAATGTAAGGATTCATGAAAAAGTTGGCACAGCACTGCTCATGTGATAATTAATGCCAAACATCCATCTATGTAGTGGAAACGTCTGTTTTCTAGTCAGCTAGGCCTTGAATTGTCAATTACACATTTCATTCCTCCCCTGTGCTGGGCTGAATGATTGGGAGATGTCAGGTATACTCTCTAATCATTTCATGAACATATCAGGATAGCTTAATACCTGCTGATTTGAAGTTGTACTGTTTGAAATTGATAAACGTTAGGGTAATATGTGCAATACCACTGGAAGCTATCATCACAATAATCTCTATCTACTTTGTCTTCTAGGTATCTACATTGTTTGTCTGTAAGTTTGAATGTACAATACACTCTTTTACTAACAAGAATGTTCCCATTGCTACTACACCACCACCCTCCTCGCACTCAACCCTGGAAGACTTCCAGAATGCCAACAGGCCTTTCCGAACACGACCCACGGCCAGTTCTCCTGCCTTCACTGCTGCCAGACCCTCACCGCCACCCCGGCATCCAACACCGCCGACCCCAGCACCCGCGACACCCTAAAATGCATCCATCTCAACGTATGCTCCGTACACAAACATGCCATGGAAATCTGGAACCTACTGAACTCTCTTTCGCCCGCCATCGCCTTCTTCACTGAGACCTGGACCAAGGCATCCTCCGCCCCCGACATCAGCACCGTCATCCCAGACGGATACAAGATCCTGAGGAAAGACCCCCAACCACCCAGGATGGGGCCTCACTATCACCCATGAGAGCACCCTCCGCCTCACCACCTCCAGAGAAACCTTCCCCTCCGCCGAACACCTGCACTTCCAGATCCAGACCACCACCAAAGCCATACTCTGAGGAACCCTTGTCTACAGACCCCCCGGCCCCCAAACACCCTTCACCACCACATCATCGACTTCTTCACACCCCACGCCATCGCCTAAACAAACTACACACTCATTGGAGACCTGAACTTCCACCTCGACAACCCCAGGGACCCCAACTCCACTATCCCTCTTGACAACCTCACCAGCATCGGACTTAAACAACTCACCATCACACCGACCCACAGAGCAGGACACACCACTGACCCCATCTTCGCGGCAGGAAACAGCGTCCAATTCAGCCACACTATGCAGCCACCATGGGCCGACCACCACTGCGTCGCTTCACCATCAATAAACCCAAGGCACCCAAACCAGCTCCATGCCCACCACGAAGGCACTGGAGCAAGGTTACCGACAAGCAACTTAACTCCACCCTCACCAGAGACAACCACACCTGGGCACCCGACGCAAATGACGCAGCCAGAGAACTCCACAACTGGATCTCTGACTTTACAGACGAGCTCGCCTGCTACGCAACCCCGACAGACAATGCCCCAGGAAAGCCGCTTGCATCACCACTGCTCTCTAAGAAGCCAGACACACTTGCAGACTCCTGGAGAAGAACTGGAGAAACAACAAGACAACTGAACACCACACCACCTAGAAGGACGCCAAGACGGACTACCACAACCAGATAAGAGCCACCAAGAGGAACTTCATGCACAACAAAATCCTGGCGAACTCCACCAACTCCAAGTGTCAATAAAGAATTCACCAACCCATGCAGTGAAGCCACAGATATCACCCCATCCAAAGACCTCTGTGACAAGCTTGGAACCTATTTCCACCTCAAGATCAAAAACCTCTGAGACAACTTCGTCAACCATCCACCAGGTGCCTCAGATGGCCCCCGCCCCACAAAAACACCAGCCAGCCCACCATCTCCAACTGGACACTATCCCGGCCAAAGACACTGCCTTGACCATGAAAAGCATCTACTCAGGGGCCCCACTGACCCCTGCCCCCCTCACATCTACCACAGAGCTGCGGCCGACATCGCACCCGAATTATAACACACCATCAACACCACCTTCAAAACAGGCACCTTCCCAGTCGACTGGAAGCGCACAGAAGTCAGACCTCTGCTCAAGAAGCCGACAGCTGACCCCACCGACCTCAAAAACTATCAGCCCATCTCGCTCCTCCCCTTTGCAGCCAAAGTCGCAGAGAAAACAGTCAATAGGAAACTCACTTGATTCATTGAAGAGAACGCCGTCCTCGACCCATCCCAATCCGGATTCCGAAGCAACCACAGCACAGAGACTGCCCTACTTGCCGCCACAGATGACATCAGCACCCTCCTGGACCAAGGCCACTCCGCAGCCCTCATCCTACTCGACCTATCAGCGTCCTTTAACACCGTCTCTCACCGCACACTAGTTGCCAGACTACACAACACAGGCATACAAGGAACAGCCCTGGACCTGATCATTCCTCACCAGAAGAAGCCAAAGGATCAGACTCCCACCCTTCTTCTCTGACCCCACGAAAATCACCTGCGGAGTCCCACAGCGTTCATTCCTGAGCCCCACCCTCTTAAACATCTACATGGCCCCCCTGGCAGCTATCATCCTACAACACGGCCTCAACATCATTTCCTGTGCCGATGACACCCAGCTCATCCTCTCCCTCACCAAAGACCCCACCACTGCCAGACTCAACTTCCAGAAAGGAATGCAAGACATTGCAGCCTAGATGACCAACATCTTCCTGAAGCTCACCGTCGAGAAGACAGAAGTCCTTGTCCTCGGTACCACCCTTTCTGCATGGGACAACACCTGGTGGCCGACTACCCTCAGAAGTCCACCTACCCCCTCAGACCACGCCAAGAATCTCATCATCGTACCTGACTCATCACTCACCATGAACTGACAGGTAAACGCTGTCATCTCCAGCTGCTCAACACCCTCCGCATCTTCCGCAAGATTTTTAAGTGGTTCCCCCCTGAGTCCAAGAAGAAGACAGTCACCCACGCACTCATCACCAGCAGACTGGACTAGGGAAACGCACTCCACACCGGCATCAACAAGTCCCTACTCTGCAAACTCCAGACAATACAGAACACCGTCGCCAGACTCATTCTAGGCATCCCCCGTCACGAACACATCAGTCAACACCTACGAAGTCTCCACTGGCTCCCCTTGGAGAAAAGAGTCACTTTCAAAATCCTCACTCATGCCTACAAATGCCTACACAACAACGGGCCCAAATACCTCAACAACAGAATCAACTTCCACGTACCCAAAAGAAGCCTCTGATCTTCCAACCTCGCACTGGCTGAAACCCTGCACATCCACAGAGACAGGACAGGCGGAAGATTCTTCTCTCACATTACAGCCAAGACCTGGAACAAGCTACCGGCAGACATCAGACGCACCCCCTCCCTGAACACTTCCAGGAAGACCTGGCTCTTTGGCTAAACAGATCTGAGGACCCTCCACTCAGTGCCTTGAGACCCTCACAGGTGAGTAGCGAGCTTCCAATTCCCTGATTGATTGATTGATTGATCGACCTAATTTTGGGAGCCTACCATCAATCCCAAGACATGATGGAGCAGGTACTCACCAAGCTCCAGGAGATGAAGCAGCTGCAGAGGGAGCACAACCACCAGATGTAGGCCCATCACTCAAATATGGGCTTCCTGACTGGGGTGCTGAAGGACGTTTACACCCACATGGCCAGGGCTTTCCTATTTATTTTTAAGTTGTTTTCTGTGGCGTAGTTCTGCATGTCCGTCAGTAGATGCTGGAGACCAACGTGAGTGTGACTAAGCAGAACTACGCCATCTGCGTACATGAGATTGGACAGTGTTTTTCCTCCTATCCTCTGTGAGAGAGAGTTGCAGGCGTCAAGCACCTTTAGAAGGTCAGCCATGAATAGATTAAACAGAGTTGGTGCAAGCACACAACCCTGTTTCAATCCTTTTGTTGTGGGAACTTTCGAGGAGATGTGTGTACCACCACCTAGTTTCACCTGCACCGAGGTATCTGTGTGTAGAAGCTTCAGCATATTTAGAATGGGCTGTGGTATGCCCCATTGCACCAGTTTCCCTTACAGTCTACCCCACTCTACATTATCAAAAGCAGCGCTAAAGTCAATATACCATATGTGTAAAGGTTGGATTGGATTGGATTGGATGCAGATTTATAAAGCGCATGGTTACCCTGGAGCGTCCCAGCGCTGCAAACACCCAGACTACTGAGGACAAGAGGAGGAGTTAAAGGCCCTGAGGGAACAGAAATGTTTTTAGGAGCTTTTGAAACCGAAGAAGGCTATGTTCCGCTCGGAGCTTAAGCGGTAAGGAATTCCACAGGGTTACTGCATTAATGGAAAACGGCCGACCACCTGATCGCGCCTTTTTCGCTCTGTGGACTTTAGCTCGACATGGTCTGAGCGAAGGGGCCTATTAGCTTTATAGGGGAGTACTAGGTCTTTCAAAATAGGGGGACCCTTGCCTTGTAATGATTTATGGGCAATACAAAGGGATTTAAACGTTATCCTTTCGCAGACAGGCAGCCAGTGCAGCATTCTAAGGGCTGGTTTTGCTGATGACCTTGCTCGAGTACCTGTTAGCAGCCTAGCTGCTGAATTCTGGATATATTGTAGCTTATTAATAGTAGCTTCAGGAGCGCCCAAATATAAGGTGTTGCTGAAGTCTAACCTTGAAAGGATCAATCCCTGAATCAGAAGTTTCTTAGAGGGGGCGGGAAGAAGGGTGAGGACCTTACGGGCTGAACGAAGCAAGCCAAAACAGATGCCAGCAGTTTTCTTGGCTTGAACTTTAAATGAGAGGTCCTGATTAATCCACACTCCCAAACTTTTGATTTCACTTTTAGGAGGCGGGGGGTCACCCAGACTGGCCGGCCAAATGGCGTCGGGCAATGATGTCATCTTATGCCCCAAGAGCATTAGCTCAGTTTTTGAGCCATTGAGTTTGAGAGCGGACTTACTCATCCACTTATGTATTTCGGCAAGGCATGAATGAAGGGTTCCAGAGCTTTGGTCCCGTTGGGTAAGTGAGACGACGAGTTGGGTGTTGTCGGCGTAGCTCACTATTTTTATCCCGAACGGAGCGACAACCTCCTCCAGTGGGGACATGTACACGTTGAATAAGGTAGGGCTCAATGAGGAGCCCTGCGGTACACCACACTATGGGGGATCAGACTAGATCGTGCATTTCCTTCCAGACTTGATAGGTCCGATTGTCAAGGAAGGAAGTTAACCATGCCAATGCCATGCCTGAGACTCCGATGTTCGATAGGCGCTGAATTAAGATGCACATCGCCTCTTCCATAACTGCTATCAGGGCCGTTTCTGTTCCCTGACCAGGTCGGAAACCTGTCTGCAAGCTCTGAAGTAGCTCGTTAGATTCCAGAAAAGAGGATAGTTGCTGATTCACCATCTTCTCCGCAATCTTACTAAGTCCTGGTAACAGTGATATGGGTCTAAAATTAGCCAGTTCTGTGGGATCCATCTGAGGCTTTTTTAGTAAAGCTTTTACAATCGCGCCTTTCCAGCTGGGAGGAACAGTGCCTTGACAGAGCGAGGCATTGATTGAGCCAGCGGCAGGAGGTGATATGGTGGCACAGACCTGTTTAAGAATGTACATGGTGCAGGGTCACTCGGTGACCCGCTTTTCATAGCTAATAGGCATTTTTCCATGTCTTCCACTGCAACTGGAGCAAAGGTATTCATCTGTGGGCCATGTGCATGAGACTCAGTACTCAAGTCTGGAGTGTCCCCTGATTGTGGCAGGGTTTTTAAAATGTTCTGAATTTTAGAGTCAAAGAACACCGCAAGCTGATTACATTTCACTCCCGAGATGTCCGGGGCCAAAGGGGGGTCAGGGATCTTTAGTAGTTCCTTAATGATCCGAAAAGTTTCTCTCGATGAATTGTAGGATGTCTTAATTCTCTCTTCAAAGAATGCACTCTTGGCATTCTTGAGAGAGACTTTATAGGCTCTAATCGCCACCCGGTAGGTTATCTTACTGTGGTCAGCCCAGTCCTTCCTCCAGATACGATCAAGTCTCTTGCACTTTTTCCTCTGGGCCCTGAGTTCCGGGGTGTACCAAGAGGATTTGGACCCTCTGCCCTTTTTCTCAATTCTTTTCTTAGGCAGAACTACATCCAGTAAGCTGACAAGCCAGCTCCTGAAGTTTCCGTCCGCCTTCACAGGATCAGGGCCGTGAAGGGGAACAGTCTGTTCCAATTTGTGCATCCAATTTTCAACGGATAACTTGGACCAAGCTCTGTCATAAGTGTAGAAAACCGGGGTTTGAGGAAGATCATTCCTGACCTGCCAAGAGAAAGGGACCAGAAAGTGGTCGGTCCAAGGGAGGGGGCCTGGAGAATTAGATTCAAGCATCTGAATGTTGGCGAAGATCGGATCCAGAAGGGAACCCTTATTATGTGTAGCCTCCGTGGCGGTCAGTCTCAAATTATAAGGTTGTTTAGAGGATTTGGCTGCATCGATTATTAGCGAAATTGTAAGGATGTTTGTAGATGTACTGGCCATATTGCGAAAGCCGGTCTGGTTCAGCGGTATTATCAAGTTCGCCTCAGCCCAGTTTGTAAGCTCCTCTAATATGGTGCCCGCAAAATATTTTGCTTCGTTGTCTATCAGGGCTACTAGGCGGTAATTGTTGGGCTCAGTCTTGTCTCCCTTTTTATAGAATGGCACAATTGTCAAGCCCTTCCAAGATTCCGGTATTTTGTTTAGCCGCCTGACTTCCAGAAATAGAGTTTGCAGAATATCAGCCTAGTCTTTCCTCTTTGCTTTAAACAGGGCAGGTGGAATGCCGTTCTGTCCTGGAGCCACTTCTTTCCTTCCTTTAGCAATCTGCTTTTTGATTGAGAGGGACAGGGGGCAGCTAACTGCGCCTGATGGACTGTTTTCTTTGGAAGGAAGCTCCTGCTCCCTCATCTCGGTTATACTTGCGCCGGCTTGTTCTTCTGACATCCAGCAATTGACCATTTGTGTTCCAGCAATTTCTATTTGGTTGTTAAAGTGGGTAGTAAGGAATTTTACCCAGTTTAATTTCGAAATATATGACCCAATGGCATTATGATGTGGAGGGATAATCCTGTTTACAGTTTTCCAAAAGCAGACGCTGTTTTTGCAGTTTGTGTCGTGTAAAAGTTTTGCCCAAAATGCGTTCTCACGATCTCTGTTGATGTTCCATTTCAGACTTTTTAATTTTGCCCTTTGGTCCTTCAACGATGCTCGTGCACTGGCGTTCCCTGGGAGTCTTCTCAGCCTACACCGAGTTGCATTTATTAATTTCTTGAGGTGCTTGAGCTGTACTCTTTGAGCTTTCAGAATTTTGTTTTTTCCATATGCTTTCTGGGCGGTATCTTTTATAGCATAGGTATCTGCATGTTGTTCTAGTAGTGTAGCAGTAAACTGTTCCCAGCATGCTATTTTGTCTTCTGGACTAAACACTTAGAAGTTGAAGAGTTGGATTGCTGGTTCAGCCTTAGGGTTTGTATTGTTTATTGTACATTTAATCCTTCTTAAGTTGGAGGTAAAGATAGACCCCAAAGTTGCATCTGGCCTAATTGGTCTAGCTACAGACACTGTTATTTGAGATTCTTGCGGGCGATGATCACAATCGCCCTTGTCCCCCATTCTGTACCCAGAGATATATGGGAAGAGAGCGAGGCTTACAAAGGTGTAATCCAATATAGAACTTGTTGTAGAAGAATAATATGAGTCAACAGGTAGAGAGTCATCCGGAAATCTTCAGTTTAATGCTTGGAGGCTTAGGTGTTCTAGATCTGCAAGTAGGCAGCTGTTGCAGCGTTTCTTCTTTCCATACAGTGGAACGTATTGTGTAGGAATATTGTATATTCCACTTTGTATAGCAATCTCCTGTCCTTGTGGTGAGCCTATAAGATATTGGTTTAGGTCCCCTGTCAAGATAAACATCAGATTTTCCATCTCTATAGCGTACTTTGCTACTTGGTTTACAAGTTCAATTGAGTCTTGTCCTTTGGATTTGGGGTGGACATACAAGTTAATTAGGCACACCTCTGTTTCTTCTTCCTCGAGGGAGATGGTGATTGTAACTGCTATTATTGCATTCGACGTCGAGCCCATAAGAGTTGTTGAAGGTAAGCTTGTTGTAGAGACGTAGGTGGCCAGCCTATCAGAACAGTGGCCAAATCTACCAATCCTAGTTGCTGGTGTAGCAAAGCAAATATAACCCTCAATGTGCTGAGGAGCCATAAGCCAGGTTTCCTGTAGCAGAATTATGTCAAAGGTTGTACCATACTGCAAGAAGTCTGGATCCTCTATTTTTGTTGCTAAGCCATTTATGTTCCACAGGCATAATCTGAGAAGGGGCTCCTTTAGCCTACCATGGATTGTGTCTCGCAAGTCACGTCAATCCTCTGTGCATGGAGTTATGATGCGCGATATTGCTTCCTTGTTGAAACCTTGGCTTGTTCTAGCAACTGCCCATGAAGATGTTTCTTGTCGCTCCCAATAACTGCTGGTACTCTGTTGCCCGTGCACCTCTAAGTACACAATTTAAGTGTGCTTGGCGTGTTTTTGGTCCAGGGCTTGCATTGCTTACTAATGGAGATGGACAGGCTGGATTTTGAAAGGGGGCAATATTGACGCCCCAACTTCGAAATGTGCCCAGGTACACTACGATTGTCTCTGCAGTTTTCCTTGTGATCCACGTTGTTTTTCTGGCCTCTGGACATTGAGGGTTAGTGGTATGTATAAAGTCTATGGAGAGTAGATCCGTCGACCTTATTCCAGCAAGATTTGGAATTGAATCTGTTAGTCTTAGGATATTGCCTCAATTTAGTGTGTCCTGATGGCCCTTGGAGGTATAAAGAGGATAGAATACCAGAACCTCTGTATTCTTGTGTTTAATTTGTGTTGCCGGCAGCTGTAAGTTTACTATGGCCATAGATTATGTTTGAAGTGTGCTGCTGGTTGCTTCTTTAAGCTGTGTTTCCACTTTGATTCTTGATATTTCAGCCTTAGAGTTTCTTGGGATGAGCTTAGGTGTTCTTGACATGGGGGAGGTTTGCTTTGTTTCTTGCCCCCCATGCTGTACCCCTTTGTCTGGAAACCTCTAGCTGGAACTGACGTTAGTTGATGTGATAGGCCATTTGAGCTCTCTGAGCGATGACTCCTGATATGGCCAGTCTGGCTTATCTGTCGTTCCACAAGCTTCTTGTCTGGGCCCATTGTTTGAGCTCGTATTAATGGTTTTTTGCTTGATGTTGATCAGCTTTTGGGTCCCGGAAATACACGCCTCTCCACTTATCTCATGTAAATGTGCGGGTTTATTAGATGAAACCCTTATCTCTCCCCTCAGATCTTGGCATTGTGTTAGCTGTTGGTTTTGGCCTCTGTCAAGTTTTGTTGCTAGAGGGATAGTTGTGGAGCCTTGTCTTCTCACTTCTTTGGGTACTGTGTTGACCCCAGGTGAAAATCTTTGTCCATTTTCTTCTCTAGTTTCCCCGTATGCCCTAATTGGGGTTGTCTGGTTTGGGGCATCTTCTTGTTCTTGGAGATGTTTGGAGATGATTGGAGATGATTGTACTTGATTTAAAGAACTTACATCACCTGGGCTTGATCTAGCGCTGCTCTAAAACAAACCTCCAAACCATCACTATATATCCTGGGAGCTATCACACTTTACTCGTCAGTGGGGCCCATACCACCGCGAGTCACTCATTCACACAAATCACCCTGCTCCCAAGATCAGTGAAAATCAGAGGATGAACTGCTGGAATAGCGGAGTGTCCTACTTCATCTATTTAGTTTAAATTCTATACAATAGATACATATGCATTTTATTACATCTTACTATGGTTTTAATTCTCGAGAAAGCATTTAAGACACCCCACTGTTTGGTCAATGGATCAGCTAGGAAAAGTTAACTAATGGACAACAAGACCAGCTTAATTCTCCATTTATTCAATTTTTATTTACAATTTTAAATCTCCTAGTATAACCTTTCCTTATTAAACCTTTAGTTCAAATTCAATTAAACATTTTATTAATTCACCTAAAGAAAGAGAAAATTAAATTCAAACAGTTTACATTTATTCGCAGAATAGTTCGGAAAAATAAGTCAAAGACATATTACCAATCTTCTCGGCAATAGAAATCAGGATTAGAACAGCAGAGTTCCCAAAACCAGCCTCTTTATTCTGTCTCGATATTCACCACCCAGCAGGACTCCGACCCCATTAAAAGTTAA
Source organism: Lissotriton helveticus (assembly GCF_964261635.1). Lineage (NCBI taxonomy): Eukaryota > Metazoa > Chordata > Amphibia > Caudata > Salamandridae > Lissotriton > Lissotriton helveticus. The sequence continues at coordinate 992,844,630 of NC_136069.1, read as the reverse complement.
AGTCAGGAAAAATGTCAAAGTCTTTGCACCAAGGAAAAATCGATTAGTCCGACAGCATGTCATGGTGCGAAAAGTAATTCAAAAGCAAGCTTTTTTCTCTCTTCCAAACGACCTCTTTTATACACTTTTTCCCTAACTATCTAACTAAAATTTGAAACTTTTAGGGTCCATTCAAGGAGTGGATGAGGATAACCTCATCTCCTCATTGTCCATATTTCCGCCTAGTCATAGTTCTAGGCACAATAAAGTTCAGATTGTTCGTTATTGCATTCTTTCACCATAGTCCTTTAACTTGTCACTTTGCTGTACTTTCCCAGGCTCACAACACAGATATCTTAGCTCGGCACCATTCTGCTCTTCGAGCCACGCTGACCTTGACACCAGCCGCACAGGCACAGACTGCTTGCACAATTCTCGAGCACAGTCGCGCATGCATAGAAAGACATTCTCTTGGAGTCTTGCAAAACCTCCATGTTTTACCAGGCCGCATTGCCCATAACGGGAACTATCATAGAAACAAACACAATTAAACGTTAGATTTCGAAGTAAAACCCTTCTGTTTACCTCCGCCCATTCTATGTTCACCCTGTTAGTGATTACCTAGCTGAAAAGCCACATATATGCGTTGTTTTCTTACCATTCTCCATCATTTCTGCCACAATCATACTTTTAAGAAGCATACATGCATAGCCTTTAATTAGATTATAGCATTTCCGCGCTATATTAGTAAGACAGTTTCACATATTTAATATATTACGGTTTGCAATACGAGCAAATTAGTATCCCACGTGTATTTGTGTTTGTGCTTTCTATTCTACGTTGGTGAATTCAAAACCACACGATTAATACATATTACAGTTATGGGAAGGTGACTTCATAAGGGGTATACAAACATTTTTGTTTTCACCCTCACTCCATCAACTCCCCCCTTTGGTGATTTATCACCCAATAACACCAAAAATGTTTATAAAAATGTCAAAAACATGTTTCAAATTCTTTTCAATTAGTATGATTTATACTTTAGTATCTTCCATTTTCTTTCTGTCTTGATACAGTTTCTCTTTAAACTCTTCCATCTCAATGTCCCCCATTTCACGTTCTCTTCCTTGTCTTTCTTCAAATTTCTGTTTTATAGACTTTTTAGGTTTCTTCTTTTTCTAAGTTTACAACCTAATCTTAAAACTAAGAATAATACTATTATTATGGTTACTGGAATTAATACTTTCCTATATTGATCTACCTATTTCATAAAACCATTTCTTAAAAGCTGAAAAACTCCTACCAAGTTTCTCGAGAACACCATCAACCTCCAGTGGTATAATTTCCTTATGCAATTCTGTAAGGTTTGTAATATACCTTTTGCTGTTTTGACTTTTGTTAGGAATATAGGTACAACAGTGCTGTAGCTTTAAAATTCCACAGACTCCTCCCTCCTTTGCCAAGATTATATCAAGAGCACGACAAATTTGCATTACCATAGCTCTCATAGCAACCATTTCCATGTTTACCATTAAAAATCCCCCTGCTGTGTCTGTTGATAAACAATCTACTATCGTTGACAACTTCTGAGTTCTGTTTGCATTAAAAGACATACCCACTGCTGGTATCAATGCTCCAAAAACATCACCTATTATTTCTATCACACTCTCCCTTCTTCTATGACTTAAAGATTTACCTATCTCATGAATTCCGTTAGTTCCTCTATCTACATGGAAAATTTTAGGAAAGACTAGGCCTATATAGCAGGACCCATGCCAGTGATCAGGCGTTCTATAATAAGCTTTGTTTCCGCATAGAAAATAGATACCGGGAAAAACGGGATCATTACCTCCTTTAAATCACCAACCCCCTTTTATAATATATGTATCTTCACATTGACTCGCTCCCACAAAATAATTATCATACACAGTGTTGTCTCTTCGAATACTTAACTTCCCTAATAGTGGTGCATCTATACTTATAGCCACATTCACATTATGTCCCTCAATATTGTCATCCTCAAATGTCCACATTGTAGATTTAGATTTCTTTGCTATTTCTTTTCTTCTATATTGGATTCTCCTTTCCTCTACCATGTCCAAAAAGGCTTTCTCTTCATTTCTCATTTTACAAGTCAAATTATGTTTGAATGCTCAATCATGGGTCAGTTCTTGTGTTTCCAAAAAATATTGTCCCAAAACTTTCACAGGTTTGATTTCGTTCAATTCAGCTACGACTTTCAATTTTGCAAAAACATCATCAGAATTTGAATAATAGTACTCTAATTTACCTGTTTTATAGAACAAACTAGCTAACACGCTACATGTAACTCCATATGTTAATGGAAGGTGGTGATATGTCACACCCTCTGATACAGATGCAGGTAATTTTACAAAGACATAACAATCACTGGCATCCTTAGTTCTCACATAGTCAGACAATAACTTTGAAAATGTGTTTCCAGGATAATCACTAGTGGAATTATCTTGATTTACTTCTGGGTTATAGATGTGTTTCATTTCACCCTTTGACTCATAAGCCTTTTCTCTCATACTCTCATTTGCCTTTGCCTTTTCAAAATTAGGCCTAAAAGGAATCATAATAGCTAATATCATCCATACCAACATTAATAACCCTGTGCATATTAACCACATTCTACACCATTTTCTAAAAATAGTACATTTCGATCTTTGTACATCATTAGTAGCCATATTTATTTTTTGGGGGGGTTTTACACTGCGTTTTTCACAATCTTTTCTGGCCTTATATTGTCTCTTTCAAATCCTTTTGCACTTTAAAAGTGTCCTTATCATCAGTAAAAACCAACAATCTTGTTCCTTCACCTTTATCTCTCTATGGTTTCCCAGTTTAGGTACATCTTTTATCTCTTTTAAGTTTCAGTTCACTCACATTCTTTTTCCTCACTTTGATAATTCAAATTTTTTAGACTGCTATTGACTTCCCTTATTGGAGGCAGTGCAACGTATGACCATTCAGGTGACTTGTATTTTTGATTTGGTCTCCTTACTCTTTTTGGCCTTTCCAAAATCTCTTTCTTTTCTCCCAATAAATCCTTCTGACTGGTTATTTCATTTACTTGATCTTCTTGAATTTTAGCTTTGTTAACCAGTTTGAATTTCAGTCCATCATTTCCCTTAGGCCAATTATCTCCTTTCCGTGGTCTTTTGTTTACAGGTTCGACAGTACCACGTTCCACTCTCCCAAGCTCTCTTTCTTGAGCTCCTCCTTAAACAAGTTTCATCCTCACTGTCATCAGACTCAATTTCAGATTTCTCATCAGTTTCTTTTATGGTGAACTTTATAATGTCTGTTTCACTCACTGAATCGTTTTTTTCTTTGGTCAGTTCTTTCACTCTTTTAGGAACTTCTCCATAGCTGGTACTTGGGCGCTCATCCTTACCGTGAGTTGTTTCCTTTTCACCAGTTTCAACATTTATGTTCCTGCTTCCAGAGCTTTTAGACTGTCCTTCAGTACTTGTCTGACTACCATTTTTGTCTTTACTTTGATCAGTGTTCACACTGGTATCAGGCCTTGCTATTGCTCGACTTTCAGGTCGATCTTCAGAATTTGGTACTTAAATGACTTCACTTTCTCCTTCAGATGCAGAGCTTGTATCTGATATTTCCAGATGTCGACGAAAAGTTCGAGCTTCAGTATTTGGATTTTTGTCTGGTTCACCTTCAGAATCTGAGTCAGTTGTGCTTTCTGCTTCGTCCTGTGGATTCTCAGGCTCAGGCACACAAATTGTGTGGCTGGCGTGTACCCATCTCTTTACGCTAGCACATTAACTGCAGTGGTGCTAATCAGAATGACTTGTCTTGGTTTCTGCCAACGAGGAACTAGACAGTTTCTTCTCCTGTGTACTTTTATCCGACCCCAATCTCCAGGGACTAGATCATGATCTGGATGTTTCTCTTTTGAGTTTGCCTCAGTTCCCACCTGATGGAACACAGAAGTTACCACGTCAGACAGGTTCTTGCAGTAATCCAGTATGATATCATCATTAATAGTCAATAGTTTATCAACTGGCACAAATGCTTGTCTCATCAATCTTCCCATCAGAATCTCATGAAGACTCAATCCTGTCTTTCTATCAGGTATACTCTTTAGGGTCATCAGAACAAGTGGCAAAGCATTGGGCTATTTAAGTCCAGTGGCCAAACACATGTTTGCAATTCTGTCCTTTATTGTTCCGTTTACCTGCTCAACTACCCCAGAAGCCTCTGTTCTGTAAGTACTATTTAATTTCTGACGATTATTCAGTGCCTCACAAATCAACTGTATTAACTCATTCTGAAAATTAGTTCCTCTGTCACTCTCAATTGTTATTGGGAAACCAAAACGTGGAATGATCTCTCTTAACAATAGTTTTGCAACAGTCACTCCATCATATCGTCTGGTAGGGAAGGCCTCCACCCACCGGGAAAACGGACAAAAGATCACAAGCACATATCGTAGCCTATTACAGGGTGGCATTTTAATGAAGTCCAACTGCATTCTTGTAAATGGACCTCCCGCCCATCCTATGGCTCCCAAACTCACAACTGTTTTTCTTCTTGGGTGTATCTGTTGACATACAAGACATCGCTGACAAAGGCTCTCAGCCATCATCCTGAACTTGGGATTATACCAGGTTTGCCTAAACGTTCTTATCATCGCATCCTTCCCAACATGAGCTTGACCATGGTACATTCGGGCCATGTTAGAGATCATGCTATCAGGCATTACTGGTCTTTCATCTTTGTAAACCCAAATTTCATCCTCTTCTCTTTGTCTACATCCTGCTTTTAACCAAATGACCTTTTCTTCCTCACTTGCTTCTTCCTGCATTTGTTTTACCTCCTGCCAAGTCTCAACCACTGTTGTTAGCATTAAAGGACTTGAAACATGTTCCTCTTTTCTGCCCCAATTTATAGATGCAAGATTCTTAGCACAGTACTTAGCAATAAAGTCAACAAAGTGGTTGCCTCTGGTGACATAATCATCTGCTTTCTTGTGAGCTGCACATTTCCCAACAACAATTTTCTCAGGTAACTGAATTTCATCAATCAACATTTACACAAACTCAGCATTTCTGATGGGGGATCCTGCAGAAGTTAAATAACCTCTTTGGGACCACAGTTGACCATAGTAATGGACAACCCCAAAGCCATACTGACTGTCAGTCACTATGGTGACTCTGATTTCTTTTCCCAGTTAACATGCTCGAATCAAAGCAATCAGCTCCGCTACTTGAGCAGAACGAATTCCTTTCAGACAAGATGCTTCCAGGATATCTGCCACTGTACATACAGTATATGCAGCACTCAGAGCACCCTTCTCTGTTCTCAAGCTTGAACCATCTACAAACATTACATAATCAGATTCAGGCAATGGCTCATCCTTAATGTCAGCTCTTGGTTTGGTACAATACTCAATAACATCCAAACACTTATGATCAATTTCATTTCTCACCTCCACATCCATGACATCAGGTAACAATGTAGAAGGATTCACATTTACACCTCGTGTTATTGTCACATTATCTGCACCCAGAATTATCTTTTCATACTTCGTCATCCTGTTATTTGTAAAGAACTGTGTTTTGGTCCTAGTGAGGAGAATTTCCACTGAATGAGGTACATATACCTACACCGGGTATCCCATCACTATGCCTTCACTCTGTTCCAAACTCACACTTGTAGCAGCTACTGCTTTCAGACATCCTGGCAATGCCTTAGCAATTGGATCCAATACAGATGAGAAATATGCAATTGGCTTTCTCAATTTCCCGTGTCTCTGAATTAGAACTGATAGCGAACATCCCTCTTGTTCACTGCAATATAGTTCAAATTCTTTCTCATAATCAGGCATACCCAATGTTGGTGCTTCACACAGACTGGTTTTCAGTTGTTCAAAGGCCTCCATTCCTGTCTTGTTTAGCACTATGGGGTCTCTTACATCTTCTATTGTCAGTCTCTGCTATGGCTTTGCTATCAGGGAAAATCCACTGATCTATTGTCGACAGTAAACTACCTTTCCTAGGAACATTCTCACCTGTTTCTGAGTTTTAGGTTTCATTCCCTGTATCTTTCTGATTCTTTCTATAGTGACTTGTCGGACTCCTTGGGCAATTTTGTGACCTCTATACTGTACTTCTTTCTGACAGAATTGTAATTTTGATGGTGACACCTTATGTCCTCCTTCTGCCAAATGATTCAGTAACACAATGGTATCTGAAACACATGCATATTTGGTTCTTGATGCTACCAATAGGTCATCAATATATTGAACCAATACTGAATTTCCAGGCATGTTCAAACTTTCCAATGACTTCTTTAACAGCTGATTAAAGATGGATGGACTCTCAGTATACCCCTGAGGAATTCGGCACCAAGCCAAAATACGGTCTCCAAACTGGAATGCAAATATTGGCTGGTTATCAGGGTGTAATGGAACTGTAAAGAACACATTACATAGGTCAATGACTGTATACCATTCTGCATCATGTGGAATTTGGTACAGGATCACTGCTGGATTTGGCACAACAGGACAGCATGGGACAATAATTTTAGTAACTTTTCGTAAATCCTGTACTATCCTAAATGTTCCATTAGGCTTTTTCAGTCCCATTATAGGAGAATTACATGGACTGCTTATTACTTCTCTCAAAATTCCCTGTTCAATGATTTGGTTTATCACCGGAGTTATTCCTTCAATTATTTCTGCTGTCAATGTATACTGAGGAATATTTGGGTAGCTCTCTCCTTCTTTTACAGAAACTTTCACAGGATCCACACCTTTCATTAATCTAATATCCTCTCCTGTGAAATCCCACACCTCTTCCTTGACGGTCTCTTTTAATTCACCAGGTATCTTTTCTTTGTCAAATACAGGAAACATGCTATTTTGTTCTGAATCTATCAGTGACATTGTCATTTTATATAATCTATCTTCATCTGGGGTTTGGAGTTCAATGCCATCTGGAGAACAATAAATGGACAGTTCATTTTGCACAGTATATCCCTTCCAAGAAGGTTAACAGGACTACTGTCACACACTATAAATCGATGCATATCTTTGAAATTGCCAATTTCAACCTTAACTGGTTCCGTAAGGGATGATTTAATTTGCCTATTCGCTACACCTATTACTTGGATAAAGTCTCCTGAGAGAGAAAGATTTTGAACTTCTACTGATCTAACAGTAGAACGGGTAGGACCTGTGTCCACTAGGAAAGTCACATTTACACCATTCACCTTTCCATTCACAAAAGGACCAGATTGATCTACCTCTAGAGTTGCGCCAAGTACCCACTCTTCTCCCTCTCCTAGGCATCGTCAGTAACTTTCATCTGACTCACTCCCATCTTCCTTCATCCAATACTGTGGACTCACATTCACTCCAGGTAATCTTGTTACCTGTTCTCCTCCGAAGAATCCTGTCTCCGCACTGTATTTCTGTAGATTAACACTGTGTGGAAGTGGTGGTTGTGGCACCTGATAAAAGCATCATGTTCTGTGGGATTGAGAAATTAACGGGCAGCCAAAGAGGGGGTAATCTAGAATTACAATTTAGACGTAGAGAAACCCTCTGGATCATGAAACTACAGGCAGTAGAGAGGGGCTCAACTATGATCATGAGTTACATTATTTTTTAGGGGACTAAGATGACATCTACAAAATGCAATTACTCTGAGCAGATGTGAAACAAATTATAGGCATGCCTCCTGCCTACTTAATTGATCTTAGAAGATTAAGAATATATCTGTACCACTGTAAATATTGTGAAGCTATGTAAAACCGATAGCATTCAGGATTTGCTCCTATACATTGGCATTGATATTGGGCGTGATGTACATCTTTATGTAGAATAGAATTCACTATCATAGAAGCACATACAGGATTAAGCGAACTCACTAACCCATACCATATTACTGACTCGACACTGCTTTGAGATGGTGTTCTAGTGGCACAAACATCAACATGCACACCTCCGCTCATTCTCCCTATTTCTTACAATACATCATTCAAGATTTCCCACAGTCACTTATAAGTAAGCCTTATTGAATCATAAATATCCGCTAATACATTTTAGAATATGTGTTCACTCTACAGTATTGTTTAGAATTAGGTAGTCTGCATATAAACATTCGGGCATTCAAAGACGAATTAACCGCCTTATTTCCAGAATATGCTAAGGATCTCTATTGAGATTGGATCTATGACTGATAGGATAGTAGCCAGCTTAATATGGCTACCACTAATGTTACCACAGACGTGCCTTTCCAAGGCACAGCTAGTCCTCTGTTTATCTCTATTGCATGAACGCGAGGAGGCGTTTCACCACGAGACTTAATATCCAAACGAGTGCTCATGTACTTCCGAGGCCACCGGTGATAGCATCGAGACCCGTACTTGGGACTGGTGTAGCTACCGGGTAAGTGAAAAACCAATCGGATTAACTGGGGACCGGGTATTACCATCGCTACAATAATATTTTTATACTTAAAGAGGTTCTCCATATATCTTTATGCAGAATCCGACTTAGGACATTTGGGACAAGGCGTAAAGCATTACTGGGGAAGACAACGCCACACACCGCGATCTGCCTCCCCCACAACGACATATTACGAGTGCAGAGAAATTTCAAGGTAACTTACGATAGAGTGATACATATGCTACTGTATACAGGGTCTGCCTTCTGATATAGTTGGTGCATTTATAAGGAGTAAGCAAGGATAGGAGCAATACGGTATGACCGGCACCCTAATGAATTCGATGTAAGTTTTGCCATTAACACCAGCGAGTATTTATTCAAATATTTGAGACATATATTGTATGATACATGTTAACAATTAGAATACCTGCATATACTTGTATATTGTGCGGCTATTCTTAGTCGGCATATAGGATCCATATTACGGGCGCTTGAACCATTTAATAGTGGTGACTAGGTGCCGAACATACTGCCATGTTCGTTTCTGGTTATAGCATGACGGATAATATGTGGAATTTTTGACTTAGAGGAGTTCATAGTGGTGGTCGGATATACTTCTGGATAATTGGCTATGATTTCTGAGAGTAATGGACAGATACCATTCTGTTTTTAGGAATTCTGAATACACGACACAGACAACTACATCTTCACCCAGGCCGACAATATTGGCCGAGACAGAAGTACAAGCGGTCGGAAGATAGGCTTTTTGGCTATTTTGATTTAAACGATAAGAAGATTATACGAATCCAATGGATGCCCGAATACTTACACTCGTCTTATGACTTACAGGTCAGCTGATCTCTTTGCCAGAATTACAGGTATGCCATGGTGGGCTATACACTGTAAACACCATGGATAATAGGATTAATAGGGACACTATATTTGTGACACGACCCCTAACAACTTTGGCACTACACCTTTAATACTGGGGAGCTACCGGGGAAGAGATAGATGATTCCTATCTTTAAGAGCCTTGTATTTTACATAATCAAAAGTTTGCCGTATTTTGTCTCACTAAACTCACAATATTCAGGTGCTCATCCCATACATAATTAGGGATTGAGGGACTGAATGCACTAATGCATATAATTTTTGATGCAATACATATGTGTGATGCTGTGACATCGCATTTGTATATATGTTTTACAGCCCTGACGAAGTCGCTGGTGAACTACCCTAGCAGCGACGAAACACGTGTTGGCAACAGGCAACATCTGGAATAAAAGAAAAGAAAAAGAAAAACAAGAGAAATCGGTTATTGCTGTCTTATTGTCTATATTTTATGAACTAATTGAATAAGGGTTTATGTGTGCTAGGACATTGTAACATAAATTGTACAGTTCTCATTTGAGATCTGAATGATGAGGTTAAGGATGATGACCCCCTCCCTAAGCACATAATACAATAAATATTAGAGTACGGACACACTGTTAACCAAGAGAAGCGCCTAGATCACAAGACCTGATTCATCATCCCGAGTAAGAATTCATAGTTGTGGCACCTGACTCTGTTGGGTAACTACCTGTTGCTATGGCGATGACTGCTGATTTACCTCATTTTGCACCTGTGGATTCAATGATGTATTTTCGGGATTAACTCTTGGTGGCAACTTACACTCGTTCTGCCAATGCCCTAACCTGCTGCAATTGTGACATGGTAACTTTTTCTTTGCCTCTTCTAAATTACCCATTCTTTTTCCTTTATTTAGGCTCCCTTTCATTTTTGCTTGACCTCCATCATGACTTTTGTTCTCTAATTGAGCTACTTGATGTTCAGCCATTTGCACTTGTGCCCACATAGCTTTCTCCTTAAGCTTTCTTTGCTTAACTTCAATCTCATCACTACAATATTTTGCATGCCTCAACACTTCATCGACAGAGCATGACTGCCAACCCATCAAATTATGCTTAATCATATCCCCTAACTCTGGTCTTAATCCAAATACAAATCAATACACAAAATGGCTCATGTCTTTTTCGCTCAACTCCTCATATCCGCTATACTGCTTAAACACTAGCATCAATCTTTCATAATATGAATGTACTGATTCTTTGGGTTCTTGCAATGTCCTGTCAATCTTTACCCAATCTGTTTCTTTTGGAGGGATTTTATTCTTCAAGAATATTATTACCTGTTTATATTTCCGCATTACCTTAGGTCCTGGAGCACCTGTTTTAACATCTCTTGGATACTCGGCTTTTGGCCAATCCACAGTAATTTTGCATTCGGACCATAAATCTTCTGGTACTACTATGTCAAAGAACCCATCTAAATCTCCCCATAACACTTTTGAAACCTTTACAAATCGATCCACTTGTCGGTACCATTCCACTGGTTTCTCTCGTAACTAGGGAAATCATTTCTAAATGACAATATATCCTGTCTAGTCCAGGGAACATGCACATACCCTCCTCCTGGTATTTCTCTCATAGGAAATTCATTCGCTACAGGCTCTTTTTCTCTTACTGGAAACGCTAATGATGTTTTGTCATTGATTTCTTCCCTTTTCTTTGTCCATTTACTCTTCTACCATTCCACATATCTCCCCACTTCCTCAACAACACAATTGTTTATTTTATCTGAGTTAATCTTCTGGCAGTATTGATATTGTCAATATCTTTTTCAGTAAAATCTACTCTGTAAGGCTTTTGTAATATTTTAATCTTTGCAAAGTCTACCTTAAGTTCATTTGCCAGTCCCTCTAATTGGTCATGCAGATTTTTAGCTCTCCATGTAATGCTTTTACACATGCACATTAATTCATCATCTTGGTATGTTCCAATTGTCCCAATTATTAATTCTTCCATGTCGATTTTTAATCCGACCACATCTAACACTTTAGGTTCTTGATCCTTTAATTTCAACGTTTTAAGCCAATCACTTTATTCCTTTTCTGTCGGTCCTACAGGAGTTTGCGATAAATCAATTTTCTCTGTACTTCTTTAGGGTGTTGCAGAATCTGACTCCGCACCCATCGGAAACTTATATAGGAGACTTTGATTAAAGGTCAAATCAGGTGTTGTCATCTGACTAGTATGCCTAACTTCAGATAATCTGGATAAACCTTTTCTCTTACTTTTTGTAAACTTTGATTCAAAGGGATAGTTAATGATGGTTCTTTTGTTTTCTGATTTTCGAACACTGGAATCACAAGACCTATTGTTACTGGAACAGTCACATATTCTATATTTTTAGTGAGTTCATGTATCTTTTCAGTCAATTCATCAGTAGATCGCACATATTCGGACGTACTTGGGTTTCCTTAAAATCTCCTTTCTGCTCTATCCATACTACCTCTAATTTCACAATATTGTCTTGGAGTACCAGTAAGTCTGGTTTCCATTGATGAGGCATTAGAATCATATCTCAATTCCTCTCTCTCTGTACTGCCTTTTCTGTCAGAAAATCGTTTTGGAGTACCAGTAAATCTAGTCTCCATTGGAGGGGCATTTGGAGTCACTGCTACAGGACTCGGTTGATATGGAGGGGGTCTTCTATTTAATATCTCCTCGAGCACTTCATACTCTGTTTCACAATCCCCATAACTCTTTCTCTATTTTTCCATATTATTCCTCTTTTCCGTACACTTCAGTCCTATCCTTTCATCAACTGTTCTTACCGGATGCATTCCATCACACATATCAGCATTTCTCCATCTCGGCACTCTACTCTCATGAGTCGTTCCCCATAAACCTCTCAATCCACCTCTAGGTCCTCTGAACTCCTCAAATCTTTCTCTCTTTAATTCATGCATCTCATCTTCCCACTCGATCAATGCCTCAAATTGAGTTGGTCTAGGTCTCGGTTCAAGCTTAGTCATTTTCTCTCTCAAATTTTGTAATACAGCAGTACCAAAATAACCTACTTCTGGAAATGCCAACACTCCATCATTCTTAGTGTATCTAGCCCAATTCTCTAACCATATGCAGGTATGATAGTCATCTTTTGTCATCATGTACGATGCAGGCGTTTTAAGTGGAGGAAGCAATTTTCCCTCTCTGGTAATTATTCCCATGTCCTTCTTAAACATGTTCTTCAATTTCTTAAACCATGTAGGTTTTTCTCTTTCTTCTCCATAATAGAACTCCATTTTTCGATCGTTTCCTAACTTTGAAACAATTGTGCACTCTTCCACAAACTGCTTCACTACACCAACCTATCACAGCGTGGTTCACACTAACGCACCAATCAGAATAGTATCCAAGGGTGGACATCCTCCAAGAGCTTTCTGGGAATTCACTTTCCACAAAACAGATTAAAAACAGCTAAAAAAAAAAAGCTTGCAAACAAAGGAACAAAACGCTGACGCTTGGGATTCCCTACTAAGTACTATTCAACTGGCCATCAATGCATTGCAATTTCAATCAGACAAGATGGAGATTCAGTTAACACTACTGAATACACTGGCAGTCTTCACAGCTGGCTTCGACAAAAAATTGGGTAATTTGAATGGACTGATAACAAGAGCACAATCTAATTCCCACTTCAGCTGTAACTGCAATCAGGCAGTTGATAAATCATCCACCCTGCCCTCAATGCTAAGTAGCATGATAAAGGACATTAAAAGCGTAACAGCAGGAAAAACAACAAAATCCAAGGGAAATCTTAACACCGCGGAGGGAACAATCAATAATCAATCAATCAGTAATATGCATATAGGAAATGCCAATGGGGACACTGAGAAGACAGGAGGGTCCGGAAACGGAGGATTACCAAAACTTAATGCTAAGCAACGCCACCAACAGAAAAGGAAAGGGCGCAACCAAAAGCTTCACACAGATGCAACAGTTTACTTCCCCATCTTCTCAGGCTCATAAAACAAATGGGACATTAACCTGATGGAGCGAGGGTGAAAAAGAAAATATTTGTATACCCCTCATGAAGTTACCTTCTCATAACTGTAATATGTATTAATAATGTGGTTTTAAATTAACCAACGTGGAATAGAAAGCACACACACAAATACACGTGGGATACTAAGTTGCTCGTGTTGCAAACCGTAATACATTAATTATGTGAAACTGTCCTACTAATATAGTGTGGAAATGCTATATTCTAATGAAAGGCTATGCATGTATGCTTCTTAAAAGTATAATCGTGGCAGAAACGATGGAGAATGGTAAGAAAACAACGTATATATGAGGCTTTTGAGCTAGGTAATCATTAACAGGGTGAACATAGAATGGGGAGGTAAACAGAAGGGTTTTACTTCGAAATCTAACGTTTAATTGTGTTTGTTTCTGTGATTGTTCCCGTTATGGCCCATGCGGCCTAGTAAAACATGGAGGGTTTGCAAAACTCCAAGAGAATGTCTTTCTACGCATGAGAGACTGTGCTCGAGAGATGTGCAAGTAGTCTGTGCCTTTGCGGCTGGTGTCAAGGTCAGCGTGGCCTGAAGAGCAGAATGCTGTTGTGAGCCTGGGAAAGTACAGCAAAGTGACAAGTTAAAGGACAAGGGTGAAAAAATGCAATAACGAACAATTGGAACTTCCAATCGTTTTCAACCAATGCTCACACAGCTTTTGCTAATGCATCAATCAGTGCTCATGACGTTCTAGTCATGTGGATCAATCCCAGCACGACACCTCTAACGGCAGTCCTGCTCCGGTTTCTGCAGCTCCGGCTGACCCCTCCTTTACAAAATGTTATCGGCACACTGTATTTACACCTTTATACATTTAAAATTGATTAGTAACCACATAAAACATTTCCATTTGTCTGTTTCACTAAAACCAAAGTGATAGTTTACTCAATTTTACAAGAATTCTGTATTTTCCAGTAGACAGCGGTTACCTCTTCTCTACCACAGAACGTTAGTTTCTCCAATAAAGTAGCACTTCCCTCTACCTTGCCCTTCTCTCAAGCTCCGGTAACAACTCTGCTACTCTCTTAGGGCTAAGTTTTAATCAGAGTACATTTGACTCCTGTGCTTAGAGCCAAGATTTTACAGGTGTCCTTCGATATCCATTCTCCACTTACATACGGAAAACTCCCTAACTTATACTACACGACGATATTACTGTTTTGAAACAGACAATGTAATGTGCGACTTACCTGCCACACTTTCCTCTTCCTAGGCAGAGTAACCAGCTTCCTACTTCCCAGAAGCCTCGCAAAACAAACCTCCAAACCATCACTATATATCTTACGAGCTATCACACTTTACTCGTCGGTGGGGCACATAAGACCGCGAGTCACTCATTCACACAAATCACCCTGCTGCCAAGATCAGTGACAATCAGAGGATGCCGAGTGTCCTACTTCATCTATTTAGTTTAAATTCTATACAATATATACATATGCATTTTATTACATCTTACCATGGTTTTAATTCTCGAGAAAACATTTAAGCCACCTCAATGTTTGGTCAATGGATCAGCTAGTAAAAGATAACTAATGGACAACAAGACCAGCATAATTCTCCATTTATTCATTTTTATTTAAGATTTTAAATCTCCGTGCATGACCTTTCTTAATTAAACCTTTAGTTCAAATTCAAATAAACATTTTATTAATTCACCTAAAGAAAGAGAAAATTAAATTCAAACAGTTTACATTTATTAGCAGAATAGTTCAGAAAAATAAGTCAAAGACATATTACCAATCTTCTCGGCAACAGAAATCAGGATTAGAATAGCAGAGTTCCCAAAAACAGCCTCTTTATTCTTTCTCAATGTTCACCACCCAGCAGGACTCCGAGCCCCATCAAAAGTTAAAGTCAGGAAAAATGTCAAAGTCTTTGCACCAAGGAAAAATCAATCAGTCCGACAGCATGTCTTGGTGCGAAAAGTAATTCAAAAGCAAGCTTTTTTCTCTCTTCCAAACGACCTTTTTTATACCCTTTTTCCCTAACTATCTATATAAAATTTGAAACTTGTAGGGTCCGCATTCAATTCTCATTGGTCCATTCAAGAGGTGGATGAGGATAACCTCATCTCCTCGTTGTCCATATCTCCGCCTAGCCATAGTTCTAAGCACAATATAGTTCCAATTGTTCGTTATTGCATTTTTTCACCCTTGTCCTTTAACTTGTCACTTTGCTGTACTTTCCCAGGCTCACAACAGCATTCTGCTCTTCAGGCCACGCTGACCTTGACACCAGCCGCAAAGGCACAGACTACTTGCACATCTCTCGAGCACAGTCTCTCATGCGTAGAAAGACATTCTCTTGGAGTTTTGCAAAACCTCCATGTTTTACTAGGCCGCATGGGCCATAACGGGAACAATCACAGAAACAAACACAATTAAACGTTAGATTTCGAAGTAAAACTCTTCTGTTTACCTCCCCCATTCTATGTTCACCCTGTTAGTGATTACTTAGCTCAAAAGCCTCATATATACGTTGTTTTCTTACCATTCTCCATCGTTTCTCCGACGATTATACTTTTAAGAAGCATACATGCATAGCCTTTCATTAGATTATAGCATTTCCACACTATATTAGTAGGACAGTTTCACATAATTAATGTATTACAGTTTGCAACACGAGCAACTTAGTATCCCACGTGTATTTGTGTGTGTGCTTTCTATTCCACGTTGGTTAATTTAAAACCACATTATTAATACATATCACAGTTATGAGAAGGTGACTTCATGAGGGGTATACAAACATTTTCGTTTTCACCCTCGCTCCATCAGGTTAATGTCCCATCTGTTGTATGAGCCTGAGAAGATGGGGAAGTAAACTGTTGCATCTGTGTGAAGCTTTTGGTTGCGCCCTTTCCTTTTCTGTTGGTGGCGTTGCTTAGCATTAAGTTTTGGTAATCCTCTGTTTCCGGACCCTCCTGTCTTCTCAGTGTCCCCATTGGCATTTCCTATATGCATATTACTGATTGATTGATTATTGATTGTTCCCTCCGCGGTGTTAAGATTGCCCTTGGATTTTGTTGTTTTTCCTGCTGTTACGCTTTAAATGTCCTTTATCATGCTACTTAGCATTGAGGGCAGGGTGGATGATTTGTCAACAGCCTGATTGCAGTTACAGCTGAAGTGGGAATTAGATTGTGCTCTTGTTATCAGTCCATTCAAATTACCTAATTTTTCGTCGAAGCCAGCTGTGAAGACTGCCAGTGTATTCAGTAGTGTTAACTGAATCTCCATCTTGTCTGATTGAAATTGCAATGCATTGATGGCCAGTTGAATAGTACTTAGTAGGGAATCCCAAGCATCAGTGTTTTGTTCCTTTGTTTGCGAGCTTTTTTTTCTAGCTGTTTTTAATCTGTTTTGTGGAAAGTGAATTCCCAGAAAGCTCTTTGGGGATGTCCACCCTTTGTTCCTGGTTCTGTTCCTGATCTGGTGAATAGATTGCAAGCATGTCCTCGCATTCTTGTGAATTTAAGTAAGACATAATCCCCCTCCCCTCTTCTTTCTGATTTGATTCCGGTATCCTTGCCCTACTCCTGCTCCTCTATGTTGTGTGAATGGGCTCCCTTGAGCAAGGAGTGATGGGGTTGTTGGTGATTTATTGCTTGCCGAATCAGTTTTTTTGATGGGGGGTACTAAGGCAGCTGGTCACGATATTAATTGTGCGGCTGAGGTTAATTACACTGACTTGATCATCGTCTGCTCTCCTTGAATATTCTTTAGTGTCGCTTGCAGCCTTGATTTATTTTGGTGGCCCGAACCCTGTCCCTAGCGTCTAATTATAGTAGTGGTACAGAGGATTCTTGACGCTCGTAGTCTGCAGTAGGAGTCTCTTGAGTGCTGCATTGCTGGCTGATTTTTATTGGGGAGAATCCTAAATTCACAGACACACCCGCAGGAGATGGACTTTCTGCTGCACCCCTGGAGGTTGAAGCTTGATTTGCAGTTGCTGTCTTAGTTGCTGTAATGTCCTGCCTTCCTCTTTTGACACTGGGATTCGAATAGATGCTTGGGATTGCTGGGGTACAGCGAGATTGCAAGCCTTTAAGGGTTGCGTTGCTTGAAAAAAGGGCTGATCCTGGATCCCTTAGGTAGTTAACTTCGTATATATCTTAGGTTGGTTGGAGCTTATAGCACTCATAGATCCCATCCGTGCTGTAGACTAACTTTGTCTCTGGTCTGTTGTAATAAGTTTTAATTGAGCACTGTGCTGAGCTTCGGGGTTTTGTTTTTTGGCTTTTCTCCACCTTGTCCTGGGCGGCATTGCCTCTATCGTTCGACCATATCTCATTCATCCTGTATGATTTTGGACAACAGTCAGATAGATCAGCAGCTGCAGCAGCAGATCTCCAGGAGATCTGCAGCTGTAACAACCAGAACAGAGTGATCGAGGCAAATGATACGGTCGCTTATCTAGCTATTCTATGTCATATGCTCTTCCACATGTTGTGATCGTTTTTCAGACTGTTATGTGCTCATCTGTCCTCTCCCAGCGTTATCCCAAGGAGGTTTCAGACTGTGATTCGTTATTAGTGTGTTTTGCCACCGTGGTTATCCCATTTTCATCACCACTGCGTCTGCTGCGTTGCTGTGGCGTTATTGGGGCACTGTTGTAGGGCCTATGTTGCGCAACCTCAGTCGTCTGCCAATTGCCGTTCCCCGCTGCACTGGCTTACGTCACAGCTAGAGTTTTGGTATGATAAGATATGCTGTGTGATAAACCAGTGTCCAATGCTCAATGTCCAATATCCAATATCCACTGTACATGGGTACACAGAGTGCGTAACGGTCTGAGGCCAAAGAAAAGGGGGTAGGTTAATTCACCAAGCAATGCTTGTGCAGGCAACTTGCTGGCCTTGCTCCCCCTTCCCCTTCCCCCACACTCACCCACCGCCTGTGCTGAGTTCACTGCCAGGGTCCGCCTGGGTCTGCTTGGATCCGATGGAGTTACAGCAAGCCAGCAGGACTCCCCACCGAGCTTCAAGATGTGTTTTCAGGCAGTACCCCCAAAGCACCCCGAAGCTCCGATTCCTATCCTTCCACAAAGGTGCAAAGTTGCAAGGGGCGCCATTCAGGAACTGAAAAGCACTAGGAGCTCCTTACTTGCTCCCTGCCGTGAGCCCAAACAAGCTGATCAGCCCTCTGGGTGCTGCGCCTGGAAAGTCAGACTTAGGAGCCACAGGAGCCGAAACACAGCTGAGTCTCAGCCACGGCCGCAAACAACCCGCATGAGCAACCACCGCTCCCCGCTGTCAATGGCAGATGGCAGAAGGCAAAAGTCCAGAGGGTCCGTTGGCAGGAAAACAGCGCAAAATTGGCGGGAGCTGCAAGCCGGTGAGATGCGAGGTGAAGTGAGGTGCAGTAAAATGGTGGTCACAGACATGGAACCAAGTCAAAGAAAATTCCCTTTGGGTCTCCTCAATAGCATACAATGGTACTCAAACCTCAATCACACCTCACTCATATATTGAACTGTTGAAAATGCCAAAGAGTAGTATATAATTGTTTTATTCACCAAGTGAATGCATTAAAAAACTCTATTTTATATCTTAGTAAGATATAATCAACTGATATACAAACAACAAAACAATGTGGCACAAAATATTAAAAATTACTTCAAATTTAAAGTTTAAAGTGTCCAGTTTTACTGTGTGAGAGTCCCGTATTGGTAACCAATCTGTTACCGTAATGTCTGGTTGGTACTAGCAGGAGGAGATAGAGAGTGAAGTCCCCCTGTCATCAACTCTACATTCTGTTATAACGATGTTAGGATCCTCTGATACATTTTTATAACAAAGCCTGAAGAAGGTGGTTTGGACCAGTTGCTACCACCGAAACGCATTGCCTTTGGTCATTTTGTATTCATTTTTCATGTTATTTTTTTTATGATGCTCTTATATGAAATGTTCACTTATAAATGATATGTTTTTAACTGTGCATTAAATGTTTATTGATTATAATGTTGAATTATGAAACAGTCTTCCTCTTGATGTGCTTCATGAAGTATTTTTTTATATTTTGTGCTACATTGTTTAGTTGTTTGTATATCAGTTGATTATATCTTACTAAGATATAAAATAGAGTTTTTTTTTTTTTTTTGTCAAAAATATTTGTATTTAAGTATACAAGAGTAAACAGTGCGGTGACAATCATGGCTAACACCAAGAATCCCTCGCAGGGGAGTATGCATGTCAACAGACGTTAAAACAATCAGTGAAGTTAATCAAAGGTAGCACCTATAAGCCATTGAAAGTGGAGGACTCCCCGCTCAGGTCAGTAGACAGGCTATTAGAACAGCGGGGAACCCCCCATACACAGACCAGTCGCAAAGAGTAGCATAGCATCTTCCCAATTGTGATGTCTATAGGAAACTCCCCCTAGGAAGCTGTAGGTGGCGTAAAAAAGCTGGTGATTGCCGCGGGGCCTCAACAGGAGGCAAGCTGTGCATTCTAAGTAATGAAACAAGCCCCCACCCTCACCCCCTCCCCTCATGGTGGTGGCCGTAACTAAAACAAATGGCAACTAACAGGGAAAAATAGGCAATAGGACGAGACCGAGATGAGACAGTGCGACGGCGTTAGGGCACCGCTCAGACCTTAAAGAGATGTAGTGCCCTGATGGTGGAGGGACACACCGCAGATGGGAGACCCCGGGAGAGGAAGGCCACTAGCGGTCCCCATCGGAATTCAACATTTTTGAAGTCATCTCTGAAGATGTCCGCCATCCTCTCCAGACTCAGGAGTTGCCAGAGGTGGGCATGCCAAAGAGAGATAGCTGGGGCTTCCTTCTTTTTCCAAGCTGCCGCCAAGGTGACCTTGGCCGCTCCAATGCATAGCCACATAATCATTTTGTCTGCTTTGGTTTGGTGCAAGAGAGATGGGTCACGCAGCCCTAGAAGAACCCCTGCCATGTCAGTAGGAATAGGATAGCCTAACATCTCCTTAATGTGTGCCAAGATTTCCTCCCAATAAGGTCTAATAGAGGGAAAGTCCCACCATATATGTTGAAAATCACCTAATTGGCCGCACCCTCTCCAACATCTATCTGAGGTGTTGGGGAAGATCCGCTGGAGTTTGGAGGGGTGAAGGTACCAATCCATCATGGTCACGCAGGAAACGGGGGCGCGGTAGTTAGCCTGGACCATGTCGATGAACTTGGACGAGAATCCAAAGGCGGCCAGCGTCCAGAACAGAAACGACCAGTTGACCCGATCGAAGGCCTTCTCCGCATCGAGTCCCACTAGGACCGCCCGGACTCGAAGTCTGTTGGCTTTTTTCTATGAGATGTGCAATGCGGCGGGTGTTGTCATGCGTCTGTCTCCCTTTAATAAAACCGTACTGGTCGGGGTGGATGAGAAGCGGCATTAGGTCGTTCAGTCTTTTAGCGATAATCGAAGCATAAAGCTTAGCATCTAAATTGAGCAGTGGTATCGGATTGTAGGAGGCGCAGTATTGTGGGTCCTTCCATGGCTTGGGTATGACGGAGATCACTGCTTCTGCCATGGTGTTAGTCGTTCTACTCTCGGTGGCCATTGCATTAAAAAGAGAGACCAGATGCGAAGGAAGCTCAGGGGAAAATGTCTTATAAAAGAGAGCTGTATAGCCATCGGGGCCAGGGGCCTTGTTGGCTTTTAGTGAGGATATCGCCAAAGTGACCTCAGCCAGGGTAATGGGGCTGTGAGTTGGGCATTCCATTTGTCGGAAACCTGTGGGAGTGCTAGGGAGTCGAGGAACGCCTGTTGGGCATCGC
This sequence comes from Lissotriton helveticus, assembly GCF_964261635.1. Taxonomy (NCBI): domain Eukaryota; kingdom Metazoa; phylum Chordata; class Amphibia; order Caudata; family Salamandridae; genus Lissotriton; species Lissotriton helveticus. The sequence goes on along the minus strand of NC_136069.1, from coordinate 992,823,539 downwards.
TATCCAAGGATTCACCCTTGTAAAGCCCCTCATAGAAGGCCCTGAACACAGAAGCCTTCCCCTCGTCCCTGTGGGTGATCTGGCCAGACGGGTCAAAAATTTCAGCAATGTATTCCTTTTCTCTTTTATCCCTCAACTGACGTGCCAAGTGTTTGCCTATCTTGTTACCTTGTGTGTACGAGAGCTGCCTCAGCTTAAGGAGAGCATGTTCCGCTCTATTGGAATAGATAGCTCGGAGTTTGCCTCTAATAGCAGTGAGTTGGCGTTGCTTCTGTCGTGTGGGGTCAGTCTTGTGGAAAAGTTCTATCTGAGCAAATTCAGCCTCAAGCGCCTCGCGTTCATGAGCGGGCACCTGTTTAGGGCGGAGTTGAGGGCGATGCACTCGCCCTGGATCACCGCCTTGAGAGTATCCCAGTTAGTATATTCTGATGTAACCTCTGGGGGGTTAGACTCAAAGAAGCCAGTTATGGCAGTGCGCAGCTTGAGACATGACTCTTTGTCGCGGACGAGGGAAGGCGGGAAATACCACCTAGGGGCAGCCGGTTTAGGTCCCTGCCATCGCAGGCATATAGAGTAAAGGCTATGATCGGTGACCGAGAGAGGGAAAATTCTAGCTTCCTCGAGTGCGCCCCGCAGAGATTGGCTGATGAAAATGTAATCGAGGCGGGAGTATGTCCTTTGAACGTGCGAAAAGAATGTAAAGTCTCCTGTATATGGGTACAGTGCCCGCCACGTGTCCAAGAGCCCCAGGTCCTGAAAGTGTTGTTGTGTCTCCCCCGTGAAAGTCCCCGCGTGCGACCTCTGTGAGTGTGTGCTGTCCAGTCCCTTTTGCCATATGAAATTGAAGTCACCTAGGAGAAGGAGAGGCCCCTCCACAAAGTCTGCTATTCTCCCTAGTAGGCTAGCAAGAAAGGGTGTTTGGGCAACATTGGGAGCATAAAGCATCACAAAAGTACAGACCCTACCCATCAAAATGCCCTTGACCATGATCCATCAACCCTCCTTATCTCCATGAACCCAGAGCGGCTGAAACTGAGTCGCTACGCGGAAGAGCAGGGCCACCCCTCGGTGTTTGGTGGTGGCCGAAGACCGATAAATAAGTGGGTACAGTTTGTGCTTAAGGCGTAATTCATCTGCCCGGGCTAAATGAGTTTCCTGCAGTGCGACTAAATCTAGGTGATGGTCTATGATATATTTCCATACTTTGAGCCGCTTCTGCGGAAAGTTGAGGCCTTTAACATTCCAGGTGGCTATCGTAATAGGAGCCATGGCATTAAGGGGAAGCTGTCGCGCACATCAGGGCTAAAGGAGGCCCACCACACCAGAGCCCGGCAAATACAAGGAAACGCACGTTAGAACAACCAGACATCTCAGTGCACAAGGAAACAAAAATCCCCAAAACGAGAAGCCGCCACCATGATCCCCCCCACCCTCACACCAACCCTGCCCCAAATCCCAACCCCACTGCATAACCGCCCCCCAAACCCCCCTCCCCCCACCACCCCCCCAGAATCCAACAGTAAAAAAGGAAGAAGCATGAAACATACGAAAGTTTGAAGTATAAGTCCCAAAGAAAGGGAAACATAGCACCAACCAGTCACTCAGCCAGTTCCTGAAACAGGACTATCTGTCCATCCAAGACAGCACAGAACAACAAAGTACCTCCTGTCGGTGTTTCCCCTCCAGCTCCAGAGATCGGCCCAGCTGGGACCATGCGATGGGACCATACCTCAGGTGCCTGCAGGGGCGTCCGTCACTTGCACCACTGAGGCAACTGCAGCGCCCCGTTCCTGCAGACTTGTGGACAAGTCAGGTTTCGCCACCGGAGCAGACCTGCCAACTCGATGCAAGCCCCCGGAGTCCCTTCAACGCCTGCTGGGTGAGCCACCGCTGTCAGGGGCAGAAGCTGGTCGGTCCAACCCGATGATGTCGTAGGCTGCTTCTAGGGACCGGACCTGGATGAGCTTATTCTTCCACTTGAAGACAAGTCTAAAGGGGTGCCCCAGGAGTAGGGCACATTCTGCTTGCGTAGGAAGGTAGTAATGGGCTTGAAGGCTCTCTGTTTGGAAAGGGTGGAAGCCGCAAGGTCCTGAAAGAGCAGTGGGTGATGCTCACGGAACTGCAGAGGGGGGATATCGCGTGCCTTCCTCAAAATCCGCTCCTTGAGTTGGAAATCATTCACACATACCAAGATGTCAGGATGGAGGGCCTGGCACCCCTCGGCAGCCTCACCCTGTGGACGCGATCAATTTGGATGGGTGGCAGGTCTTCCTCCTGTAGGATGTGCCTAAAAAGCGCCTCCACGTACTCCCACAAATCCTCTCCCTCTCCCTTCCATGGCACCGCCCGTATCCTGATGTTATTACGGTGGGACCTATTTTCAAGATCTTCAGAGTGGGCCTGGAGGTCCCAGTTCTGCTCAGTCAGACGGACTACGTCTTGCTGGAGCAGGTGGATATCCTCCGCCGTCCCCAAGTCGTGTTCCTCCAGTGTCGCGACTCGCTCCCCCACATTGTCCACGTCGCGCCTCACATCCCGAAGATCAGATGCAAGCTGCGAGCGTAGCTCAGCAATGTCCTCCTTAATGGTGGAAAAGAGCTTGACCATAAAGGCCTTGGTCGCCGGAGCCTCAGAATCGTCTTTCCGAGGACGCCGCCGACACTTTCGGGGGTCCCTCCTTCCCCGCCTTGTCTTTCCGGACCCTGTTCATTGCCATGACCGACCCCCAGGGAGCCTATGGGGGAGCCGGTCCGGTAGGCCAAGGGGCACCCCAGGACACGACCGTCTACTTCAAAGATGCAGCCCCACCGCTCCAAGCACTGTCGATACAAGTCCCACACACTGTCCCCACACGGCGAAACACCCAGGTGGGGGAGAGGCAGGGAGCTCCCTCTGTCCTCAGCTGCTGTATAGGGCCTCCGTCTCCCCCAGCGCCCCTTCAGCATGGTTCGCCAAGATGGCGTATCCTCCTGGCGCCCCAGGCCCCACACGGGCCGGCCACCACCACACTGCACCACTCTGATAGGGCCACCTTCACCTCACTGCCCCCTCCAAGGCGACAAGACCGCGAGGCCCTCACTGTCCCAGGGCCAAATCGTGGGGTGTTTCCACTGCTGGCTGCTCCTCAGCCCCGCAGCCCTGCGGGACCCCTCCACCGTAGGCCCGTCCGCCACCAAAGCTCGGCCTCACCAGGCCCGCGGCCGTGAAGCAGGGTCGCACTCTTCAATCGCTCCAGGGCCCACCGAGAGCCCCTCCAAGCTGCCCAGCTCGGGTACTCGTCACCCTTCAGAGCGGGGGTGCCCCTCCTGCACTCTACAATCGCCGGCTGCCGCTCCGGCGACGGCCACGTCAAGTTCCGGTGCAAGATTGCACGTTGACGCCGGGCCCTCGCTGCTCGCCGCCCTCCAGGGGGCCCCTGCCCGCTTGCTGGCGGAAAACCACACAGTCCGCTGATCCGCTCCGCAGCCTCCTCAATCTCGGGGCACATGGTCCCCACACCATCCGTTGGGACTCTGCAGGCGGAGTCCCTCAGTCGCACACTGCAGGCCGCACCGTATTGGCAATGGATCTCCCGGGGCCTCCCAGCCCCCACACTGCTCCTCCGGGCCCGCTCCCACCTCCAATGCCCCCTCCAGCTTAAGCGGCTCCTCCGCCGCAACAGTTGGTCAGGCCGCACGTCGCAGGGAGAGAACGGGATGTTACAGCTTCTCTCTCTGCACCTCGGGAAGCTCCGGGCCTGGCTCCTAGCTCTGCTGCCCCTCCGCCGCGGCCGCCCCCCCCCCCGGACGCCCTGCTGTCCCTCTGCCGCAGCTGCCACGCGGCATCCCCGGCAGGCCTGTCACTAGGCCGGACTTCACAAAACTGCCTCCAGGTAGCCAAAACCAACAATGAAGGGCTCCCGCTTGCGCTCACTAGCACCCCGCTCATCTGCACTCCAGGTGAGAGCGTGGATGGGCCACTAGCCGGGCGATATACAAGACTTTTTAGTAGGCAGCGCCGGAGGGCCGAGAAGTGCGTCCTACTCCGCCGCCATCTTGGCCATGCCCCCAAAATAGAGTTTTTTAATGCATTCACTTGGTGAATAAAACATTTATATACTACTCTTTTGCATTTTCAACAGTTCAATATATGAGTGAAGTGTGATTGAGGTTTGAGTACCATTGTATGCTATTGAGGAGTCCCAGAGGGAATTTTCTTTGACTTGGTGTCAATATTGTGTCCTGTCCCTTTGGTGTGGAGGACCTCTCTCCTACTTTTTGGTATATTCGGTCACAGACATGGCACACACTTTAGATGCCTCGTCACAGCTACAGTAATACTGTGCAGACAGGCCCTGCAATGGCAGAGGCCTGAGATAGTTTTGCAAGGCTACTTTGGTGGGTGGCGCAATCAGCTCTGCAAGCCCACCAGTAGCATTTAGTTTACCAGCCGTGGGTATATGAGATACCACTTTACAAGGGACTGACAGGTAAATTAAATAGGTCAAACAGGTGTAGACCAATCTTACCATATTTACCACAGAGAGCACACACACTTTACACTGGACAGCAGTGCTAAAGTACCCAGAGTTCTAAAACTACCAACACCATGTCAGAAAGAGGCTAGGAGAAAGGCAAAAAGTTTAGGGATGACCCTGCAAAAAGGACCAAGTCCAACACTGTCCCTGAGCAGTATTTGCACCAAAGGACTCTGGCCTCCTCACACCAAGTGCTCCATGACTAGTACTTCGCAATCTTGCTTGAGGTCCCCTCGCGACTCCTGGTCATTCAGCCTGTGGGTCCTCCTGAGGGTCATCTTGATTTCTTTTGGGCTTTCCTGGTTGCTCCAGACGTGCCCTGACTCCCTATTGCTTAGTTAGTCCCCTGGACCTTGCTGGTTGTCAAGGCTCCAGACCAATTCCAAAGGAGTCGAAGATGGTCCCAAAGCCCCTCCACCAGTACTCCCACCAAAAAGAATTCTCCTGGTGAGTGCAGAAGCGGGAAGAAAGGGGAAGTGGATAAAGAGAGACTGCCTCGCAAGAATTCTCCTTAACACCTTCCATGCTCATGACGAGCTGAGCTCGTCAGGAGGCACGGTGCTCCGGTGCTCATGACGAGCTCAGCTCGTCATGAACCATGGAACGCTCACACGCGGGGATAATTCCCCTGCTGTGCTGAGCGTTCCACGGGAACGGGTGCAGCTGTGACGAGCTCAGCTCGTCATGAGCACCGGAGCGCCGTGCCTCATGATGAGCTGAGCCCTTCAGAGTAGCACACAGCCTTGAGGTCACTTATTGGATGGGCACAAGGTAACCTTTGTAATTTTTAAGTTAAGGAAAGGGGGTGTTCACATGACATCATGATCATCAGGCTGCAGATAGCAAGGCCTGTCATTGAGCAGTGCGCATTAAGAATCATTGGCCAGGCTGGGGCTGAGTCACAGGGTCATACAACTGATGCACTGAGGTACAGCTGTCAAGAACATATATCCTTTGCAGATCAAAATTTGAGGTATGCTTAAAATATGCCCCCGAATGCTTTTAAATGGACAAGAGTTGAAAGGGAGAATTCCCTGACTAACACTTCTTTTTAATTGACTCATAGAATGTTATGTCCAACCTTCAGGCTCGTTATTCACAGTGGCCACTATTTGCCACAATCATTATTGTTTAGCCTTCAGTAGTTCACAATCGTTAGCACTGATCAGAAACAGGTCACATCACAGATTACGTAAGGGCCGCTGGGCTAGATGATGCCAGAGGCCTGGATATGTGTGTTTAGACAATGACAAGGGATGAGGATGGGCAACAGGTCACTATTAAAGTGTGTATTGGTTTAGATCAGCACATAACATTACACATGCCGTATTGTAACTTCTGAGTTATGTTACTGATAGTTGCAGACATTTTTTGTGACAGCAATACAGACAAAAAAAAGTTGCAAAATCATTGTTTGTTATTTATTTTCATGTATCCATACGGTTCAATGCCCACCAGAAGCTCGACATATGGAAGGACATTGAAGGGAAGGTGTCTACAAGCATGCAGCTTCCATTGCCACAAGACGTGGGGAGACCTAAGATGCTGGACGCATAAGATTGCAGAAGTCCAGCTCAGGACATCTTCCCAAAGTGTGAGAAGCTTGCAACGCACCCTGACCCTCTAATGGTCCGAATTCTTGCAGTGGCCTATTTGGAACTTGAGGGGCAGTTAAGGGTCCAACAGCAGCACCAAGGGAGTAAGTTCTTATACAACGCTCAAGACGAGTTCTTGAAGGTGTATGTTTTGTACAAGGTGTATGATGATGTGCTTTGTATATTGCTTCTGGATAATGATTCCACCTGATTTGTGTCCACAGCCAATGGCCTGTTCTCAGCTAATAATTGGCTGCCTCAACTCCACATATACATCATGTTGTTTGATGTAATGAGGGATATGCTGTAACAAACAAGCAACTGGTCTTTTTTTTGTCAGGTGTGGTGCTCCTTTACCAATGTAAATGCTGTCATATTATCCCTATTATACGTGACATAGCATACCAGGGGCCTCATTTATGAGGCTATGCGTCACTTTTACGCCGCTGGTGCGTCACTTTTTGTGAAGCACCAGTGGCGTAAAAAATGCGCCTTGTTGCTCCATATTTACAAAGTGACGCATCTAAGTAGATGTGTCATTTTGTAAACCCCTGCGCCACATTATACCTGCGCCAGGTATAATGTATGCAAGGGGGGGCGTATTGACGCAAGAAAGGGTCGTAGAAGTGACTCAGTGAAATCTATGTGATTTCACTGCACCACTTCTAGGACACAAATGCGTCAATTTCTTACGTCTGCCTCAAAGCAGGCGTAAGACTGACACAGGCCCTTTCACATGGGGCTTGCCCCATGTGAAAGGATACATTGCTGGAGTTGCGTCACTTTTGTGACACACTCCAGCAATGCGTCACTTTTGCGCCATACAGATACGTCAGAAATACTGACGTATCTGTAACTCCTTGCGCAATGATGCATCATACTGTAAATATGACGCATCATTTGTGTTGCAAGGAGGGCGCAGTGAAAAGTGACGCATCGCTGTTTTCACGCAGCGATGAGTCACTTTTCATAAATGAGGCCCTAGGCACTTATGACACAGTGGAAGTACCAACCGTCAGATTGGTGAGTTGGGATTCTACACAAACCAGAGTGAGCATGTGATCTAACATGACTAGTGAATGCAGAATTGATAGCTACATATTGGTATAAAGACATATCCGAAATGTGTTCAGCATCAGAAATACTGTCTCATACATGTTAAACAGTGACAGATGTGCATGATGTTTCACTGCTTCACAACTTTGTTTGTAAAGAAGTATGCTTTTGGCCAACTAATTGAGATAGGCTTACAACTTACCCCAAACCATTCCTTAATGTCCTTTGTCTTGTCCAGGTGAACTATTAATCCTGGAATAAAATGGAAAACTTAAAGGTATTTCTTGAGATGTAATGTTCAATCAGACACACACACACACACACCCACGCGCTCACACACTCATAATATATTGTCAATGGTCAATGTGATCTTATGATAAGCTTCGCTTTTGGTTAAAAATGGGCTACAAAAGTACTTTTCACAATTTCTTTGGAGTTTTGGATGTTATTTGGGAAGGAGGAAAACATTTGTGCTAAATCATCATGCGGAAATGGTTTAAACCTGAATAGAACATCAAACAATTAGATCGCTTGCTCAGATTAAAATTAATTAGCTTCGCTTCAGTCTAGATTTACATGCGTAGCAGCCAATGTGCGCAGTAACATTTGCAGAGTGTTACAACGTGAAGATAATTTCGGAAGGATTCATGATCTTTTATGTTTAAAGATGGTTTTCAGGAAATGACATACGATTCATACTTAATAGTTCCTTTGTCCTTATTCTGATCAACACTGACACGCTGTTTCACTGTAAGTATATAGTGTAAGACTAAATATCGACATATTTGAAATAAAGCCACATTAATAGGTGCATTTCTGAGCCACTAGATGGCAGGCAGATCATAAAAATGTCAACAGAAAAAATGCCGAGCGGCTCTACCGAAAAAAGAAAAAAAACAAGAGCTCTTCTTTATCTACAAGTTAAATTAGTAACTGGCGAGTTTTTGGTTAGCTGGTGGCATCCGGTATTTCCATGTGCCTATGAGCGATGTGTTCTTAAATTTATGTATGACACTTTGGTATTTTAGGACTCGCTGGTAGAGGAACTCCTTTTTATATAGCAGCGATAATTTAACAAATTATAATATTTTTGGGATGTGAGAGTTTGTAAAAGATCAAAAAAGTTACGGAACTTGAACAATGCTTTAACATGTTTCTAACCTACGTTCCTCATTTTATTTATTACCCAGAAACCTTCGATTTTAGGTCGAGCGTAACAGCGCTTGAGCTGTTGCTTAGCGACCTGTTGTCTTTGGTTTGTGGAGTTATACTCCGCCCACTGCTCACCGTTATTTTTATTTGTCTGTGGCACTGTCCTTTAGAAATCATTGCCTGTTCTGTTTCCCCACTCTTTTAGGGTTTAGGACTACTTAATTTTTTCTTTGACCAAGTTCTATATTTAGACAATACGCAGTGCTTTTACTTTACATATAGCTGCGCGCTTTCACTTTAGTAGGGCTGCCTCCCTCTTTTGTTTGTTTAATATGCATATAGTGTGGCACAGCACGACACGCTTTGTCTTTACAAATGGCTTAAGCCTACTTTTTTTCCTTTTGCACAGCGTGGCTGGCTCTGCGCGATAACTGGAGGATGGTTCGACTTGGTGTAATGCCCTTCACAGCCTCTGCTCCTCCGCTGATATAAAGGACTCAAGCAGTTTCCTGCTTGCGATATTAAACACAATGAGAGATCGTATTTTAAGTTTCTCGCTGTTTCTGTCTCTAGCCTGTGAAGTGTAAGTGGCGCGACCCTGTGGCTACTGATCTGCCCAATCCCTGGTAAAACAATTTGTTATTCATGCTTAACCATCAGCCTCCTACTGGGTTCAGTAAAAATTCAGAATTCTCTTGGGATAACCAAAAGGTTATCAACTAGCTAATACATTCATACACCTCCCGACATTTAATGGGCCTAGAGCACACACTCCTTACACACAAGGTTAGAAACTGACCCTATTTGGCAATCATAATACACACACTGATAACTACCAAAAGTTTATGACAAACATATATTTATTAAAAACAATTTACCTACTAATTTTACTATCCTAAAAAGATCATACATTGATCAGAGTTACAATCATATATTAAAAACCAAAGTACCATACATGTGTAATTGATATATGAGAGACACAAAACAAGTGCAAATCTATTAATCACATCACATTTAGATTGTTCCACATGGAATTAATTTCATTTGTCTGTTCAAATGTCCATCAATAAAATCATCTATTGGGCATGAACATGTTCCTTGGATACAACCACATAAATCAAAAAAGCTTTGACGCGTTTTGGTGGTACTCTCTTGATAACAACCACCATCTTCAAGACAAAAAGAATAATAGTCTCTCCTGTATTTAAGCACAAAAAAACACCTCGTCTGCTCCAGAGGTAGGTTTTTTAATGATGTCACTTATTCTCTATACGCGGGGCTTCTTAGGGCTCCAACGCGATGTAAAAATCTAATAAGTAGTCAGAAGCTGCGCCTCTACTATCTTAGCTCCAGTTGGCCGACCGGTCACCACACTCAGTGTTGGTCCCACAAGACAACGTCTACAGGCGATACAAACTTCGGTATCTGATTTTCGCATATTGGAGTTACCTCAGAAGACACCCAGGACCGACACCGTATCCACAAAGAATAAGGTTTTTTCGCACATCAGCGAATTAGAGGTCCCCTACTTGTATGCCGGAGTAACCAGGACTAATAGGCACGCTTCTTCCTGTTTTATTATAAACATAGAAGTTTGTTTTGCCTGTAGACCTTCAAGGGTTTACCTGCATATAAAGAATAACCAGCATTTTCTAAGTATTACTGTTCAACAGATACTTTTGAAAGTATTTGTCATTTTAAAAAACTTGTTCAAGTATGCTCAGTTTGGGATGTAAACCTCCACCCGCACGTTTCTTTTGGAGATTTTACGGTAAGCTATTCACACTGCACTTGGATTGATGACCTTAATTTTAGTTGGGAGGGATGGGCTCAGATGCTGCTGAATGCCACCCTTGTTCTGTTTTCACTTTAGCCACAAAGAACTCTTAATTTGGAAAGTGCTATTGTAGTAGTACTCCACATTCACTATGAAATATTTTGACAGGCTACTGGCTACGTCACATGGGGCGATGGACGATTTGGGTTTTTGAAGGAGAGGTGTTTATCGCCATAAAGAAATAACAGAAAACCAATGCTGGGTGAGGAATGGACCACCAAAAGTACCTCTGTGCTCGTAAATCCTGACCTGAAGGTAAAGCAGAAGAGCACAACGTTGGCTGACGAAGCAATCGCTTTCTCTGCCAGCTCCCTTTCACCGCTTTGTTGGGCTTTCACCTCATGAGCTCCACTCAAACAACCCTATTATTAAGAAATGGGAAAAAACTTCCATTTTCTAATTGACTTGAGACTGTAATTCATTTATTTTTTATTATTAACCATGATGCTATATTGGTTGCACAGCTGCAGTCCGGCCTGACATTGGGACATGTAATCCCTGGGTCCTCCAACTGCTTCAATTATAGCTGGCTCTGGTCTGTAACCCGGGGCAGTTTGCACAAGATTGACTTCTTACCTCAGGTGACATCTGTGTCACTGAAGCTCATGCATGGAATCTCTAATGAGGTTGCAGCCACTACTGATGAAATATTACTGCTGCTACGTGATACTTACATTGACTTCTTAATATTTCTGCAGAGCTGTGAAGGTTATTGGGAGTTCCTTCTACGCATTTAGGTCCTCATTATGATGTCGGTCAGAAAGCTTTTGACAACACCATCTCGGAAATAGGAATCAACGTATTATGGTGCGATCAAACACAGTTCAGTCGGAGTCCCATTGCTCCGTATGGGAGCTCGTGTACCGCCCGACAACTGTCAGTAACACAGGCTCCTATAGGGAAATGGAGTGTTTGCAGAAAACCCTGCACCCTGTTGCAAGCCCCCCATGGTGTCTGCCACACCATGCAGGATTTTATAGGGGGTCCCTTGGGTACTCCCTCGGCCATCAACCGGAAGCCGAGGTGCCTAGGGGGCCCTGCCAGGGCCCCCCAAAGTCACTTTCCAACAGCCTTTTTGTGTCAGACAAGCAGAGTCGGAAAGGTTGTTGGAAATCGGCTTTGTAATCCCTCAGTCAGAAACGCTGCCCATAGTGGTGTACGATGCTGTTCCAACTGACAGGAATACTCCAAGAGCCAGTTGGAACCGATTAGGAATAACCACATGGTTTGCATTACGAACGCGAACATCGTATTCGGACGGTCGGAATGCAAACCGACTGAGTCGGTCGGAAGGGCTCCGACGTGGTCTAGGAGATTCCGGCTGTCGGTCAGAGGTTTTCCGCCCGACATTGTAATGAGGCCCCTAGTTGTAATTACAGGCACCTGAATCCTGAGATGCTCTTCAAACCTTCTGACCTTTGCAATCCTGATCAAATTTAAGCGACCTGCGCTGGTGTTGGAGTCACAATTATGTTGTGAAACCTATATAGTGCTTACTTGTCCTATGTGAGGTGCTGAATCTCTCACATGCATGTTTGAAACTCTCAGTTTTCATAAATACTTCTCAATGCAGTGGTATAATTTGATGTGCTTAGGTGTAACACTTTGAATGTTAAAGAAAAAATACTTTTCTGAATTATAATTATATTCTAACATGATCTTTGTGTCATTATGTACTTGCCAAATCTTTTCATGGCTTGGCTGAACAACTAGCTTTTAGCCGAGCCAGAGCCAACCTTTGGTTTGGCTCTGGCTCGGCACTCCCTGTTCCTTTGTTGGCTTTCCCACCTCTGTTACAGTGAATGTAGATCGCTCAGTGGGTGACTACTTTTGTAACAGACAACATTTTTTATTTGCAAATGATCCAATATTGTGCTTTTTCAATTGTGGGGTAAACTGCCAGCCTCCAACTTCCAATTGCCATTTGCACAAATGTACCCCTTTACTTTTTTTTTCATAGAAGACATGTTATCTATGGAATGCAGGCCGATTACCACATCAAGTACCGCCAAAAAGCAATGTAACCCTTAAATTAAGGACTGTCTTAGGCAGTGTCAAACTGTTGATTATATGTGTGTGGATTCTATTGTGATGTCCTAAATAGTCTACTTGTAAATGTTCTAGGTAGTTATAGACTGTTACTTATGTATGTGCTTGTGTACATATCTGTATATAATATATATGTGTGCAATTTCAAATGTCTATACATGCATAGGATGGTTTCTGGGAGTGTGTGATTGCATGTTTAATTGTGCAACCTAATGCACATATTGCTTGGAGATAACACACACAAATCTAGTCGGGCATGAAAGCTATTTCAAAGTGTTGCTTCTTTAAAGCTAGATTGATTGCCTTCAACAATGCACGTTATGAGTGCCACTTGGCCTTGTGAAATTTTGAAGTTCATGAATGGCAGCAAACAGCTGTGTTAAGAGATATATTGTTTGCCTTCAGAGATATACTATGTGCACCTGCTGAATACAATTTCTGTAGCCGGCCTAATGTGTGGTCTGTGTGCTGGCACCAATTTTTAGCATATCTAGTTTTAAGAGGCAACATGTTTTTTGTATTTTACAGTATCAGAGAGCATTTTTAAGCAGGACTGACGCTGTCAGATACCTTCCAGTATATCCAACGCAGTATCATGGAATTTTTTACTTTTAGTGAAAAGCACCATAGTTTTTGCCTTTTACACTGGCAGTGAGTTGCACATCAAGCAGGGCTAGACATTCCACTAGCACTGCCTCAGCCCTTTCTGTCTATCCAACACAGAATCCCACTCCACATAAATCAAATACACCTAATTACTGTCCACATAATTCCACTGCATATCATGCCACATAATGCCACTAGTGTCACAGCAAACAAATGATGGATGGAATGCTGACAATGCAAACATTCCGTAAACTGGGCTGGCATGGTGATCAAAAGAATGATGGATTTAACTCAGATCTCTTGACTAGGTGAATGTTCCGATTAGTTCTGCATTCCGTTCATTTATTGTATGTCTTTTACATAATGCCAGTACACACATCCACACCATATATTTCCACGCCACACAATTCCACAACTAACAATTCCAGTCTAACCCACATAATTCCACTCCACTCCATACCACACCACATACATCCACTCCACTCTATAACACATGGGTAAATCATCTGTTGCAATGCCAATAGCTCTAAATCTTGCGAATGCAAAACCTATTGGCATTGCACAAAATAAATTCAGCTTCTCAACATGCCACAAAGTCCACACCATACAATACTTCTCCACACACACCACATAATACCACTCCAAATCACCCCACATCATTTCACACACCACATAATTAAATGCACACAATTCTACACCACACAACATAATTACACTCCACATATTCCCACTCAGTACCACATAATTACACTCTACTCAATACAATCTAAATACAACCCTCATAAAACAACTCTGTACCACATACCAGCAATCGAACATAAATGCCCTTAACACCTTAAAACACAATTCCAATAAGCATAATTATACAAGGCCACTCAGGTCCAAAACCACAAAACTCAACTTCACACATTTCCAATCCATACCACATAATTTGACGCCAAACAACATATTTCAACTTCACAACATAATTTCACAACTCACCACATACCTCCAATCCACACCCCAGATTTCCACATCATGCCACCAAATTTAACCGCACACCATATAATTCAACTCCCCAACATGCCACTACACATAACTCCATAACACACAATCTCACTTGACACAATTCCAGTGCACTTAATACCATTTGATTACTGTAGGAAAGTAGGGTCTGCTTTTATGGTTACCCCCACTTTTTGCTTTGTGCTATGCAGTTTCTGACTAGTCTGACTGGGATACTGCGAATTAGGATCCCAGCTCTCTGCTTTCTCCCCTAAATTGTTATGGTAAGTACTTAAGTACATCCGAGATTGGATACTAGGGTGCCTTCATAAGTCCCTTGTATATGGTACTAAGGTACCCAGGGCAGAGGTACCCCAGAGGTCCCCCATAGGCTGATGCATGTATTATACCACCTATGATAGACCATTCAAACTGTTACAGAGACCTTGCAGGCTGTGTAAGCTGGTGCCAACACCACTTTCAAATGGGACCAGGATTAATGACTGCCTCTAGGAGTTTTTTTCTTGGTACAGCCGCAACCAATTGAAATGTAACTCTGATAAGTCAGAGATTATTTTCTTCAGATCTCATCCATATGAAGCTTGGCATACGTGGTGGCCGCAGGACATGTCCCCCCTCGTCTGATGTCACTATTTTAAAAAACCTGAGGGTTAAAGTGGATGCTGCCCTCTCTATGAAGGCGCAAGTCCAATCAGTGGCATGCACCTGTTTTGGGACATTGAAAATGGTGAAGATTTTTCTCCCCCTACTTCCAGTCTCCCACAGGAAAACAGTTGTCCAGGCCCTCGTGATGTCGAGACTAGACTACGTTAATTCCTTGTACTTGTAACTTCTAGAGTACATACTCGGCCGACTACATATAATTCAGAATATGGCAGCCAGGGCCATCTTTTTGACTAAACCTAGGACGCATACGTCTCATCTTTTGTCCTCACTTCATTGGCTTCCGGTGCGGAAAATAATCAATTTTAAAGCTCTAGTCCGGGTTTTTAAAGCTTTTCATATGATCAGTGCCCCCTACCATAAGGAAAGATTTCAGCCTTACACTCCGCAGCGCACCCTGAGGTCCTCTACCCAGCACTTCATCTCGACCCCGAAGGTCACACTCTCCAGGGTTTGGGGTAGATCGTTTGAAGTAGTAGCATCCCAACTCTGGAATAGTCTCCCTCCTCCACTGTGACAGATCCCGGACCTCTTAACTTTTAGGTGGAATCTGAAAACGTGGCTCTTCCAGCTCTATGCCTCTCTGACTCAGTGGCAAGGGTGGATCTCTGTCTGTTGGTATTGTGGTCTTTTTATCTCAGCGCCGAGACACTCCTGGGAGTAGCCGCGCGCTTTATCAATCCCAGATAACATAACATAACATATTGGTTCCTATATCTGGGGTCACTGCACTTAAAACATATAAGTGACCCTACAGCAGGCCTTTTCAATCTTGAAGGCAGGGTGCTCGGTTCTAAGTGTGAGGCTGCTCCTGCATGAACAGGTTACCTCGGGTAAGATGGGAAACCTCAGTTTTTATTTTTAACGTAACAGGATTATGATTAAAAAATATAGTCAGGCTTATCTCTCTAATTTTTTCAAATTCTCCCCTTTTGTTTCACAATCAATAGGCAGGGAGATCTTTTAACTAACTTGATATTTGAAACAAACCAGATACTAGAAATACATCTTTAACACATATCTGGCAGGCGGGACTTAACTTTTGATATCCGAAATAAGGTAATTTTATTCTTAATTTTCGAATACATCCAATTGAATGATAGGGACAAAATAAACTAAAAAAGAATGCTATCTTTGTCCTCCCCCCTTTTTTTAACAATAGCATCAAGAAAAAGACCTATTGGTTGAAAATTTCCAAAAAAAACATTGGCTATACGTCTCAATAATCAGTGATGTAAAACTTGAAAACTACTTGTGAGTACCAACTTTTTATGATCACCTTATATAATATCTAGTACATAACATCGCTTGAAAGAGTGAGCTATACATCTGAATTATACGAGCGATGTTAAAAATAGAATAGGAACACCAATAATCATTAAATCTATGTGTCCAAAGATAATAAAGTTGATATGTTTATATACCATGTATATCCATTTGAGCCTCTGGCTTTAAGCTCTTTTTGAAATAACTAGTATTAGGAAAGCACTATATCCCATGAATATCTTTGTACCCATGTACTGATCCATTTCAATTGTGCTTAAAATAAAGACCTGTGTCTGATTGGACTCATGACTCACACTAGGAAATGAAAAGATATATATTAGATTATCTAGATACAAGACTTGTTGGCTACAGTGTTAAGATGTAGATTGCTACATGTTTTTATACATACAGTTTTAAAGATGTATTATTAATGCAATGTTGTTCTGTTTTTAAAAAATATTTTGTTCTAGAGCTTTGTGTGGCTACTCCAGAAGAAGGCGCTGGTTCGCCGAAACGCGCGTAGAGATCCTATCGGCCACTTTTCTATGTTTTCCCTTTTAATCCAAGAATTCGTGTATATATATTTCTTTGCCACTAATGTATAAATTTGTTCAACCTTTACTTATGTGAGAGTAAATTTTAATTCATGTCCATTGTCGATTGTACTATATGTTATGCATTTTTTTAATATATAATCTGAGAATAAAGCAATATACATTTTCTTAACCTCTTGTAGCCATTTGTCTGTGATTATATTCTATAGGTTGCCTAGGTTGTTTTTTGTCAATTGGTTCTTTTTCCCTGGCCTAGGAACTTTGCTGTATCCGAATCCTCAGGGGGTCCTTGTTAAATATTCAAGATGAACAGGATACCCCTACAGCCTTCGGAGTCCATTCTTCCTGGTTGTAAGTGAGACAGCAATATATCATATAGAGGGGTACTGCGTCATTACCCGATGACCCTCTCGAAACTGGCTGTAATGAACCCTGTCATGTTTGGTATCAAACATGTTGGAATCATACCCCTACACCATAAACGGTGTGGGAGGTATGATTCCAGGCACTGTCAAGTTCCTCCGTTAGGCCCTCAGTGCTCCCGGTACCAGTCTTCTAGGCCTGGGCAGCACAAGATGGCTACTGCCAAAAGAGATATGATTCTGCCCTCCTTCTGATGAGTCAAGCTCGAGCAGGGGAAGCCAGAGTTCTGTAATCTTTTTAAAGTAAGCTGCATGTGCATTGTATATTCTGTCTCCATGGTTGCGTTCTATGGGCAGTTTTTACTGAGACTAACTGCAGGCTGGCAGCAGAAACTGGTGGTACTATACAACTTCAATAAATCTTCTGAAATCTACATTTAAGTGTCTTTTTAACACTGGCGACGAGGGGAAACTTGTAGGGGACAAATTACCACCAGTTTTCCCCATTTTTCATCGGACCCACAGCAGACCCACGGATGAATTCACCTCACCTGTGAGACCAGTGAAGCAGTGTAGTCTCCTGTCTTTGGCGGCATCCTCTCCTGCTAATTCCTGCGATTTCTGATGCTCCAGTCCAGAATTGCTCATTTTCAAGCTGATTTATGAGATTTCTGGTAAGCGCTCGTAACGTTCTAAAGGAGCCTGTCAGCATCTTCATGGTGCGCGTCATCACACGTTGTACACGTCATCGCGCAGGTTGAATTACGTGTGCACGTCATCGCGCACGTCAATTTAAGTGCATGCGCCCATTTTGTTTTGCTGTTTCCACAGTAACAGCATACAGCCACGATTACCGGAGATCGGACCTGAGATCAGACACAAATCTTATTGCATCAGCGCTCAGGTATGGAATATTGCTGCAGTTTGCCTGCGAGCGTCTTTAAAAACTAACATTGTCTGCAAGCATATTTAGAATTTGACATTTCCTGAGCGCATCAGTATCATTGTGTTTTTGCTTATTTACCGGACTTTTCAACAGCCTTAAATTCGACAGTGATTGCTCACAGCAGTGCAACTTGCCTGCCATCTAGTGGTCTTTTATGGACGTGTGCCATCTCATTCTACTTTGAGATTTACTCTATTATTCTTCAATACATTTTATGACTTTTTCATGGAATTACAGTATTTTCTGCTACAAGTTTGGCATACAACATCAGACTATTCATAGGAATTGTTTATTCTCACACTATAATTACTTGTGTTTGACTTCCTCTCATTTGTTTTTACTGTCACCACATAATTCTTTCCTTATTGTCATGACTTCAACTAGAATGAGTCAACCTCCTCCTTTCTTGTGTGAAAAAGGTGAACTGCTTCTACCTTGGAAGCAATGGAAATTATTATTTGACTGCTATTTAATTGCAATTGGAGGTGAGAAATTCTCAGCAGCCAGGAAACAAGCAATTCTTCTCCACAATTTAGGAATTGAAGGACGAAACATTTATGAAAGCATTGCATCAATACCTATTGGTGATGGGAGTGGAGATGCGTCAGATATTTTTGACATGTCCATGAAAATGTTGGAAAAATATTTCGGACAACGCATTAATGTTGTTTTAGAGAGACATAAGTTTTTCATGAGGACTCAAGAACATAATGAGAAAGTAGGCAACTATGTGGCATCTCTCAAAACCCTGGCTCGCACGTGTGAATCTGGTGATTTAACGGATTCATTAATCCGTGATCAACTTGTTAGATGTACTAACAGTTCCACAGTGGAAGAGAAACGTCTTTCAAAAAATCACTCTCTCAAAGAAGCCATTGTTAAAAGAATGGAAAACACGTCTGGGTGGGTTAAGGAAATGAAATGCCCAAACTCTTCTCCTGATGGCATTCCAACGCCGAGTAGCATCCATGAGGTTACCCATAAAGAACTTTGTTCTTGTCCTACTCATCCTCATGAACATGTTGAAAGTCTATCCAAAGTTGTCCATGGTCCCAAACCAAGAATGTTTTCTGATTCTTCGAAAATGAAATGCTATAGATGTGGTAGTAACAATCATTCTTCCAATTATCCTCAATGTTATGCCAGGAATACTACTTGTCTTAAATGTGGCATCAAGGGTCACTATGCAAGAGTATGCAAGTCTGGAGGAAGAGTGCGCTCTATTGATGTCACACATGAAAATATAGGTTCTAGTGTCTCTGCAAAAACAACAATGTTGAGTGTTAGAAATGATGGTGCAGTAGATGCTGAAAATATCCACATGCCTGAATGTGATGTTATGATTGGTGATAAATGTTTTGTTCTTTTGGCTGACTCAGGTTCACCATTTACCATGGTTGGGAAAGAAATTTGGGACAAAACTTCCCCTAATCTTGAATTAATTCCTCCTGACATAAATCCTGTAAGTTATGGGGGTTCACAAATAGATGTAACAGGTTATGTCATTTTAAAAATACACTTTAAAGATAGACAGACGATTGGGAAAGTCTACGTGGCTTAACGCGGTGACAACCTCTTAGGTTGGAGGCACCAAAGAGACTTGGGCATAATGTTGAATCCCAATGCTAGATGTTCATCAAAGCAAGTAATGTTAATAGATCACAACTTATCTTCTAATAAGTTCTTTGATGAATTTCCCCAGGTTTTTTTCTGATAACTTAGGATTACTCAAAAATGTTGAACATCAAATTATACTCAAAGAAAGGGCTTTACCTGTGGTGCATAAAGTTAGAAAGGTCCCCAACATGATGTTGAAACCTCTGGAATGTGAACTCAATAGATTGATTTCCCACAATATCATAGAGGAGATCGAATCATCTGTATGGTTGGCCCCAGTGGTTTTGGCCCCAAAGAAGGGAGGGAAGAGTATTCGGATGTGTGTGGACTTAAGAAGTTTAAACAAGTGGATATGGGTGGATCGCCAACCACTTCCGAATATCTCAGAATCTATTGCAGTACTTGATGGTGCTAAAGTGTTTAGTGTCTTAGACTTATCTTCAGCTTATCATCAAGTTCCCCTCCATCCAGATTCCAGATATTTAACATCGGTTGTCACACCACTTGGGGCTTTCTGATTTATGAGAATGCCATTCGGATTAGCCTCTGCGGCTGCTTGTTTTCAACAAATAATGAAGCTTGTTTTGAAAGATGTTCCAAATGTCATGTTTTTCCAAGATGACATTTTAATATATGGCAAAGATGACATTGAGCATGATAAGACTTTGAGATACACTCTTCATAGACTAGCTGATAGGGGCTTAACTGTCAATCGTTTGAAATGCAAAATTGGAGTGCCTTCTGTAACTTACTTGGGTCACGTGATTTCGGGGGAAGGCATTCAACCAAAATTAGATTTAGCCAAAAGTATTATTGATGCTCCTGCTCCTACTGATAAAGAGCAAATTAGTTCTTCCTTAGGACTTGCTGAGTTCTATTCTAAATTTGTTCAAGGTTTTGCCTCCATAGTGGAGCCCTTAAGAGTTTTATTGAGGAAGGGTGTGCATTTTAATTGGTCTACTGAGTGTGCTGCCGCTTTCAACCTAATCAAACAAACTATTGCTAAAATTCCAGCTTTGGGTCACTTCGACTCTAGGAAGAAAACTGTCCTTACAACAGACGCGAGCCTGAGTGGTTTAGGGGCTTTTCTTTCACAGGTGGAGTGTGGAGAAGAGAAAGTTGTAGCATTTGCTTCAAGGGCATTAAAGAAACCAGAACAACAATATTCTTGCATCGAGAGGGAGGCTCTAGCTATAGTTTGGGCCATCAGACATTTTAAATTTTACTTATGGGGCATTCCTTTTGTAGTCGGAACTGACCATAGGCCCTTAGTGCAGGTATTCTCCTCTACAGAGAGTGAAAGACTTTCTCCGAGATTAAAACGATGGAGCGAAGGTCTTGAAGTATACAACTTTTCCGTAGAGTATCTTCCTGGCAAAGCCAATAAAGTGGCAGATTGTTTGTCAAGACTACCTATTGAATAGACTGAGAATTTGATTGACAGCGATACTTTCAATGTTGTTTGGGTCAAAGAATCCACCATACCTGAATGCGAGTGGGAAAATTCCAAATTAGAGGATCCTTTGTTTCCCATGATGACACGTTTTGTAGTTGAAGGTTGGCTGGACAGTAAGGCAGTGGATCCTGATTTGCTTCCTTTTTGGACAATTAGGAGTGAACTCACTCTTTCTCATGGACAACTCATGCGTGGAGAGAGTAGTTCCTCCTGATAGTATTAGATCTAAACTAATTAATTTAGCTCATGAAGGACACCTTGGGAGAAGCCTTGCAAAATCTTGTTTACGTTAAAGGTATTGGTGGCCAAAAATGGATGGACAAGTGGAGAAGGTAGTTAAGGAGTGTGGTGACTGTAGTGCTTGTGATAAATCTAGGGTTAGTAACAGTGTGCCACTTTCTCCTATAGATGTTCCCAGGGAGCCATGGGTTAAACTAGGTTTAGATTTAATGGGTCCTTTGGAGCTCTTAGGCCCTGGGGAAAGATTTGTAATTCTTTTAGTAGATTATTCTTCAAAATGGGTATTTACGAGGTGTGTCAGTTCAGTTAACACAAGAATAGTTATTGATTTTCTTAAGGATGAGTGTGCTACCGAAGTGTTCCTAAATATATTTTCACCGACAATGGACTCCAATTTGTCTCGCAAGAAATGCATGAATTTCTGATTGAATATGGCATAACACATCAAAGAACTGCTCTGTATTCGCCTCAAGCCAATGGTTTGGCTGAACGGATGAATAGAGTGGTTAAGGCATGTGTACAAAGGGCTGTGGTATCAAGACTTCCCTTGAAAGGAATTTTAAGAGATACGTGGCGGGCTCACTGCTCTGCTGTTAATTGTATTTTGCCAAAGTCTCCTTTTCAAATATTACGTGGGAGGGTTGCTTCTTCTAAGCCTAATCCAAAATGGTTGCCTCCAATTGAAGGACCCATTTTGAGTGATGAGGAGGTGAGTAGTAAGGTCAAAAAGTATCAAGATTCATATAAACAAAGGTTTGATGTAAAAAACTCCACCAAATCTGTACAGTGGAAAATTGGAGATTGGGTTTGGGTCAAGAAATTACGCTTGCACAAGAAAGGTATCTCTGACTACATGGGACCTTTTGTTATTGTTGCTGTATACAACAATGTTGTAACTGTACACAATGGTGGTAAGTGGAGCATGTCTCGGTTGGCGAAGTTTCAAGGTGATAAACCTCTGTTTCCATCATGTCCAGATGTTTCACCTTCTCCTGATCCACTTCCCATCAGAGATTCTTCATTTCTCTCACCTAGGACACGTTGTCTTCCAAAAAGGTATGAAGACTACGTAATGTCTTAAATATTTCATCAATTATATTATTCTTTTGATGTACAATTTCAGTTTATTATAATGTTTTACCACAATCTTTGTATTGTGTTCATAAGGATTATTACTTGTTGCCTTTTTATTAATTTGTTGTTTTGTTATTATTGTCTCTATTGTAAAGGGGATGTGTTGTAATCTTTTGAAAGTAAGCTGCATGTGCACTGTACATTCTGTCTCCATGGTTGCGTTCTATGGGCAGTCTTTACTGAGACTAACTGCAGGCTGGCAGCAGAAACTGGTAGTACTATACAACTTCAATAAATCTTCTGAAATCTATATTTTAGTGTCTTTTTAACACAGAGCAATTGGTAACTTGTAACAGGGATGTGTGACCACCTCCCAGACAGGGCTTAGTGTATTGGGGCCAGGTGGGAGTGCTTGCCAGTGTGACTCAGTCTGCTTGAAGGGGGACATTTAGTGCCCTCCTTACATAGTCCAGTACAAACCAGCGCAGGAAGCAATTGGCTCCCGCTCTAGTGCGAAACTGGACAAAGAACATGGGAGTATCCTCTCCACTGTCCAACCCCTCCCCTGGGAGGGAACCCTGGATCGTCCCAACCCTTTCCTTATGGTACTTAAGGGCTTACCTGAAGATGGGTCCCTAGATTTGTCGTGGGACATGATTCAATTCAGACACCACTTCAACTTCGACAGTCTGGGAACTTTGAACTTCGCTCTGAGCATCAAGGCTGTAACAAGGAAGTCTCCTGCTGCTCCTGATCTATTTGCCCTGCTCATCAGCTGCAGTGTTCATGGCTGTGATCCATACAGGAAACCTTCCAAGGCCTGTGGGCATCCAAGACACCAAAGGATTCTCCCTTGAACTGAAGGAGTCATTCCCTGCACCTGCAGGCATCGTAACTAAGCTGACCAGCCTGCTGATGCTGAGCTCCCACGGACTCTGAATGGCTAAGCAGCACAGGTGGTAATTCTTCACATTCCTCAAGGCCTTCCCTGTCTTCTCATCAAGTTTGAGGCCAGTATCACTTGTTAGAGAAGCAGGAACGGAACCTCTGTGTACCGCATTGACTTGCCATTGCAGAGATTTATTGGCTTCCTTTCATCAAAATCTTCAGGCTCCAAGTAGCCTCAACCTCAAGCAACTCCAGTGACCAGAATCGTTGACCACACTGCATTGCTTGCAGCATGGGTCTGCTTCTTTGGTGAGCTGCTCGAGGTCTTCTTACGAATCCAGTGCCTCCAGCCTGTGGGTCCTGTTGAGGGTTGCCTTTGAATTATTTGGGCTCCCCTGATTGCTTGGGGCCTGCCCTGACTCCCCTAGTTGTGCCCTGACTCCCCTGGACCTTGCTGGTCCCGACACTGCACCTTCTTTGCTTTCCATGTTGTATGCAATTGCCAAGGCTCGTTGGTGCTCCTGACTGACACTGATCCCTCTACTCTTGACATTCGCCATGGGATAGCTTGAGAACCACTCCTAGGTTTCCACAGCATTGCCTAGTCCTCACAGCTGCAGCTCCAAGGTCACTGTCATTTTTCCTGCAACACCCGAAATCGGTGGGCACTCATCTTATGTGTACCCTGGTCAACCCCAAGTGACCTAGACTCTGTCCCTCCTACTTGCAGGTACTCTCCACCTTGAATCCACCTTTAGGTTCCACTAGACACTTTCATCTCCTCCAGCAGCTGCATCTTCCTGAAGTCTCCCATTGAGTTTGACAGCGGTTTCCGATGCCACTTTACACCTATGCTCCCAGCTTCCCTAGTGTAGATAACCTGATTCCAAGGGTATCCACTGGTGGGGTGGCTCTCCAAACTCTTGTCTTCCACTGGGTTTCTCCAGGGCCCACTGGGAAGGGTCCTCTTTCCTTAGAATTGCAACCGCAACTTACACGTTGATTTCTACGGAGAATGTGGTTGTGTTCCTACACTGCACACAACCTCCGTGGGCCTCCTAGAAACTCACCTTGGGTGGTTCCTTGGGTCCCCGGCACTTCTACAGCCTTTGGGTAGCGTCTTGACTCAAGTTGTGTTATACATACCACTATTTTAGTAGGTACGCAGACATAATATCGAACTTTTAATATCGAAGTGACATAATATCGAAGTTTAAATATCGATGATGAAAAATATCGGAATCACCAATATCGATTACAAAAATATCGTAATAAGTATGTGTGCTGAAATATCGATAACAAAAATATCTAAGTAAAAATATAGTTGTAAAGAAATATCGATAAATAGTAAAAATATCGAAATAAAATATATTGTAATAATTATGTAGTAATATGTGTCATTGTTGTGTAATAATTAATAATAATTAGAATTTATTAATAGTAATGTGTACCTATAAAATATAATAAAAAAATAAAAAAAACATATATAAATTTAGGAGCGGGATGTTGGGTTAATAGGGGATAAGGTTGGGGAGTGTATTAAAAATGTATATATTCTAAATATAAAATTCCATAATTTTTATTTTAATTAGAAAATATTACAAAAAAATATATATATATTTTTTTTTATATAAAAATTAATTAATTGATATATAAATTTAGGAGCGGGATGTTGGGTTTATAGGGGATAAGGGTGGGGAGTGTATTAAAAATGTATATATTATAAATATAAAATTGTAGATTTTTTATTTTATTTTGAAATTTAAAAAAATAAAATATTATAAAAAATAAATTTTATATAAAAATAATTAATTTATATATAAATTTAGGAGCGGGATGTTGGGCTTATAGGGGATAAGGGTGGGGAGTGTTTTAAATTTTTTTATTTTTTATTTTTTTAATTTAAAAAATATAATAAAATTAAAAAAACATTTAAAACTTAAAAATTTATAATTTAAAAAATAACAAATTATTTTAAAATTATGTTTTCACATTATATTTTAAAAAAAATTGATATTTGAAATAGATGTTATTTTATATTATTTTTTTTAAATTAATATTATATAAAAAATGTTTATAAATAAATATATTTAAATTGGAGAAAAATATTAAAATGGTTAAATAATTATGCATTAAAAAAAGTGTTTTAAATTTTACATTTATTTGGAAAAAATTTAATAAATAAATCAAAATATTTTTTATTTTAAATATATATATTTTTTTTTAAAAAATTAAATTTGTCAAAACATTTATTAAACCAATATGTACATTAAATACAAATTTAAAATTTCGAATTTCGAAAAAATGTTGAAATAAATTGCGAAATTTTTTCTATAAAAATTTACAATATTGTTCTACTTTCAAATATGTTTAACTATTTATTTGATATAAATATTTGGAATACTTTTTAACATTTAATTCATATTTAAACATTTGGTTTAAGTATATTTGTTTGTTGAGTGTATGGAGTGAGTAAAATTGTTTACAATCTATATTGCTGTACAGTTTTCTATATTATACTACATTTGAATAGTGAAAAAAAACATTATTAATTAGAAAAGATTTTATTTTTATACATTATTATTGTATATAGTGTTTAAGGTATCTATTTTTATTTAACTAAACATATATATACATGCATTTTATGTACCTTGGAGTGGGAATTTAAATGTATATGTAAATAGTGTACTAAAGTATTCCTAATTAATGTAGAATGGAGTAGGAATAGTAAATTATATATAATTAGTGTCCACCATCTATCTCTAATTAATGTAGACTGGAGTGAGAATATTAAATTATATTTAATTTGTGTCCAGCACCTACCCCAAATTAATGTAGACTGGAGTGGGAATAGTAATATCTATTTAATTAGTGTCCAGCACCTACCCCAAATTAATGTAGATTGGAGTGGGAATATTAAATTATAATTAATTAGTGTCCACCACCTACCCAAATTTAATGGTGACTGGAGTGGGAATAGTAAATTATATTTAATTAGTGTCCAGCACCTACACCAATTTAATGTAGACTGGAATGGTAATAGTAAAGTTATGTAGATTGAAATGTCATTAAATAAATCTTGTAGTGAAGTAAAATATTAAATACTGTAGTGTTTTTTTGAACAAATGAATTTTTTTATTCACATGAGAAAGAACAACAATAAACATTACAATAACATATATTTTTTACATTTATATTTATTCATATATTTGTGTAAATTTTAATGAACATTTCAAACAATATTGGTAATATAACTTAATTCAAAGAATACATATTTAATAAACATAAGTATTGTTAGAAGTAAATAAAATGGGAAACAACCATTACAATGCAACTTTTACAACGCACTACCATTACAATGAAATTTTTACAACGGTAAAACTATTACAACGCATGTATTTACAACGCATTTTTTACCAACGCAGGTACTTTTACAACGCATACCATTACAACGTAAGTATTGGTAAGTATATAATTAAAAATTAAATTTTATATGTTTGGTTTTTTTTAAGGGATATTTTTAAGGGTCCAGGGTCAGTTTTCAGTTTTGGGGTAAAGGGGTATTTGTAGGGTTCTGGGTCAGTTTTCAGTTTTTGGGTAAAGGGGTATTTTTAGGGTTCTGGGTCAGTTTTAGGTTTTTGGGTAAAGGGGTATATTTAGGGTTCAGGGTCAGTTTTCAGTTTTTGGGTAAAGGGGTATTTTGAGGGTTCAGGGTCAGTTTTTGGTTTTTGGGTAAAGGGGTATTTTTAGGGTTCTGGCTCAGTTTTGGGTTTTTGGGTAAAGGGGTATTTTTAGGGTTCAGGGTCAGTTTTCAGTTTTTGGGTAAAGGGGTATTTTTTGGGTTCAGGGTCAGTTTTCAGTTTTTGGATAAAGGGGTATTTTTTGGGTTCAGGGTCAGTTTTCAGTTTTTGGGTAAAGGGGTATTTTGAGGGTTCAGGGTCAGTTTTCAGTTTTTGGGTAAAGGGGTATTTTTGGGTTCAGGGTCAGTTTTCAGTTTTTGGGTAAAGGGGTATTTTTTGGGTTCAGGGTCAGTTTTCCGTTTTTGGGTAAAGGGGTATTTTTTGGGTTCAGGGTCAGTTTTTGGTTTTTGGGTAAAGGGGTATTTTTAGGGTTCAGGGTCAGTTTTGGGTTTTTGGGTAAAGGGGTATTTTTAGGGTTCAGGGTCAGTTTTCAGTTTTTGGGTAAAGGGGTATTTTTAGGGTTCAGGGTCAGTTTTCAGTTTTTGGGTAAAGGGGTATTTTTTGGGTTCAGGGTCAGTTTTCAGTTTTTGGGTAAAGGGGTATTTTTAGGGTTCAGGGTCAGTTTTTAGTTTTTGGGTAAAGGGGTATTTTTAGGGTTCAGGGTCAGTTTTGGGTTTTTGGGTTTTTGGGTAAAAGGGTATTTTTAGGGTTTAGGGTCAGTTTTGGGTTTTTGGGGTACAGGGGTACAGGGTTAAAATAAAATAAAATTTAAATTAATTTAATTAAATGAAATTAAATTACATTAAATTAAATTAAATGATATTATTTTCTATTAATTTAAATTAAAAAAATTATTATATACTTACCAATACTTACGTTGTAATGGTATGCGTTGGAAAGGTACCTGCGTTGTAAAAACATGCGTTTTAAATACATGCATTGTTATAGTTTTTGCGTTGTAAAATTATCGTTGTAATGGTATGCGTTGTAAAAGTATGAGTTGTAACGTCATACATCCAAATAAAATATACTGTTTGAAAAATACATATACAATGTATATATTCAAATACATGTTGTTAATAAACAATAGTTTAGTATTTATATTAATATTAATATATTAATATTACATTTTGTAACAAAATTTTTAATTGAAGAAAATATTGTAGATTACATTTATTTATATACATTTTGTTAAACATTTTGTTAATTTTTTTAACACCATTTCAACATTTTTACAATTATAATAATACATATTATGTATTTTATAATATTTATTTTTATAATTTTACAAATTGTGTACCTTTTTCTAAGTAATTTAATACAAATTATAAATTACTATTTTTTCATAGTATTCCTTGGTTTATTAAATTCACAAATACTTTGCTTGCATTAAATAATAAGTGTGTAATTTCTAACTTTTTCTTTAGTTTTGGGTCCTTTATTTTGTAACCGCTTTAGGTCGTTTTGTGTCATTTTGAGGAAGTTCAGCTAGCGGTTGGGAAACACTTCACGTCTCTGAAGGTAAGGTTTATTTAATATGTTTTAACTGTGTTTTAAATTAATTTTGAGAGTAGTTTGGTCGTATTTAGTGTTGTTAGAAGTAAATGTGTTGTATTGGAGATTATGATATGTTGTGTTTGCGGATGTACATTTAACGTACTTTTTAGTGTTGTATTGGCTTGTGTGTAGAGTTAGTGTTTCGATGTTTAAGTTTATTATTCAAAATATTATGTTGCTATTACTTTTAGTAGGACTGTATGTGTTATTTTATGTGGGTGGGAATATTTATTTTATGTCTTTCACTTGCAGGAGTTCCTGATGTCCGAAGGAAGCGTTTTTTTTTGGGGAGAAGTGTTCGTTAGTTTTATTAACTAATAGTTTGTAGACACTTCTTCAATTTTTTCGGTTTTCCTGGAGCCTTTTTTCTACATTTTTACATTTTTCGGGTTTTTTTATGGTATTTCGAAAGAGCTTCGTGGAATGGATTTATGTATTTTTTCATTTTTTTTGGGGTAACTGGAATTCGAAACTGGATTATTTTGGTGGAAATGGATTCTACATCATTTGGAATATCTTTGGTAAGTTATTTTAAATTTTTATAATTGTGGGTGGGTAATGTTTTAATGTTTATTGTTTAGTTTTATTTATTTCAAACATAATTAATGTGTGTATATATATTTAATTATATAATATATATTCCATACATTAATTTTTTTCGAAATAAATTATATGAATGTAATATTATTGTATTACAACATTTTTCTATTGAGATTGTTTTTGGCTTACAGTAGTTTACAGTAGTGTTTTGGCTATTATATTGAGGTATTCCATGCCTGTTGTGCTAGGGTACAGCTTTACTTGTTGCTCTAGGTATTTGTGCATTTGTTTTGTTTGTTTGGATGTTTTTGGAGTTAGTTGTGTAATGGATTGGCTGTCTATTAAAAGGTTGTAGTGTTCGGCCACATCTGTTTCAGGGACGTAAGCTAGTGCTATCAGTTTTTTTATTTGATATGCAAAAGATGAGCTTGTAGCATATTCTATGCTTAGAGTAGTTTTTTGTAAATGCCTCCAAAGACACTGATTAAAATGATAATAGCATCCTTGGATACAAGTATGGGGGTGTATTTTTAAAATAGCTGAGAGCATTGCTTGTTCAAAATCCAGTATAATTTTTTCTGGGGAATAGTCATTTGTTTTTTGTTTGATAATGTTTAATAAATCCATATATGTTGAATTAGTTTTATTTGGAAGCTGTGCATATAGTAGAGGTATGTTACAGTTTTGATATAAGCCATGTATTGTGTAAAGTTGGTAGAAAGGTCTGGGACAGATGTTAGAAGTACCGTCCATCATCCAAATTTGGCATTGTTAGAGTTTTAATAAATTTATAGCAGTACCAAAGATTATTATTCTTTTCTCATTGTTTTTATTGTCGTAAATTATAAAAGGTATTTTGTTTAAAGTTATAGTTTGGTTATGAGTTAAATTTCTATCACTATATGTTTTAGGTGGTGGAGTGGTAGTAGTAGTTGCTTTTTTGGTACGTGATATTGTTCTTTTGAGAGAAATTATATTAGGCATTTGGGTAGTGGCTGTTTTTGGGATTTGTGGAATTTGTTCTTTTAAAATTAGGCTTGTAGGTTTTTAGGAACCTGTACTAGCTTCTTTAATGTTTTCTAATGCTGTTCTGACTTCTATTTATGTAACATTTGGAGGGTGGTTGTGTTCCCTGGTGTAAAGGACAGTTGCTTCTCTAGTTGTTGCTCTTCCATAACATTTGTTAGAGTAATATTTGCAACATTTCCAATTTACTTTCATCCCAAATTGTTTCTCTTGGGTATAAGTATAACCCATGTAGCAGAGTAATAGTTTCCCTTTTTGACTGGTAACAAATTCAGCTCCTTCTGTCATTTTCTCCTTTTTAAATCTATAAGAAATATATGGTATAGTTATTATAGTTATAGTTATATGTATTTTAAGTGGGAATTATAAATATTTATATTGTGCATGCTTACCTTTGGTTGAAGTTTAGTCTGTGATTTTGATGTTCTTTACTCTTTTCCTTGTGGTCTGTCTTTTCTGGTGTTTCTTTGCTTGAAAAAAAACATTTATTTTTGTTAATTGTTTACTTATATTTTGTTGGGTAGCTTTTACATGTTTTCCTATAAGTTAAAGCTTTTACTTATTTTATCTTTTGGAAAAGTGTTTGGATATACTTACTTTGGTAGTTGTATCTTTGTTTGTTGAATTCTGTTCTTTGATATTTGTTGTTAGTGGATGTTGTAGTGGTGCTAGAAAAAAAGAAGGATATATGCATACATTTTTACAATATGTTAGCAATTTTTTATTCTTTAGGAGTTACTGTTTGTCACATCATTTAATTGACTTACTTTGTATTAGTTGCTTGTTATGCAGAGTTTTAATGCTGTTGTAGGTGTAAGGCAATCTGTTCAATTTTCTGTTGTGGCCTGTATTTTCTTTGATGTCTTTATCTGTAAAAAAAATATTATTCATTACAATCCATATTTAGAAACATATTTTTGGTAGCAGGTCTGTTTGCTGTTTTAATGTTAAAGCTTCAATTAATTAATGTTGTTCGAGAAAAAATAGAAAATGATTACTTTGTTAGTAGTTTCGTCGTTTTCTTCTTAGGTTTTTCTGTTCTTTAGTAGTGAAGTTTTCTGTACTGGTAGGAGATAATATACAATACATATGTATGAGTAATTTGTCCTTTTTACTAACTGTGTAATTTTAGCAGTTCCTTTAATTAAGTTACATTTAGTTACTTACTTTCAATCCTCTTAATGTTAGGTTGAATCTTAGTTTTCTTGTAGGCGTCGTCAAATGTATCCACAGTATTCTTTCCTGTCTTCTACTTTTCTCAGGTAATTTGTTTGTTGGATGTAATTGTTTATATAGTGTTTTGGAGTTACTAATTAGTTAGCTATTGGTGAGTTTATGTTTGTACTGTTTTGATTCGTTGGTTTGTATTTTCGAAAAACTGTTGGTGTAATTAATTACCATATATGGTAAACGCTAATTAATGTTGAGCATACATACCTTTATATAATATGTTAAAGAAATAATTTATAAATGTGTAAATCATTTATTTTTTAATGTGAAAATATTTTTATTTATAAATAGTTGTAAAATGTTATTTTTTGTAGTGCTAATAGTAATTTTTTAATGTTTCAAAGTGTTATAGAATAATAATAAAATTGTTCGATATTGCTTAAATAACGATATTATTGTAGTCGATATTTTTACTCTCGATATTTTTAACGTACTGTTTATAAATTTTAATTATCGATATTTAAATATTGCGATATATATGTGGTCGATATAATTGATATCGATGTTTATGTATTGCGATATTTAATTTTCGATATTTGTGTATGTGATTAAATAAGTATAGGGTGTCGATATTTTTGATGTCGATTTATTTGTGTCGATAATTTTGTACTACGATATTGTGTCTTTCGATAATATGTCATAGATTCCTTTTAGTACATGGTTAAGTCTCCTCCTGGGGACCACTGTGTATTCTGTGCTACTTACCTGTTTCTATTGCAAATTATTGTGTGCATTGTGCATATCTCCGGCTGCGAGATATCTGTGTGTGTTAGTTAGTATCTTATAATAAATACATATTTTTATAAATACACTGTGTGGCTTTCACTTAATCTATACCAAAATGATTATGTTCTGGTAAAACAAGCTGCTTTACACTGCATATGGACTAAGCCTGAAGGCTGCTCTCCACAGCTACCAGAGCTCTCTAAGGTTGTCTAAGACCACTAAACCACCATAAGGGTCATCTAGATCAGGGCAAGGTGTCCACTTGCAAAAGTGTACATCATATACTGAGCCAGCCTCTCACAATTACTATCCACATAATTCCCCAGCACAACGTGCCACATTTCCGCTACACAACTCCACACCACAAAATTCCACAACAAACAGTTCCAATACAACCCATCTCTCCCTTGCACTTCCACCAACCCGGTCTCCTCTCCCATACTACCACTGCCCCTCTTATATCTCCTTCACATACCCACTGACACTCTCATCTCTCCCTCACACTGCTACTACCCATTCTCATATTGCAATCCCACTGTCGCGTTGTGTAGTGGTCCACCTCTGGGTACCTCTCCCACTCGTCCCTCTCATACTGTCTCCCACACACTCTTCCCACCTCTTTCATGTGGTTCACTTCAGGTCTTCAAGCACAGTTTTTTTCCCATGCTTTTCCAAGGTTTCCGTTCATCGCAGCCACAATCTCCTCTTCTTCTTAGGTTGTCTTCTGCATACACAGGCGCTCCCTCTTTATGCATCTGTGGTCTGCTCTCCCCTTCTTTCTCTTTCTCTTTCTCACACACTCTTTCTGCTTCTTTATATGGAGTTCATTCACCACTTTGTGCAAAAACTACCTATCCTTCTTTATCTTCCTTTCTATTCTGTGCAGCTCTCACCCCTATCTATTCACGATACCACATAATGCCACTACACAAACACACTGCACACCACACAATTCGACCCCATACAATTCCACAACTAACACTCCAAATCCAACCCACATAATTCTACTCCACAAAACATACATAAACTCCAAACCAAAACACGTGAATAAAATACCTTGTCATTTACAGTGCCAATAGCTCTAACTCTCACAAATGCAAGACCTATTGCATTGCAAATGCTTGCCCAAGTATCAGGGTCTACACTGACCTTTATGGAACTTTCTTTGGTCCATTAAAGGAGAGAGCTCGCTTAATAGGAGCTATATGGAATATTGTTAAAAGTGGAGAGTATTTTATTTTCATGGCTACTCTGTTGCTCACAGATAACTCAGTTAGTGGTGCTGTATCACTTCCTGTTTGGGGGTGGGGATTCTGGTGGACAAGAACAATCTAGTCGCTCCTTTGAACGCGGATGGCGGCTGACCGATAACAGAACCCCGGCTCCACCATATTACGAGTATTTTTCCTCGATCCCTGTAGCCCACATGATGACGACTACACACCACGGTGCTTTCTAAACATCCCTCCTTTTAACAAAACCGGCGGACAGTCAGGAATTTTTATAACACAAGCCCCTTCGTGAAAATTTGAAAATAGTTACCGCCAGACAGACTTTGCTGTCCAATACGTTTTAACTGTTAGAAGAACGTTATGACATTCATCAATATCCAGCTCTCATTCCTATCAGGAAATATTCTTCTTGCCTAAAAATTCAAATCCTAAGGACAAGGGCACATTCTGAATAATCACAGCCCTCTACAAAATTGAAGTGGAATGTTTTAACACTGGAGCGATAAATATCGATATAAAATAGAAGTGAAATAAAATGTTCTAGAAGTAGAAACCAATTACATCAAAACCGAATATTGGACATGTACCCTATACCACTGTGACTGACACTATATGATTCCTCTTCTTTTCTCTGTTCTGATGCAAATGACGGTCTCCTGATGTAGGCAGTGGCCGAAACGCTCGTAGTTCACAACCCACCGCATTGCCATCTTCAATAGCCCTTTAAACCAAATAGTCATTTGAAGTTTTTGTTTGTGTTTTTCTTTCTTGCTTGCATATTTAAAAAATGTATTGTAAATTGTTGATAATAATGATCTAAAAATGACATCAAATATATCCAAAACTAAAAAAAATAAAACCAAAATATATTTTTATAATAATCAGTTAGTAACTATATTCTTTACATGTTGTTGAGTGCACTGTTACAGATGTTTCACCTTTTGGCATTTATGATATAATTTGTTTTGCTACTGGTCTCTTTTTCACAATTGATTATTTTTCCCTACAAGTAGCGAACGTATTTTATAGTAGGGGTCCCCTATTTTCCAAGTACCAAGAACAATCTGGTTTCAGGGAGTGACCTGACTACCCAGTATTGCGGTAAAGAGCATCTTACCACACAATTTACAAACCCCATGGGCCAAAATCTAAATGTTTTTAGGTAGTTCTTAAGAGGCAACCATGAAATACTATAAAATATTGAGGAATGCCAACTCAGACCAACCTTCCTAGAGGCATTTGAGTCCACAATATTATTTCCAATTTTCAAAATGTATCTTTATCTCTCTTTGTAACTGCATATGGCTTCTTTGGCACCTGTAAGGAGCCACCTAGCCCCTGCATATTGAAATAACCATCTGCAATTCAATAGATCTCACATTAGTGAAACTTTGAGCTATTGGCATTGTAAATGATAATGTTTGTTAGATTTTTTTGGGTTAAAAAATATCCCAGAAGCAGCATAAGTAATAAAAGTAAATCCATGAAGCAAGGAGAGGATGCAGTACCACAGACTGCTACTAGGTGTCCCTGTGGAGTTGTGAAGGGACCCTGTAGAGTTGTTGAGGGTTTCACCCACATAAGGCACCCGTAATGCAATTATAAAGAGAAATAGTGCATCTGAGCATAAATATCTATTTGTTTTTATTGGAAGTGAGTTTTTAATCACCAGTAATACTTACAAGTTTCCAATTAACACTTTCACCAGTGATTGTGTGGATTGTGTTGTGCCCCACCCTCCAATCACATCATGCTGAGTACTAAGAGAACGTTGTGGCTTGCACTGAAGGCCTACCCAAGTTACTAGTTTGGGTCGACTTTTACTGACCTAGAGCAGTCAAACACATTCACATTCAAATAGACTGGGTTCAGTTTCAAAACATGACAAGGAAATAAAACATGTTTTTTAACCAGTTTAAAAGACAAGTAAAATACCTCAACACAGCACTCAGCCCCAGGGGACTTTAATTACCCGGCTGCAGCACATGCCAGGAGGCACTGACGCTCTTCCCGTGCCGGAGGCACTATAAAAACTCAGCGTGGCTCCCACAGCGCAGGACGCTGCCACACAGCACTCAGCCCCAGGGGACTCTAATTACCAGGCTGCAACATGCGCCAGGAGGCGCTCAAGCTCTTCCCGCGCCGGAGGCCCTATAAAAACTTGGCATGGCTGCCGCAGCACGGGACACGGGCGTGCCCAGGCAAAGCCCGGGCCAACGGCGGGCCATTCTGCACCCTGCCACGGACAGAAGAGGCCGGGCAGGGCCACATCTCTTGGATCCATCAAAGGAGACATCAGTCAAAAGCAAAAGTAAGGAGAGGGGTTGGAATGTCAGGAAAATAACCCTTACCCTCATCGTTGAACTTTGCACTTTGCACATTGAGAACTTACTTTCTTCACTGGGATGGGGAGAAAGAAACCTATGCCTGTGCCAAAATGTACAGACGCCACAGTAGACAGCTTCCTACAGAAGGCCTTGGGGGATCTTATCAAGGAAAATGAACTGGCCGAACACAGGCTCTCTTTGGCCCCATTACCACTAGTTGCGGACATGTACATGTGCTCTGCCCAGTCTGTCTCACTAATAACTGTGGAGACCCTAAGCGAATAACATCTGCAATCCCCCCCATCCGGCAAGAAGAACCCCCAATTGCGCTCTCACCCACCATTATTATTTTGAGCCAGGGTGCCCCAGGTGGAGAGTTAAAAGTCATGGATGTTGTAACACCAACAATCACAGGGGACCAAAACGCGGCGGGTGGGACAGGAAGCGCATCGACCCGACTGGGAATGAACAACGGACTTTGGGTCAATTGCCAAGGGTGAAGAGGACAAAGTAAAACCCCCCTGTTTCTGTGGGAAAACCTCGAGGGGGAGGTGGGCCTGCAAAGACAAAGGCTCTGTCTGATGTGGACATGGTGTCAGCCCAATTTGTGAAAATAGTGTCAGACTCACTGGAGCGTATCTTATCGCGGCTGGCCCGCATAGCGTAGCAGCTTGGCCAACTATTGTTGCTATCAGGGTGCTTGGCGAAGCAAAGTGGGTTCAAGGAAAGGTGTTCTCTGGGTAAAGGCCCGGTAGAGAGGGAAGAAAATGCTACCCTTAGTGCTCCCAAGAGTGGGAGGACAGCAATAGATGAACATATAGCTACAAGTGTGGAGGCCAATATATCAGTTCTGCACCGGGATAGGGATAACTGCATAGATCCCCAAACAGTGCCGCTAACTCAGGCTGGTGATCAAGAGAGGAGGGCCAATAGTGTACAAAGGGAATCTAACCCCCCTTCCCCCCCAGCACTGAAAGGTATCATAGAGGGAGCCAAGGGAACATGAAAAGGCCTAATATGGGCATAGAGCCATCCAGGCAGGATGATAATATCATATTATACCTCCTGCCGGAGTGTACCCCCTACACGATGATCCTGACAGGGATTCCGCATCCTCCACCAAGTCACCACGAAAGCTGTCAGAGCCTCATTAACAAATCTGCCTATTGGTGCACCAGTAAAATACAGCCCAAGGTAAACTGTCGCAAGCACACTATAATGGCAAGGTGTGTGAGCTGGCTGGGGAAAACACAAAAAGATAGAGAAGGTGTTTGTGTGGTCCTGAATTTTTATGATAGGAGGTGGGTGGACTTTGCCCTATGTCATCTTAGAGACTCTTCTTTGGAGCAGATACAGTCCCGCCCACTGGGCTTTTTTTATCCTCTCCACCAAGGGGGCACTATGCCTCACCCGTGTTCCAGATTTGAAATCCCCTCCCTCAGCC
The DNA here is from genome assembly GCF_964261635.1 of Lissotriton helveticus. Taxonomy (NCBI): domain Eukaryota; kingdom Metazoa; phylum Chordata; class Amphibia; order Caudata; family Salamandridae; genus Lissotriton; species Lissotriton helveticus. The sequence goes on along the minus strand of NC_136069.1, from coordinate 992,786,895 downwards.
CCCCACATGGCTCCATGCTAACCGCTTTGAGGCATTGTCTAATTTAGCAGAAGTTGATTGAGTATCCTTGGACCCATATAACCCAAGCTAGATGTAAATGACAGGAGGGTTAACCAGTGAAGCCCATCATCCAGTGGACAGAACAGAAGGGAACAGGTTGGGAACAAATTACTTGGATCACCACACATAAACCACCTGACACTTTTATCAGCAACGAGGAGTTGGCGACTGGGGACGATTCATCTAGCGCATCTATTTCACACAATTTAGGAATGGGGAGGTTCGGTTTGGACTCCACGATTATTAGTCACAGGGAGCATCAAGGTATAAGGCCGCACAAAACCGGTCCTTTTAGAATTTTCTCCTGGAACATCGCAGGCATCCGCTCGAAATTAGAGGACGAAATGTGGTTAAAGTATGTAAATGCTTTTGACATTATCTGTACCCAGGAAACATGGTCTAGGGAGAATATTGAATTAGATGGCTACAGTTTCCTCAATGTTCATGCAATCGCCTCACTAGCAGGGAGAGCGAAAGGATAGACTGATGATTTTTATTTTCAACAAAATTATATTGGTACATAGCAATATCATAGCCATGGTCAGGTCCCCGTTAAATGACTCCATCATTTTTACAACCATTTGATAATGAGCACAGGTTACATCATATCGCCGCTTCCGGTCAGTGTCCAGCCATTTATGTAGCGAATCATAAAGCAGAGGATATACATACATCAATAAAAAAAGAGATGAATGAGGCCCAGCGGACATATCCCTCTTAATGTGTCGGAGAAGAGGGCTCAACAATATCTGTTAGAAGAGACATCAAAGTGTGCCTTTCACCCCCGCATTTCTATAGTAGGTGAGATGCAGATGTCCCCTCTTTATTTGTTCTATTTCCCCCATTTGTGACCCCATTTCCTGGGGCAGCCTCTACCCTTGAATACAGCCTTCTCTGCAATCATTGCACTATCCATGTCTTTGGCCCAGTTGCGTAGAGGTGGGACAGTGTCAGCCCCCATTTCTGTGCAATATTCCGTTTCGCGATGGCTCAACCCATTGAGGTTCACACCTGCTCCGCCTGGAAAAAGTCAGTAGCCTCCCATATATTAAGCAGACAGAGTTGGGGAGATGGCTTTAGGGACTTATCACATGTCTTTTCCATTTGCAGTGTGACTTTTTCCTAGTAGTGCTTTATTTGTGGGCATTCGCAGAGTATATGAACGAAAGTGGCAGTTTGATTACAATGACGAAGACAGAGCGGGACCGGCCATCTACCCAGTCTAAAAATGAGTTTAGCATCAAAATAGACTTGATAGAGGAGTTTTAGCTGGATGAGACGTAGTCTCAAGGGGACTGTCACTTCCCTGGGGGAGGTCAGCGTGCTTCGCCAGTCCTCATCCTTGATACTTCCCAGGTCCGACTCCTAGGCCACCCGTAGTCTTTGCATTGGGTCAGTACGGTAATTTACCAATTTTTTTTATAAGTGAGGGATATTGCCTTGTGGTTCATGGGGTCTAGTATCAACCGGTCCTCCAAGACTCAGGTAGAGGGAGCCCCTTGGGCATGGCCGCCGAAATGCCGTGACTGATCTGGAGGTATCTGAAGGTTTCCGCGTGTGTCAATTGGTACTTAGCCTGAAGGTCAGTGAATGTGGCTAGTTTCCCCTTCACTCACATGCCCCCTACTGTGGATATCCTGTTTGTGTCCCATTTATCAAACCCAAGGCTTTTACTAAGTCGTTCCAATATATCAGGTTCCCAGAGTGGTGTTGCTTTAGTCAAGTGGTTCTGCCAACCTAGTTTCCTCGTGACTCCATGCCAGACCTCAACCGTACGGGCTGTAGGGCCTGCCAAGCTAAGCTTTTGGTGATTGTTATACAATGCCCTATGAGAGCCGCCCTGCCTCATGAGCCAGTGATCCGTATGAAAATTAGGGTCATCATGTGGACCAAATACCCAACTATTTATTGCTGTCAACTGCGAAGCTTGGTAATAGAGTCGTATATCTGGTAACCCTATGCCACTGTCACACCATCCCATGGTGAGCTTGCTCATTGCACTGCATGGCGGACAGTCCTCCCACAGTAGTCCCCGCACAACGCTATCAATTTTGGAGAAATAGGAGTCTGGAATAGAGTTGGGGGTGTTCTGTAATGCATAGAGAGAGAGCTGGAGCGCGAGCATCTTAAAAAGGGACGCTCGACCCAGGAGAGTAAGAGGGAGAGCTCGTCAGTGTAGGGCATCCGATTTGAGACATCCGAGAGGCCTCAGTAGGTTCTGTTCAAAGAAAAGGTTAGTATCTGGGGTAACGAAGATACCCAGGTAGCGAAAGCCATGAGGCGCCATTGGATTTGCATAGCCCAGAGGACTGGAAGGGGGTCACCCCATAGTACAAACATCTGAGATTTAGACCAGTTAGTTAATCTTGTATCCGGAATGGGCGCCAAATATGTGGAGTACACGCCGCAGAGAATACGAGGGAGAGGCCAGATAGAGAAGAATTTCATCCGCGTAAACTGAGATGTGGTCCTCGTTGTCTACCGTCCATTTCAATCCTCGTATTTCTGGATCACCCCTAACCCAAACGGCCAGTGGTTCTAATACAAGGGTAAAGAGCAGCAGAGACAACGGACAACCTTGTCTCGTGCCCCGTTTTAGGGGGAAGGTAGCTCAGTGGTGACTGTTGACATTGACATGCGCAGTAAGTTGTGTGTATAGAAGCCTAATCCATCTTATCACCCTGGGTCCAAACCCCATGCGAGCTAATACAGCAAAGAGGAAATCCCCTTCAATAGTGTTAAATGCCATGGTGGCATCTAGTGACAATAAGATTGCCTCTTCCCTGATGGTTCCAATTCTACCAAGGGCCCGTTCACCCGTCACAAATTCCGGGTCGTGTTCCGTCCCGGCATAAATCCGGACTAGTCCGGATGAACCAGTTCAGTGATATGAGGAAGGAGTTGATTGGCCAATAGTTTGGCCAAGATCTTAGCCTCTCTTCCGCTGGCTTATTTGGTTTATGGACAACAATAAAGGGGGTGGTTCGGATGTCAGCAGGAAGGAGTCCCGACTCAAAACATTCCGTATACATATTCAACAGGTAAGGCGCTAATTTAGCGGCAATGGGTTTGAAAAGCTCAATGGGGAGTCTGTTAGTGCCCATCCCCTTGCCGGAGTGGACATCCTGTATTGCCTTCTAAATCTCTGTCTCAGTTATGTCCATTTCTAGGGCGTCTCTATCTTGTGGGGAGAGACTCACCACATTTATAGTGGCAAGGAGATCAGCCGACAAAGGGGCTTGAGATGCCTCTGATATATTGTAGACCTCTTCAAAATGGGCAGCACAGGTGTCTGCAATTTTTTGGGGCTCAATGAGAAGTGCACCATCAGGCCCAGCTATTGCATGAACGCATCTTGCGGCTTGTTCCCTACGTTCCAGCCACGCCAAGAGTTTACCTGTACGTTCACCTTGCTCATAAATTCTGTGACGGGCAGCTAGGGAGCGCTCTGTGGCTTCTTCTAAAAGAAGTTGTCTATAGTCCTGCCGTTTGATATTTAAACTATGTTGAGCTTCAGGATTGGGGGCACATGCGACGTCCTCTTCCCTGGTTAATATATCTGCTTCCATCTCTACCACCCTCTTAGAGTGCTCAGTCCTATGTCCCACCATTAACAACAGCGCACTGCCCTTGATAACAGAACCAAATGCTCCCCAAAGCATCTCTGCAGAATTGACAGAACCCACATTTTCCGCAAAATAGTAATCAGTATCTTTAAGTAGCGCCTCCCTTATATGTGGTATCTTTAGCGGTTGTACAGTAAGGGTACTGTGTCGTCTGGCCTGCTGCAGAACGAGAGTCGTAAAGATGAGCGAATGATCAGATATCCCGTGTGCTAAACAGTTGATCCTATTAAAGGCCTGAATATCTTGTGCATGTGTGAACATATAATCGATTTGAGAATGGCTACTGTGAGCCCCTGATTGGAATGTGAAGTGAGTATGGAGTGGGTTCAGCCCCCTCCAGATGTACACGACTCCGAGGGTGTTAGCGAACTCATGGAGCTGTGAGCCCTGTGGGAGACTGTCCCGAGATCCCTCCATAGTTAAATTAAAGTCACCCTCCAATATCAACACTCCTAAGGGTAATTCCAGTAGTAGCCGGCACAGCTCCTGCCTTTATAGCCGCCAAACTTAAGGCTTACGTTCCCACCCGTGACCTTCGGTCTTCTTCTAAACAACTTCTGTGCATTCCCCGTTGTAGAAGGAAGAAACATGGCGGCATGAGTTTCTCCTTTTTAGCCCCCTCCTTTTGGAATTCCCTACCCCTTAGCATTAGGACCACTGCTTCTTATATGGACTTCCGTAGGGATCTGAAGACCCGGCTCTTCTTGCAAGCTTTTGCCGAGTAGGCTGCTCCCCTGCTCCCCACGTACTCCCGTCCTCAGCGCCAAGAAACCGTCTGGTCTACCAGTGCTTTATAAAACTTTTAACTTTAACTTTAGAGTCCCTATGTCTCGTAATGTCAATCGCTGTCACCCAGGGGGGCATATACGGAGACTACATTAAGGACCCATCCCTCCCAGGTGCACGTGACCGCTGAGTATCTACCCTGAGTGTCAGTCCAGGTGTTGTGTATCATGTATGGGCCACGTTTGCATAAGAGGATCCCCCACCCCTTGAACCCGAGGAAAATCTTGAGTGAACTATAATTCAATACCCTCGTCTGTTCAGGGCCCCACAAGAGTTCCCTACCAAGTGTGTCTCCTGGAGCATCACAATGTCCTGCTCCTGCCGTTTGATATACTGCAACACAATACCCCTCTTAATCTTGTCCCCCAGGCCATTAACATTCCAAGTTAAAAAACTTTAAACTGAGAGCTACGCCAGGTGCAATCTAATCGGTTTGTTGGGAAAATAAATCATCTTGAGGGACCAAGCCCCTACTGGGCCATCAGAGCACCCCTCCCTCGCATGATAGTAGTTGATTGGTGGACAAAGACAGCTCCAGTGTAGTTCGGGTTCATAAGGGGCACCGGGACCAATTGCTTCATCGGAGAACCAAGCATGGCAATGTACCGAAACAGGAAACAAAAAGAACATAAACAACAAACCCCTTACCCCTCTTCCGCTATGCACTCCCCACCCTGCCTCCCTGCACAACGGGTCTGGAACCACCCGCCACCGCCAACTTGCAGAGTGCCTGTCGCCCTCCCTCATCAACTTCGGGTACGTGAACAACCCCACTCCCTTTAGCAACAATCCACAAACCAAATAGCTAGCCCGGGCCAATAAGCCCCGAGGGCGGAACATCTTAAACTAATGTCAGGTTACACAGTGCAAGACAAAGCAGATGTATAAGACATAGCCAGTTAACTAAGGATCATACAGAAAAAGTTTGATTCTTCCAGTCGATACGAGGAGAAACTACAGCTAGAGTAGAACACCAACGTCCCAGCTGAGTGTGAAAGTCAAAGACTTAACAGACTATTTTGATTTTTAATTTGTTTCAGGTCAAGACCCTTTTAATTTACTGGTACTACAATGTTGTTGACATCATTTTAAATCTTAAGGAGGAAATTAATAACGTCGCAGGGAAGTGGCAGCCCCCTGTGTATCTATTGGGTGGGGGATTTCAATAGTACCTTATGTCAGCATAGCTCAAAAAAGTATGTGGGTTAATGGACACTGAGGGTCAACCACTGATGCACTTCATACATACTCCACAGGGAGATGCTTTAAATGATATTATTATTGTGAATGATTTGCTATTTGTTGACACCTTGGTCAGTAACACAGAAAGCCAATATCCTACCTATATGGGCAGAGGCAGGGAAAATGTTATTGACTACATGTTAATATAAAAAGAATCTGCCTTCCTAGTGGACAGTTTTGAGGTGGAGCCCCACAATGCCAGCCATCACAACCCCCTCACTGCCTCACTACACGTAACTGCCCAGGAGGAGGAAGGTGATGATCGCCTCCTCCACTATAACTCAAACCAAGAGGTGAGAATAAAAAAGGAACATTGAAGAGAACATTGTTAAAGCAAACTTAAACTCCATCTTGAAATGTTTAGATCATGACACCCCCCGGGAAATGGTTACACAGGAATTTCAGGTAGTTTGCAGGGATGTATCCAGAAACCTGACAAATCCAATAGTAATAAAGGAAACTAGGGGGGACTAAATGGTTCAATGCTGAGTGTACAAGGGCCCAAAAGGACTTAAAGAAGGCACTACACATAAGCCCTCGAGATAAATCCTTAATCAAGAGTGCAAGGCAGGCTTACAAGAGCATAGTCACTCAGAGGAAGCAAGACCTGAGAAAGCTGGTATGGGCGGATCTAGAGAGAGCAAGCGCACTCAAAGACTCTAGGAGCTTTTGGGAGGTAATAAACCGCCCATTATTTTCAAAGGACACAAGGGGAATGGACTCATTAAGACCAGGGAAAGTGTGGGAATCGCACTACACAAACATATTCAATCCGCAAGATAAAACTAGCCAGGAAATATGTCAAGACGTCACATTAAATCCAATTACTGCACACCACTTGAGCTCCTCACTTTGTGATCGAGGTCGAGGATTTCCTTGTGAAAGGGATACACCTAAAATCACCAGGGCCTGATGGGGTACCCCTTGATTTATTTAAAAGCAATATCCAACTCTGGGCACCCCTCCTGACAAATGTCTTTAGAGTAGCAATAATTGGCCCTATTCCAACATAATGGAAAGAGGCCATAGTGGTACCTGTGTACAAAAAGAAAAACAAGGAAGACCCGGCCTGTTATAGGCTCATTTCCTTAATTGACGCTACGGTTAAAGTGCTGGGGAGGGTCATCTTAGAGCATTTGAGACTTGGGCAGATTCCACTGGGCTAATGTCTCAAAGTCAATATGGTTTTAGAAGAGGCATGGGGACAAATGAACAGTGCCTCAACTTGGCCTTAATAATGGACAAGTACATGAGGGCAAGGAAGGGGTCAATCCACCTTGCCTTCATGGACTTGTCCAGTGTTTTCGACACGGTCAACAGGGGAAAACTGGGGTCCATGATGGGGAAATGGGTTTCGAGGAACCTCTCATCACCCTCCTGCCTGGGTTGCCTGAGTCCACTGCGGTAGCCTTACGATTTGGCCCTGAGGGAGAGAGGATTGGACCCATTGTTTCTACAAAGGGAGTTCATCAGGGGTGCATACTGGCCCCTTTCTCTTCCTCGTGTACACAAACGGCCTAGAATCAGCCCTAATAGATCAGGAATTAGACTTCCCCAGAATTGGAGGGAAACCGGTCCCGTTGTTGTCATATGCGGACAACACGGTTTTAATGGCTTTAACTGCAAACAGTTTACAGAAGTCCCTGAATGTTTTTATAGATTTTATGTTAGCTTTGGACCTAAAAGTTAATTTTACTAAATCCTACATTATGGTTTGTGGTCCAAGTCATACTAAATCTAGAAAATGTATTGTAAAGGGCAAGACAATTGATAAGGTCTCCAATTTTACTTATCTGGGGAATGTTTTTAATAATAAACTGAATTGGGACCATCTTATTACATCTAGGGTGCTGAACATTAGCGGTGCTGTGGAAAGTCTTTTTCGCTTTGCATGTAAGTTAGGCCACAAGCCACTAGCTGAATTGATTACCTTATATAAATTAAAATGGTTGTCTATTGCTACTTATGGGGCAAGAGTATGGGGATAGTACAAAAGTACACAACTACAAACACTAGAAAATAAGTTTAAAAAAAGATTGTTAATGATCCCAAGAAGCACTTCCACAGCATTCTGTCACTCTGAGGTAGGGATGGATTTTATTGCGGACTGGATTAATATTGCCCCACTGATCCTCTGTGGTAAAGTCTGGCTATTGGAAAACTTAAAGCTCACGAGGGTAATTATCAAGGATTGTATGACGCTGGATAATGCCGAGGCTATCCCATGGCTCCGCTACGTGAAAGGAAAATTTAATGAAATAGGTCTTGGGCATTATTATGATAATCCTGCCAGCAGCAATACAAATATGAAACCGATCATAAAAGATGCATATTTTGTTGAGCTTGACAATCGCCGGTGGAAATCAGGGCTGCAACCTCATCTAGATAGGCCCCTTTTACATCAACAATTTTACTTATCCTTTACCACAAACATGCAGTTCAGATTTCTTTTGACTAGGTTTCGGCTTTGTACATTGCACTTTTTAGTGGGCTTTCCCAAACAGGCTGGATGGCGCAATAACCTTACTCCATGCCCTTGCAATAATTTAGCACAACAAAGCACCTTACACCTTACTCTATTCTGTACACTGTACAAGGAGCCAAGGGCACGGTTCCAAATTCCACTTTTAGGAGAAACTCGCCCACGTAATTACCAGGAGGGTTTTAATCTCCTATGCTTCTTGTCCACTGAAGTTATTTGAAATGTAGTACTACATTTAATTAGAATGCACTTTTAATAAGGAAAAGGTATAAAATGTAAATGAAATTGGTGCTTTCCTGTTAGAAACTCGAATTTTAAAATTATTTTTTAAACTGTGGAGTATTTGAGTCAAGTGACACATTATTGTATTAATTGGACATGTAAACTTTATTCATTTTTTATGTATGTTATACTTTTATGGTTCATTTAAACCTAATAAAGGTACTTTTGACTTGACTTGACTTGATTTGACAACTAACATTTACCTTTTTAATAACAGCTTTTTATATGTTGTTTGTACATATCACTTGCTACCGAAACTTTGCCATTTTGTAGCACTCTTATTACCGGTGTTACCATTACCCAAATCAACGACACTATTTTATGGATCACGGAAGAAATGAAAGGCAGAGAAGTTCATGTGATGATTCTACCTTGGGACCTGCAAATGTTAGCAGCGAGCAGTTAAGTCTATGGGCCAACGTGGCTTTAAAGTAGAAACCCAGAAGAAATCACAGGCAGCAATGTTCTTGTGACGATGTGAAGATAGATCTTGGGACCTACAGACGTTGGCAACACGTGCTTAACTCAATTAGCCATCAGGGTGGCAAAGTAGAGACCCAGTGGCACAGAAAAGTACTCCAGGATGCAGTATTTCATTTGGAGTGTATAATCTCAGAGTGCTGGATCAAATACCTCTGTGGATTCATCTATGAAGAGACATGAAGGGTACTTCAGGCCTCCAAGCAGCAACCACCACTCTATTAGCTACTCTGAGAACCTAATGAGAAAGACTGTCAGCGCCAGGGATGGTCTAGGAAGAAGGAAGCTGCAGGAACGCAATCATAGAGATTATGTCATGTGGAGCTGAGGGCATCCCCAGCACCAAAAAACATGACCAAAACAACGTTGTCTTGCCCTAGTTTGTAGTTTTCAATACTAAGTCTTGGGGTCCAATACTTTTTTTGATTCAATGTCTTGGCACCCCTGAACAGATAAACTATGTTCACTGTTCTAGCATGTTCACTGGCTTTTCTCCCCTGACAGTGCATCCATCAGTGTTGCACTATTCACGCGCAATTGCCTTTACTTATTCGGATTGGTGGAGCAGGAGGGAGAACAGAATTCTGCATCACTTAGACAGTTGGGGAGACACAGAGAAAAATACTGGTCTATGCAGCTAATGAGAGTCAACACCCGGTCATCGTCTCCACCACCTTCTGAATTGGCTACTAACGGAACTCTACAAAATAACACTTTAATACCAACAGGCCTGTGCTTATGGGCACACAACTTAATGATTTCAAGTAGGGTCAGAGGAGAAAGACAAACCAATATGTGCACTCCGAGTGCCTATCCATCAAGCGGTGCTCTCCGATAAGGCAATAGAGAATTTTGTGTGCCCTGCCTAACAAAGAGCAACAACTGCACCCATCTGGCTGTTGATGTGCGTGTTTGTGAATAAAGCCACTGTGTCTGCTTTTTGTATTTTGAACCTTTTTTCTCTCCACACAGAGGCTGCACCAGGAATTGCAGTACCTCCAGGAATTGTGCACTTCCTCACCTGGGGAAAACAATGGGGCATATTATCAAGGACGGGCGATACATTATCGCCGCTTTTATCGGCAGGAAACTGCCGATAAAGCGGCGATAATGGGCTTGATAATATGCTCTATGAATTCCTATCGAAGCCCATGTTAGATGTCTTCTATCGCAGCTTTATCGGCAGTTTCCTGCCGATAAAAGCGGCGATAATGTATCGCGCGTCCTTGATAATATGCGCCAATGTTATTTAAAGATATAGGAGAAGATAAAAGTAAAGTTTCACTGGCAAACTCTGTAAAGTGGTGCTAATGTGTGTGGTTGGAAATAACAAAAAACTATGCGGCATATTAACAGCGACCAGCGATACTTATCGCTGGCCGTGCATAGCGATAATTATATTATCGCAGGCTATCTCTGGAATGTATCGCCCTGGTAGCTCATAATTACCAACGCGTTACTCCATGGTGATAAAAATTCCAGAGATAGCGAGGTTATCGCCCTTTTGCAGGGAATATCGCTGGTTTTCCAGTGATGTTCCCTGCAAAATGGCGAAAACCTTGCTGATACGACCCACAGGGTGGTATCAGCATAATCCACCCCCTATGTTAGAGATGGCTATGTCAGGATTTTAGCAGACGTTAGATATTGGCGAAAACGGCCATTTTCGCCAAAATCTAACGTCTGCTAAAATCATGTGGGCTGCCTTGTAAATATCTCGATGTAAACATCAGCGATATTTGCAAGGTAGTCCATCCGGTGTACGCCCAGTAACGCCCACTTTGCATCTCATTGGAGATGCAAAGGGAGGCGTTGGGAAAAAGGGTGCTAGCATACGATTATGCATGTTAGCACCCTCTTGTAAATAGGGCGCTGGTTTTATCTCAGCTTTTTTGGCTTTGTAAGCCAAAAAAACGGCGATAAAGACCTTGTAAATATGCCCCTATCTTGCCACTTTGTAACCACTGAGGAGGCGTGAGACAAAGACAGAAGGGGAGGGAATAAGTTGAAAAAAGAGAGAGGGATACCTGCAGATGGCAGAGCAACAGAAGTGAACACTGTTGTTTTGTTCGAAGAAACACGAGAAAATGAAAGTAGTGCTTCACTGGAAACTATGTCAAGTGGCGCTAATGCATGTGGTCGTGAATAAAATCAATCTGACAGCTTTTCGTATTTTGACCCTTTTTCTGTCTCTATCTGAGGCTGCACCACGTATTACAGTACCTCCACGAATGGTGCACTTTCTCACCTGATCTCAAACCAATCTGGGCGCTTTGCGACTACTGAGAAGGATCGAGAAAGATAGAGGAAAGGCATTAAGAGGAAGAAAGAGAATGGGGAGGGAGGGTAAGGTGATAATGACAGAGCATGAGAAGCCAAAGTTTTTCTTTTCAGTAAGTGAGGAGAACAAGACAGAAAGTGAGGGAATAAGAAGAAGAAAGAGATAGGGGAGAAATGACAGGCTCGGTTTCAGAAAAGGAGGGTGTCCAAGGAGCTAGTGCATTGTAACAGGGCCCAATGCGTAACGTGAGCAATTGAAGAGGTTCATGTAGCAGAAGTGATTATAGAGAGTGTGCAGCTTTATGATCATAATCACTGTACATCTGGGTTTTGTGAGTGCAGTGTAATGAGGTATGATTCCTTGTCTGTGTGTCCCTATCTGCCCACATCGATAAACAGGTATGGGACATAGCGTCCGGGACTGTACTGCTAGTAAAAACGTGCAAGTACAGGGCAGCACATGTACAATTCGATATTCGAAACAGCTTAACAATAATATGAAACTGAATGAACATTAAGATTCCAAATAATAATAGCAAAAGAAAGGAAGAATATAATAAGTAAGTAGAGAGAACATCTGTGTGCTGTCGCTCACGTGTGCCCTCGGTTCCAGGGAATAGCCAGTGTGGGAGCTCGGAGGAACTTCTTCACACACTGTTGTCACCAAAGCACTCCTCTGTTACCTTTGCCCAACCCACTCCTTTGCTATCATATCCTGTCCTCCCTGAGCTGAGTTCACCCCACTTATGAGCCCACCAAAGCAACAATTGTCCTGTTCCACACCAACCAGGTAAACCTGCAGGCGTTTTCCTGCCTCACCCCACAAACCACTCCCAATAGCTGCACAATTCTCAACTGAAGCTCCAGCAAGTAATACTCGTTACCAAATAATGACAAATGTACTCCATCCTGGAAAATAAAGACCGATCTTCTTGAACAACTTCAGTTTCAATACTGTAAACCCCATTGTGCTGCATAAACCCTGCATTTCTCTACTGATCTTCGGCCTCTGCTTCTCAATGGTATTCGGCTTTCTGGCACCCCTCCAAACTATTCTCTTTATCAAATTCGTCCATAGGATATGTGTCCCGCATCAATATTTCTTTATCCTTACTAAGTCCATTGTTAAGAAGAAATCCAGCTGACACGCACCATCATTTTAATGTTTAATCTTCTGACTCAAAACCTCTGTCATCAGCAGGGACACAGCTTACATTTCTCCAACAACTTTCTTCTCTTCCTCCCCCCACATTCTACTATGACCTAATGCATTCCATAATACATTCCAAAACTAACCTCATAAGATTCTGCATATGTGAAAAAGATAACATAACATTTGTCTTCAGAGATTTCAACACACCAATGTCTGAGAAAGGAACTAAGTCATTTTCTCAAAGATGATTAATTAACAAATCAGTTCACTCCCTACCCACAATACGTTTGGCTAACAGCCTAAGAATGCTTCCCACCCCATCCAACTCTTCCCCCACCATAAAATCATCACCCTGGCTCCATCAAGTCATAGTTGTCTGATATCCACTTATAATACAATGTTACTGTGTAGTCAACACATTATCATCTTTCCCACTTTTGTCATTATCTTGTTCACCAGTGCCCTATGCAGTGGCACCTTTAATTAGACTACTACCAACACCGACTGACACCATCCTCAAAAACGACTGTTCCGTCCCTTGCACCTTGAAACCCACACCTTCTCTGTAAGCACTCTTACCTGGTCTCATTAGAGATGCCAGGAATCTAGTGTCTGAGATTTTACCTTATGCTTAACTTAAGAATCCTCAGAAATCCACAGTTTGGTATCTATGGTCTGTAAAACATCAATGCTCCTTGCTCCATAAGAACACGCGCCTGATGGAGCAGATTTCATCTGGAGTCAGGCATTGCTTTTTTTTGTGCTTCAGACAGACTGCATTTAAATTGACACGCACATTTTGGTGCAAGTGAAAACACATGGAACATAAGACATGAAATGAGGCTTAGTCAGTCTGAAATGCTTATGCTGAATTAACATGTGTTTGTTTTTGCAGTGTAGAGAAAACTTGCGATTTAAGTGGCCTTTTTAGTTGTGAAGAATAACCATAGAATGTGTTCTCTCTTCTCAGCTCTTTTCCTTGTAATCTACACCCCTGTCCCTGTCTTTAAAGACGTTGGCTTTGTTGCATATTTGATTAAACATGTTCAGTTTATAACACCTCTTTTTATAATGTGTGTTAATTTACAAATGCACCAAACACTACACATGGGGCAAAACGCATTTTGCATGAAAAGCTAGCTAAAACATTAAAGCATGTTGCTATGAGTATGTATTAACTGTGTGCGCTTTGAAAATGTACACTGGTACATGTTTATGCTATGTTGCACATTTTTATTTTTGCATGTTGTGCATAAACAATAGGAAAAGCTGCATTAAATTAATAGCTTTGCTAGGTGATCTTTTATAAAGGGTATTAGGATGGGGTTGGGAAAACATAATGTGTTTATTTACATAAAGTTAATACTCGTTTGTGGGTTTTTTTTTGGGGGGGGGGGTTTAAGATAAAATGGCTGCCCGTGAATCCAGCAAGGCATGCTCAGATTACACCAGTTTGCCTCAAGTACACGAAGAAGTCAAGGCCACTGTGAACTGTACATTCTTGTGATTATGCCAATGTACCAGTGTTAGTTAAAGTATCCTTCCTGCCTGTACTGTGACAGGAAGGAAGGAAAATAGAATGAAACATTTTTCCTAGTAGATGTTGCTGAAACATATAAATGTATTAATCATTAACGCTTCTTTTGTTAAAACTGGTATGATTAGAATTTGCAATGAGATCAGGACTTATTTTTCTTAGAAACTCTTTAAGAGTTTTGACTGACATTTTGTGCCACATTTTCTTTTTTAAGTGTGATGCTTATATGCAGACTGTAATATGTTCTGTATTAATGCTTTTTTTCCTGTTTTCCAAATTCTGTAACCTGATTGATATTTTACTAATGAATAAAGGGTCAGAGAAAAATTAACTTTTGACTAGAAAATAAAACCCTTTAAAATGCTCAACAACTCTCTTCATTGGCTTAAATAATATTTGCATTTTTGACTGTTCAAGTTTATGTAAATTTTCCTGAAGGTAATACATGCTGTTAAGGGCACAACACCTTTACAGCGGTAAAATAGAGGTAGATGAGGTTTTGCATTGAGAAATAACCGTTAAATTACCGCTGTATCAGTTTCTGGTAAGCAGAAGATCGTCAATATTGATTAGTTTGGTGATTAAGGATTATTGATTTCACCATCAACTATTCAACTAATGGATCATTGCCCTTAGGAGGGAAGTAAAATAATTGCCCAAGTTAGATAAATGTCCAAGTCCTGATTCCTGTTCCAATGCTCAGAACCTGAAGACTGGCAAAGCAGTACTGGAAGGTGATGCAAGGTGATTGCTGGGGTGGTGTGAGTATCAAAAGGGTTGCGAAATGTTGTTAATGTGCTAGGATATATTTTTGAAGTGTTGAAAATAGTAAGTTTTTTTTAATGTTGGTGAAATTTTGCTCATTTTTAATTGATGGTTTTATTGATTATATTGGTAATTTCATAGGACAGGATTTATTGGTTATTGATTACATGTTTTAACTCCTCATGTTAAGTAAGTCAGGGCCCGATTCACAGAACTAACTTAAGACAAAATCCTAAACGTACTACTTTTGGTATTCACAGAATGCACTTACTACTTTTGGTATTCACAGAATGCACTTACTACTTTTGGTATTCACAGAATGGATTTACGACTACTAACTTTACGTCCGCACTCGGGTCGGAAATTCTGGCCTGGAGGCGGAGCTTGCGGGCCGGAGGCAGAGCTTCCGGCTTGGAGGCGGAGCCTCCGGCCCGGAGGTGGAGATTTCAGCCGGGGCTAAATCCCCCACCTCTGAGCCGCAAGCTGCGCCTCTGGGCCAGAAGCTCCACCTCTGGGCTGCAAGCTCCACCTCTGGGCCGGAAGCTCCACCTCTGGGCCGCAAGCTCCGCCTCTGGGCCAGAAGATCCGCCTACGGGGCAGAAGCTCCGCCTCCTGGGCAGAATTTCCGGCCCGAGTGCGGACGTAAAGTTTGTAGTCGTAAATCCATTCTGTGAATACCAAAAGTAGTAAGTGCATTCTGTGAGTACCAAAAGTAGTAAGTGCATTCTGTTAATACCAAAAGTAGTACGTTTAGGATTTTGTCTTAAGTTAGTTCTGTGAATCGGGCCTGTAGTGTTTTGTTCTATGTTGTCTTGAAAATCAGGTATGTACACCTGTGGAAATCCCGGGAAGGAATTGCGGTTGGTAAATGGAAGTCACACTGCTCTGAGGTTACTTGCCTGTTGGAATAGCACTGAGAAGCTAGGTAGGGCTGGCAGTGTTAAATTAGGAACTATTTTCTGTGTAAAAGCAAGAGTGATTGATAGCAAAGAGTTCTCTGGTGAAACTTTGGTGTTATAGCACCTAGAAAAGGTAACACTGAAGGAGTAGCAGGTTCTTCTGAGCTTGAGTGAAGGGTAAGCAGAAGTGATTTACCTGCAGTGTTTGAAGAGTAAACAGAAGTTCTTACTTTGTGAAGAGTAAGTGGAATGTGTTACTCGCAGTGAAAATGAATCTATCCTTTATTTAGTGGAACAGACAGAGTAGCAAATATTTTTATGTTGTTACTAACAGAATTTTGATTAAGAAAACTCATAAAAATATTGCAGTAAGATTTTGTGGAGGGACAGTAGTAGGAGTAAAACTCACTGAAATTGAGACTGACAGCATTGGAGAAAAGAAATTGCATTGAACTATTGCAAAAATGAAATGTTTTGAAGGTTTAAAGAAACTGTTGGGAGGTAAAGATCAAAAATTGTATTTAATTGGTGATGCTCCTGAAGGAACACCTGTGCATTTTATGTCTACCAATTTGGGACCAAATTCATGTATGTAGGTTCACCAATGGTGCAAGATTACTGAAAAAGAGGGTCCTTTGAGGTTTCCAAAAGATGGTACTTTTGAATTGCAAGTTATTGATGAATTAAGGGAAGTGTTTTGTGAAATAAAGACACCATCTACAGCTGCACAATTTGAGGCTTTAAGCATGTGGGAAAAGACAGCAAGAAACAAAGCAAGTGAGGATAAAAAGGTAAAGCACCAGATGCAGGAGAAGGGAATTAATGATGATAAAAAGCTTCAAATAAATAATGATTATGGGGATGAAATAGTGGATGCATTGTTAACTGAGTGGCCGCCACTTTATGTGATTCCCATTAAAAATGCTGAAAATAGTGTACCACTAAGTACTACAGTGCCTACTGCTTCTGTTGAATGTTTTACATTGCCATGCAGACCAATTTGTGGTGAATCTAAAGTTGTTGTGCAAAGGTCAGGTGAGGAGACAATGAAAAGGGTTTGCATGAATGCACCATCATTTTCTGTTGTTGTGGAGAAAAACGTAGCAGTGATTACTTTCCTGAAGGGCAGAGTGCCAGCAAAAGATGTTACTTTGGTACAGATTAAAAGAAGAGAACAGGAGCTAAAAGGATTGAATCACATGTTTTGTGAAAGTGTGTGTTTAATGTTTCAGCAACACTGTGGTAGAGAATGTCCTGATGACACTAGCACAAGATTATTTGTGACTCAGTTGGTTATTGGTTTAATATTCTCTTATCCAATCAGTGTGCACATAAAGCAAAAATTGATTTGTTTGCAAAGAAAACTGATAGTTGGGCATCTGAAAGATGAAAGGTACTATTGTGCCAGACAGGGAATGAATGTAAATGTAAATGTGTTGTATTTGTATAGCGCGAACAGTAACCCGGAGGCATCCCGGCGCTTGTACTCCTACCACAAGGGAACCCCTCCTGGCTTTTCCTTGTGAGGTGTCCACTCCTGGGCATCCATGGTGAAACCAGGCATCCCTTGTGCATCGGGAGCCGTTGTGGAGACTAAGCAAGCTATTGCCCAGAGTTGCAGCATGGGGCCCATGCTTAGATTCGGCACTGAGGCGAGAATATCCGGTCAGAGGAATTTAAGCCCGATCCCGCCGAGGCGGGAATCGAACCCTGGTCCCTGGCCAGCGTTCTGCATCAAGGTCTGCCGCTCTAACCATTGAGCCACACTTCTCCACTGAATCCAAAAGAGTTTGAAGAAAAACATATGACGGTACAGAGAAGGTTTTCACAGAAACTTTTTCAGAATCAGTTGTTTGCAGAGAATAAAATTGTGGTACAGGGTGATGTTTCACAAGCAGAGGTAAAAAGTGTTAAAGGACGATTTGGTGTTGCACAGGATGGAAATAAAGTTGTTTTGGTTTGTAAAAATTCAGGCATGGATGTTGTACTTCTGGAAAAAGTGTCCTTTTCCCATCTATATAACAGATTGAGCATTGAAAGAAGAAATATAAATTTAAACAAGATGCACAAAATATAGAGAAATGCAGATGCAAAATATGCCAGCTAAGCAAATGCAAATGTCAGTTCAAAAACAGGTTCCTATTGGCAGGAATTTTTCAAGCACAGATGGTCCCGCAAAATATGGAAAATGCTAAAATTAATTTAAATAAGTTGTCCAGAGCAAATGTGAATTATGCCCAGAGACAAAAACAGAACCCAGTCCAACAGGTTGCTGTGTTTGAAAATGAGAGTTTTAACCCTCACAATTCTGAATTTACCAAGTCCATTGTGAAAGCAGTAGACTTAGTTGCAGGAGTTTCAAACAAAGAAATTACAAACCCAGTTTTAGAAACATTTGCACCAAAAATAGACCCATTTGAGGAAAATTACCAATTTGTTATTTGTGACTCAGGCCTAGCAGGAAAACAATTGTTTTGCAAATTAAACAGCACAAATTACTTTACACCAGATAATATTAATTTTCTGATTCCTGATGAGGATGTACATTTTAAAATGGCCCAACAAGAGACAGCTGTAGCATTGTTTTCTGAAAAGACAGTTGAAAAATTACCTTCTGATTTGAAAAAAATAATAAACACAGAAATAAGAGAGTTCACAGAGAAGGATGCCAGATTAATAAAATGTGCAGAACTTCTTATTAAAATTAGAACCAAATGACATGTATTCAGGAACACCATCAGTTGCAGACATTTTACCAAAAAAAAGATTTTTGATGGAATTGATTGGAAGTTTCTTTAACTTTTTGATCACAGGTTCACAGTGTTGACAGACTAGTTCAAAAGGAACAACAAAAAGAGCAAATCAATTTTAAGCAGTGACAAATTGGGATGATATGGTTGTAGGTCCAGTACCCACTTGGCATTTAACAAAGGATGTCCTGCTTTAAGCAAAATCTGCCAAAGGTGCGGAAAGACAGGACATTTCCTTAAGGTTTGTAAAACCTCTAACACAAAGGTCTTCAGAGTGGAAGTTTTAAGTCAGGAGGAGACTCAGATGACAGTGAAATGATAGAAAATGTAGTGTTACTTAAGGCTATCATCAACAAAGAGGATATACAGAATCAACCAAAATGCAATGTTCACGTGAATGGAGAAAGTGTGGAGATGCTAGTGGACACTGAGTCCAGAATCACCATTCTGTCAAAAGACACATACATTAACCTAGGATGCAAAACTCCACTACAAGCCAGCACGAACATCCCAGGAGCCTATGGGGGCCACAAAATAAAGCTGGAAGGAGTAGTTAATACAGAATCGACGTTCAAGGGGAAAAATACTTCAGCAAACGTTTACATAGTAGACTACAATGCCAATATCCTCAGCTGGTTGGAACAACAGAAGCTATGTACATTAATAAATCCATGCCATCCTTATGTGTTCAGCATCCAATAAGATGATTCAGAAACACAAGAAGAGCACAAAGGAGTATTTAGAGAGAAACTTGGCTGCTTAAGACTTTCAAACATAAGATCATCTTAAAGGAAAGACAATGCTGTCAAGCAATGTGTAAGGAATGTTCCCTTGTCAGCCCGCACTGAGGTCAAAGCCATTCTAAAGGTTAGCACCTTTGGTTGTACAAATTACAAACACATAAACAGGGCCTAAATGATGAAATTCCCTGGAACCAACTTAGTACAGGCTAGGTTTCCCTAAGTATGACAGCAGTAGTTACTTCAAAGAATCAAAATTGAGAATATACACCTGGCAAAACACACTGTGGCGTGTTAGTTTTACCATCTACAATCCACCACCTTTGACTCAGATTACGATATCCTTAGACATAGACAAACATATTCCCGATTAAACATTGCTTCTATGTTGAGTCATACCTAATCTTTAAAAGTTTTTTTCATTAATTGCTGCTGAGACTACAACTGATTACAGTTCCAGTCACATCATTACCATCTAGGCACCCCTCTTTGATAAGGGAAGAAACATATACACCATCACTTGATAAATAAATATTATTTTAAGTTGGCACTACAGACTTAATTGATACTTTTCAAGAATTATTCTTTTTTTTTGCCAACGCTTAAGTATGCATCGTTTCTTAAAGATGAAAGACACAATTATAACGTATTATTTTATGTTTGTTCAAAAACGGCGAGCAAAAAACTACACCCGCCCACCAGGGAAACTACATATCCCCAGATCCCATCTCTGTCATGTGCTGCTCTGAGCTGGAGAGACGTGCAGACAGAGGCATGCTATACTGTGTAAACACAGCCAAGCCCCTGGCCTCCACATATCGACATTTGCCATGATCTAAGGCAGAATACTGATACATTTTTCTCAATCAAAGCACCATGATTACGAGCAAACTGGGCCATACTGGCCGGGCCCCAGGGAAACATAAAAATCAGTTGTCTACAACCCTTCTCTATTGCAAGCAGGGGAGCTGAGCCAAATTTGTATTGGAATAGGATGGAGCCCTTCAGAGGCGTAGCTAGAGCTTCTGGCGCCCTGGGCTATCCCTCAGATTGCCGCCCATGGCAGGTAGCGGGGTGGGGGTGCTGGGGAAAAAGGACGGGGAGCACTTGAGAGATCTGAAAGGTGCAGCATGAAGTCCCACTGCCCTAGCTGTTGTCCAATACAGTACAGGCTGTGCTGCGTGCGTGCTGCACACTAAGTACATTCTTCAATTTCTACCGAGTTTTGGTTTAAAAAAGATGAAACCATAAACCAAATGTTAAGAAAGCAAAATGTACTCCTTGAGAATTACTTTATCGTTGTTTGTTTTAGGATATAGACTGGGCTGTTTCTCAGCCTTCACTTTTGTTAGAGTGGCAAATGAAGCTCCCATGGCCTCATGTATTTTCTCTGGAGCCCAATAGAGTCAACTGTGTAGCTTGGCTCTATCGCGCCAAAAACCTCCAGCTGATTATTGATATATATGTTCTGTCTGGTGCGATGCTTGTAAGGGACTCTCATAACTGCCGCAGAGCATTGCCTGTCTGGGAACAAGGAGGACCTCATTCCCTCCTGCTGCCATAATATATGGGTCAGTGGCTGAACCATCTCGGAATTGATTTGTTATAAGAGGTGTGTACAGGTTTGTCCTACAGCGTAGAGTTTCACCCAACCTGTTAATCCAAAAATGCACAACACATTTCATACAGAGGGCATGGGAATTTATGGGCAACCATTTGTCATCAACCATTCAGCTGTTGCTTTATCATTTTTATACACTTTTGTTTTAGTATTTTAGAAACCGAGATGGTGCAGATAAGCCAGGGTTCTGACAACAAAGAGCAGATGAAGAAACTTTTTTATGGGTTAATAAACAGCTTTAAAATTGAAAAAAAACATTTATTCTGTTCTAGGACGTAGCTGGCTAATCCTGTTCACTCAGCAGGAATAAGGCCCAGTTAGCCTTTCAGCAGCAGGCCGCTAGCAGGATTCCTTCAAGTGTTGGCATGAGGCGGCTCAGCAAAAGCACATCCTGATGGGTCGGAAGAACACCTTCTAGGCCTATCCCACTGCTTCGCACCAGCAGAGTGCTGAACAGAAAAAAAGAGAACAGTGAGAAACTGTCAATATTCAGAAATGGACAATCAAGGAAGTTAGCCGCTCGGTCAGACAGAAGGCTGGTGCCCAAGGCACATCAAGCGTGGGTGGGGTTTTCATATGCTGATAAAGGGACACTATCTGAAAGGTGGAAAGTGCATCATGATGGTGTCATTAAGTCTCTGCCATTGAGTCACACTAGGTGTGGCAAACATGGCTGTGGACCCACCTCCACAAGCACATGCACAAGTGCCACAGCAAGGAAGCTCACCACCATGTCCTCCATGGCAGCATTACCCCATTTCAGCAAGCTAATTGATCCCTCCGCCAAATCCCCAGGTGGAAGACCTGGGTTGGACGGCCGATGGACCAGTAAAATGGTCCCTACTGCTATATTTCATAGAGGAAGAAGCGTATAAACTTTTTGAAAACCTCCCCCACAACAATTATGATGCAGCAGTGGCAGCACTATACTCACACTAAAGTGTGAGAAGCTCATTACAAAGCTACATTTGACTAGTAAATTTACCCAACAAAACGCCACTGTTTTTACCTGAAAATGAGTTCATTATGTTTAAGATGATGTATTCTTCTGGGTGACTTATGCCACATAAGTTGGAGAGTCAACAGGTCATGTCCTATTGGGTGGAGGTGTTAGCACCAGTGAGGGAAGTCCTGGGACCAATAGGATGCCCTGTGACAAATGACATGGGTTTGCCAATATTAGGTCTATGCTCTCCTCTTCTAAAGCATCACTGAAAGCCAAATCGTGAAATTGCTTGCGGATTGTGAAATTAGCAGTGGACTTCTACTTATAACTAAAAGATGCCCCTTCCATAGCACAGTGCGATGCTCACCTATCGAATAATATGGCAATGGAATGGTCACCCAAAGCCCTTTTTTAAACATAATCATGAACTGAAGAACAATGGCACCCTCTGTTGGAATGTTCTCTTTTGGTCTACTCCTGCCCTCCCGGACAAAGGGGCACTAAACCTACCTTCTTACTCGGGGGATGTTGTTGCTATTTATCAAAAGGGAAGTAGTCAAGAAGCTTTTTCTTTCTCTGTATGCCACCATCTCTTGAATTACCTCATCAATTTAGTAATATGGAAAAGCTGGAAGTGTTTGATTTTATCCGTTCCCCCAATCAGGATACAATTTCTGGTCAGGGAGGAGGGGTGGCTCTCTTTCCTCTGTTTCGTAAAATGCTAGAAATAGTGAGCTTGTGAAGAAACTTTCTATTTACTTTTCTTTCTCTTGAATGTCATCCATTGCCATATATGTAAAAACCTATTACAAATTACATGTTTAAAAATAACCAAAGATGTTCAGAATCTGTGAAGACACTGGAAAATGCCCACTGTAATTAACAAATAAATAAACACGGAAAACAGGAAACTCAACTTATGAAGCGCGATTTATTAATGTTGGCCATTTAATCTGTTTTAATAGGCCTGCTTTTTGTCTTAGTCAATGGTGCTGAAAATGCATAGAAGCCAAGGAATGTTGGGTAATGAATTAGGAACTTAGAATAGCTACATGGATATTCCCTTCACTGCCCTATCATTGCACAAGTACTTAATGCAAAAATAGGAACCATAGAGTAGCATTTACTAGTTGGGAACGTGTGAAAGGACAGTAGATGAAGGCTGATTTCCATGACAGTTGGATACCTTTTTTTGTAAACTAGCATTTCCATTTATGTACATGGTGACCCTTGAAAGGACATTCGTTGTCCTCTTTCCTATTAAGCACATATTTGCATACTCAGAAATCTAAAAATAACGAAACTATTGATTCTGTAGCCCGTGTAAATAAAGAAAAAGGCCTAAACAAATTGAGTGCCGAGTTACAGCAATTAATCTATGGTTTCATTGCAGTATCACGTGGTGAAATCGACGCATGCAGTCAAGCTCCCAGATAATTCCAGCCTGGAGGTCATCAAGGCAAATCACGCATGGTTGTCTTCATCCTCTGAAGGGAACAGAAATCATTATCACCAATAATAACCGTGACATGAAAACATGCCCGACCTACATCTATTTAACAAGGTCACAGGCACGCATAACAGGGCACATACAATGACTACACCTCCTGCGGGCCCAGCAGAATTGATCCTGGATTGACTCCAAATTGAATTTAACTTGTGTTATGTTGCTAAAAAAAGAGCACATTTTCTTGGGAGAGCAGCTACTATTCTGGTTACAAGTAACCTGATGATAGTTTTATAAATAGGGAACCCCAAATGGAGTTTGAAGGGAATTGAAAATCCTCTTATTTCTGGAGGTAATTCAAAAAGTGGAGCAGAATCCACTGGCTACATTTCCTCAAACAATATTATCCCTGTAATGGAGGGAATTCTACTGTCTCCGTATTTAGAAATTTCTCAAGAAATTTGAAGATTTCCATTTCACTCTAAACGAGTTTGCGAGTCCCTAACAAAGGTGCAAGAAATAAGATGAACCAGTAAATAAACCAGAGATTGGTCTTCTAAAATGAAAATTAAATAGTCATTAGCAAACCCATTAGCTATGCCATTAGTAGACCGTCTTTTGCTTTGTCATGATTTTTGTAAAACATTTACATTGAGTGATCTTTGGTTCTCAACAGTATAAAAAAACCGATATATATTTTAGTATCAAAAGCACATTTGGCTATTGTAGTCCTTGAAAATGAAGGGAACTACTTTGTGTGCGGATGTATTTCTTCTGAAACAGAAAAATGCAAACACTCACAGTGAGGTTAACCAATGGCTGAAGTGGGCTTATACTCTACCGCATGCTGTATGAGTGTAAGAAAAATGTGAATGACTATGCAGCAGACCAATGAATAAAGAGGACCGACTGAAAGCCCCAATAGGTAAGTTAAAGTTAACTCAGAATTTTCATAGAAAGCATCTATTGTTTCTTTAAGCACTTTGATGTTGTTTGTCAAATCTGCATGAAACTTTCCAAAGAAAACAGTTATTCACTTTGACTCCTTCTTGGAAAGTTCCACCCTGATTGGTCAAGTGTGGGCCAAGAAAAACGAGGGTTTCGAAGAGCACAATTTTCCATGTGAATGAAAGTTGAGCTCCTAAACAGAAAAATGGCAAAATGGAATCACACCAAATTAGGCAAAAAGTTAGAACTTCACACAGAAAGTGTGTATTCTGTTATTTGGTGTCAACCCATTCGGCTACTTTTGAGAAATTCGCATTTAAATGGTGATCGTGGGAATCAAGTTAACATTGATACAAAGTTAGAATGGCATAAGTCACCTACCTGGATCCCAGATGATTTCAATGGGGTGGTGACACTAGTTCCCTAATCCTCCTTAGACTTGCCCTCGGTTAACAGTAGGAGAAACTGCTCTGGTGGCAAATCCCAGGGGGAAGGGTATTAGGATGGAGAGAGCGTGTAGAATCAAAGGTGCAGTAGCAAATCTACTCAACAGGAACACTGCAGCAGGCATTCACACAAGTCTGATGAATGGTACCGACAGATTTGGCACCTATGAACAAACGAATAATAAGGCTTTAGTCTAGTATTAACTATGTTTTTTAAGGTGTCACCTCACAAAGCTTTTCGAATCTCAACCAAACTTTAGTTTTGTTGCCGTTTTTTTTCGTTTAGATTGTCCGTAGAGGCTCCTTTATCCAATTTTTGAAACTGTAGTGAGTATGATTTCAACATGAAAAAACTACAAGCAATTTTGAACTGGTTTAGCTTCTCCCAAGTACTCTCTGGTCGGAGCCCTGCCAACAGTAGGTGCAAGTTGAACAAAAACACTGGTTACCTGTATTTTCAGCACAATGTTGCAGCTGAGCTCAGTGCACAGTAAAATCAGGTCTGTTAATGCGTCTCTCCTTTTCTTCTTGTTTTTTTTTCCATCCAGGTGCGAGACTAATGCTGGACGCTCTCTGCGGTGAGGTCGAAGCGGGAGGATCACTGTTGCTAGCAGGACAGAGTCCTGGAAGCAGAAAACGGTTGAGTGGCAGGCGAAGAGGCTAAACAAAGGGAAGGAGTGTGGACGGCCTTTAAATAACACTGCTTTAGCACGTTCATAAAGGTCATATTCTAGGTGCAGATAATTAACTTGGTGAGGCTGCCTTCTAGAAGGTGATTTAGAATGTTCACAAAGGTTGCGTTCTAATTGCTTATAGCAAGAAAAAGTTGCAGATGATTCATTTGATGAGGCTGTCTTCTAGAAGGTGTTTTAGAATGTACACAAATGTTCACATTCTAATTGCTTACAGCAGGGAACAGGTGCAGGGGAATAATTTGATGAGGGCTTATTCTGGTAGATTTTCAGAATGTTTCTGTGGCGCCTGAAACCTGACCTTTCATATGCATGGTAAAACATTTTTAAAAGCTATTAAACCTTTTCAAGCAAACTGGGAGCACCAGCTAGCTATTACCAACAGCATGTAATATGGTCAAAAGTCGAGAGCCTTGTTTATATGCCATACTGGGAACTCCACGGAGAGTAGTCCCCTGGTGACGATTAGCCATGATAACAACACAAGCTGCTTGCACACATCGTCTCTTCATTCAGAGATTCAACTAGTGGAGGATTCAAAACCTGCCACTCAACTCACAACAGGTATAATTCATGATCCATCTAGTGTAACCCAGCAACACAGGAAAAAACGTAAGATTAAGCGCCCGTTGAAACAAACCTACCGTTTAATAAATAAACCGCAACACTCAATTAAAGACATTTGGTCAAAACTTAACACGAAAACCATGACTGGGATCCCCTTAACATCTATCCAGGACCCAGATATAATCTTAAGCGAGAAGCCTATAGAGAGTAATCCGGCCAAAGACCAGATAAGTCAAACGGATCATTCACATCTACATTGAAAATACCCTTCCTAAGCGAAATAGAATCAATGGTCAAATCTCTTTTACAGCCCATCAGTAAACTAATTATTAATATAGAGAAGGCCTTAGGAAAATTTGAGAGAGCACAAAATGAAGTCTCTTCCAACATGCTTAAAATACTAAAAACGCCCACTTCCATCTTTGTTCCAGCAAGTAAAACACTTAATGAAAATAACATCAAAACAGCGAACGCTATTAAAGACTCTACAACTAGTGCCATCAAACAGCCTTCGCATCAGCGACAGGGATTCCCAGTTACCCCAAATTTAGTAACCACCACACAAGTAGCCTTCAATTTACCACACTCAGTAGCTATGCCTATAAGTAACACACAAGTTATACAGGTAGCTGATGAGTCTGACGATAGTGAATGGGCCGCTGAGGGTTGCTCCCCAGATTTAGCTATAACAAATACAGAGCTGATGCAAAACCCGACCCCATTAACATCGAATATTCCCACTAAATCAGCAGGGGCAAAGCAGTTTAAATCTATGACAGCAAAAAGACCTATCTATTTAAACCTTCCACCTGAATCCAATGCATACACCATTGTCATGATTGGGGTTCCCAAACTGGCGGACAGCAGGGGGGAGACCTATACGGAACTAAAAAATAAGGTAATGCAGTGGCTAACTTTACATAGACCACTTTCCTCTCACATAAGTGGGCAGATTTGTCATGTGAAGAGAGTAGATTGGGTGGGCCCTAGATTCAAATCAACAGAGGGAGACTGTATTGTAGTTAATTTCAGAGACAGACGAGTGGCAAACTTTATCACCAGCTGGAGGAGTCCTTTGACAAATAGCCTGATTCGCACGAAGGGTGTAAGTTACTTTTACCCTTCCAACACAAATGGGCAAAATAAAAATGCCCAGACTTCTTACAGCCAGGAAGGCTTGTTGGTGCCCCTAGTTCAAGATCAACCATGGGTGCCACCTTTTGCTCCTAGTCAGGTGACGACTTTAGACTTTGAACAAAGAGGATATGCACAACCCTGTGAAGGCAGACCATATAATTATCCCCCATCAATGTTTGAGAGAAGGGAACCTGTACCACATGTATATAAACGAGATCAGGTACACCCCTATCTGTCTCATAATCAATACGGAGTTCAGACTTCAAATAGATATGATGTTTTCTATGATCATGGTCAATTGGATGAGGTGGATTGACTGATATCTGCCCTGCCCGCTAACGCCCCACTTGGCCTTCCGAATAGGGCGGAACAATCCAATTTAATAAGCACTGACAACTTAGTAAGCACCTTAGCCCCTCCAAGAGTGGTACCTATTATCAATACTATAGAGCCTCTAATAATTCTTCCTGAGAATCTTTCCCCACAAGCGGCACCTCCTCCCTTCACCCATGATTTTTGCAGCTCTCCTCTTATTATAGCTCCTAACTTGGAGCCTAGTACTAGAAACCAATCAGCAGCTATAACAACTCGACATAACCAAGACTTGCACTTGTCCATTGGTATGACCCAAGAGTCAGTGGCCGACCACAATGTACTCAAGACTATAAAAATCTTGTCATGGAACATAGCAGGACTGGCTTCAAAAATAAAGGATCACACGTGGGTGGAATTCGTAAGGAATTTTGCTATACTGTGCTTTCAGGAAACATGGCTCGTAGATAATAATGCTTTTATCGAGGGTTTTCAGAGCTTCTTTGTACCAGCCATTCCATCTCCCAGTGGCAGATCAAAGGGGGGGTTGGCAATATTCATCAGCCTCTCCCTTATCTGTCAGGCAAAAACGAAAGAACTGGAAAATAGGAACATCCAGGTTATGGAGCTAAGGAAGGGCAGAAATGCACTAACCCTGGTCAATTTTTTTAACTCAGTAACATCATTAGGAGAGTGTAATATCGTCAAGCTCCATAATTACCTGCTAGGCAAAAAGACAAAATTGCCACGGAACATAATAATCACTGGTGATTTGAATGCGCATCTCTGTGGAAACCCTGTTATGACAACCATGGGCTCCCTGGGGTGCGAAAATAGGGCAGGCCTTCATTTTTCCCATTGCCTGCGAGGTACTCATGTCAATAATCTCATTGACGATCTGAACTTGAGCATCGCTATGTCTCTGAAAGATGACTCCTTTATCTTTGAAGCACCAACCTATAAAGGCTCTGAGCATGGCTCTTTCATTGACCATATCTTTCTTTCTGTTGACCTGGCAAACTTAGCCTCAAACTTTAAAATACATGAAAGCATCTTTAGTGACCACAACCCAATCTCAATTGTACTAGGAGTGGGACTTTTTGATTCACAGAAAAACCATAAAGACATGGGTGCTCTAAAGTTGATCAATGGAAACCGTCGATTGAAATGGTCCATGATAAATAGTGATACTTTGTATGAGTCGGTCAATAAAAGTTGCAACCAGGAATTTAACCTCTGTGTCTCTGAGTCTACACCACCTGAAACCATCTTATCTGCCTTTGCTGTCGTGGTTAAAAAAATTGGACAACTGCTATCTGTACCAATAAAGGGCACAACCTTTTATCAGCCAAGATGGTTTGACCACGCTTGTTCAGCAGCTAGTCGGAACTTGAAAATGTCCCTCAAGAAAAAACCAAGGGATTCCGCATACATTAAAATCCTGCGATCTGAATACAAATCCACTATGGCATCCCGGAAAAAGGAAATAAAAGCACACATCTGGGAGTCTCTGCTTGATCCATCAACCCTTGGTAATAGCTCCAAGTTCTGGAGCATAATCAATAAGCCTATGTTTGATGACCCAAATGCTTCCAGTCTTGGAACCAACATACCCGAGGATGAGTGGATATCCCATTTCAGTTTAATCTTCAAGAGCGACGAACCGCAGGCAGTATATGAACCTAAAATTACAGAAGAAGCTCCTTTGCACTTTACAGTTGAAGAAATAGAGAAGGGGATTCGTGGCCCTGAGGGGGTTGTCCAAATGCTTTAAATGTAATTAAAAAACCACAGAAATTCACTGAATGATTATCTTGTTTAAATTTGTCATGAGTAATGTAGTATGTGAGGGCGTTCGAGTTATAGTTAGTTCAGTGAACTATAACTTTGAGTTCTGACCCTGAAACGGAATCGGATTCAGATCGCAATAGACAGGAACAAGCTGAGGGGTTCCCCAAACCAACACCTGGCCAAGAGATTAATTTTTTATGTCAGGAGAGACTGAAAACTTTGAGGTCCCACACACAAAAAACACAAGGAAACAGTGGGCCAATTTCCGACGACGCCAGAGGTGGAGGACGACAAAGAGGAGGTTATCAAAAGAGGAAAAGAGGCGGAAGGGGACGGGGATCTGTTACCCAATAGAAAAAATACAACTAGTCGAACAATTGTCAATTTAACAACATTGAAATTGACGATTATAGAAGAGGAAATCCTAAAATTGTGTCTTACTTATGCAGCACCTCGCAATTTCAACTACCCGGCAACTAGGTGCGATATATACAAGGCAGTTAGGAAATTAAAACTACGCAAATTTTATGCCTTGAAGGAAAAATCTGAAGCAACATTGCAAACTGCCACCTTAATTGACAATACCAATGCCAACGTGAATGGTTCTCAAGGAACACGGATAATTACCGAACTTTGGGAAACACATGGAGAGGGTTATGATGAGTCATCTATCCCATCTAGTGAGAATAATGAGGTTGATCAATGGGGGAACAGAACCTCAAGGACCACCCAATTTAGACCACCCTCAACCTTTTGCCCCATCCTACCTCGTGACAACCTGGACATATTTCACGAAAACGTGGTAGCCGACCTTAAAGAACTTCAAATCCATATTGGCAAAAACAAAAGACATTTTGACACCAAAACACAGCAATATACAACACTGATCACCAAATTACAAAAGGAAAAAGACCTAGTGGTGCGGAATAGTGACAAAGAAGGAAATGTAGTCCTTATGACTAAAACTGATTACGACAAGGAAGCATACATCCAACTAAATGACCGCACCTGTTATGAGCGTATACATAGCCGAGTATTAATGACTATTAGAGGGGAATATCATCACAAACTGTCAAAGTGGAGATCATCCAAATTAATTTCTGATGCAGAATATAAATACCTCAAAAATGACAATCCAATCACACCTATATTGTATTTTATACCTACAATACATAAAGACCCCCTGCACCCACCGGGAAGACCTATCATCTCTGCCAGAGGCAGTCTCCTGGAACATACCTCTGTGTACATCGATTACTTTTTACAGGGGTATGTAAAACAACTGGGGTCATATGTACAAGATACTGGGGACTTTTTAATGAAAACCAAAGATGTTGAACTAATTAATGATGATTGGCTTATTGCATTGGATGTCTCGTCATTATACACGAGTATAGCCCATAGTGACGGTTTGAAGGCAGTTGATCATTATTTATCAAGAAGAGGCTCTGATTGTAAAGAACATAATGCCATGCTTCTTGAAATGTTAGAATTTTGCCTGGTTAATAATGTTTTCCTTTTCAACCACCAACTATACCGCCAGCGTCAGGGAGTAGCTATGGGGGCCAGCTTCTCCCCGAGCTTTGCATGCTTACACATGGGGGCTTGGGAGGAGCTGGTCCTAGGCTTTGAATATCAACATCATATTCGTAACAACTTGGTGGCATGGTTTCGTTTTATTGACGACCTGTTGGTAATTTGGAGGGGTAGCCGTGAAGAAGCAGTAAAATTCATCAATGACATTAATGATAACAAATTGAATTTGAAATTCACAGCCACCCTTAGTCAAGAGAAGGTCACATTCCTCGACACAGAGTTGTACATCAGTAACAGACATATTGAGTCCAGAATATTCCGTAAAGAAACGGCTGGCAACAGCATTTTACATGCTGCAAGTGCACATCCAGCACATTTGGTGTCAAGCATCCCCTACGGGGAAATGTTACGACTCCGACGAGTTTGTAGCAACCCTGTCGATTTGGTAAAGGCACAGGAAGAAAGTAAGATGCGCTTTCTTGAACGAGGATACTCAAGCCAACTGATTGAAAGGGCCAAACAGAAATCAATGACATTATCTAGGGAGGAACTCTTGGTGAACAAATCTGATCGTCCAATGGAATCCACCCTAGATAAGCGAAATGTAGGTGAGAAGGGTACTACCTGTTTTCGGATAATAACAGGATATAACAAACAACATCAACAAGTGCGTAGGATTATTGACAAACACTGGCCATTGGTGATTAAGGATAATGTCATTGGCAAAACAGTCCCCAATAGAGCATCCCTCACCTTCAGTAAAGCCCCATCCCTACGCGACCACATTGTGGTAACAAACCCTGAACCTTTTGTCAATTCGTCATGGTGGGAGGAGAACAAAGGCTTTTTTAGGTGTAAAACCTGCAAAGCCTGCCTCCATGGAGTAAACACCAAAACATACAAAGATAGTTTCACCAACATTGAGCATGGTATTACTCAGGTCCTCACTTGCAAGACAGAATGTGCAATTTATGTTTTACAATGCCCTTGCCAACTCAGATATGTGGGCAGCACTAAACATGCTGTCCACAAACGTATCCTCCAACACCTACGTGCAATCACCAATGGCGACAACACGTACCCTGTGGCACGACACTTTAGAGATGTCCACCACAGTGACAATACTAGCCTCAAATATTGGGTGATTGACGCAATCATTAACAGCAGGAGAGGAGGTGACAGGGAAGCTAAATTAAGAAGGCTTGAGACCAAGAACATCCTCTTGCTTAATACGAAGACCCCTGTAGGCCTTAATGTAACAGAAGATCTATATACATACTTGCCATAAGAACCTAATTTTTGAAGAATCATATCTGTTAAGGGTCTCCTTCTTATGGTTCATACGTGTGGGTAACGCCCGGCTGGGTGCAACCACACGGACACCGTGAGAAGGCTGCGACCAGATACATATTTAACATTGATCATTGAATTCTACTGCCACTTTTAATGAACTGTAAATCAAATGAATTCTTTTTAATAACACCTTTGTTGAGCACTTTATACAGACAGGGATTGCATGGAACCTTACTCCTAAACAATCCTCTGTAAATTATTTTATGGGAATTTTTCAAACATTCACAAATTGTATGGACCTATTCAGCTTATTTTTATATTGATTATGATAATAGGCTGAATCAAGTGGGTTGTTATAAGGTTTAAGTAAACCAAAAAAAACAGGCTATTAATACGATATGAACTTAACAACTGAGTATATATATGTGACATATATTTTTATTTTGGAAATGTATATACATGTAACCAATATACAATACAAGTGGGACTGTGGTTTAGGATAGAAGTGAGTAGCTTATTTTGCACATGAAGATGGGGAATACTATGCCCAAACTTGCTATATTTTGCACATTTTTGCGACATTTTGCACTATCATTATGTACTGTAAGCAATATTTGCACATCTTGATGAAAGCACTTGCACTTTAAACTAGTCTTCATCCATGAGTCCTGTTTTAGATATTTATATATGTCAAGTTAACACAGTTGATGAGAAAATATTAATTGGTTTCTTAATTGCTATATAATATTGTAGAAACTCTAGAACAAACTAGCCTATTTTTATTCGGAATTGTATTTGACTATGATATCTTTTATTCTTGTGCAAACCCATGTCTTCATTATTTTCGAGATGTAATACGAGTAAATACATTTATTCAGGGTATTTGACTGTAATCAGAACACGAGAGTGTTGGCATAAATGTTTTATATCTTGATCATAAAACTGAGGAAGTATGTTCTTTATGTCCATACCTTACACTCACAGGTGATATCAATTATGTTGTAACACGTGCACTTTAAAAGGGCTGTCCTATCATAGTAACGTTGTCATGTGAACAAGGCTCCGTAGAGCCGAAACGTCTTTGACTTTTTTCTGCGAATAAAACGAACAGCACCTAACTGGTCCGTGTCCGCGTACTGCTTGCCGGCTGGTGGGACTCCTGAGTGCATCAGGAAGCGGAGTGGATAGTATATATATCAGTGATGTCATGAGTGATGTCACTGACCATGTCATGAGTGATGTAATATGTGACGTCATCAGCAGTGCATTGCACGCGCAAGTTATAGTGAGTCCAACTAACTATAACGTGGGAATTTCAATGGTTTTATGCGAGTAAAATTTTGCAGCTAACTATAACTGGTGTGAAACCTATGGTTTTTTCAGTGAATTTAATAGGTTTTTTAAATGCTAATTCCTAACTATAACTGGTGTGAAACCTATGGTTTTTTCAGTGAATTTCATAGGTTTTATAAATGCTACTTCCTAACTATAACGTGTGTAAAACCTATGGTTTGTTCAGTGAATTTCATAGGTTTTTTAAATGCTACTTCCTAACTATAACGTGTGTAAAACCTATGGTTTTTTCAGTGAATTTCATAGGTTTTTTAAAGGCAATTTTCTAACTATAAGCTGTTTTTAAATTATAATTTTTCATTATATTTCATTGTTTTTATTAATTGCGAAATATAAAATATTTTTTTAATGTATTCTATAGTTTTATTTTAGATTTTCGAGAAATGTTTTCATAGTATTACAAACTTTTCTTCACTGTTAGAATTGCTTAGGGACTCCTTGTAAGTCTCAAAAGCTTTACAAAGTGTTTACCTTACCTTCATTTTACCGTTTTCAGACTTGTCACTAAATGTTGAAAAACGTACTGTGGTGCGCGACCGAGTGCGCGCACCCCGGTATTTTGAAACAATAAAAAAGGTTTGATACTTTATCGGCATGGTTCTTGTGACCCCATATGAAGGTATTTAACATTTGAGAATGTATACCTTTCCTCCTTTTCACATTTTAAAACTTCATTACATTAGACCGATACTTCTAATTCACGTACGTGTCCGGATTCCGTCACCGCGTATACGTCCTAATACGCGCATGTAAAATCATGTGACTTGAAAAGAACACTTCCTATTGGTGCATAGTAGTTTCTATTCTGCAATTTTCCATAAACCACCGACTTCCCTCACTATCTATTTGGCGCTGAAGAGAGAACAACCTTTTTCATCTTTCCGGAGACTTTGGTGAAATGGCGGCCGCACGCAATTCTTCTTCAGAATCTGAAGAAAATGTTCATCTTCCTTTAAAAAAAAAAGGAATCTTTTATTTGGCAATTTTTTACCTTTCCTGGGGGGCAAAAAAAAGTAAATGCTCCGAAAGTAACGTGCACAATTTGTGGCTCCGTACTTTCAAGAGGAAATCCTACCAAAAAATATTCCTTTTCAATTCATACTATGAAGAGGCATATGAGCCAAGTCCACCCTGTGCAATATGCACAGGCAGCGACAAGAGCTCTGGCCACAGAACTGCCACCATCTGAGGCCAGTACTTCATCGACCAGACGACCTACATCTCCATCGACTGAACATATGGAGTTGAAACCATTTATGTCAAAAGTGCATATAAAATGCAACAAGTGCAAAGGATTGATTGTATACGGGGAGCAGAGCCTCATTCTTATTGAAAAAAGATTTCATGACCATAAAAGATTCGAATGCATCTAATTTTTTAACAACTTCAAATGTTCATGTTTTAAAGTTCAAAATTTTGGTTCCAGTTTTACAAATTATAAAGAATAAAAAACTTTTAAAAAAAAAAACTTCACAAAAAAACAGTTCTTTTCAGAACTACCTCATTGTACCAAAAAGAGCTCTATTAATAAGCTAAAGTATCGCCGCATTTTCAGAACAATAATAAAAGAATGCGGCAATACTTGGGGAATATTATGAAGAAGACGTGATAATTTCACGTCGCTTTTATTGGCAGAACGCAGTAACAAAAGCGCCGATAATCGCCTTCATAATATGAGCCATATTATCATGGATGGACGATACAATATCGCCGCTTCTATCGGCAGGAAACTGCCGATAAAGCGGCGATAATGGACTTGATGATATGCTGTATGAAATTCCTATCGTAGCCCATACTACATGTTTTCGCATCTCACATGGGCTTTGATAGGATTTCCATAGGGCATAATATGAAACCCATTATCGCCGCTTTATTGCCAATTTCATGTCGATGAAAGCGGCGAAAATATATCGACCGTCCTTTATAATATGCCCCTTTGTTTTTCAAAATTCAAATTGAAACGTATGTTATATGCCTTTATATCTAACAATTCTTCGACTGCAATTTATAAAGCATATTATGGACGCCGTTTTCGCCCCTATATCGGCAACTTCCTGTCGTTGAAGGCGGCGATAAAATTTTTTGAATCTTTGTAAATGTTCTTGAACATCTTTATGAGAACGTCATAACACCGCCTGCGCTAAAAGCAATTTGCATGTGTGCCGCACACACAGTTAATGACATGCATAGTAGGCATATGTTAAACTACAAGCAAAATCTGTTTAAAGGTGAAAATACTATCTCGTACACGGCGGCTGTTAGAAAAACAGTTTAAATAAACATGTTTATCGTACGAGTGCCACGAGCAGCTTTGATGAAGCATTTGGCAGCGTTAACGTGGAGGTGTGGAAAATAAAACTAAATCAACCCCCTCTCTTACTTACAAAGCACACATTAGTGCATAAAAACAACTCGTGTTTTCACGCGGTAATGTCAACTGCCGCAGGCTGTCACAGGGGTACTATCACATATGTATTCAAATTATGTTCAGACAGCCTCTTTTGTAATTCTCTGCTAACATGCACTCTCATCACTAGAAGTGAAATCATAGTCCTTCTTCTATTTTCATTTAATGTCCCGTTTTTTACGTTTAGAAATCTAGTAACCGTAAACAACTAGCAAAAATTATCACTATGTTGGCTTACTTCCAATATTTTTTCGGAGACCAGCGGCCAATTTTAACGCTTAGGAGTGATAGAATTATCAAAGTTTAATTCTAAAACTAGTGATTCCCAAACTGTACACCGCGGCTCCCCAGTCCGCCGTAATGAGGTACCAAGGGCATGGAGCACACTAGGTTGCCTAATCGTCCGTAAATTCCACAGACGTCACTACCCTGTTATGTGTAACTGTATCCATCTCAGAGAGCTGCGCGCTCCTCCCCTGTGATAACGCTGACAGACCCTGCTGAAACGGCCTTGAATTTTACTGCAGCAGGAGCACCCAACCCGCCCATTGGAATTCTCAAAGGAGCTTCCTGCCTCAATGAACAGAACACATTGTCTTACATAAAAAAAGTAAAACCACCAGCATGGCATATTATGAAACAGTTTCTTTAAAAAAGGCTATGAAAGAAAATTAAGAAATCAGATTAACGTTCTTTCATTGTCTCATGAATTTTAAACAGCAGTATTTTCATTAACATATTCAACAATACCATGGTTACTGCTTTTGTACTTAAAGGAAGTAGCACCTATTTTCAAAGCCAATAGTCTTTGCTTGTTGTTTGTGTGAAGGTATTTGCTGATCTACATATCTGCATGCAATCAGACATACAACATACCTCCAGTCGAGCACCACACTATACTACACGCATATTTGTAGTTTAGGTGCTTTAATCTGCCCACAGAATAACATCCAACACCTCCTTTGAAAAGACTCCTCCCTTTTTTTAAACAGTGCTTAAAGTCAGAGGGGGATTGGCAAGGCGGACATTCGGGCATGGGCCAAAGGGCCGGTGCCTCAATGCCCTCTGTGGGCCGTTTTTTTCTCCCCTGTCCCAAACCACAGAGAGTGGACTTGGAAAGGGGAGAAAAAAAAAAACGCCCCACAGAGTGCACGGAGACAGACAGAGAAAATAAAATCAGCCTCGCTGTGCGACCGGACACCCCTGGCCTGCCAAGCAATGAAGCTAAGGCTGGGCTGGGGAGGGGTGATTGTTTGCAAGAATCGGCCTCCCTGGGGGCCAGGTGTTTCTCAGGCCTTTGAGCCATTTTCACCTCGGCCCGCCTGGGCCCCATGCAGCCCATGCAGCAAGTATCTAAAGCAAACAAAAGTGAGAGGTAGCATATAGTGTGATACCACAGAAAAGTGACGTGTGCAAGTTACAAAAGAGTAGCATACACAGGTACAGCAGTAATACTACAGTAAATGGTAAACACTCAAACTGCTAGAACACATTGGGAGTGCACTTCCCATGCACCAGCTTCACCTCAACCTCCCCCTGGCTACCTGGCTGTGTTTTGTGCTCCCCTGCCAGGACATTTTCCCGAGGCCTGGAGGGCTGATTAATTTACTAATGGCAGGGGCCTTACCTCTGTTCAAGTGCACCTGAGCTGAAGGCCTGTGAAGGACTAAGGTTACTAATAGCAGCGGCTTTGCTGCTTTTCAGGTGCTCCTGTGCTGGAGGGCTGGAATAATTTTGTGACAGAAAGGGGCCTTGCTATTTTTTTTAGTTGCTCAGCATGTACGCCATTGGCACCTTGGCCCTGTGTCCTGTGCAAGAACAGTATCCTCCCACTTTCATTCCTTGTATGTGCAAATGGTGTTTTATGAAAGGGCACGCCCCTTGAATGTGAGTCACACCCATTAAATATGGGCCACGTCTCTTGAATGTGGGCCACTTTTTTCATCAGTGCCCGGGCCGAATTGTGATCCCAATCCGACCCTGCTTAAAGCCATGGAAAGAACAACATTTAAAGGTAACCTCACATGCTGTTACTGAACATCATGTATAACTGATAACTTCTACGTTTTCAGTCTGCCTATGTAAGGAGATATTGTAAACTCTCACCCACCGCACCCCACCCTTTGCTGTAGGTTGTTCTTTACAAGCCTCTTCTTCCTACAACTCTACAGAGAAAGAGTCAGGTCATAAATTACAATGGTGGGTGAGCAAATAAGTTTGGAATGTCTAAATGACTAGATCGATTAGTGAAAGGATGAATGAAAAGAGAATAGTTATATAATCACAGAAAACATGGATGAATTAATGAATGAGAGCAAGTATAGATGTCAGAAAAGATAAATTGATGAATGTATGCCTGAAAGGCTGCTTGAATGGCTAGAAGGATGGATAGATATGTTAAAGGATGGATGCATGAGTAAAAGAGCATGTGATGCATCAGTAATTTAGTGAATGGATGTTTGAAAGGATACATAGATAAATAATTGAAAGTGTAGATGATGGTCAAATAAATGCGTGGATAGGTAAATTGATATTTGAAAAGGTGAAAGAATGGTTAACTGAAAGGGTGATTACAAAGATTAATTAGTAAATGACAAGGGGTATATGGACAAAAACATAAATACATCAGTAAAGTAAAAGGGTGGATAGTTAAGAGAACGGATGACTGGATCAGTGAACAAATGATTGAATGAGTGATAGAAAGTGTCCCAATTAATTTAAGAAAGGTAACAGGACGTACATACCACCTACCAACCGTTAGATGAAATGGTGTGTAACCACTGTAAACTGCTGAGTAGGTCAAGAAACCCACAGGTGAACATTCTATGCGAACCACTATCCTAAGTGAAAAAAAATCTGTCCAAATAAATAAATATTATTGTGAAGTCAACAATATTCATCCATTACAAAGCTGTTTGTCTTAGTCAAGTTATAAACCGACCATTAAATGATATACCTAAGAACTACTAAGGGGCAGCTATTCGATTTTGTACATTTTCGAATATGGCACAAATATGTTCCAAAGTGGGTAAAAACAGATAGCAATGTTAGAAACTGTTTCCAATCACTAACATCATGCAATGTTAACTTTGTATGTCAATTATATTAAATTTCACAGACAAACAAAGCAAATCCCAATATAGTTATTATCTGTTATTAGTTATCACTAACTGGTGTTAGCGTCTGCTACATACTAGAGAGAAAATTTTATCTGCACTATAATGCCTATTAAAATCAAAAATGCAGAATAAAACTCCCTTGATAATATGCTCAAAAGTTCTGTAACACATATCATTTACTTGCAATATTTTCACACATCCACATTAGTGAACTGACAGACTGAAATGTTGCTGATTTCTTATATTAATTTTTAAGAGGCTCCTTGTGACCGTGCAGCCAATCCTCCATGGAAATACTCACATAAAACACAACACTAGTATGACCAGGATACTCAAAGAAATAACACAGGGTTGAAAAAGTGTTTTTATTATTTATACTTACCTAAGAAATAGTAATAAAGAAAAACTTTAAATATTTGAAGAACATGCTATCTGTGAAAGAAAAGTAAAAATATGGTCATAGTGTTATTTCATAAAACAAAACAAAGTAGAAGTGATTGAAGCAGAAAGTGAAAGAAAAGAAGCCTGAGGGACAGAAAGAGACCGAGACAGAATATTTTGAAAGAAATAAAAGCACTCAAAGATTGACTGTCTAAAGGAAAGTGAAGTGACAGACAAAATGACAGTATGATCAGTGATAATACACGAAACAAACAGTCTATCAAATAAACAGACTAAGAGTACCTAAAAGTCTTAAAGAACTAGATAAAATGTAGAAAGAATACTAAGAGAAAAAGAGTAAAAAAGGTAGAGTAACAGAACATGAATGGAATACAAACAGACATGGAGTATAAGAGAGACAGATAGACAGAAATGAAGTAGGGTGAGAAAACTAAACTATAGATTTTAGATTGGAAATTGAACATAAATAAAGGCGACAAAGTAAAGGAACAAATTGTAAGGTACAGTAAGACAAAGAAGTTAAGATTCAGGAAACAAAGGTGATAATGGATCAATAAAGGTGACTCTCTATAAAGCAACGTAAGTAAGAAACTGAAGAGTAAGAAAGGCTGAATAGAATACTAACAAAAAAGATGTAAAAGTAAAAGCATGAGTTAAAGAGAATAACCATATCTAAACACCATTAACAAAGGAAGAGAATGAAAAAAATAAGGATAAGAGACAGATACACGAAACACTCAGATATGATTAATTGTTCTTACCTTAAAAATGTAATATCTGTGGAAGACAATAAAGAAATCTGTTATAATACATACTTCTAAATCCAATGTAACAAAATAACTTAAACAACATATTTGCTGTCCTCAGATAAATTGATTTTCACTAAAAACAGTGATTTCAATAGTAATCATCATGTGACAGCGGGGAAAAAAAACCACAATCAAAATGATTGTATTTAAAAAACCCATACAAGATCTCTATACATACTGTAAATACCTAGAAAAAAACATGTCTTAAATGTTTTTCTCTAATTCGCAATTTCTTGAGTAAGCACAGCACATATTCCACAATTATAAACTAACTAAAGTATACCAGTTACTTTTAAATACCGCTCCACAAATAACCGTGCAACTATGTTCTTAAAACATTTATCTCAAGTCAAAATTTTGATATCTAATTTTTTTCCGCATGGCCAAATACTATGAGATAAGTCGTTATTTTTTGAGTACCTCTCAACAAACTCGCGAGAAAGTATGTTCTAGAAACATTTATCTCAAGTCCACATTTAGATATCTCATACATTTCCGCAAGGCCAAATGGTATGAGTTAATTTGTTTTTTTTAGTACCTCTCAACAAACTTCCAAGTAAGTATACTCTAAAAACATTTATCTTAAGTCAACATTTTCATATCTCATTGTTTTCCGCGTGGCCAAATAGTATAAGTTAATTCCAACATGTCCTGTAGCAGAAACATTAAGGAAACCTTACCTGATGCTATCACTTTGGCACATAAAAGTTTCATTTCTATATTTGAACACCCTTAATCACATCATATTTCTAAAGAACACATTTTCATATCTTTACAGTATTACTCTGACTCCACCAAGTAATTTCACTGAAATTTTGGTTGCAAAAATATCAGATAAGAATTTCTTAACTCAGAAGGCAAACGTTTCTTAAAACTTAATTGACTATCATTGCACAGCGTCCAACCAGTTGGACTCTTCAAATAAGCTATGTAATGTCCTGATGATATAGATGACCCTTCATGAAAAATAATTGCTACAGTGACAAATGTTCTCCTAGAAATAGATATTTGAGAAGCCACATAATTTTTAATTAAAGTTGACAATTTACTTCCATCAGCTCTGCATCGTTGAAGCATTAAAATAACATACTGTCCATATCTATGGATAAATAAGGTAGATAACATTTCTGAATTACATTGAGAACAGACCATGTTCTGATACGCATCTTTAACTAGTTTATTAAAGGACACTGTTTTACAATCTGGTAATGTTAAATATATAAATCTTTCTGTATGTATGTCAGTACTACTTGTAAATGAGCAATTATGGCAAATATGTTCCCATTTATAAGAAAGGCCAAAAAGACTATCAATACCTACACCTTCTTCTTCCAAAACTGTAAGCATATACATAATACATTCCTGACAATCTTGCTGAATATTCTGAGAAAATTGATTTAGTTCTGCACATATGTCTAAAACATTCCTTACTTCTGAAACACTTGCTACTTCACTATTACCACTGGTACATTTTTCAAACACAGAATTTAAAGAAGAACAACATGTTTGCTCTTGATTTTCTCTAATCTGTTGCTGTAAACTTTTTAGAAAAAAAACCACATTAACCACTACATTTGCATAGCAGTTGACACCAGACCTATTTTCAAATTTAAATCCAACAATCTCTGTAGTACTAACCATTTTCTTACTCTTATCAATGACAGTCTCATCTTTTTTTCTTCGTTTCTCTACTACTTCAGTACATTGTTCCTCATTTCTCCTTTTCTGACCAACTATACTCTTTTTAATGAAAGGATATTGAGGTAAACTTGGAGCATATTCTCTTCTTAACCTATTATACTCCTTTACACATATTAAATCTGCACTGATCTTTGTCTCATCAAAATCAATTAGATAAAGCCCAGATAAAGTTCTAACTCGTGATAAAGCAACATATCCCATACCCTCTTTGAATACACTATTTCCAATATTTACCAAAGCACAATCTACACTTAAACCTTGCGATTTGTGAATAGTCACTGCATATGCCAAACAAATTGGAAATTGTTTCCGACGGACATACAAGTCTTTTACAAGTAAAAAACGACTTGAGCAGCAACTGATTTGTTGAACTTCCTCAATTCCATCAAATTTTATTCGTAAAAATTCAATCTCATCTCTATTTGGGTAATTTACAAAACTAACAACATTACCCATTGCTCCGTTCACCAGACCTCTTTCTACAAGTAAATTTCTCCGTAAAATAATCCGACAATTTAAACATACATACAGATTCTTCTCTAAACCAGCAGTTTTAGATATAGATGTCTGTAGACTATCCAATTTTAACTTTAATTTATCAGACAAAACAATAGTACTTCCTTCATGCTCTATTTTATCTTTTGCTTCCAGTTTCTTAATTTCTTGATTTTCCAACTTCAACATTTTCTCATTGAAAACTGAGCATTCTTTTAGAGTTGGCATCAAGCATATAACTGACTTATCTTTTACCACTTTACTATATATTTTCTCAGGTACATTATCTTCATTGGGAAACAACTTACAAAGTAATCGAGTTTGTAGAGTTTCTTTTGCATCTTCAGTTAATCTTCCAATCCTTATATCTTGAAGAATATTTCCATATTTAGTATCCTTTGCCTGTCTAATATTTTGAATCAGTTCAGTATATTTGAAATGTGACCATATATTAACATTTCCAATACTGCCAAGGCACTTTCTGGTGTCTTCATGTGTCACAGTTTCAAATACAGATTGTCCTTTTACAGGAGTTAGTTGTAGTAGATCTCCAAAAACTATGACATGTTTCCCTCCAAATAAAACATCATAGTCAGTTTTAAGTATCTGCTGCATTCTTAAATGTACAAAAGCAAGCATTAAATTGGATACCATGCTTACCTCATCAATAATAAGAAGTTTCATTTCTTTAAGAACTCTTGAAACTTCGTCTCCAGATAGCTTGTGATATTGTAATTTGTTTTCATGTTCAACTGGCAGCATCAGTAAATGATGTAAAGTAATACCTTTAATATTATGTGCTGCCAATCCAGTTGGAGCTGTCACAACACAAGACAATGGTGACTGAGTTTTTTGCTGTAGATATGTAGTAATTCCATTTATAAGAAAACTTTTCCCTGTCCCAGCTTCTCCACTTACATATAGTCGAATAGGTTGAAATGACGTACATGAGCATTCTTTTTTCTCATGACGAAAACCATGCTCAATGTGCTCTGTCACTTCATCATATATCTGTCTTTGCTCAAGATTAAATTCCTTCTCCAATTCTTCTAAGTTTATTATATCCTCTTGAGCTTGCTGCATTGCTCTTTCCACCTCATCCATGGCAGTGGCTGCTTCATTTCGGATAATTGGTTCTCCCAGTGGATCCTGACTCAACGATGCTGAACTTTGAGTGTCTTGTAAACTTTCTCTAGCAATCTCTGCTGCAATTGTTGCTTCTTGCTCTATTTCGTCGTTCAAC
Organism: Lissotriton helveticus; assembly: GCF_964261635.1. Classification (NCBI taxonomy): domain Eukaryota; kingdom Metazoa; phylum Chordata; class Amphibia; order Caudata; family Salamandridae; genus Lissotriton; species Lissotriton helveticus. The sequence continues at coordinate 992,743,548 of NC_136069.1, read as the reverse complement.
ATTTTGAGATAATTACTAAAAGCAGGACAATCTATACTACTTTTAGATGCGTTAAAAGAATCTTCATAACTTACAAAGTCTCCAAGTAGTTCCTCTTCAGTACGCCATGGTTTAAAGAGTTACAAAAGAGCTAAATAGTAAAATTCTCTTTTGTCTGGATTTTCGCAACTCAGTTTTCGGTGATTAATCAAATGTCCTTTTGTTTGTTTCACCAGACATCCTTCCTGTCCAATTACAGCATACATACCTTTTTCAACATTCTCTCTAATATTCCTTTTAAAAGTGTATTTTTCAAGGACTTCATACAGACAAATATTTTCAAGCAGAGTACTTCTATTTGGATAGTATGTATCCAACATATTTGTTTTCAGAATGTCTGTACTGTTTGGTTCTTTCTGTGCTAAATATTCAATTTCTTGCACAGTTTTCAAAACACGGTTTCGTGTTCCTGCTAGACCTAAACTCACCCACAGGATACTTCGAGATTTTGCATAAAGACTTGCTGATGATAATCGATCACAGCATTCATATGCTCCAATTTCTCGATGTGATAACATCTTCAAACTGTATGTATACAATTTCTTGCTTAGGCTCTTTTCATGAGAAATATCTTCCCACATCTCCTTCAGTTCCGTCTTTTCAGATTTCGTGATGTAAGACGTTACATATCGAGCCACAGCAATAGAGTTGTCTGCAACATATTGTATATCCATGTTACCATTTCACATGGACAAAATGACAGGGTTGTAGTCATTTATATATTTGGACTCTTCTCCTCTTCTTAAATTGTATGTATTTTTGGGTGATCTTCTTGTGATATTATGTCGCAAAGATGACATCAAATTGTTCACTCTTCCTCTTGAAAGCACTGGTCGTGCAAATCCAAAACGACATTTTGTATAGAACTTATCCTTTGATTTGAATTTTCGCAGACAATATTTTCCACAACGATGTCTTTGAAACCGTAACACTTTTCCTCTTAAGTCTTTATCAGTTGTACTGTTAGGTATGTCACAAGTGGCATATTCCGTAATGAAAGACAGTACAGTGTCATCGGAGTCTTTTCCAAATTTAGGAGCATCCTTGATCCATAGTAACATATGAATATGTGGAGCACCTCTAGCTTGATACTCTTTTCTCCAGAAAAAATCCAAAACTTCACCAAGCGGTGGATTCTTCTTGTTTGTAAGAAACGACATCATTGCTTCAAATCGATGATTAAAATATCTGCAAACATTAACCGGATCCAACAAACACAATCCTCCTGGTGTCTTGTAGTTTATATTTTCAATATTTACATTTGCCTCTTGAAGATATTCCAATAAATCTTCCCAGGCGTACTCTGCACAGCTTAGAGTTACAAACCATGTTGGTGCTCCCAAGTTTCGTAGCATGCATTTTAAATCTCCATGACGACGGTACCAATATTCATTAGTACCACGCTGACATGCCATTAAATTAATTAGATGAGAATCCAAAACACTATCTTTCTGTTGCACTTTTTCCATAAAATCCTTTGCTGAAACATTTTGCAGATGCACTCCACTTTTTAAGACATGGTTTACTGCATAAGAAAGACCAGATAACTCACTCTCAAACAGAAGATGAAACAAATATGGGATACATTGACGAAATCTGGGATCTTCTGCATATAATCTTGTTGTCCGGCACTCAGATGCAGGAATCTGCATAGGTCGATCATCATATCGCGCACCTTCACCTGTTGGGAATAAGTGTGGGAAACAACGACCTTCCAAACTTTTTTCCCACACACTAATAGGACTTCCTTCTGCTTTTTTCATCTGAAATAACTCAATTGCATTCCCCATTGCTTCTTTGGAATGCAGTGGATGAACACTGTAATGTTCATAAATTTCTTCACTTCTGGACATGTCGACTTTTTCAATTTGTCCAATAGAGAAATCATTATTCTCTTCATCACTTACATCTTCTTGTTCTACATACACATTTTTATAGTATTTATTATTTTTGACTAAATACAACGTTGCCTTTTTCACTTTCCTAACATCCACTAAATCTTGCCAGATTTTCTTACTCTTTGTAGGTACACCATTAACTAGAATAACAAGAGGTTCCTCTTCTACATTTTCAATACCAATTGTCTCCATATTTTTTTTTAAATCAAGTGGCAAATATACAACTCTACCCTTTAATCCTCTATGTAAATCTGTAGGATTTAATTTCCCAGTCTTAGGCTCCATACGAACAATAGCCTGAAAAGGATGTACACATTGAATCAAAATAGTCTCATAAGTATTTAAATCCTTCAGTTCCGATGGAAACTTTATCAACTCAAGATTATTATGAACAGCTCTATCAGGCATTTTATTTTCATTTAATTTATTATAACAATATTTACAAATACGTTGCTCAAAACCCAAATCAAAATAGTTTTCTACCAGCAAATAAGTTGCAAACTCTCTCCACTGAGTATTATCTTCATCTTCACTTTATAAATATAAATCAACTAACCTACTTTGACTTTTGTAATGAATGCGTCGACAACACGCACAAGTTAAATTTGGTTTTTCACCTGCAATGACCTTAAATTTTGTTATTTCCTGTTCAAATTCTTCAGTATTAAAATGTCCAACATTTTCTAACACATTTCCTTCTATAACTATATCAGTTTCTACATTCTCTTCATCTCGACCAAAATAACTTACCTCAATTTCTGCACAAATATTCTTCACATCTAATACACATCCATGCAAAAGAGCACTATTTAACTCTTTAAGTTTAAGTGCTGGACTTTTTGCATAATACATATTTCTAACTAATTTTCTCATTTTGGTATGATGCACTGCTAACATCCTAAAGTGATGAAAAACAGTCTGGCATATTTTTTTTTAAAGACAAGCCAAAGAATGGCCTTGCAAACCTATTTTTTCTCTCACTCTGCAATGATCTAATTCTTGCAACATTACAATTTTTTTTTTTAAACTTTCCTTAGTGTACTTACGTAAGAAATTGCGAAAGAAATCAATTGAGTCCTGTCGTACACTGCAAATACTGCTACAATTCCAACTATAAACAGGAGCATGAACACGTCTCTGTAAAACTTCTCCACCTATTTCCCCTTCTGTATTTCTGACCTCAATTTTCTCTTTCTCAATAGGACAGCCATCCTTCACTTCATACGCTCGACCACTGGTGTCAACTGCATGCACCAAATCGTTACTTTGAAAGTAACTCTCTTCATTAAAAAATGGCTCAGAATTTGAAGTATGCATCCATTTACCAGAAAAGATTTTACAAAAATTAGTTCTATTCATGTGTCTCTTCCATTTACTCTTAGCTTTTAAAACTCTGATTGCCTTATTTAGTGTATTTATTCTTTTAAGCACTAAAATAAACAATTTTTTTTTCGTCTCGAACGCATCACCCACAACTTCCTCTATATATATTTTTTTCTTATAAAAAGCAGATTTCCTTTTAGAAACTTTTTCCTTTTGTAATAAATTCATAACAACTCTCTTATGAAACATACGTTTCCTTATTTCCGCAAACTGATTTGTACGTCTTTTACTGTACATATTTTCCTCACCACTCTTTTCAGACACAGTTTTTTTTTGTCCATTTCTCCTTGAAGATCCTGAAAACTGTTTTTCCTTTTCAACATTATCCAATTGACTTGTCCTCTGACACAATTTTTTTTTAAATTCCTTGCTGCTCTTACCAGGAGCACTCTTATTTTTCTCCGTCCTTTGTTGATTAGGTAAATCTTGTGCCTCTTTTCTCTTCAAATGGTATGTCTTTTTATACAGCTTTCTTTTTTCATTTCTCGTCGGCATAGTGATTGATGTTTCTGATATAAATGAAAATCTGTTTGGAAAAAAGTTAAAAAATATTATAGACCCCTCCTACCATATAACATACAAATTATAACCAATGCTTGATTTTATAACTTGATTAAAGACAAAGAAACAGTCTCTGGTCAGAGTAGGAAATCCTACACTGAATATTGTTTCTAAATTTGTGACACTCCATATCAATGTTATCCGTACACATGTATTATATGAATGTAATTTTTCAGACATATAAGTACTATTCTAACTTTCAAGCATTGTTGGTGTTCCTAATGCTTTTTATTTTTTTAACTGTAATCTTTTATGCACCTCATCACAACTTTTACTGTCATTCTTAAAAAAGAGAATACTGATTAACAGTACAACAATAATATTTAAAAAAAAAAATTTTTTAACAAAAATAATTTTATTGATTTAATAATTCATATTCCAGAAACACATTTAGCATAGTTTCATCTGATACTTCATTATTATTTTGCTCTTGCAACTTCTCTTCTTCCACCATCTCTAAGTATGCAGTATCAAAACTGCAGTCCAAAAAGTCCTCATTTTCGGTTGAATTTTCATCCTCAAATAGTCCTTCAATTAATTCTTCATGGACTTCTTTTGCCATTTCAAAATGGACATTCTTATTTTCACAGTAATCTTCCATATTTTTTTTATTTTTCTATCTTCTGTGTCCTTTTAAAAAAATATAAAGACTAAATTATATATTATTTATGATTAGTTAACCAATGATTACCTTGAGTAATCTTTCAACTACATACATTTTCATACTTTTAAAGACATTAACTACAGTGATTAATATAAGACCTTCCTCTTTATTTTATAAAAAAACAGATACTTTCATCCTAGACATTAACAGTTTCCTATTTAATTTCTTAAATTGAAATTGTGCTGTAAAAACACATTTCACTGTGAAATTTGCTTTCTGCATTTCGTGCTGTAGAACTATTTATACACTTTCTAATTTTATTGTAGAGATCTAATTTCTAACTTCACCACTACAAACTGTGATTCAAACTGTATGCAAACTGAAGGAATGACTCACAATATACCAATTAAACATTCACTAAACCGATTGCTACTTCCCACAGAGACAGTTGCTTTTACCTTTAACAGCATACTCATCATATAAATTTCATCTAATGTAAAACATGTCATCATAATCATATGAAACCACAATCAGCCGCGACTCGTGGAGGGAATTATGGTGGGGCAGGAAGACGAGGAGGGGAAGATCTTTGCTAGAGGGACCTAAAAACCAGGATACAGATAATTTGTAGTAAATACATAATTTAATTATTTAAATGAATTTTGCAGTGTGCACTGCATTCCAAAATGCGATGCTGTGTACACTAAAAAATTAATTTTATTAATTAAATTATATACTTTCCTGCATTTATCTATACACCACATTTTAGATCTCTCCACCCTACACCTCCCCCTCCGTCCCTCCCTGCCCTACCGTTACTCCCTCCATGGCGTCCGACTGACCTCATCATAATACACCTGTGCAAATGCATATATTAGAGTGCAAATAGATACTACAGTCACAAAAATGCATCCGAAATGGCCATCACGCCAACAGCCATATCATAATACACCTCTATAATTTCTAAAAAATTCCTGTACACAAATGATACAGCATAAGTTAGAGAGATAATGATGACTTAGCAAAAATTAACCAACGTAAACAGCAAACTCTTACAGTCAAAGAATAGATGAACCCAAACTGCATAGAAAATAACACATGGACCCGGCCCATAAAAAGGTTGTACCAATAAACAATAGAACCGTATTTCAAAATACATATGTACTACAAGCATGTTCAGACATGTTTAAAATAGAAATTAAAATCCTCATGTAAAAGAGAAGCAGTGTCATTTTTCTTAAAAAACATGCATATTATGGTAATCTTTTCAAAAATAAATTATCATTTAAAAATTATCAACTCACCTGATAAAAAGGATTTTCTGTTTGTATACTCTCACGCTCAGTTCAGGTTGTTGCTTTCAGCACCAAACACTATTTAAAAAACAAGTACACAACTGAATTTTAGTTAACATAATACAGACATATGTATTAGACAACATACACCCATTCTACCAAATATCATGCCTAACAGATACATTCCCTAATTTTCTATCTAATATATATCGTAAAGCCTAAGTTTAAGATTTCTTTGTGAACCACATTTATTTACCAAATTTTTCCCCCTACATATTTTTTAAATCAATCATTATTTACAATATAATCTACCATACATTACCAGGTTACTACATGCAATATTTTTGATATGCACTGCTACACAACCTTACTTTCTATATTTATTACCTAAATACATATAGATTATGTGCAGGGTGTTTTTTAACAAAATGGCGGTCAACACTTTCTGAATTCCCCAGAATTGGGCATATTATCAAGGGAATTTATCTCCGCTTTTTTGGCTTTAAAAGCCAAGAAAGCGAAGATAAAATTATCTCCCTATTACCTAGCTGTCGCTAACACCAGTTAGCGACAGCTAGTAGGAGATAGCAACCATCTTGGGCGCCACTTTGCATGTCAGTAATAATTATCACTAATGATATCCTAAAGTGGGAGTGGCAAGATGTTAGCGACTGGAAACAGTCGTTAACATCACTATCTCCTATTACCAACTTTTGGAGATATTCGCGCTAAGCGTGAATATCTCCAAAAGTTAACACCTGCCCTGAGCAGTTTTTAGCCATGTTAACCAATGGGAGGTGGATAACATGGCTAAGAGCATTAGCTCGGTATTGCATGAATATCGCTGACTTTTCTACAATATGCATGCATTGCGGCCATTTTTTATCGCATTTGCGATAAACCTTGGTCATACCAAGGTTTATCTGCAATAAAAATCCCCGCAGCTCACCAGTAAAATTTTGTCTCTAACCAAGCAATAGCGATAATTATCGCTATTGCTTGGTAATATGCCCCCTTTACTGACGTTAAACAACAAATCACAATGCCATTCACACACAAGAACAAGTGTCTATGTATTGAATGTACAAAACCGACAAACAATCCTGTGTAATGAAACGGAAACGTGGTTTGACTGTTTTTCAAAAATGCAAAAATTTACAGTTTGCGGAATTATAATTTGCTGCTCAACGTCTCTCAACATTCCATTCGGAGGAAATGAGGAAGTGTTGCCGCCATTTTGTTAGTGCGAGTGCATATAATCTACCGAACAAACGGTGAGAACATGGAAAGAGAAAAAGGTACAGATTATCTAAGCGAGTACGTTTTCTCAGGGGGTGCAGTATAGACCCTGAACGCCAAAACAACTTTTTTTTTTCTGAAAAAGTTACGGGGTGCGCGCACTCGGTCGCGCAACCCTATTTACAAGACTGTGATTCACGTGCTTTATAAGTAACATTTAATGGTGCAAAGGCACACGACACTTGAAGATTGTTTCAGGACTTTAAGTTTACTTATTTTGCCTATTGTTTAAAATTGCAAAAATATACACTTTACGGAATTCTGATTTGCTGTTTAACGTCTGTCAACATTAGAATCTGTGGAAATCAGAAAGTGTTGTCCGCCATTTTGTAACTGGGAGTGAATATATTGTACTGAACAAAGGGTTAGAACATGGAAAGGCGAGAAGGTACAGATTATCTAACCGAGTAGGTTTTCTCAGGGGGTCCAGTATAGACCCTGAACGTGAAAGAAATTTTTTTTTTCTCCGTAAAAAGTTACGTGGTGCGCGCATTGGGTTGCGCACCCCTATTTACAAGACAGTGGACTATTGCCTTTTCTCACAGATTATTAGCTGCACATGTTAAATAAACCTTAATTTACTTATCTCACTAATGTTTATAAAACTTCAACTTACAGTCCCGCTAACACTGTAACAATATTCTCATACCTAAGTTTGTGAAAAAAATAAAAAGTATTCCATACTAAATGTAACTCTCTGTAAACGTTTTCCGTTCCGTAACTACACTACACTGACCTAACATCATTTCATTGCGTCACTTCTCCACTACTCATAAGTACACAGTGTCAAAAATATCAATGCCGCACATAATCGTTCACATCCAGGCACTACCAATTGCATGACTTATTTTACATGAAGCGCTGTAATGTTGCATGTGTTTTCAAAGGTACACCGGTATCTCCTATAATGCCGAATTTTACCTTAACACTCAGCAGTAATTATTTATTTTCAAGCAATGTCAATTACTATGACTTTTTAAACGACAAACTTTAGTCTGTAATAGTCACTCTGCATATGCCTCTCTGTAAAAATGAACTTCATCCACCCACGCATGGGAACCTTGTTGTTTGCATCTGGCCGCGAAATACGGCCTTGAACTCAAACTTCCATCCCTAGACTTGAACAACAGCCTTATTGTCCCAAAATCAAGCTACCCGAGCATCTGTTCACAAACATATCTCATTCACTTAGCTAACACTCGCAGAAAACTGCATACCTTATTAAATAGTGACCTTCCTTTACAATTTTCTAAGGTGACTCTCATAATCTTAAACGCTCCTCCACTTCCCAGCTGCACTATTTTTTTTGCAGCTACTAACCAATGGTTTGGTGTTTTTTTTGCACCAAATCATTTAAAGGCATTCTGCTACTCTCACTCCATACTTTCAGATCTATGTTTCTGAACTTCCTCATCTACTACCAGCAGCTGCAACTTTTGTATTCCTATTTTCGTTATTACAAAATGGATCTCCGTCCTGCCTTCGCAAATGAGCTGGAACACTTAGAACTATTTCGCCACAGGATGCTTGACCAGTATGGCATTCTGCCACTCGCGACTTTGAGTGCATCATATGGATTATCGTTTCGATTTTCCTATTTCACCTGTGTGCAACCTGTATTTCATTGCCTGAGCTGTGATTTCATGTGGGCCCTGGACTTATGTCTCTGCAACTCAGTACCTCCTGAAGTGAATTACAATCATATCATGAATCCGTTACTTGATCATGAACAGCTTTGTTCCTACGGAGGGATTATGGCCTTTGCAGCGATACATGGAGTTCTGGGTCATTGGAATATTTTCGCAGCGGCGCAAGATTTCTTGGCACACAGCTACATTGAAAATTCACCGAGTTCTCCTGTGATGCTACTAGAGGCTCCGGTAATTAATGACCATGTATGTTCATTTCCTCTTTTCAATTGGATGGCTGACTTGTTTTCGGATGATAACAATGACTTTCTTTTAGAAGCAGTTGCCACTTACTTTGCCTATTCAATGGAAGGATAACTGTTCTGCAAACCATTGATATCTTGACTATTTTTTCCCTTCCTAATTTTTCTTATTATTTTTTTATTTTTATATTTTATATAAACTGACCTATTGGCTTTAATAACATTGGACATTGCAATTTCCTGCTGCTGACAATTTTTTAATTTATGTGGAGTTAATTTGTTTTTCCACACCTACTCGATTTAGTTCAAAACATTTCATGATGCTCTAATTTCAACAAATCACTACCTTATGTGATCTTATCTGATTTGAAATATTCTCGAAGCAAGGCTGAGTAAAATATGGCTAAATGTGCCCTGATAAATGTGTATAGTTACAATAACTTTTTATATCGTTTATCACCATTCTCCCTTTCTGCTCTTTATTTCCGCCTCACACACATGTGCTGCTTTTGTTTTATGCCTATTGAAAGATTTTTGATTCATAACTGAAAAGTATATGATTACCCTTATATTACCCTTGCTTATCAACCTGTATGTCACATCGAGTACTGAAACCTTGCAAAAAATTATCTCAATACAATAGTTGTTCAGAGTACTGATTTTCGAACGTCCCTGCAGATAACATACATGCACCTCCAGCCAAATTCTCGCTTTTGGCGCGTTTTTCATTTCCTTTCACAATACCATACAACAAGCTTGTTACTGCTTCGTATGCTGAAAACTAACTGTTAATGAGGTGATGTTTAACCATTAGCATTTTCATATATGATTACTGAACTTAAAATCAAAAGACACCTTCTTGCATGCAATATAATTAAATATATTTGATTGTGGGACTGTACAATATGTTTTTTAAACGTTATTCATTTTGCTTCATACTACATTTCCATCATTTGTGTTGTATGGACTAGTAACTATACCCACTACTTTCTTTATATTATGTTTACTTGTATTAGATAAAAAAACTTCCCTTCAAAGCACTGGATCATTGAATAAAAATTTGAAATATATACGTTCCCTCTTTTAACCCATATTCACAACTGAAATAATGTATACTAAAACTGTATTCATGTGTTTGACGTAATCTCAGCTGTACTCAGTTCATGTTTTCTTTTCTCAACCTGAATTTTTCATAGTTCAACCCGCTGGCCTGCGACGGTCAGTCAAGCCTTTCTTTGCGTCTTGTGAACCATAGCATCAATCGTACCTCTGGCAAAAAAATAATTTATCACTGTAACGAAGCACCGCCGCAGTTGTGGTTCACTCAGACTGTTAATCACTGCTCCCCCGCTTCCACAGAGCACACGCTATCTCGTATTTCAGTACTTATCACCCTTTCATCTCCACTATAACAAACACTTCTTTGCCAGCCATCAGACAACAAAGTGAAAAACCAATCGGACTAAGACAGAAACACAACAAACCCTCAGCTCTGTGGAGCCCACCGAGCGGTAATTCTGAAACTCGACATACACTGACTAACGCTTCCAAAAACCATCTCAATTATATAAATAATATTTTCAAAACCTGCCAAGTACTTTGATGTGACTATCTGTGTCTGCCTGCAGAACAAATTTCCTCAGCCCAGACTGAACGCACACACACACACATACACACACTAAGATAACACAAAGCAACTGATATGGAAAGCAGGAGTGAGATGAAAATGGAGTCACACAGCGGAACACAGAAACCTCTATATATATTCGGTTTTCTACATCAATTTATGAAGGCATATACTCCACGAACCTGTGTACAACCTCATGGTCACAATTTTTCATTTGATTGTACTGGGACACCTCTCCTTCTCACCCCACCCCAACCACTGCATCCCTCGGCCACAAACCACACTGTAATTTTTTCCTCAAACTTAAAGTTTAAAGGGGCAGATTTATGAAGGCCTTGCGCCTCCGGTGCATCACTTTTAACATGGGAAAAAGTGACGCACCGGCGGCGCAGGGCCTTCATAAATCTGCCCCAAAATATCTAAAGCATTCCCACTTTTTGTCGACAATATCACATATAATCAACTATTTTTCTCTCTACCTGCATTATCTGTGTCTCTGCCAATTCCTTTTTTTTGATCTGTAACCAACTTTACAAATTATATACAAACACTCCCAAATCTCAATTAATTTCTGTCTATTTTATTACATTTTATATTCTGTTTATTCAGTTTACCACAAATACATTCAAAACTATAATTCAGACTTGGAAGAAAGTGAAGAAACGGCTCACAACCCCCATTAACTTAACAGAACTTCAGCCCCTCCCCCCTCTCACGTCTGCTGTGGAAGCCCAAGATAACATACATCCCAGATACACACAGAGCCGCACCTGAACGTTTCACATCTCTATAAAGAACCATTTCAATATTAATTAGGCCTCGCACTTGTTTTACCCATTCTAACAGCCCCTCCACCTTTACTCTACCTACTGATTACACGTTCATGTCCCCCTACAAAAAATCTTTTTTTTTCTTCCCCCCCCAAATTTTGTTGCAGACCCGTCTCTAACTGACATTTAATTCATAGACCTAACAGTAGCTGATAGCTTAAAAACATGACTGAAGTCCACTAACCTTAATCAAATTAATTAATCGTAATTTTAAACTAATAATTACAAAGAAACAATGTTTAAAAACATTGATGTAATAAAATGGAACAGTAGTTGAAAACATATAAAACCGTATCAAAGTCAAAAATGTGGTTCCTTAGACACAGTAAGTCAACTAATCAAATATAGTGATCAAACCACATTTTACGGTACCTCATAAAACAAACAGTTATACACTCACCACTCATGCTTTATCAGATGTAGAACAATGATAGTAGCAAAACGATAGCCGTTTGACGGAGCTCTCAATAATACTTCTATCACTGCAACCAAAGAATAATGGCATAGATTTCCTGTCAATACAGACTCATATATGTCTCTCCAACCAATCATATTTGTTCCCGCACAATTTCATAATCAAATTAACATTTCAGTTGGTTATCCCTTTCAATTTTTTCAAAGTCACATAAAGGTCACCCTTCACCCTCTGCCTTCTCTAGCTGTTACCATGGTAACAGCTCATTCTGCACCTGGCTGAAGGCACAGGTCAAAAGTTCATATCTCAACGTTCTAAATCAAAGCAAAAAGAGTCATTTCCCTTCAAACACACCTGCCTATCCACTGTTGTTTTACATTTCTTTTTTTTCCATGACCAATAGAAGATTTGGTTTTAATTAAACAGTAACATACAACGTAGTCTTGAATCTTGAGGTATAACAATCAACCAATCATGTTCAGTTTTTCATCAACACCAAACCTCACACACTTTTTTATCGTGACTTTCATCATCTACTTGCCATTCCACTTCCAGATCCCATTGGAGTACTACTGCATCTGCCTTGAAAAGGAAGGTTTGGCTTGTAGGACACAGTTATATTCACTGGAGTGAAAAATATGCTGCAAACAGACGAATTTCTAACCTTGACTTACCAAATGTGCAAATTATGTGGATTGGCCAAAGAGGATTAAGATGTCACCAATTAATACCATTGGTGAAAACTTTTATGCATCTCCCCGAACCTAACCTGATAATTGTGCACTGTGGTGGGAATGATCTAGGCACATTAACAGGGGTAGGTCTGGAAATGCTTCTAAAAGACACCTTTCGTTAATTGATGTCACTTTTTCCTCGAACTGTCTTGGTGTATTCAAATATATGCCAAAGACAAAAATGGAATTGGTCCAATCAACGTTGTCCACAGATTGAGAAAGCAAGGAAACATGTAAATAAATCTGTTTCTGCTTTCCTCAGAGAATATAACATGGGTTCTATATACAACAACAACCTGCGTTTCAACATGGAAGGCATCTATCGGACAGATGGTGTTCATTTCACGGATGAGGGAAATAGAATTTTCCTCTGTAACATGAGACTCTGCATCGGAACTTACTTATAAGTGCAGAAAAAACTCAATTAACACAAGGGCTCTTTTAAGAGCCACCTTAGATCTAAACACTCAAACTTGTAATTTATCTCCATTTTTCTTTATGTTTTTTGAGCGCCGTGCGCGACCGAGTGCGCGCACCACGTAACTATTTGAGAAAAAAAGCTACTTTTAGACTTTCGTCATCCTTAATAAACCCCTCAAGAAACTTACCAAATCAAACACTCCCCACCCTGCTCCCTTTCCATTCTCACCACTATAGTTTTTCACAGTCTTGTAAATAGGGGTGCGCGACCGAATGCGTGCATCCCGCACATTTTTTCTCCCCCAAAAAAATGGTCTTTTCGCGTTCAGGGTCCATACTGCACCCCCTTAGAAAACCTTCCCGGCCAGACAATCTCTACCTTCTCCCCTTTCCATGTACTAACCCTTTGTTCTGTATTATATATTCACTCGCACTAACAAAATGGAGGACAACACTTCCTGATGTCCTCCGAATCGAATGTCGACAGACGTTAAACAGCAAATCACAATGCCGCTCGCGCACACCCGCATAGGTGCGCGCACCCGTGCTCGCTTACAGATATATAACTGATTTCAACTTTAATTTTCTCAGCAACTACTGAACGGATTTACACCATTTAAACAAAAGCGTGATCTGCGACCCACACTCTACCTTTCTACCAAATTTCATATAAATCCATTCAGCCGTTCGAGCTGTAGCCGTGTCTAAACGTCCTATGGAAAATAACATGGGAAAAACATGTTTTGGGACCCCCCTTTTATCTCAGCCCCCACTTCACCAATCCCCCCAAAACTTTCACAGAATAAGCGCAGCGCACCGAGCCATCTTCTTTGAGAAATTCGCAAACATTCGTCCACCAGCTCCAAAGTTATTCCCAATAGAATGTTACGGATTTCCTATGGAAACTAGGTCCTAACTATAACTACCTACTGGCGACCGCCAGTAGGTAATATATATATATATATATATTTATATTTATATATATATATATATATATCCAAAACAAAAGGTTACCCTTATTTGAAACGCCACACAGTGGGTAAGTAACTCCTTTTATTCACCACCAGCTGCAGGTACATCAACATTCCCTCCCAGATGCATTTCGGCCTCCATTGCCTTTTTCAATGGCTTATCACAAGTCCCAGCCGTCAATTTGAACTAAATACCATAAACCCCGCCCTGATGGGACTTCCTCATTTTTTAAATGGTTTCTGGGTACGGTAGTTCAGTTACTCGTTCTTCGTGGAGACTGTTGGGCTTTCATGAATAAAAATGTAACTCCTCATGTGGGTTGGGAACAGAGCATGTGAATACCTGCGAGTGTCACGCTGGAAATGCCAGATTTACACACTCCTGTCGCTCCCGGAACTTCAGGTGCAATCGGCCCGCTGTGGAAGCAGCAGGGCGTTTCTCGGAGAGACGCGCCGCAATTTAAATCCAAAACGAAAGGTTGCTCTTATTTGAAACGACACACAGTGGGTAAGTAACTCCTTTTATTCACTGCCAGCTGCATAATCACGAAAGACCAACAGTCTCCTCGAAGGACAAGTCACTGAACTACTGTACCCAGAAACCATTTAAAAAATGAGAAAGTCCCATCAGGGCGGGGTTTATGGTATTTAGTTCACATTGACTGCTGGGACTTGTGATAAGCCATTGAAAAAAGCCGAAATGCATCTGGCATCTGGGAGGGAATGCTGATGTGCCTGCAGCTGGCGGTGAATAAAGGGAATTACTTACCCACTGTGTATATATATATTTATATATATATATATATATAGATAGATATAATGGAGAGCACTTGCTCTGTCAATGCTGCAATTAAATCTACACTGCAACACGATTAACGGTGTGATGGCGATTACTGAATCCTATTTCTAGAGCATCTTTCTGGAGAAGTGGTCTGCTCCTGTAGTGTCCGCATACATAGCGGTCAGGACTTTTTTTCATATATAAATATATATATATATGTATATATATGTATATTACCTACTGGCGGTCGCCAGTAGGTAGTTATAGTTAGAACCTAGCTACCATAGGAAATCCGCAACATTCTATTGGGAATAACTCTGGCGCCGGTGGAGGAATTTGCGTGTAATTTTCCAAAATTGTGGCCAGCTCCGCTCCGCTCCTTCCCTGAAAGTTTCAGGGGGATTCGTGAAGTGGGGGCTGAGAAAAAAGCGGGGTCCCAAAACGTGTTTTCCCCATGTTAATTTCCATAGGACATTCTGACATGTCTACAGCCCGAACCGCTGAACGGAATTATGCGAAACTTTGCCAAATTGTAGGGACTGGTACGCAGATGTGCCTTTGCTATATTTGGTGAAAATTGCTCCAGTGTTTTTTTTGAAAATTAACTTCAAAAACACATATATATCTATAGGCGCGCTCCGAGCGCTCACCGGTACGCGTACCGGGGAGCGCACCCGGCGCTTCGGGAGTGCGCGAGCGGAAAGCTGATTGGCTGTCGGATGTCTGTCAACATGCTAAACAGTCCGGAGAGTCCGCCATCTTGTGTCTCGGTAGAATGGAGACACAAGAGGGTAAAAAAAAAGGGGAAAATGATTAAAAGGGGGCAGGGTAGACACCCCTGACCCCCTAGGTTTTCTGAGGGGGGCCTAGAAGGACCCTGAAGGGCAAAAAAACTTTGTTTTTTTTTCAATTTTCGCGGGGTAAGCGCTGTGTGCGCTCCCATGTACGCTCACTGGTACGCGCACCCAGAGCGTACCACAGGGAAAAACATTGAAAGAAAATAGCGTAAAATAAGAATTTGGAGTGCTTAGATGTAGGGTAGCTCTAAAAAGAGCTGTTGTGTTATGTGAGTGATTTAAGTATCTACCAGTAGGTACCGACGCAGAGTCTAAAATTCACTTCAATACAATCACATTGCTACTACTTCATAAATTAGAATTAAAAATGAATAATATGTCAACTAATTTTGAATTTGTAAATATTAATTTATTGTTCATAATTTTCATAATTTAATAGAACTTGTAGCATGTCCTCATCTGGAATTTCCTCTTCAATCATATGATCAGGAATGTCCTCATTAAAAGTGTGCCATGATGATTCTATTTTATCCAAACATTCGATTAATTCTTCGTCAAGAGATTCATCCCAAAAATTATCTGTGTCATCTTGAATTTCAATAAATATCGTTGAAATTTCAAATTAAATTTTCAAGGTCTCCTCATTTTGATTCATTTTAATTTTAAATTTCTTGCTGTAAATTGCAGAAAAAAGTAATCTTTTTTAATTATCGTTTTTAGTAATACATAACATAAAAGTAGCTTAATCAAGTATTTAGTTCTTTAAAATTAATTGGGCAGTGTATAGTATCAGACAGGAACTAGAAATATAAAGCACTGCATGTGATGAAGCCTATCTTAATCCATAATTATAACAGAAGGACTGCAAATAACTAACAGAAAACATTTTCCAAATTATCTTAAAGTGTACAACATAGTTCCCCTTAGATGAGGGCTGGGCGGGGTTTAGGGAGAACATGGCGGCCAGATAGAGAGACTGGTCGGGTGTGCCGATCCTAAGCGGCGTGCTACAACCGACTGAATGGGTGAAAAGATGCAGCAAGCGGCAAGTAAGGCAGACTAGCTACACACGCCAAGCCGGGAATTCTAAATTTGTGCGCGGGTGCGGATGAGTAACAGCTCCGACGCTAGCGAGTGAGGTTGAGGCACTGTGGGGCGAGTTCTCTGTGAGAGCGAAGGAGGAGACACGGTCGGCGGGTCGAGAGAGACTCACGGTAGGCGGCGGCGGCAGCCTATGGAGGACGCGGAAGAGGATAACGCAAGCTGCACCGCGCTAGTGGCGGTGGAAACAGCTGAGGAGGACGCCGAGAAAGGAGTAGCTGACCCGACGGGGTTACCCTCACTGAAGGGTTTTGAGCGCTGGAGCAGCGCAGCGCTAGAGCGAGGTAGAGGTAGGCGGGCGGCTGCAAGGCTCCAGTTCTCTGCTGGAGGGGCTGTGGGGAGAGGTACTGCACAGGAGGGAAGTAGAGCGCAATTAAGTGCTGCAAAAATACCAAAAATACCACAGAACTCAGTGGGGGGTTCAAAAACTTACAGGGTGTTAGACACTCGGCCAAAAGAGAAAAAAAAGAGCCCGCAGAAATTTAGTTCCGGTTACGCTTTGAGGAGCACAGGGAAGCCTATAACGGGAGGCCTGACTCCTCCCAATATACTACAGAAGACCCCCTTTAATCCGAGTTTAAAAAGTAAAATAAAATTGCAAACAGGAAGGTCAGGAGCTTTTGGTAAAAAATCTTTAATTCACCCATCGTTAAACTCCTACTTTAAACCTGTCCCTAAGATATTAGTTCTGGCAAAAGACAGCAAGCAAGGAGAGTCAATAACTGTGGACTGGTCAGATCACTTGAGTCCAAACCGTTACAAGATTTTGGAGGTGGAGGAGGCTGCGGCCACAGAAACAGGAGAAATAGGAGAGATGGAATCCGAAGCGGATAGTCAGTTAGGAACCCTAACAGAAGGGGCCCCAGCGGACAGCCCGATAGAACTAGGAGAGAATAAAAGAAGAGGCAATCAGAATGGGGGAGAGGTTGAGGGGGGTGAGGAGGAGGGGGCAGCCGCAGGTGATGGGGAGCTACATTCAGATAGTATGGTTATTGCCCTTTTGAGAAAATTAGACCTAGATGTACAGAGGGGGTTTGAGGAATCTAAAAGTAAGCAAGATGGTATTAGGGAGGCAGTGGGAGTACTGGAGGCTAAGTTTGACGAGTTAAATACACGGACAGGGAAACTGGAACAAGAGGTCAAGGAGATGCAGGAAGCAGTGGAAGATAACTGTAAAGAGCTCGAGGAGATTAAAAGTAGAGAAAGAGTATACGAAGAGCGGTTAGAGAGGTTGGAAAATATGCAGCGAAGAAATAACCTGAAGGTTTTGAAGTTACCAGAAGGAAAAGAGGGGGAGGATTTAAAAGGTTTTGTAGTTCATTTATTAAAATCGGAGCTGCAGTTGGAGGAGTCTGAAGAGGAGATTGCTGCTGACATACAGAGGATCCATCGTGATCCCTTCAGACTGAAGCCAAACCGCTCTAAGCCTAGAAGGGTGTTGATTAATTTTCTAACCTACAGTCTAAAAGAAAAGATTCTTGCTATGGCATTGAAAAAGGGCTCGCTTATGGTAGGAGAAGTAAAGATTGAGATTAGATCTGATTTATCGGTAGTCACGGCAAATAGGCAGTGGGAGCTGGGGAAGCGAATTGAACCCCTAAGGAAATTGGGGGCGACTGTGCAGTTAAAATTCCCTGCTTTTTTAAAAATAATGTGGAACAACAAAATGTATTCATTTAGATTTGTAGAAGATGTAGATAACTTTTTGGAGTACTGCCAAGGTGGGGGGGTATAGTTAATTGGTGTAGTTCGGGCTTATGGTTTGTGTAGCTTGTAAATGTGTAATTTGAAAAGAATAACAAAAACAAAAAACAAAAAAAAAGAAAAAATTTAAAAAAAATGGTTTTTACATAGAAGCAAGCAAGGGTAGCACGTCTGCTGGTGACCGGCACTTAAAGGGCCTAGGTTTGGGCCTTAGAAAGCTGGAAGGGTTTTCCCAGGGAGGGGGGGGGGGAAGGGGGGCGGGGAGTTGGGTAGGGCTTAGTGTTGGGGGGGGAAGGATAGGAAGAAGGGGGGGAGAAAAATATAAATGTTCTCAGATGCCAAGGACCACCCTGAGGGTAAGGATTTGGAGATTAGTTTACGATGGTGGAGGGTAAAAATGTGAGGGTAAAAACACAGATAGTGAGATGGGTGTCATGGAATGTAAATGGTTTAAGGGTTAAAGCAAGAAGAGACAGGATCTTGAAGTACTTAAGGGACACTCCAGCTAATATAATGATCCTTCAAGAGACTCATTTAACTGGGGAGGAGTGTAAACAATTCTTGGGTCGACTGCGGTGGATAAGGCACTTTTTCAGCTCACCACAAACTAGGGTAACTAGAGGAATACTAGTGATAATTAGATATGGGCTGGATTGTCAGGTAATGAACAGCATAGCTGATGAGAAAGGGCGATGGTTGATAGTGACTTTAAAGATATCGGGTTCTTTATACAATATTATTGGTTATTACGGCCCTAATCAAGACGATGTTACTCCGCTGCTAGAACTTTCACACGAGATGTCTGGGCTTTCAGGATATATAGTTTTTGCTGGAGACTTTAACACTGTATTGGATGCTAAGCTTGATAGATCTGTTAACAGCAGAGCCCAGGGAAATTGTAAAATGGCGGCTAGTGTTAAAAACATAATAGAACAATTTGGGCTTTGTGATATTTGGAGGAGGCGGGCCGGGTCCGGGCTTGGATATACATATTATAACAAAAAATATAACCATAGATCCAGAATAGACTTTTTCCTGTTAGATGCAAGATTAATTGACTATGTGAAGGAGGTGCTACATATAGGGGTTCATTTATCTGATCATTCAGCGGTTTCTTTAGAACTGGAAAACGTGTCTTGTGTTGTGGATTCAGTCTGGAGGCTGGACCGTTCAGTTTTGTATGATCAGGAAGCAATGCAGTCCCTTCAACAGGAGCTCGAGGTATTTATAGAGCATAACATAGGATCAGCCAAACTAGATATTGTTTGGGAGACAACTAAGGCCTTCCTCCGCGGCAGGTTGGGAGCTCTGGGGGCTAAGAGAAGGAGGGCATACCACCAGGAAATAAGGACTCTGGAACAGAACATCCGAAAAAACGAAATTAGGATTATAAATTCAGGGGGCGCTCCTGTGGGGGAGATCCTTCAAGAGTTGGAAGGGTTAAAGGAACAGTTGACTGATGTAATTAATAAAAGGGTGAAAGAAAGATGGGAGGCTGCTAAGCTGGATCACTTTGAATACGGGGAAAACGCAGGCAAACTTCTAGCTTGGAAGGTTAGGAAGGATTTGGTTAAAAATATGATAAAAGAGGTTAAGGTGGGTGTAGAAGGAAAAGTAGCCTCAAACACTAATGAGATTGTGGAAGCATTTCATAACTACTTTTCAGAAGTATATAGTGAAGAGCTACAACCAGATAAGCAGGAGATCAAGAAGTGGGTTAAAATTTTAAAATCTGCTACAGAAGAACACCGAAAGATTTTGAATAGAGAGATCAGGAAAGAAGAAGTAGAGGAAGGGATTAGGAAGGCAAAAAAAGGCAAAGCACCTGGTCCCGATGGCCTTCCTGTAGAGGTATACAAGACTCTGATGCAAGGACTGGCACCATTATTAACAAAGGTGTTAAATGAGGTGTTCTCTGGAAATTTGAAGATTCCGGCATCATGGGATCAGGCAAATATAATCATTATACCCAAACCTGGTAAATCTCCTACAAATATGGATTCATATAGACCCATTTCGCTCTTGAATAATGATTACAAAATGTTCACCAAGATCTTGGCAGATAGGCTAGGTAAAGTGATCCCGTACTTTATTCATGAAGATCAAAAGGGATTTGTCAAAGGTAGACATTTAAATGAATTAACATTTTCCCTGATAGGTAGTATAGATGTTGCGGTCGAGCAGGGGCTTCCCCTGGCGGTGGTGGCCTTGGATGCTGCCAAGGCTTTCGACCGGGTAAATTGGGAGTTTTTGAAAATTTTACTTGAACATCTTCAGTTAGGGAAAAATTTCCTTCAAGCGATATCACAACTATATCATACGCCGTGTTCTAGGGTCTTGGTGAATGGAACACTCACAAAGTCTATTAGAATTGCGCGAGGAACCAGGCAGGGATGCCCCCTGTCCCCACTTTTGTTCGATCTTTATATTGAACCATTGGCCTGCAAAATAAGAGAGTCAGAGAATATTCCCACTTTCAGCTTTCAAGGGTGGTCAAAGAAGATAGGGTTATATGCGGATGATATCGTGGTTTTAACATCAAATTTGACAAAATCATTGGGGGAAATAGAAAATCTTACAAAAAAGTTTGGAGAAGTTTCAGGATATCGATTAAATTCGGACAAGACTGAAATTATGGCCTGGAACATGGTAATAGGCCCTGGGATCGCAAAAAAGCAGATGAGATATTTGGGGGTACAAATTACCCAGGATATAAAACAGCTAACAGTAGTAAATCTGGCCAAAACAAGGAAGGATATCACAGCACTTTTGAGAAACTGGAGCTCAATATCACTGTCTATGATTGGTCGGGTTAATCTGGTTAAAATGATGGTGCTTCCGAAGTTGACTTTTTTATTTGATTCTGTTCCCCTTATGTTTGAAAAAGAAGGTTTAGCAAAACTACAGAGCGAAATTGGTTCATTTATTTGGGGTTCCAAGGGGTCAAGGCTATCATGGAAAAAAATTCGAAGAAGATATGCTAAGGGAGGTTTAGCAGCCCCAGACTTTCAATTTTATTCTTGGGCCTTTTTGCTCAAGAACTGTAGAATGCTTCTTGGAACTCCCAATGACTCATCAATTGGGGAGCTTTTTGCGGCCATGCTGAAAGTAGAAAATTGCTACAAGCGTGGCTTTCTATATGGATTTGCAGATCCAAAATACTTTAAAAAAGTCAGACTGAAGATATTAAGAGACCTAGCCACGGCATGGTATCGTATTAGGCGCGTGACAAAAATCCCATATTTTAGCATGGCTGCACCAATTTGGGAGGGCCCGGGGGCCCCAAGTTGGACGAAAGATGCTTTAGCAAGGGCGTTAAAATCAGAAGGCCCACAGGTCTGGGGGGACTTGTTTTGTGAAGGTGCCTTGTTACCATGGGCAGTTTGTGAGCAACTCTGGGGTCGCAATTTTGCAAAATTTAAATATTTGCAGATACAAAGCTGGGCAATAGGTAAGGGAAAGTTAATGGGACGACATAACGAGTTTGAAGAAAAGCTGGTCTCGAACATTCGAATGAAGAAAGAAGTGGCAACGTGGTATTGGGAAATAGTGGAAATGGAGGACGGTCCCTTTTTACTTCCAGAGTTCCTGTGGGGAGAGTGCTTGCCGAGGATCGCAACAGAAGAACAATGGCAAGTAGATATGTTGATTCTATATAAAGTGGTGAAACCTGCAAATTTAAGGAGGAATCACTTGTTCACTCTCCATAGGGCATACTGGACCCCAAAGAGGCTTGCGAAATTCAAAGATGGGGGCACGGTGTTATGTCCAAAGTGTAAAAGCCCAAATGAAGATGACATTCATATGTTCGTGACATGCCCAGAGATTCAAGAGTTTTGGGCAGCCGTAAGTGACGTGCTTTCAAAAATATTGGAGCTAGAAATTACGGTAAGCCCTGAACAGATCATCTCGGGTAGATTGGATATACAAGGTAAGGGCTTTAATGATAATACGAAGCTGTTTTTCTATGCTATCTTGATTGCTCGAAGAGAAATATGTAAACTTTGGATTGCGTCTGAACCCCCGACAGTACTAATGTGGACTAGAGCTATGAGAGCAATAGCTAAACTGGATATGGCTGGGCAAAACAATAGGAAGCACCAATTTTGGAACATATTTTTAAATCACTACGGGTGAGGGAATTGGGAGTTATAGTTGCGGGTTTCAAAGATGGGAGTGAATAACGTTCGATGATTAAGTCACTTCGGATGCTCTTGGAGGTTTAATGAAACCTATATGCTTCCCTGCAACAGATTTGGCCGCGACACTCCACCTTTATCAAACTTCTTCAAGTTTGCAAGTCTGTAGCATAAGCAGTAGGAATCAACCTCTCACAGTGGAGCTTGAATACCACCAATGGGCGCTATAAGATACGAAGAGGTGGGAAGTGGCGTATGAGGACAAAAAAAAAAACAAAAAAAAACATAGTTCCCCTTAGATATTAACAACTCACCTTTTTGAAAGTAGAAGAGTAAGTACTGTGTAATTGAAAGTCCAGAAATTGAGCAGCCATAATTCCTCTCAAAAGTACCTCTGACAGGAGTATCACAAAATGGCCGTGTTTTCCTGTCATTTAAGATATATACATGTAAATGTAAATGTAAATGTGGGTGTACTTGTAAAGCGCACTGCGACTCCATGGAGTATCCTGGCGCTGAAGACCGCTGGAGAACCCGTCCTGGTTTTCCCTGTGAGATGGTCCCTTTCTGGGTATCTCCAAGGTGAAACCAGGCATCCCCTGCGTCTGTGGGGGGCCGTTGTAGAGATGAGGCAAGCTTGATGCCCAGAGTTGCCGAGTGTGTTCCCTGGTTAGAGTAGGCACCGAGGCGAGAATTATCGAGTCCGTTTTGACCCTGGTCCACTACCGTGCCGCATCGGGAATTGAACCCTGGTCCCGGGCCGTTCTCTACTTACAGGTCTGCCGCCTCTAACCAGTGAGCCAATCAAACTTCATCACACACAAATTCCAAACTAAAGTAACATTTTGATTGGTTCTAAATTTCAAAACATTCCAATGTGTTTTCCCCATGCAATTTTCCATAGGACATTTAGACACGGCTACAGCCTGAACGGATGAATGGAATTACACTAAAGTTGGCAAAATGATAGGTACTGGTATGTAGAAGGGCCTTTTCTATATTTCTTTGAAATTGCTCCAGTGGTTTTTATGCAAGGCAACTTCAAAAAAACATATATATCAATAGGCGCGCTCCGAGCACTCACCGGTACGCGTACCGGGGAGCGCACCCGGCGCGCTACGGGAGTGCGCGAGCTGAAAGCTGATTGGCTGTATGATGTCTGTCAACATTCTTAACAGTCCGGAGAGTCCGCCATCTTGTGTCTCGGGAAAATCAAGCCACCTGAGGTGGAAAAAAAAAGGGGGAAATGATTAAAAGAGGGCAGGGTAGACACCCCCTGACCCCCTAGGTTTTTTGAGGGAGGCTTAGAAGGACCCTGAAGGGCCCAAAAACTATTTTTTTTTTAAATTTCTGGGGTAAGCGATGGGTGCGTTTCCGGGTACGCTCTCCGGTACGCACACCCTGAGCGCACCACGGGGAAAAACAGTGTAACAAAATAGTGTAAAAAAAATATTGAAGAGTGTTTAGAGGTAAGTTAGCTCTGAAAAGAGCTGTTGTGTTATGTGGGTGTTTTTTGTACCCACAAGTAGGTACCAATGCAGAGTCTCAAATTCAAGAGGAAGACTCTATTCCCCTCATCTGTAAAATGAACACCATCTCTCCTATAGATGCCTTGCATGTTGTAACGCAAGTTGTTGTGGTAAATGGAACCCATACCATAGTCTCTGAGGAAAGTAGAAACAGATTTATTTACATGTTTCCTTGCTTTCTCAATCTGTGGACAAAATTGGTTGGACCAGTTCCATTTTTGCCTTTGGCATATATTAGAAAATACCAAGGCAGTTTTTGGGAAAAATGACATCAATCGCCCAAAGATGTCCTTTAAAAGCATTTCCAGACCTACCCCAGTCAAAGCGCCCAAGTCATTTCCACCACAGTGCACAATTATAAGGTCAGGGTGTGGAAGATGCATAAAGGATTTTACCAATGGTATCAATTGGTGACTTCTCAATCCTTTCTGTCCAATCCATACAATGTCCACATTTGATAAATCAAGGTTGTAAATCCCTCTGTTGCTTGCAAATTTTTCACTCCAGAAGACATAGCTATGACCCACAAACCAGACTTTTGGCATCTTGAAGGTAGATGTGCTTCTATTCAGATGAGTTGTGGAAATGAAATGGCAGTTTGAAAGTAGGAATTATTAAAAAAGTGGTTCAGATTCAGTGCAGTTGAAAAACAAGAAATGATTGATGCTTTCTTAAAATTCACCACTGAAAATTAGGGTGCATGCTTTTTTTTTAAAGAAGTCGTTTCAATGGTTGAGAAAAAGTCATTTCAAGAAACATTGCACATGATTAGCTGGTACATTGAGAGGTCAAACACCCTTGCTGTATTCTTTTGCAACATAGTATGATGAACTTGTGAACTGTGTGCTGGGTTAGGAGGGAGTTACCATGGTAACAGGGTGAATGAGCACTGGGGGATGAGTGAATGTTATGTGAGTTTCAAAGTCTTCTAATGTACAACCAATTAAAATGTGCAGTTTGGTTTTGAATTTGTGTGGGAACAATTTTGAGTGGTTATGTACAAGAATATGGGTCTGAAATGAGTAAGAATCTGTGCCATTATTCTCAGGCTCCAGTGAAAGAAGCATTATTCAGAGATTCTGCTTAAGAAAATCTGTTGAGTGTGACTGACACTGTTCTACATCCTTCATTTTTTAAATTTTTTTTATTGAGAATTCATATGGTAGAAAAGAAAAATGCAATGTACAGAGGAATCAGATAAATGATACAGCGAATCTTCAAGATGTTAGAAAATTACATCAAATTAAAAAAAACAGTTCATGAAAAAGCTTCGCATACAATCCATAAAAAACATATATAAATAAATATATAAATATCCATATAAATATGTATAAAACTAGCAGACTAGACAGGGAGGGGTGGTTGAAAAGGGGGTGGGAACTTTTCAAGTATTTACAAGGTATCCATAAAATATATCCAGATTTTTTTTTATAATTTTTTTTTAACAAACATAGGATTCAAGTCCCCACGAACCCAGGCCTAGTTAATTATAACTGGCCCTCCCTCCAGGCTTTCAGGGGAGCCCAGATTTTACATCCAAGATCCCACAGTTTCCTACCCTTGTACAAATACAGTGCGGATTCAATATTATGGATTCCGAGAAGCCTAGTCAGCCACATTTGGAAAGTTGGAGCATTTGAGTCTTTCCAGGCCGCCGCTAGCAGGATACGCAGTACAGCGACAGCTAAGAAGACTAATGCCCCCTTTTCACTGTTATTAAGGCCAAGCTTACTATCACTGCCGAGAATCAGCACTGTCGGGGATAGACTGATCTTAGAGCCTAGCAGCCCCTCCAGGAATTTCTCAATCTCAGTTTTGATTATACTAAGCTTCTCGCAGTGAAAAAACATGTGCAGGAGATCCCCAGGCCCTTTCTGACACCTGGGACAGTTACTATCCGTCCTCATACCCCAATCATGTAATTTAGATGGTGTATAATACATATTGAAGAGTGTTTTAAAATGCTGCACCTTCATATTTGAGGACCGCAGTATCTGTTTATCCAGATATAGAGCTTTATCTAGATCCACATCCGGGTCTTGCAATTTAACTGCCCAGGCGGGCTCATGCTTCTCGAGGTCATCAGGCACCCTTTCAATTAAGTTCTGATATAAAACCCGAATCCTATTCCCACCTGTTGCAAGGTATTCAATCATAGGGCATTTAGCGTCGATGGCTACATCAGAACTAGCATCAGTAAGCGTTTGCGAAACCTGGAGATACTTGAAGCTTTGACCGCTAGGTAGACCATACAAAGCTCATGATGCTACCATTCTGCATTACATCGCCCACCGTCTGAATACCCTGCTGTTCCCAGAGTTTCCATGCACCGTCCATACTTAGATTTGAAAAGTGACCTGATTTCCAAAACGGAGTGTGCATGTTGACTCTGGGAATGCCTAGCCATTTCTGCAATTTTTTCCACAGATCCCAGGCGCTCATAGGAGCCTTGTACCGGGTTTTCTTAAAAAATCTGCGGCCAGTTTTTCTCAATAATACGCCCACAGCTTCCTTTCCGATCAATAATTTGTAAATTGATGGAATAACATATAGATCGGAGGATGGATCTAGAGTAGCTCTTTCGTTAGGTGCTGATTCAAATAGAATGGGCATCTGTGCCAGCAGACAGGCCCAGTGGTAGAACCTTATGTTTGGGGCTCCTAAACCTCCATGTTCCTGAGGGAGAGTCATGAGTCTTGTTGACTGCCTGGTCTTACCATACTGCCATAAAAAGCTATTAAAAATAGACTCAATTTTTTTCAACACCTTCTCCTCAAACAAATATTGGATGGATCTAAACAGATAGATGCTTGGGCAGCATCGTCATTTTTAGCACATTTGTCCTTCCTATGAGGGACAAATGTAATATATCCATATGTTTCAAATCCATCTCCATCTTTTTGAGGAGTGGGTCAAAGTTATCCTGGATAATTGAGCTTGTTGATGCATTAATTATTACCCCAAGATATGTCGCTGAGTCGACATACCTTTGATCAAGTTTCACAACATCCTTTGAGCATATTATCTGGGTTTTTGCCTCATTAAGGCGATATCCGGAGTAGTATCCAAATTTCCTAGTAACTTCCACCAGAGTTTGCATAGTCTCGGCAGGCTCAGATGTAATCACTGCCAAATCGTCAGCATATGCTAGGATCTTACTCTCAAATCCGCCTGTAATCACTGGCTTGATTTCATGATTTCCCAAGATTTGCCTGACCAGCGGGTCGATGTACAGTGCAAACAAAATGGGCGAGCAGTGATCTTTTCTGAACTTTGGCCCATTATCTGAATTCTGGCCACTGGATCGCAATACATAGCCTTTATAGCCTTCAGAATTTTTGGGCCAAACCCTCTGCCAGCGAGGACATCCCACAGAATCCGCCATCTGGCGCGGTCGAACGCTTTCTCCGCGTCGAGGAGGATCATAACAACTCCCTTCCCCCCCCCCGCAGCATGAGCCTCGAACAATGTAATTGCTCTTCTGATATGTTCCGTTGTTCCTCTTCCGGGGATGAACCCATGCTGCCAGGGGGAGACGAGGCCACCAATGACCTTCCCAAACGCGTAGCCAAGATCTTTGCATATAGCTTGCTATCCGAATTTATAAGGGAGATTGGCCTATAGGACCCAGGGCTTTCTCTTGGCTTTCCCTTTTTTTGGAAGACTTCTATATTAGTGTCCTTCCATGATTCCGGTATTTTACCTGTACAAATGATCCCATTAAATAGATCTAATAGCATCGGGCCACCTCGACCGATAGGCACTTGTATAACTCCAAAGGGATGCTATCTGGCCCTGCGGCTTTACCAGCTGCCATGTCAGATAGAGCCTCCCGAATCTCGTCAGCCGTTACATCTCGCTGTAGATTTTCTAACTCAGACGATCCCAATTTGGGCCCTGTATCCGGATATCTGCCAAGTGGACACTCACCCCCTATTTCTTCCTTGTACAGGGTTTGATAGAATTCTGCAAATACCGAAAGGATATCTTGGGGCTCCACAAAATCCCGTCCATTTGCATGGATATTAGTTATTAAATTTTTGGTATTATCTTGTCTGACTCTCAGCGCCAATGCTTTCCCTGCCTGCTCCCCCGTCTCATACGGCTTCCTCCTAGACGTCCAATATTCCGTTGCCGCTTTCTCGGCCAGCTGCTTTTGTAGTTCCGCTTTAATGAGGCAGATTCTAGTCTGGCTCTCCTTGCCTTCCTTCCCTTGCCTTATATCATGACAGTGTTGTTCTTCTGCCTTAACTAAATCTGCTAGAAGCTTGTTCTTACCGGCCTGCAATTTTTTCCTAGACTGAGCGGTATAACTAGTGACCTCTCACCTCAGTGCAGCTTTAAACGTGTCCCAAACACAGTTCCTTGATGAGCTAAAGCGATTGGTGTCAAAGAATTCTCGAGCCCATTTCTGCAGGTACTCAACAAAAGGAGGATCAGCTAGGAGTTTCAGATTAAATGTCCATGCCCTTGCTTTTCTGACTGGCCCTATACCATTATATCTAATTACCAAAGGGTTGTGGTCCGAGAGGACCTTGGGGAGCTTCCTGATATTAACCCTATTAATCTCTGCTGATGAAATTAAAAAATAATCCAGCTTACTATATTTCTGATGGGGGCACGAAAAATATGTAAATTCAGGATCATCAGACTCTTTTGCCCCCAGACATCTATTAGCCCATGTGACTGCATCATTGAGCGGAGTGCCCGAGAAACCCTTTGCTTACTGCCCGTATATGGATAAGGATTTCTCTTGGTCAAATCAATATCTATATTGAAATCCCCACAAACCAAGATAGGCAAGGACAACGTTGACAATTCCCCCTCCAGTGTTTCATATACCTCTGGATCATCCTTGTTTGACCCATATATCCCACAAATCGTTAAACCACACTCCAACTCAGCCAGGACCCATCTACCCCATGCATCTGATTTAACCCGTTTAGCTCCCCCCAGCATTGTTTTGCCTAATAACGCTACCCCCCCTAACTGTAGAGGTCTGAGAGGAACATGCCAGACTATCAAACCCACCAAACCTGAGAAGTTGTTTTTTCCCCCAGGGTAGATGCGTTTCCTGGAGGCACAGAATATCTATGGGTTCAGATTTAATAAACTCCGCCAATCTAGCTCTCTTTCTCCAATCATTCAACCCCCCAATATTGATTGAATATATATTAAGACTCGACATCCTTATTTTTTACCAATAGTCTCCATGATCTTATCACCAAAGATTGAAAAAGAAGCAATTCCCATAGCATATCCACTGTGTCCCCCCACAGCTAAAAAACAGCTTTGTACCATAAATTCTCTTTTTTTTAATGCTTTTTACCCCCCTGACCCAACCACCCGGTGACCCCAACCCCACCCTGAAATCCCGCCCCATCCTCCTTCCCCTCCTTTCCCCCCCACTCCCACTGGGAGTGCTCAGACCGAAGTCTGGGCTTGTGATGGGTGTGTGCAGTAGCATGGTGGACCTGTGCAACTGCCATTTAAGACATATATACCAATATCAGCATAACCGACCCCCCCACCCCCTCCTGACCCCCAGGAGAGAAGAGAAAAAAAAGGAAAAAAAAAATAAAAAAACACCTGCAGAAATAGAAAAGCAGTCAAGTAGAACATCATGAAACCGTCTACCTGAGTCAATTATCATATATAAGACAAGTACTATTTGTAATTTTTTCACGTCCCTGGACCAGGACCAAACCCTCTCTTAAGCAATCTTAAATAGGTTAGAGAGAGTCCAGGAACTCTTTTGCTTTTACTTCAGACGAGAAGAATTGAGTCCTGCCATCTCTCACTACCTTAAGCTGTGCTGGATTAACTAAGTAGACCTGCATTTGTTTATCTTGGAATGGCTTGATCAGCTGTCGAAGTCTCCAGCGCCTCTCGACCGTCACATGGCAATAGTCCGGTCTAACAAAAAAGGACACCCCCTCACAGGATCTTCTTGCATCAGGTCGGGCCTTTTCAAAAAATCATTTGTCGGAGAAGAAAGTTCCCTAGAAAGATTAGAACTGCTCTTGGCTTGTCGCCATTTCCTGCCCCAGAGTGAACTTTAAACGGGGTGCGGTGGGCTCTCTGGATTTCTGCTGCCCAGTTCCATTCCGAGATTTCCGGAAATGCTGTCTTGAAAAGATTTATCCTATAGGCCCTCATGTCTGAGCCCTCCAGTCCTTCTGGAACCCCCAGTACCCGTAGGTTGTTGCGCCTTAGCCTATTTTCCATGTCCTCCAGTTTCCACTGGATATCGATCACCTGGGCGCTCTGAGAGTCGACTTTAAGTGAAGCTGCAGCAGTTTCTGTTTCGGTTGCCACAATCCGTTCCTCTAGATTGGTCACCCTGTCACCCACATTAACATATGCCTTAGATAGTTTTCGCATGACACCTTGTATCTTACGCATTGCCGCCTGTGATTTCCTGGTGTCCTGCCGGGCTTCTTCCGTGTGCGTAAGGATAGTCTGATAGATGACATCAAGGAGAGGAGGGTAGGTCGCAGCGGGCTCAGTATTGGGACTCCCCTGAAGTGGCATAGCTGAAGAATGGTCCCAGGTCAGACCCCGGGAGGTTTGTGCATAAGCATACCCCTGCCACTGAGCAGCTGGTCTTTTGGCCGTACTAGGGGGGTTCTGTTCCAGATCGCTATCAGACTCCAATTCAGACCCCTCGAGGGAGGAGCTCCTCTTGTCCTCAGACCATTCTGAGACAGTAAAAAAGCCCTCACTGCTGTCCTTTTCCCTCTCCTGCTCTTTATCTTTATGGTCTGTTAGAGTGACTTGA
Source organism: Lissotriton helveticus (assembly GCF_964261635.1). Classification (NCBI taxonomy): domain Eukaryota; kingdom Metazoa; phylum Chordata; class Amphibia; order Caudata; family Salamandridae; genus Lissotriton; species Lissotriton helveticus. Next base: position 992,712,749 of record NC_136069.1, on the reverse strand, counting down.
TCCTCAAACAAGGACTCACTATAACAATCGAGAAACATTATTTCTTCGCCAGTCAAGAACTGTTTTTATTTTCTAACCATTCGGGTCTTGACATAGTGAATAGGATTGATTGCACTATTGTCCACATAATCCAGGCCTATCTTTAGTATCCCCACCATTTCCGAGAGAAAGGAGGCATCATTCCCCTACTCCGTGGATAAATGTTCATAAATATCTATCAAAAAGATATCTTGGGAAGACAGTCAATAATTTCCTGATGAAGGCGGCCATATTCTTTTTGTCCGTTGAAACGCGTCGAAACCAAGGGAATAGTACCATACATATCAATTGAGGAATATCCTGATTGTTGCTGACTATACTTTCTTGCACGTTCCCTTATAGCTTTAGGGAATAGACTGAATGAATTTATGTATATGATTTGTTCCTTTGATTTATTCTCTGTGTTCCCAAGTGTTTTATATATTTTTAAATTATGTGTTTTTTTATTGCTGTTTTAAAGATTAATAAACTGTGTATACCGAATTTACCGTTTTTTACATAATTTTGTTTCCTATGCATTGCTCTTTAAAATTTGTGTGAATGTTCACTGTTGAATCTAGGTTTAGGTATTGATTTGTACTTAATGTGCCCAAAGGGAATCTATTGTTGACATAACATGAGCAGGATGTTACATGTAATGAGAAATTAATGTTATGTATTGCTTATATGTAGGTGGCCTGCTTTTGGTCTGTAGAGACAGTGAAATAATATGAGCAGAGACACACATACTGCTTGCAGAGACAGATATGGTAGATTACATGTTACATACTGGTCATGTGCCTAAGATCACTCTGTGAGTCAAGCTTGATTTTAAATGGATCTGGGTGAATAATATGCTTAGTTGATGTCTTTAAAAATATGGAAGTATGTGTTTTTTAAAGACATAGTAGATTACATTTAACATCGTGGACATGTGCCTAATATTACATTGATGGGTGAATTAAGCTTCACTCACAGTGTGATCTTAGGCACATGAGCAGGATGTTACATGTAATGAGAAATTAATGTTATGTCTTGCTTATATTTAGGTGGCCTGTTTTTGGTCTCTAGAGACAGAGAAATAATATGAGCAGAGACACACATACTGCTTGCAGAGACAGACATGGTAGATTACATGTAACGTTCTGGTCATGTGCCTAAGATCACACTGAGAGTCAAGCTTGATTTTAAATGGATGTGGGTAAATAATGTGCTTACTTGATGTCTTTAAAAATATGGATGTACATGTTTTTTAAGAACATGGTAGATTACATGTAACATGCTGATCATGTGCCTAAGATGACACTGTGAGTCAAGCTTCATTTTAAATAGATCTGAGTGAATAATGAGATTAGTTGATGTCTTTAAAAATATGGAAGTACATGTTTTTAAAAGACATGGTAGATTACATGCAACATCGTGGACATGTGCTTAAGATCACACTGATGGGTGAATTAAGCTTCACTCACAGTGTGATCTTAGGCACATGCGCAGGATGTTACATGTAATGAAAAATTAATGTTATGTGTTGCTTATATATAGGTGGCCTGTTTTTGGTCTGTAGAGACAGTGAAATAATATGAGCAGAGTCACACATACTGCTTGCAGAGACAGACATGGTAGATTACATGTTACATCCTGGTCGTGTGTCTAAGATCACACTGTGAGTCAAGCTTGATTTTATATGGATCTGGGTGAATAATATGCTTAGTTGATGTCTTTAAAAATATGAAAGTACATGTTTTTAAAGACATGATAGATTACATGTAACATCGTGGACATGTGCTTAAGATCACACTGATGGGTGAATTAAGCTTCACTCACAGTGTGATCTTAGGCACATGATCAGGATGTTACATGTAATGAGAAATTAATGTTATGTGTTGCTTATATATAGGTTGCCTGTTTTTGGTCTGTAGAGACAGTGAAACAATATGCTTAGTTGATGTCTTTAAAAGTACATGTTTTTTAGAGTGATGATAGATTACATGTTACATCCTGGTCATCTGCCTAAGATCACACTGATGGGTGAATCAAGCTTCACTTACAGTGTGATCTTAGGCAGAAGACCAGGATATTACATGTAATGAGAAATTAATGTTATGTCTTGCTTATATATAGGTGGCCTGTTTTTCGCCTGTAGAGACAGTGAAATAATATGAGCAGAAACACATATATTGCTTGCAGAGACAGACATGGTAGATTATATGTTACATCCTGGTCGTGTGTCTAAGATCACACTGTGAGTCAAGCTTGATTTTAAATGGATCTGGGTGAATAATATGCTTAGTTGATGTCTTTAAAAATATGGAAGTACGTGTTTTTTAAAGTCATGGTAGATTACATGTAATATCGTGGACATGTGCCTAAGATCACGATGATGGGTGAATTAAGCTTCACTCACAGTGTGATCTTAGGCACATGAGTAGGATGTTACATGTAATGAGAAATTAAACTTATGTGTTGCTTATATATAGGTGGCCTGTTTTTGGCCTATAGAGACAGTGAAATATTATGAGCAGAGACACACATACTGCTTGCAGAGACAGACATGGTAGATTACATGTAACATTCTGGTCATGTGCCTAAGATCACACTATGAGTCAAGCTTGATTTTATATGGATCTGGGTGAATAATATTCTTAGTTGATATCTTTAAAAATATGGAAGAACAAGTTTTTTAAACACATGGTAGATTACATATAACATCCTGGTCATGTGCCTAAAATCACACTGATGGGTGAATTAAGCTTGTCTCACAGTGTGATCTTAGGCAGAAGACCAGGATGTTACATATAATGAAAATTAATGTTATATGTTGCTTATATATAGGTGGCCTGTTTTTGGTATGTGGAGACAGTGAAATAATATGAGCAGAGACACACATACTGCTTGCAGAGACAGACATGGTAGATTACATGTTACATGCTGGTCATGTGCCTAAGATCACACTGTGACTGAAGCTTGATTTACCCATCAGTGTGATCTTATACACATGATTCGGATGGCTGTCTCTGCAAGCAGTATGTGTGTCTCTGCTCATATTATTTCACTGTCTCTACAGACCAAAAACAGGCCACCTACATATGAGCAATACATAACATTAATTTCTCATTACATGTAACATCCTGCTCATGTGCCTAAGATCACACTATGAGTGAAGCTTAATTCACTCATCAGTGTGATCTTAAGCACATGTCCACGATGTTACATGTAATCTACCATGTCTTTTAAAAACATGTACTTGCATATTTTTAAAGACATCAACTAATCTCATTATTCACTCAGATCTATTTAAAATGAAGCTTGACTCACAGTGTGATCTTAGGCACATGACCAGTATGTAACATGCAATCTACCATGTCTGTCTCTGCAAGCAGTATGTGTGTCTCTGCTCATATTAATTCACTGTCTCCACAGACCAAAAACAGGCCACCTACATATAAGCAATACATAACATTAATTTCTCATTACATGTAACATCCTGGTCATGTGCCTAAGATCACACTATGAGTGAAGCTTAATTCACTCATCAGTGTGATCTTAAGCACATGTCCACGATGTTACATGTAATCTACCATGTCTTTTAAAAACATGTACTTCCATATTTTTAAAGACATCAACTAAGCATATTATTCACCCAGATCCATTTAAAATCAAGCTTGACTCACAGTGTGATCTTAGGCACATGACCAGCATGTAACATGTAATCTACCATGTCTGTCTCTGCAAGCAGTATGTGTGTCTCTGCTCATATTATTTCACTGTCTATACATACCAAAAACAGGCCACCTACATATAAGCAACACATAACATTAATTGTCATTACATGTAACATCCTGGTCTTCTGCCTAAGATCACACTGTGAGTCAAGCTTAATTCACCCATCAGTGTGATTTTAGGCACATGACCAGGATGTTATATGTAATCTACCATGTGTTTAAAAAACGTGTACTTCCATATTTTTAAAGATATCAACTAATAATATTATTCACCCAGGTCCATTTAAAATCAAGCTTGACTCATAGTGTGATCTTAGGCACATGACCAGAATGTTACATGTAATCTACCATGTCTGTCTCTGCAAGCAGTATGTACGCCTCTGCTCATATTATTTCACTGTCTCTACAGGCCAAAAACAGGCCACCTATATATAAGCAAGACATAACATTAATTAGTAAATCGTTTTTGACACAAAGCAAAGCACATGTAATGTAAATCAGCCTTTTGTTGTATACTAGTGTTTATATCGTTTACTTATTGTAATTGCTATGTAATATGTTTGTAGTGGTCTATAATATGTTATTTTTTCTTTACCACAGATTATAATCAACTATACAAACAAAGAAAAAAATGCCATCGAAGGAAAGACGTGAAAAACTTTATAAAAGATAATTAAGGTAAAAGGAAAAACAAAATCAAGAACCAACCAAAATAAAATCTTCAGAGAAAAAAAAATGCTCCTGGTAAGCAAACTAAAAAATTTCTCAGGAGCTTATTGAAATAAAAAAAAAAAAAACATTTGTTTTCTTCCAAGAATGAAACACCTATAATTAGAAAGAAGACAGTATGTGCCTCTAAAAATGTTAGACCTGTAAAAGGAGATGATATTATCTATAACAAAAGAAGGAGAAATCAATTTATTGAAATTCGTAGACGAATGTTTTATAACAGAATAGTATCAAATTTATTAAAAAATGTAAAGAGGTATCAAAAAAAGACCGCTTTTTACAAGAAAAAAAAACATAGGTAAGATTGTGGATGAAGCATTTAAAGTGAAAAATAAATTGTTTAGTTTAGTAATGAATAGAATTCGTACACTCGATAAGGTAATTAATGTGTTCAAATCAAAATGTAAGTGGAGGAGAGTAATTAATCGGACTCATTTCTGTGATGTTTTTTCTGGAGAATGGAAGCATAGTTCAAGTTGTGAGCCATTTTTTTATGAAGAAAGTTACTTTCAGAAAAATGATTTGGTGCATGCAGTTGACACCAGTGGTCGAGCATATGAGGTGAAGGACGGCTGTCCGGTTGAAAAAGAAGAGATTGTGCCTAGAAATACAGAAGAGGTGTTAGCTGATGAAATTTTAGGAAGATGTCCTAAGGCTCCAGTGTATACTTGGAATTGTAGTAGTATTTGTAGTGTGCGACAGGATTCAATTGATTTGTTTCGCACTTTCTTACGGACATATACTAAGAAAAGTGTGAAACAAAAAATGAAAAATTTACAAGAGTTAGATCCTTGTAGAGTGAGAGAAAAAACAGGTTGAAAGGGCATTCACTGGCTTGTCTTTCAAGAAAAGTATGTCAGAGTGTTTTTCACCATTTTAGGATGTTAGCAGTGCATCATAATAAAGTGAGGAAATTAGTGAGAAGGTTGTATTATGCAAAAAGTCCAGCACTTAAACTAAAACAGTTAAACAGTGCTCTTTTGCATGGAACTGAATTAGATGTGAAAAACATTTGTGATGAAATTGAGTTTTGTTACTTTGTTGAAAGAGAGGTCAGTGCAGAAATTGATACAGTAATAGAAGGTAATGTAGAAGAGAATATAGAGATTTTAAGTACAGATAATTTTGAAAATGAAATTACAAAGTTTAAGGTCAATTCAAGTGAAAGGCCTAATTTTACTTGTGTGTGTTGTCGACGAACTCATTATAAGCATCAGACTAGATTAGTTGATTTATATGTAAAAAGAGAAAAGATTAATAATAATGAGTGGAAGGATTTTGCAACTTATTTGTTGGTTGAAAATTGTTTTGATTTGGGTTCTGATCAACGTATTTGTAAATATTGCTACAATAAATTAAATGAAAACAGAATGCCTGCTAGAGCTGTTCATAATAATCTGGAGTTGATAGACAATCCTTCTGAATTGATGGATTTAAATACCTATGAGTCTATTCTGATTCAATGTGTGCATCCTTTTCAGGCTATTGTTCGCATGGAGCCTAAAACAGGGAAATTGCCTCCTTCAGATTTACAGAGAGGATTAAAGGGAAGAGTTGTTTATTTGCCTCTAGATTTTAAGAAAAATATTGATACAATTGGTGTCGAAAAAGTAGAAGAGGAACCTCTGGTTATTCTAGTTAATGGTGTTCCGACAAAAAGTAAGAAAATTTGGCAAGAATTAGTGGATGTTACGAAAGTCAAAAAGGCAACGTTGTTTTTGGTAAAAAATAATCAGTACTATAAAAATGTCTATGTGGGAGAAGAGGAAACAACTGTACAAGACAACACTGATGTCTCTGCTGGGCAAATAGAAAAAGTTGATGTCTCTAGAAGTGAAGAAATTTATGAACATTATAGTGTTCATTCATTGCATTCCAAAGAAGTAATGGGGAATGCTATTGACTTGTTTCAGATGAAAAAAGCCAAGGAAGTCCCATTAATGTATGGGAAGAAAGTTTGGAAGCTCGTTTTTTTCTACAGTTATTTCCAACAGGTCAAGGTGGATGATATGACGAACGACCTGTTCAGATTTCTGCATCTGAATACCAGACTTCAAGATTATATGCAGAAGATCCAAGGTTTCGTCAATGCATTCCATATTTGTTCCATCTACTGTTTGAGAGTGATTTGTCTGGACTTTCCTATGCAGTAAACCATATACTGAAAAGTGGAACACATCTACAAAATGTTTCGGCAAGGGATTTTATGGATAAAGTGAAAATGCAAGACAGTGTTTTGGAATCTCAGCGAATTAATCTCATGCCATGTCAGCGTGGTACTAACGAGTATTGGTACCGTCGTCATGGGGAATTGAAATGCATGCTAAGAAACTTAGGAACTTCTACATGGTTCCTCAATCTTAGCTGTGCTGAGTATGCTTGGGAAGACTTACTTGGATTTCTACGAGAGGCAAATAAAAACATTGAAAATATTGAATACAAGACACCTGGAGAACTGTGCTCTTTGGATCCAGTTAATGTATGCAGGTATTTCAATCATAGGTTTGAAGCTATGATGTCTTTTATTACAAACAAAAAAAATCCTCCGCTTGGAGAGGTGTTGGATTTCTTTTGGAGAAAGGAGTATCAAGCAAGAGGTGCTCCTCATATACATATGCTGCTATGGATTAAAGATGCACCAACATTTGGAACAGATTCAGATGAGAAGTGATGAGTTTTATTGAGCAGTATTCTACATGTGCTGCTACGAAAAGTACAGGAGAAAACAATTTAAAACATCAAGTTTTACGCTTTCAAACTCATCGTTGTGGGAAATACTGTTGTCGTAAATACAAATCCAAGAACAAGTTTTAAACGAAATGTCGTTTTGCAATTCCACGTCCAGTAACATCGAAAGGAAGAGTCAACAATTTTATGTCTTCTCTGCGACATACTGTGATTAGAAAATCACCCAAAAACGCATACAACCTAAGAAGAAATGAGGAATCCAAATTCATAAATGACTACAACCCAGTCATTTTGTCCATGTGGAATGCTAACATGGATATTCAATATGTGGCTGACAACTCTATTGCTGTGGCTCGATATGTGACATCTTACATCACAAAATCAGAAAAGACAGAACTGAAGGAAATGTGGGAGGAAATTTCACATGAAAAGAGTCTAAGCAAGAAATTATACAGTTACAGTTTGAAAATGTTGTCGCATCGAGAAATTGGAGCATATGAATGTTCTGATCGGTTATCATCAGCAAGTCTATATGCCAAATCTAGAACCATCATTTGGGTGAGTGTAGGTCTTGCTGCAACACGAAACCGAGTTTTGAAATCTGTACAAGAAATAGAGTATTTGGCGGAAAAAGAACAAGACAGTACAGATATTTTGAAGACAAACATGTTGGATACATACTATCCAAATAGAAGTACTCACCTTGAGAACGTTTGTCTCTATGAAGTTCTGCAAACCTATATTTTTAAAAAGAACGTCACAGAAGACATCAAGAAAGGTGTATATGCTGTAATTGGTTGTGAAGGCTGTCTAGTGAAACAAAGAAAAGGCCATTTGATTAATCATCGAAAATTGAGTTGTGATTCTCCAGACAAAAGGGAATTTTATTACTTAGCTCTTTTGCAACTCTTTAAGCCTTGGCGTATAGAAGAGGAACTACTTGGAGATTGTCTTACTTATGAAAATTCGTTCAATGCAACCAAGGATACGATAGAATGTCCTGTTTTTTCAAATTATCTGCAAATGTTGAACGAGGAAATACAGCAAGAAGCTACAATTGCAGCAGAGATTGCTAGAGATAGTTCTCAAGATAGTCAGAGTTCTGCTTTTTTGAGTCAGGATCCACTAGGAGGACCAATTATACAAAATGAAGCTGCCACTGCCATGGATGAAGTTGAAAGAGCCATGGAACAAGCTCAGGAGGATGGAGTTGACTCAGAAGATTTGGAAAAAGAACTAAACGTTGAGCAGAGACAAATATATGTTGAAGTCACAGAACACATTGAGCATGGTTTATCTCATGAGAAAAAAGAGTGCTCATGTACATCATTTGTACCTGTCCGACTATATGTGAGTGGAGAAGCAGGAACTGGGAAAAGTTTCCTGATTAAAGCGATTGCAACATATTTGCAGAAACAACGGAGTCATCGCTCTCTTGTGTTGTTACTGCTCCAACTGGGTTGGCAGCACACAACATTAAAGGGATTACTTTACATCGCTTATTGATGCTGCCAGTGGAGCATGATAACAAATTACAATACCACAAGCTATCTGTAGAAGCTTGTAATGAAGTTTCAAGAGTCCTAAAGAAAATGAAACTTCTTATCATTGATGAAGTAAGCATGGTATCAAATGTAATGCTTGCTTTTGTGCATTTAAGAATGCAAGAAATTCTTAAAACAGACTATGATGTGTTATTTGGAGGCAAACACATCATTGTTTTTGGAGATCTACTGCAACTAACTACAGTGAAAGGACAGCCAGTGCTTAAAATGCTTACGCATGAAGATACCAGGAAGTGCTTAGGAAGCATTAGAAATGTAAACATATGGTTACATTTCAAATATGCAGAACTGCTTCAAAATATGCGACAGGCAAAGGATGAAGATTATAAAAATATTATAGATTAGTTGATTTATATGTAAAAAGAGAAAAGATTAATAATAATGAGTGGAAGGATTTGCAACTTATTTGTTGGTTGAAAATTGTTTTGATTTGGGTTCTGATCAACGTATTTGTAAATATTGCTATAATAAATTAAATGAAAACAGAATGCCTGCTAGAGCTGTTCATAATAATCTGGAGTTGATAGACAATCCTTCTGAATTGATGGATTTAAATACCTATGAGTCTATTCTGATTCAATGTGTGCATCCTTTTCAGGCTATTGTTCGCATGGAGCCTAAGACAGGGAAATTGCCTCCTTCAGATTTACAGAGAGGATTAAAGGCAAGAGTTGTTTATTTGCCTCTAGATTTTAAGAAAAATATTGATACAATTGGTGTCGAAAAAGTAGAAGAGGAACCTCTGGTTATTCTAGTTAATGGTGTTCCGACAAAAAGTAAGAAAATCTGGCAAGAATTAGTGGATGTTACGAAAGTCAAAAAGGCAACGTTGTTTTTGGTAAAAAATAATCAGTACTATAAAAATGTCTATGTGGGAGAAGAGGAAACAACTGTACAAGACGACACTGATGTCTCTGCTGGGCAAATAGAAAAAGTTGATGTCTCTAGAAGTGAAGAAATTTATGAACATTATAGTGTGCATCCATTGCATTCCAAAGAAGTAATGGGGAATGCTATTGACTTGTTTCAGATGAAAAAAGCCAAGGAAGTCCCATTAATGCATGGGAAGAAAGTTTGGAAGCTCGTTTTTTTCTACAGTTATTTCCAACAGGTCAAGGTGGATGATATGACGAACGACCTGTTCAGATTCCTGCATCTGAATACCAGACTTCAAGTTATATGCAGAAGATCCAAGGTTTCGTCAATGCATTCCATATTTGTTCCATCTACTGTTTGAGAGTGATTTGTCTGGACTTTCCTAAGCAGTAAACCATATACTGAAAAGTGGAACACATCTACAAAATGTTTCGGCAAGGGATTTTATGGATAAAGTGAAACTGCAAGACAGTGTTTTGGAATCTCAGCTAATTAATCTCATGCCATGTCAGCGTGGTACTAACGAGTATTGGTACCGTCGTCATGGGGAATTGAAATGTATGCTAAGAAACGTAGGAACTTCTACATGGTTCCTCACTCTTAGCTGTGCTGAGTATGCTTGGGAAGACTTACTTGAATTTCTACGAGAGGCAAATAAAAACATTGAAAATATTGAATACAAGACACCTGGAGAACTGTGCTCTTTAGATCCAGTTAATGTATGCAGGTATTTCAATCATAGGTTTGAAGCTATGATGTCTTTTATTACAAACAAAAAAAATCCTCCGCTTGGAGAGGTGTTGGATTTCTTTTGGAGAAAGGAGTATCAAGCAAGAGGTGCTCCTCATATACATATGCTGCTATGGATTAAAGATGCACCAAAATTTGGAACAGATTCAGATGAGAAGTGATGAGTTTCATTGAGCAGTATTCTACATGTGCTGCTACGAAAAGTACAGAAGAAAACAATTTAAAACATCAAGTTTTACGCTTTCAAACTCATCGTTGTGGGAAATACTGTTGTCGTAAATACAAATCCAAGAACAAGTTTTACACGAAATGTCGTTTTGCATTTCCACGTCCAGTAACATCGAAAGGAAGAGTCAACAATTTTATGTCTTCTCTGCGACATACTGTGACAAGAAAATTTATTTATTTATTTATTTATTTATTTTATAGCATTTATAAGGCGCACAGCTACCCACAAAGGGTTTCCCGGCGCCGAAAATCAGCAAAGACACAAGGCACACCTGGAGAGAGAGCAGATCCTAAGGCAAAGATTATTGATCAAACAACCAGGTTTTCACGCTTTTTCTGAAACTCCTGTAGTTTTCTTCTTTGCGTATTTGGGTAGGCAGTGAATTCCACAGAGTTGGGCCCAAAAATGCAAAGGATCTTCCGCCCACTCTAGCCCGTTTAAACCTTGGTACCGCAAACTTTGCAGATGAAATTGAGCGAAGATTGCGGTTTGGAAGGTAAGGCTTGGCAAGGTCTTGAAGATATTTGGGGGCAGTCCCAGCTTTAATTTGGAACAAATAGCTCAGGGTTTTAAAACGGATCCGATTTTCGACCCTGAGCCAGTGCAGGTCTCTGAGATGTTTAGTGATCCTGGCATATCTGGGAATTCTACAAAGCAGTCTGGCCGCAGCATTCTGCACCAGCTGTAGACGTCTTACTACTGCTTTATTTGCACCCAGGTACAGGATGTTACCGTAGTCAAGCCGAGATGTCACTAAGGCATTGACTACGGTCTTCTGGGTGGTCGATGGTAACATCCAGACAATTTTACGTAGCCATCTGAGGATAGTAAAACAGATGCCAGCTACTTTGTTAGCTTGCTGCACCATAGATAAGCTGTCATCAATGATGACTCCCAAATTTCTGACTTGAGTGGCAGGGGTCGGGAGCTTGCCCAATGAAGTTGGCCAATGGGAATCGCTCCAGAGATTTTTACTGGTCCCTAAAAGGAGGATCTCTGTTTTCTCCCCATTTAATTTAAGCTGGTTGTCCGACATCCAACAGTAAATTTCGTGGAGGCCTGTTTTAAGTGCAGAAGAATCAGACGAATCAGATTTGGATAATGAAAATAAAATCTGAGAATCACCCAAAAACGCATACAACCTAAGAAGAAATGAGGAATCCAAATTCATAAATGACTACAACCCAGTCATTTTGTCCATGTGGAATGCTAACATGGATATTCAATATGTGGCTGACAACTCTATTGCTGTGGCTCGATATGTGACATCTTACATCACAAAACCAGAAAAGACAGAACTGAAGGAAATGTGGGAGGAAATTTCACATGAAAAGAGTCTAAGCAAGAAATTATACAGTTACAGTTTGAAAATGTTGTCGCATCGAGAAATTGGAGCATTTGAATGTTCTGATCGGTTATCATCAGCAAGTCTATATGCCAAATCTAGAACCATCATTTGGGTGAGTGTAGGTCTTGCTGCAACACGAAACCGAGTTTTGAAATCTGTACAAGAAATAGAGTATTTGGCGGAAAAAGAACAAGACAGTACAGATATTTTGAAGACAAACATGTTGGATACATACTATCCAAATAGAAGTACTCACCTTGAGAACGTTTGTCTCTATGAAGTTCTGCAAACCTATATTTTTAAAAAGAACGTCACAGAAGACATCAAGAAAGGTGTATATGCTGTGATTGGTTGTGAAGGCTGTCTAGTGAAACAAAGAAAAGGCCATTTGATTAATCATCGAAAATTGAGTTGTGATTCTCCAGACAAAAGGGAATTTTATTACTTAGCTCTTTTGCAACTCTTTAAGCCTTGGCGTATAGAAGAGGAACTACTTGGAGATTGTCTTACTTATGAAAATTCGTTCAATGCAACCAAGGATACGATAGAATGTCCTGTTTTTTCAAATTATCTGCAAATGTTGAACGAGGAAATACAGCAAGAAGCTACAATTGCAGCAGAGATTGCTAGAGATAGTTCTCAAGATAGTCAGAGTTCTGCTTTTTTGAGTCAGGATCCACTAGGAGGACCAATTATACAAAATGAAGCTGCCACTGCCATGGATGAAGTTGAAAGAGCCATGGAACAAGCTCAGGAGGATGGAGTTGACTCAGAAGATGTGGAAAAAGAACTAAACGTTGAGCAGAGACAAATATATGTTGAAGTCACAGAACACATTGAGCATGGTTTATCTCATGAGAAAAAAGAGTGCTCATGTACATCATTTGTACCTGTCCGACTATATGTGAGTGGAGAAGCAGGAACTGGGAAAAGTTTCCTGATTAAAGCGATTGCAACATATTTGCAGAAAACAACGGAGTCATCGCTCTCTTGTGTTGTTACTGCTCCAACTGGGTTGGCAGCACACAACATTAAAGGGATTACTTTACATCGCTTATTGATGCTGCCAGTGGAGCATGATAACAAATTACAATACCACAAGCTATCTGGAGAAGCTTGTAGTGAAGTTTCAAGAGTCCTAAAGAAAATGAAACTTCTTATCATTGATGAAGTAAGCATGGTATCAAATGTAATGCTTGCTTTTGTGCATTTAAGAATGCAAGAAATTCTTAAAACAGACTATGATGTGTTATTTGGAGGCAAACACATCATTGTTTTTGGAGATCTACTGCAACTAACTACAGTGAAAGGACAGCCAGTGTTTAAAATGCTTACACATGAAGATACCAGGAAGTGCTTAGGAAGCATTGGAAATGTAAACATATGGTTACATTTCAAATATGCAGAACTGCTTCAAAATATGCGACAGGCAAAGGATGAAGATTATAAAAATATTCTACAAGATGTAAGAATTGGAAAACTAACTGAGCATGGCAAAGAAGCTTTATATGGACGATTACTTTCAAATTTGTTTCCAAATGAAAATATTCTGCCAGAGAATATTTTTAAGAAAATTCCTGAAAACAAATCTGTCATATGCTTGATGCCAACTCTGCAAGAATGTTCAATCTTCAACAACAAAATGTTAAAGTTGAAAAATCAAGAGATTGTGAAACTGGAAGCTATTGATAAAATTGAACATGAAGGAGCAACTATTATTTTGTCAGAAAAGTTGAAATCAAAATTGGATTCTTTAGAGATGACAATATCTAAAACTGCTGGTATGGAAAAGACTCTGTATGCATCTTTAAATTGTCATATAATTTTATGACGTAATTTACATGTGGAAAGAGGTTTAGTAAATGGAGCAATGGGTCATGTTGTGGATTTTGTGAATTACCGAAATAGAGATGGAATTGAATTTATAAAAATTAAATTTGATGGTATTGAAGAAGTACAACAAATCAGTCGTTGTTCTGCCCAATCTTTGCTTGTGAAAGATTTATATGTCCGCAGAAAGCAGTTTCCTGTTTCTTTGGCATATGCAGTGACTATTCATGAATCTCAAGGTTTAAGTGTAGATAGTGCTTTGGTGAATATTGGAAGTTCTGTGTTCAAAGAGGGTATGGCATATGTTGCTTTATCGAGTCAGAACTTTATCAGGATTGTACTTGATTGATTTTGATGAGACAAAGATTAATGCAGATTTAAATTGTGTAAAAGAATATAATAGGTTAAGAAGAGAGTATGCTCCAAATTTACCTCAATATCCTCTATTTGAAAAGCGTGTGGGAGACCGAAAAAGAAGAAATTAGAAAAATTGTAGTGAAGTTGTAGCAAAAAGGAAAAAGCTAGATGAACCAGTAATTGTAAGCAGAAATCAATCAATCAATCAATCAAAGACATTTATAGAGCGCACTACTCACCCGTAGGGTCTCAAGGCGCTAATGAAATTAAATGGATTCAGTTAAAGATGTTGTTGGATTTCAGTTTCAAAATAGTTCTGGTGTCAACTGCTATGCTAATGTAGTGGTTAATGTTGTTTTTTTTTCTCCAAACTGTACAACAACAGATTGCTGAAAATCGTGATCAAACATTTTGTTGTTTATTAAATTCTGTGTTTGAGAAATGTAGCAGTGATAGAACAAAAATACAAAGTGTTTCTGAAATTCTAAATGTTTTAGACATATGTTCTGGTCTAAATCAACTTTCACAGAATATTCAGCAAGATTGTCAGGAATTTCTAATGTATATGCTTGTTGTTTTGCAAGATGAAGGTGTAGATGTAGAAAATCTTTTTGGCCTTTCTTATAAATTGCAGCATGACTGCAACAATTGCTCCTTTTCAAGTAGTACTACAATAGACACTGAAAGATTTATATATTTGACTTTACCAGACTGCAAATCAGTGTCATTTAATAATCTAGTTAGAAAAGCAAATCAAAGCATGGTCTGCACTCAATGTAAATCAGCAATGCTATCAACTTTATTTTTGCAAAGATATGGACAGTATGTTATTTTAATGTTCCAACGATGTAGACCTGATGGAACTAAATTGACAACATTAATTAAAAATGTTGTGGCTTCTCAATTATCAATTTCAGGAAGAACCTTTACAACTGCAGCAATTATTTACCATGATGGTCCTTCAACAACATCAGGATATTACACAGCTTATTTAAAATGTCAAAAAGGATGAAAACACTGTAATGATACTCAATTGACTTTCAAACAACGTTTGCCTTCTGACTTACAAAATTCTTACCTAGTGTTCTTACAACCAAAATTGTAGGGAAGGTAATTGGCCTATGAAGATTGCAGCAGTTAATATAACTTAGTTTGCTGTTTAAAATTACTTTCTGAATGAGAGTGATGAAGATAATAAAAAACATGTAGTTCTCATAGAGATAGTATATGTATATCATATAGTGTGTGCTGTGAGTATTATACAACATATTTATAAAAAGTAAGCTAGAGGCGGAAATAAAACTCTTGTTTCATAATGTAAAAGATGTTGGAGCTTTTCTGTCAGAAAGTCGGGTAAATGAGAAATTAAGAACACTCTAAGAATACTAATTTCCAAAGAAAAGGGCTATCCATATACTATTTGGCCTCGTGGAAAAGTGGATGGATCAAAAGTGAGTTTAGATATGTTTTTTCAAAATTTTACATTATTTAAGAAAAGATTTTATGGGTTTTTTAAACACAATCATTTTGATTGTGTTTTTTTTTTGCCCGCTGTTATATGATGAGTACTATTGAAGTCACTGTTTTAAGTGAAATTCAATATATTCTGAGAACAGCAAATATAAACCATGTAACATGTTGTTGAAATTATTTTGTATTTTGTATTATTAAATATATATTATTTTCCCATTCTCTTATGCTCACTTACCTATTTCCACCCTCTATCACTCCTCTTAACTCACCCTCACTGGCCTTTTTTCACTCTCCCTCACCTGCCTTCCCTTATTCCACTTTCCTCACTTATTCTCATTAACCACTCCTTCACGGCCCTTTCCCTCTCTTCCATCCACTACTTTCCAGCTGTCAGTCACTCCCTTTCCCCCTAGTTTCCTTTATTTGTTCCCTCAATAATTCCCCTTCTCTCACTTACCTTATTACACTTCACTCACTCCTTCTCTCACTTCCTCTGTCCTCTCACATCCTCACTCCCTTTCCCTAACTCCCTGTCTCTTAGCTTCAGTCTCTCGATCCTCTCACTCTCTCACTCCTCTTCCGTCACGCTTACTCCCTATAACTCACCCACACTCCCTTACTTACTTTTCTTTGCTCTCTTACTCAGTTCCTTTCTGCCACTCTTTCCTTCGCTACCTCTATGTTCTTACTTCTTCACTTCCTTTGTCTCAAGCTCCCTTGCATTTATCCTCTTTTTATTTTCCATTTTTCATCAACCTCACTCTCCTTCACTCACCCTCCCTCACCCTTGTTCCCTTACTTCAGTTCCTTCAGTTATCCTCATTCATCATCTTTAACTACCCTTCCTCTTTCTCTCGTCACGCACTCACCTTTTTCCAGTCCATTTTTTCTCCACTTTTCTTCCCTTTCTTCCCTTCCTTTACTCCCTCAGTCATTCTCCTTCCTTTACTCACCTTACTGCCGTTTAGTCACTCTTTCTCTGACTCACCTCTGTTCTCTCATATTCTCACTTGTCTTTCCTCACTCCCTCTCTGTTACCTTTATTCTCATTGTCTCCTCACTGTCTAACAACCCTACATTCACCATCACTCACCTTCCATGCCTCATTGTCATTAATCCACCGTTATTCACTCCTGCTTCTCTGTGACTCACTCCCCTTTCATAACTCCCCTTTCTGCCTTTAGTTTTCCTAATGCATATTCCTTTAGGATCTTACTCACCTTCAGTTTATTTCTCTCTCCTGCTCTTGTTCACTGTCACTGAATGTATCCATGTCATTATCATTTTAGTAATTTGCTCTCTCTATTTCTTTTTAACTCTCTCTGACCTTCACCATTCCTTTGTTTTTCTTTCTGAGTCCTTCCCTTCTACTTTATCTCTTACTAACCTTTTATGACTTTTAATCTCCTACTTTGTCTCTTGTATTGTAAAATATATATTATAAATATTCTAACTTTTTTTTGTCTTTCACAGATATTAATTTTAATGATAATATGTAATTAAGTTTACATTACTTATAAGGTAAGTTTGATTTACAAAATGTACTTTCCCTATACTCTTTTCCTTAACCTCACTACTCTTCTCTGATGCTCCTACACCTCTGTTCCCTTATTGCGCTTGCCTCACTTATTCTGAATCCCTACGTTTACTCCCCTTTTCCTTACTCCTCTCTCACAATCACCTTGTTTCAGACCTTCCCCTTTACTTTCTTTCCTCTCTCTTCTCTTACTTCATTCCTTTACTCTTTTTACTTCCCTTACTCTCCTTACTCCACTTCACTAACTCCTTCTCGTACTCCCTCTTTCCTCTTACTTCTACACTCCCCTTCCCTCATTCTCTGTCTGTTAGCCCCATTCTCTCCATTTCCTTAGTCTCTCACACCTCTTCTATCACGCTCACCCCTTATAACTCAGCCATACCACCACACTCACCTTCTTTCAAACCTTCTCCTTTACTTTTCTTCCACTCTCTTACCTTCTTTTGCTCCTTCACTCTTTTCCATTCCCTTAGTCTCCTTACTCCACTTCATTAACTCCTTCTCTTACTCCCTCTGTCCTGTTAGTTCTACACTTTCCTTCCCTCATTCTCTCTCTGTTAGCCTCATTCTCCCCGTCCCTTTAGTCTCTCACTCCTCTTCTATCACGCTCACTCCCTATAACACAGCAATACTCCTACACTCACCTTCTTACAGACCTCCTCCTTTACTTTCCTTCCTCTCTCTTCCCTTGTTTCACTCTTTCACTCTTTTCCCTTTCCTTACTCTCCTTACTCCACTTTACTAACTCCTTCTCTTACTCCCTCTGTCCTCTTAGTTCTACACTCCCCGTCCCTCATTCTTGCTCTGTTAGCCTCATTCTCTCTGCCCCCTTAGTCTCTCGCTCCTCTTCTGTCACGCACACTCCCTATAACTTAGCCATACTCCCACACTCACCTTCTTTCAGACCTTCTCCTTTACTTTCCTTCCTCTCTCTTCTCTTACTTCATTCCTTTACTATTTTCCCTTCCCTTACTCTCTTTACTCCACTTCACTAACTCTTTCTCTTACACCCTCTGTCCTCTTTCTTCTACATTCCTCTTCCCTCATTCTCTCTCTGTTAGCCTCATTCTCTCCATTCCCTTAGCCTCTCACACCTCTTCTGTCACAATCACTCCCTATAACTCAGCTACAATCCAACACTCACCATCTTTCAAACCTTCTCCTTTACTTTCCTTCCTGTCTCTTCCCTTCTTTTGCTCCTTCACTCTTTTCCCTTCCCTTACTCTCTTTACTCCACTTCACTAACTCCTTCTCTTACTCCCTCTGTCCTGTTAGTTATACACTTTCCTTCCCTCATTCGCTCTCTGTTAGCCTCATTCTCTCCGTCCATTTAGTCTCTCACTCCTCTTCTATCACGCTCACTCCCTATAACACAGCCATACTCCCACACTCACCTTCTTTCAAACCTTCTCCTTTATTTTCCTTCCTGTCTCTTCCCTTCTTTTGCTCCTTCACTCTTTTTGCTTCCCTTACTCTGCTTAATCCACTTCATTAACTCCTTCTCTTACTCCCTCTGTCCTCTTACTTCTACACTCCCCTTCCCTCATTCTCTCTCTGTTAACCTTATTGTCTCCGTCCCCTTAGTCTGTCACTCCTCTTCTGTCACGCTCACTCCCTACGAATCAGCCACACTCCCACACTCACCTTCTTTCAGACTTTCTCCTTTAGTTTCCTTCCTCTCTCTTTACTTACTTCATTCCTTTACTCTTTTCCTTTCACTTACTCTCCTTACTCCACTTCACTAACTCCTTCCCTCGGTCCTCTTACTTCTACACTCCCCTTCCCTCATTCTCTCTCTGTTAGCCTCATTCTCTCCGTCCCCTTAGTCTCTCACACCTCATCTGTCACGCTCACTACCTATAACTCAGCTACACTCCCACACTCACCTTCTTTCTAACCTTCTCCTTTACTTTCCTTTCTGTCTCTTCCCTTCTTTCGCTCTTTCACTCTTTTCCCCTCCCTTACTCTTCTTACTCCACTTCATTAACTCCTTCTCTTACTCCCTCTGTCCTCTTACTTCTACACTCCTCTTCCCTCATTCTCTCTCTGTTAGCCTCATTCTCTCCGTCCCCTTAGTCTCTCACACCTCTTCTATCACGCTCACTCCCTATAACTCAGCCATACTCCCACACTCACCTTTTTTCAAACCTTCTCCTTTACTTTCCTTCCTGTCTCTCTCCTTCTTTTGCTCCTTCACTCTTTTCTCTTCCTTTACTCTCCTTACTCCACTTCACTAACTCCTTCTCTTACTCCCTCTGTCCTCTTACTTCTACACTCCCCTTCCCTCATTCTCTCTCTGTTAGCCTCATTCTCTCCGACCCCTTAGTCTGTCACTCCTGTTCTTTCATGCTCACTCCCTATAACTCAGCCACACTCCCTCACTTATGTTTCTTTCCTCCCTCACTCAGTCCTCTACTCTCACTTTTTCCTTCACTTTCTCTGTCTCTTCACTCCCTTACTCCCCTGGTCTCACACTCACTTGCCTTTATCCAGTCTGTATCACCACTCTTTCCTCAACATTACTGTTCTTTTCTTACCCTTCCACACCCCCGTTCCTTTACTACATTTTCTTCACTTATCCTCATTCCCCTTGTTTACTCCCCTTCTCCTCACTCACCTCCCACACTCACCTTCTTTCAGTCCCCCTACTTCACTTCCCTTCCCCTCTCGTCCCTTTCTTTGCTTTCTCACTCATTTTCCTTTCCTCTCTCACTGCACTCCACTTCATTTACTCCTTTTGAATTTGTTAAGAATACAGCTCTTTTTTGAGAATTGGCGGTAGTTCTAAAAAGAACTGTTTTTTTCTTCTTTTTTAGGTTTTTTTCTGAACAAAAACAAAAACAGGGAATGCAGAACTGCTCAACAGGAGCAAAAAAAAGGGGGAAAATTAGGGCTGGGGAGGGCAGCGGTGTGCTTGCCTCCTGCGTGCAATGAGCTTGATGCTCTGCTCACCATAGCAAAGCATTTCATCGCATTGCTTGCACTTTATAGTAATGTCACTAAAAACAGGCTGAATGTTCGGAATCATCTCCAATTCCGCTGCACGTCCTCTCCCTGATTTTGTGGCTCCTCCAGTAGATGTAGATGCACCATCCCTTGGGGGATTACATGCCAGGTCTCGGACACTCTCCCGGGCATAGTTCTGGGGGTGCCTCCGTTGGACGTGGCGAATCATTGTGGAGTTCCCAAAACTGTACTTCCTTTTAGGGTCCCCTCTGGAAAGCACAGTTTTGCAGATTTTGCATTCCACTTTAGGAGCATTCACCTTTTTTAATCCTGCAGGTATTGAAAAAAACTTCCAAATAATATGCTCCTTGACCTTGGGCTGAGGAGGCTCTTCCTCAATAAAGTCATCTGACTCCTCACTGCTGCTGGGTGCTCTGGCAGCCATTCTTTACACAAAATGGAAGAACAGTAAAGAACAGGTCTTGCTGTCTCCAAAGTGAAAGAAGAAGTGAAGGAAATGGGTTGGGTTTTCATTAGTTGTAAAAAAAACTGTTAACAACCAATGAAAAGAGTTATTTTAAGGTCACATGACTTGACGCGCTTATGCTGCGCGCACCGGAGCGCTTCCGGGGTGCTTACGTGGCACGAACGTAGGCGCTTCCGGGGGCGCTTACGCGGCACGCCTGAATGACGTTTTGCTAGCTTTTTTTACGCACGCGGAAATAGCGCTCTCACTGCGCTCTCGGATGAGCTTACCGGTGCACGCACCCTGAGCGCTCCAAAACAAAATATTTTTTTTTAAAACATGAAAAATAGATTGTAAAAAAAATTGTAAAAAAATTTAAATAAATAATAGTTATAAAAAACAGCTAATAAAAAAAACAGTTTAAAAATCGTAGGTTGCAAACTCGATATATAAAGGAATTAGCTTTTAAAAAAACTATGAAATTCACTAAAAAACATAGGTTTCACAATTGTTATAGTTAGGAATTAGCATTTAAAAAACCTTTGAAATTCACAAAAAAAACATGGGTTTCACAATCGTTACAGTTAGGAATTAGCATTTAAAAAACATTTGAAATTCACTAAAAAAACATAGGTTTCACTTTCGTTATAGTTAGGAATTAGCATTTAAAAAAACCTTTGAAATTCACTGAAAAAACCATAGGTTTCACACCAGTTATAGTTAGCTGAACATTTTACTCATACAAAACCATTGAAATTCCCACGTTATAGTTAGTTGGACTCACTATAACTCGCGAGCCCGCAATCCACTGCTGATGATGTCACATATTACATCATTCATGACATGGTCAGTGACATCACTGATGACATCTCAAATGACATCACTGATGACATCACTGATGACATCTCAAATGACATCACTGATGACATCACTGATGACATCATTCATGCGATAATACGATGCACCTCCTCACACTCTAATCTAACCTTTGATACACCTAGTGTTAAATACAAACTATCATTCCTGAAACCATTGATACACCAATACCAGTTACTACATACACACTCACTCATTCCTAGGCACACACATCCACTCATTCACCCATACAATCACTCATACATACAGACACTCATCAATACAACACTATCATATGCACTCATACACCTATACAGACACTCACACACTGCCACTCATCCATGGAGTTACTCACATATCTAGTCAGTCATGCAAAGATTCAATCACACTCCCATTTCCTCATCTATACAGTTATACAGACAACACCTCAATTATACAAACATATACTAACACATACTTACTCTTTTATACAATCACTGATACAAGTACACATTGATCCATACAGCCACTCACACAATCACTGGGTCTCATGTATAGTCATTTATATATGCCAACTCTCACATGCACTGTGTTTTACATATGTACTTACTTGGACATGTAGCACTGAGATATCCATTCACTCACCAACACAGCCATGCACACTGTCAACCACCCATACAGCGGTTTCCTCATGCACTCTTGAACCCATACACTTAGTGAATCAACTGCTCACACATCCCCCTTGGGGGATTACATGCCAGGTCTCGGACACTCTTCCGGGCATAGTTCTGGGGGTGCCTCCGTTGGACGTGGCGATTCATTGTGGAGTTCCCAAAACTGTACTTCCTTTTAGGGTCCCCTCTGGAAAGCACAGTTTTGCAGATTTTGCATTCCACTTTAGGAGCATTCACCTTTTTTAATCCTGCAGGTATTGAAAAAAACTTCCAAATAAAATGCTCCTTGACCTTGGGCTGAGGAGGCTCTTCCTCAATGAAGTCATCTGACTCCTCACTGCTGCTGGGTGCTCTGGCAGCCATTCTTTACACAAAATGGAAGAACAGTAAAGAACAGGTCTTGCTGTCTCCAAAGTGAAAGAAGAAGTGAAGGAAATGGGTTGGGTTTTCATTAGTTGTAAAAAAAACTGTTAACAACCAATGAAAAGAGTTATTTTAAGGTCACATGACTTGACGCGCTTACGCTACGCGCACCGGAGCGCTTCCGGGGGTGCTTACGTGGCGCGAACGTAGGCGCTTCCGGGGGCGCTTACGCGGCACGCCTGAATGATGTTTTGCTAGCTTTTTTTACGCACGCGGAAATAGCGCTCTCACTGCGCTCTAGGGTGAGCTTACCGGTGCGCGCACCCTGAGCGCTCCAAGACAAAATATATTTTTTTTAAAACATGAAAAATAGATTGTAAAAAATTTTTTAAAAAAATTAAAATAAATAATAGTTATAAAAAACAGCTAATAAAAAAAACAGTTTAAAAATCGTAGGTTGCAAACTCGATATATAAAGGAATTAGCTTTTAAAAAAACTATGCAATTCACTAAAAAAAACATAGGTTTCACAATTGTTATAGTTAGGAATTAGCCTTTAAAAAACCTTTGAAATTCACTAAAAAAAACATAGGTTTCACAATCGTTACAGTTAGGAATTAGCATTTAAAAAACATTTGAAATTCACTAAAAAAACATAGGTTTCACTTTCGTTATAGTTAGGAATTTGCATTTAAAAAAACCTTTGAAATTCACTGAAAAAACCATAGGTTTCACACCAGTTATAGTTAGCTGAACATTTTACTCATACAAAACCATTGAAATTCCCACGTTATAGTTAGTTGGACTCACTATAACTCGCGAGCCCGCAATCCACTGCTGATGATGTCACATATTACATCATTCATGACATGGTCAGTGACATCACTGATGACATCCTAAATGACATCACTGATGACATCTCAAATGACATCACTGATGACATCACTGATGACATAATTCATGCGATAATACGATGCACCTCCTCACACTCTAATCTAACCTTTGATACACCTAGTGTTAAATACAAACTATCATTCCTAAAACCATTGATACACCAATACCAGTTACTACATACACACTCACTCATTCCTAGGCACACACATCCACTCATTCACCCATACAATCACTCATACATACAGACACTCATCAATACAACACTATCATATGCACTCATACACCTATACAGACACTCACACACTGCCACTCATCCATGGAGTTACTCACATATCTAGTCAGTCATGCAAAGAATCAATCACACTCCCATTTCCTCATCTATACAGTTATACAGACAACACCTCAATTATACAAACATATACTAACACATACTTACTCTTTTATGCAATCACTGATACAAGTACACATTGATCCATACAGCCACTCACACAATCACTGGGTCTCATGTATAGTCATTTATATATGCCAACTCTCACATGCACTGTGTTTTACATATGTACTTACTTGGACATGTAGCACTGAGATATCCATTCACTCACCAACACAGCCATGCACACAGTCAACCGCCCATACAGCGGTTTCCTCATGCACTCTTGAACCCATACACCTAGTGAATCAACTGCTCACACATCTATGCACAGAGCCACACACCTCCTACCACCCATACACACACTGAGCCTCACATACAAATACTTGGGCAACCAATCAATAACCCATATAGCCACTCATATAGCTATTGATCAACACATGCAGCAGCTTACACAACAACAGATATACTGATGCACACATTCAGACAGTTTAGTCACTAACCCATTCATTCAGTAAGACACATTTAATCACTCACTCATACAGTCAGTCACGCACCAACTAAATCCTTCATCCAGACACTTATACACCCACTCATTCTTTAATATGTAAAACATATTTAAACTTTACAGAAACACACAGTCACTGGATGATGTCATCAGTGATGTTATTTGAGATGCCATCAGTGATGTCATCAGTGATGTCATTTGAGATGTCATCAGTGATGTCATCAGTGATGTCACTGACCATGTCATGAATGATGTAATATGTGACATCATCAGCAGTGGATTGCGGGCGCGCAAGTTATAGTTATAGTGATTCCAACTAACTATAACGTGGGAATTTCAATGGTTTTGTATGAGTAAAATGTTCAGCTAACTATAACTGGTGTGAAACCTATGGTTTTTTCAGTGAATATATATATATATATATATATATATATATATATATATATATATATATATATATATATATATATATATAAAACCTACTGGTGGTCGCCAGTAGGTAGTTATAGTTAGGACCTTGTTTCTATTAAAAAATCGTTTTTTCTTTTCCCCATACCTATGGCGCCCGTAGACGAATCTTCACGGAAATTTTCAAAACTTATGGCCCGCTCCGGTCCGCTCCTATCTTAAAAGGTTCAAGGTGATTCTGCAAGTGGGGGCCGAGAAAAAAGGGGGGTCCCAAAATGTGTTTTCTCTATGTTAATTCCCAAAGGAAATTTTAGACACGGCTACAGCCCGAACTGCTGAACGAAATTACACCAAATTTGTCAAAAAGGTAGCCTTTGGTTCAGAAAGTGACCTTTTTTTAAATGGTGTAAATTAGTTCAGTAGTTGCTGAGAAAATCAAACAATAAAAGTTTCGATATTTAGAGGCGCAGTGGATCCGTGCACCCTGCCGATCACAAGCTTTAATCTAATTAGCTGTTAACACTCAAAAGCAGGAAGTGTTGGCAGCCATCTTGTGCCTCGGTAACCGAGGAACAAGAAAAGATAAAAAGAAACTAAATAACAAGAAAAGGGGGCAGGGTAGAAACACCCTGAACCCCTAGGCCTGCTCAGAGGGTCCCACAAGGACACCCAAGGCATTTTTTGGAAAAACAAATCAGCCGAATTCATGCTGGATGCACGAATCCGCACGAGAAATTTAAAAAAAATGAAGTGCGGCCTCCCGCTCGTCGTTGTCTTTAAGCCCCCCTGCAGGAGCCCTGATGGCCCTGGGGACCGTCACCCCCCCAGGGCCAGCTCCTGCAGTGTCCTGGGGTGCCCACCCCCAGGACACAAAAAGCTTGCTATGGCAGGGCGGGAGCCTCACTGCTCCCGCCCCGCCATAGCAAACTGTGGTTTGGATTTTGAAAAAGAGAGCAGGAAACCTGCTCTCTCTTCAAAAATTCAAACCAGATTGCTTTTCCACATGGGGAGCTGCATGTTAGCAGCTCCCTTTGTGGAAAAGCAATGCTGGCTCCCACAGGAGGTGGGGAGCCGGCAGGGACCGTGGGGGCATTGGGGCTCCCCTCACGGTCCCCAACGAAGTGGCCAGGCCCCGGATATTAATTTTAAAAAATGTAAATCACGTAAAGGCCGGCCCCGGGGGATGGGGTCCCCGGGGCAATAAAAGTCCTGAGGAGGGGGCCACGCAGCCCCCGCCATAATAATAAAAAAATTGGGGCCCTGGGGCCCTGGGGCCCAGAATTGGCCACGGAAAGGGGGGCCCACACAGCCCCCTTCCCGTTGAAATATATTTTAAATGGGGCTCAGGACCTGGGGGATGGGATCCCCAAGACCCAGAAAAAGTAAAAAGAAGGAGGGGCCAAAAATATTTTTAAAAACTTGGGATCGTGCCGGAGGCCCCACCCCCTCCCAGCAACACTCTGCAAACGCACCCTGCGGCGCGTTTTAAGTAGGGGGAATTAATTCCCCTTCAATGCTGGGGGTCCCTGTGGGCCAACTAGCCCACCAGGTACCTCCAATAAGCACCACAGCGCTGCATTGTAGAGAGGTGGTCCAGGCCATGCCCCTTTTTACACCTCTCTGCAACGCAGCTCTGTGGCGCTTACTAAAGGTACCTGGTGGGCTAGTTGGACTCCAGAGACCCTCAGGATTTAAGGGGATGTAATTCCCCAACTTAAAACACGCCATGGGGCACGTTTGCACAGTGGTGAAGGGAGGGGGCGGGGCCTGAGGTGACATATGTGCAAACAAACCGTGTGGCGCATTTAAGTTAGGGAATTAATTCCCCTTCAATCCTGAGGGCCCCTGGGGGCCAACTAGCCCACCAGGTACCTCCAGTAAGCGCCACAGGCCTGCTTTGCAGAGGTGGTCCAGGCCATGCCCCCTTTTACACCTCTCTGCAACGCAGCTCTGTGGCGCTTACTGGAGGTACCTGTGGGCTAGTTGGACTCCAGGGACCCTCAGGATTCAAGGGGACTTAATCCTCCAACTTAAAGCACACCACGGGGCATGTTTGCACAGTGGTGAAGGGAGGGGGCGGGCCTGAGGTGACATATGTGCAAACACACCCTGTGGTGCGTTTTAAGTTGGGGAATTAATTCCCCTTCAATCCTGAGAGCCCCTGGGGGCCAACTAGCCCACCAGGCACCTCCAGTAGGCACCACAGGGCTGCATTGCAGAGAGGTGGTCCAGGCCATGCCCCTTTTTACACCTCTCTGCAATGCAGCTCTGTGGCGTTTACTGGAGGAACATGGTGGGCTAGTTGGACCCTCAGGAGTCAAGGTGACTTTATCCCCCAACTTAAACCGCACCCTGGGGCGTGTTTGCACAGTGGCGAACGGAGGGGGCGGGACCTGAGGTGACATGTGTGCAAACACACCCTGTGGCGCGTTTTTCGTAGGGGAATGAATTCCCCTTCAACCCTGAGGGTCTGGGGGCCATCTAGACCACCAGGTACCTCCAGAAAGTGCAACAGGGCTGCGTTGCAGAGAAGTAGTCCAGGCCACGCCCCTTTATTGCACCTCTATGCAACGCAACTCTGTGGCGCTTACTGGAGGTACCTGGTGGGCTCGTTGAACCCAGGGACCCTCAGGATTTAAGGGGACTTTATCCCCAAACTTAAAATGCACCATGGGGCGCATTTGTACAGTGGTGAAGGGAGGGGGTGGGGCCTGAGGTGACAGGTATCCCCCTGCCCTATTATTTACTAGGGCCTTACAGAGGAGGTCATGCTAATCACAGGGGTACCCCAACCCATAGTGTTCCCTAGTGTATGTAGGCATTTTCAGTGTATTCTAAGTGTCTTTTAGCATAGCACTAGCTCTAGGCCTGGTTAGTCAGAGTCACTTTCCACCAGTGCCCGTCTGAAAAAGTTGTGGGCACAGGATGATTTTGCAACAAGGCCTCTTTCTGCTCCTCTGTTGGTTCTTTCTGCAGATATCTTGCTTTTCCTGCATTCCTGCACTTTTCTTTGTCTTTGTGAAATTCTGTTGCTTCTTTCTACATTTCTTTTGCTTCCCTCCGTCCGTTTTTTCTTCTTTCTTCACATGTCCTATCTCTGTAGGCATAGTTAGAAAATAGCATTTAAAAAACCTTTGAAATTCACTTAAAAAAACATAGGTTTCAGGCATGTTATAGTTAGAAATTAGCATTTCAAAAACCTTTGAAATTCACTGAAAAAACCATAGGTTTCAGGCACGTTATAGTTAAAAATTAGCATTTCAAAAAACCTTAGAAATTCACTGAAAAAACCATGGGTTTTAGGAAAAGTTATAGTTAGTTGGACATTTCACTCGTACAAAACCAGAGAAATTCCCCTGTTATAGTTTAGCTAACTATAACTCGCACCCCCGCAATGCACTGCTGATGACGTCACATATTAGATCATTCATGACATGGTCAGTGACATCACTGATGACATCTCAAATGACATCACTGATGACATCATTCATGTGATAATTTGATGCATCTTCTCAAAACCTAATATAACCTTTGATACACCCACTCTAAATTACAGACTGCCATTCTCAAAACCATAGACACTCCAACACCAATAACTACATAACCACTCACTGATTCTTAGGTTTACCCCCACATCCACTAACTCACCTGTACAGTCGGCCATACTTATGGTCACTCAGTACAGGACTATCATATGCACTCATGCACCTATAAAGACACTCACACACCGCCACTCATCCATAGAGGTACTCACACACCTAGTCAGTCATGCAAATAAACAATCGTACTGCCATTTACTCACCTATTAAGTTATACACACACCAGCGAAATTACTCATACAAATACTAGCACATTCTTACTCTCTTATACAATCACTGATACAAGCACACACTCATCCATACAGCCACTCTCACAATCACACACTCTCACTTATAGCGATTTATATACTCCAACACACATATATACTGCCTTTCACATATTTAGTTACTCACACATGTGCCACTGAGATATACATTCACTCACTAACACACCCATACACACACTCACCCACCCATATAGTCCATCACAGATGCACTCTTGAAACCATGCACCCAGTGAATCACCCAGTCACACATCTATGCACAGAGTCACACTCACCTCCCCCATGCAAACACTCAGGCACCCATAAAGATACTCAGACAACCAATCAATAACCCATATAGACACTCATGTAGCTATTCGCAAACCCAAGCAGCCGCTTACACACCAACAGACGGATACAGACATTCACACAGTTTAATCACTAATTTCTTCTGGTTTTGTACGAGATGAAATGTCCAACTAACAATAACTTTCCCTAAAACCTATGTTTTTTTTCAGTGAATATATATATATATATATATATATATTACCTACTGGCGGTCGCCAGTAGGTATATATAGTTAGGATTTTTTCTCTATGGGATTTTTGAAAATTCTATGTCTAATAACTTTGGCGTTTGTGGACGGAATTGGCTGAAATTTTCAGGAAAATGGCACATTTTGTTTCTGAGCAGCCCTTGAAAATTTGGGGGGGGTTCGTCAAGGGGGGGCCGAGAAAAAAGGGGGGTCCCAAAACGTGTTTTTAACATTGAGTTTTCCATAGGGCGGTTGGCCTCACTTTTAGCCCGAACGGCTGAATGGATTTGCACGAAACTTGGCAAAATTGTAGGGACTGGTAGCCCGATGTGCCTTTTGTAGGTCTCAATATATGTGCTCCAGTGGATTTTGAGAAATTAACGTTTAAAAAAAGATATATCTGTAACAGCGGACCTGGCAGCGTCCCAGGACGCGTACTTTACGCGCAACGGAGCTTTGTGAAGCGAAGCTGATTGGTTCTCCGGCGTCTGTCAACATTCCAAAAAGTCCGTAGCGGCCGCCATCTTGTCTCTCGGTAGGATCGAGAGACAAGAGGAGGTCAAAACAAAGGGGGAAATAACTATAAGGGGGCATAGTAGATCCTCGCTGACCCCCTAGGTTTGATGTGGAGGTTTTAAAAGGGCCCCGCGGGGCAAAAAAAAATAATAATAATAATAATCGAATGGCTGAATGGATTTGCACGAAACTTGGCAAAATATTAGGGACTGGTAGCCCGATGTGCCTTTGCTAGGTCTCAATATATGTGCTCCAGTGGATTTTGAGAAATTAACGTTCAAAAAAAGATATATATCTGTAACAGCGCTCCGCTTCGCGTAACGGAGGTTTGCGAAGCTGATTGGTCATTCTGTCACTGGGCTATAGTTGGGCTACATCTGGCTGATATTTGGGCTACATTTGTTTTTTTGTGTGTCTGGCGGCCATCTTTGGGCTACATTGGGCTACATTGGGCTTCATTGGGCTACATTGGGCTACATTTGGGCTCCAACATATATATAGGCCAATGTAGCCCAATATATATTTTTCAAAGTTAATTTTCGTAAAAACCACTGGAGCATATATCTTGAGACATAGCAAAGGCACATCGGGCTACCAGTCCCTACAATTTTGCCAAGTTTCGTGGAAATCCATTCAGCCGTTCAAGCTAAAAGTGAGTCCAACCGCCCTATGGAAATGAAGGAAATGAATGGGTAATTTGTAATTAGCAAATAGCTAATCGCAAACTAGGAATGGTAAAGAATCGCTATTTATTCCTTAAAGTTCGCTATTTAGGAAATGCAAAAAACTTTGATGATACATATGGCGGTTCATCTCTAACAAGATAAGAAGCATAGGGATACATTTATGATGACTGGCGCATCACCAGGGATGTGTTAGTCATTCTGTGCCGCTGTTCCGTCACCTATGGTGTGCTGCATTTACAATGCGGCGCATCATGGGGCAAAAACAGCACAGATGCGTGATGTATCTGTGCCGTAAAGGTGGCGCATTGCTGGAGTTGTATCGCAAGTGTGATGAAGCTCCAGCAAGGGTCGGGGGTGCCCCTGTCGCAGGGTTTCTGTTCTCACACAGAACTGTGGACAGAGGATTGGAACCTCGGCGAATTAGGGTGTCCCAAAACTCACGTTAGTAATCAAAAACTCCTTAGCAAGCTAGGTACAGTGTCACATTGGATATAACAAACTCTCAATGTTTAGACAATCCAGAATATGAACTTATAGTACCTCAGGATACGTGGAACTCATGAACAGTCGGTCGTTATATATTTCTTAGAAACCAGAACATGGAGTTAAGAAGAACACATGTGTATTTGAAATGTTTATTTACTAATGCCGTCTTCTCAGGCGTAGTATCTTAGATAATACAAGTACACATATTATCAGTAGCAAAATTACCAGCATAGTTACTAGTACATAAAAAGCGAATGGTGATAGTATGTTAACATGCTGTAAATGAATAAGAGTTAGCAACACTTATAAGCAGCCGCGGGCCGTGGAGGGAGTTACGGTGAGGCAGGGAGGCGGGGAGGGGGAGAAGCAGGGTGGAGAATACAAGTACACATATTATCAGTAGCAAAAATTACCAGCATAGTTACTAGTACATAAAAAGCGAATGGTGACAGTATGTTAACATGCTGTAAATGAATAAGAGTTAGCAACACTTATAAGCAGCCGCGGGCCGTGGAGGGAGTTACGGTGGGGCAGGGAGGCGGGGAGGGGGAGGGGCAAGGTAGAGAGGGCTCCACCCTGCTTCTCCCCCTCCCCGCCTCCCTGCCTCACCGTAACTCCCTCCACGGCCCGCGGCTGCTTATATCTCACCCTCCCTAATACACATATTATATTATTTGCTAAGAAGGTCTCTTTGTGTTGGTGTAGGGCGTGCCCATACTTTAGTGTCTTAGATTTGAAGGAATCACATCAGCATACACCAGCTCTCTCTTCATGTGAACCGCATCAACTGTTGTGTATGTGTGTTCGGCAAAGCAATATAAAACCCGCCTCATGCCCAGAATTGGCAGAAGTTGCACTTATGTTATGAGTATGAAGTCGTGGAGATCAGACCTCATAACAATTCTGTATCGTGTTGTTCTTGAAACTTTAGCACTCGCTGTACAGATATAGTTTAACAAGCAAAGCAGATAGTAGAGCAATAACATATTATTCTCATGTAAACCACGATGAACTACTAGGTGGAAAGCTAAAGCAACAACTAAGTGTCGTGTGCAGAAGTTGCAAAAAAGGAAAAATGGCGTTTAAACCGGTAATGAGCCCATGCTAACTTAACACAGTGTAAAGATATCCAGGACCTAGATGACACCTCCCCATGATCCGGAAACGAACTGAATAAGATAATAGAAGTGCCATCTCATGAGAGCAGATTGCAAGTTTATATGTGGACGGTCCGCAAGGTAAAGCATTAAAAACTAGGAAAATTTAATGCTAAAGAAAAATAAAACAGCCAAGTACTTTATCGAGTCTTAAGCCAATAGGCAAGGTAAATAATAAAAACTTGACAAATAAGTCAATGAATTGTCAATGAAATGCTAGTACTCAGCATATCAAACATGAAAAAGGTCTATGACATAACTGTGTATGCAAAATAAGCTGCAACAGCCTCCAATAGGAAGTCACCGTCTTCATCCAAAAACAGTTCAGCCATCCAATTTAAAAGCGGAAAAGAACATACGTGCTCTCCCAGCACCGGATCCTCTATCACCATCAGAGGACAGCTCGGTGGGTTTTCAAGAAAGCTCTGTTCCAAGAAAGACTGTGCTGCCGCCAGTAAATTCCAGGGACCAAGTAGTCCATGCATCAATGCCACAGCCATAATCCTTTCGCCAGGACAAACCAACTCGTGAGTAATGATAGGAGTCATCAGCTGATTAAAGTCGACGTCAGGAGAAACCGGTCCGCAGAGACACAAATCAATGGCCCAATCGAAATCACAGGTCAGGCAGTGAAATACAGGCTGGACACAGGTGAAGTAGGAGAATTGAAAAGATAATCCATATGCCGTGCTTAATATCGCCAACGGCATTGTGCCATAATATTCTAGCATGCGATTGCGGAACAGTGTCAGCAGCTGCAGGGTGGGAGGTTGCATAGGAGGGACATCCATATTTAAAAATGTAAAAAAGCACAAGAGCGTCCGCTGGTAATGCAAGTAAAAATGCCAATCCACGAACCAGAGTGGAGAAAATAGAATGAAAGGAAGCAGGGATGACTCCAAAGATTTTCTCAAATGAAGTCACGAGACCACTGGTAACAACTTTAAAAAAGTGCGCCAGGGTCTTTGTGGAGGATGCGTTAAAGATAGTCGGAACCATCTTGCTGAAATTGAAAGGCAAATCTGAATTGAAAAGGGTCTGCACCTCTGTACGGGTGTTCGCTATGTGAAGCACGAAAGTTTCACGGGCCGAACTCAAGGCCACCTCTCTCTGAGACAAAAGAGCTCTTATTCTTGCCATGCCGTTGAAATCTGTCCCAAGGTTGGTATTTGTGGCCAGATTGAAAACTCCCTATGTTCATGTGTGGGAGGAAATAGAACATTTCTGCAGCAAATAACCCGTTCACTTACTGTTACGATAAAAGGAATACTTTTAATTAACTCAGAACAATCTTCATTATTGAGCATCAAATAACTACCATTTTCCAACAACTTGAACGTGGGGATGATAGCAGGAACTGGCGTGCCTTGCAACACGCAAGCCATATTTGGTCGGTGTTTGTTGCATGAACCGTGTAACTGTATGTGCCTACACATTAGTGAATGATCTGGCGTCTCAGTGCATTCCTCTCCATTCAGATAAACTTCTTGATCATCTTTGAAACATCTGTATGTGTATGGAAGCGACCAGACCTCATGAAGAAAAGCACTACCTAAAGGTTCATAACGACCTATTGGTATATATTTCATACAATTTGAAAACTTATATAAAGCAAAAGGCAGCGTTATTAAACCGTGGATAAGGCACGTTGCCAAAAAACCCGCAATCCTCTGCTGATGATGTCACTGAGCATGTCATGAATGATGTAATATGTGACATCATCAGCAGTGGATTACGGGTAATAGTATCTCTAGTTTACTCCCCTATAGCTGTCTTTCTTTTAACATAAGTGTCTGTTTCCTTCCCTTATACTTACTGTTTTTGGTTCGCTTCTGGTTCGCGTACCGGCGAGCGAACTGGGAAGCGAACTAAGAGAAATAGAGGTTGGCACAGTTCCAAATATTGTACCAATTTTTTTATAACGGGGAGGTAGTTCTGAAAAGAACTTTTTTTTTATTGTTTTTGTTGTTTTATATTTTTTTTATTATTTTTCGGAACATTTTTTTAGTTTTTTTGAATTTTTCTGAACAGTTTTATATTTTTTTGGGTTTTTCTTGGAGGGGGCAATGAAAACGATTCATTGTAAAGGGCTCAACAGGAGCAACAAAACAAAAAAAGAAGTATTTATTATTTTGGGCGTTTCGTACAAACTTGCATATGATAGTCAATAGCTCTGTTGATCAGAGTGATGCTTCTTTCTCCGTAGCAAATGAATCCATCGCAAAATACGCAGATGTGTTTTACTTCACCAAATCTCATTTGTATATTTGGCACCATCTCCCTGCCCTCTGGTCCCGTTACTTCCGGTACAACAGATCTTCTGGCCATAATAGGGAGATTATCTAGGTCGTTCCGAAACTGTGCAGCACTGTAGTTGTTAGGATGCCACCTAGTCATATGGCGATGCTTTGTGTAGTTTCTGAAGCTGTATTTTTTGTCGGTCCCTCTGGAAAGTCTATCTTGACATATAAGGCAAGTTACGTATCTTGCATTTACTTTTTTCTGACCTTTGGGAATTTAAAAAAATTGCCAAATGAAGTTTTCTTTCCGGTGAGACGTCCTGGGCTGCTCAGGCAAAAACTGCCTCTTTTCGTGCTCGTCGTCCTGTTCCTCTTCTTCCTCTTCTTGTTGAATTATAACTTGAGCAGGTGGTCCACTCTTCCTTGGATGTGGTGGAGGTGGTGGGGAAGCACCAGCTGAAGCTACTAAAGAAGCCATTGCTCAGTGATCACAAAGGGTCTTTCTCTCACAATGATGAAAGTCAGGGTGAGGAAAGAAGGAGGGATTTTCATCATTTGGGAAAAACAAGAGTTCTCAACCAATCAAAAGTGTTCATTTTAGATTATATGACCTAGTCTTACATCATTAGTAAACCAAAAGTGAAATGAACCAATGAAAAGTGTTATTACCAAGTCACATGACTTGCTGTGTTTACGTTAAGCGCTTTGCAGGGCCTCCCGGTTTGCTTCCAGAAACCTGCGCTTTGCGACTCGCTTCGCGTACCAGTTCGCTAACGTAGCACGTCATATGACGTATCACGCGAGAACGTGAAACGTCATGCGGACGGGAGGCGTCACGATGTTGTTTTCTAACGCGGCACTTGCGGTAAAGAAACGTTTACCGGCTCGCGGTCTATTTCGCGGCATCAAGGTCAGCTAACGGGAAGCTTCCCGATTCGCGAAGCGGGAACGAAGAAAAAAATATATTTTAAAAAAAAATTATTCATAAACATATAAAATATATTTTTGGATTTAAAGAAGAATACATTTTACAGCTACAGATATTAGCTGTTAAAAAACCAATGAAATTCACAGAAAAAACCATAGGTTATAGACCATATATAGTTAGGAATTAGCATTTACAAAACCTTGAAAATTCACTGAAAAAACCATAGGTTATAGACCATATATAGTTAGGAATTAGCATTTAGAAAACCTTATTTTACTCACACAAAACCATTGAAATTCCATATATAGTTAGTTGCACTAACTATATATCGCGCACCCGCAATCCACTGCTGATGATGTCACATATTACATCATTCATGACATGGTCAGTGACATCACTGATGACATCACTGATGACATCTCAAATGACATCACTGATGACATCATCTAGTGTCTGTGTGTTTTTGTAAAGTTTAAATACGTTTTACATATTGAAGAATGAGTGGATGTATGGAAGACTGAGTGTGTGTGTGGCTGGCTGGGAGGTGTGTGACTCTGTGCATATCAATGTGTACTTGTATCAGTGATTGTATAAGAGAGTAAGTATGTGTTAGTATATGTGTGAAAAGTATGGTGTTCTGTGTTTAACTATAGATGAGGAAATCGAAGTGTGATTGATTCTTCACAGGACTGACTAGGTGTATGAGTGCATATGATAGTGTTCTAATAATAACTGACTGTATGTATGAGTAATTGTATGGGTGAATGAGTGAATGTGTGTGTAGACGTACGAATCAGTGAGTGCGTATGTAGTAACTGGTATTGGTGTGTCATGATGTCATCAGTGATGTCATTTGAGATGTCATCAGTGATGTCATTTCAGATGTCATTAGTGATGTCATCAGTGATGTCACTGAAGTATGGTGTTCTGTGTTTAACTGTATAGATGAAGAAATGGAAGTGTGATTGATTCTTTACAGGACTGACTTGGTGTGTGAGTAACTCCATGGATGAGTGGCAGTGTGTGACTGTCTGCATAGGTGTATGAGTGCATATGATAGTGTTGTAATAATGAGTGACTGTATGTATGAGTGATTGTATGGGTGAATGAGTGAATGTGTGTGTAGACGTAGGAATCAGTGAGTGCGTATGTAGTAACTGGTATTGGTGTGTCATGATGTCATCAGTGATGTCATTTGAGATGTCATCAGTGATGTCATCAGTGATGTCATTTGAGATGTCATCAGTGATGTCATCAGTGATGTCACTGACCATGTCATGAATGATGTAATATGTGACATCATCAGCAGTGGATTGCGGGTGCGCGATATATAGTTAGTGCAACTAACTATATATGGAATTTCAATGGTTTTGTGTGAGTAAAATAAGGTTTTCTAAATGCTAATTCCTAACTATATATGGTCTATAACCTATGGTTTTTTCAGTGAATTTTCAAGGTTTTGTAAATGCTAATTCCTAACTATATATGGTCTATAACCTATGGTTTTTTCTGTGAATATATATATATATATATTCACTGAAAAAACCATAGGTTATAGACCATATATAGTTAGGAATTAGCATTTACAAAACCTTATTTTACTCACACAAAACCATTGAAATTCGCATATATAGTTAGTTGCACTAACTATATATCGCGCACCCGCAATCCACTGCTGATCATGTCACATATTACATCATTCATGACATGGTCAGTGACATCACTGATGACATCACTGATGACATCTCAAATGACATCACTGATGACATCTCAAATGACATCACTGATGACATCACTGATGACATCTCAAATGGCATCACTGATGACATCACTGATGACATCACTGATGACATCTCAAATGACATCACTGATGACATCACTGATGACATCACTGATGACATCTCATTTGACA
The DNA here is from genome assembly GCF_964261635.1 of Lissotriton helveticus. NCBI lineage: Eukaryota > Metazoa > Chordata > Amphibia > Caudata > Salamandridae > Lissotriton > Lissotriton helveticus. The sequence continues at coordinate 992,675,866 of NC_136069.1, read as the reverse complement.
TTACTGATCACATCACTGATGACATCATTCATGTGATAATACGATGAACCTCTTCAGACTCTAATATAACCTTAGATACACTCAGTGTAAACAGACACTCACAGACTGTCACTCATCCATGGAGTTACTCACACACCTAGTCAGTCATGCAAAGAATCAATCACACCTCCATTTCCTCAACTATACAGTTATACACACCTTACTTATTCAAACATATACTAACACATATTTACTCTCTTATACAATCCCTGATACAAGTTCACAATGATCCATACAGCCACTCACACATTCACTGGCTCTTATGCACATTTATTTATATATGTCAACTCTCACATGTACTGTGTTTTACATATGTACTTACTTTGACATGTAGCACTGAGATATCCATTCACTCACCAATACACTCATGCACACAGTCAACCGCCCATACAGCTGTTTCCACATGCACTTTTGAACCCATACATCTAGTGAATCAACTGCTCACACATCTATGCACAGAGTCATACACCTCCCAGCCACCCACACACACACTCAGTCTCCCATACAAATACTTGGGCAACCAATCAATAACCCATATAGTTACTCATATAGCTACTGATCAACACATGCAGCAGTTTACAGAACAACAGACATAATGATGCACAAATTAAGACAGTTTAGTCACTAACCCATGCACTCAGTGAGACACATTTAATCACTCACTCATACAGTCAGTCATGCACCTACTAAATCCTTCATCCAGACACTTATACATCCACTCATTCTTCAATATGTAAGACATATTTTAACTTTACAGAAACATACAGTCACTGGATGTTGTCATCAGTGATGTCATCAGTGATGTCATTTGAGATGTCATCAGTGATGTCATCAGTGATGTCACTGACCATGTCATGAAGGATGTAATATGTGACATGATCAGCAGTGGATTGCGGGTGCGCGATATATAGTTAGTGCAACTAACTATATATGCGAATTTCAATGGTTTTGTGTGAGTAAAATAAGGTTTTGTAAATGCTAATTCCTAACTATATATGGTCTATAACCTGTGGTTTTTTCAGTGAATTTTCAAGGTTTTGTAAATGCTAATTCCTAACTATATATGGTCTATAACCTATGGTTTTTCAGTGAATTTCAATGGTTTTTTAATAGCAAATATCAAAAGCTGTAAAATGTATTCCTCTTTTAAAGGAAAAATATATTTTATATGTATTTAATATAATTTTTTTATGTATATAAATTTTTTGAGGGAACGAATTTATCAACTATCATGCTGAAGAAGAGTGTGGGGAAAAAAAACCAAAGAGGAGGACTAAGAGGAAAGAACAATCAGTTCAAAAATACAATTGCTTTAAAGCATGAAGTGCTTTTCCACACATTTACATTTAAATAACCCATATTAGAACATACAAAATATCTACAGAGGAGACGGTGTACATTGAATTTTAGACTCTTCATTGGTACCTACATGTTGGTACTTACATCACCCACACAACACAACAACCGGGACGCTGTCACAGATATATATATTTTTTTGAACGTTAATTTCTCAAAATCCACTGGAGCACATATCTTGAGACCTAGCAAATGCACATCGGGCAAACAGTCTCTACAATTTTGCCAAGTTTCATAGAAATCCATTCAGCCATTCGAGCTAAAAGTGAGTCCAACCGCCCTATGGAAAACTCAATGTTAAAAACACGTTTTGGGACCCCCCTTTTTTCTCGGCCCCCGCTTGTTGAAACCCCCCCAAACTTTCAGGGGACGCTCAGAAACAAAATGTGCCATTTTCCTGAAAATTTCAGCCAATTCCGTCCATCAACGCCAAAGTTATTCAACATAGAATTTTCAGAAATCCCTGTTCAAAAAAATCCTAACTATATATACCTACTGGCGACCGCCAGTAGGTTATATATATATATATTCACTGAAAAAACCATAGGTTATAGACCATATATAGTTAGGAATTAGCATTTACAAAACCTTGAAAATTCACTGAAAAAACCAGAGGTTATAGACCATATATAGTTAGGAATTAGCATTTAAAAAACCTTATTTTACTCACACAAAACCATTGAAATTCCATATATAGTTAGTTGTACTAACTATATATCGCGCACCCGCAATCCACTGCTGATCATGTCACATATTACATCATTCATGACATGGTCAGTGACATCACTGATGACATCACTGATGACATCTCAAATGACATCACTGATGACATCACTGATGACATCTCAAATGACATCACTGATGACATCACATCACAACTAAATGAGTGGATGTATAAGTGTCTGAATGAAGGTTTTAGTAGGTGCGTGACTGACTGTATGAGTGAGTGATTAAATGTGTCTCACTGAATGCATAGGTTAGTGACTAAACTGTCTTAATTTGTGCATCATTATGTCTGGTATTCTGTAAAATGCTGCATGTGTTGATCAGTAGCTATATGAGTAACTATATGGGTTATTGATTGATTGTCCAAGTATTTGTATGGGAGACTGAGTGTGTGTGTGGCTGGCTGGGAGATGTGTGACTCTGTGCAGATCAATGTATTCTTGTATCAATGATTTATAAGAGAGTAAGTATGTGTTAGAATATGTTTGAAAATGTAAGGTACTCTATGTTTAACTGTATAGATTAGAAAATGGAAGTGTGATTGATTCTTTACAGGACTGACTAGGTGTGTGAGTAACTCCAAGGATGAGTGGCAGAGTGTGAGTGTCTGTATAGGGTGTATGAGTGCATATGATAGTGTTGTAAAGATGAGTGATTGTATGTATGAATGATTGTATGGGTGAATGAGTGAATGTGTGTGTAGACGTGGGAATCAGTGAGTGCGTATGTAGTAACTAGTATTGGTGTGTCAATTGTTTAAAAAAATATGTTCTGTATTTAACACTGGGTGTAACAGAGGTTATATTAAAGTGTGAGGAGATGCATTGTATTGTCACATGAATGATATCATCAGTGATGTGACCATTGATTTCAAATGAGATGTCATCAGTGATGTCATTTGAGATGTTATCAGTGATGTCATTTGAGATGTTATCAGTGATGTCATCAGTGATGTCATTTGAGATGTCATCAGTGATGTCATCAGTGATGTCATTTGAGATGTCATCAGTGATGTCATCAGTGATGTCATTTGAGATGTCATCAGTGATGTCATCAGTGATGTCACTGACCATGTCATGAATGATGTAATATGTGACATGATCAGCAGTGGATTGCGGGTGCGCGATATATAGTTAGTACAACTAACTATATATGGAATTTCAATGGTTTTGTGTGAGTAAAATAAGGTTTTTTAAATGCTAATTCCTAACTATATATGGTCTATAACCTATGGTTTTTTCAGTGAATTTTCAAGGTTTTGTAAATGCTAATTCCTAACTATATATGGTCTATAACCTATGGTTTTTTCAGTGAATTTCATTGGTTTTTTAAAAGCTAATATCTATAGCTGTAAAATGTATTCTTCTTTAAATCCAAAAATATATTTTATATGTTTATTAATAATTTTTTTTAAATATTTTTTTTGTTTCGCTCCCGGTCCGCGAACCGGGAAGCTTCCCGTTAGCTCACTTTGATTCCGCGACCCGGTCCGCGAACCGGTAAGAAATCAACATAGTGACGGTATCGCGTTGCCGCGTAATGCGTCTTATGACGTACTGCGTTAGCGCACCCGGAAGTGCCCCGGGGCGCGGACTGAGGCGCGAAACGCAGCTCCCCGGAAGCGATCCGCGGCGCGAAAGCGCGACGTATCGCGTTGCCGCGAAATGCGTCTTGTGACGTATCGCGTTAGCGCACCCGGAAGTGTCCCGGGGCGCGTACCGAGGCGCGAAGCGGAGCGAACCGGAAGCTAACCGGGGAGCGTTCCGCAGCGCGTAACATGAGCGTGAGAGGTCATGTGACTTGTTAATAAAACTTTTCATTGGTTCATTTCACTTTTGGTTTCATAATGATGGAAGGCTAGGTCAGGTGACTTAAAAATAACACTTTTCATTGGTTGAGAAGTATTGTTTTTTCCCAAATGATGAAAACCCCTCCTTCTTTCCTCACTCTGACTTTCATCATTGTGAGAGGAAGACCTATTTTGCTTGTTGGAAAATGGCTCCATTGGTAGCTTCAGCTGGTGGACCCCCACCACCACCACCACCTCCTCATGGGAAGAAAGGACCACCTCCCCAGGTCCTTACCAACACTGAGGAGGAAGAGGAAGAAATGGATGAGGAGGGAGAAGAACCACAATTTTTAGAAGAGTTGCCCCGGGTTTCCAGAAAGAAAGCCAGTTTCATCTGGCAGTTTTTTTCAATACCTCGTGGGCAAAAAAAAGTCTACATCGTTGGAACATTAAAATGACATACTGGCCATATGTTCGTATAAATAATGTGGACATCATTTCAGATTTACATTGGCTACACTCCATGTTGTGATCAGCTGCTTTTACTAGCTTATTAAAGGAGACTGATTTACTGTCTGGCAAAGTTAAATATATAAATCTTTCTGAGTCTACACTAGTAGTACTTGATACCATACAGTTCTCGCAGTCATGCTGCCATTGATAAGAAAGCCCAAACAGCTGATCTACATCTACACCTTCAGCATGCAATACATCAAGCATATACATTAAAAACTCCTGACAATCTTGCTGAATATTTTGAGAGAATTGTGTTTGGCCTGAACATCTGTCTAACAGATTTCGAATTTCAGACACACTTTCTATGTTTCTTCTATCAGTGGTACATTTCTCTAACACAGAATTTAACAAACTGCAAAATCTTTGATCAGAATTGACCACAATCTCTTCTTTTACATTTTTTAGAGAAAACAAAACATTAACCACTACATTAGCATAGCAGTTGACACCAGAACTGTTTTCAAACTGAAAACCAACAACATCTTCAACAGAATCCTTTTTGTTTCTGCTTGTAATTTTAGGTTCATTGACTTTTTGTCTTTTTGCTACAACCTCCCCAGTATTGTTCTCATTTCTTCGTTTCCGGCCTACCACACGTTTCTCAAACAAAGGATACTGAGGCAAATGTGGCGCATACTCTCTTCTTAACCTATTGTATTCCTTAACACAATCTAGATCCGCACAAATGTTTGTGACATCACACTCAATCAAGTACAATCCCGATAAAGTTCTAACTCGTGACAATGCCACATATGCCATACCCTCCTTGAACACAGAACTGCCAATATTCACCAATGCACTGTCTACACTTAAACCTTGCGATTTATGGATTGTCACCGCATATGCCAAGCAAACAGGAAACTGCTTACGACGAACATATAAGTCTTTTACAAGCAAAAATCTAGCAGAACAACGACCAATTAGCTGTACTTCCTCAATGCCATCAAATTTAATTTTTAAAAATTCAATTCCATCTCTATTTCTGTATTTCACAAAATCAACAACATTACCCATTGATCCATTTACCAGACCTCTTTCAACATGTAAATTCCTTCTTAAAATTATACGGCAGTTCAAGCACACATTCAGAGTCTTTTCAAAACCTGCAGTTTTAGATATACTCTTCTCTAATGAATCCAATTTTGTTTTCAGATTCTCAGACAAAATAATTGTTGATCCCATATGCTCTACTCTATCAATAGCTTCCAGTTTCACAATCTCTTGCTTTTCTAAATGCAACATTTTGTTGTTAAATTTGGCACATTCTGCAAGAGTTGGCATCAAACATATTCCAGATTTCTTCTCAGTAATTTTCTGAAAAATATTCTCAGGCACAACATCTTGTTCTGGATATAAATTTGACAGTAATCGTGCATGTAAAGCTTCTTTCCCATGCTCGGTCACTTTTCCAATTCTAACATCTTGTAGAATAGTCTTGTAAACTTCATCCTTCGCCTGACGCATATTTTCATGCAGTTCAGCATAATTGAAGTTTAACCATATATTGACGTTGCCAATGCTGCCTAGGCACTTCCTGGTATCTTCATGCGTGAGCATTTTGAACACAGGTTGCCCTTTCACTGGTGTCAGCTGCAGAAGATCTCCGAAAACAATGATGTGTTTGCCACCAAATAACACATCATACTCTGTTTTGAGAACTTCTTGCATTCTCAAATGCACAAAGGCAAGCATGACATTGGAAACCATGCTTACTTCGTCAATGATAAGAAGTTTCATTTTCCTCAAGATTCTTGAAACTTCAAAACAAGCATCTCCAGATAGCTTGTGATATTGTAATTTGTTGTCATGCTCCACTGGCAGCATCAGTAAACGATGTAAAGTAATCCCTTTAATATTATGTGCTGCCAGTCCAGTTGGAGCAGTGACAACACAAGACAGCGATGACTCTGTCCTTTCCTGCAAATAGCATGAAATTGCTTTAATGAGGAAACTTTTTTCAGTTCCCGCTTCTCCACTCACGTACAGTCGGACAGGCTTCAACGACGTACATGAGCACTCTTTCTTATCATGACTTAATCCATGATCAATTTGCATGGTAACTTCGTCATATATTTTCCTCTGCTCAACGTTGAGTTGTCTTTCCAACTCTTCTAAGTTAACCGCATCCTCTTGAGCATGTGCCATGGCTCTTTCCACTTCATTCATAGCAGTGGCAGCTTCATTTTCGATAACAGGTCCTCCTAGTGGATCCTGACTCAATGAAGCAGAACTCTGACTGTCCTGAGAACTGTCTCTGGCAATCTCGGCTGCAATCGTTGCTTCCTGCTCAATTTCCGCATTCAACATTTCTACATATTTGGGAAAAGCAGGACATTCTATGGTCTCCTTGGCGGCATTGAAAGAGTCTTCGTAACAGAGGAAATCTCCAAGCAGTTCCTCTTCTGCACGCCAAGGCTTGAAAAGTTGCAAAAGTGCTAAATAGAAAAACTCCTTTTTTTCAGGAGATTCGCCACTCAATTTTCGATGGTTTACCAAGTGGCATTTTCTTTGCTTGACCAGACATCCCTCACTTCCTATTACAGCATACACTCCTTTCTCAGTATCTTCTTTGATGTTCCTCTTGAATATGTAATTTTGCAGAACCTCATACAGACAAACATTCTCGAGGTGACTGCTTCGATTTGGATAATATGTATCCAACATGTTTGTCTTCAAAATGTCGGTACTGTTTGGCTCCTTTTCCGCCAAATACTCAATTTCCCGCACAGGTTTGAGAACTCGATTACGCGTTGCTGCAAGACCAAGACTCGCCCAAACGATACTCCTGGACTTGGCATAGAGACTTGCTGAAGACAACCGGTCAGAACATTCGTACGCTCCGATTTCTCGATGCGACAACATCTTCAGACTGAAACTGTACAACTTCTTGCTGAGGCTCTTTTCATGGGAAATGTCCTCCCACATATCCTTCAATTCTGTCTTCTCTTTTTTGGTGATGTAAGACGTCACATACCGAGCCACAGCCATACAGTTATCAGCCACAAACTGTATATCCATGTTAGCATTCCACATGGACAAAATCACCGGGTTGTAGTCGTTGATGTACTTGGACTCTTGGTTCCTCTTCAAATTGTAAATGTTTTTAGGTGATTTCTTCATGACATTGTGTCGCAGCGAAGACATCAAACTGTTTACTCTTCCTTTAGAAATCACCGGTCGTGGAAAGCCGAAACGACATTTAGTGTAGAACTTGTCCTTATTTCGGAATTTACGACGGCAGTACTTTCCACATCGATGGCTTTGGAAACGCAGAACTTTTTCTCTTAGGCTTTTCTTCTCCTTTGCGTTTGGAACAGCACACGTAGAATACTGTTGGATGAAACTCATCACTGAGTCTTCTGGATCCGTTCCAAATTTAGGTGCATCCTTGATCCACAGCAACATATGTATATGAGGAGCACCTCTTGCTTGGTACTCCTTTCTCCAGAAGAAATCCAACACCTCTCCAAGAGGTGGATTCTTCTTATTCATGATGAAAGACATCATAGCTTCAAATCTATGATTGAAGTACCTACATACATTGACTGGATCCAAAGAGCACAGTTCTCCAGGTGTCTTGAATTCGATGTTATCTACGTTAGCATTTGCCTCTCGTAGAAATTCAAGTAAGTCTTCCCAGCCATACTCGGCACAGCTCAGAGTGAGGAACCATGTGGGAGTACCTAAGTTCCTCAGCATACATTTTAAATCACCATGACGACGGTACCAGTACTCATTAGTACCACGCTGACACGCCATGAGATTAATCAGGTGAGAATCCAAAATACTGTCTTGGACATTGACTTTATCCATAAAGTCACTTGCCGAGATGTTTTGCATGTGTATACCACTTTTCAAGATGTGGTTCACTGCATATGACAGTCCAGACAGATCGCTTTCAAACAGGAGATGAAACAAATAGGGAATGCATTGTCGAAACCTAGCATCTCCTGCATACAATCGCAAAGTCTGGTATTCAGAAGCAGGAATTTGATGAGGTCGCTCATCATATCTTCCTCCCTGACCTGTTGGAAAAAGCTATGGGAAACACCGAGCTTCCAAACTTTCCTCCCAAACACTAATGGGACTCCCTTTGGCTTGTTTCATTTGAAACAACTCAATAGCATTCCCCATGACTTCCTTGGAATGCAAAGGATGAACACTATAATGTTCATATATTTCTTCACTAGTAGAGGGTTCTACTTTCTCAATTTGACCAGCACACAAATCGCTATCCTCTTCCTCACTTACTTCCTCTTCTGCAACATATACATTCTTATAGTATTTATTATTTTTTTTCAAATACAATGTTGCCTTTTTAACTTTCCTAACATCTACTAAATCTTGCCATATTTTCTTATTCTTTGTCGGGACCCCATTAACTAAGATAACCAGAGGTTCCTCTTCCACTTTTTCTACACCAATTGTGTTAATGTTTTTCTTCAAATCTAGAGGCAAATAAACAACTCTTCCCTTTAATCCTCTCTGTAAATCTGATGGAGGCAATTTCCCTGTCTTTGGCTCCATTCTTACAATAGCCTGAAAGGGATGGATACTTTGAATCAAAATAGATTCATAAGTATTTAAACCCTTCAATTCAGAAGGAATCTCAACCAATTCCAGATTATTATGAACTGCTCTAGCAGGCATCTGGTTTTGATTTAATTTGCAACAACAATAAGTACACACACGTTGATCCAATCCCAAATCAAAACAATTTTCTACCATCAAGTATGTTGCGAAATCCTTCCATTCACTATTATTTTCCCTTTCACTTTTTGCATATAAATCCACTAACTTAGTCTGATTCTTATAATAAGTGCGTCGACAACACACACAAGTGAAATTAGGCCTCTCACTTGATTTCACCTCAAATGTCGCAATTTCCCTCTGGAAATTATCTGTACTGGAAACCTGTACACTATCTTCCATATGACCCTCTTCTTCTTGCTCAATTTCAACATTCTCCTCTTTACTTCCAAAGTAACAAAACTCAATTTCTTCACATATATTCTTCACATCTATTTCAGAACCATGCAAAAGAGCAGCGCATAATTTTTTAAGCATAATTGCTGGACTCTTAGCATAATACAACATTCTAACTAATTTCCTCACTTTATTATGATGCACTGCTAGCATCCTGAAATGATGAAAAACACTCTGGCATACTCTCCTGGAAAGACAAGCCAGTGATTGACCATGCAAACCTGTCACTTCTCTCACTCTGCAAGGATCTAATTCTTGCAACAACCTTATTTTCTGCTTCAAACTTTTCTTATTAAATGACCGTACAAAATCACAAAGCAAATTGATGGAATCCTGTCGCACACTGCAAATACTACTACACTTCCAGGTGTACACAGGACCCTTAGCACGTCTTCCTAAAACCTCATTACCTAACACCTCTTCTGCCTCTGTTGTCACAAGTTTTTCTTTTTCAACTGGACAACCATCTTTCACTTCATAAGCACGACCACTGGTGTCAACTGCATGCACCAAATCATTATCCTGGAAATAACTCTCCTCATTAAAAAATGCCTCACAGCTTGAACTATGCATCCATTCTCCAGAAAAAACTTCACAAAAATTACTACGATTAACTATTCTCTTCCATCTACTATTTCTTTTGAAATCATAAATTGCCTTGTTTAGCTTCCTAATTCTATTGATTATCAAAATAAATAACTTACGTTTAATTTCAAATGCCTGATCAATAACTTTCTCAACTTTTTTTTTCTCTTATAAAAAACCAGTTTCTGTTGACGTTTCTTAATATTTTTTAACAAATTGCCAATTATCCTGTTGCGGAACATTCGTTTACGAATCTCCCTAAACTGTTGTTTCCTTCTACTATCATGCACAGAGTTATCTCTTGCTCTAGCAGTAACATTTTTCATTGGCCTTTCCTTTCCATTTGATTTCCTTCTCGTTTTATGGACTGAAACATTTTCTGTAGTAATATTTTTTTTACTACACATATTTCTTATGAATTGTTTTGTGCTCTTACCCGGTGCTTTCTTCGTGACTTGACAAATCTTTTTGTTAGAGGACTGCTGCTTATTTTTTTTCACCTGCTGTCTTTGACGTTTTGCAGCCTTTCTCTGTCTTTCTATTGTAGGCATGGTGAAATCTTGAAATAATCTGCAGTTGAATCTGTGGTAAAATATATTAAAAAATGTTATTAACCATTATTACCAAACAGTAAAACAATAACAGTGATCGTCATAATATTTTGCATTTCCTAAATAGCGAATTTTAAGGAATAAATAGCGATTCTTTACCATTCCTAATTTGCAATGAGCAAATTGCTAATTGCAAGTTACCCATTCATTTCCATGGGCTAGGAGGGTCATAGGAATGAAGGTTTAATTTGCGATTAGCAATTTGCTCATCACAAATTAGGAATTTTTCCAAGGGTGCAGGGGTGTCTCAAGAACACCCTGCTGCACCCCTGAAAAAGAAATTTGGGGGCATATGGCACACATACATGCCCTAAGGGCATGTGTTGGCGTCATATGGGACCTTTTGTTTTTTTTAAAAAAAGCTTTTTGAAAAGAATTCACAAATTACCACCAATTTACCACAATAGTTTCCAAATCCTTAATGTCATTTTTACATATTTTTTGTTTGATACATTGCATTTAAGTAGTCACAAAATTTGCAAATCCTTCAGTGCAATTGCAAAATAAGGAATAGCAAATTTTGCTACTCCTTATTTTGCATCAAACTTGTTTGATACATACCATTTGTCTAATTTACATTTGCAAAGGCCGAAATTCGTAGAATTTTGATCTTTGCGAATGCTAATTAGCTTGATACATATGGCCCCAAGTGAGGCCTGTCTTGCGACATGGTGCATCTTTTGCATCACTGCTGCATCGGTTTCATGTGGTACGTTTTTTTTACACCATGACATATCTGCCTAAATGCATCAATTTGTAATGTTGTCGCCTCATAGCAAATCTTTTCCACCGCCGCTGCATCATAAAAGTGACGCACAGTGGCAGAAAAGAGGCATACACCTATCATAAATCTGTCCCTAGCATTTTAAATGATTAATACAGGATGACAATGAGGTGTGGCCTATCCAAAGGTTTGTTTAAGTTGAGGCCTACTCAGGATTGCAGATTAAAGTTACGCTTGATGAAAAATACAGAGGAGATAATACATGTAAAGGCCTACCAATGAAGTAAGTAATGTCCACTTTATTGCACCAGTCATCATAAATGTATCCCTAAGCTTCTTATCTTGTTACAGATGAACCACCATATGTACCATCAAACTATTTTGCATTTCCTAAATAGCAAATTTTAAGGAATAAATAGCAATTCTTTACCATTCCTAATTTGCAATGAGCAAATTGCTAATTGCAAATTACCCATTCATTTCCATGGGCTAGGAGGCTCATAGGAATGAAGGTTGCAATTTGCGATTAGCAATTAGCTCATCACAAAAAATGGAATTTTTTCAAGCGTGCAGGGGTATCTCAAGAACACCCTGCTGCACCCCTGAAAAAGAAATTTGGGGGCATATGGCACACATACATGCCCTAAGGACATGTATGGGCGTCATATGGGACCTTTTGTTTTTTAGAAAAAAATTCTTTTTGAAAAGAATTCGCAAATTACCACAAACTAGAAGTTGGTGGTAGTTTCCAAATCCTTAATATCATTTTTTACATATTTTTTGTTTGATACATTGCATTTAAGGAATCGTAAAATTTGCAAATCCTTCAGTGCAATCGCAAAATAAGGAATAGCAAATTTTGAATTAAGGACATTTTAAGTCATTTCCATATGTGCAGTGTTTTGAAATTATGATTTGAAAATCGTTTTTGGGGAAAAGTAATGGTTTGCAAATTTATGACAAGGACATAATGGTGTATGCTTCTCTATAAGGCATTTCAGTGTCTCTGATGTCATTTTTCCCATATTACATTATAAGACCTTTCCCCATGGAGCACATTCCTTGTAAATATGCTCCCACCTGAGCATGGCGAATTTAGATTTTGACTGTTTGAGTCACATAACCATGTTAAAAGTGACCCAAAAAAATTGCAAACGTTTTAAAAAAACACATTCATGTGTCTTAAGGACATTTTAAGTCATTTCCCCATGGACAGTGTTTTCTAAGTGGCGCAAAAGAGGCATACACCTATCATAAATCTGTCCCTAGCATTTTAAATGATTAATTCAGGATGACAATAAGATGTGGCCTATCCAGAGGTTTGTTTAAGGTGAGGCCTACTCAGGATTGCAGATTAAAGTTACGCTTGATGAAGAATACAGAGGACATAATACATGTAAAGCTCTACCAATGAAGTAAGTGATGTCAACTTCATTGCGCCAGTCATCATAAATGTATCCCTAAGCTTCTTATCTTCTTAGACATCAACCGCCATATGTATCATATAACTATTTTGCATTTCCAAAATAGCGAATTTTAAGGAATAAATAGCGATTCTTTACCATTCCAAATTTGCGATGAGCAAATTGCTAATTGCAAATTACCCATTCATTTCCATGGGCTAGGAGGCTCATATAAATGAAGGTGCAATTTGCGATTAACAATTTGCTCATCGCAAATTAGGAATTTTTCCAAAGCTGCAGGGGTGTCTCAATAACATTCTGCTGCACCCCTGAAAAAGAAATTTGGGGGCATATGGCGCACATAAATTTTAACAACATTCCTTTACCTCAAAAACGATTTTCAAATCATAATTTAAAAACACTGCACATGGGAAAATTACTTAAAATGTCCTTAAGACACATAAAAGCGTGTTTTGATTGCCTTTGCAGCATGTTTGTATCACTTTTAACATGGCTATGTAACACAAACATTCAAAATCTAAATTTGCCATGCACAGGTGGGAGCATATTTACAAGCAATTTGCGCCACAGACAAAGGTCTTACACTAAAATGGGAAAAATAACATCAGGGACAGTCAATTGCCTTATAAAGAAGCATACACCATTATGTCCTTGTCATAAATTTAAAAACAATTCCTTTTCCCCAAAAACGATTTTCAAATCATAATTTCAAAACACTGCACATGGGAAAATGACTTAAAATGTCCTTAAGACACATGAAAGCGTTTTTTGATTGCCTTTCCAGCATGGTTGGGTCACTTTTAACATGGCTATGTAACACAAACATTTAAAATCTAAATTTACCATGCACAGGTGGGAGCATATTTACAAGCAATTTGCGCCACAGAGAAAAGTCTTACATTAAAATGGGAAAAATAACATCAGGGACAGTCAATTGCCTTATAAAGAAGCATACACCATTATGTCCTTGTCATAAATTTAAAAACAATTCCTTTACCTCAAAAACGATTTTCAAATCATAATTTCAAAACACTGCACATGGGAAAATTACTTAAAATGTCCTTAAGACACATAAAAGCGTTTTTTGATTGCCTTTCCTGCATGGTTGGGTCACTTTTAACATGGCTATGTAACACAAACATTCAAAATCTAAATTTTCCATGCACAGGTGGGAGCATATTTACAAGCAATTTGCGCCACATAATTCATAATTTTCTCCTTAAAGCACACTATTCTCTATCTAAATTAAAGAAATATTTTCTCACCTTAGCAAATACTTTGAGTTTGAAAACAGTCTCAGAAACACACCAATTTGTCTTCAGCAGAGCAAAAGGTATGCACTCCAGAGTCTGCAGCTATCAAAAGCACAGACATGCTGTAATTCTTCACACATATTTCTCATGTCACCCAATCAAAACTCTTCCCTCACTTTTTTTCAAATGAAAACCCTTCCCCCCTCTGCCCTTTCTGTCTTTTCTGCATGGCAACCACCTCTTGGAAGACTTCTGGTGTTTGCAAGTTCACACAACTTTGTTGCAATTGAACTCTGAACTCTCAGTGCACCTGCATATCCAGTGCATTCTTTCATTTAATGATTTTTTATTGACCATTCAAAATACATCTTTCAAAGAACACATCCGTGCACCCTAACTTTCTGTTTTCAGCAATCAAAATCCACCAATCACTGTTACTGCTTCATGAACACAGAAACTCCACAGTTTTTTTCATTTTAAACTCTCATTTTTTCAACTGCCATTTCATTGCCACACTTCATCTGACTGCAGGAGAACCTTCTCTCACCATGTTTTCTGTCTGGATTGTTGGACATAGTTATATTCACTGGGCTCAAAGGTACGTTGAAAACAGGAAATTACCTAACCTCAATTTACAAGATGTGGAAATTAAGTGGTTTGGCCACAGAGGATTAAAATGTCACCAATTGATACCATTGGTGAAAACCTTTATGCATTTGCCCAAACCTGACCTGTTAATTGTGCACTGTGGAGGTAATGACTTGGGCACTTTGACTGGTGCAGGTCTGGAAATGCTTTTAAAGGACACCTTTGAGCAATTAATGGCACTTTTTCCTCAGACTGCCTTGGTATATTCAAATATATGCCAAAGACAGAAATGGAGGTGGTCAAACCAATTTTGTCCACAAATTGAGAAGTCGAGGAAGCATGTAAACAAATCTGTTTCAGCTTACATGAGAGACCATGGAATGGGCTCCCTGTACAACAATAACTTGCGTTACTACATGCAAGATATCTACAGAGGAGATGGAGTTCACTTCTCAGATGAGGGCAACAGAGTTTTCACTCTGAATTTAAGAATGTGCATTGGTACCTACTTATAAGTACCTAAATGTACCATAAACCCAAAAGCTCTTCTCAGAGCTACCCTACATCTGATCACTCACAATTATTATTTTACTCTAACATTTTTCACTAATTTCCAACAAAGTACGCTCCCTGGGGCGCTACCCGGTACGCGAACCGGGAGCTAACCTCGCGAAATTTTTTTTTAAAATGTTTTTTTTTCGCACATATAAGCCTCCTCAGCCACCCTCAGAAAACCTAGGGGGTCAAGATAACTCTACCGTGCCCCCTTCTACCCATTCTGAACATTATTTGCCCTCCATCTTGTATCTTAATTCGACCGAAACACAAAATGGTGGACTCCCGGAACGCTTAAGGTTCGCGAACCGGGGCGCTCAACGGTTCGCGTACCGGGTCGCTCTCTGGGAAGCGCACCATCAAAAAAGGTGGGAAAGTAGTTCACAGAAAAGCCACTGGAGACAATTTCACCAAATATAGATTAGCTCATACTACATACCAATCCCTACCATTTTCACAAATTTGATTGGAATTCCATTTAGTCATTTAGCCTGTAGACCTCTCTAAATACCCTGAGGTAAATTACTTCACAAAACACATCTGAAGTGTTGGAATTGACAACCAATGAAAATGTTACTTTCATTTTCTATTTTTTTTACCTGACATTTCATTGGTTATATACCTGAATATATATAAAGGAAGAGAAGAAAACACAGCCATTTTGACTACTACTTCTTGCTGTACATTTCAATAGTATTTTCACTAATTCCTTCAACTTCTTTCTAAAGGTAAGTTTTTATTTTTAAAACTGAAGTATATTGTGCACTATAAGTTAATATGGTAAACTTTTTCTGATAGATATATACTATCCCTCTGTAGTAGTTATAGATTTAGAGAGACTTCTCTGTTATAGTTATGGATGGAGTTAGGCTTCTCTTGTATAATTATGAATTTACTTACGTTAAATCACATACACTTTTTTATATTCCTACTTCCACTCTGATACTATACACTGCCCAAAGATAAATTCACTGATAAAAAATGCCTATCTAAAATTATTCCCAACATTGCCCTATCTCTACTAATATATATTTTTTTAATCCAAATTTCAGGCAAAATGGAAGGCGAAAACCAAGTTTCTTTTGAAATGGACCTGCAAGAGAGCAGCCAAGAATTGATTGATACAATTGATCAAATTGACATTGAATTTTTCGATGAAACTTGGGACAATGAACTAATGCAATGTGTACAAGCAGTAGATAACCTCCTTGCAAATGAGGACATTTTACACCCTCAGAGACTACAATGTATATTCCATGATAATTATGAAATTTCTGACAATGAAATGTTAGAAAGTTTAATAAATTATGAAACACAATCATATTAAAAAAAATGCTTAAAAAATAAAGAAAATAAAAAATAATCAACAAAAACAACAATCAATTAACATACAGCATTTGAAAAGTCTATCATTCATTTTTCATTGCAGTACGCTGCCCAGAACGCTTCCCGGTTCGCGGACCGGGCGCTCCCCACGCAAAAAAAACAAAAATCTTTTTTTGTTTTTTTTGCCCCGCGGGGCCCTTTTAAAACCTCCACATTAAACCTAGGGGGTCAGGGAGGATCTAGTATGCCCCCTTATGGTCATTTTCGCCTTTGTTTTGGCCTCCTCTTGTCTCTCAATCCTACCGAGAGACAAGATGGCGGCCGCTCCGGACTGTTTAGAATGTTGACAGACACCGGAGAGCCAATCAGCTTAGCTACGCGAAGTTCCGGTACGCTTAAGGTCCGCGGACCGGAGCGCTGCCCGGAGCGCGCTTACAGATATATATCTTTTTTTAAACGTTAATTTCTCAAAATCCACTGGAGCACATATATTGAGACCTAGAAAAGGCACATCGGGCTACCAGTCCCTACAATTTTGCCAAGTTTCATGGAAATCCATTCAGCCGTTCGGGCTAAAAGTGAGGCCAACCGCCCTATGGAAAACTCAATGTTAAAAACACGTTTTGGGACCCCCCTTTTTTCTCGGCCCCCCCTGGACGAACACCCCCCAGGGGCTGCTCAGAAACAAAATGTTCCATTTTCCAGAAAATTTCATCCAATTCCGTCCACAAACGCCAAAGTTATTAGACATAGAATTTTCAAAAATCCCATAGGGAAAAAATCCTAACTATATATACCTACTGGCGACCGCCAGTAGGTAAAATATATATATATATATATATATATATATATATATATATATATATATATATATATATATATATATATATATATATATATATATATATATATATATATATATATATATTACCTACTGGCGATAGCCAGTAGGTATATATAGTTAGGATTTTTTTCCTATGGGATTTTTGAAAATTCTATGTCGAATAACTTTGGCGTTTGAGGACAGAATTGGCTGAAATTTTCAGGAAAATGGAACATTTTGTTTCTGAGCAGCCCCTGAAAATTTGGGGGGGTTTCGTCAAGGGGGGGCCGAGAAAAAAGGGGGTCCCAAAACGTGTTTTTCCCATGCAATTTTCCATAGGGCGGTTGGACTCACTTTTAGCCTGAACGGCTGAATGGATTTACACCAAACTTGGCAAAATTGTAGGGACTGGTAGCCCGATGTGCCTTTGCTATGTCTCAAGATATAGGCTCCAGTGGTTTTCACGAAAATTAACTTTGAAAAATATATATTGGGCTACATTGGGCTATATATATGTTGGAGCCCAAATGTAGCCCAATGTAGCCCAATGTAGCCCAATGTAGCCCAATGTAGCCCAAAGATGGCCACCAGAGACAAAAAAAAACAAATGTAGCCCAAATATCAGCCAGATGTAGCCCAACTATAGCCCAATGACAGAATGTCCCAGAGTGTTCTAAAGAACAACTAGAGTGCTAACAGTCCTACTTATTACAAAGGTATGGCACACCTGAAGCCATCTTGATTGGAATAAAGTGGTAACTCTTAAAACATTTAATTTAAAAAGGAACAAAATGAGGGGGTTCATTTTGCCATAGAAAGTATGATTAGCGAATATATGACGAAATCCCGCATACCATCAGTCCGCAAAAAAAATCCCGCATGTACTATTAGGCCGCAAATTAAAATAACGAAAACTTTTAGAACGAATATGCCTTTAGCATACACTAAACAACTAAACTACCCTAAACCCTAAAACACTACCCCCATCATGACCCTACACTACACAAACAGTACAACACTACCCTAAACCCTAAAACACTACCCCCAGCATGACCCAACACTACACAAACTCTACAACACTACCCTAAACCCTAAAACACTACCCCCAGCATGACCCTACACTACGCAAACACTACAACACTACCCAAAACCCTAAAACACTACACCCCAGCATGACCCTACACTACGCAAACACTACAACACTACCCTAAACCCTAAAACACTACCCCCAGCATGACCCTACACTACACAAACACTACAACACAACCCTAAACGCTAAAACACTACCCCCAGCATGATCCTACACTACGCAAACACTACAACACAACCCTAAACCCTAAAACACTACCCCCAGCATGACCCTACACTACGCAAACACTACAACACTACCCTAAACCATAAAACACTACCCCCAGCATGACCCTACACTACGCAAACACTACAACACTACCCAAAACCCTAAAACACTACACCCCAGCATGACCCTACACTACGCAAACACTACAACACTACCCTAAACCCTAAAACACTACCCCCAGCATGATCCTACACTACGCAAACACTACAACAGTACCCAAAACCCTAAAACACTACACCCCAGCATGACCCTACACTACGCAAACACTACAACACTACCCTAAACCCTAAAACACTACCCCCAGCATGACCCTACACTACGCAAACACTACAACACTACCCTAAACCCTAAAACACTACCCCCAGCATGACCCTACACTACGCAAACACTACAACACTACCCTAAACCCTAAAACACTACCCCCAGCATGACCCTACACTACGCAAACACTACAACACTACCCTAAACCCTAAAACACTACCCCAAGCATGACCCTACACTACGCAAACATTACAACACTACCCTAAACCCTAAAACACTACCCCCAGCATGACCCTACACTACGCAAACACTACAACACTACCCAAAACCCTAAAACACTACCCCCAGCATGACCCTACACTACGCAAGCACTACAACACTACCCAAAACCCTAAAACACTACCCCCCAGCATGACCCTACACTACGCAAACACTACAACACTACCCAAAACCCTAAAACACTACCCCCAGCATGACCCTACACTACGCAAACACTACAACACTACCCAAAACCCTAAAACACTACCCCCAGCATGACCCTACACTACGCAAACACTACAACACTACCCAAAACCCTAAAACACTACACCCCAGCATGACCCTACACTACACAAACACTACAACACTACCCACAACCCTAAAACACTACACCCCAGCATGACCCTACACTACGCAAACACTACAACACTACCCAAAACCCTAAAACACTACCCCCAGCATGACCCTACACTACGCAAACACTACAACACTACCCAAAACCCCAAAACACTACCCCCAGCATGACCCTACACTACGCAAACACTGCAACACTACCCTAAACCCTAAAATACTACACCCCAGCATGACCCTACACTACGTAAACACTACAACACTACCCAAAACCCTAAAACACTACCCCCAGCATGACCCTACACTATGCAAACACTACAACACTACCCAAAACCCTAAAACACTACCCCCAGCATGACCCTACACTACGCAAACACTACAACACTACCCTAAACCCTAAAATACTACACCCCAGCATGACCCTACACTACGCAAACACTACAACACTACCCAAAACCCTAAAACACTACCCCCAGCATGACCCTACACTACGCAAACACTACAACACTATCCTAAACCCTAAAACACTACGCCCAGCATGACCCTACACTACGCAAACACTACAACACTACCCTAAACCCTAAAACACTAGCCCCAGCATGACCCTACACTACGCAAACACTACAACACAACCCTAAACCCTAAAACACTACCCCCAGCATGACCCTACACTATGCAAACACTACAACACTACCCTAAACCCTAAAACACTACCCCCAGCATGACCCTACACTACGCAAACACTACAACACAACCCTAAACCCTAAAACACTACCCCCAGCATGACCCTACACTAAACAACCACCACAACTCTACACTACACTAACACAACACTACACTACACAACACTACACTACACTACACAATCACTAACCCACGAAAAAATTAACACAAACCCACTTACCTCTCTCGTCATCGTGGTTTTCACAACGCAAATGCATTTACCATACATGCCTTTAAAACGTAATTCTTTGTAAAGGCATGCGCGATAAATGCACATGCGTTTTGAAAAAATGCGGGATAATGGTATGCGAGGTCAATGACCTTGCGGGATAATGGTATGCGGACTGAAAGTCTGCGGGATAAAAAATGCGGGAAAATGGCTGCAAACCATGATTAGCAGCAGACTTCCCTGGTGAGCACTAGCTTTACTACAGTGATCTAATGAGCAACTAGAGTGCTAACATTCAGAATTTATGGCAAATGTGTGACACATCTGAATGCCTTCTTGATAGAACCAAAGTAAACAAGCATTGAAAATGCAATAGATCTCGCCCTCGTTTAAGTTAAAGCCATTCTGTTTGTAATGAGGTGGCTTTTTAGCTTTGGTTTTATTAGTGTTTTTAAAACTTTCATGTAAATAACATGCATATGTATGCATATATGCATATGTATGCATGCATTTATATTTATATAGATATGCAGATTATATATGTTTATATATGTATATTACCTACTGGCGATAGCCAGTGGGTATATATAGTTAGGATTTTTTCTCTATGAGATTTCTGAAAATTCTATGTCTAATAACTTTGGCGTTTGTGGACGGAATTGGCTGAAATTTTCAGGAAAATGGCACATTTTGTTTCTGAGCAGCCCCTGGAAATGTGGGGGGGTTTCGTCAAGGGGGGGCCGAGAATAAAGGGGGGTCCCAAAACACGTTTTTCCCATTCATTTTTCCATAGGGCGGTTGGACTCACTTTTAGCTCGAACGGCTGAATAGATTTACATGAAACTTGGCAAAATTGTAGATATGGTTTGCCCGACGTGCCTTTGCTATGTCTCAATATATGTGCTCTAGTGGATTTTGAGAAATTAACGTTTAAAAAAATATATATATCTGTGACAGCGCTCCGGTTAGCGCCCCGGTTCGCGTACCTGACGCGTAACGGAACTTCGCGAAGCGAAGCTGATTGGCTCTCCGGTGTCTGTCAACATTCTAAACAGTCCGGAGCGGCCGCCATCTTGTCTCTCGGTACGATCGAGAGACAAGATGTGGTGAAAAACGAAGGGGGAAATGAAGGAAAGGGGGCAAGGTAGACCACTCCTGACCCCCTAGGATTGATGAGGGGGATATTAAAGTGCCCCGCGGGGCAAAAAATAAAAAAATTAATTTTTTTGCGATTTTACGCCGTAGAGGCGCGTCCCGGTACGCGAACCGGGCAGCTCACCGGCAGCGTAGCTGTCAACATTGTAAACAGTCCGGAGCGGCCGCCATCTTGTCTCTCTGTAGGTTCGAGAGACAAGATGTGGTGAAAAAAGAAGGGGGAAATGAAGGAAAGGGGGCAAGGTAAACCCCTCCTGACCCCCTAGGATTGATGAGGGGGATATTAAAGTCCCCCGCGATTTTTCGTGGTAGAGGCGCTTCCCGGTACGCGAACCGGGCAGCTAACCGGCAGCGTAACGGGAGTCCGCCATCTTGTGTTTTTGGAGCGTCCGGTTCGCGTACCGGGTAGCGTACCGGTAAGCGTAACAAGGGGAAAACCAAGAGAAACAGTAAAAAAAAAATTAAGGGAATAGATTTCCAGCAAACTTGGCAAAATTGTAGGGACTGTTTGTTTGATGTGCCTTTGCAAGGCCTCAAGATATGTGCACGTGTGGATTTTGTCTAATTAAGGTTAAAAAAATATATATATCTGTAAGCGTGCTCCGGGTTTTGTTTGCGCTGCAGAGCCGATACGTCACGGTTATGCGACGCGTCATGAGGCGTCTCACGTGGCTACGTGATACGTCACGTAATAAAGAATATATTTTACAGCTATAGATATTAGCTTTTAAAAAACCAATGAAATTCACTGAAAAAACCATAGGTTATAGACCATATATAGTTAGGAATTTGCATTTACAAAACCTTGAAAATTCACTGAAAAACCATAGGTTAGAGACCATATATAGTTAGCTGGACATTTTATTGACATAAAACCAATGAAATTCCATATATAGTTAGTTGCACTAACTATATATCGCGCACCCGCAATCCACTGCTGATGATGTCACATATTACATCATTCATGACATGGTCAGTGACATCACTGATGACATCACTGATGACATCTCAAATGACATCACTGATGACATCACTGATGACATCTCAAATGACATCACTGATGACATCATGACACACCAATACCAGTTACTACATACGCACTCACTGATTCCTACGTCTACACACACATTCACTCATTCACCCATACAATCACTCATACATACAGTCACTCATTATTACAACACTATCATATGCACTCATACACCTATGCAGACACTCACACACTGCCACTCATCCATGGAGTTACTCACACACCTAGTCAGTCCTGTAAAGAATCAATCACACTTCCATTTCCTCATCTATACAGTTAAACACAGAACACCATACTTCAGTGACATCACTGATGACATCACTGATGACATCTCAAATGACATCACTGATGACATCTCAAATGACATCACTGATGACATCATGACACACCAATACCAGTTACTACATACGCACTCACTGATTCCTATGTCTACACACACATTCACTCATTCACCCATACAATCACTCATACATACAGTCACTCATTATTACAACACTATCATATGCACTAATACACCTAGTCAGTCCTGTGAAGAATCAATCACACTTCGATTTCCTCATCTATACAGTTAAACACAGAACACCATACTTTTCACACATATACTAACACATACTTACTCTCTTATACAATCACTGATACAAGTACACATTGATATGCACAGAGTCACACACCTCCCAGCCAGCCACACACACACTCAGTCTTCCATACATCCACTCATTCTTCAATATGTAAAACATATTTAAACTTTACAAAAACACACAGACACTAGATGATGTCATCAGTGATGTCATTTGAGATGTCATCAGTGATGTCATCAGTGATGTCATTTGAGATGTCATCACTGATGTCATCAGTGATGTCACTGACCATGTCATGAATGATGTAATATGTGACATCATCAGCAGTGGATTGCGGGTGCGCGATATATAGTTAGTGCAACTAACTATATATGGAATTTATCTCTAACCTATGGTTTTATCAGTGAATTTTCAAGGTTTTGTAAATGCAAATTCCTAACTATATATGGTCTATAACCTATGGTTTTTTCAGTGAATATATATATATATATATAACATTTCTATGGCAAAATGAAACCCCTCATTTTGTTCCTTTTCAAATTAAATGTATTAAGTGTTACCACTTTATTCCAATCAAGATGACTTCAGGTGTGCCATACTTTTGTCATAAGTAAGACTGTTAGCGTTCTAGTTGTTCTTTAGACAACTCTGGAACATTCTGTCATTGGGCTATAGTTGGGCTACATCTGGCTGATATTTGGGCTACATTTGTTTTTTTTTGTCTCTGGTGGCCATCTTTGGGCTACATTGGGCTACATTGGGCTACATTGGGCTACATTGGGCTACATTTGGGCTCTAACATATATATAGCCCAATGTAGCCCAATATATATTTTTCAAAGTTAATTTTCGAAAAAACCACTGGAGCATATATCTTGAGACATAGCAAAGGCACATCGGGCTACCAGTCCCTACAATTTTGCCAAGTTTTGTGGAAATCCATTCAGCCGTTCGAGCTAAAAGTGAATCCAACCGCCCTATGGAAAACTCAATGTTAAAAACACGTTTTGGGACCCCCCTTTTTTCTCGGCCCCCGCTTGACGAAACCCCCCCACACTTTCAGGGGACGCTCAAAAACAAAATGTGCCATTTTCCTGAAAATTTCAGCCAATTCCGTCCATCAACGCCAAAGTTATTCAACATAGAATTTTCAGAAATCCCTATTCAAAAAAATCCTAACTATATATACCTACTGGCGACTGCCAGTAGGTAATATATAGATATATATATATATATATATATATATATATATATATATATTCACTGAAAAAACCATAGGTTATACACCATATATAGTTAGGAATTAGCATTTAAAAAACCTTATTTTACTCACACAAAACCATTGAAATTCCATATATAGTTAGTTGTACTAACTATATATCGCGCACCCGCAATCCACTGCTGATCATGTCACATATTACATCATTCATGACATGGTCAGTGACATCACTGATGACATCACTGATGACATCTCAAATGACATCACTGATTACATCACTGATGACATCTCATTTGACATTACTGATCACATCACTGATGACATCATTCATGTGATAATACGATGAACCTCTTCAGACTCTAATATAACCTTAGATACACTCAGTGTAAACAGACACTCACAGACTGTCACTCATACATGGAGTTACTCAGACACTTAGTCAGTCATGCAAAGAATCAATCACACCTCCATTTCCTCAACTATACAGTTATACACACCTTACTTATTCAAACATATACTAACACATATTTACTCTCTTTTACAATGCCTGATACAAGTACACAATGATCCATACAGCCACTCACACATTCACTGGCTCTTATGCACAGTTATTTATATATGTCAACTGTCACATGTACTGTGTTTTACATATGTACTTACTTTGACATGTAGCACTGAGATATCCATTCACTCACCAATGCACTCAGTCAACCGCCCATACAGCTGTTTCCACATGCACTTTTGAACCCATACATCTAGTGAATCAACTGCTCACACATCTATGCACAGAGTCATACACCTCCCAGCCACCCACACACACACTCAGTCTCCCATACAAATACTTGGCCAACCAATCAATAACCCATATAGTTACTCATATAGCTACTAAACAACACATGCAGCAGTTTCAGAACAACAGACATAATGATGCACAAATTAAGACAGTTTAGTCACTAACCCATGCACTCAGTGAGACACATTTAATCACTCATTCATACAGTCAGTCATGCACCTACTAAATCATTCATCCAGACACTTATACATCCACTCAATCTTCAATATGTAAGACATATTTTAACTTTACAGAAAAATACAGTCACTGGATGTTGTCATCAGTGATGTCATTTGAGATGTCATCAGTGATGTCATCAGTGATGTCATTTGAGATGTCATCAGTGATGTCATCAGTGATGTCACTGACCATGTCATGAATGATGTAATATGTGACATGATCAGCAGTGGATTGCGGGTGCGCGATATATAGTTAGTACAACTAACTATATATGGAATTTCAATGGTTTTGTGTGAGTAAAATAAGGTTTTTTAAATGCTAATTCCTAACTATATATGGTGTATAACCTATGGTTTTTTCAGTGAATTTTCAAGGTTTTGTAAATGCGAATTCCTAACTATATATGGTCTATAACCTATGGTTTTTTCAGTGAATTTCATTGGTTTTTTAAAAGCTAATATCTATAGCTGTAAAATGTATTCTTCTTTAAATCCAAAAATATATTTTATATGTTTATTATTAATTTTTTTTAAATATTTTTTTTGTTTCGCTCCCGGTCCGCGAACCGGAAAGCTTTCCGTTAGCTTAAATTGATGCCGCGACCGGGTCCGCGAACCGGTAAACGTTCCGTTTGCGCAACTGCCGCTTTAGAAATCAACATCGTGATGCGTCGCGAAAGCGCGACGTATCGCGTTGCCGCGTAATGCGTCTTATGACGTACCGCGTTAGCGCACCCGGAAGTGCCCCGGGGCGCGGACCGAGGCGCGAAACGCAGCTCCCCGGAAGCGATCCGCGGCACGTCGCGAAAGCGCGACGTATCGCGTTGCCGCGTAATGCGTCTTATGACGTACCGCGTTAGCGCACCCGGAAGTGCCCCGGGGCGCGGACCGAGGCGCGAAGCGCAGCTACCCGGAAGCTATCCGGGGCGCGGACCGGAGCGCGTAACGTAAGCATAACAGGTCATGTGACTTGTTAATAACACTTTTCATTGGTTCATTTCACTTTTGGTTTCATAATCATGTAAGGCTAGGTCAGGTGACCTAAAAATAACACTTTTCATTGGTTGAGAACTATTGTTTTTCCCAAATGATGAAAACCCCTCCTTCTTTCCTCACTCTGACTTTCATCATTGTGAGAGGAAGACCTTTATTAATACTTCAGAAATGGCTTCAGTAGTTGCTTCAGCTGGTGCACCCCCACCACCACCTCCACCTCCTCATGGGAAGAGAGGACCACCTCCCCAGGTCATGACCAACACAGAGGAGGAAGAGGAAGAAATGGAGGAAGAGGAGAGAGAAGAACCACAGTTCTTGGAAGAGGTGCCCCGGGTTTCCCATAGGAAAGCCAGTTTCATCTGGCAGTTTTATTCAATCCCTCCAGGCCAAAAAAAAGTGAATGCGAGGTATGTCACCTGCCTCATCTGCAAAGATAAATTATCAAGAGGGACTGATAAGAAGTATAGTTATGGGAACTATACCATGCATAGGCACATGACCAGGAAGCATCCACTTAATTACAGCCGGGCGGAAATACGGGATTTGGAAGAAAATCCAACATCAACTCCTGTGGCCAGATCAAGATCGTCAATATCATTGACACCAGCAGAGGCACGGGAAACTGTGCTAAACATACAAGAGAATTTTGGCCACATGAAACATACTTGTATGCACTGTGGTGCGTTGATAGCATGTGGTAATATGAGTATAAATGCTATCAACCTGGCTTATGAACATCGTAATTGCCCTAACCACCCCCAGTAATTTTTTTTTGCTCCTGTTGAGCCCTTTTCAATGCCTGTTTTTTGTTGTTTTCCCCCCCCAAAAAAACCAAAAAAAATATAAAATCGTTCAAAAAATACAAAAAAAACAAAAAATGTTCAAAAAATAAAAAAAAAATATAAAACAACAAAAATATTTAAAAAAAGTTCTTTTCAGAACTACCTCCCCTTTCAAAAAAAATTGCTAGAATGTTTAGCACTCTGGCAAGCTCTATTTCTTTTGGTTCGCTTCCCGGGTAGCTTCCCGGTACGCGGACCGGGAGCTAACCAAAAAAAAAAAAAGAGTAAGTATAAGGAAAGTAAACAGAGAGTGATGTTAAAAGAAAGACAGCTATAGGGAGTAAAGAAGAGATACTGTTTAATAGATCTATTTACCGAAGAAAAGACGGAAGAGGGTATAATTGTGAAAAACAAAATAGATAAGGAAGTGAAAGAAAAAAAAAGAGAGTATAACATTAACAAAGAAGAGTTTCTTGGAGAATGTGAGTGAATGTTCAAAATAAGATTAAAACATGGGGAATAACAGAGAGAAAAAATAGAAAACAGAAAACAAAAAATAACAGAAAAAGATTAATTGAAACAGCAAAGAAATGTAAGTAACATAGAGCCATATCATCAACATAGGCAATAAAAGTTTTGAAGCTTTTATTGGCAGAAATGTGTCGCTAAAGCCGCTTTTGCGGCAGAAAACTGCCGCTAAAACCACTTTTGCACCAGTTTTCTGCCAATAAAAACAGCAATAATTTTATTGGCTGTGTTCATAATATGCCCCTTAGTGTGCTTCAACTACACAGAGAAAGCATTATGAACAAATAGTGATAGAGTGATCAGTCAAAGACACTAAGAGTAATAGAGACGGAGTGAGTGAACAAGAGTGAGGAACTATGAGAAGAGAGGGACTGAGAAAAAGAGTGGAAGGAGTTGAGTAAGTAGGTAATAGAGAAAGGAATGAGGGAAGTAGCAAAGGCAGGAAACTGAGGGTTAAAGAAATGGAGCAGTGGAACTAATAGAAGTTAAATGTGATAGAAATGTAACGAAAAGAGTACAAAACATTTACCTTATAATTGTCGTTAAATTACTCACTTTTTGTTTTTATACTTTCAATCTGTGAAAGAGAGAACAAACATTTGAAAAATATTAAAACATGTATTTAAAAATTACAAAAGACAAGGGAAAAGATTGAAGGACAAACAGTTTTTCAACAACTTTGACACTTACAGAAGCTTCTGCTTCTCCAGGCCCCCTACACAGTCCTAAAGATATACATTTTAAACTAACAGTATCTTGATGCAGATGAAGTGAGGCCTATCTTAAAACATGGTGCATCTTTTGCATTGCTGTTGTCTCAGAAAAGTGTCGCAAGACACTAAAATTTTAAATGATTGCTTCAGGATGCCAATAAGATGTGTCCTATCCAGAGGTTTGTTTGAGGTGAGGCCTACTCAGGGTTGCAGATGAAATTTCAAGTTGTTGAAGAGAATAGAGGACATAATACATGTGAAGGTCTACCAATGAAGTGAGTCATGTCCACTGCACTCTTGAACAAAGGCCAAACCTCCTCTGTTTCCCTGGACAGACCTAAACTTGATCTGCACAATGTGATTCGTAATGATAGGAAACACAGGTGATGTAATTGAAATACGTGCAATTTCTTTTGCTCATTTCACAATCACATCACTTGTGTTTCCTTTGCTTAGGTATCTCATTGTGCAGATGTAGTCCAGCATATGAAAGAGTACGCAGAAGTGCAGCACTGCATGCAACAACTTTGACACTTACAGAAGCCTCACCTTCTCCATGCCTCCTACACAGTTCTACATATACATCATAAATGCAAACAGTACAGAATTAATTATACATGTTAAATGGTTTATTTTTGCTGTTCTCAGAATGTATCAAAATTCACTAAAAACAGTGACTTGAAGGTATTCATCATATAACAGCGGGGAAAAAAAAACACAATCAAAATGATTGTGTTTAAAAAACCCATACAACATAGCAAATCAGAATTCAGAACTCCTTAAAGTTAACTTACTTTCCATGACGTCAAAGGATGTCCTATGAACAGCTTACACTCTGTTGTGCTGTTATTACTTTCAACCCGCCACTTTCTGAAAGAAAACCTCCATCGTTTTTAAAAACATGTTACATGCAATAAATGACTTCTTGCTCTCTACCACAAGTTTCCACAAAGCCAAATCTTGTCAGAGCCATTTATAACTCTTGGATTTCTTGTAAGCCAATCCCGTCATTTGGCATTTCTGCAACTTTCAGAATTAAAATGTTGAAGATCATTTTCACAATCCTGGAATAGTAATATCTTCCCCTTCTTGCTCAGTCATGTTCTACATTTCCTATGACACTGATACTGCTTACTATGAAGCAGACTTACACTACCTCTATGACTACTACAATTATTTAATTCTCTACATCACTTTTAATCACAAAGCAATGTAAAACAGTAGACAGCATTGCAGACTTACATTCCCTCTACTCTATGTTTTGATTGGCTGCTTCAATTAGCTTATAAAAAGAAATAGTTTTTCTGAACTCATTCAAAGTGCACTTATTTCTCCATGACGTCCAGTCTTATGGTTAGAAGTTATGTCTCTGAACTACACTTATCCTCAAGGCCAAATCGTGTAGGAGCCATTAGAACTTCTTGAAATTCCACAGAGCACATCCCGAGATTCTTTCCCTAAAATTTTGGTTTTAAAAACACCAGGTAAGAGTTTTTAAGGTCATACGGCAATTTTTTTTTGAAAATTAAAACAGAATCATTGCAAAATGACCAGCCATTTCTAGACTTTAAATAAGCTGTGTAATGTCCTGATGTTATTGAAGGACCGTCATGATATATAATTGCTGCAGTTACAAAAGTCCTTCCTGATATTGACAACTGCGAAGCCACAAAATTTTTAATTAAAGTTGTCAATTTTGTTTCATCAGGCCTACATCGTTGGAACATTAAAATGACATACTGGCCATATGTTCGTATAAATAATGTGGACATCATTTCAGATTTACATTGGCTACACTCCATGTTGTGATCAGCTGCTTTTACTAGCTTATTAAAGGAGACTGATTTACTGTCTGGCAAAGTTAAATATATAAATCTTTCTGAGTCTACACTAGTAGTACTTGATACCATACAGTTCTCGCAGTCATGCTGCCATTGATAAGAAAGCCCAAACAGCTGATCTACATCTACACCTTCAGCATGCAATACATCAAGCATATACATTAAAAACTCCTGACAATCTTGCTGAATATTTTGAGAGAATTGTGTTTGGCCTGAACATCTGTCTAACAGATTTCGAATTTCAGACACACTTTCTATGTTTGTTCTATCAGTGCTACATTTCTCTAACACAGAATTTAACAAACTGCAAAATCTTTGATCAGAATTGACCACAATCTCTTCTTTTACATTTTCTAGAGAAAACAAAACATTAACCACTACATTAGCATAGCAGTTGACACCAGAACTGTTTTCAAATTGAAAACCAACAACATCTTCAACAGAATTCTTTTTGTTTCTGCTTATAATTTCAGGTTCATCGACTTTTCGTCTTTTTGCTACAACCTCCCCAGTATTGGTTACATTTCTTCGCTTCCGGCCTACCACACGTTTCTCAAACAAAGGATATTGAGGCAAATGTGGCGCATACTCTCTTCTTAACCTATTGTATTCCTTAACACAATCTAAATCCGCACAAATGCTTGTGACATCACACTCAATCAAGTACAATCCCGATAAAGTTCTAACTCGTGACAATGCCACATATGCCATACCCTCCTTGAACACAGAACTGCCAATATTAACCAATGCACTGTCTACACTTAAACCTTGCGATTTATGGATTGTCACCGCATATGCCAAGCAAACAGGAAACTGCTTACGGCGAACATATAAGTCTTTTACAAGCAAAAATCTAGCAGAGCAACGACCAATTAGCTGTACTTCCTCAATGCCATCAAATTTAATTTTTAAAAATTCAATTCCATCTCTATTTCTGTATTTTACAAAATCAACAACATTACCCATTGATCCATTTACCAGACCTCTTTCAACATGTAAATTCCTTCTTAAAATTAAACGGCAGTTCAAGCACACATTCAGAGTCTTTTCAAAACCTGCAGTTTTAGATATACTCTTCTCTAATGAATCCAATTTTGTTTTCAGATTCTCAGACAAAATAATTGTTGATCCCATATGCTCTACTCTGTCAATAGCTTCCAGTTTCACAATCTCTTGCTTTTCTAAATGCAACATTTTGTTGTTGAATTTGGCACATTCTGCAAGAGTTGGCATCAAACATATTCCAGATTTCTTCTCAGTAATTTTCTGAAAAATATTCTCAGGCACAACATCTTGTTCTGGATATAAATTTGACAGTAATCGTGCATGTAAAGCTTCTTTCCCATGCTCGGTCACTTTTCCAATTCTAACATCTTGTAGAATAGTCTTGTAAACTTCATCCTTCGCCTGACGCATATTTTCATGCAGTTCAGCATAATTGAAGTTTAACCATATATTGACGTTGCCAATGCTGCCTAGGCACTTCCTGGTATCTTCATGCGTGAGCATTTTGAACACAGGTTGCCCTTTCACTGGTGTCAGCTGCAGAAGATCTCCGAAAACAATGATGTGTTTGCCACCAAATAACACATCATACTCTGTTTTGAGAACTTCTTGCATTCTCAAATGCACAAAGGCAAGCATGACATTGGAAACCATGCTTACTTCGTCAATGATAAGAAGTTTCATTTTCCTCAAGATTCTTGAAACTTCAAAACAAGCATCTCCAGATAGCTTGTGATATTGTAATTTGTTGTCATGCTCCACTGGCAGCATCAGTAAACGATGTAAAGTAATCCCTTTAATGTTATGTGCTGCCAGTCCAGTTGGAGCGGTGACAACACAAGACAGCGATGACTCTGTCCTTTCCTGCAAATAGCATGAAATTGCTTTAATGAGGAAACTTTTTCCAGTTCCCGCTTCTCCACTCACGTACAGTCGGACAGGCTTCAACGACGTACATGAGCACTCTTTCTTGTCATGACTTAATCCATGATCAATTTGCATGGTAACTTCGTCATATATTTTCCTCTGCTCAACGTTGAGTTGTCTTTCCAACTCTTCTAAGTTAACCGCATCCTCCTGAGCATGTGCCATGGCTCTTTCCACTTCATTCATAGCAGTGGCAGCTTCATTTTCGATAACAGGCCCTCCTAGTGGATCCTGACTCAATGAAGCAGAACTCTGACTGTCCTGAGAACTGTCTCTGGCAATCTCGGCTGCAATCATTGCTCCTGCTCAATTTCCGCATTCAACATTTCTACATATTTGGGAAAAGCAGGACATTCTATGGTCTCCTTGGCGGCATTGAAAGAGTCTTCGTAACAGAGAAAATCTCCAAGCAGTTCCTCTTCTGCACGCCAAGGCTTGAAAAGTTGCAAAAGTGCTAAATAGAAAAACTCCTTTTTTTCAGGAGATTCGCCACTCAATTTTCGATGGTTTACCAAGTGGCATTTTCTTTGCTTGACCAGACATACCTCACTTCCTATTACAGCATACACTCCTTTCTCAGTATCTTCTTTGATGTTCCTCTTGAATATGTAATTTTGAAGAACCTCATACAGACAAACATTCTCGAGGTGAATACTTCGATTTGGATAATATGTATCCAACATGTTGGTCTTCAAAATGTCGGTACTGTTTGGCTCCTTTTCCGCCAAATACTCAATTTCCCGCACAGGTTTGAGAACTCGATTACGCGTTGCAGCAAGACCAAGACTCGCCCAAATGATACTCCTGGACTTGGCATAGAGACTTGCTGAAGACAACCGGTCAGAACATTCGTACGCTCCGATTTCTCGATGCGACAACATCTTCAGACTGAAACTGTACAACTTCTTGCTGAGGCTCTTTTCATGGGAAATGTCCTCCCACATATCCTTCAATTCTGTCTTCTCTTTTTTGGTGATGTAAGACGTCACATACCGAGCCACAGCCATACAGTTATCAGCCACAAACTGTATATCCATGTTAGCATTCCACATGGACAAAATCACCGGGTTGTAGTCATTGATGTACTTGGACTCTTCGTTCCTCTTCAAATTGTATGTGTTTTTAGGTGATTTCTTCATCACATTATGTCGCAGCGAAGACATCAAACTGTTTACTCTTCCTTTAGAAATCACCGGTCGTGGAAAACCGAAACGACATTTGGTGTAGAACTTGTCCTTGTTTCGGAATTTACGACGACAGTACTTTCCACATCGATGGCTTTGGAAACGCAGAACTTTTTCTCTTAGGCTTTTCTTCTCCTTTGCGTTTGGAACAGCACACGTAGAATACTGTTGTATAAAACTCATCACTGAGTCTTCTGGATCCGTTCCAAATTTAGGTGCATCCTTGATCCACAGCAACATATGTATATGAGGAGCACCTCTTGCTTGGTACTCCTTTCTCCAGAAGAAATCCAACACCTCTCCAAGAGGTGGATTCTTCTTATTCATGATGAAAGACATCATAGCTTCAAATCTATGATTGAAGTACCTACATACATTGACTGGATCCAAAGAGCACAGTTCTCCGGGTGTCTTGAATTCGATGTTTTCTACGTTAGCATTTGCCTCTCATAGAAATTCAAGTAAGTCTTCCTAGCCATACTCGGCACAGCTCAGAGTGAGGAACCATGTGGGAGTACCTAAGTTCCTCAGCATACATTTTAAATCACCATGACGACGGTACCAGTACTCATTAGTACCACGCTGACACGCCATGAGATTAGTCAGGTGAGAATCCAAAATACTGTCTTGGACATTGACTTTATCCATAAAGTCACTTGCCGAGATGTTTTGCATGTGTATACCACTTTTCAAGATGTGGTTCACTGCATATGACAGTCCAGACAGATCGCTTTCAAACAGGAGATGAAACAAATAAGGAATGCATTGTCGAAACCTAGCATCTCCTGCATACAATCGCAAACTCCGGTATTCAGAAGCAGGAATTTGATGAGGTCGCTCATCATATCTTCCTCCCTGACCTGTTGGAAAAAGCTGTGGGAAACACCGAGCTTCCAAACTTTCCTCCCAAACACTAATGGGACTCCCTTTGGCTTGTTTCATTTGAAACAACTCAATAGCATTCCCCATGACTTCCTTGGAATGCAAAGGATGAACACTATAATGTGCATATATTTCTTCACTAGTAGAAGTTTCTACTTTCTCAATTTGACCAGCACACAAATCGCTATCCTCTTCCTCACTTACTTCCTCTTCTGCAACATATACATTCTTATAGTATTTATTATTTTTTTTCAAATACAATGTTGCCTTTTTAACTTTCCTAACATCTACTAAATCTTGCCATATTTTCTTATTCTTTGTCGGA
This sequence comes from Lissotriton helveticus, assembly GCF_964261635.1. Classification (NCBI taxonomy): domain Eukaryota; kingdom Metazoa; phylum Chordata; class Amphibia; order Caudata; family Salamandridae; genus Lissotriton; species Lissotriton helveticus. Next base: position 992,641,271 of record NC_136069.1, on the reverse strand, counting down.
ACCCCATTAACTAAGATAACCAGAGGTTCCTCGTCCACTTTTTCTACTCCAATTGTGTTAATGTTTTTCTTCAAATCCAGAGGCAAATAAACAACTCTTCCCTTTAATCCTCTCTGTAAATCTGATGGAGGCAATTCCCCTGTCTTTGGCTCCATTCTTACAATAGCCTGAAAGGGATGGATACTTTGAATCAAAATAGATTCATAAGTATTTAAATCCTTCAATTCAGAAGGAATCTCAACCAATTCCAGATTATTATGAACTGCTCTAGCAGGCATCTGGTTTTGATTTAATTTGCAACAACAATAAGTACACACACATTGATCCAATCCCAAATCAAAACAATTTTCTACCATCAAGTATGTTGCGAAATCCTTCCATTCACTATTATTTTCCCTTTCACTTTTTGCATATAAATCCACTAACTTAGTCTGATTCTTATAATAAGTGCGTCGACAACACACACAAGTGAAATTTGGCCTCTCACTTGATTTGACCTGAAACATGGCAATTTCCCTCTGGAAATTATCTGTACTGGAAACCTGTACACTATCTTCCACATTACCCGCTTCTTCTTGGTCAATTTCAACATTCTCCTCTTTACTTCCAAAGTAACAAAACTCAATTTCTTCACATATATTCTTCACATCTATTTCAGAACCATGCAAAAGAGCAGCACATAATTTTTTAAGCATAATTGCTGGACTCTTAGCATAATACAACATTCTAACTAATTTCCTCACTTTATTATGATGCACTGCTAGCATCCTGAAATGATGAAAAACACTCTGGCATACTCTCCTGGAAAGACAAGCCAGTGAATGACCATGCAAACCTGTCACTTCTCTCACTCTGCAAGGATCTAATTCTTGCAACAACCTTATTTTCTGCTTCAAACTTTTCTTATTAAATGACCGTACAAAATCACAAAGCAAATTGATGGAATCCTGTCGCACACTGCAAATACTACTACACTTCCAGGTGTACACAGGACCCTTAGCACGTCTTCCTAAAACCTCATTACCTAACACCTCTTCTGCCTCTGTTGTCACAAGTTTTTCTTTTTCAACTGGACAACCATCTTTCACTTCATAAGTACGACCACTGGTGTCAACTGCATGCACCAAATCATTATCCTGGAAATAACTCTCCTCATTAAAAAATGCCTCACAGCTTGAACTATGCATCCATTCTCCAGAAAAAACTTCACAAAAATTACTACGATTAACTATTCTCTTCCATCTACTATTTCTTTTGAAATCATAAATTGCCTTGTTTAGCTTCCTAATTCTATTGATTATCAAAATAAATAACTTACGTTTAATTTCAAATGCCTGATCAATAACTTTCTCAACTTTTTTTTTTCTCTTATAAAAAACCACTTTCTGTTGACCTTTCTTAATATTTTTTAACAAATTGCCAATTATCCTGTTGCGGAACATTCGTTTACGAATGTCCCTAAACTGTTGTTTCCTTCTACTATCATGCACAGAGTTATCTCTTGCTCTAGCAGTAACATTTTTGATTGGCCTTTCCTTTCCATTTGAATTGCTTCTCTTTTTCTGGACTGAAACATTTTCTGTAGTAATATTTTTTTTACTGCAAATATTTCTTATGAATGTTTTTGTACTCTTACCCGGTGCTTTCTTGTTGACTTGACAAATCTTTTTGTTAGAGGACTGCTGCTTTTTTTCAATCACCTGCTGTCTTTGACGTTTTGCAGCCTTTCTCAGTCTTTCTTTCGTTGGCATGGTGAAATGTTGAAATGATCTGCAGTTGAATCTGTGGTAAAATATATTAAAAAATGTTATTAACCACTATTACCCAACAGTACATCAATAACAGTAATCAAAAACTTAAAACACTACTTTACATTTTTACATATAAGATTTTTTAGTGCATGGCAATTTTAGAATACAGAAATAGCAGAAAAGAAATGGAATTTATATTCATGTTACCTGTGCTATCTTATATGTGAATCTGATCTAATTTTATGAGCATATTTTAATATTTTATTGAAGACACTACACATAACCTGTTTTTGAAGGTGTCTTTATTTTTAAATTAAACGGTTTACATTTTTACTTTTTATTTATTATAAATTTTAAAAATAAATGTTTATAGTTCCATAGGATCAAGCAGGTCAGCTTCCCACCCTATGTCATATAATTCGGACAAATCTGCATCCTCATCACGTTCTTCTTCATCCTCAGGATTTAAATCATCCAAGGGATCAACATCCACTGATGTTTCAATTACAAGTTCAATGATGAGGTCAAAATCAACTGATTGCAGATTATCGCTCATGTTGATGTTGTCTTTATCTTTAAAGAAAGATAACAACAATGAGATGTTGCAGAGTAAGAGACAAATCTCAGAGATTATAATAGTAAAATTGTTTAACAAGAGTAACATTTTGCAGCTATTATTTAGCCATGTCCAGCGATGCTGAGCAGGTGAAGCCTATGTCTAATTTTTCAGTGAACAGGACTCATCTCTTCTTAACCTTGGATAAGCCTCACCGACTCTGTGTCCCCTGCACATACTTAAATGTAAAGGGGCAGATTTATGTTAAATGGCACATCCCCAGGCATGCACCAGTTAACGTGCACCGCTACTCTGCCACCCATGGTGTGCCGCATTTACAATCAGATAGGAGAAAGCTGCGTCAAAACCCTGCGCCTGCTTTAAGCAGGCATAGGTCTTGACGCAACATTGTGGAGATGGGGCACCCCTGAGCCTTGCTGGAGCTGCATCGCACTTGCGATACAACTCCAGCAATGCGCCACCTTTACAGCACAGATACGTCACGCATCTGTGCCATTTTTGTCCCATGCTGCCCCGCATTGTAAATGCAGCACACCATGGGTGGCGGAACAGCGGCGCAGGATGACTGGCACATCCCTGGTGATGCACCAGTCATCATAAATCTATCCCTAAGCTTCTTATCTTGTTACAGATGAACCGCCATATGTATCATCAAACTATTTTGCATTTCCTAAATAGCGAATTTTAAGGAATAAATAGCAATTCTTTACCATTCCTAATTTGCAATGAGCAAATTGCTAATTGCAAATTACCCATTCATTTCCATGGGCTAGGAGGCTCATAGGAATGAAGGTGCAATTTGCGATTAGCAATTAGCTCATCGCAAATTAGGAATTTTTCCAAGGGTGCAGGGGTGTCTCAAGAACACCCTGCTGCACCCCTGAAAAAGAAATTTGGGGGCATATGGCGCACATACATGCCCTAAGGGCATGTATTGGCGTCATATGGCACCTTTTGTTTTTTGGAAAAAAAGCTTTTTGAAAAGAATTCGCAAATTACCACAAACTAGAAGTTGGTGGTAGTTTCCAAATCCTTAATGTCATTTTTTACATATTTTTTGTTTGATACATTGCATTTAAGGAATCGCAAAATTTGCAAATCCTTCAGTGCAATCGCAAAATAAGGAATAGCAAATTTTGAATTAAGGACATTTTAAGTCATTTCCACATGTGCAGTGTTTTCAAATTTTGATTTGAAAATCGTTTTTAGGGAAAAGGAATGGTTTGTAAATTTATGACAAGGACATAATGGTGTATGCTTCTTTATAAGGCATTTCACTGTCTCTGATGTCATTTTTCCCATATTACATTATAAGACCTTTCCCCATGGAGCACATTCCTTGTAAATATGCTCCCACCTGTGCATGGTGAATTTAGATTTTGACTGTTTGAGTCACATAGCCATGTTAAAAGTGACCCAAAAAAATTGCAAAGGCTTTAAAAAAACACTTTCATGTGTCTTAAGGACATTTTAAGTCATTTCCCCATGGGCAGTGTTTTGTAAGTGGAGCAAAAGAGGCATACACCTATCATAAATCTGTCCCTAGCATTTTAAATGATTAATTCATGATGACGATAAGGTGTGGCCTATCCAGAGGTTTGTTTAAGGTGAGGCCTACTCAGGATTGCAGATTAAAGTTACGCTTGATGAAGAATACAGAGGAGATAATACATGTAAAGGCCTACCAATGAAGTAAGTGATGTCCACTTCATTGCGCCAGTCATCATAAATGTATCCCTAAGCTTCTTATCTTGTTAGAGATCAACCGCCATATGTATCATCAAACTATTTTGCATTTCCAAAATAGCGAATTTTAAGGAATAAATAGCGATTCTTTACAATTCCTAATTTGCGATGAGCAAATTGCTAATTGCAAATTACCCATTCATTTCCATGGGCCAGGATGCCCATATGAATGAAGGTGCAATTTGCGATTAGCAATTAGCTCATCGCAAATTAGGAATTTTTCCAAAGGTGCAGGGGTGTCTCAAGAACACCCTGCTGCACCCCTGAAAAAGAAATTTGGGGGCATATGGCGCACACAAAATTTAACAACATTCCTTTACCTCAAAAACGATTTTCAAGTCATAATTTGAAAACACTGCCCACAGGGAAATGACTTAAAATGTCCTTAAGACACATGAAAGTGTTTTTTGAAAGCCGTTGCAATTTTTTGGGGTCACTTTTAACATGGTTATGTAACTCAAACAGTCAAAATCTAAATTTACCATGCACAAGTGTAACCATATTTACAAGGAATGTGCCCCACGGAGAAAGGTCTTTTAATGTAATATGGGAAAAATGACATCAAATGTCCTTAAGACACATAAAAGCGTTTTTTGATTGCCTTTGCAGCATGTTTGTATCACTTTTAACATGGCTATGTAACACAAACATTCAAAATCTAAATTTGCCATGCACAGGTGGGAGCATATTTACAAGCAATTTGCGCCACAGAGAAAGGTCTTACATTGAAATGGGAAAAATAACATCAGAGACAGTCAATTGCCTTATAAAGAAGCATACACCATTATGTCCTTGTCATAAATTTAAAAACAATTCCTTTTCCCCAAAAACGATTTTCAAATCATAATTTCAAAACACTGCACATGGGAAAATTACTTAAAATGTCCTTAAGACACATAAAAGCGTTTTTTGATTGCCTTTGCAGCATGTTTGTATCACTTTTAACATGGCTATGTAACACAAACATTCAAAATCTAGATTTGCCATGCACAGGTGGGAGCATATTTACAAGCAATTTGCGCCACAGAGAAAGGTCTTACATTAAAATGGGAAAAATAACATCAGAGACAGTCAATTGCATTATAAGGAAGCATACACCATTATGTCATTGTCAGAAATATTATAACCATTCATTTTCCTCAAAAACGATTTTCAAGTCATAATTTGAAAAGACTCCACAGCTCCTATGCAGAAAAACACCCTGTCAGTACTAATACTTCACATTTTCTCCAATTACATTTTCTCAAAGAAACAAAATCTATTTGTAAAACACTTGAGACAAAGCAACATTTGAAAAACTCAACTTTCTTCATAATTTTCTCCTTAAAGCACACTATTCTCTATCTAAATTAAAGAAATATTTTCTCACCTTAGCAAATACTTTGAGTTTGAAAACAGTCTCAGAAACACACCAATTTGTCTTCAGCAGAGCAAAAGGTATGCACTCCAGAGTCTGCAGCTATCAAAAGCACAGAAATGCTGTAATTCTTCACACATATCTCTCATGTCACCCAATCAAAACTCTTCCCTCACTTTTTTTCAAATGAAAACCCTTCCCCCCTCTGCCATTTCATGCCTTTTCTGCATGGCAACCACCTCTTGGAAGACCTCTGGTGTTTGCAAGTTCACACAACAATGTTGCAATTGAACTCTGAACTCTCAGTGCACCTGCGTATCCACTGCAATCTTTCATTTAATGACTTTTTATTGACCATTCAAAATACATCTTTCAAAGAACTCATCCATGCACCCTAACTTTCTGTTTTCAGCAATCAAAATCCACCAATCACTGTTACTGCTTCATTAACACAGAAACTCCACAGTTTTTTTCATTTTAAACTCTCATTTTTTCAACTGCCATTTCATTGCCACACTTCATCTGACTGCAGCAGAACCTTCTCTCACCATGTTTTCTGTCTGGATTGTTGGACATAGTTATATCCACTGGGCTCACAGGTATGCTGAGAACAGAAATTTACCTAACCTCAATTTACAAGATGTGGAAATTAAGTGGTTTGGCCACAGAGGATTAAAATGTCACCAATTGATACCATTGGTGAAAACCTTTATGCATTTGCCAAAACCTGACCTGTTAATTGTGCACTGTGGAGGTAATGATTTGGGCACTTTGACTGGGGTAGGTCTGGAAATGCTCTTAAAGGACACCTTTGAGCAATTGATGGCACTTTTTCCTCAAACTGCCTTGGTATATTCAAATATATGCCAAAGACAGAAATGGAGGTGGTCAAACCAATTTTGTCCACAAATTGAGAAGTCGAGGAAGCATGTAAACAAATCTGTTTCAGCTTACATGAGAGACCATGGAATGGGCTCCCTGTACAACAATAACTTGCGTTACTACATGCAAGATATCTACAGAGGAGATGGAGTTCACTTCTCAGATGAGGGCAACAGAATTTTCATTCTGAATTTAAGACTGTGCATTGGTACCTACTTATAAGTACCTAAATGTACCATAAACCCAAAAGCTCTTCTCAGAGCTACCCTACATCTGATCACTCACAATTATTATTTTACTCTAACATTTTTCACTAATTTTCAACAAAGTACGCTCCCTGGGGTGCTTCCCGGGAAGCGAACCGGGAGCTAACCTCGCGAAATTTTTAAAAATTTTTTTTTTTTTCGCACATATAAGCCTCCTCAGCCACCCTCAGAAAACCTAGGGGGTCAAAATAAGTCTACCGTGCCCCCTTCTACCCATTCTGAACATTATTTGCCCTCCATCTTGTATCTTAATTCGACCGAAACACAAAATGGTGGACTCCCGTAACGCTTAAGGTTCGCGAACCGGGGCGCTCACCAGTTCGCGTACCGGGTCGCTCCCTGGGAAGCGCACCATCAAAAAAGGTGGGAAAGTAGTTTACAGAAAAGCAACTGGAGACAATTTCACCAAATATAGATTAGCTCATACTACATACCAATCCCTACCATTTTCACAAATTTGATTGGAATTCCATTTAGCCATTTAGCCTGTAGACCTCTCTAAATACCCTGAGGTAAATTACTTCTCAAAACACATCTGAAGTGTTGGAATTGACAACCAATTAAAATGTTACTTTCATTTTCTACTTTTTTTACCTGACATTTGATTGGTTATGTACCTGAATATATATAAAGAAAGAGAGAGAAACACAGCCATTTTGACTACTACTTCCTGAATTACATTGCAAGATCATTTTCACTCACAACTTAAACTTGTTTTTAGAAGGTGAGATATTATTTTATAAATTTGAAAACATTTTCAGATAGTTATATACTATCCCTCTGTAAGAGTTAGACATTGAGAAAGGCTTCTTTATTATAATTATGGATTGATTTATGTTTCTGTGGTATAATTATGAATTTACTTAGGCTTCTTCACAGGCACTTTTTAATAGTACTACTTCACGCCTGAAACCATACAGTGCCCATAGATTACTTCTCTGTTATAAACTCACAAGTACCTGTCTGAACTTAAACCCAACAGTGCCCTATCACTACTGATATATTTATTTTTTATGCAAATTACAGCAATAAAATGGAAGGTGAGCAGAATGTTTCCTTCGAAATTGTTCTGGACAGCAACAATGAACAAGTTATGGAACCCATTGATGACTTAGAATTCATGGATGAGTCACGGGACTATGAATTACTTCAATGTGTAGAATCTGTCGATCATTTACTCCATTATGATGACGGTCAAATGTGGGAACTTATGTTCACTCAACAAGAGGACATATCGGACAGTCAAATGCTAGACGTTCTATTAAATTTTGAAAAACAATCTGAAAAATAAAATTGTATGTAATATTAAAAAATTGTTTGAGTCTTTAATCATTTTTATATGTAATTCATAAACTAGTTAAATGTTAGAAATGTTATTAAATTTTGAAACACAATCACAATAATAAATAATTGCTTAAAAAATAAAAAATAATCAACAAAACCAACAATCAATTAACATACAGTATTTGAAAAGTCTATCATTCATTTTTCATTATAGTACGCTGCCCAGAACGCTTCCCGGTTCGCGAACCGGGCGCTACCCACGCAAAAAAACAAAAAAATTTTTTTATTTTTTTTGCCCCGCGGGGCCCTTTTAAAGCCTCCACATTAAACCTAGGGGGTCAGGGAGGATATACTATGCCCCCTTATGGTCATTTCCCCCTTTGTTTTGGCCTCCTCTTGTCTCTCAATCCTACCGAGAGACAAGATGGCGGCCGCTCCGGACTGTTTAGAATGTTGACAGACACCGGAGAGCCAATCAGCTTTGCTACGCGAAGTTCCGGTACGCGTAAAGTCCGCGAACCGGAGCGCTGCCCAGAGCGCGCTTACAGATATATATCTTTTTTTAAACGTTAATTTCTCAAAATCCACTGAAGCACATATATTGAGACCTAGCAAAGGCACATCGGGCTACCAGTCCCTACAATTTTGCCAAGTTTCGTGCAAATCCATTCAGCCGTTCGGGCTAAAAGTGAGGCCAACCGCCCTATGGAAAACTCAATGTTAAAAACACGCTTTGGGACCCCCCTTTTTTCTCGGCCCCCCCTTGACGAACCCCCCCCAAATTTCCAGGGGATGCTCAGAAACAAAATGTTCCATTTTCCAGAAAATTTCAGCCAATTCCGTCCACAAACGCCAAAGTTATTAGACATAGAATTTTCAAAAATCCCATAGGGAAAAAATCCTAACTATATATACCTACTGGCGACCGCCAGTAGGTAATATATATATATATATATATATATATATATATATATATATATATATATATATATATATATATATATATATATATATAATTCACTGAAAAAAACATAGATTTCAGGAGTTATATAGTTAGGAATTAGTTTTTAAAAAACCTTTGAAATTCACTCAAAAAACTATAAGTTTTAGTGGTGTTATAGTTAGCTGGACATTTTACTCATACAAAACCAATGAAATTGCTCCTATATAGTTAGTTGTACTAAATATATTTCGCGCACCCGCAATCCACTGCTGATGATGTCACATATTAGATCATTCATGACATGGTCAGTGACATCACTGATGACATCTCAAATGACATCACTGATGCTATCACTGATGACATCATCCAGTGAATGTGGTTTGCTTCGTTATTTAAATATGCATTATATATATATAGCAATTTACATTGAAGAATGAGTGGACATATATAAATAAATATTTGGATGGAGGATTTACTAGCAGTGTAATTGACTGCTTTACTTGACCAATTTATAATGTCTCACGAAATATAGTGGATAGTGGCTAAACTGTGTGAATATCTGTATCACTTTGTCAGTTGTTGTGTAAACTGATTCTACAGTTGGTTACTAGCTATGTGAAAGTCTATATTAGTTATTGATTAGTTAACTAAGTATTTGTATGGGAGTGTGAAAGTGTGTGTGGTTCGTTGGGGGGTGTGTGACTGTCCAAAGATGTGTGAATAGTTGATTCAGTAGATATATGAAGTTAAAACTACATGTTCTAACAGTTTGGGTGAGGGAATCTCTTTATGGGTGTGGTGATGAGCAAATATATTTCTCAAAGGTCCAACAAACTAGAAAAATAAAAGGCAGTGTATGTGTCAGTTGTTGTATATAAATAAGTATACATAAGACACAATGATTGTGTGAGTGACTGTATGGATAACTGTATACTTGTAATAATGATTTTATAATTCACTAAGTATGACTTACTATCTAAATGAATAGAAGAAGTGGTGTTTGTATAAGTGTTTTGCTAAGTAAATATGTAAGTATGATCCATTGTTTGCATAAGTGAGTAGGATGACTTCATATGTGAATAGGATGCGTGCTGTTGTTTAATGTCGATATAGATGTATAAGTATTTTTGATAGTGTTCTATTGTTCATTGACAGCATGTATGAGTGAATCCATAGGTAAGTGATTAAATGTGTGTATACATCTATGAATCACTGAGTGGATTTTTAGATACTTGTATTGCTGTGACAATGGATTTAAATATGATACTCAGCAGTGGATTGCGGGTGCGCGAAATATAGTTAGTAGAACTAACTATATAGGAGCAATTTCATTGGTTTTGTATGAGTAAAATGTCCAGCTAACTATAACACCACTAAAACTTATAGTTTTTTGAGTGAATTTCAAAGGTTTTTTAAAAACTAATTCCTAACTATATAACTCCTGAAACCTATGGTTTTTTCAGTGAATTTCAAAGGTTTTTTTAAATGCTAATTCCTAACTATATAAGGCCTGAAACCTATGGTTTTTTCAGTGAATTTCAAAGGTTTTTTAAATGCTGATTCCTAACTATATAAGGCCTGAAACCTATGGTTTTTTCAGTGAATTTCAAAGGTTTTTTAAATGCTAATTCCTAACTATATAAGGCCTGAAACCTATGGTTTTTTCAGTGAATTTCAAAGGTTTTTTAAATGCTAATTCCTAACTATATAAGGCCTGAAACCTATGGTTTTTCAGTGTTTTTAAAAAAAAAATTGATTGGTTAACTGGCTTATTAAGTGTATCTTAGTGAATACATATATTAGCGAGTAATGTTTAAATATTTAAATATATGCATGAGTGATGTAATATGTGACATCATCAGCAGTGCATTGCAGACGTGCAAGTTATAGTGAGTCCAACTAACTATAACGTGGGAATTTCAATGGTTTTATGCGAGTAAAATTTCCAGATAACTATAACTGGTGTGAAACCTATGGTTTTTTCAGTGAATTTCAAAGGTTTTTTAAATGCTAATTCCTAACTATAACTGGTGTGTAACCTATGGTTTTTTTCAGTGAATATATATATATTTAAAATTTCTATGGCAAAATGAAACCCCTCATTTTGTTCCTTTTCAAATTAAATGTATTAAGTGTTACCACTTTATTCCAATCACGATGACTTCAGGTGTGCCATACTTTTGTCATAAGTAAGACTGTTAGCGTTCTAGTTGTTCTTTAGAACACTCTGGGACATTCTGTCATTGGGCTATAGTTGGGCTACATCTGGCTGATATTTGGGCTACATTTGGGCTCTTTTGTCTCTGGTGGCCATCTTGGGAGACTGCATATCAGAATTTTTTTAATGAAATATAAGAGGATTTGAGAAGTCACTCAAAATGTGCCCTAATTTTTCTTTCTTCAGCACTAATCATAATTTCTATGGCAAAATGAACCCCCTCATTTTCTTCCTTTGCAAATTAAATGTTTTAAGTGTTAACACTTTATTCCAATCAAGATGACTTCAGGTGTGCCATACTTTTGTCATAAGTAAGACTGTTAGCGCTCTAATTGTTCTTTAGAACACTCTGGGACATTCTGTCATTGGGCTATAGTTGGGCTACATCTGGCTGATATTTGGGCTACATTTATTTATTTTTGTCTCTGGTGGCCATCTTTGGGCTACATTGGGCTACATTGGGCAACATTTGGGCTTTAACATATATATAGCCCAATGTAGCCCAATATATATTTTTTCAAAGTTAATTTTCGTAAAAACCACTGGAGCACATATCTTGAGACATAGCAAAGGCACATCGGGCTACCAGTCCCTACAATTTTGCCAAGTTTGGTGGAAAACCATTCAGCCGTTCGGGCTAAAAGTGAGTCCAACCGCCCTATGGAAATTAGCATGGGGAAAACACGTCTTGGGACCCCCCTTTTATCTCGGCCCCCGCTTGACGAATCCCCCCAAACTTTCAGGGAAGGAGCGGAGCGCCGCGAGGCAGAGTTAAGGAAAATTTCAGGAAGATTCCTCAACCGGCGCCAACGTTATTCCCAATAGAATGTTGCGATTTCCCTATGGAAAACAATCCTAACTATATATACCTACTGGCTATCGCCAGTAGGTAATATATATATATATATATATATATATCCCCAATTACGCTGCCACAGTTTGAGGTGCACGCAATGACAGGCAAACTCAGCCACCACGGTTAAGTTCTTTATTCAGGCACAATGAGACACAGCGCTGGATAATTCATTCAGCCCCAACGCGTTTCGGAGCTCCTTCTGCTCCTTGCTCACAGGGCGGGCATGCAGCGGCAGAAATTGGAAGAAAACAAGTCCCTGATTTGTCCTGTTTCATAGCTGCTATTGCTGACGTCATCTATGGACTTCTGGGATTCGTAGTCCTCCAACCACCATACGACCCTTGTTGGGCTCTGCCTCCTGCAAAATAAAATCAAACCCTTAGTCGGGCCTCCAAATCTGTGTCCGTTGAAAATTAAAAGCACACAACCTGTCATTCTGCAATTCAGTTTCTAAATTTTTCGAAGCCTGCAGTCCAAAAATACTTAGTGATGTTGCTACCTCCCCGACCTGGCTCGGACGGTAAATATTTCCAATTATGCTGCCACAGTTTGAGGTGCATGCAATGACAGGCAAACTCAGCCACCACGGTTAAGTTCTTTATTCAGGCACAACGAGACACAGCGCTGGATATTTCATTCAGCCCCAACGCATTTCAGAGCTTCTTCTGCTCCTTGCTCACGGGGCGGGCATGCAGCGGCAGATGTAGGAAGAAAACAAGTCCCTGATTTGTCCTGTTTCATATCTGCTATTGCTGACGTCATCTAAGCACTTCTGGGATTCGTAGTCCTCCAACCACCATACGACCCATGTTGGGCTCTGCCTCCTGCAAAATAAAATCAAACCCTTAGTCGGGCCTCCAAATCTGTGTCCGTTGAAGATTAAAAGCACACAACCTGTCATTCTGCAATTCGGTTTCTCAATTTTTCGAAGCCTGCAGTCCACAAATACTTAGTGATGTTGCTACCTCCCCGACCTGGCTCAGCCGGTAAATATTTCCAATTACGCTGCCACAGTTTGAGGTGCACGCAATGACAGGCAAGCTCAGCCACCATGGTTAAGTTCTTTATTCAGGCACAACGGGACACAGCGCTGGATATTTCATTCAGCCCCAACACGTTTCGGAGCTCCTTCTGCTCCTTGCTCATGGGGCGGGCATGCAGCGGCAGACGTAGGAAGAAAACAAGTCCCTGATTTGTCCTGTTTCATAGCTGCTATTGCTGATGTCATCCAAGGACTTCTGGGATTCGTAGTCCTCCAACCACCATACGACCCATGTTGGGCTCTGCCTCCTGCAAAATAAAATCAAACCCTTAGTTGGGCCTCCAAATCTGTGTCCGTTGAAGATTAAAAGCACACAACCTTTCATTCTGCAATTCGGTTTCTCAATTCTTCGAAGCCTGCAGTCCACAAATACTTCGTGATGTTGCTACCTCTCCGACCTGGCTCGGCCGGTAAATATTTCCAATTACGCTGACACAGTTTGAGGTGCACGCAATGACAGGCAAACTCAGCCACCACGGTTAAGTTCTTTATTCAGGCACATAGAGACACAGCCGCTGGATATTTCATTCAGCCCCAACGCGTTTCGGAGCTCCTTCTGCTCCTTGCTCACGGGGGGCATGCAGCGGCAGACGTAGGAATCAATCAATCAATCAATCAATCAATCAATCAATCACATTTATATAGTGCGCTACTCACCCACTAGGGTCTCAAGGCGCTGGGAAGGGGGGCCGCTACGGCTCGAAAAGCCAGGTCTTGAGGAGCTTCCTGACGGAGAGATGGTCCTGGGTGAGTCGCAGGTGGGTGGGGAGGGTGTTCCAAGTCTTTGCCGCCAGGTAGGAGAAGGATCTTCCTACGGTGGTGGCTCTGCGGATCCGTGGGACGGTGGTGAGTGCGAGGCTGGCGGAGCGGAGCTGGCGGGTTGGCGTGTAGAATGTGAGGCGTTTGTTGAGGTACTCGGGGCCTAAGTCGTGGAGAGCCTTGTGTGCGTGGGTGAGGAGTCTGAACGTGACCCTCTTGCTGACTGGGAGCTAGTGCAGGTCCCTCAGGTGGGCGGAGATGTGGCTGTGCCGGGGGATGTCCAGGACGAGTCGAGCTGAAGCGTTCTGGATGCGCTGGAGTCTTTTCTGGAGTTTGGCTGTGGTTCCCGCGTAGAGGGCGTTCCCGTAGTCCAGATGGCTGGTGACGAGGGCCTGAGTGACCGTTTTCCTGGTTCCAGTGGGGATCCAGCGGAAGATCTTACGGAGCATGCAGAGGGTGTTGAAGCAGGAGGAGGTAACAGAGTTGACTTGTCTGGCCATCGTGAAGGAGGAGTCATGGATGAAGCAGAGGTTGCGTGCATGGTCCGTGGGCTTGGGTGGGGAGCCCAGGGCAGGGGGCAACCAGGAGTCGTCCCAGGCGGAGGTGGACGGGCTGAGGATGAGGACTTCCGTCTTGTATGAGTTCAGTTTCAGATGTTTGTGCTTCATCCAGTCCGCGATGTCTTTCATGCCGTCCTGAAAGCTGGCTTTAGCGGAGGCGGGGTCGTTGGTGAGGGAGAGGATCAGCTGGGTATCATCGGCGTAGGAGATGATGTTGAGGTTGTGCTTGCGTGCGATGGCTGCTAGGGGGCTCATGTAGACATTGAAGAGGGTGGGGTTGAGCTAGGAGCCTTGCGGTACGCCGCAGATGATCTTGGTGGCTTCTGCGAGGTAGGGCGGGAGACGGACTCTTTGGGTTCTGTCGGCGAGGAAGGAGGTGATCCATTCCAGGGCCTTTCCTTGACCCTGGCGTGGTGGAGGCGGGTTGCTAGGGTGCGGTGACAGACCGTGTCGAAAGCAGGGTCCTGATGTCGTCGGTGGCTGCAATGAGGGCGGTCTCGGTGCTGTGGTTCACTCGGAATCTGGATTGCGATGGATCGAGGGAGCCGGTTGTCTCGAGGAAGGCTGTCAGCTGTGTGTTGATGGTTTTCTCGATGACTTTAGCGGGAAAGGGGAGTAGTGAGATGGGGCGGACGTTCTTGAGGTCTGTGGGGTCTGCGGTGGGTTTCTTCAGGAGGGCGCTGATCTCTGCATGCTTCCGACTCTCCGGGAAGGTGGCGGATGCAAAGGAGTTGTTGATGATGTCCCAGAGTTTGGGTGCGATGATGGAGTCGGCCTTGTTGAAGATGTGGTGTGGGCAGGGGTCGGTAGGGGAGCCCGAGTGGATGGAGTTCATCGTGTGGGTGGTGTCTTCCGTGCTGACCTGGGTCCAGGAGCAAAGGGTACTGGTGGGGGGCATAGGTTCAGTGGCAGGGTGAGGGTTCTGGGCGCCGAAGCTGTTGTGTATGTCGATGATCTTACGGTGGAAAAACGTGGCGAGAGAGTTGCAGACGTCTTGCGATGGCGTGATGTTGTTGTTGCTGGTGTTGGGGTTGGAGAGCTCTTTCACGATGTTGAAGAGTTCCTTGCTGTTGTGGGTGTTGTCCAGTCATTCTCTGAATGCTGTCCTTTTGGTGATGCGGATCAGCTGGTGGTGTTTGGTTGTGGCGCCAGGCTTTCTCGAGGGCACGACAGGATTTCTTGGAGTCTTTGAGATCATTGGTGAACCATGCGACTTTCTTGCTGTCGGGATTGCTTGGAGGGTTCTTCAGTGGAGCAAGGGTATCCGTGCAGTCCGTGATCCATTGTGTGAGGTTGTGGGCTGCTTTGTTAGGGTCCGTGGTGTTGGAGGGTGGGTTTTGGCACAAGGAGGTGGTGAGTTGGTTGGTGGAGATCTTGCTCCAGAATCTTTGGGGGGTTTGTTGCGGGCGGTGGTGGGTCGTTGTTTTTCTGAAGTTGAAATGTACGCAGCTGTGATTGGTCCAGTGGAGCTCGGTGGTGTGGCTGAAGGAGATGTGGTTGCTGGAGGAGAAGACAGGGTCGAGTGTGTGGCCGAGTGTGTGGCCGGGGTCGAGTGTGTGACCGGGAAGAAAACAAGTCCCCGTGAGCAAGGAGCAGAAGGAGCTCCGAAACGCGCGTCTGTGTCTCGTTGTGCCTGAATAAAGAACTTAACCGTGGTGGCTGAGTTTGCCTGTCATTGCGTGTACCTCAAATTGTGGCAGCGTAATTGGGTATATGTATATATATATATATATATCCAGCTCCTCCAAACGCCATAGGCGGGGCACTACGTGGTCGGGTGCAAAAAACGCGGTGGCGTCCCGCGATAAATATCCAGGCTTCAACAATTTCCTCCTTCAGGAAATAAATAGCACTCACGAGTATTCTATAGCTCAGCAGCAGTTTATTCGGGACAAACGCGTTTCGGATTTACATCCTTCGTCAGTGTCTTAATCGCTGAATTACATACTGGCGGCCATCTTTTTAATAAAACATAGTATGTCACGTGTCACAAGTGGTAGTAAAGGACGGACTCGGCGACCAAGTGATGCACATGAGCGCCATCTTAATACAGTATATGCTGTCCAACTTTACTAAACTGCAAAACTGCACCCGAATATAACATAACATTTTGGTGCCAATTTTGCGTTACAATTACACATCATCGAAAAGAAAAACATGAATTTTGATACAGTTCGAAGGATCATGATTTAGCCGTGGATCGGCAAGGCAGCCTTCTTGCAAGAAAGGCTGCTAGTCCTATTTACCCACTAATAATTAAGCCGTGTATCGGCTATGACAGTGACATGTTAAAAAGGGACGAAAATAATTGCAGGTAAAGTTTCACAAATCACATTCATATTACACAGTATTTCACTTATTCAAATGAACAGCCAACTCCTCCCCACCGTTCAACCCTTTCGGTATCTTGGTTCCCAAATCGATAATATAGCGGGATTCCAACCTCCTTAATCTGAGCAAACGATCCCCACCTCTGATATCCGGTGGTAAGTAGTCCAAACAATAGTACTGCAACAGATCCCTATTGCTCTTATGTTGAACTGAAAAGTGCCGTGCTACTGGGTAGCTAAAATCTTTGTTCTTAATGGCATGCATATGCTCAAGTACCCTCAGTTTTACCATATTGATCGTGCTCCCTACGTATCTGAGTCCGCAGGGACACACCAGGCAATACACTGCAAAGCTTGTTTGACAGGTCATGAATTTATTGATCTGTTTATTTTGTTTCATGCCTTCTATCTTATAGGATCTCACTCTTTTACTTGCCACGCACGCCTTGCATTTCCCACAGGGGAAAAAGCCCTTCATTTCTTTGAGGGTATTTTGGGTTTTGGGAATGGATTTCTCTAAATGACTGGAAACCAGGTTATCTTTGAGGGAACGGGCTTTCCTAAAAGTCACTAGGGGATGAATAGGAATATCTGTGGCTATCACGGCATCTGTTTTTAATATATGCCAGTTTCTTTTTAGTATATTCCTAATGGTGTTGGACTCATTAGAGAAGGTAGTGATCATTCTAAACTTTCCTGTGTCTTTAGGAATCTTCTCTTTTTTCTTTAACAGATCTTCTCTGTTCAAGCTTAGAACCTTTCTCCGGGTACTTTCCAATAGTGTAGTCTGATAGCCTCTAGCTTGGAAACGTTTTACACTGCCATCCAAAGCTTCATTAAGATCTTCCTCATTCGAGCAATTTCTTTTTAGCCTCAAAAACTCCCCATAAGGGATGCTATTCTTGAGTTTTTGAGGATGTCCGCTATTCGCGTGCAGAATACTATTCCCAGCTGTGGGCTTTCTATACAAAGAGGTATTCAATCAGTCAATTTATCTTTATTCGTTTGTTTTTTTTAAAAACCATACAAAGAGATGAACACTAAAATACATTCAATACAAAATTCATCATAAAATACATGATACAGATATCCATCAGCAAAATAGAATTTATAAAAAACATTTTAAAAAGAAGAATGTACTTAACATTTATGGCAGTTATGACAGATCTTGACAGGCGGCTTTTGCCCCTGAGGCAGCTACCAAAAATTTAGCAACGCGATAAGTAATGTTAGGGTTAGATAGTAGCTGTAAATAGAGTAAAGCCGGCCTCACCTGTGTGAAGCCAGCCTCCTTAAGAATTGGTATCAAGAATTTCTTCCTAGGCTCTATATATAAACCACAGAACATGACGAAGTGCATTGTGTCCTGCACTGAGAAATGGTCACAACTGCAGGGCGGAGCTAATTCTGGTTTCTGCCAATGTTGGAAAGTACCTAAATGATAATGCAACAAATTAAATCAAAATTTTATTAAAAGAAACCTATGAAAAGGACGTGTGACATAGCCAAGATAGGGTTCAAGTGAGGGTGTTGTAAGCAACAAACAGTGATCCCTCACTACCGGCTTGGCTAATTCACGCTCTTCACGGCACATCTCCATCCTTCCTAAAAAAGACTTTTTAACCATCTCAAGATCTTGATTCCTAATGGACTCCGGAGAGATAAAAAGCTCCGGACGACCTATGTCGGCAAAGGCTTTTGCGAGATACGCCAGCCAGGGGATTTTATTAGATCTATCAAGGGACAGAACGTCAGTCATGATCTTATGATTTAGTGGAAGTTCCTCATTCATCCATAGTTTTAACCATAGAATCAGAGGGGCCAAGCGCAATTTATCCGAGAGGAACTGAAGGCCGACTTCTTTATGAATGGAGTACGTCGGAGTAGACTGGGGTACAGATAGCAAGGCTCTGATAAATCCGTTCTCCGCTCTCTGTATTGACTCCACATTTACATACCCCCATAATGCAGAGCCATATAGAGCGATTGCCACGGATTTACTGTTGTAGATTTTTATAATTGCTTCCATAGGCCTGGCTCCTAACCTTGCAGCGAAACTCAGGATTGCTAAAGATGATCGAGTAACAGCCAGCTTCTTCGCTCTAACCTGTGGTCCCCAAGTCCCATGCTGGTCAAACAAGATGCCTAAATAGGGAAATGTGGATACCCTGGAGACCAAGTCCCCCCTACAAGTGAATGTTTTAATTTTCTTCCTGCGACTCTCAGCACCCACCACCATAGTGTGTGACTTGGCTACATTTATTTTAAGATCTAATTGATCCATAAACATGCCAAAGGCATTTAATAGGCGCTGGAGACCAACTCCCGTGCGCGCAATCAGCACTGCGTCATCCGCGTACAAGAGTGCCGGAATCTTGGCAACTCCTGCACGCGGGACGTCGGCTTCCTGCCCCTCCAGATATACCCCCAGGCCATTAATGTAGATGGTAAACAGTAAGGGGGCCAAAATACAGCCCTGCCTCACACCCCTTAAGGATCTAAAGAGAGCGGTACACCTGCCCTCGTTGGTCACTCGTACACTCGAGAAAAGTTCTTGGTGCAAGGAGGACATAAAGGTGACCAAGGCTTCATCTATGCCGATCTTCAACAAAATGGACCACAGCTTGGTCCTATTGACCAAGTCAAAGGCCAAGGAGAGGTCCATGAATGCGAGATATAATGACCCCTCCTTGGCTATAGTGTATTTAGAGATTAACAGATGTAAATTGATACACTGTTCGATAGTACCCTTTTTTTCTCTAAATCCATATTGGATTTCGGACAATCCGCCACAGCCCTCAACATTCGCCCTTAGCCTAGATAGGAGGACTCTGCCTAAGATTTTTACAGATGAGGCTAAAAGGGATATGGGCCTATAACAGCCTGGGTTATCTCGTTGGCCTTTTTTAAAAATTGGAACAATTGTGGAAATGTTCCATGAAGCAGGTACAAGATTTCCATTCACTGCGTTAAACACATTTGTAAGAACTTCAGCCCACAGTTTTGGGGAATGCATAAAAAAGTCAGCGGGCACACCGTCAGGGCCAGGTGCCTTATGCTTTGTAGTGGACTTGATGGCTTTCTCCACCTCGTCTTGACTAAAAATAATAGAACAGGTAGCTGATCTTATCGGCAAAACGTCTGTAATTACATCAGCAGTATCCCCATAGACGTTTTTAAAATGAGATAACCATTTTTCATCGGGAATAACGCAATCCATAATATCATTGTCGTCATCCGAGAAAAAAGGCTGTTTAATAATCTCCCAAACTTTTTACTATTCTTCAGGACTGCCGCCGAAAGGAGATCTTCCCAGGCTTCATGTTTGATGATATCCTTTCGTTTTTTTAATGCTAGTTTATAGGCTTTCCTGAGTCTAGTAATCTCATCATTTGCCCTTGGGATGTTTTTTAAAGCTATCATTAATAGTCTGTGTGCTTTAGAGCAAGCTGAGTCGAACCAGCGCTTATTGCCTATAGTTACATTTTTGGTCTTTACCAAGAGATCCTGTGATACCTGCATACATATGGCCTCAAAAGCCTCTACAATTTCTAAGCCCTGTGCACCAGGATTTAGGCAAACCTCGACCTTACCCCTAATCTTAGGAAAGTTTTCGGCGTAAAATTTCTCTGGGACCACTTTAGCCCATTTCAGACATCTTCCTTGCCTGGTAGTCCTTAATGGATGGGAGGTGGTTTCCAGTGGGGATGGTCCAAGATTGCCTCCCCACGCCGCTACTAACACTACAGGGTTATGGTCACTGAAGTGTGATTGTATGGTACAGTAAGCAATAACCTGTGTAAGAGTGCTTAGGGATACAAATATATAATCAATAATGGTGCCCTGCGAAATGCCAGTGAAAGTTGGCTCTCTAGTTCCACCATCTGGTTCATACAAGTCAAAGTTAGCTAAAAAATCCTCTAATTCCTCTCCCTCAATAGAATGTTCAAAATGGGGTTCCTCAGGCCCATCATCCCCATCAGGGCTACTTCTCCTGCAATTTAGGTTGCACGGATGAATGTTAAAATCACCTAATAAAATGTAGTCTGTATCAAGCGATTTGTTCTGACTGACCATTGTTAAAATCCTAACCAAATCCTTAATGTTGCGACCTCTGTGCTCACTATTGCCTGAATTATAAAAATTAATAAAAATAGTCCTGCTAGTGCTTTTAATCATTCTTTCGACCAGCTGAATATTGGGAGAATCAGTATTAATTTGCCTCCAACTACCCTTCAGGTCTAGTGAAAACAAAAATAAAAGGCCACCTTTGGCCCTTCCCACACGGCTGTGGACCGCAGCTTTAGTAAAACTGATGAACCCATCCCAGCACAAGCTATCTGAGGTGTCCCACGTTTCTTGGAGGGCTATGATGTGATGGCCCAAGACAAAGCTTGACCAGGATTTGTCCTCACGTTTACCATTTAGCCCCGCAATATTCCAGCTTACTAGCCTACACGATTCTCTAGGGGTCTCAGCTACTGGACCTGGGGCCGGCGAAGCATCCAATTGTTGAGCCATATCCTCTTTACCCTGACTTGTAACCTCTGTAAGTCAATCACAGTCGTTTAATCCTGACAGGACCCCGTATCTATTTCCTATTGCCAATCCCCAATCAGAAGGAGTGGGCGCCTGACCCCATCCATTCACTACCGGGTTCCACATGTGCTGGGGGGTATTGGGTCGTATTGACAGGTGATCATTCCCTTGTCTCGGCATGAACCCAATGCCCTGGCCTCTGTTAGCATAACCAGGGGTGTGTGGGCCCCACCTATTTGAATTGGGCCAAAGTGGCCCCGGTGTTCTGGCCATTGGCCCATGCAGAAGGTTGATTCGCCCTAACCCACGACTACTCAGGGGACGAGAGGGGATATTATTAAATCTGGGCCTGGTTTCCCCACCCCAGTAAGCAGTTCTATCATTCCTTCTAGGCCTAGGGATGTTAGAGAAGGTCGCCATCTGGGTCTCAGTATAGAAAAATTTCAGGGTGAGAGGGATAATAGATCCAGTTCTACGTTGCGGTGGGAGAATGTGTGCAAGAATATTAGGGAGTACTTCAGCGCTAGCAAAATTTAATATAACGCAATCCCCATTAAATTTCTTGATCTTGCTCCCAATCCATGGGACCCTCCTTGCCGCGACAATATCGCCGGCTAACTGATCTGCCCCCTGGTCTGCCATACGCATATTGTTAGAAAGCCAATGTAGGGCTTTATCCTTAAGGCCTTGGGCAGATTCCCTTTGATCCTGAGATAAAACGGGCACATTCGCCAAAACTAGGACTAGTGGGGAGGCTTCCAGAATAAATTGAGGTGAGTCATCCCCTGGGTGCAAAGGGACGGGTGCCATAGGTTGAGCCATGGGTTGAGACATAGGGACCTCACTTATTACATCGTTGGTAGGCACAGATGGTAGCGGTTGGCCATCCAAGATGGGCTGATGTTGTAAATCCATAGTGCCTGAGGCGGCACCCGGATCTTGCTCTGTGGCTACTATGGGTTTACAAATTTCATTAACAAAGTTCTCTAGATCGTCTGCCAGCTTACTTTGCAACCCTCCCATCTTTTTTATTTCAGATGTTAGTCTGTCGATCTTCCCAATAAGAGGTTTGATGATGGTTTGGATTTTTATATCTATCATGTCTGCAAATCTGTTAAGTAGATCATCATCAATAGTTTGTCTACGCTCGTCCTCATCATCACACTCCACATCTATCCCTTTGTGAGCAGGGGGTAAGTTAACCTTCTTCTTTCCTGCCTGTTTTCCCCCCCTTTTGGCTTGAGCTTTCCTGCAATTTCTCACGGGACGTGTAAGAGGGGGAGAAGATGAGGGAATCTCCACGACGGTATTTTGCTGCTGCTCTGGTTCTGGCACATTATTTAATGACTGGTCAGCTAGCGAATCAGAATTTCCATCATCAACTTCCAGATTGATTAAATCAACATCAGAGGTAGCGGTGGTGGGGTCGGGCAATGGGGTATCAGCAATAGGTGTGCTTCGGTCAGGGCTTAATGGGGGCAAAATTGGCGATTGACTTAAGCCCAAAGATTCCCTTCTATCGTTGTTAATTTTTTTGACCACATGTACGAGAAAGGAATCAAGGGTTTTCAGTGCAGCAGGGGTAACTGAGGCAGTTTTTTTAGACATTATTGACAGGTCAAAAGATCTCAAAGTGCACTAGTAAAGATAAAAGTTAGTAAAATCTAAATATTTAAGCAATCAGGCAAAATTATGTCTTTCCATAAATCACAGGGCCTTGCCTGTACCGTGAGGTCAGATATTGGATATAAAATGTTAGGGATTGGGCCCAGCCCGGCCTCCTGCGGCCCCGGACGGCCACAGACGGTCCCGCCCTTGTCCCGGGCTTCTCCCGGCGCCCTCCCGCGCGCTCCCGCGCCGCGGGAGTGCTAGTTCCTTTATGTAGGTGTCCAAGTAGCTACCAGGAGGGCGTGGCCGGCAGGGAGAGCAGCCCAGCTGGAGAAGGGCTCGCGGGGACTCCTGGTCCTCGGAGTCCGCCGCTGTGCTCGCAGCCCTGCCGGTTGCTCCAAAGTATGCCCCTTAACAAGCAAGCAAAGAAAAGGGCTGCAGCCGCGATGCGGGACCCGCGCAGCGGGTCCGGCGAGGGGTGGCGGCGTGCAGCAGGGACACTAGCTTCCTCGGTTCCTCCCTCGGGTGAGGTGTCCGTCGACCAGGGTCAGCAACGAAATCCGCCGAGTCCAGATGAAGCAGCTGCTTATAATGATCAGGAGTGAGGGCGGGGCCGGCAGGGAGAGTAGCCCAGCTGGAGAAGGGCTCGCGGGGACTCCTGGTCCTCGGAGTCCGCCGCTGTGCTCGCAGCCCTGCCGGTTGCTCCAAAGTATGCCCCTTAACAAGCAAGCAAAGAAAAGGGCTGCAGCCGCGATGCGGGACCCGCGCAGCGGGTCCGGCGAGGGGTGGCGGCGTGCAGCAGGGACACTAGCTTCCTCGGTTCCTCCCTCGGGTGAGGTGTCCGTCGACCAGGGTCAGCAACGAAATCCGCCGAGTCCAGATGAAGCAGCTGCTTATAATGATCAGGAGTGAGGGCGGGGCCGGCAGGGAGAGCAGCCCAGCTGGAGAAGGGCTCGCGGGGACTCCTGGTCCTCGGAGTCCGCCGCTGTGCTCGCAGCCCTGCCGGTAGCTCCAAAGTATGCCCCTTAACAAGCAAGCAAAGAAAAGGGATGCAGCCGCGATGCGGGACCCGCGCAGCGGGTCCGGCGAGGGGTGGCGGCGTGCAGCAGGGACACTAGCTTCCTCGGTTCCTCCCTCGGGTGAGGTGTCCGTCGACCAGGGTCAGCAACGAAATCCCAAAAGAGGTATTGATTTTTCCATCCTTGACGGTTAATTTCAAATCTAAGTAGTTTACTGTAGTTGTGCTGATTTCACCAGAGAATTGGAGGTTAACTTCATTATCATTCAATAATTCTATGTACCTCTCTGCCTCGGCCTTTGTCCCATCCCAGATTAAAAACAGATCATCAATGTATCTGTACCAAGCCACTGTTTTGTTGGTCCAATTCTGGTTCACCCTGCTCCAGGCTACCTGCTCCTCCCACCAGCCCACGAACAAGTTCGCGTAGCTGGGGGCGAAGCAGGTACCCATCGCGGTCCCCGATGTCTGTCTGAACAGTTCCCCATTAAAGGTGAATATATTATTATGCAGACAAAATCCTATAAATTCCAACAACATAGAATTGCGACCTACTTCGAAAGAAGCAAAACGATTAAAAACACAAAAACAAGATATGGATCTGTTGCAAATAAACGATTTGATGACTTTGGAAATCCTGGAGAACTTACGTAAGGATGAGGATCCAACTCTGTCAGATAATGAAGAAACTTTAAGCCAGAGGATAAGAACTGTGGGAATAGATCAAGATGCACCTACGAGTGGATTGAAATCACCTTCCCAATTTTTTCCTTTAATGCCTCATGATGCCATCGATCTACTGAAATTAAAAATGACATCTAAGTCGACTAAAAATTATAAAAATGATAATCTCAGTGTAGATCAAAAGAAAGCATTAAAGAATCTAAAAGAAGATAAGGACACTATCTTTAAACCCTCAGACAAGGGAGGGAATATAGTTCTTTTGACACGGAAATACTATGAAGAAGAAGCTTACAGACAATTAAAAAACTCTAATTATTATGAGATCTGTACACAACTGACTTATCAAGAAAGTATTCGAAAGTTTCATGCTTTGATTAAATTTTGGCACGACAAACAGATGTTGGATGGTGACGAATATATGTTCTTAAACACCCCTGAACCTACCCTTCCTACCTTCTACCATCTCCCCAAGATTCACAAAAATGAAAGGGAACCACCGGGCAGACCAATAGTGTCCTCATTGGGCAGTCTTACTGAAAATCTGTCCAAATTCCTTGACTATTTTTTGTTTGATGCTGTAGTAAAACTAAAATCGTATATACGAGATACCACCGACTTTATTTGTCATATTGAACAAATTACTTGGCAACCTACCTACTGTATGGTGGTACTCGATATAACAAGCTTGTATACTTGCATTGATCACACTATGGGCCAGAAAGCCATAAACTATTTCCTGGATAAGAAATCTTTGAGATTTGCCACTCACAATTCTATGTTGTTGGAATTTATAGGATTTTGTCTGCATAATAATATATTCACCTTTAATGGGGAACTGTTCAGACAGACATCGGGGACCGCGATGGGTACCTGCTTCGCCCCCAGCTACGCGAACTTGTTCGTGGGCTGGTGGGAGGAGCAGGTAGCCTGGAGCAGGGTGAACCAGAATTGGACCAACAAAACAGTGGCTTGGTACAGATACATTGATGATCTGTTTTTAATCTGGGATGGGACAAAGGCCGAGGCAGAGAGGTACATAGAATTATTGAATGATAATGAAGTTAACCTCCAATTCTCTGGTGAAATCAGCACAACTACAGTAAACTACTTAGATTTGAAATTAACCGTCAAGGATGGAAAAATCAATACCTCTTTGTATAGAAAGCCCACAGCTGGGAATAGTATTCTGCACACGAATAGCGGACATCCTCAAAAACTCAAGAATAGCATCCCTTATGGGGAGTTTTTGAGGCTAAAAAGAAATTGCTCGAATGAGGAAGATCTTAATGAAGCTTTGGATGGCAGTGTAAAACGTTTCCAAGCTAGAGGCTATCAGACTACACTATTGGAAAGTACCCGGAGAAAGGTTCTAAGCTTGAACAGAGAAGATCTGTTAAAAAAAAAAGAGAAGATTCCTAAAGACACAGGAAAGTTTAGAATGATCACTACCTTCTCTAATGAGTCCAACACCATTAGGAATATACTAAAAAGAAACTGGCATATATTAAAAACAGATGCCGTGATAGCCACAGATATTCCTATTCATCCCCTAGTGACTTTTAGGAAAGCCCGTTCCCTCAAAGATAACCTGGTTTCCAGTCATTTAGAGAAATCCATTCCCAAAACCCAAAATACCCTCAAAGAAATGAAGGGCTTTTTCCCCTCTGGGAAATGCAAGGCGTGCGTGGCAAGTAAAAGAGTGAGATCCTATAAGATAGAAGGCATGAAACAAAATAAACAGATCAATAAATTCATGACCTGTCAAACAAGCTTTGCAGTGTATTGCCTGGTGTGTCCCTGCGGACTCAGATACGTAGGGAGCACGATCAATATGGTAAAACTGAGGGTACTTGAGCATATGCGTGCCATTAAGAACAAAGATTTTAGCTACCCAGTAGCACGGCACTTTTCAGTTCAACATAAGAGCAATAGGGATCTGTTGCAGTACTATTGTTTGGACTACTTACCACCGGATATCAGAGGTGGGGATCGTTTGCTCAGATTAAGGAGGTTGGAATCCCGCTATATTATCGATTTGGGAACCAAGATACCGAAAGGGTTGAACGGTGGGGAGGAGTTGGCTGTTCATTTGAATAAGTGAAATACTGTGTAATATGAATGTGATTTGTGAAACTTTACCTGCAATTATTTTCGTCCCTTTTTAACATGTCACTGTCATAGCCGATACACGGCTTAATTATTAGTGGGTAAATAGGACTAGCAGCCTTTCTTGCAAGAAGGCTGCCTTGCCGATCCACGGCTAAATCATGATCCTTCGAACTGTATCAAAATTAATGTTTTTCTTTTCGATGATGTGTAATTGTAACGCAAAATTGGCACCAAAATGTTATGTTATATTCGGGTGCAGTTTTGCAGTTTAGTAAAGTTGGACAGCATATACTGTATTAAGATGGCGCTCATGTGCATCACTTGGTCGCCGAGTCCGTCCTTTACTACCACTTGTGACACGTGACATACTATGTTTTATTAAAAAGATGGCCGCCAGTATGTAATTCAGCGATTAAGACACTGACGAAGGATGTAAATCTGAAACGCGTTTGTCCCGAATAAACTGCTGCTGAGCTATAGAATACTCGTGAGTGCTATTTATTTCCTGAAGGAGGAAATTGTTGAAGCCTGGATATTTATCGCGGGACGCCACCGCGTTTTTTGCACCCGACCACGTAGTGCCCCGCCTATGGCGTTTGGAGGAGCTGGATGTTAACAGCAGAGGCACCGCCCTAATCTGGATCCAGGGAAGGACTGAATCTGTTCGGTGGAAAACGAACACAGAGACGACCAAGGCGAGCCGCAAGAAAGTACGGTAAGCCGTATGGTGCGCTTCAATCCCTGAACGAATCCAGTAATAGGGTGTGTCGAGAGTTTCTAGTCTCGCAGCGGTTGTTTGGAAATCGGTTACGTCCTCCGGGCTCGGAGAGAACGTACCGAACAAATAATAAACGCATCAAAAATGTACAGTGAAAATGAAAGAAATGAGGCGGCTGCCAATATGTTCAAAAAGAAGAAAGGTGCAACAGACCGCACGAATGTGAAGGCGAATGTTGCAGATAATGTTTCAAAGGATATAGTGACACAATTCAACAAATTGGAGAGGTTATGTGAACGTGAGGTGCGCAAATGGTGGGAGGCCACCTCCTTACAGAATTACATAGAGGCATCCAGAGTTCCTAGGGGGCTGAGAATTTATACGGTCCCAGCGTATCAGAACCCTGACCCAAAACTCTTGGTAGCATGGGCAAACCACACGGCAGCGTCCTGCAAAGGAATGTTACAAATTTTGGTTGAGTTTGCCTGGAGTGATCGGGAGGCAGCTCTAAAAGAGATTGAACTTCTTGAGGAGCAACTGAAGAAAAACACCGATGTAACAACGATGGAAAAACTAAGAGATGGGATGAAAAATAGACTGGCGAAATATGAAATGAAAATTCGCCAACGCAAAGAGGAAAAATTCGACCGCGATGAGAGGGATTATGCTTTGGGTCGTATTCTCACATTCTCTAAAAAATATGACCAACCTCGCAAAGAAATGGCGAAGAACAAAAATGCCCCTACTAGAGGAACAACACAAGTGGAAACCTCTGAATCTGAGGTAACTGATGCAGACCAGTCAGGAGATGATACACCGGGGACCTCATCAAACGTTGAGGAAACTCCTTTTCAACAGGAATTTCAACTAATGCAACAGACATGGTTGCGAGGGGGAAAAACCAGACCCCCGGAAAAACAAGAAGAACAAGGCGAGGGGGCAGGAAGAGGAAGGGGTCGAGGAAAAACCCCCCAACCCACGACCAGAGTCACAAGGAGCAGGAGAGGCAATCGATGGTAGAAACTGGTGACAACTTAACCATCGTTAACCTAACTGATAAAGTGCTGACACAAACAGAAGAATCGGTGTTGAAGCTACGGTTAACTTTCTGCCCTCAAACGAGTTTCGAGTTCACACAGACTAAAATAGATCTATTCAAATTCACTCGTGGACTGAAACTCCATAAATTTTTCAAATTGCGACCTACTTCGAAAGAAGCAAAACGATTAAAAACACAAAAACAAGATATGGATCTGTTGCAAATAAACGATTTGATGACTTTGGAAATCCTGGAGAACTTACGTAAGGATGAGGATCCAACTCTGTCAGATAATGAAGAAACTTTAAGCCAGAGGATAAGAACTGTGGGAATAGATCAAGATGCACCTACGAGTGGATTGAAATCACCTTCCCAATTTTTTCCTTTAATGCCTCATGATGCCATCGATACTTTCACAGAAGCAGTTACAAAGGATCTACTGAAATTAAAAATGACATCTAAGTCGACTAAAAATTATAAAAATGATAATCTCAGTGTAGATCAAAAGAAAGCATTAAATAATCTAAAAGAAGATAAGGACACTATATTTAAACCCTCAGACAAGGGAGGGAATATAGTTCTTTTGACACGGAAATACTATGAAGAAGAAGCTTACAGACAATTAAAAAACTCTAATTATTATGAGATCTGTACACAACTGACTTATCAAGAAAGTATTCAAAAGTTTCATGCTTTGATTAAATTTTGGCACGACAAACAGATGTTGGATGGTGACGAATATATGTTCTTAAACACCCCTGAACCTACCCTTCCTACCTTCTACCATCTCCCCAAGATTCACAAAAATGAAAGGGAACCACCGGGCAGACCAATAGTGTCCTCATTGGGCAGTCTTACTGAAAATCTGTCCAAATTCCTTGACTATTTTTTGTTTGATGCTGTAGTAAAACTAAAATCGTATATACGAGATACCACCGACTTTATTTGTCATATTGAACAAATTACTTGGCAACCTACCTACTGTATGGTGGTACTCGATATAACAAGCTTGTATACTTGCATTGATCACACTATGGGCCAGAAAGCCATAAACTATTTCCTGGATAAGAAATCTTTGAGATTTGCCACTCACAATTCTATGTTGTTGGAATTTATAGGATTTTGTCTGCATAATAATATATTCACCTTTAATGGGGAACTGTTCAGACAGACATCGGGGACCGCGATGGGTACCTGCTTCGCCCCCAGCTACGCGAACTTGTTCGTGGGCTGGTGGGAGGAGCAGGTAGCCTGGAGCAGGGTGAACCAGAATTGGACCAACAAAACAGTGGCTTGGTACAGATACATTGATGATCTGTTTTTAATCTGGGATGGGACAAAGGCCGAGGCAGAGAGGTACATAGAATTATTGAATGATAATGAAGTTAACCTCCAATTCTCTGGTGAAATCAGCACAACTACAGTAAACTACTTAGATTTGAAATTAACCGTCAAGGATGGAAAAATCAATACCTCTTTGTATAGAAAGCCCACAGCTGGGAATAGTATTCTGCACGCGAATAGCGGACATCCTCAAAAACTCAAGAATAGCATCCCTTATGGGGAGTTTTTGAGGCTAAAAAGAAATTGCTCGAATGAGGAAGATCTTAATGAAGCTTTGGATGGCAGTGTAAAACGTTACCAAGCTAGAGGCTATCAATCTACACTATTGGAAAGTACCCGGAGAAAGGTTCTAAGCTTGAACAGAGAAGATCTGTTAAAGAAAAAAGAGAAGATTCCTAAAGACACAGGAAAGTTTAGAATGATCACTACCTTCTCTAATGAGTCCAACACCATTAGGAATATACTAAAAAGAAACTGGCATATATTAAAAACAGATGCCGTGATAGCCACAGATATTCCTATTCATCCCCTAGTGACTTTTAGGAAAGCCCGTTCCCTCAAAGATAACCTGGTTTCCAGTCATTTAGAGAAATCCATTCCCAAAACCCAAAATACCCTCAAAGAAATGAAGGGCTTTTTCCCCTGTGGGAAATGCAAGGCGTGCATGGCAAGTAAAAGAGTGAGATCCTATAAGATAGAAGGCATGAAACAAAATAAACAGATCAATAAATTCATGACCTGTCAAACAAGCTTTGCAGTGTATTGCCTGGTGTGTCCCTGCGGACTCAGATACGTAGGGAGCACGATCAATATGGTAAAACTGAGGGTACTTGAGCATATGCGTGCCATTAAGAACAAAGATTTTAGCTACCCAGTAGCACGGCACTTTTCAGTTCAACATAAGAGCAATAGGGATCTGTTGCAGTACTATTGTTTGGACTACTTACCACCGGATATCAGAGGTGGGGATCGTTTGCTCAGATTAAGGAGGTTGGAATCCCGCTATATTATCGATTTGGGAACCAAGATACCGAAAGGGTTGAACGGTGGGGAGGAGTTGGCTGTTCATTTGAATAAGTGAAATACTGTGTAATATGAATGTGATTTGTGAAACTTTACCTGCAATTATTTTCGTCCCTTTTTAACATGTCACTGTCATAGCCGATACACGGCTTAATTATTAGTGGGTAAATAGGACTAGCAGCCTTTCTTGCAAGAAGGCTGCCTTGCCGATCCACGGCTAAATCATGATCCTTCGAACTGTATCAAAATTAATGTTTTTCTTTTCGATGATGTGTAATTGTAACGCAAAATTGGCACCAAAATGTTATGTTATATTCGGGTGCAGTTTTGCAGTTTAGTAAAGTTGGACAGCATATACTGTATTAAGATGGCGCTCATGTGCATCACTTGGTCGCCGAGTCCGTCCTTTACTACCACTTGTGACACGTGACTTACTATGTTTTATTAAAAAGATGGCCGCCAGTATGTAATTCAGCGATTAAGACACTGACGAAGGATGTAAATCCGAAACGCGTTTGTCCCGAATAAACTGCTGCTGAGCTATAGAATACTCGTGAGTGCTATTTATTTCCTGAAGGAGGAAATTGTTGAAGCCTGGATATATATATATATATATATATATATATATATATATATATATATATATATATACTCACTAAAAAAGCCAAAGGTTACAGGGGCATTATAGTTAAGAAGTAGAATTAAAAGAACTTCTGAAATGTATTGAAAAAAACAAAGGTTACAGGGACATTATAGTTAGGCTCAGGTATCACTTGTACAATACCAGTGAAATTCAGCAGTTATAGTTAGCTGAGTTAGCTATAACTCGTGCCCCACAATGCACTGTTTATGACCTCACATATGACATCACTGATGACTTGATCAGTGAAATCACTCACAACATCGCAAATTACATTAGTGATGTGTTCATCCAGTGCCTGTGAGTGTTTTTAAAACGTTTATGAGTGTTAAATACATATACCAAGGTTTATTGGTGAATCAGTGGGTGTAGGAGTGCCTGTTTGAATGATTCAGTGGGTGTGTGACTGATTGCATAAGTGAGTGATAATGTGCCTCAATGAATATATGGATGAGTGACTGGTTGCGTGAATGTTTGTATCAGTCTGTCAGTTTGTGTCTAAGTGGATGTATGTGTATATGAGTGCTGTATGGGTGATTAATTGGCTGTCTGAGTACCTGTATGGATGTCTGAGTGGGTGGGTGAGGGGCTGTAGGACTGCCTGTATGGATGAGTGAGTGGGTGAATCAGTGGCTTTATGGGTTAGTGAATGTGTGTGAGAGGCTGTATAGGTGAGTGAGTGAGTGGATGTGTCAGTGGTATATGGGTGAGCAACTGGGTATTGAAAGGAAGTACACATGAGTAATTAGGGATATGAGTAGCTGTATGGGTGAGTGTATGTTTGTGTCAGTGACTGTATAGGTGAGCGAGTATGAATTAGTATCTGTATGAGTAAGTGGGTATGTGTGTAACTGTATGGGTGAGTAAGTGGCTGTGTTATTGATTGTATCAGTACATGAGTAGGTGTGTGATTAGCTCTATGAGTGACTGACTTACTCTGTGAGTGGCTGTAAGACTGCATGAGTGTATATGTCAGTGGCTGTATTCGTGAGTGGGTAGGTGTATGAGTGGCTGTATGGGGGAGTGAGTGGATGCGTGTGTAGATCTATGAATCAGTGAGTGGGTTTGTAAGTGCTGGTATGGGTCTGTGAATGAATTTGTGAATGGTTATGTGGGAATAGGTATATGAAAGGTTCTATAGGGTGGGAGTGGGTGTGTTAGTGATTTTGTCATCAGTGATGTGATTTGAGATGCCATCAGTGATGTCACTGACCATATTATGAGTGATGTAATATTTGAGATCATAAGCAGTGCATTGTGGGGCTTGAATTACATTTAGCTCAGCTAACTCTAACTGCTGAATTTCACTGATTTTGTACTAGTTAAACATGAGCCTAACTATAACCTACCTGTAATCTTTGTTTTTTCTGTTAACTTTTACGTTTTTAAAATTCTATTTCCTAACTATAATGTCCATGCAACCTTTGGTTTTTCAGTGAATTTCTAGTAATGGCATTTGCAGAGTGGTGTTGAAAGGAGGTAGGCCTCTGAGCAGCTCTCAGGAATCCTGCTGTGTAGAACCGACAGAAAGTACCAGGACGGCTTCTTGGCCCCCCGAAGTCCCTCAGCATCCGAGAGGAGTTTATTCCCCAAACAACAGTGGGCCAGGTGATACATTTGCAGAGTAGTGGAGAAAGGGGGAATTGCCTCTGA
Organism: Lissotriton helveticus; assembly: GCF_964261635.1. Lineage (NCBI taxonomy): Eukaryota > Metazoa > Chordata > Amphibia > Caudata > Salamandridae > Lissotriton > Lissotriton helveticus. The sequence goes on along the minus strand of NC_136069.1, from coordinate 992,608,325 downwards.
ATACCGCTTAGCATTCCGGCTGTCTGGGACATACTGGAGGTAATAGGAGGGTTTGTCCACTCCCAAGGACCCTCAGCAGCTGATGGGACTTCATCCCCCACCTAATAGTGCACAAGGAGGTGTGTTTGCAGAGTGGTAAAGAAAGGAGGTGGGGCCACAAAGACTTCTCAGCAATCCTGCAGTGTGTGATTTACTGAAGGTAACAGGAGGGGTAGTATAAATACTTTAAGTAGTAGGTTTAAGTTCTTTAAATAGGCACTTTAGTTTGAGCACTTGATAAAGGGTTACAATAGGTAAATGACCCATGGATAAAAAATATTATATATACCATGATGAGAAAGGTGTCATTGTATAATAGCCCACTTTGACAAAATATGTGTAAATTTGTGTGAACTATTATAACAATTTTTAATAATAGCTCTAACAAATATTGTAAGTTTTGAAACACATAAATAGTTAGGAATAATGGAGAAGAATTTGAATTGTTTCAGTGAACAGTACCATTGAATGTAAGGTACTAGATTTGCCCACATTGGGCTTATTGGAAACATTATTAATTTCAGTGAACATAATTCAAATTGTTTCAATTAAATGTTCCATGGGTATACAGTATGTTAACTATTACTGAGTTACAATGAGATAATGTGAAAGTAATACAGTAAAAATACATACATAATGCTTTGTGATAGCATATCTTCTATGTTTTGCACTATGTTGCACATTTGCACTTTAAATTGAGATTTTAAAATGGCACCCTGGATTATTAACAAGGCCACATGCTGGCTGCAATGCCTCAAGCAGCAGCACTCAAGTAAAGGAGAACATTTGACTCTGGTGTTGCAGTTCCTTCTATTTGTGTCAACGGTAGTGTTATGTGTTCAGGTTAAGCCCACATATCAACATTGCACATTTTCTTACATTGTCCTCTTTCTACACAAATAATTGTTTACTGTGAGCGTTTACACATATTTGTGTGTGTGACAATGTTGAATTTGTTTCTCTGAAACTGCTTTCCTTACATATCTGGCTGTGTGCAGCATTGTCATGATGCCTCGGACACTGACTACAAGGCCTTTACGCTCAATGCACAAATGCTGTTCTATCTTCATCCACAGGGTGATAGGGCTACCTGCATTTCCACAACAACATTAATCTGCATATACATCGCACACATGCTTTTTTATAAATTCAGAAGCACATCCGGGGGTTTAAAAACCTTTTAAATTCACCGAAAAAAACACAGGTTTCAGGGACGTTATAGTTAGATAATAGCATTTAAAAAACCTTTTAAATTCACTGAAAAAACCATAGGTTTGACGGACATTAAAGTTAGAAATTAGCATTTAAAAAAACATTAGAAATTCACTGAAAAAAATAAGGTTTCAGGGATGTTATATTTAGTTGGACATTTCACTTGAACAAAACCAGAGAATTCGGCTGTTGTAGTTAGTTCAGCTAACTACAACTCACGCCGCCACAATGCACTGCTGATGACATCACATATCACATCATTCATGACATGGTCAGTGACATCACTGATGACATCTCAAATGACATCTGATAATCTGATGCACCTCTTCACAGCCTGATATAACCTTTGATTCGCCCACTCTAAAATACAGACTACCATTTTCGTAACCATAGACACACCAATACCAGTTATTACATACCCTCTCACTGTTTCCTAGGTCTACACACACATCCACTCATTCACACATTCAGTCATTCATGCAGTCACTCATCAATACAGAAGTATCATATGCACTCATACACCTATACATACACTCACACACCACCACTCATCCAAAGAGTCACTCACACACCTAGTCAGTCATGCAAAGGATCATTCACATTCCCATTTACTCACCTATACAGTTATACACACACCATCTCACTTATTCTTAGAGATACTAACACACACTTACTCTCATATACAATCACTGATACAAGCACACACTCATCCATACAGCCACTCTCACAATCCCCCAATTTAACATATAGTGATTTATATACTCCAACACTCACATATACTATCCTTCACATATGTAGTTACTCACACATGTACCACTGATACATCCATTCCCTCACCAACACACCCATACAGAGACTCACCTACCCATACAGTACTTCACGGATGTACTCTTGAACCCATACACTCAGTGAATTACCACCTCACACACCTATGCACAAGGTCACACCCCCACCCTCCTACAGAGTCAGACACACTCAGGCACCTATACAGATACTCAGACAACCAATCAATAAACCATATAGATACTCATGTAGCTACTCACCAACCCATGCAGCTGCTTACACACCAACTGACAGACTTATACAGACATTTACACAGTTTACTCACTAACCCATGCATTCAGTAACACACGCTTAATCACTCACTTATACAGTCAGTCACGCACCTACTAAATCATCCATTCAGATACTCACACACCCACTCATACTGCAATACACCGTGGCATATATATATAAAACATATTTAAACTTTACAGAAACACACAGTCACTGGATGATGCCATCAGTGATGTCATTGATGTAATTTGAGATGTCACCAGTGATGTCACTGACCATGTCATGAATGATGTAACATGTCACGTCATCAGCAGTGCATTGCGGGGGCGCGAGTTATAGTTAGCTAAACTAACTATAACAGCTGAATTTCTCTGGTTTTGTACGAGTGAAATGTCCAACTCACTATAATGTCCCTGAAACCTGTGGTTTTTTCAGTGAATTTCTAAGGTTTTTTAAATGATAATTTTTAACTATAACGTTCCTGAAACTTATGGTTTTTTCAGTGAATTTAAAAGGTTTTTTAAATGATAATTTCTAACTATACTGTTCCTAAAACATTTGGTTTTTTCAGTGAATTTATAGAGATATATATTAGTGGAATTTATTTATTTCATCTTAAAGTAAATGTATGCATTAAAATATTTTTTACTGCTTTACACTCTATATTAAAAAATAGATATTTAAGTACATATTTTGTCAATGTTAGTGTCAACAATATAGTTGTACTTACCATTATAAGTATAGGTACACAATATTTTGGTAAACAATATTTTTGACACAATATTTGTGTCAAACGATATTGTTTTCATTGATATTGTGTCAGGGATCCTTAAAATGTTGAAGGTTTTTAGCCTATTGAGAACAATTCTATTAAAGACCCTTCATGTAGGGATGCAATATTCTTGTGATTATAGTGGATTCCACCTTTATTTCAGTTTCACAACATATTATCAGCACAGTCAATTGGACCTTGTTTTCATCACGGTGATATCCAGATCCTTTTTTTTTTTTATAATAACGTGGGTAGAAAGTTTATTTTATGTCACAAAAGATACGTACCCATTTTTAATTTTTTAAATCACAGATATAATGCCATTTATTTATGATGTAAACAAAGCACCCTGTGTGTTAATTCTTGACAGGGATAATGTTGGTCATGATGGAAAATCCCTCTGTCGTCTCAGAATCTTTGTGAAAAAAATCTTAGCGAGGTCCAGAAACGGTTGGCATAATTAGCCTACACAACACTACAACAGTCTTTTGGGGCTTAACTGAGTACAATGTAGGTGTTCAAAAACACTCCTGATGACTTTCAAATGAAGCCCTTTAAAAATGTCCGAGCAGCCTGTGTGTGCAGTTTAAACTGTCATTTTGACCTGGAAAAATAAACTTTTGTCAAATGTTTGAGCCTGGTCAGGCCCCACAACCCAGGATGCACAGCAAATATATTTGGAAAATCCAAATAGGTCAAACAATTTGTTCTTTTTTATTCAGTTTTATTCCAGCAGTAATCCAAGTTTTGAACACAAATGTCCCCCTCTTCACCCTTATACATAGTTCAATGAGTGACAATATTGGTTTTACTCTTAGACAACCAAAGGTTCACAATCTATATAATCCGACACATCACGTCGACTGTGCGATACATCCTCAACGCCAAAGTTCACATAACAAGCCCTTTTCAAAGGGATCCTCAACGATGACACAGGACCTCGCATAGCCGCTTTGCAGCACCTGGGTAGCGATGCATTGCCTCAGCTGCGCAACACATCCTTGATGCGGGACCTTGCAGTACTTTGCATCACTCTGCACCCAAGATTCACAGTACTCTTATGCAGCTGACCTAACTTGGTCCCTGTGCCACTCCATGCTCTATTGTCGTTGGCTTGCACTTGTGACTTTGTACCGGTCTGGCTCCACCTGATAATCACAGTTGCCACTTTGTGCTTTTGGTACTATTTTCACTAAAATCTTAACAATTGCATATCTCTGATTCTACCGATTGGATTTTTGTTGTTTTGGTCTTGTTTTATTTATTAAAAATTGGTGTTGGAGTTTCCTTGCATTTTGTTTTCAGAGTATTACTCTTTGAAGTACTGGATAAATACTTTACACATTGCCTCTAACGTAAGCCTATCCTGCTCTGAATCAAGTTACAAGAGGGTTGAGAACAGGTTAATTTGAGGTTTGCTTTTGTCTTACACTGACAAGAACTATGGTCCCTGCATGAGTAGGGTTTCACTCCCTTCAACTAGTAACTCAATTTCTTACAATCTGCAGTAGTAATCCAGTGAATTAATGTTCATTGATATATAAATCAAAAGCAGCACATTCTAATTTGCACCTAACTATACTTAGAAACATCTGAATACTGTGTCTTAAGATTTACATAGACTTTTTAAAGAGAAGGGTTTTCTGCAGAGCTAATCATGGGTGTTTCTTTGACATTTATGTCTTTCTTTTCACAACTCATTAATTCATTTTAATTAACCTTCTTTTATATACCCTCTAAAAACTTCTTTGCTGTTCACCATATAAGCATAAACTAGTCCATCAAGGACACATATCACATACACCATTTTTGTTTGTGCAATTGATTCAGTTCAATAAGTGACCACCATTTGGGAGACTTGTAATTCCTCATTTTCATGAACTTATAACTACTGTTAAACCTAATTAACTTTATTTCCTACAATGGATTTCCAACTAGTAACACACAGAACTGAACAATGGAAAAGGATATGCCCCCTCTGCATTCAACCACACCGATATATAGAGTCTGGATCAAACAATACATGAATTCTATCAAACTCAATCTTCTTCAAATAACCTGAATCTAGTGCATTTCTTGCTGTAGATCCTGATCAATCCAAATAATCTAGTTTACTTTGAGAAAAACATTCCATATTTAGATTAGGAAACCCTTGTTGATTGTTGGTCGAAAATTGGTTTCTGGTTGACAGAGGTATGCCCCCTATTTAAGCAGGAACCACAATCCTAGTCAGGTAAGTCTGTAGCACAGTCAATTAACCTATTCTCACCCTCAGGTAGCTTGGCACAGAGCAGTCAGACTTAACTAAGAGGCAATGTGTTAAGTATTTGTGCACACAACACACAATCATACAGTGAAAATACCACAAAAAGACTCCACACCAATTTAGGAAAATAGACAATCATTTTATGAATAAAATAAGACCAAAAAGACAAAAATCAAATCAGTAGAGAAATTAATTTTTAAAGACTGAATGGAAAAATAGGGCCTAAAACCGATAGCGCTCATTATTAATTGGTCTCACTGGACTGGGACAAAGTCAAGAGTTCAGGCATCTTGTGATGGGGTGCAGGCTGGCTCCTAGACCCACTTAGGGGCCCCTGAGCAAAAGTGCCTTAATCTTTGTCGCAGCACAGGATGCATTGATGATACCCACACAGTTGAGGTGTTGCACCAGATTTCTCCATGCATCTTTGGGAATGCGTTGTTTTACTTGAGCAAAGCATAATTTCCGATTGCAGCGGTTCCGAATGCGATGCTATAGGAGTGATGGGTCGATCATCTCCATGCAGTGACGGCAATGTATTGTTTCCGATGCGGTGGTTCTAGGGGAGATGCGGCGGCTTGGAGTGTGATGCAGTGACCTGGTCCCTGCAACAGCTGCGATGCCTTGATTTCTATCTCACAGCAGGAGATGTATTGGTTCAGATCCACGCAACGGCATCAATGTGCAGGATATGGCAGATGCAGCAGTTTAAACTCACTTCCAATGGCCCCAGACTGAATTGGCACCACTTGGCAGAGCAAGACTTACAGCAGGTAAAATTCAGATGCTGAGTTGATTGATATTAATATTTATTCGATTATACATTATAATCATAAAAGATAAAAACACATGCCAAGAAGGAACACATAAAACATTAAGAACCATTATTAAATGCTAGTCAAATCAATTCATCTGATTAAAAAAATTCATGAACATGTAAAATACATTTAAGATCAAATCCCCAGCCTATCATGTACATCGTTGTTACTAGGCATATATTAATTTATTCCAGTGTAAGGCACCTTCTAAATAGCCGAAAACTGCCGTCATCATCGCCTGACCCTGTAATAACTGTAAGCATAGAAAAGCAGGTTGAAATGTAATAAAACCCCTCTCTTTAAAAAGTGGTAAAAGGTATCTTCTGTAGAGAAATTCATAATATTTGCAAAATAGGACCAGGTATATTAGGGTCTGAGGGGAACCGTCATCACAATGACAAATTAAAAGGGCATGGGTATCACATTGACCCGGAGGGAAGCAAATCATCGTAGGCATAGTACCCAAACAGAATTTAGAAAGTAAGGATCTATCCCTCGGGTGCTTAACTGCAATGAGATAATTTTCTGGGCCACTAACAGATTTCAGCAACAGAAAAGATCTAATAGAATTTTTCATAAGCACCCGAGCTTCCTTTTCCTCTTTGGCCTTATTTTAAAAAGTTTCCTTTAGGAGACTGCGTCGCCCTTTTTGAGGAGGTTTGGTCTATCGAAGATATTCATGTGATCAAGGGAGTGGGTAACCAATTTGATGTTGTGTATCCATGGTTTCTTCTGGCCACACATGGATTCCATACAGTCCTCGATCACACTCCTGTTAAACCACAGGCTCTCATTCACCCAGACAGAGATATATAGTAACAATGGAGTCAGTTTAACTTGATTCTCCTCAAAATTGAAGCCTAATTCCTCGTGGGTAACAAAAGAGGAACGTTTGGATCTACCCCCAAGAGTGTCCTAGATAGATGGCCCTCTTCCAAATGGATTCCCTTGCACTTTTGTTGCCCCAAAATAGCGGCTCCATAAGTCAAAACTGGGAGACACTTCATTTTGTATATTTGTAACAGGGGCAGAACTGGCTTGTTACATACTGACAGTGAAAATCTAAATAGGGCACAGCAAGCTTGGGTGAATTTAGAACAGCGGCTGGAGATACAAGGAAGACAGTTACTTTGGTGGTTGAATGAATTCCCCAGATAGGAAAAAGTGGAGACCCTAGTGATGTGTTGCCCTTTGATGTCAATAGGCCTCGTCTTAGCTGACTTCCTCCCACAGACCATATATCTTGGAGATGTTAGTGTCCAAATCCAGGTCGTCCATGAACATCACAAACCGGTCCACCAGGAGTTTTAGCCCATTAGCCCTCTGAGCCATCAACACAGCATTGTCAGTGTATAGCAAGGACGTAACCCTGCTAGACTTGACCCTCGGCAGATCAGCTCCATTTTCACTCAAGCAAGTGTTTGGGCTATTATTACATAATAAAAACAATAATGGGGCCAACACACATACCTGCATGACCCCACACGGAAGGCTAAAAGATTCAGTAGTTTCCCCCTCTGGGCCGTATCTAGCGCATGCGTTTACATCCATATGCAAAGCTCCAAGAAAGTTAATCCAGTCGGCAGACAGACCCATCTCGCCGAGAATATCCTAGAGCTTGGACCTGTTCACCCTATCAAAAGCGCTACTGAGGTCCATGAATGCAAGGAAGATGAATCCCTGCTTCACCACAACATACTTCCCAATAATGAGGTTGAGGTTCAGGCATTGTTCTACACTGCCCATCCCTTCCCTGAATCTGTATTGGACGGGGCAGATTATGTTTTTTTCCCGAGCCCAAACAGAAACTCGCTGAAGGACTATGCACCCTACCACTTATACTACTGAGCATAACAGAGAAGTTGGTCTGTAACAGGCCAGGTCCTGACGGTTCCCCTTCTTAAATACAGGCACTACGGTGGCTAATTTTCAGATTGGCGGGAGACCTAGTTGGGATACAGCATTAAGAACGTTAGCCAGAACTGAAGCCCAGAGATGGGGTTTGTCCTTGTAGAGGTCCATAGGCATTCCACCTGGCACCGGGGCTTTGTTAGATGGGTTACCCATGATTGCCTTATATTCCTCCTCAAACTCAAACCTAATCTCCAAAGGGTACAAATTATCACCCTCACCCTGGTTAGAAGGGAGGTATTTGTCCAGCGCATATACCTTTTGACAATGTGTGACCCATTCGGCTGGAGGGATGGAGGAGCCTAAATCATCTTGGGCAGCCACGTTGAGCTGCCTTCTGTTGACCACTGCCCAAAAACCCCTGGGGTCTCTAGAGGAGCATGTAGACACCAACCGATCCCAAGAAGCTTCTTTAAGCTCTGCCTTTCGCTTCCCCAAGGCAAGTTTATATGCCCTCCTGGCCTCCTAAATATTTTCTCTACTGCGGGGCAGTGTTTAAAACCTCAGGCTAGTAATTTCCCACAGGCCTGCATGTTTTGTTGAACCAGCCTGGTTTGGCACCCCTGGTTATACTTGCCATATCCCTTATAGTGTTGGCAGTGGATTTATTTAGCTGGTTGAAGGATGCCACAACCAGGGAGGGTGATATATCCGGGGCTAACAGGGGCTCCAGTTCTGTGTCACCATATATTTATACACTTTGGACTTTGGGAGATTACGCCACTTTACCCTCAGACCTTGGTGGTTAAGCCAGTTAGCCCAGGGTCAGAAGTTACACCTGGGCCAACATTGAGTCTTAGAGCAATTTCTATGGGGTTATGGTCGCTGAAGGTGGTTTCGTGAACCACTCCGGGGCTAACCAAGCTGTTGAGGGATCTCGAAATAAAGATATAATCTATAATGGCCCCTTTTCCACAACCAACAAAGGTGGGCAGTCCCCAGGACAGACTAGGGCCCCCAGACATTGCATTTCTTAACCCAGCCCAATCAAGAGCCTCCGAAAGCTTCTGGCCTCTTTGGTAGGAGTTAGAGTCACTGATCACAAGATCTTCTGGCACAAATGGGTTACCTTTGTGGTAAATGTGGCCCAGCTTAGCATTAAAGTCCCCACCTATTATTAGACTGAAGGATTTGAGGTAAGCTTACAATCTAAGCTGAAGGTGTGATACTACTTCAAAAAGCACCTCAATCTGGCACCCGGGGTCCCCAAGAGAGTTATAAAAATGTACAAGAAAGAAGTTGAGATCCTCAGAGATAAACACCCAAAGGATCTAAATGCCACTATGTTTGACAGGGATTGGCTATACTTTCAAATTAGCTGCAAATCTGTATTAATGTGATTAGGCCCCACGAGGCTGTCGGCCAAGGAAAGGGATTGCAACCACGGATTGCAACCATGCAGAAACTTTCATACCCATCTCGGCAAACCGGTTAAAGAGACCAAGTCTCCTGTAGCAGAATGATATCAAACTCAGAAGTGATAATGAGCCAATTCGGATCCGCTGGTTTGTCCCTGCTACCTGCTATATTCCAGCTTAGAATTTTTAATGGGCGCCCTGGAACACTTGGCGGTGTAAGCTCTGCAGGAAGTGAGTTAGGGAGATCCTTCTCTAAGCTTGTAGGATTAATCTCAGGAGAAGATGAAACCTGGAGTCAATCATTTTGGTCCATGTCACATGCTGAGTTGAAGATGAAGGTGAAATCTTTGATATCCGTGAGACTTCAGAAACATGTGGCAAGTTAAAAAGCCCTTGGAGAGTACTTAAGTTCTGGGATGTAGAGATGCAGGTCCAGTTCTTCTCACTCCCAGGCAAGAAGCAGCAGGCAGCAAGCCAATGCAGCAAAGCACTTTTGCAAAGAGGCAATCCCTCCTTGCAGCACAGCATTCCTTCTTCCTGGTAGAATGTCATCAGTTCCAAAAGTGTTTTGATTTTATGGTGTCAGCGGTAGTGCCTAATTTGAAGAGAAAAAAAATGAAAGTGCCAAGGCACTTCTCGGGAGGCCATGGCTGCCTGCACCACCCATTGCCCCTGCTAGCGCTGCCAATAACAGTACCAACACAACTTCTGACTTCACACTTTTACAAGTGATGCTATCCAGACTATTTTGATGTAATTTGACTTATTAAACACACTTGTGCTCATCTCAAACTTTAAAAGACAGTGCCACTATGTGGTGGGCTGTCACTAGGGCCAGTGCTGACAATTAAGTGCAAGAAAATCTCGACTCAAATTAAGCACTGGTGAGAGGCCCAGTACTTATACCCAGTTGGGCCTTTGAAGTAGAGAGACTTCATTGAGATGCTTGGAAGTCCACAACACTCTCCCTTTGCCTCCAGACTCACTTCAGGAGAGTATGCAGTCCTTTGTGTGGGAAAGGACACATCCCTTTCAGCTGTAGAGTGTCAGCTCCTCACTCCCATCCTGCTCAGGATGATCCATCAACATGCAGATGGCTATTCAGTCACACCTACCCTTCCTTTGTGTTTTGGCAACCTAGATGGAATGCAGGAAGCCAGTTGTCACCCACCCCAGGCATGTATTCTAGAGACAGACAGAAGGCTTCAAATGGTTTAAGTAAGAAAATTGAAACTTTCTAAAAGTTTGAAACCCGTCGAAGGCTTGGGTCCTAAGCTAACCGGATGGGACACCAATAATTGTATAAACACGAATATCTATAGCTTTGGTTAGAACTTATTCAAAACCGAGCCAGTGGAATCAATTGCAAGGATTGTGTGATTTATTTCACAATTTTTTGAAAATTTTCAAATAAATTAATTGACATTCAAGTCATGTCAAACATTACGGATAATACAAACTGATCAAAAATTTCAACATATGAATTACATAGACAAATAACACATGTAAACAATTATATACAAATGTGTATAATAGATCAACAATTTTTTGTGCAGTTTAGGAAGCAAAAAAGGGTAGTTAAAGCACCAGTCCATAAATCAAAAATAGCAATCAGGCGGGGTAGCAAGTCCAAATTTGCAAACCACTATATTTTCTCCTGCCTATATGTGCAGATCTGGGGGTCCTTTTGATCAAGGTTAGGGTAACACGAGAGGGAAATTAACTGAACCTTCTCCCTAAGCCCTCAAGGTTAGATTTTCCCAGACGCTGTCGTCAACGCGTTTCCAACCCCGTCGCCACTAAGGGCTTTTCATCAGGACTTGTACGTGGTGGTGTCTATTAAAGGAAATATGAAAAAACACACGAGGTGTGGGTTACTAACACCTATCATCCTATTAGTGGTGTGATAATTCCATCCGTTTTTTCTAATTCCCCTTAATAGACACCACCATGTCCAAGTCCAGGTGAAAACCCCTTAATGGCGACGGGGTTGGAAACGCATTGACAAAAGCGTCTGGGAAAAGCTAACTTCAAGGGCTTAGGGAGAAGGTTCAATTGGTTTCCCTCCAGTGTTACCCTAACTTTAATCAAAAGGACCCCAAGAGCTGTGCATATAGGCAGGAGACAATATAGTGGTTTGCAAATTTGGACTTGCAGCTCCGCCTGATTGCTATTTTTGATTTATGGACGGTGCTTTGCCTACCCTTTTTTGTTTCCTAAACTGCACATAATATTGCTGATGTATTAAACACATTTGTATATAATTGTTTACATGTGTTATTTGTCTATGTAATTCATATGTTGAACAATGTTATCAGTTTGTATTGTCCTTAATGTTTGACATGACTTGAATGTCAATGAATTCATGGAATATTTAAAAAAAAATTGAAATATATCACACAAGCCTTTGAATTGATTCCACTGGCTTGGTTTTGAATAAGTTCTAACCAAAGCTACTGGATATTCGTGTTTATGCAACTTTCTAAAGGTGGCGTTCAGAAAAAGCAATTTAAAACCCAACTATTTAAATTGTGAGGCCAGGGACACCAAATTTGGATTCCTTATCTTTCCCCATTTGGAAATTTAAATGTAATAAGGCAATCCCAATGTTAACCTATGCGAGAGAAAGGCCTTGCAATAGTGAAATACAAATGTAGGTGTATTTCACTACGAGGACATGTAAAACTTAAAAGTACATGTTCCACTTTTTAAATACACTGCACCCTGCCCATGGGCTGTTCTGGGCCCACCTTAGGAGAGACCTATATGCAATAAAAGGAAGGTTTGGGCCTGGCAAGTAACTTGCCAGGTCGAAATGGCAGTATAAAACTGCAAACACAGGCTCTGCAATGGCAAGCCTGAGACATGTTTGAAGGGTTACATACACGGGTGATGGGTGATGCAATCAGTGCTACAAGCTCCCTAGCAGCATTTGATTTCCAAGCCCTGGACACATGTATTGCACTTTACTAGAGACTTATAAGTAAATCAAATATGCCACTTGTGGACAAAACTAATGTTACAACGTTTAAAGTAAAGAGCACATGCACTTTAGTACTGGTTAGAAGTGGTAAAGTGCTCAGATTTCTAGGGTCAGCAAAAATGAAGTCAGTAAAACAGAGGTCAGAATGCAAAAAGTTAGGGGAAAGCACGCCAAAGATGCCAGGTCTAACAATTGCTCACTAATCACAGTATAATTTGAGGCAGATATATTTTGACAATATAAATAAACTTGGAACTCCTTTGATGTTGTCATACCAAGCATGATATGAAGTTGTGTCTGTTTCAAAGCAGTGGGTGGGTTGAAGGTCGATGATATTTAGCAACAGCTCTGTAAAATGTGACTTTTTAAAAAAACGTTTTTAGGGCAATATCCAAGATTTTACATAACTGTATTTGTAGCCCTATCATGTGTGTGTCATTGTCTGTCTATGTGTGTCAATGTCATTGTTTGTCTGTTTGTGGAGTGTGTAATTTAAGGTTTAAGAAGTGGAATGGTTCCTGGTACAGGGAGGGTAAATGTCACTCTGCCTAGGCCCAGTAGTACTTGGAACAACCCAGGCCGGAGCCAGTGTGTTACGACCTGATGTTCCCGGGATCGGGGAAATCACAAATATACGTAGGACAAAAGACAAGGATGAAGGACTTTACCGATTTAATGAGCAAAGGAAAAGATCAAAGCAAGACGTATGCAACACATACTGTACATGTAAATATGTAACACAAACGATACCCAATCACAGCACCTGGAGGATCTCACCGTCCTCCGCATGAACACCGGTGCCGGTGTTCTCCAACGGAGGGCACTGTGCTAAGTAGCGGCCGACAATGCCGCTCGGATGCTGTAAGGGGTATGCTACTTGGGTAGCAGCTCCTGATCCTCAACAGGACTCATAGGTAAGCACAGAACAAGGGAATGCCCAGCCGAGCACTCTACCTTCCGTTCGTGTAATGAGCAGGGAACAGCCGCTCCACCTGCAACACTCTATGAGCTAACTCCCTGTGTTAACTACTGGATTAGTAAGCATCCCACATAGACGCGGTAACCACCTCCGTGGGGTGTGTCTCTGTAACAGTGACTCTCACGATGTGTTAATCTCCAGGAAGAGTGTGTGGGCAGAGAGCAGCCGCTCCTCGTGCCTGGTTTCCTTCAGCTGTTATAAAACAGGGGTAGACCCAATATAGTCAAAGGACCTGGGTATTCATTAGTATAGACAACAATTGGTCCTCGACATCATTTTACTGGTAACAATACTCATAACATTTGATCAATCTAATTAACTCCACAATCAGACTTAATCTATAGTCTTTCTGACATAAATGATGTTAGCCCAGAACTTCAAAAAACATTTACAGTATGTGCCAATAAATCAATAAACTCGAAAAGAAAGGAGGTTCAGCTGACGTAAGTAATTTAATATATCATGTATTAACAAATGGAAATCAATATTTCTATGTACACATATTTACACAAATCCTAAGACGAAATACATTTTTACTCTAAAACAGGAAAAAAGGAGAGAACGTGCACAGAGATAGATAAAGCGTGTGCTCAAGTGAATGATCAAGAAGATCAGGAAAACAGTGTAGATCATTTATATACAGGGAAACATTGAGCCTGTCCTAGGTATAGCTTGTAAAAAATACTTCTTTTTTACTCGCTAAGTGCTATCTACAATTCCTTGGTCCTTGAATTGCCCCGTTGGCAATAGGATTACCAGGGAAAAGGGGGTGGAAGGTGGACTGGGGACAGGGGTCAATAGGTACAGGCTCCCAGAGGGGAATGTCGTCGACGTTTCGACCCAAAAGAGAGTGGGCGGTTTAAGTCCTCAACAGCGGGTCTTCATCAGGACGGAGTGACAAGGGATATCTCTCAAAGTGCACGTCAATTAAAACCATTTGTGTGGCACCTGTAATGATAAATGAATAGTGGGGCTAAGTATCATTGTATGTTTTTATTTGTCCACTAATGACCATTGTAAAAAAGCACTCACCCTCCCGTGGTGCCTTGATACGTCCAAGTGCGACGACTGGTCCGCACTTGTAATATGCAAGTGTCCAAACATTTTTTACTGTAAAATAAAAAGGAAAGGTAGCCATTAGTGCTACACCGCTTCTGGTCACCTATGAGTGACTGCTTTTCATAGAAAAAATCATCAATATTACAAGGTTTCCCTTGGGTTGGATATTTGATTAAGGGAGTTGTATTACAAATGCCAACATTGGCTGTAAACCCTATATCCAGGATCTATTTTCAAAAGCCATGGTACTTACAAGAAATCTATCAAGAATCACTGGATTATATAGTGACTGTCGTTGCAATGGTCACTTACCCAATGCGTTTGTCACTGGTGTACTTAATTCAGAGTTGTATGCTGTTAACTCAGCACGTCTGGTGCCTCACGCTGTAAGAGAAAAAAGACACAAAGTCTCTTCGTGAGCGCGCTCCCCGAATGGCTTAGTCCGAGCTTGAAATTAAACCATTGTATATGTTCCCAAACCCTAACATACCTCGTGTGTGCAATCAGCGCCGAGGTATCTAGTTATTTAGCTTCGTTGCGCGATGTGCAGCCTTCCGTCTTGCACCGCGTTTTGGAATGCGGAAGCGGAGACGGGCCCGGCGCGGTGGTATACGTAGCTAGGCAGACAGCACGCCTACGTCATGGCGTCCCGTGCAGCTAGGCAACAGGCACGCCTACGTCATGGCGTCTTGCCGGTTGTTAAGCTATCGGCCGTTGTTCACCTAAAATACCGGGATAGAACATACATACCGGTACTGCGTCCTATTTCCCGGTGAGCCTTCGATTATGCTCAAAAGGATGCATGCGTTTATGTAGATGGGGCAACTCATAGATGCAATCCAATATTATGGAGAGGGGTACTCTCACACATTAAATCGGTAAACATTGACGAATTAACGCAATGTCATAGGTAAGGCCGAAATGATACAAGTTACACCCTGAAGGCGCCTATGTAAATATAGGTACCTGCATCAGTGTTCGTGGAAAGAGTCAGAAAGACAGAATACTGTGACCAGTACAACAAATACATAATACTTTCACCGCACTGTTAAAACCATGATCCAAAACAAAACAATCAATATTTAAACATATATAGACAATTGTAATACATACATAATGCATAGGTTTATAGTATATCAACTACATGATGCATAAATGAGCAGTACTTTTGTAGATTCAGTATCACCCAATACGCGAAATCATGGGTTCAACTGTACAGTTAGTGAATGCATCAGGGTAAAGCTACATGATTACTTCAGCACATTCAGCCATTGTATAGTGTTGCCATCTGTCTTGTTATTTCCTCATATTCATTGAGGCCCTTGTTGACAGTATCGAAAGTGTGCATCCATTTACATTCCCGAACACTTAGACAGTTTGAGAAATTACCTCCTCTTATGTTTACAGTAACCTTTGTGTAAAAAAGTGTAAAAATTTTGTTGTGTTTGAATTTGTGTATGTTAAAAACAAAATACTTTTGTGAATTGACTATTTACGGATTACATGGCAGAAAAAGATACTCTATCATACAGCGAGGAGTATATTAACAAATTGATTGAAACCCAGGGAGGTGGCAGCTTCTTGGGTAGAAACACCAATCCCATTGATTTAACTCTCAATGATAAGATTAACAAACTAGAGAGATTAGAAAAGAAATTAATCCGTACCAGATTACATGGCCATACACTAACACAATACCTCCAAGCTAATGTGATCCCTATTGGCCTACAGGTACGTAATGAACCCGCGATTTTTATTGATAATCCGAATTTCAAGGGAAAGTTCAGTTTCATCAGCAATAACTGTTCCAGGCACTGGATGGTGCTTGGGGTGGAGACAGCACTAGAGGAGGTAGAACGTCTGATGAGGGAAATATCTGAACTAAAAAAGGAAATAATTGATGACAAGGCCTTGAGCAATGCCAGAGAAGCTCTAGAACGCCTAGAGAAGACGATAAAAGAATTTGATGTGTTCACACAATCGACCAAACTAGATAAGTTGGCAAAAGATTTGAAGTTTTATGATAAAAAAGCGGTTTATCCTTATCTATCAGAAGGATATTACAAACAAGACAATCAAGGGAGGTTCGTCACTAGAGGGCGAGGTGGTTTCAGGAAGTATAACACTTTCTCTGACTCCTCGGCTACCAGCAACTCAGACAACGAACAGGAAAGACCGAGCACTAGCCATCAATACCCTGATCATCAAAACACTTTTTTAGAGGAGGACCAATGGGCGGGATATCAGAACAGGGGCCGCCCCTGGGGGAGACCCAGGGGTCGGGGCCAATCCAATTGGAACACAGGCAGGGGAGCAGCTCCAAAGAAACAAGTTCGGTTCAACCAGGAAGCTCACGGGGAGATAAGGACAAGACGACAGCATTACCAATGGTGAATGTTGCCAATATAAGCCCAATAATAAATCTGTCTTCCTACACTCTTAAACCAGCTGAGCTTAATATATTGGAGAAGGGTCTCTCGTTTGTCCCTACGAACCTACCCAATACATTTGGTTTGAAAACAGAGTTGCATCAGTTTTTCCGCAAAGTCAGACTGAAGCATTATTTTAACAAAGTCCCTTTTCAACCAACCTTTACTAGTACTGGCCTACGACCACCATCATCTTTTACCCCAACATGTCAGATGGTATCACACAAAATTCTAGCGTTTGAACAGGTGGTGATGCGGGACGTGAACCAAGTACTAAAAGAAAAAAAGTACATCAAATATAACATCAGTAGGCAGGAACGTCAGGCCCTAGATTCCCTCAAACTGAATACTGACATTGTCATAAAACCCGCGGACAAGGGTGGTGCCATCGTTGTCCAAGGGAGAGAGGAATATAAAGCAGAGATACTTTCACAACTAGGCGTGGTTGGTAATTACAAAAAATTAAGATCAGACCCAACAAAGGAGATAGCATCTAAGATCAAATCTATCACAAACAAAGGACTAGAAGAGGGATACTTATCCAAACAGGAATATAATTTCTTGAACAGCACACACCCTAGGCTCCCTACGATCTACACACTCCCGAAGGTGCACAAGAGGTTGAATAACCCCCCAGGCAGACCCATCGTGTCTGGCTGTGGGTCTATTTTAGAACCCGTGTGCAAGTTCATAGACATCTTCCTAAAACCAGCGGCGGAGGGCACGATGTCTTATGTAAGAGACACCATGCAAGCAATACAACTGGTGGATGGCTATGTTTTCAATCAGAATACGAACATCTTGGCCACGATGGACGTTACATCACTTTACACAAACATACCACAGTCAGCAGCTATTGAAGTGATTAGAGAGGTTTTAGAAGAACGCCCTAGACCTTGGCAGATACCAACTCAGTTTATCTTAGATATGCTGGAGATTGCTATGCGTAAGAATTTTTTCTATTTTGAAGGAGATTACTATATACAGACATGCGGAGTAGCCATGGGGGCAAGCTTTGCGCCAGACCTGGCTATACTCTTCATGGACGCTTATGAAAGAAAATTCATATATAGTGACACAAACCCATACTTCTCAAACATCAGGACATGGCGTCGATATATCGATGATGTCCTGATGATTTGGGAAGGGGAGGAGAAGACCTTGACGGAATTCCATGGATGGCTAAATCAACGTTCCAAGGAAATACAGTTTACCTTGGAATATAGTAAGAAGAAAATCAATTTCCTAGACATTAACATAGTGGAGGAAGAGGGACTGTTACACACCACCCTATATAGGAAATCCAGTGAGAGAAATACCCTGCTTCGTTACAACAGCCACCATCCGCGCAATCTCAGGGACAATCTACCCTATGGTCAGTTCCTGAGATTGCGCCGGAACTGTACTCGAAAGGAGGATTTCTTTAATGAATCTATGTCGCTAATGGAGCGTTTGTTGGAGAGAGGCTATCCACATCGACTGTTAAAGAAGGCCCGAAAAAAAGCCTGGTTCTGCCACAGAGAATTCCTATTAGAACCAAAAATGAAAGTCAATAACAGCGAGGGAAGGCTAACATGTGTCACCACATTTAATACAAAGAGCACGGAGATCAAGAAAATTATAAACACGCATTGGCACCTGGTGACCGATGATGTGGGGGTCTTGACCCCACCTATGTTTGCCTTTAAAAAGGGAAGAAGTGTGAGGGACCATGTGGTCCAATCATTGTTACCCAGTGTATCCAGGGATGCCCAGTCCACATTATGGAACACGCCACCAGTGTTGGGCCACCACAGATGTGGATCGTGCAAAGCATGTCAACTAGCGGAAGAACTAACATCATGCACTCATAACAACTACACGCATGTAATGAAACAACATACCAACTGTAACTCATCTGGAGTTATATATGTGATTGTATGCCCTTGCGATTTTTGGTATGTAGGTCAAACTGTCCAAAAAGTTAAAACCAGAATCCTCCAACACTGCAGCAGGATCCGCAACCGATTTAATGTGTGAGAGTACCCCTCTCCATAATATTGGATTGCATCTATGAGTTGCCCCATCTACATAAACGCATGCATCCTTTTGAGCATAATCGAAGGCTCACCGGGAAATAGGACGCAGTACCGGTATGTATGTTCTATCCCGGTATTTTAGGTGAACAACGGCCGATAGCTTAACAACCGGCAAGACGCCATGACGTAGGCGTGCCTGTTGCCTAGCTGCACGGGACGCCATGACGTAGGCGTGCTGTCTGCCTAGCTACGTATACCACCGCGCCGGGCCCGTCTCCGCTTCCGCATTCCAAAACGCGGTGCAAGACGGAAGGCTGCACATCGCGAAACGAAGCTAAATAACTAGATACCTCGGCGCTGATTGCACACACGAGGTATGTTAGGGTTTGGGAACATATACAATGGTTTAATTTCAAGCTCGGACTAAGCCATTCGGGGAGCGCGCTCACGAAGAGACTTTGTGTCTTTTTTCTCTTACAGCGTGAGGCACCAGACGTGCTGAGTTAACAGCATACAACTCTGAATTAAGTACACCAGTGACAAACGCATTGGGTAAGTGACCATTGCAACGACAGTCACTATATAATCCAGTGATTCTTGATAGATTTCTTGTAAGTACCATGGCTTTTGAAAATAGATCCTGGATATAGGGTTTACAGCCAATGTTGGCATTTGTAATACAACTCCCTTAATCAAATATCCAACCCAAGGGAAACCTTGTAATATTGATGATTTTTTCTATGAAAAGCAGTCACTCATAGGTGACCAGAAGCGGTGTAGCACTAATGGCTACCTTTCCTTTTTATTTTACAGTAAAAAAAATTTGGACACTTGCATATTACAAGTGCGGACCAGTCGTCGCACTTGGACGTATCAAGGCACCACGGGAGGGTGAGTGCTTTTTTACAATGGTCATTAGTGGACAAATAAAAACATACAATGATACTTAGCCCCACTATTCATTTATCATTACAGGTGCCACACAAATGGTTTTAATTGACGTGCACTTTGAGAGATATCCCTTGTCACTCCGTCCTGATGAAGACCCGCTGTTGAGGACTTAAACCGCCCACTCTCTTTTGGGTCGAAACGTCGACGACATTCCCCTCTGGGAGCCTGTACCTATTGACCCCTGTCCCCAGTCCACCTTCCACCCCCTTTTCCCTGGTAATCCTATTGCCAACGGGGCAATTCAAGGACCAAGGAATTGTAGATAGCACTTAGCGAGTAAAAAAGAAGTATTTTTTACAAGCTATACCTAGGACAGGCTCAATGTTTCCCTTTATATAAATGATCTACACTGTTTTCCTGATCTTCTTGATCATTCACTTGAGCACACGCTTTATCTATCTCTGTGCACGTTCTCTCCTTTTTTCCTGTTTTAGAGTAAAAATGTATTTCGTCTTAGGATTTGTGTAAATATGTGTACATAGAAATATTGATTTCCATTTGTTAATACATGATATATTAAATTACTTACGTCAGCTGAACCTCCTTTCTTTTCGAGTTTATTGATTTATTGGCACATACTGTAAATGTTTTTTGAAGTTGTGGGCTAACATCATTTATGTCAGAAAGACTATAGATTAAGTCTGATTGTGGAGTTAATTAGATTGATCAAATGTTATGAGTATTGTTACCAGTAAAATGATGTCGAGGACCAATTGTGGTTTCCTTCAGCGGCAACACTCCTGGTACGCTGAGATGCGGCAAACACCTCTGCGATGTGCGTCTCAGCTACAGCGGCTTAAAGGGTCTGCGGTGGGGGCAGGGAACTGCCGTTTAATCCCCCTTGTCCTGTAGAGGCTCAAAGCACTCACCGTGCTCTTTTGGGCTTCCTAGCCGAGACGTGGCAACACCTCCGTGGTGTGCGTCTCCGCTACTGTTGAGGCCGGGTCAACTCTGGGGTCAGAGAGCGTCCGCTCTATCTGTCCTCGGCTTCCTACGGTCTTCTTCACCTATGGGATTTCCTCAGAAACAGGTCCGACGGCTGCAGCGCGATGTCGGCAGGGATTCAAAATATCCGATGCTGCGTCCTCGCTGCTACAAGCTTAAGTAGGCGTGTCGGTTCCGTGCTGAATCCGCTCTAGGCATGCTGGTAGTTGTGGTCTCAGCGGCGCAGATCGGTATAGCAAGATCACGCACTCATCGGCGGACTCCCGGAAAGGTAAGAGCAATCATGACAGTACATCCTCCCTCCATCAGCCCCTCCCAACTGGTCCCGCACATGTCGGATGCCTCCTGTGGAATAAGGACAGCAAGCGGGGTGCGTGGATCCTGGCAGCCGGCTCCCAGGACTGCTCCTCCGGGCCATAACCCTTCCACGCCACTAGGTACTATAGTTTGCCCCGTCGCCACTTGGAGCCCTCGATGCCAGCGACCTCGTATTCCACCTTTGAATCCACAGATATCGGAGCAGGAATCGCCCGCGCCTGCACAGACGCTGGTTTAAGCAAGGAAACCTGGAAAACAGGATGGATCCGTAGACTCGGAGGTAAGCACAACCTCACTACGGTAAGGGCCAATGTACTTGGGATGGAACAAGCTACGTTTGCGAAACCGTATGTTCCTGGTAGATACCCATACGGAGTCTCCCATCCTGTACAAAGGCCCAGGCCTCCTCTCCCTGTCCGCCACAGTTTTGTACTCCGCCTTGGCGGCATCCAAGAACTGACGGGAACGTATCAGAGTTTCCTTGATGTTAGCCACCCTCTTGGAGTTTTCAGGCATCTTGTTTTCCTTGAGAGGGTAAACAAATGGTAAGAACCTGGGGTGATGTCCATAGTTGCCATAGAAAGGGGAAGCCTTGGTGGAGCTGTGCGTGGCATTGTTATACGCGATTTCCGCGATCCATAGTAGATCCACCCATTCCTCCTTCCCTTGCTCGACGAAACAGCGCAGGTATTGTTTGAGCGATTGGTTGAGGCGCTCCGTCTGGCCGTCCGTCTGGGGGTGGTAGCTCGTGGACATGGTCGATTTGACGTGTAGCGCCGAACACCATGTTCTCCAGAACTGGGCGGTGAACTGCGACCCTCTGTCTGACACTAACACATTGGGCAGGCCGTGCAATCTTACCACGTTCTTCAATAACAACGATGCCAAGACACCCGCAGACGGCACCTGCTTGCACGCAATGAAGTGCCCCATCTTTGTAAGGTAGTCGACCACCACCAAGATAGCCGTGTTCCCCCGATCTACGGGCAGCCCTACAATGAAGTCCAGGGATATGTTCTCACAGGGCCTGCTTGGCGTGGGAAGGGGTTGGAGGAGCCCTTGAGGTTTTCTGTGATCAGCCTTCATCGTGGCACAGGTGGAACAGGCCGCTCCCCACTTCCGGACATCCGTTCTCATGGCTGGCCACCAGAATTGCCTTCCCAGGCTGGCCACCGTTTTCTCGAAACCGAGATACCCTGCACAGGGCGACACATGGCACCAGGCGAAGGCCTGTTTCTGGAGTCTAGGTGTCGGTAGCAGCAGACAGCGTCCTTTCAAAGGTATCCCGTCCTTGACTCGCCATTCCCTGTGACTGCGGAGCCACCTCTTCCAAGTAAATGAACGGATCCCTCTCTGGATGCCCTTGAGGAAGGCATCCGGTTGTATAACTCCCAACACCTCCCTGGGGGGAATGATGGAGTGCTCCGTGGCAGGTCTTGGGTCTTTGGCAGTGGATTGATGGGACAGTGCATCCACCTTCCTGTTTTCCGACCCGGGCCGATGCGTGATGTGAAAGTTAAACCCGGGAAAAAAAAGCATCCACCTCAGCTGTCTGGGAGAGAGATGCCTCGCCGCCGTTATGAACTGCAGGTTCCTGTGGTCCGTGTATACCGTGACCACATGTCTGGCCCCCATCAACAAATGCCGCCACTCCGTGAAGGCGTCCTTGATCGCCAGCAGCTCCTTCTCCACGATATGGTAGTTGCGCTCTGCGTCGTTTAGCTTTCTAGACATAAATGCCACAGGATGGAGCAAGCCCGTCTCGTGATGACGTTGAGACAGAATGGCACCCAATGCTACCTCAGACGCGTCCGCCTCTACTACATACGGTTGTTCTGGATCAGGGTGAGCCAACACCGGGGCGGTGCCAAAAGCCTTCTTCAGAGCGAAGAATGCATTCTGCTCCTCCTGATTCCATACGAACTCCTGGGATTTTTGCAGCAGTTGAGTTATCGGGGCTACCAATCCTGAAAACCCATCGATGAAGCACCTATAAAAGTTGGTGAATCCAATAAAGCTCTGTACGTCTTTCACCCCCTTCGGGACAGGCCATTCTTCCACCGCCTTGATCTTGCGTTCCGCCATCTCCTGCCCATTCGGGCTCAGCATCACCCCAAGGAATTAGACGGACGTGACGTGGAAGTCGCACTTGCTGAGCTTGCAGAACAGCATGTTCTCCCTGAGCTTCCGGAATACCGACTTTACGTATATGACATGTTCCTCTTCCGTGTCAGAGTCGATGAGGATATCATCGATGTAAACTACCACGTATACATCTAGTACGTCGCGGAACACCTCTTTGAGGAAGAACTGGAAGGCCGCAGGGGCGTTGCAGAGACCGAACGGCATGACAAGGTACTCAAAGAGGCCGAAACGGGTCTTAAATGCCGTTTTCCACTCGTCGACGTTCCTCATGCGCATAAGATGGTATGCCCCCTTGAGATCCAGCTTGGTGTAGACCCGGGCCTTCTTCACCTGCTCCAGGAGAACGCTTATAAGAGGTAAAGGGCACCTGTTTTTGATGGTGATAGTGTTCAAGGCTCTAAAGTCCACACACGCCCTCAACTCCCCATTGGCTTTCGGACTGAAGAAGAGGGGCGACGCAGCCGGAGACTTGGATGGTCTGATAAAGCCCAACCCCAAGAGCTTGTCAAGCTATGCACGAAGATGGATTTTTTCCGGCTCCGTCAAGGCGTACAGTCTGCCACTTGGGACACTTGCCCCTGGAACCAGGTCGATTTGGCAATCGTACACCCTGAGCGGAGGGAGCACCACTGCCCGCTCCTCATCAAAGACGTCCTCATGGCTGAGGTATACGCTGGGGAGCGTGACTGCTTTCTCTGCCGCTGTGGCGACCGTATGGCCCTCGCCCTGATGATTGTGGTGGGAATCCTGCCGCAAGCCACACCGCTGCGAGCAATGCGGTGAAGTCATCCTGATGTCATGGGTTGTCTAATCAATGGAAGGGTTGTGCTTTTTGAGCCAGGGCGGACCCAGTATCACCCCGTACTGCAGGGCTCGGATGATGTTGAAGTCAATTCTTTCTTCATGCCACTTCCCGTACTTCACAGGAAGCTCCCCCGTGTGGTGCCCGATAGGCCCAGTAACCAAACGTCTCCCGTCCACTGCATACACGTTCTCAGGTATTGACTTAGGAATGAGCGAGATACCCAATCTCCGTGCCTCATACTGGTCCATGAAGAGTCCAGTGGCCCCGGAATCAACCATGGCCACCACAGGGATCCATTGGTCCTGTACCCCTATGTATACTGTGATAAACAAGTGTTGTTGCCCCGCTTGATCCAAGCTAGAAAGAGAAGGGATGTATACGTGACTCCAGGAGGCCCCCTCACCCTTCCGGGAGTCTGTTAGTTTTCCGCTGGTACATCCACCACTGCCGTCACCGTCTTGTTGGTCCGGTATCGACCGGTCTTCGGCTTGGCAGGGCACTCACGGACATAGTGCCCTTTCTTGCCGCAGTACAAGCATAGGCCTTGCTTGCGGTGTGATTCCTTCTCTGTGGCCGTTAGACTAGCCCGTATGGCTCCTATGTCCATGGGTTCGGTCTTTGTGGGTGAGCTGGGTTCGGGGCTTCCCAACGACCCATAGGAAGACAGAGGCTTCCCTTTCCTTTTATGGTCGCCTTTTCTCTCGCTCAGCCTATGGTCCAACCGCAATACCAGGTTAATTAGACCTTCGCAGGTCTTGTGTTGGGGGTCAATTTGTGCTACCACATCTTTGAGCTCATCGTTCAGCCCTTGGTGGAAGAGCGCAGTTTGTTTGGAGAGAGGCCACTTGGTTTCGGCCACCAGTTGCCGAAAAGCATTAAGATACTGTAGCAGGTCACCGCTACCCTGTCTCAACTCCAGCATCTCCCTATCAGCGGTATAGGAGTCCGCCCTCCTGTCGAAGACTTTCAGGAATTCCTCGCGGAAAGCACCCCAGTCACACAAGAGTGGGTCGTCCCTGCTCACCAGCGGGACTGCCCATTGCACTGCGTTTCCGACCAGGTAGGAGATGAGAAAGGCCACCCTGGCTTGGCTGGTAAGAAACGCCTTGGGCTTGCATGACAGATGCAACACCACTTGCTTGAGGAAGACGTGCACCGTGTTGGGATCTCCGTTATACCTCTCAGGTGTGGCCAAAGGGATGGAGACAGGCATTTCCACTACCACCGCAGGAGATGACGTCGCTGCAGAGGGTCCTGGAGCGAAAGGGTCTGCCTGTTGAGCGTCCAACCTGGCCTTTACGTCCGCTGTTTCCTGCCTGGATGCAGCAAGCTCCATTTGAACAGCGGCCAGAGCGGCCAACACGTCATCCAACGTTGCCATGACTGTTCACCCGACCAGGGGATAGTTAATGTTGTAAAGGTCGGATATTTTTTAATGACCTGATGTTCCCGGGATCGGGGAAAGCAGGAATATACGTAGGACAAAAGACAAGGATGAAGGACTTTACCGATTTAATGAGTAAAGGTAAATATCAAAGCAAGACGTGTGCAACACATACTGTACATGTAA
The DNA here is from genome assembly GCF_964261635.1 of Lissotriton helveticus. Taxonomy (NCBI): domain Eukaryota; kingdom Metazoa; phylum Chordata; class Amphibia; order Caudata; family Salamandridae; genus Lissotriton; species Lissotriton helveticus. Next base: position 992,582,691 of record NC_136069.1, on the reverse strand, counting down.
ATATGTAACACAAACGATACCCAATCACAGCACCTGGAGGATCTCACCGTCCTCCGCAAGAACACCGGTCCCGGTGTTCTCCAACGGAGGGCACTGTGCTAAGTAGCGGCCGACAATGCCGCTTGAATGCTATAAGGGGTATGCTACTTGGGTAGCAGCTCCTGATCCTCAACGGGGCTCATAGGTAAGCACAGAACGAGGGAATGCCCAGCCGAGCACTCTACCTTCCGTTCGTGTAATGAGCAGGGAACAGCCGCTCCACCTGCAACACTCTATGAGCTAACTCCCCGTGTTAACTACTGGATCAGTAAGCATCCCACATAGACGCGGTAACCACCTCCGTGGGGTGCGTCTCTGTAACAGTGACTCTCACGATGTGTTAATCTCCAGGAAGAGTGTGTGGGTAGAGAGCTGCCACTCCTCGTGCTCGGTTTCCTTCAGCGGCAACACTCCTGGTATGCTGAGATGCGGCAAACACCTCCGCGGTGTGCGTCTCAGCTACAGCGGCTTAAAGGGTCTGCGGTGGGGGCAGAGAACCGCCATTCAATCCCCCTTGTCCTGTAGAGGCTCAATGCACTCACTGTGCTCTTTCGGGCTTCCTAGCCGAGACGTGACAGCACCTCCGTGGTGTGCGTCTCCGCTACTGTTGAGGCCGGGTCAACTCTGGGGTCAGAGAGCGTCCGCTCTATCTGTCCTCGGCTTCCTACGGTCTTCTTCACCTGTGGGATTTCCTCAGAAACGGGTCCGACGGCTGCAGCGCGATGTCGGCAGGGATTCGAAATATCCGACGCTGCGTCCCGCTGCTACCTGCTTAAGTAGGCATGTCGGTTCCGTGCTGAATCCACTCTAGGCATGCTGGTAGTTGTGGTCCCAGCGGCGCAGATCGGTATAGCAGGATCACGCATCATCGGCGGACTCCCGGAAAGGTGAGGGCAATCATGACACAGTGGGAGAAATCAACAACATATATTATTTATCATACATGCTTCTTTTGAGTCAGGAAAGCTACTGACTGCTAAGCAAGGCCTCCGTGGCATGTAAGAGCACACAATATTAAAATACATTTTTACAATTTGGTTACTGAATAGTTTCTAGCAATGTGACAGTTTGACTACTCTTTGTTTGATGCATTTAGCCTGCTCATCAGGACCCAGTCCACAGCCACTGCATACTTCACCTGACCTGTTCCCAACAAGTGAGCAAGTCTGAAGAAAACGAAAGACCCAAAGACTGTCTCGCATTGCACACAATTAAGGAACATTACTCAGTGTGTCCAAATCCTGTACCATCATTGCCATGTACAGGTGATGTGAACACCTAGAAAGAGATTGACTGTGGCCCAGAGTAGAGCTCTAGGCGAGAAATGAAGCTCCAGCATGATCCTGATGGCACAGGGGACACGATAGTCCACCCTGGGAGACAATACGGGGTGTCCGGGTGGTTATGGAGGTACCTAGGGGTGTAGAGGCAGGAGTTGTGCCAGACATCTAGGAGGCACGGAGAGCCAAGGTATTAACACGCAGCTTAGGCATAGATGGAAAGAGGAGCAGGACTGGTATCTGATCGGCAGAGGCGATATATGGTCTGGTGGCATCTTGGAGGGTGGCCTAAGGTTGTGTTTTGGCGCTGGGAAGAGCTCCTGCTGTAGGTCAGAGGCCGCAATCTCATTGAGACCAACAACAAGCATGCCGAACAACACCTATTGGCCGCCTGGGTGCAGTCCCGAAGACCGAGGCTGTTAAGAGGCATTATCCCCACACCTGGGCAGGAGCGGTACGGCTGCCTTGAGGTCCTTAGGTAACAAGCCTGCTGGTCCACTCCCCTGCTGCCTGTGACATGTAGGCCAATCTGGCAGTCACTGTACTTGGTGAGAAGAGAGGCCAGGGAAGTAGTGGTGTGACCCTTGCCTAAATAGCTGGGCAGGAGATTATGGCCCTGATCACTAAAAGGCTGAGCACTTGGTGACAGCTGAAGCCATTGGCCTGCCTGGTGCCTATGAGGAAGGACGAGAGGGCTCCCATTATATAATACACAGCAGAAGGGGTGGAAGCAAGCACCCACAGATGGCCTGTCATGCAGTCTGGACTGATGGTGGTGGAAGTGAAACATTGTTGGGACACAGCTATGCCCTTCTGAATATTGGTGGAGTTTGGGGAATGAGGAGGTCTGTGAAAGGTCCAATCAAACCTGAACAATGGTCTGAGACAAAGGTCCAAACCTAGGCCAGTTTAACAAACTGGAGAAATATGCTTTTCAAAGTAGTGCAGAGGGTGAGAATACAGATTAAGAGTTGGGCCGGTCACATAAAGACCCTGGAGATCAAGAGCCTACACTCAGCAAGATAATGGAACCCGTGAGAGAAACCAAATCAGCGCTAGAATATATAATGGATACGTAACATTGGATATTAATTTCAGGTGAGCTGACTACAAGAAAATGCCTGGTGAGCCAACCCAAAAAAGCAGAGGGGAGCAGGGCAAATCATTTTGCAGAATATCTATGATGCAAGAAGAACAATTGTCCAGGTCTTTTCCTGTGGAGATAGCACTGAGAACTTGCTGTGCAACCCGGGACGACAACCTGACCACTCTTAAAACTGAACTTAAACTTTACAGACCAGGACCTTATCCTGAGGTTAGCTCAGCTAAGTGGCCTTATAACGTTTGAGAACCATGCAATCATGGTCTTCCAGGACAACACACAGAAAGTACAGACCAAGGAATGTTATTTGACAAAATGGAAATGGAATATTCAATATATGTGTTATTTACACGAAGGCTCAAAATTATATCCGAGTGGGGGTCACAAGTCTTTATGTCACCAGACGAAGTAGGGCAATGGCTCAATGGTTGATACCCTGTACAAGGCAAGTGACAAAGAGAATTAAAGATGCCTAGCCGAGAGTTGGAGAAAATCCTGGAAAACTTTGGCCTTACAGACAATGCTCAAACAGACCAAGAAAACCATGAGAATGAGGTAACAGGTGGGTGATACTACAATAATACTTTTTGATTGACCTGGGGTTAATAAAAAATGAGAGCTTGGAGGTGCCAAAGAAACATAAATCTGCAATTTCAAGGCGTGCAGTCTACCTCCCCAAATTGGGGGCGTGGAAACAGTTTTTTGTCACTGCCATATGGTTGCTGTTATTGTTTATTGGGAGGCGACAGGTGCATTGACATAGTGGATAGTTCAAAACCCGAAGCATGAGGCAGTAGGTTGGGGAGCTGTTAGGAAATATGGAGATATGTGTTGATTTTATGGTGTGTATATATGGCATGGCTGGTGGTATGTGTGTTTGAAGGTTGGGTGAGAGGCAGTGGTATCAAGCACAATCACTGAACCGACATCTAGGCACAGGACAGTGGCCTTAAGATACCTACTTGGAAAATGAATGAACTGGGTGATACGGTTAAGTGAGGGATCGGGCAGAAATAGTTTTACAGGCAGAACCCATACCCAGTGTTGGTATAGGAGACCTCTCTGATGGGGAACCATTGAGGCTTCCTGGGAAAAGACAGGTATAAGGTATTGGCTCACTCAGGTTTCTCAACCTGATTTCAAGGGGGGGGGATGCTTGTGCGATGCTTGCTAACGCTGATGGTTATGTAGAGTGGACAGTCCCTGAGGGCTGCTAGCCCATTATCAGCGGGGACTGGAATGGGGAAACTGTAATGCTAGTGTTGTGGTATGTTACTCTAGGGCTTCAATTGATGATGGTAGGGAAAATGGGGAAATGGATAGACCAAGCACCCAATAAACTGCTGAATATGTGTGGTGATTTAAATATCATCATTAACCTAGACATGGATAGAATGGGCTCTGACACAATACAAGGGAGGACTGATAACAGACTACAAAGCTTTGTTGAGGCCCTGGGATTAATAGACATGTGGAGGGATATACACCTGGGGTGAAGTAATACTCATTCGCATCAGGTAGTATGCAGTTGCTTTCTAGCCTGGATTATTTCCTGGTGCCGAAGAAACAGAGAGCAAGATGTGCTGATGTCCATTTTCACCAGAGGGGAATCTCTGATCACTCCCTACTGTGTATGAGATTAGAGGCCAAAAGAGGTATGGGTGGAGGAGGGTGGAGACTGGATCCAGGGGACATCAAGCGCTAGGATACCAAAAAACACATGCAGGGCACAACACAGAAAATACAGGCTCGGTTACATCTGGGGTGACATTATGAGAATCCTAACAAATGGTTATATGTGGGAGATTTATATCTAAATTAGCTAGAAGTCGTAGGAAAGACCTGAAGGCCCTCATGAATCTGGAACAATGGCTGAGCAAGAGGGAGGCAAAATATATAGCAGAATCGAATGCCTCAATGGGCTACGGAATAACTCTAACCAGAGAAGAATATACACAACTTGTGGGTGGGTAAGCCAGGAATACCTTTCTCGCTAAACAACACCAGTTGTATGAAGTGGGCAACAGAGCAGGCAAACTCCTCGCCTGAGTGGCTCCCAGAGATTAGTCAGAGTTGGATCCAAAGTGTCAAAACGGATGGGGTAGACATGGTGGACTCGGCTTTCTGAAAAAGCGAAGGTATGTGCCAAGCACCAGGAGTGGTTGTTTAGCCCTAGCAATGAAATTTCTTCCCACACAAATTCAAAACCAAACTAACATTTTAATTGGTTCTACATTGCAACACTTTCAATCTCACATAATATTCAACCTTCCCCCACTGCTCTCTCTGCCTGTTACCATGGTAACACTCTATAGAACAGCTAACTGAACACACAGGTGAAAAGTTCATCTGCAAACCAAACCAGCCAGGATTACCTTTGTACCAAGATATCCCTACTCCATATTTGAGCAGAGAACGCAAATATCTACTAGAAAAGAGTTAGTGGCTTCTGAATTTATTTGAATACTTAAGAAAAAAAAACTTCTGGGGGCTGCGCATCATACAAGCCAATCTCACTACTTAACCTTGCAATTAAAATATTAGCTAAGGTGTTAGCCAATAGATATCCTGTTAATACCAAAACACTTTGGACAGTGAACCTGTCAAGAAAAAGAAGGCACCAATCCTAAGTTCACCACACAAGTTAGTCTTTAAATTCATGCGTGCTATTTCCAAATGCTCCCTGTCCTAAGAGCATCACCCAAACCTGGGGTAAAAAGTCAATTTTTTGTCCAATATGGAAAAGCACCGCTTTGTAAGTCAATCCCATCCAAATTGAAGAGACTAGACAACTTTCTTAGTGTCTCCACACACAGACGCTGAGTCTTGATTTAAATTTTCAATGATCGTTTAATGTTCCGCATTGGAAAAAAGGCCAGCCAACGCGTTTCGTTCTGAAAACAGAACTTCTTCAGGGCTTAGTAACGCAGGTCCATCCTATACGGTATGATGTATATATTTTCTATATTTCTTAGTCCAGAGTCAATGAATATCGAATCGGTAATCACCTGAAATGTTGATCTCGATGCATCAACACTGCCGCGTTCCGCCGTTTCAAAAAGCCGCCGTATCAGTTATCATTGAAAATTTATATCAAGACTCAACGTCTGTGTGTGGAGACACTAAGAAAGTTGTCTAGTCTCTTCAATTTGGATGGGATTGACTTACAAAGCGGTGCTTTTCCATATTGGACAAACAATAGATATCCTGTATTCGTAAAACTAATTGCCTGGGCCAATTGGGCTTTATACCATACAGATCCATCCGTCACAATCTACGCCCTCAGTGCCGGATGAAGGCAAGAGGAGAAGGGATACTATAACCTATATGCAGAAAAGGCACTCAACTTGCTTGAATGGACGTATATTATGGGAATTCTTCAAAAAATAGAATTCAGGCTAGAATTTTGATCAAGGGTCGAGTTGCTATAACACATCCCTAATCTAGGGTTGGGGTGATTTGCAACTCTCGTGGGAGTTTACATTTCGATGGGGAACATGTCAGGGGTGTCTGCTATCTCCCTATTGTTCACCCTTGCTATGGATCCACTGGCAGACTGAGTCAGAATTGATGCCCTGGTGAGCAGCCCTCATTGGGATCCTGACTGGGAGAATGTTATTTCTCTGTATGCAGACTGCCATCTCACTGTTCTCCTGCATTCGAACCTGAGGGTTTTAGACATGCTTACCACATTCTTGATACATGCGGGTATAAATGTCAATTGACACTAATCCGTGGCCTATTCACTCATTGAATGGGAGTCCCCTCGAGACTGTGAGTACCTTGTATAGTGGACAAGGGATTGTTTCACATATTTGGGAATCTATGTCACTATAGACTATAAAGATTCATACTCCATAACTTAAACTTGTGGTATTCCTATTCAGAATATTCTTCAATAGAATGTTATTGTTCTTTCCTCTTGTACATTCTGTTAGTGGGAGTTGGGAACTGAAGGGAAGGTTCTTACCAAGCGTGGATGTATAAGCTGTCTACTGAGAATAAACTACATTTTCTCATGAACCTGCTTTTCCCAATTACTTCACAATTTGGCGACGAGGATAGGATTTTGAACAGACAGCGTTCCCTTGTAACAAAACAACAGGTACTGTGTTTTACTCTAATTTCATGTTTTGATTGCAACAGCAGCTGTCATGCGACTTCTGTGTTCTGATAGCACCAGCGGCTGTTAATTGGTTAATTGGATAAATGTCCCTGCACCGTGTGGAATTTTGTTTGGATATGGCAGTGTTTTCTCTCTAATGTGTATATTGATTGCTCCTGCGGCTGTAATTGTTATTTCATCTGCGGCAGTTGTACACACTTTGTTGGATTTTTTTTTCTCGACATTACCCATACAGTTAACTCTGTACTACAAGGTTTTGCTTAAATTCACTTAAAGATACACTCCGTAACGTTGAAACATTATGTTCGCCAAAGTAACTGTTGGCTGTACCTTACTTTCAAACGCTAATTGTTGAGTGCCTGCGTGTTGCACTCGAGTTTCACCGAGTTTTCCTCAGTTAGCAGTCTAGTTTTACTTCCCCACATGATAATTTGTGTTAGTAGGCATATCACGTGCGATTCGCCCCACAAAACGTTGCCCCCCTTTCCCACCAGAAATGCACCATACCAGTGGTTGGTCTTCACTGCGTAGTCTTTATTAATTTCTCATAAAGTCATCTTTATTTCTTGATGCACTGTAAACATTCGACCAACTTTTATTACCAAAACAACACACATTGATAAACATTGTGTTAAGCAATATTCATTTGAACCGCAGGTTACAATTAAATTTACAATTAGGATCTCCAGAGCCCCACGGGATGCGGGTTGTACCAGCAGGCCACAACCCACCTCCATTGCTTCCCTTTGAGGAAACTACTTGTCGTCTACCCCCTAGACGCAGCCACCAGGGTACCGCTTTGCACCTTTTACTGCGCACCAGCTCTCACAAAGTTGCTTCCTCCAAGCACCGGCATCTCGGGTAGGGCCGGAGAGTCCAGGACCACCAGCAGGACGGCCCCCTCTCCCGCCAGGCCGGAGCCCCATGGACTGCCTTCCCTGTTCCAGGATTAGGCCAGTCCTGCCAAACAGAGTCCCCGCCATTTTCCTTGCCCGGGACCCCGCCACAGGACGAGGAGCCTACTGGCGCTCTCGCCCTCCCCCAAAGACTGCTTCACCTTCCAGATCTAGCGCTAAGGCCCCCCATATAGTGTGGATGAATAATTCCAACACTGCATTGGACAGATGTAGCCCATCTGCCAGGCACAATTCCATTTTTGATGCCTGTATCATGGTATGCATAATGGGGCGTATTGGCGAACCTCTCAACAACTTCCCCCACCTCCCGATTCCATTTCCACACTGACTTGTCCACCGCCTTTTGTGGCGCATTGCCACCCCCAAACTTGATGGGGGAGTACCTCCAACCAAAATGTTGATGGTGCCCGGCAGAGAGCTCCTTACCCCTGAGAGTGTAGAAAAGAATGCCTCCTTAACCCTTCTTCTGCCAGCTGGAATAATGCTATTGCCCCCTGCATGAATCACCAACACATCTGGGCCGTGAGGTCCCCCAACCCTGTCCAATGATGATGAATTCTCTTCAACCTGTCCCCTCTCCCCTTCCTGGATGTGCCGTAAATTTAACCTGCTGTGCTTATACAGGAATTACTACACCAGCAGTCCCACGCCACCGTCAAAACTAACTGTGGTCTGACATACCATCCAAAACAAGCCGACCTCCATCTGCCCACACTTTTGATGGTTCTGCGCACCCCCTCAGTCCTCACCAAGGACTGCTGATGCTTAAAGACCAGAGTCACCCAGCATACAGGTAACTGGCAAGTTAAGTACAGCTACCCTAATGGTCACTGATTGTTTAGCAATCCCCCACGTTGCCTGTGTGTATTTAATTTTGCCAGCTGTTACTGGGATAAGCCTATAAAATGCCTTACCCATTCTATCCTAATTGTGCTGCGCACCCTCGGTCCTCACCCAGGACTGCTGACGCATAAAAGTAAGGAGCAACCCAGCATGTCTGTGACTGGCAACATAGGTACAGCTACTCTAATAATGAATTAGTCAGCCGTTCCACACATTGCCTGTGTATTATGCCACAAAACTTCGTCACCTGTTAGTTGGACGAGCCTTTCAAATGCCTTACCCACCCCATGTTAATTGTAATGCGCACCCTCAGTCCTCACCGAGGACTTCACCACCTGTTAGTGGGCCTAGCCTTTAAAATGCCTTACCCACTCCATGTAAATTGTGCTGCGCACCCTCAATCTTCACCCAGGACTGCTGACGCTTAAAAGGAAAAGAGCAACCCAGCATATACGTAACTGCCCATTTAAGTACACCTATCCTACTATAGATTTTGTTAGCAACTCCCCTCATCGCCTGTGAATTATGTCACCCATAAATCACTACTTGTATGCTTCTGATATTCATATCTACTTGGATTCCCTGATGAATACCTCCCTGGCATCACAGGTTTCCTTATTGTTTGACCATTGGCCAAGTCCCCTCCATCCTAATTATGCCAAAATAGCGGACATCCATAACCTCAGCCACCTATTCCAGATATGAGCACTTCCCTCCCTACAGGAGATGTTAGAGAGCTTTCTAGTTGTACAACTATTCTTACATATCCAGGGCGATAATTTTATTTCCTTCCAATCTGGTATTAGGCAATGCCACCGCATTGAAAAGGCTCCTGCGCAATTGCGGATGGTTCTTTTCCTTCCCGACTCAGGTAATTAATGCCTGCTCGAGCTTTTAAACCTCCCTGCTGTCTGATGCAAAAAGCCTCTGTGCTACTTACATTTAACTTCCTCTAATTCACATCCTCGAGGAATGAATGAGCATCAATAGTACCCTTCTAAACTTCCCTCATTCCTATAAGTCTAACATATTAAAAATAGTTAGAATAGGACGCTATCTTTTTATCAAGATTGTCCTAAAACCAGGGTCCCCACCAGACACTCATGTTCCTGTTCCCAGTCTTGTTTAATGTATCATTGAAACCACTTTGGAGCATCTTCTGAGTAGCTCAGGAATTCCGACTCACTGCCTGCAACCATTGGCTTAACCCACAGAAGCAAAATCCACCCTGGGCCAATAGCACCTGCCGCCAACTTAGACTGCTATGGTAATATAGGCGGGTTTTTTTGTGCAGACCTTAAACTGTAATCCCGTCGCTGGTACTCTCCAGACCGGACTAAGGGAGCTATATTATATCTGATGCCCCCCCCCCCAAGCATACTTGTCTCACCACAGTGCAGTGATCAGTTCATCCACTTCTTCTATTTTTCTCACCCTACCCTAGTTTCCCACTGAAGCCAACAGCCAATTTAATTGTACAGACATCACTCATAACACTCCCATGATGCTATGCCCTCCTACTTGGTCGAAAACTGAAAACATCTGGCATTAAATAGTGATCGAGAAATGCTAACATAGACCTGTTGGATCCTTCCGATCTTAAAACTTTATACCACAAGCATACTGTGGCAGTGCCCAAGGGAACTGGAACACAATTCCCATAGCTATGCACCCCCGTAGTCTTGCTGCTTTCCACCTGGCAATGGGTTCTAAAGCCTCACGCCCCTGACCTGGGTAGCTGTGAGCCCACATCCTTCAGGGTGTTCATGGTTCCTGCTGCCTCTTTGTGATAGTTCATGTGAAGCCGTAGCGTTATGGCGCGTTAAGACCCCCTCTCTGTGGGAAACCCCCACCCATCAAATGGGAACATTACTCGAGCTTGATCCCCTCGTCCTCTCACTGTACATTAAAGTAAGCTCCTCCTAAGAGGAGGCGCTATCCTGAATTACGCAAGCATCTTTCGCGGTACATGAACCAGTGATATATTCCCATGAGGGGAAGCAAGTAGCCATGATTGTTATGTGTCTCACAGGGAGTCAGAACAATAAATTAATGTAAAACCTGTCAAACCTCTTCCGGCTTCATTTTTTGCGTGCGGCACTACACCCTGCCATGCAGCTCATTAAAACCCCTTTTTGTGTAAGCACCCTAAAACTTCCCTCACTCGGTCAAAGCGCTGAGCAGCCGTATTGTTTGCAACGTAATGAGACTGACATAACCGTACCCTCTCCTGATCTGTGTTGACAAACATCATGCCGGCCTGTCAGCAAGAACTAAAATCACTACGACCCAAGTAGCCAATAAGAGTTCAACTAGCGTGAGCTAGAGCCAAGGTACTAAAGCGTTTTATATTAGCCCCATCCATGTTTAATATGTAAACCAATGAGTGCCAGGCCCCCCCGCCCCTAGGCATGGGGTGGGCTCTCAGGAGAGAATACACAGCTTTAGAGAAATGCCACCAGCCCGGAGGCACAAACACAGTGATGACAAGAATTAAATGTACAACTCTGTACTCTGGGTAGCAAAATAAACAGTTACCCCAAACTGCGGAGGCACAATTTATGCAGACTGTGAGCAAACTTAAAAAACAAAACAAAAAAAAGACTTCATATTACTTGACCACAGAGAAAAAAGGTATATTGCTGAATAGCAGCTACACCAAATTGAATCACGAAGGGATCTTGCAAGACACAAGGTAAATTAAGTTAAAGACTGTGCATGGTGTGTGATGCCTAGTATCGCAGAAAACACAATGTGCGCAGCTCCTGGAAATACAACAATCTCAGAGTGAGACTCAGTATAGTAAAGTTGCGTTCTGTTTCGCACCTAGACTAACTTAGAGAAATTCCACAAGGCCCATCACCCCCTCTGCTTCACATAGTACAAACAAGCCTGCCACTCAAGTGTGTGACATTTTAATACAGGGAGACCGAATGTGTTGCACGTGAAAAGTCAATTTTCCTAAATAAGCAGTAAATATAAAACCTGGAACAAGGAGCGTTGCCCGGCACAAATCGAGAAGAAATTACTAACAACGTGAAGCATGAAATACGGCCAGCCGGTTATTACGTTGTGCAATACTTTATAGCTGCGAATGAAAAGCAGCACGTGCCTTTTGTGATGACTTTTTTTCGCCTTTAGAGCGGGATGGACAGATACTGAGGTGACTGACCCCCTCCACTCCCCGCTGCTCTTGGGTCTTCACTCCGTGCCCCCCAGAGCTCAGGCCTCGGCCTCCTCGGGGCTTCTGAGTGGGATTCACAGCAAAGGGAACAAGATCCGAGAGACCCATCGGAGTTAAGCTCTGCACTCCGCAGCTGGGACTCAGCCCGGGCTCGGGGTTCGTAGCGCCCGGATATCGGCTTAGCCACCTCAGGGTGCTGGAATCATGAAGGTTCCTTCAGCCCCACACCCCCAGCATGCACCCGCCGCCTCGGAGCCGAGTTGGCTCCGAAACTGTGCTTAGAACACAAGCCACAGTGGAAAGTTAGTTTGTTCCTAAAAAGTCTGACTATTTCATTTTTCCGAAGGAAGGGGCTTATTAAGAGATTAGCAGAACAACGATATAACGATCACAAAGGGACTTTATGAAAGAAGCTATTAATACATTTTGGACATCATTTCCAAAGCCGCCTTAGGAAAGCCCTCTGTGGCATCAGCCTCAGCCTGGCTGTACCCATTCCCACACCGATTATGCTAGACGCTTTGCAGCGCTTCGAAGCAGGCTCTGTGTTGCTATTGAGCTACCCGCTTGGCTAAACCTGCCCTGAGTCAATCTGCGAACCGCCCACAATTTCGTTATCATACGGAGCACAGCAGCCTTCGCCAATGTCTGTCGCCATGAGGCCTTGCCCATCCGCAAGTTCCTGCCAATCGCAGCAGCCTTCGCCAATGTCTGCTGCCATCGAGACCTTGTCCATCTTCTAGTTTCTGCCAGTCGCCGACTTGTGACCCCGTTGCCGCCATGTTCAGTGATGAGCCTCCCGTCGACATAAAAGGAAGAGAAAAATTCCAGCAGTTAAACTTCTGTGTGCGCCCCTTTTTTACCGCATTTCTCTCTGTGCCGTGGTTAAGTAACTAAGGAGGCTCCCCCCCATGACAACATACACATTAAGCAAAGCTCGGGGAAATTTAAACGAGTCACCCAGATCCATGGGATGCTGAGAAGACGCCGAGCAGCTTTAGCCGTAAAATGGCTATACCAGTAAGTTAATAAATATCCGTATTCCTTACATACGCGAGCCCTCCTTTGAACCGCATTTAACTCTGTGCAGTGACCCAATAACTAAGGAGGCTCAAACCCCATGGCAACGTACGTGCTAGGCAAAGCGCTGGGAAAATTTTGCCATAACGGCTATGCCAGTAAATCCCAATCTACCATGCATATGCCACCCTGCGGACACGGCGCCATAGGCGCTGACAAGCCTCTTCGGCACACTCCTCTTTACTATGCTGTGAGGCTCCCTCACCCCGGTGCCCGCTGCCACAAGCCAATTTGCTTCTGGCTGTGACCCGCAGGGCGCCCAAGGCGAGAGGACAAAGAGGGCTTCTACCTCGTGTCCGGTGCTCTTATCACCTTCCCCGGAGGGGAGGGGTCTAGTCGCCTGCGCACCTAAGTGACTCACTACCCTACCAGCCTGCTCTGCCTCCTCATATTTCCTTGAGACCCCTCCCACTCCCCTTAACCAGCGGGACACTAGCCCAACCTCTCTCGCCTCACGCACGAAATGCCACTAAAGGCCCCCGCCCCTAGGCGTGGGGGGGCCTCTCATTCCAATAAGACATTGTTTTCTTATTCACAACAACGTGTTTTATTCTACTCCCAAGGGAAGTCTCACTTTGTGTTTCTCCAGTACTATTTTTGAAATTCAATGGATTCTGATTTCATCTAGAAACACCTAGACTTCGGTGACTACATTTATTATTTTTTTTTGATTTCAAGAAAATTTTATTGAAAAAGAATTGATATAAAGTAAAAGGATCAGAATACAATTCAAGTGATACACTAATGCAAGAGAGCTATACAATCAGGGGCTAAACTTGAGAAATAATCAAGGTAAATGCATATAAAATTAAAAGTAGCCAGTTATAAAGTAGAGAATTCAATTAGGGAAAAGCTATTAGCTGGGTACTAAACAAACGTATCACTATCAAATATGGAGATGGGGACAGGGGAGGAAATAGGATAAGAAAAGAGAGGAAAGAAGAGAGAGAGCAATAGAAGGATGAAAGGGAGTAGAGGACAGGAAAGAGAAGAGAAAGAAGAAGAAAAAAGAAGAAAAAGAGGAAGGATTCCCACAGGACTAACCAACCTAGAAAATTAAAGGACAACACTTAGACAGACATATCAAAAGGAAACTGAGGAACCAACCCTTTTGAGGACAACTCCATATAATCATCCAAAGCTTTCCAAACCCCCCTAGAAATAGATGGAGAAAGGTGAGCTTGATCAACCGACGTGTGAGCACTACGTAAAAAGGAAACCCAGGCCCACCATGTATGATAGGAAACCAAAGAAAAGGATTTCCATTCCATAAGAATGATTTTCACAGCAATAGAAAGGAGAAGATCCATCAACTGTAAATCCAGAGGATCCAATGGGAGAGGAGTAGGGGCAGCCAGTGGGCCCAATAAAATTAAAGGAAAAGAAAGTTGGAACTCAATACCAAAAATAAGAGAGAGATGTTTATGGATGAGGTCCCAAAAAGGCTGAAGCAAAGAGCAACCAAAAAACATATGATGAAAATCGCCTGGCAACAAACCACAACTCCAGCATAGGTTGTCATCTTTAAGATTTAGCGAATGAAGACGCACAGGCGTCCAATGGAGGAGATTGATAGAGAAAAACTTAGATTGCATTAAAGATGGTGCAATTTTATTACGGAGAGAGAGTTTACCAATTAATTGCCAAGTCTCCGAGGAAATATGATCTGTAATAGCAGGATCAAAGTGATGTATCCATTTTTGCTGAGCAACCGTCTGTGCGGGTAGAGAAGCAGATGACAAGAATTTATAAATTTTGGAGGCGACGTGACCAGATTTGATCCAAATATGAAAAAGTGAGATGAGAGAAGAGGTAGGATGAAGACGGGACTTTAGCAAGGGCCACTTTAATTTTTAGAAAAGTATAAAAATCAAGATTTGTTAAAGAATGCGTTGGAGCCAAGGTGGAAAAAGGTAATGGTTGATCAGAAGCGTCATACAGATGTTTAACAAGCGAGATCCCTTTATCCACCCAGTAGGCCATAAGGTTGGGAGTAATGTTGAGTTTAATTTTGGAATTCCGCCAGATAGACGACCACCTAGTTTTGTGTAAAGGAATTGCCACTTTCTTGTCTACTTTCCTGACCGCAGCAATTGTATCAATAATGATAGAACGAGAAAACAGGATATGTAAACTAGATGTCGTGCAAAAAGAGGCAGTAGGCAAAGGGGATGCTAATTCTTGTTCTATGAGCAACCAAGAGGGAACATGAAGAGATGGAGGAGAGAACCATAAAGCTCCTTGAGAAGCCAGAAAGGCAGTTTGGTATTTTTCCCAATCAGGAAAATTGCATCCCCCCATATCGCAAGGCCGACGCAAACATTTGTATGCAAGTCTAGCACGTTTGTCATTCCACAGAAATTTAGAAGTCAGACCATCGATTTCGCGAAAAAAGGAATCTGATAATTTAACCGGAAGCATGGATGAAACAAAATTAATAATCGGTGTGATCATCATTTTGAGAGTCTGGAGGCGACCCCACCATGAAATATGTTTCGGAGACCATGTATCCAAAAGACGACGGACCTTAAGGAGAGTCTGGGATTCATTATAGGCAGTGGTAGCATAGAGAGTAGAACAGAAATAAATCCCTAAGTATTTCAGATGCGTAGATTGCCACTTAAAGCCCGCAGAGCCGATATGAGAGGGGAAGCAATAGGCATTCAAAGGGAACATTTCCGTCTTATCTTTATTTAGGGTATAACCTGAAACCAATGAAAAGAGGGAAATGGTATTTGAGATAGCAGGGATTGCCAAAGCAATATCGTCTGAAAAGATGAGGACATCATCCGCGTACGCAGCAGTTTTAAGACGGTGAGGCCCGAAGCAAAAACCTTTAATATCAGGGTGTAGCTCAATCAGACGAAGAAGAGGGTCAATAGATAATAAGAATAAAAGTGGGGATAAAGGACACCCCTGTCTAGTGCCCTGACGAAGATTAAAAAACGACGACGTAGCACCATTAACTCTAATATTAGCTTTAGGTTGAGAATATAAGGACATTATCATATTAATAAACGAGTCGCCAAGATTGTGCGCACACAAAACTGCACGAAGAAATGGCCAAGAGACCTTGTCGAAGGCCTTTTCCGCATCAAGGGCCAAGGCCGCGGCAGGGAGTTGAGATCTCTTGGCAGCACCGAGAACATGACAAAAAGTACGTATATTGTCACGCGCAAGACGGCCTTTCACAAAACCAGTTTGAGAAGGATGAACAAGATGAGGGATAAAGGATTCTAATCTCTTGGCCAGAATTTTAGCAAAAATCTTAGCTTCCATATTAAGGAGAGAAATAGGACGGAAGTTCTTGGGATCCGAATGATCTTTCACGTCTTTCGGGATCACTACCATAGTAGCTTCAGCAGCCGTACCAGAAACAGATCCATCCTTAACAAAAGAGTCAAAGAGAGATTGTAATTTGGGAACAAGCGTAGGGAGAAAAGTTTTATAAAATAAAATTGGAAAACCATCAGGGCCAGGAGCCTTGCCAGAACGAGTAGCTTTAATTGCAGAAATAATTTCTTCGGGGGAAATAGGCTGATTTAGAAAAGTACGATCATCATCAGAGACCGCCTGAATCGGAACCGAATTTTAAAAAGCCTGACACCGGTCAAAAGAGGAAACATTAGAGGGAGTGTACAGTGTATTATAATAGTCACGAAAAACTTCAAGTATTTCCCCTGTTTGAAATTTTTTAGAACCTGTGTGATCAGTAATAGAAGAGATTTGCGAGGACTTAAAGGAGAAATCCTGAGATTTTAAGGTAGCACCCAAAAGCTTCCCAGCACGATTTTTTAACAACAACTTCTTAGATTTCTGTGCTTGTACTCCAATATGAGCTCTTTTAGTAACAATGGTATTATATTTGTATTTTAGTTGTTTTATTATCTGCAAACAAGATGAATCTTTAGATTGTCTAAAGTTGGCTTCCAGAGTTTTAATTTGCGATGATAAATCTGTAAGCTCCTTTTTAATATCCGAGTTTCGTTTGGACATACACTTAATCACTTGACCACGGAAAGTGCATTTAAATGAGTCCCACAGAACGACTGGGGAAGAGACAGAGCCTTCATTTTCATGAAAAAAAAGGTCTATAGCTTTAGAAAATTCATCAACCTGAGAGGCATCATGTAAAACTTCGGTATTCAAAAATCTCCATGAACGACCACGCCCTTTAGGGGCAAAGGAGGATAATGTAAAGGTGACCGCCGCATGATCGGAAATCAAAATAGGATGTATAAGCGGAGAGGAGGAAGATGAAACAAGCGAAGAATGCACCAGGAGATAATCAATACGAGAGAAGGAAGAATGAGGCGAAGAAAAGAAAGAAAAATCACTACCAGTAGGGTTATGGAGTCGCCATAAATCTTGAAGATGAGTAAAGGAGCACATATTAAGCATTTGCTTGTGAGATTTGGGAGGACGAAACTGAAATGCGGAATTCCTGTCTAAAAGAGGGTCCATTGGTAAATTAAAATCTCCGCCAACAATAAGATTGCCAGAGTGCGGGGTGTCATTTAGTTTCTTGGTAACCGACTTCCAAAAGGCAGGATCATCAGCGTTAGGAGCATAGATATTCATCACATACAGTTCATGTTGACCATCCGACAACTTAGACAACAGCCAGCGACCCTGAGAGTCATGATCAGAAGAAAGTATAGATAAACCAGAATTTTTGGAAACTAATGTAATGACCCCATTCCGTTTACCAGAGGCATCCGAACAGCAAACATCCGAAACCCATTCCCTCTTCAAAAACAACGCCTCTCTGTTAGAGACCTTGGTCTCTTGAAAAAGAACCAGGTCAGAAGACAGGGATTTACAATAATCTAAGACTTTCGACCGTTTCACCGGATGATTCAAACCCTTAACATTAAGGGATAAAACATTTAAACCCGGCATGGAAATACAGAATAACAAAGAAAAGATGACATGGATGACAGAAAAAGAAGCAACCCTACACAAACAAGGAACAAATCTTCAAACCTAGGAAACACGGAGGGAAAATCCACGTGGGGAATCCAAGAGAAAAAGGAAGAAAGAAGAAAGGAAAAGAGAAAAAAAAGGAGGGAGAGAGGAAGCAGGAGGGGAGGCCTAAAAAAGACCAACATCATACTAGGGAGAACGTGGAAAAGGCGAGTACAGGTCCCGTACTAGGAGGAAAAGTAATTGATCACAATAGCCCCAAAATATAGCAAGCTGATAGCATTAAACTAGAAACTGGTAACAGAAAAAATTAGCAGTGCAAAGCTGCATAACCATTTGGATAGGCAAGAAATAACTGAGAAAATTGTATAAACACAGTTAATCATCAATCCAAAATCAGAGACATAGCAATAATAGTTAAAACTAGCAGAGAAACTGATTAGAAAAACAAAAATCAGAGGTAACACATGAACAATAGATGAGTGTATAACGATCAATATGCACATTCTGAAAAATAAAAGCATAGTTAATGAACAAACTATACCTGTATATAATAACAATATATGAGTGAAGTAGAAAAAACCGGAACATACAAATATGTAGGAAATAAAGGAAGAAAGGCAGTAAAATGGATAGAAAAGAAAGAGATAGAAAATGACAAATATGAGAAAGAATAAGGTAACTAGTAAGAGAGAAGCGTCGAGAAAAGAGAAAAGGGACTTGAAATAAATAATGACAGAAAGTAAGAGCAAGAAGAGCAGAATACAAGCTGAAGAGCATGACTGTGGAAAGAAGGAGAGAGCAGAAAACAGTAAGGGCCCAGAAGAACAGGAAAGGTCTATCAAATAACCTTGGAAGTTAAACCGACATATAGCGATAACATGAACAGGCATAATGTACCTAAACAGAATGTCTAATGACATTTAGTTATTAGTCTAAAATCAAGCAATAAAGCAATACTAATTAACATTATCAGAGAAACTGATTAGAAAACAAAAGCCTGAGGTAACTCATGAACATTAGATGAATGCCTGACAAACGGAAATGCATAACCTAAAAATATAGGTAACGAACAGACTATAACTGTATAGAATAAGAATATAGAGTTGAAGTAGAACAAAAAAAAAACGGAACATATAACTATGGAGGAAAGAAAGGAAGAAAGATAGTAACATAGATAGAAAAGAGAAAGACAGAAAAAAGACAGAAATGAGAATAAATAAGGTAATTAGTAAGAGATAAGCGTCTAGAAAAGAGAGAAATGACTTGGACTAAACAACGACAGAAAATAAGAGCAAGAAAAACAGAATACAAGCTAAAGAGTATAACTCTGGAACAAAAAAAGGAGAGAACAGGAAGCAGTGTGAATACCAGAAGAACAGAAAAAGTCTAACAAACATCCGTGAAGGTCAAGAACAACTTATAAGCTCAACATGAGAGAGGAGAGACCCAGGCATGCAGAAGAGTACATCTAGACGAAAGAAGAAGACAAATCAAGTGCCCGATGCACCAGAAGACTGCGAAGTCGCTTTCTGAATCTCCATCTCTATCTCCAACTGGTTGTCCAGAAATGTAGATAAGTCGGCCGGTTCATCAAAAATTCTAGAACGTCCTTTATAAGTAATGCGGAACTTCGATGGACCAGAAAATGAAAAGGGAATATCCAGTTCAGAAAGACGTTTCCGAAGATTAAGGAAGCCCTTTCTCCTTATAACCGTATCTCTGGCAAAGTCCTGAGAAATTGAGATTCGATGACCATCCCAGATGACTTGTTTAGCTTTGCGCATATGAGAGAGAATCTGTTCAGTATGCTGATGTCGCAATGGCTTAAAAATAACTGCTCTTGGCAGGGTTGCCGATTTAGACCGAAACGTTGGAACACGATGTGCTCTTTCTATTTCAAACTCTCTGAGGAATGAGATTTGTAAGGTGTCCGGAATCCAATGAGATAAGAACTCTATCATAGATGAAGATGATTTCTCTGAATCTTCCGGCAGGCCAAAAATGCGTAGGTTAGATCTACGGTTGCGATCTACCTGCTCAGTGAGATCTCTGCGCAATGCCGCCATTGAGCGCTCCATGTGGTTGATGGATCTGGAGTGTTTCTGCATACCATCCTCTGCAGAACTGATTCGTGATTCCGTGGCAGATACACGAAGAGAGAGGGCTTTAAAGTCATTCCTGATAGCAGACACCTCCACTTGCAGCAAATCCGTATTAGTTTTTGTTGACTGCGCAATATCATGCACCTCATTAAGGCGTGTTAAGATGGTGTCCAACGTGGAGGTAGTGTCTGACTGAGCAGACTCAGGCGTAGGAGACACCGACTTAAGTCTTTTCAGTGACGTGCCAACATCTTTAGCGTCTTTGTTACTCGTGGAGCGACCCATACTTGTAGCCATGAAGGAGTAACCACAAAGAAAAAATATATAGCCACTTGAAGGAAAGAGAAGAGTAAAAATTGCGCAGACTTCAGCCCAAAATAAGAAATACAGCACACTGAGCTCAATGGGCGCTTATAATATAATAGCGGCGGACTTATATGCAGGGCAGACAGGTAGCCAAAGAATGATAGAGCTACAGTTAATTCAGGAGGGCACAGCACGGAGTTCGCAGGAAAAAACTCCACACCTGAATGAGAGAACTGCACTGAGAGAAAATAGCGCATAGGCAGCTTAATTCCCAGCCAAGCAGCAAGAAAATAGCATAAAAAAGGAAAAAATGTTACCAATTGCAGGCATCATAGAAGAAACTCCCTGGGCAGCCACCACGACCTGCAACATTGTAGCGAAAACGGCATTCCTGAAGAGAAAATGCCACTGCGTCAGGGGAAGGAAATGGCGGCCGTCCGTGAGGAAAACGAGCGTCAGATAAAAATCATGCAGCCGGTGCCAAAAACAGCAGGAAAACCTCCTCAATCAGCTCCCCTCATAATCCGCTGTTGAAGGCTGCCTTTTCCGCTCACAGGGGCAGTCGGGGACCGGAGAAATCAGCCCGACGGGAGAACTCGCCTCGGAGCTCAAGCGCAGTCCGCCATGCAGAAGCGGCGCGCAAGCCACGCCCCCGACTACATTTATTATTTTAATCTCATCTAGAAACACCTAGACTTCGGTGACTACATTTATTATTTTAGTTTCATTAATTTGTAAATTATACTTTCTCCTTTTCAGGTTCGACAAGTGCACATCAATCTAAATTATTACCATTTTATATATGTTCATTTTTTTGTTATTTTACCAAACTTGTGTTCATTGTAACTCCATTTCTCTAACAATCTATGCCATGTCTAACATAGTTGCACCTCCACATTTTTTTGCCAGTAGCTGGTGAACCTAAAATGGAGTGGGATTTATGGTATCCAATGTTTTTAGCTGTTGTCCCAAGAGGAAACTTGCCCTCATAAGGAACTGTTTAGGGGGAACAAGTTTAAAAGAATTAGCGAATTTACCTCCTGTTGAAGGTTCGGGGAATACTAATGTCTTCGATATTACTGTTCAACAAATGAGTACTAGATTTGGCAGGAAAATCAATACTGTTATGGAAAGGTTCAAATTTTATTCTCATGTCCAAAAAGATGATGAATCCATTGAGGGTTATGCAGATCTGCTATGCACATTTGCAGGATTTTGTGCTTTTGAGACTATCAATTTTGAACAAGTCTTATGAGACCAAATTATGATGAAAACTAAGAGCAAGAAAATTCAAGAACGTCTATGGATGGGCACTGAATCTTCTCTTAATGCTGTACTGAATATTGCCAAAGGGATTGAACAATCTGAAAAGTGTGTCAGTGAAATTAGAGGTTAAGTTGTTAAAGCTAAGGAAATTCTTCCAGAAGTATCAATAGTAAAGGATCAATCCACTTCTAAAAAATTCTCTTCTTTTCCGCCAAGAAAGACACTATGGGAAGAGATAAAACATTTTGGGGAAAAAAATCCCAAGTTGTTTGCTATAGGTGTGGTGGTTTCGACCATGTTGGAAGTTACAAAGGGTATCCTGCATGGAACAAGATATGTATCAACTGCAAGAAATCTGGTCATTTTAGCAAAGTTTGTAAGTCCTCTCAAAAAATGTACTTCATGACACATGAAGAGAGTGAACATCCCCCAGAGATTAACAGTCTTTTGTGTGTTGGCAACACGCCCCGACTCACAAACTCTGCTCGGCCAGTCTCGCCCTCGCCATTGTACCACACACCACAAGAACAACAACAGGCGGCAGATCTTTCTCCTACCTCGCCGCCAAGACCTGGAACTCCCTCCCCACCCACCTACGACTGACCCAAGACCTTCTCACCTTCAGGAGACACCTCAAGACCTGGCTGTACGAGCAGTAGCAGCACCCCCCCCCCTCAGTGCCTTGGCGCCTTGTAACCCTCGCGGGTGAGTAGTGTGCTCTATAAATGTACTGATTGATTGATTGATTGATAATTGCAAAGGTTTTCCCAGTGGTAAAATAGTAGTAATTGGTATAGAAATGTTCATGCTTATAGATTCATGTGCCTGGTACAGTATTATAGGCAGAAATATTTTTGTTGAATTTTGGAGAACTAAAAAATTATTTCCGCCTGATATTCAGCCGGGTGGTTATTCTGTTCACAAGATTGATCTTGACTGATTTATGTGGGCAGATCTAGAGTTTAAAAACAGAAGAACCAGAGGGAAAGTATATGTAGCCACTAAAGGTGTTTCCATCCTTGGTTGGCCCCATCAACAAGAAATGGGTATAAAGTTAGATCCTAATGCTCCGTCACCTGTTTATGTTGTACCTCCTGACAGCGAGGAGCTCTCTAATGAATTAAGAAACAGGTTTCCTTCCGTTTTCACTGATAATTTAGGGGAATTTGTACATTTCAAATACAAAATCATTCTTAAGAAGGGCGCAATCCCTGTCAGACACAGGGTAAGAAATGTACCATTAGCGTAATGCGATAAATTGAAAGTGATTTTGTCTGATTTTGGTACCAAAAACATTATTGAGCCTACTGAATCCTCTCTGTGGGGTTCTCCAGTTGCTTTATCCCTTAAGAGCAATAGCGATCTTCGTTTATGTGTAGACCATCGTAGTTTAAATAAGCAAAATATGGATCGATAGACACCCTCTACCCCACATACATGAGTTAATTTCCACACTTTCAGGTGCTTGTGTCTTTTCCACTATAGATCTAGCTAGTGCCTACCACCATGTAGTTCTACACGAAGAATCTAAATTTCTGACAACCTTTGTTGTACCTGAAGGTATGTTTCAGTTTTCCTATATGCCGTTCGGTCTAACCAGTGCTGCGTCTGTTTTCCAAAGGCTCATGAAAGAAGTCCTGAAAGGGTGTTCTGGTGCCATCGCCTTCCAGGATGATATTCTAATTTTTGGGAAGAACCATGAGGAACGTGATAAAAATTTGGGAAATGTATTAAAATGTTTACAAAAGAAAGGTCTGACTTTAAAATTTTCTAAATGCAAATTCAGACAAAACAAAGTGGAATACTTGGGACATGAAATCTCTAGTAATGGTATTAGACCTAAGCTTAATCATGTCCAAAGCATTTTCAATGCCCCTGCTCCTACAACGAAAGAACAATTAGTTTTGTTTTTAGGATTGACAGAATTTTACAGTAAATTTGTACAAGAATACTCTTCTAAAGTCCTTCCTTTGAGATCTGTGTTAAAGAAAAATGTAAAATTCATCTGGAACAAAGAACATCAATGTGCTTTTGAACTTCTGAAAAAAGAAATTGTTGATGCGCCATTTTTAAGACGTTTTGAGGTCGGAAGAGAATGTTTTGTGACTGTGGATGCCAGCAATGTTGGTTTAGGTTCTGTGTCAATGCAGAAAAACAAGGGCGAAGAATATGTAGTTTTGTATGCATCCAGAACACTACGTGGCGCTGAATACAATTATTCCACCATCGAAAAAGAGTTATTAGCATGTACTTGGGCTGTGCAACATTTTCGTCAATTTTTGTTGGGTACCAAATTTCGTTTAAGAACAGACCACAAGCCTTTAATCAATATGTTAACTGCTGGTGGTGGTAGAACACTTACTTCTCTTTTGGCACGTCTGGTTTCTAAATTACAAGAATATCAGTGTATCGTTGAATATGTTCCTGGGCATTTGAACGTTCATGCTGAATGCATGTCTCAGTTACCTTTGCCTGACACACATGATTCTGTTAACAGTAGTTTTGATTTTGATGTTGCATACACAATTGACGATATAAAGGGTGGAAACACCAATGTTTTGTTATCTGATATCATTTCTGAATCTGAATGTAAGATTGCTTTGTGTCAGGATGGTATGTTATCTAATGGTATAACATTTCTGCAAGTGGGTTAGCCTGAAGAAAGGAAATTAACTGGTGATCTTTTGTCTTTTTGCAAGATCATAGAGGAATTAATGTTTTCTCATGGTTTTGTAACAAGAGGGGATACAATTGTTCCCCCTTTTAAGATAAGAGAAAAATGGGTATGTCAGGCACCAAAAGAAGCATAAGGAATTTTATTGGTGGCCTGGTGTCGATGGCATGGTTGATAAGTGGGTCAGACTGTGTCTTCCTTGTTCTAAAAGTGCCAAATCAGTCAAACCATTGTCAGTGGATGTTACTCCTATTGAGTATGTTTTAAGTCCATGGAGGAAACTTGGCATTGACATTATCGGTCCACTTGTCTTGTCTCCTAATAAGGACGTGTACGTATTAGTCTTAATAGATTACTTTTCAAAATGGCCTGAGTTGAACGTTGTAGATAAAATCGGTTCAACACAAATAATTGAATTCTTAGATGAAGTCTTTTGCCGTGAAGGTCTACCTGCAGAAATTGTTTCCGACAATGGCCCCCAATTTGTTAGCAGGGAGTTTGATCTGTTTCTTGAAAGGTGTGGTATTCTGCATAAAAGACTGTCCAATTATAACCCACAAGCCAATGGTCAAGTAGAACGCTTCAATAGGGTTGTTAAAGAATCCATCCAACTAGCTATAAAAAAGTGGGTTCAAATGGAAAAAGGCCCTACATGCTACTTTGTTGTCGTATCGTACTTCTCCGATTTCTGTCACAGGTTTATCTCCATTTGAGATGGTACGAGGGAGGAAACCTGGTTCTAAGCATTTACCTTGGTGGATGAAAGTTACAACTTCTAATGATTCTACTCTTGATTTATCACAGGTCAGGGTGTGTGTTTAGAAATATCAAGACAAAATGAAGAGTAGTGCTTTGCAACAACGTAATCATAGTTCAAGAGTTAAAGTGGGAGACTTTGCTTGTGTCAAATTTGGTGGCCTTTCTGGCAAAAAGTGGGCCAAATGGTCTGATCCTTGTAAAGTATTGGAAGTCTTCAGTAAAGCAGTAAGAGTAGATAGGGGGAAGATTTGGAATTTTAGACGCATTTCTTTATGTAAATTTGCAAATTCACAAACATTTTCTCAACCCATTACTTCCAAATCTACTGATGAGAATGAAAATGATTCTGTTGTATTGGATACATATGAGAATGTCATATCTACTCCTAATGTTTCGGAGTCATGTTCTATAGGTGTAGGTAATTATCAGAATCTAGCTTCTCCCATGTCTAGTGATAACAATGCTGACTCATGTAATGACATTTCTGAATCTGGAAGTAATGTGATTGAGTTAAGGAAAGGTGCTTGCATTAAGCATACTCCTATCAAATTGAAAAATGTTATTCATTATTAACAGTTAATTGTTTATATAACCACATTTATTTTTTATTTTTATTTCTTATAGGGGGAAGGTGTGTGAAATTCCTATTCAGAATATTCTTCCATAGAATGTTATTGTTCTTTCCTCTTGTACATTCTGTTAGTGGGAGTTGGGAACTGAAGGGAAGGTTCTTACCAAGCATGGATGTATAAGCTGTCTACTGAGAATAAACTACATTTTCTCATGAACCTGCATTTCCCAATTACTTCAAGACTGGATTCTCAAAGACTATAAATCAGGTTTGAAGCAACAGAGAAGACTACCACTGTCACTGATGGGGAGAGGAGCATTGTATAAGATGATCATGCTGCACAAGTTCCTCTGTGTAGTGCAAAACACACCATATGAGGTCTCGGAGAATATTTTTAGGTCGGTTGATTCAGTGACTAGGTAGCTACTCTGGGACATTTATTTTCGAGCCGCCCTGTTGGTGGTGATAGATAATTTGGTGTTCGCCATTCAGCAGGGGCCCTCACTTATGGCTGACAGAGGGGCGATGGCCCTTAAGATATCCACAGAAGTCAGACAGTGGGGGGCTCACGGTCTATGCCTGCCCCTACAGCATTAGTTGTTAAAATATGGAAAAGGGCAAATTGTGAAATGGGTTAACATGATTGGGTCACTCGGGGAGACACACCTGTGGGACTCAGACACTCTTAAATATGTGAAGACTTTGCAAGGGTTTTGTAGTTGTAATCTACGAGGGATATGAAAGCTGGGGTACACAGGATATTTTCTGATTTGCAGAACTTCAGGAACAAAACGAACTTACGGGGGACTAATAAAACTAAATATAATACACGCTAGGCATGTGTTTGAAAAATACTCCCAATATGTACAGAAGTTAAAGGACGACTATAGGAGTATAGGAATCTGCTGATACTTCTGCATAAACATGCCACCTTGCTGTTTATAAAACTAGGCTCAACAATTTCCCCCGACCTTTGACTAATGTCAAAGAAAGGTGGTAACAAGATTTAGGTGTTTTGGAGGATGATGACTGGGGAGATGCGTGTAGATACCTGTGGGAGTTTGCAATAAAAGTGAGTTTTAGATGAATACAATTTAGGATTCCACATTAGGCATATTAGGATTTTAAAGATGGGCAGGGTAGCAGATGATAGATCTGTGTAGGGCAGTCAGCAACAAGGTACACTTATTCAAACACTTTGGGCATGTCTG
This sequence comes from Lissotriton helveticus, assembly GCF_964261635.1. Classification (NCBI taxonomy): domain Eukaryota; kingdom Metazoa; phylum Chordata; class Amphibia; order Caudata; family Salamandridae; genus Lissotriton; species Lissotriton helveticus. The sequence continues at coordinate 992,556,302 of NC_136069.1, read as the reverse complement.
AGAGTGCTAGGGGTTTGGTCTGGGGTGTGTCGAAGGCTTCGAAGGATAACATACTTTGAAATAGATCTGAAGGAAAGGGTGAGTGTCTGGTGGGGCCAGATGTTGCCAACATCTATGATGATGTTTGATAATGTTGTGCTTATGGTTGCTAGAAGAGTCGTTGTGCAATACTGAGGGGGGATACTGCCCCCTCGGTCAATAGATGGACTTAAAACATGGACGGGGTATGCTGGCAGAAGAGGCTGTTTACAAAGCTAAAGGATGTCCTCAGAAATGTGGGGGTTGTGGCATGAATATTGCGCACGAGAACTCTAGCTCCAGCCTTGTTGTTTTGGTCATATGCATGGGCCCCGCTGGGGGTCCAGCAGCAACAAAAGGTTTTAATTCTTCACTGTTGAGAATATTGGGTGGGTGTATCTGCAGTAGGATATTAGGCAGTGCTTAATTTGAATAAATAAATAAGTGCCAGGGCTCTCGTCAGGAGACCACTGCAGCTTGCACTACACATTACCCCTAACATTTTTGCCAATGACAGTACAAAACAACTACTAACCATCACACTCCTACAAGTGTGACAATTCAGACTATTCAGGCCCCTAAAGCTATAAGAATGGTGATAGTCATTTTTAACGTATATTGAATTAATAATTAACTGTTGTTGTTTTGATCTCTAAATTAGCCAGACACCCCCACTTTGTGGCAGACTGTCACAAGCCCGGTGTTGACAATTAAGCACCAGAAAACATTGCCTCAAATTAAGCACTGAATAGGATTGGGTGGTGGGGTTTCGTCTCGATGTCACATTCTGCCAATATGCAAAAACCTTACAAAATGACTCGTGAATGATGAAAAAATAGACATTAAAGTGATTAGGGGAGGTGCCAAGTTGTGTTCTATATCTACAAAGGGCACTCTTTCAGAGAAAAACTCTTTCTAAACCGCTTTACAGCATGACCGGACTTGTACTCTAGGGTGACTTTAACTCTTTCATTAATGTTTTAGGTATCTTTTCTTTTACTTCTTAACATATGCACTGATTGTTATTATTTTTGGGCATTTGTATAGTGCACAATTTACTAAGGATATGAGCAGGGCACAAGTCCTAAAAAAAGAAGTGGGGGACTGACCAAGTTAGACAGTATGCAAGTGACATCATGTCAGTGTCATCAAAGCATATGACATCTCGACGCGTGACATTCCACGTGGCATCACAGGAAGTGACCTCATTGGGAGTGATGCTCTGATATATGTATGTTAAAATACATGCCAACTGAAAATGCAATAAAATATGTTTGGAAAAAAAGTTGTCTCCTGCAAAGCATATTGTGTAACATGCAGATCCCAGATTTGTATTTTATGTAGATAAGTAAGTGGATTACTGCTTTGAACACATAGATCCTTTTGTTACTTGCAGTTAATAAATTGTAATCCTTCTAGTAGACCACAGTGAGCTATGAAGGGTATTTGACTCCTACACCTTGTAACCCTGACTGTCTCATGTAAGACATCTTGTACATTGATTTACATTTGGAATGGATTGTGTACAGCGCTCTAACACTCTGCAGTCAGATGAGTAGCACTATAAAAGAAACAAAAGAGTGCTATTTAAATTGTTATTTGTGTAAATTCTGAGACAGACTAACCCATCTGACATTCTTACAGTGCATGCACTTATATACAACAACATTAAAACATGCATCTCTTAAGTACCTGTGAAGAGATAAGCTGTGTGCTTTTGTTTCCTCACCGGTGCATTTGCATTTGTGAGGTTCCAGGACGCCTTTAGTCCGATACTCGATCAAAAGGAGGCCTGATGGCTACTTAACTTCTGTCTTTATCGTTAACCAGCTGTAGGTGAAAAAAAAAGCCCCCTCGCTTCCTCCATGTTGCTGCTGTGAATGGAAAGCCGACAACATGCAGGAGCTGCTTAACGTTTCCTGGTGTCTCAAAATTACACTGGGACAAGTTCAACATATTTCTGTGGGGCCCAACATTTTTGCGTATGACCGGCGTCCACCTTCTGAAAATAGTGGGTGGATGCTGTGTACCCGTGTGTACCCCTGACTCGTGCCCTGGGGATGATACTGAATCCCTTGCTGAAATCTGGAGATGACTTTCCGGGTATGTCTGAGGTTTCTAACAGAGACCGGGACTGAGTTCAGTTTGTGTATTGACTGATGATGTATCTCTTTTATGGGAATGTAGGAGAAATGTAGACTTGAGAGTATTATGCATGGGGCCTAAGAGTTGCACCAAATCACCTACCAGGCTTTGTTGTCTGTTCACGTGCCCAGCATTGAAAATGTGAAGATACCAAAAGAAAGGATAAAAAGGGCGCAATTTCGTTGACTGAAGATATCCCTGGCTAGTAAGCATGGCTATGTTTGCCAGACAATTTGAATACATATGTGGTGGCCTAATGCTGCTTGAGTCGCTCATCGCACAACGTGTCTACTGTTGAAATATTTCCATGGTGGAATAAACTTTATCCTCATCAGAAAACAACACGACACACATTTTTGAGAAACAAAGTAATTGATATTCTAGCAGATTGTTCTGAGAAAATAACAGGCAAACGTGCGATAAATGTGACCTCTAATAGCTTTTAATGAGTTATATACATTATAAACAAATATTTATTTCCATGAGTTATTAAAGAACTATTGCTGTGCCAGCAGCAACAAACAAGCAATAGCAAGAAATCAGTGAAAAATCCACAAGCTTAGCTGACTGTGAGTTTCACAGTATTAACTATGGGAGGATGCCAACTTGAGTTGTTGGGGTTTAATTAACTACAATTTGGGTGAGCTAAGGTAGCACATGTTTGCACTCACTTATCTTTTGGTACCTCAGGCTCTGCCCTTCCTAGAGGCAACGATGAGTATGATAAATTAAGCTGACCTTTTAGGGCTCTGCTTGTTTTTTGCAGGTATGTTCAACCAAAAAACATTGCGCTTCTCTGCAGTGCCTGCCCTCTGTACACTCTCACTACAGTGCTAGATTGTCCTTCCTTTATTTCCATAGCATACTGTAAATTGTAATTTTCTTTTGTGCTACAGATGCACTTTTCCTTTTTAGATCGAGTCTTACAGACAATGCAAACTGTATGGTTGCTTGTGAGGAAATATTGAGAGGTTACAAAGAAGATACAGGGGCTTGAAGACCACCCATTGCTTACCACTGGTTGGCCATACTGTCACTCTTATTTGCTCGGTTTCTATTGTATGACTTTTCTTGATTTAGCCTGTCCATCGTGTGTTTGCCCCATCAATGGAGCATAGTCTCTTTACCATCTTTTTGATTGGCTGGCTTCTGTTCTTTCTGCGCTCATTTTTAGGGAACTGCTTTTTTTCAACACGCCATGACTGTGCATGTGTTTTCCAGCTGTCTTACTCATGTGCTTTTCTCTCCAGGCCCCTTCCTCACTTTTGCCTATTTGCTCCTGTTTCACATCCACATCCTAGTTGCTCTTTCTCACCTGCGAGCTTCTTCACCTGGGCTCCACATTGATCTCTTTTGCCCGTGTTCTCTCCCTCGTGTCGCTTCTCCTCCACCTGTTCTGTTGCTTATGCCCCACCCATTGTGTTGCTTCACCCCTACCCCCTCTCTCAACCACTCATTCATTAAAAAAAATATTTTAGGTGGGCGTAGCCACCGGAGCAATGGTGTAGGACGTGCCTCTGGTGTACTACGTTTCCCCCGGGGCCTGCTGTACGGCGCTTAAAGCACTCCAGAGTGGTAGCGGAGACGTGGAGCGCCTGTCCCTGCACCTGAAGCCCGTTATGGCTCACTAGTCTACCGATCGTGCCCCGAAAGGCCAGCTTCCCGGCTGGAAACAGCGACCAGCAGAGACGGAGACTGTCAGCCGCCATTTTGTGGTTGCCACTTGGGGCACGCGGAGGGGCTCAGAAGAGTGCTAACTGCCCCTGGCGCCCTCGGGGCTCCTGGGATGTTGCTGCTGCTCCTCAGATTGCAGTCTGCATCCATGCCCAAGCTGATCGACATCTTCCAGCACCTCCTGATCGAGTGAAGCTGTAAAGCAGGGCGGCGGTCGCCATCTTGCTCAGGTACTCGCGGCACACCTGTGCCCTCCTCCATTGCAACTGCAAAGCACTTGCCTGGTGTCCCCGGTCTATGGCCGTGCCGATCCACCGGGGGAGGCCACCTGGGGTGTTGGCTCCTGCATCCATGAGCTGTGGGGGCTGGCTGGGCCATTGCTTGCGCCATGTCATCGTGTCGCCCCGCCACCAGAATCACCGGGTTTGACATTTGCCGCAGCATACCTGGGCGCCGCGCAGGCCTACACGTTGGGGACTTACAGCAACTGCAGGCGGGGTTGATGGCCGCCATCTACACCCAGGCATCTGTGGCAAGCCCACCCCCTCTCTTGATCCAAGGAGTGCTGTGGATGGCTCAGCTGAATACCTGGGGCTGAGTTTGCGCTCACTCTTCTTGCGGGCCCCCCCGGCGGCTTCGACAGCTGCAAGGACTGTAGGGGGTGGAACTGCTTGGCGGTCATCTGAATAAGCCCGGATCGGGCTCTGGGACTCCCGTTGGCACAGAGGCCCTGCTTGCATCGCTCCTCACAGCCGCACAAGATCCTGAGTCATGACAACGGGTGGCCACACACACCTCACATTGGGCTCTGTTGAATCTGAGCTAGATTGTGGCCCGCACCCTTGATACACCGGGGGTGTCCGGATGGTGAACCTGGGAGGAGGACTCGCCCTCCCCTAGCGGTGGATGTGGAGACCGAAGGCCGCGTGACTGCAGAGAAAGCCCACCACCAGAGCGCGCATTGAGTGTGTGAAAGCTTCTAGCGTACCAGGGACTAGAGGCAGCCTAACAGCGAGCATGCCTGCCCAGGGGAACATCCTAAGGTTCAGCACAGATCACCCTGGACATCGCTGAGAGCGCATTAGATGCATGAGCCACACTGAGACCTAATGCGGCGAGCGGCAGGGAACATCTCCACCCTTGGGAACCCCTCATGGCGCTCCTAGATGGATCTAGGCGCACAAACACATGGTATAATGACAGCTGCTTCCGCGATCACCTGGCGACACGTTGAGTGGGCAAATTCCACCGAAGTGACGATCTTCCACGTGAGACTCCATAACTTGGCACCTCTGGACCTCTGCTATGCCACGCTCTCAGGCACGTAAGGAAAACCTGGTGACATCTTGTTGGAGCAAGGTCCCCCCACCGGAAGTGGCAATGCAGTCCTCAGCTTCGACGCTGGTCCTGACGGGCGGGGAGCCTACAGCGCCAGTCACCCAAGGATACATAGACCTGCTCCTGCTGGAGATATGTACTGACATCTCTTTCCTCAAAGAGGAATTTAAGTCTGGACTCCGTGATATCTGAAGAGAAGTAACTGAGGTTGGGGACCAGGTTGATGACCTGGAGCGGAATGTTGATGCTCGGTCAGAGGACCACAAGATGCTACTGCAGCACATTAGTGCATTAGAAGATCAACACATTGAGCTTCAGACCAAGCAGGAGGACCCTGAAAAAGGAGCCGCTGCAACAATATTCACATACGGGGGTCCAGATTGGACCTGAAGGCACAGACAAAGGGGCGTTCACTGCCGAGCTCCTGCAGATGATACGAGGAGCTGAGGAAGCTTTCCCGCCTGCCATGATCAGGTCCTCTGGGGAGAGGCTCGCAAAGACAGTGGACCAGATATCCTCACCACAGTGCACTGTTTTTTACAGAAAAGAAGCAATAGTGCATGTGGCCTACAATAAGACAGAGATCAAATATCAGGGGCACACAATCCAACTCTACCAAGACCTCTCTGCTGTCACTCTCCGTAAACGGCAAGACTTTAAGCCTGTTACTGATAAGCTATGAGCACAGGGTCACCCTTTTGCACTCTTATTTCAGTGGGAGGGCAAGCCCCGCTCGCTGCACTCGCTGACAGAGGCCAAGACCTTACTGGGCCTGCCAGGCAGACAAAAGCTCTTCCTCCCTGGGCACCTAGAGCTGCCATCTTAAGCCCGCATGGGCCACAGTTCCCCCGCAACGCTCACATAAGCAGCATGCAGGTCTATCGCCCCAAAAGGCAAGGAAAGATGTTATCAATCACTTGCACGGCCTCAGCGGGGGGCCCTCACCTGCCCACTTGACTACTGGCACTATATGAGGATGGGACATTGTGGAAGTGGCTGCTTGCAACAGACCCAGAGACTGCTGTGACTGACCGAAGAATTCAAATGCAGGTAGCGACGACCATGGACCCCCATCCTGGAACTGTGACTATGCTTGGTGGACCCCGGGGGGGGGGGGGGGCACTTAGGGCACGCCCTAATGGTGCTCTGATGTTCTGGCTATGCCCTTGATGGCCCATTCCCCCAGATCTTTTCTCCTAGAGGGTGAGGCCCCCAGCGGGATTAGAGCGCCTCGGTGCCATTCTCCATGGATTGAGAAGACCTTGTTGGGCCCTGTTGGCCTGCTGTTGCTTTTTGTATTTCCTTTGTCTCTTTCACAGGTCACATATGATGTTCACATTAGAGATACTAGTGGGATGTTTGCTGCTATGGGAAGAAGGGTGGGGACACAGACAGTGGGACAATCAATATCTATAAAGTGGAGTCCCCTCTGCCGAAGGGGACTGATTGATTGGGGTTCGCTTGAGATTGCTGTGGGGTGGGGGATGCAGCAGATCACGGTCATCGGAAATCTGGCTAACAACACATCACATGCGAGAATTATGGAGGGGCGCATCCATGCCACTCGGAGAACCCTCACCTTTCCTCCCCTTCACTATGGGAGACATCAAGCTGCTTTCACTAAATGTCCGGGGCCTCAACTCTCCGAACAAACGGAAACAAATTTGGTGTTATATTCTTCACCACAACCCAGACGTCATAATGGTCCAGGAGAAGGCAGACTTGCACCGTATGTCCCACCCAAAATACCCTCATCGGCACTGGGCTTATAGAAACTCTAAAACTCTGGGGGTGGGGGTGCTATGTAAGGCAAACTTCTACACCTCTGTCGCTCGGGACACCCGGGATGGGGTGGTGATACTTACGTCTACAGAGGTTGTGAGCAAAGCACCAGCTGACACTGCCCATTCTCTATCCCCTTAACACGGCGCAGGACACATATATCAGCTGTGTTCTGCGCGAGCAGCTCACCGAGTAAAGGGGGACATCATAGTATGGGGCAACTATAACTTCGTCTGGGACCCTTCCCTTGACAGAACCAGCGCAACATTCCACATAACTGGGGCAATATCATCACATCTTAAGCAAGACATTGAGGACTAGGGCTTAGTAGATGCATGGCGATATACACACCCTGGTGTTGGAGACTACTCATCTACTCCCACATACAGACCTCTTATTCGCACATTGATTATGCCCTGGTCACCCCCTCCCTTCTTAAATGCCTTCGCACAGAGGAACTCTTAGATATCTCCATCTCCGTTCATGCCCATCTCGAGCTCATATGGGTAGATTGGGCCACTTGCCCGGCCAGTGCCCCCTGATGGCACCTGACCTTACACCTACTGCATGACCCAGTAGATGTCGAGGAGATTCGGAAGGGGATTACCGAAAATTTCCAGCTCAATGCCTCCCCCGACGTCTCCATACACACACTATGGGATAGATTTAAGGCCACAAGGACAACTATCACCATTGCCAGGGGGAGGTAGGCGAAACTGGTGGAATATAAACTCACGGCCGAGATTAAGTAGCTTGAGCGGGTGGACAAAAGAGCCCTCAACTCGGCGGACCAAAAGACAGTTAGCAATACTGCGTGGTCAGTTACTCGCACACCGCACGGGTAAGGTGGACCGTGCTCTTCTGTCCCTATTATGAGGATGGGAACAAAGTGGGCAGGCTGGTAGCTCGTAAATTGCGCCAGCGTCAAGCCACGGTGCAAATCTCTAAAATACAGATAGGTACTGACACGTGGGCAACCGCGGAACAGGATAAGTCTGAGGCCTTCTGCGATTACTACCAACAACTATACTCTCGGGAAGGTCCTTCTCCAACAAGGCTTCACTACTACCTTGCCAATTGTAAATGGGAACCCCTGCCCAAATATCATGCAACTCTTTTAGGCGGTCCCATTAGAGTAAAGGAGCTGCATGCTGCTACCCAAAGTCTTCGCCTAGGTAAAACACATGGCCCAGATGGGCTTCTTGTGGTTTTTTACTACTTCTTCCTTCCTCAGCTACAGGAACACCTCTTGCACTTGTTTAACTCCTTCTTGAGTGATGTGGGTCTTACACCCACCATGGCAAAGGCCGAGATCTCCCTCATCCCAAGGCTGGCAAGGACCCAGCACAAAGCTCTTCCTACCGTCTGATAGCACTGCTTAACACCGATGCTAAGCTGTTTAATCTGACCACTTTTTTATCTCTTTCTCCATTATCAAACCCACTACTACCAAATCCCCCGCCACCGATCCCCTCATGATCAGGAACTGGGGTTGGGTAGATATCCCTACCCTCTGCGCATCCCTTGCTACCTCTATGCCTAGTACCTCCCAACCCTCTGGACCGCCACTCTCACTTCACACACAGGCTGAAGACCTCAACACCTGGCTGGCCCGGCGAGAGACATCTTTGCTCCTCTGAAAAAACTTAAAAATAAGAGGCCCCACAATGCCCAGCTCTGGTTCACTAAGGACCTTAAAGATAGGAAACTCGCCCTACGCCAAACCGAGCGCAAGTGGAGACTGGACTACTGTCCCCTCAAAAAATCCACCTTCCTCGCTGCCCTAAAAGACTACAAAACTGCCATTCTCGTAGCCAAAACTGAATACTTCTCCTCTAAAATCTTGAACTCAACCTGTAAAGCCAAAGACATCTTCTCAAACGTGGACGAACTTGTGAAACTCGACCGTGTCACTATCAAACCCCGGCTATCACAATCCCTCTGTGACTCCCTCAACAGTTATTTTATTGAGAAGATCACTAAAATCAAAACCAGTATCCCCAAGGCCGTCTCACCCCCTGATCTCAGTGACGCACCCCGTAATTCCTCTCTCTTCTCCAAATTCCCTATGATCACTCAAGAGGTTTTTTTCTCCCTCCTCAGGAAAGTTCGCTCCGGTTCTCCGTGGGACAGCTGTCCCCTCACATTGCCCAGGAGATTTTTCTCAACATCCCCGACCCCCCCTCTCTCTCCTCAACAACTCTCTTACTTCCGGCGTGGTCCCCAGATCTTTCAAAACTGCGGTAGTTTTACCCATCCTTAAAAAAATAGGAGCCGACCCTGAGGCACTATGTAATTTCTGCCCTATCTCGCTACTCTCCTTCTTGGGAAAAATTCTGGAGACCTTTGTAGCAAACTGCCTAAGTACCTTTGTGGAAAACTCCCACTATTTAGACCCCCATCAAGCTGGCTTCAGGCCTCAACACTCCACTGAGTCCATCGCCCTGGCCGTCCACGATGAACTTAGAAAGGGGGCCGATCTGAACAACTCACAGGCATTGGTGCTCCTGGATTTGTCGGCGGCGTTCGACACCGTCGACCACGCTGTTCTCCTCGATCGGGTCTAGAGCGCCGGCATCCGGGGCCCACCGCTGAGGTGGCTCACCTCATATCTCCAAGACCGATATCAAGCGGTCCACCTTTCAACCTTCACCTCGGAGGATAAAAGACTTACCTGTGGAGTCCCTAAGGGCTCCTCCCTCTCCCCTCTTTTGTTTAACCTGTATATTCTTCCCCTGATCTCCGAACTCCAGAAAAGATCAGTAGTCATTTTTAATTATGCCGATGACCTTCAGCTCATCTTCAACATCGATCCCTCCCCCTCCTCTATTGAGAACGTTCAATCCACCATGACCTTCATCAGCAGTTGGATGAACGCAAACCAGCTCAAACTTAATACTGATAAGACTGAGCTGGTTCTCACTGGGCCCCCAGGCAATCCTTGGAATTCCAATTTTTGGCCCCTTTCCCTGGGCTGTCCACCATCCCCTGTCAACTCGGGTCAAGAGCCTAGGCGTCACCATCAGTGACGACCTCTCCATGAGGGCTCAAATCAATTCGGTAGTCTCTGTCTGCTTTTTCCACCTACGCCGAATCATGAAAATCAGTAGACTTCTCTCACATGATGCTCTCGTCCAAGTTACCCTGGGACTAGTTATGTCCCGCATCGACTATGCGAACTCCCTGTATGTCGGAATACCGGCGTACCAATCCCACCGACTCCAACTCATCCAGAACCAAGCAGCCAGGCTTATCCAAGGCCAGCCAAAGTTCAGCCACACTAAACCCCTCCTCAGGAGCCTTCATTGGCTCCCAGTGGCCCAGCGCAGCCTCTTCAAACTGGGCTGCCTGATCCATAAATCCCTCTCTTCCCAGGGACCCTCCTTTATTGCCTCCCGAATCCACCGCTATGTTCCTTCACGTGTCCTACGGTCCTCTTAATCCAATCTCTTGTCCCCTTGCACTTTCCAACGCAAGAAACATGGCGGCCTGAGATTTTCCACCCAAGCTCCACTCTTCTGGAATTCCCTCCCCCCAGATCTCTGCCTAATACCTTCCTACCTTCAATTTAGGAAGTCGCTTAAGAGCTGGCTTTTCTCCCAAGCGTACAACTAACTTCAGCACACTGCCGTGACCTTCAGCCCCTCCACTTAAGCGCCAAGAAACCGTTGGTGAACGTGCGCTCTATAAATAATTTTTATCATTATCATTATCATTAATAAAATATTAGCCACATGACTCGACCCCTACCTCCCTGACCTCATTGATCCGGACCAGGTAGTGTTTATCTGCCACAGACAGGGTACAGATAATGTTCGTCATCTTGCACACCTAGTCGAGAAGGAGCGATGTCTGAATATTACCACCTGCCTTCTCTCGCTTGACGCAGAGAAAGCATTTGATAGGGAGGACTGGACTTACCTCTGCACCGCCCTGGATAAAATAGGCCTCAGACAGGAGTTTATCTTGAAGATCATGGCATCGTACATGGCTCCATCAGCCTGCATCAGGGTGAATGCGCGGACCACGAGGCCAATATCGCTTCATCCTGGCATGCGACAGGGGTGTCATCTCTCGCCCCTGCTTTTCGCATTAGCAGTAGACCCTCTGGCCATACGGGTGAGGAAACTGGAAGGCATAAGAGGCCTGTTTGGTGGTCAGACCCACAAAATGAACGTATTTGCGGACAACCTTCTCCTCACTTTGACTCAGCCTGAACTCTCACTCCTCTGTGTAGTCAAAAGCCTACAGGCCTTTGAAGCTGTCTCTGGCTTCAAGATTAATCTTTTTAAGTCTTCCGTCCTCAACATTACCACCCCAGCCTCAGAGGCTGGGGTACTACAGAGGCTGACCCCGTTTCGCTGGACCTCGGACTCTATTAAGTATCTGGTACTGCACATCTCCCTCGCTTACCTCCTGGTCTAGCGTTAACTGGGCCTCTCTTTGCCACTCAGTACTGGCCGATCTCCAGAGATGGAGGCCTCTGCATATCTCTGGGCTGGGGCGCATTAATTTTATTAAAATAAACATCTTACCACAGGTTTTATACCTGTGTCAGACATTGCCGACGCCAGTTCGGCTGTTGGACATTCAGCGCCTCCAGGGAGACCTGCGTGTCTTTGTGTGGAAGGGGAAGCAAACTCGGATAGCACACTCACTACTGATGCGTCCGCTGGATAGGGGGCTCTAGCTTGCCCTAATTTGCTAGAATACTACTGGGCCGCCCACCTAAGGTATATCTCTGAATGTGTGGTTTGCGAAAGTGAAAAGCATTGGTTCCACATGGACTGTGCGGTGGCCTGCTGGGCCATTGTGGGACCTTGCTTGGCTACCTGAACATGCTCGCACCCAAAGTGCTTATGTTGCTACTCCCACCAAAACAGTACTGGACATCTGGGATAGCGTTAAAAAAGGTTTAACTATGTTCCCGTCCCCAAATACCCCTATTGCATGTAATCTGGAGTTCCGGTCGGGCTTACAGATTCTCACGTTTAGTAAATGGAGCGGCGGGGACTGTCGGATGCTCCGCGACTTACTAGTAGGAGATGATATGAAGACATTTGAAGCCTGCGGGCAGAATTCACACTTCCCTCCACTGCGAGGTTTCAACACATACAGCTACGACAGTTGCTATACACCCAGGGGATCTATGCAGCAGTGGTGTGCCCCTTTACACTATTTGATAAACTATTGCGGGCCTTTGCAGGCCCTAGGGGACTGATCTCTAAAACCTACTAGGTGTTACAGCGTTCAACCCTGATTCACACCCACCGATACCAAACTGCATGGCAACAAGCAACTCCAGAGGGCATCTCCCCCACAGTAGTGGGACACACTACACTAGGACATCCCCAAGACCAATTGCAGCCTTGCCTCCCGTGATACAAATTAATGCTTCAATGGTACTATACACCCTCCCATCTGGCAGCTATATACCCCACTGTCTCCAGCCTCTGTTGGCGCTATGGAAAGGGTGAAGGCACGCTCTATCACATTTGTGGTCGTGCCAGGTGATAGCCACCTTTTGGAAGGAAGTCTTGGGACACACCAAGGGCATCTTGAGATACCCGCTTCCACACTTGCAGCATGTGACTATCCTCGGGATAAGTCCCCCCCAACCGTAAGGTAATGACCGGGGAAGACTGGGCCCTCATCAGCCATTTGCTCCTAGCAGCAAGACAACTTATAACACACACATGGAAGAGCACCTCCCTGCCTTCTGTGGCCCAATGGTTTGCCATATTTTGGCACAGTCTGGCGATGGAACAACTCTCCCACAGCCTGGTGAACACGAAAAGAAATTCCAGCGCTTGGTAACCTTTAATATCCTATCTAACGTGCATTAAGTTTTCATTTTTTCAGTCCTCCAAACTCAGAGCCCTCCAGTTTTTCCCAAGCGACTGAATAACGTGCGTGCCCAGCCTGCATGACACGCCCTGATTATTGCTTGAGCGAGACCCCCTCTGTTGCACACCCTCATATGACATATGCTAGATGACCTACACCAGGTATTATACAGCGACATGTTTAGTTGTTCTGTATAAGTTGACATGGTTGGGGTTTACACTCCCCCTTTTCTTGGAGCCCCCCTGGCATTTGGAACTAACACACATTCAGCTGAGTGTTGCCCTTAACATTACATCAATGCGCGCATGGCGGGAGATGCCTGAGAGCAGACGCCTCATCAGGGACGTGGTGGCAATCCAGAATAGCATGCACACTGACAATGCTAACATGGGGACAAGCATACGTCAGATATACTGCTGGAGATCATGGCTCAGGTCCTCCTGCTTTACATGGTTTGATATCCCTCAGGAGGCCCCTTTACTTTGTGAGCAATGTCTCTGTTTCTGCGGCCAGTCCAAAGTGGTTGTAGGTGACTTGCTGTGTATCCCCCGGCTTATTGGCTTATTGGCTGAGTGTCATTCTCAGTGTTTACGCTGCCGGTCCGGCCAGGGTTGTAGGCACCATGCTGTGTTGAGTACTCCTTGTTTTAAATAAAGGTTTTTAAAACTTACAAAAAATATATAGATATATTTTAAAGCGCTTTCACACCTTATTTTAAAATAGTGATTTTACACAACTGTTTTAGGTCAAAGCCTACCAAACGGTCTTGTTTTCTAACAAAATCTTGGGGACATTCGGAAAACTTCTCTGTAACTGCATTCCGCCCATTGCTTACTATCAGCTTTGTGATTTGTAACCCACATTTGCTTGCTTTCTATTTGCTAGCTTTTTTTGTTTTACGCTGTCCAGCTTGAGTTCATCTCTTCCCGTGCCTAAAGTTCTATTTACTGTATTCTTCCACCAGTACTGGATTTCTGTAAACAGGCCTTTAAATCTTATTCTTATGGGGTGTGGCTTCAAGCGTCGAGATGGGGGTCGCACTGTAAGAGTGTTCAGGACTTCTCCGTCATCTGCTCATATCCTGAGGCTCCTTTCACCATTGAAGGGGCATCAGAAACGGCCCGCATGATACACTGGCGGTACCTGCGGTGGATAAGGGACCCAAACTCACCATCCTGTAGTACAAACAGCCATGGTGTTGACCCAATCAGACACGCGTCTGCAGGTAAAATGGCAGCAGTGCACCTGAGCTTCATAACCTGTGTGCGGTAGTCAGAGGGCTGCGGTGGAGACTGGCCCTGGACAGGGTCACCCCCCATAGCAGCAGCGGCCTACTGACTGTAACTCTGACTTCTCTGGTTACCTATGTGCAGACGAGCACCCCATGGCCTGACCCTCGCGCCAAGGCAAGATGACGCCGCCAGGTAAGATGTGGAAGAGCTGGCGGCTTAGAGACAGTGAGATTACTGAGGTACTGGATGAGTGGTTTCTGCCGACCGGGTCTCTCGATGTCATGCTGGCATCAGGCCGAGTCCTGGTGTGCATCACCCTTCGCTGAGCAGTACTGGTGAATGAGTGAAGATGCCAGAGCAGGGAAAATCCTGATTGTGGGTGGCCCCTTGGGCAGTGGTGCAGACCTCGGAGATAGGAGGAGAGGTTGTTGTGCCATGACTGTGGAAGTAGCTCACTGGCGGCCCCCCAACCGGAGGTGCCCCTGTAACTGAGAGGCCGGTCACCGCACTAGGAACAGGCGGGCTTGGCTTCCAGGCTGAGGACCCAATTGTGATAGTGCCCGAGTTACGAGGAGCAGATGCTATAGAGGCCCCGTATTTAAACCAACCTCTGCCAACAGATGTATAGTCCCACGGGACAAGGAAGTCTCCAAACACTATGGCACTGAGAGCTTCCTATGCTCCGATCGTCCAAGGAAGTCGAATAAGCCGGGCAAGCAATGTGACTGGGAGACCCCTTTATCCCCTACCCCCTTCCTGAGGCTAAGCCTGGCCTGATGAACCGGACACGCAGCCCACAATGCTCACCTGGCGCCCAGTGACCGGGTGACCCCCCTCCTGAAGGCTCACCTCCATCCCTCGCTGCATGTGGTGGCACGCACATCCCTGGGGCCCAGGAGGGACCTACGAAAGTGAGACTGAACCCCTCAATATGTTGTTGGCCTAGAGAGGTGAGTGTCTAAGTGAGAGACGCAAGGTGGGGAACCACCGGGCGTGTACGGATCTGGGTCTTCGGACAACACGACCCCATGATCAGTGATTGTAGCATTGGCCCTCAGAGGCCCACGCCCTGATGTTGAGTCACCGTTGCAAAACTCAACACAGGTGCACAACACAAGCGCACATGATATCCCTAATGAAGGTATGAGGCTGATGAGGAGGTAAAGATTCTATAGCCCTGCAAGGTCACCAATGGGATCTCAATAGAGCCAGACCAGCTGGGCGCAAACTCATCTGACCTGACAAAACTCGCCCCCTAATCCGCCGTCCAGTTGGAAGTGGACCACTTACTGGTCGTCCAGTGAGCAGCCAAAAGGATTGCACAGGCTCCCCACCTGCTAGCCCCGTCAACCATGGGAAAAGACAAAGCAGCAAAACCTCCCTCAACGCAAACGCAAATAGAGCAATACACCACGGGCAGGAGTGGTGCCAGCAAGGCCATCAATGACAAGGCCCCCCTCTCTGAAGTCGATCTCACCAAGATCCTGCAAGCCATGTGATCCTCACAAAACTCTGGAGAGAAAAGTAGGAGAGTTTCAAGTTGACATGGCACTCATTAGACAAGACCTTCACAATGCCACGGCCAGCATAACGGAAGTGGAGTCCTGCTTGTCCTCAGTGGAGGATGATGTACACTGTCTAAAAGAACAGGTTGCGCAACTCCAATCACACAAGAGAGAGCTACACTGGCACACAGAGGATGCAGAAATCCGCTCATGGCGCAACAATCTCCACCTAGTAGGCATTCCCGAAGGAGCAGAACCTGGTCAAGTGGCAACCATTGTTAAGAACTGGATCAAATAATGGATGCTGGTAGACGGGCTATCAGCCTGGTTCGCTATGGAATGCGCCCACCCAGCTCTGGTGACCAGGCCGCCACCAAGGGTGCCCCGCACCAGCTGATAATTGCCAGAATCCTCAACTTCAAAGACAGGAATGCCATCCTACAAGTCACCCGCTCCCAGACAACCCTGTCCTGCCAAGGCCACAAAGTTATGATTTTCCCGGACTATACTAGGGAGGTTCAAACACAGCCCCGATCCTATGTGGAGGTTAAATAGAAACTGCCAGCCCTGAACCTCCAATACAGACTGCTGTTTCCGGCTCGTCTCAGAGTAGTTTTTCAAAACAAAACCCTCATCTATGACACTCCAGAAGCTGCATGGACTTGGGCACTTCTCCTCTGCTCTGTACTCCGGAACCATGGCACCCAAAGATCCCGAGCCTCAAAGACACCGCACCGCTATTGCAGAAGACGAAAAAATGCAGAGAAAAATCCGCCTCGGCAGAGGCTGCTGCCCAAGCCTCCAGTACACTGTTCAAACTTCCGCAAAACACAGGCTAGCCGCAAGACCAAGAAACGGAGAGGACAGGATCCGAAGGAGGCCCTCACTCACCTATGATTATTGGTTCAATGAACACTGAACTAGCGCAGACCCCACTGATCTAATAGACACTCAATTAGAACCAGTCTCTGCAGCCATCTACAAGTATCCGTTCAATGCTGCCCTTCACATTTATGACTCAGCTGTATTTACTGTGTCTTGCTTGAGTTTTGAATGCATCCTGCCACATGGAGGTTGTACCATGTAACTTATACACTAAGCCTACAGTTTAGTTTTGTTACACACCCTGTTATAGTTAGGGCCTACTGGTGCTTACTTTTAAGAAGTATATGAAGGGGGAGGCTGGTTGGGAGAAGGGCGGGGACATTGTCCTAAAGTTAAGCTCAGTTTCACTCCAAGGACACAGCATTTACTTTACTACATTAGACGCATGCACAGATTGCCATCAGTGTGGTCTGACAAGAGCCCCAGATTGTTCCGGCCTCAGACACCGCGGCCCACCAAATATGCTAATGCTAACCCCTAACCCCGTACTCATGCTATGGCCTGACCCAATATTCAGGAAACTCACTGGAAATTCTCTCCTGGAATGTCAATGGGCTCTCCTTGATAAAGTGAAATGCACAGCGGTGCTGAGACACTCTCAAAGGCTAGCCCCAATGTCCTTTTGCTCCAGGAGACACACCTCATTGCTAACCAATGCCACTTCCTTGTCCGCCAAGGGTTCGACAGGGTTCAGCACTCTGGGTTTGAATGGGGATCCTGAGGGGTGTGGATTCTCTTGCACCGTACCCTGCCTCTCACTCCCACCAAAGTTTCCAAAGATCCACAGGGCAGCTTTGTGACCCTTACTGGGACTCTAGGGGATGTGACCATTAATCTGGTCTTGCTCTATATGCCTCCAACAACCCTCACGCCCACCCTAAAAGCTGCAGTTTATACCATTGCCTCCCTTCTCCAAGATTTAACGACAGTTGACAATTTTAATGCAGCCACCCCAAGATGCCACCGGCACACCATCCCCATATAGGACTCAACATGCTAAACGAATGACGGAATGGGCAACACAAATGGGGCTGTGCGATGTCTGGAGTGTATGGAATCTTAGAACGAGGCACTACACTCACACCTCAGCAGCACACCATACTCATGTGCGTATTGACCTGATGTTCATGCCAGCCCTCGACTGCCGCGCAGTGACAGATGTTCGCATCCTCTCTCGAGGCATAGTGGACCATTCTCCCGTCCTCCTCCAGGCAGGGGTCCCTACCGGCACCCTACGCCCTCCCTTGCAACTCATAGTCTGGTTTCTCCAGGACGATAAGTTTTGGCACGCACTCAGAAAAGATATCAAATACTTTCTAAACAACCAAGACTCAATTCTCCTCATAAGGTATGCTGTAGGAGGCTGGCAAAGCCACGATTTGAGGGCTTGCTATAGGGCTTCTCAAAGTCGAGTGACTGTCAAGAGAGAGCTGGCTCTGCCTCCTGGAAGCCCTGTCTCTGTCTCGCACTGCAGCCGAGACAGAGACAGGGAGAGAAATCCGACAACTTGAAAACCTAAGAGAGGAAATACAGCACCTATCACTTGAATCAGCAAAGCTCTTGTGGAGATCCTCTGTTTCCCATGTCCACGGATGGGGAGACAAAAATGGCAAACTGCTCCACTGGCTGTCCTCCTAACCATTGGCGAACCGAATGGTCCCAGAAATCCATGACCAATGAGGTCAAATCCATCACCCGCCTACCTCCATTGCCCAAGCCTCTGACAATTACTAATCCCAGCTCTACACGGCATATCGGCCCCAAAGCCCTGATTCCAGGACACTGGACCTCACTCTCCTTCCTCATCCTACAGAGTCAGAAAAGACCCTACTATGTCAACCCATCACGATGGACAAAATTGGAGAGGCAATCTCCCTGACCGTGGCTGGAAAGATGCCCGGGCCTGATAAGTTCTCATCTGAATAATATGTGGCATACCGTGACACCCTAATACCTCACCTACATGTGCTTTATGGGGAAGTGGTAAAGGCAGGAGCCTTCCTGCCGGAGACCGATATGGCGACAATCATGGTCATACCCAAAACGCAGCCCCCATTGGCCTCCTGCTCAGAATACCGCCCAATCTTTTGAATCAACACTGAAGTTAAAATCTATGTGGCAGTCCTAGCCATGTCCCTTAAATCAGTCCTCAGCAGCCTCATCTACCAGGACCAATGCAGATTTATACTGCACCGCAGCATAAGGCACTTCATACAGCTCCTTCACGTGGTACCGCCACTTTTTCGCCCCTTACCTCGCTCTCTTTTTTCTTGATTTAAAAAAAGCTCTCAACACTGACGATTGGTGAAATTTGGAGGAGGTGCTGGAGGCGGTTGGCACCGGACACCACTTCTGCAGTCTAGTGCGAGTATTATACTCTAATCCCTTGGCACAGGTACTTATAAATGGAGCTCTCTCAGACCTTTTCTTGATTCAGAGAGGGACACGGCAGGGATGCCCTCTGTCACCCCTCCACTTCACCCTAGCCACTGAGCCACTAGCCTGCCATATCCGTGCAGACAGACAGATCCAGGATTGGCACTGGCGGTGAGAATACGAGGACCGCATCGTTCTTTATGCGGACGATGTTCTGCTTTTCCTTGCAGACCCAGCCCACTCTCGCCTCAGAAGCCTCCATCTTCTTCGCCCCTTTGAGGCAGCTTCAGGCTTGTGCCTAAACCCAGCCAAATCAACACTGGTCCCCTTACACATATCTAGGTAATGCATAGACTTTCAGGCAAATATCCCTATAAAGCACCTCTCCTTTAAATATCTAGGCATTTGGGTAGCACTGTTCCCGGGGCTCGCCTGGTCACTCAATATTAATCCCTTACTCCGGAGAATGAAAGCGGACCTCCAAAGTGGCAATACCTTCCTCTCAACCCGATGGGGACAGTCGCCATATTTAAAATGATGGTACTCCCCCGGTTTCTCTACATTATCCAGAACCTTCCACTCCACCTCCTTCATGGATGGTTTCAAACACTGGACAGCATGGACACGGCCTTCCCACTAATGGCCCTCAAGGATGGCCTGGATGAGACCTGGGTAGACAACATTTTTCTCGGCACAGTGGTTATGGTGGCCAAACATGATATAGCAGCTGCGTGGAAGGAGCCTTCCCCCCTAATATCACTAAATGGCATAGGGGGGTTGACTGGTGGGCGGCACAAGAAAAGCCCATATATGACGACATTGGGGAATGGATTAGAGATGATCATGCTTATTATGATCCCACACGGAGAGCAGACCAATAAGACCTGTGGCAATATTCACCACGCCAAATTTAGGACCTGTTTATGCTGTTGGTTATGTATGCTTTTAAAACTCAATAAAATTTGTTATAAAATAAAATCTTGTTCTTATCTGTCACATTTGCTATGCAGTCAGAGACATAGGTCAAATGTCAAGCTCTGTCTTCCAGAGAGCTTGGTGATTACTTTTCTTTCTCTGACTTCAAAGTGAGAGAATTTATGTGAACATCATGCTGGCTACTCGGGGTATGCTGTACGAAGTAATTTTTTTTCTAGCACAAAACGAAATTTAAATGTCTATAAATGAACTCTGCAGATATTTCAGAATATGGAAAGCACAAATGAAGCACATTTTCTGGTAATTCTAAAGTGTGGTGAAAAATATCGCAATACTATCAAAACTAATCAATACACTAGGTGATGACATTTTCACACATTATTGTTTGTGCACTGTATACTTTTATCAGGAAAACTGTATGTCTTTGCAAATGTAATGGTCATTTCAATTGAAGATGTATTGTTTGTAATGGCAGTGTTCTACCACATCATTGTGGGTTTGACCCATCAATGGAGCATAGTCTCTTGACCATCTCTTTGATTTGCTGACTTCTAATCTTTCTGTGCTCGTTTTTAGAGAACTACTTTTTTTCAGCACTCCATAGAAGTTCATGTGTGTTTTCCTCATGTGCTTTTCTCTCCACGCCATGTTGCTCACTTTCACCAATCTGCTCCTGTCCTTCATCTTTATCCGAGTTTCTCTCTCACTGAGTGCCTCCACCTGTGCTCCATTTTGCTCTCTTTTATCAGTGTTCTCTGCCTTTTGATGCCTCTCCCTCACCCAGCATGTTGCTTTACTCCTACTTCCTCTTTGAACCTACTCCTTCATTTTATTTATTTTTCAAAGTGATTTCACACTACATTTTACAAGAATGGTTTTGCACTTATTGTTTAGGTAGAGGCATACCAGACAAAACCTTGGGGACATTCGGAAAGCTTCCTTGTGAATGGGTTTTATCCTTTGTTTATCCATGGCTTTGTGGTTTGTAACTCACATTTGCTTGCTTTCTATTTGCTGGCTTTATTTGATTTAGGCTGTCCAACTTTTTTTTTTTGTTTTTTTTTTTTTGTATGTTCTTATATAGCGCTCGAATCACCCGGAGGCATCTCGGCGCTTGCCTTGGGAACCTGTCCTGGCTTTTCCCTGTGAGATAGCCCCTACAGGGCATCCCCAAGGTGAAAACCAGGCATCCCGCCGCGGGGGGCCGTTGTGGAGATTAGGCAAGCTTAATGCCCAGAGTTGCAGAGTGAGAACCCATGATTAGGGCAGGCACCGGAGCGAGAATTATCGAGTCCGTGGACATTTTTAGCTCAAGACCCTGCCGCGTCGGGAATTGAACCCTGGTCCCGGGTCTGACCTCTGCTCCAGGGTCTGCCTGCTCTAACCAGTGAGCCACACTTCTCCAAACTTAAGTTTGTCCCTTCTCATGCCCATACCCTATTTATTGTATTCTACCACCTGTACTGAATTTCTGTAAACAGGCTTTTAAATCTTGTTCCTATCTTGTCACATATGCAGTGCATTCAGAGACAGAGGTCAAATGTCAGGCTCTGTCTTCCAGGGAACTTGATGCTCACTTTTCTTTCTCTGACTTCAAAGTGAGAGGATTTATGTGACAATCATACTGTCTACTCGTGGTGTGCTGTACAATGTTATTTTTTTTTCTAGGACAAAACAAAATGCAATTGTCTATAAATTAACTGTGCAGATATTTCAGAATATTTAGGGCGCAAATGAAGCACATTTTTTGGTAATCATGAAATATTATCAAAACGAATCAAAACACTTAGTGATGACATTTCCACACATTATCGTTTGTGCGCTGTATACTTTTATCATCACTCTACTCCACTCTACACTACTCCAATCTATTCTGCATCACTGCACTCCACACCACTCTACTCTGTGCCACTCTCCTCTACACCTCTAACTTTCCCTTCCACCACTGCTCTCTACCATCCACCACTCTACTCTAAGCCACTTCACTCTACTCTGAAACAATCTACTTTATGTAACAGCACTCAACTCCACTGCACTCTACGTCACTCTACTCCATTCTATGTCATTGCACTCTACGCCACGACAATCTACTCTGCACCACTCTACCCTACGTCACTGCACTCTACACCAATGGACTCTACACCACTTTAATCAAAGCCAATGCACTGTACACCAATCTACTCTGCACCACTGTACTTTATGCCTACTTCAGTCTACTCATCTATACTCCACTCTACAATGCTCTACTCCATTAAACTCTACTCTACTCTGCTCTATGACTCTCTATACCACTCCACTCTACAATGCTCTACTCAACGTTATGCCACTATGACTCTACTCCACTCGACTCCAATGTACTACTCTACTCCACTCTACTCCAATGTACCACTGTATGCCGCTCCCCTCTGATACTCTATGCCACTTCATCCTATTCTACGCCTCTTGACTCTACAACACTCTATTCTACTCTATGCCATTCCACTCTTCCACACCACTCCACTATATGACACTCGACTCTACAACAATCTACCTGCTCCAAGTCACTCTACTCCACAATATTCCACTCCACTCTACAAAACACCCTTTAGGCCACTTCATTCTGCTCTAGACTACTCCATGGCACTCAATGCCACTCTACTCCACTCTGACACTCTACTCACTCTATGCCACTCCCCTCTACTCTAATCTACGCCCTTACACTCTAGGGCACTCTACTCTCTCCATGACACTCTGCAACTCTCTACACCACTCCACTGTATGGCACTCCATAACACTCTACACCACTCAACTCTACACCGCTGTACGCCACTCCACGACTCTCTACGCCACTCCTTAACACTCCACTCTATGACACTCTACTTCAATCTCCTTTACCCCACTAACTTTTAGCCATACTAAAGAGCAGCCACGCTGGTGTACAACATGGCTAAAACATATTGGCAAAGCCAATAGTTCCTGCATAGGTGGGACCTACTGGCTTTGCCCATGCTTGTTTTTTTTACCAATCCATCTCAAATTGGTAAATAAAACAAGCCTAAGTT
The DNA here is from genome assembly GCF_964261635.1 of Lissotriton helveticus. NCBI lineage: Eukaryota > Metazoa > Chordata > Amphibia > Caudata > Salamandridae > Lissotriton > Lissotriton helveticus. The sequence continues at coordinate 992,533,523 of NC_136069.1, read as the reverse complement.
CTTTTGTAAGCATGGGCATGTGTGCTGAATGGATACGTGCACCTACAAAACGGTGTGGCTGCCACGTCAGTGCATCTTTTTTGCATTTTTTTGTTAGCCAGGCTGCACAGTAGACAGTGCAAAAAGAGTTGGCAAAGTCAGTAGGATTAAAAGGCTATACCTCTTGGCTTTGCCAAAGCTTGTATCCTGTATTCCTGATAGGTCTGTTGTTTAGTAATGAGATTGACTGAAGCCAAGTCTTCTAAATGTTGCCTGACCTAAAGAAGTGCTTAACTGAGGTTGATGGAGTGTCAGAGAATACGTTTGAAGACCGGAGGTGTTGTTTTAACAACTTTATTTTTTAAATGAACGTCTACATCAAAATTAAAAAAGAAAGACGTTTTAATGAATGCACAAGCACAAAGATGCAATTCAAAAATACAAAGTAATGCAAAAAAACAGCAAACAGGAAAAAGAGACTCTGTGAATGAATACACAAAGTAATACATCTAGGGCCAGATGTAGGTAGCCAAATACTGGTCGGTAACGGCCGAATTCGGCCGATACCGACCGGTATTTGGCTTTTGACATGTAGGTGGCTCGGAATTTACAGAATCTGTATATTTACTGATTCGGTAAATTTACCACTTCGGTATTTTCCGAATCGGTAAATATACCGATTCTGTTAATTCATATGTAGGTGGCACAGTTTGCAGTGCCACAGGCCCTTAGGATTTCTTATTTTACCACCCAATCCTATTGGACACAAGCCTGCAATTGGGGTGCTACAGGGTGTCTAAGTGACACCCCGTTCCCCCTGCCAGGATTCGGTATTTACCGATTTGGTAAATACCGAATCGGTATTTCCCATTGATTCCTATGGGCTTCAAGGCCCATAGGAATCAATGGGTAGTACCAATTCGGTATTTACCGAATCGGTAAATACCGAATCTTACAGAATCGGTAATTGTAAAATAAAAATTACCTACATCTGCCTACTTCCAATTTACCTACTCTTAAATACCGAATCGGTATGATTCGGTATTTAAGAGTAGGTAAATCGGAATTACCTACATCTGGCCCCTAGCCTTAGTGCATACGTTATAAATATTAATCCCAGAAGGAAAATAAAATAAAGTGAAAGAAACCAAGCTTCTATGACGCAAGGTTTGGTTAATGCATATGTAATTTGTTCTCGTTCTCGAGTTATTTGCTTTATTAACTGACGTGGACAGTTAGGGCCAGATGTAGGAAAATCGTATTTACCGATTCATAAATACCGAATTTTACTGATTCGGTATTTATGAATTGGTAAATATGAAGGAGGGAGATTTAGGTAGATTCGGTAATTGAATTACCGAATCTGTAAAAATCGGTATTTACCGAATCGGTAAATACCGATTCGGTATTGCCCATTTATTCCTATGGGCCTTGAAGCCCATAGGAATCAATAGGCAATACCGTATCGGTATTTACCGATTCGGTAAATACCGATTTCAGCAAGGGTGCAGGGGGTGTCACTTTGACACCCTCTAGCACCCCGAATACAGGCATGTGTGCCATGTGGCACACAGACATGCCCTAAGGGCATGTCTGTCTGTCACATGGCATAGGTGTGCATGCACACATGTGCATGCACACCTGGATTCGGTATTTTACCACCCAATTGGATTGGGTGGTAAAATACCGAATCTGTAAGGCCTTTGGGACTCTGAAGAGTCCCACCTACATCTGCAAGTTACCGAATCGGTAAAAATACCAATTCGGTATTTTACCGATTCGGTAAAATTGGCCCCCTACATGCCAATTCTTAAATACCGGTCGGTAACGGCCGAAATCGGCCGGTAACGACCGGTATTTAGGCTCCTACATCTGGCCCTTAGTTCCTTAGACTAGCTGACATGTTTTCTATCTTTGCCACACCTTTCGATCATGCCCATAAAATAAAGAGGGATGTATATTGTGTTAGTAGTCTAGTGCTACTACCTAAGGCTGTTTAGATTTTCAATATAGGCCACAAAAAGAAGATCATAAGTGTTGTAACACAGTAACATGCTAACACTGTTCCTCTGCCGACCAGGACGTTTCATTGTAAAAAATGCCATCTTCTGTCTCCTTGTCTAGGAAAATTGCTCATTTTATTCACAGTGGTAGAAGGAAAACAGCATGCCTCTGCATTGAAATACTTTACACCCTAAGAAAGTTATTTATTCATCCCAGTCAGGTTTCAGAAATGTCTATGGGTACACCACTGGCTTATCCTTTACTGTGCCCACTGAAGACTTTGACTTTCGGCTTCTAAATCGGAGTTGCCGCTCAAAGTATTCTGAAAGCTCTTGGATGGAGTTTGATCTCTTTTTCGGTTCTCTTGCTTCTCGGATCAATTCAGCAGGTGAAGACATTTTGCGTGAACTTTCAGGGATTTTTACTTTGAAATCTTTGTCTTCCGGTATCTCCTTGCCATCTTTTAGGTATAAAGATGCTGGAACTTTTGATGCTGAGTGAAGTCTTGCCACATGCATTGCAGAGAGTTGTGCCTAGGAAATCAAGGTAGATCTTTATTAATCTGTAAAGAAATATGAAGAACAAAGCAATACAAACTGTACTTAATTTAGGCTTAAATGGCACTATTTGCAATGTGTGCCGACAGCAAAATGAGGCTTCCTGGTTCAGTCAATGGGTAATATAGCGATGGATCCTAATTTCAGTGCAAGATCTCACACTAGGGACAATGCTGGTCGCACACAACAAATTAGTTCCAAAATATAATAAAGGAAAGATATGCAAAGTGGATCATCACTAATTCACTCACTGAAGAGGAAAGGATCTGCTGTCTGAACTTTTAATTGTGTTTGATGGACCCTTGCTTCCGTTTACCCTGATCCCTCCAAAAAATCATTACAGAGGAAGGTCGATGAAGTAAAATAACTTAAAATAATTCAATCTGGATGAAAGGATATTTGTGAAATATTGTAGCTTAATATGGGTATATAGAAAGAAAACACTGCATTGAAATAACTGTGGGTGGGCGAGACTCATATTGAAAACAAGCACTGGCAAACCTGGTCTGACTTTGTCTGCCAGCCTTTTGGCTTTGTCAATCCCTGTTTTGATTTCTCATGATTTTTGCAAAACTTGATTGTTGAGGAAGCTCCAGGCCCTTGTCAATCAAATAATAAAAATATTGCTTAAAAGCTAAAATGTTTTTGGTCTCAAAAAGCACACACTGACTTGTTGCTGCTGTAGTGAACAATTTTGGGTGTGGAGTTAGCCAATTGCTGAAGTGGACTGATCCATTGATCACGGATATAAGCTGCTGCAGGTGATAGCAAAAGGTGAATGACACAATAAAAGACCAATAGATGAAAAGGGCTGGTTGAAAGCCCCTGTAAGTAAAACTATCATATATATAATTTTGCTAAACTTTAAATGTCCTGCCTAACGCCAGACCTAAAAATAACAGTTTAGCGAGAAAGAAAAAGATTGCTTTGTCATCTTTATATCTTGATTGACGTTTTCTTTTTACAGGTTAACATGAACACGTTACAATGCGTGGATACTGATTTTTCTGTTTTATTACCTGCTACTTAGGAGTCATATAATAATTCATTTAAAACGCTCTTTCAGTCACTCATTAAGAAAACATTCAAAACAAACTCTCCTGAGGAAATCTTACATCCGCTAGAAAAGTAAAATTAAGCTGGTCCACACTGTCCAACAGATAATGTTGCTTTTTTCAAATATGCAAAATGTTACCAAAAGTTAGTAGTAATCCTCTAATAGTCAGTGTGAAATAGGGCATAAACGCTGTATGCTTCCTGTGTTCCGCTTGATGTACAATAAGGGATTCCCTCATATTGCACCAGGTTCAAGCTTTTTTGCATATGCAACATCCTCCTGGTACTTTCAGGAGAAATTTGTGTAGGAAAACACTGCAGTAAGGGGGTTGCTATTAACATTACACACAAACAACATTTGGAAAACTGCAATTTTGTAGTGTGACTGACACATTTCTGACGACCATACACCGCATCTCAGCCCAAAAAAAGTTATTAAGTATACATTTCTCTTCATGAGAGCTCATTCCCAACCAATGCTTCTCTTCTGGTTCTATCTCAGCTAACCTCTAGCAACATATCTCTAATCCCAGTTCTCGAATTTTGGTATTTCTTAATTTCTGAAATGTGCTGTTTCCATGGAGGCCATGGGAGTGGATCGTAGCCTGGTTGAATTCCTGAGGGACCTACACAGGGATACTAAGGCCAACGTCAGATATTCTAGGGATCTGAGGGTGTCGAGGAATTTTCACATCGAGAGGGGTGTAAGGCAGGGGTGCATACTGGCCCCCTTCCTATTCAACCTATACATTAACGACCTAGAAGGTTGTCTGTTAGAAACAAAGGCTGATTATCCATATGTGGGCAGGAGAGGACTGCCGTCCTGATTTATGCGGATGACGCAGTCCTCTTAGCACGAACTCCAAAGGGGCTACAAACTCTACTTGATTCTTTTCACAGTTTTATGGACAAACAAGATTTGTCCATAAATAATACAAAATCATATGTGATGCAGGTGGGGTTGCGCCCTAGAACTCCATACAATTTTACGGTTAACGGTGTGAGGGTCCCAAAATGTACAACGTTCTCTTACCTAGGTGTCCTGATGGACCATCGGCTTAACTGGGCTGCACTCTTACAGAAAAAAAGGGGTGAGGTCAAGAGGGCAATCGCGGCCCTTCTTGGCTTTGCATCTAAAATGGGCAATCGACCAATGGCAACAATGCTAAAAATCTACCAGGCCAAGTGTATAGCCATAGCCAGTTATGGAAGCGACCTATGGGGATATTGGGACCTAGAGGGCCTACAGGTGACAGAGAACAATTTTCTAAAGCGGCTATTGAGCGTACCAAAGGGGACCGCAAATCTGTCTGTCCATGAAGAACTGGGCATGCCATTTATATGTGACACTTTAGCCCTACGTCCCCTTACATTTTGGCTGCATTGTTGGCTTAATGAGCATATTGGTCTCACCCACAGTATCTTAAGAGAAGCCCTGAGCCTAATTCACACGACGAACATTCCCTGGTTCAAGTATTTAAAAACTTGTTTTACGATGTTGGGGCGACCTGATTAGTTTTCAAAGCCCGAAGGTATAGCAAGAATGGACATTAGGCACATAAAGCACTCCTTCTCACAAAGAAAACTAATGGAAAGAGAAGAGAGAGAATTGTTGAAATCCAGTGTGAGGACACATTTGCTGCTTAAAACTTCCTTGGATATGGAGCTGTACTTGTCTTGGCCGCTTCCAGCCTATGAGCGATTTCTTTTAATCAGGTTTAGGTTTAACCTTTTTCATTTTTTATTAGCAGTTTCTAGGGGTAGTCATAGGGGAACGGTGTTAGCATCCTGTGGCTGCGACAATAAGTCTCCACAGGATTTGCTTGACTTTGTTTTCTTTTGTAAATATTATGAATTTCCCAGAACCTTTTATCTTAAATCGCTCTTAAGACAGTTACATTTTGTGCAAGTACGCCCAGCACTATTATATCTGCAACTACTTAAACCAGATTGTATCCATTTTGTGGCCGGTTTTTTGAAATGTGCAACGAACCTCAGGAAAAGTTGGGACTTTTAACAAGTTATTGTATTTTATTGCTTTTACTTGTGGCTTTTATTTATTCCCTCTCTTAAGTGTTAATGACGTTGGTATGAACTCACCATTGCTTTTATACATGGAAATTTTACACACTGTGTTTTTCCTAAATATGTAATTAGCTGTACAGTAACTTTTATGGTTTCTACTATTGAATACCGAATAAAGTATTATAAAATGAAAATTCTCAATTCTGGTTAGTTCTTCGCCTTTTTACAATGTGAATGGTACAATGTTATGTGAAGCATGCTATTGCCCCAGACACAGAAGCGCTATATAAAATGTTAAAAAAGAAATAAATGGCTTTGAGACCCATTACTGTGCACTAATGGTATTTTCCAAGGCATTTATTGTGTACCCGATTCTACTCCCAGCGCCTTGAGACACTCACGGGTGAGTAGCACGCTTCACAAATCCCTGATTGATTGATTGATTGACTCCAGGACTTGGAATGAGGCCGTAAGGAAGCAATATAGAAATGGCTACAATTATATGATGGATTGTGGATGAGGCTATGGCCTAAGGAGTCAGCAATGACTGCAGACAGCACCTAGTAACTCTGATTTCTGATATCGCCCCCACCCCCACCTCCCAGGCCCAGAAATGTCACTGTCTTTGCGAAGATATGTAGCATAAAGAAAACGCTACCAAATGCATTACGAACCCCCAGTGACCCTAGAGGGCGTGTACCATGGCAACCAGGTCAGTTTCCTACGTCCTAATCTCTATTCTAGACGAGGTTCCATCTTCGACTTTCCAGGTGCATCTGACATGCTGTAAAACCTAAGTTAAGCTGTAAAGCGACTATGAAAGGCGATGATTCCCCGTTGTTCCCTCTGACAATTGCCTGCTCAGGAGCATAAGCGCTTTGCCTCAGGTATTTCTGCCAGTGCACCCAGGGCTTTAAGGGGGCCAGGTCTTACCTGGTCTGAGCACCTGCAGTTTTTTTTAAGGGATCCTCGAAATGGGTCTCTTTCGGACTCTGTTTTGCGCCATGGCACAGGCCGTCCATTTCTTTTCGGACCGCAGTGACAGCAGGTACATCGATGTGCGCTGCTCATACTGCTCATTTCTCACTAGTGGAGAAGTTACGGCATGAAGTCATGCCAGGTGAGCGTTGTAGGGGAAGGGAAATCCTTTAAAGTGAATCATTGTATCTCTGGATTTCCCTTCTTTTTTTGAAACTCAGTAGCAGCAACATTGTTGTGGTTTCACCAGGGCTTTAAGCAGACGTTTTTTTTCAATATTATATATAAGCCATAGTTGCTGCTTATTTATCTTAGGGAACTATCAACCATTGACAAAGCCAATAGTCCTGACTTGTAGGTATGATGTGACTTGTTGTATCATATATCTGGGCGCAATGACAGGAACAACAAAAGACAAGTCGGGTGGCACACTATGCTAAGCACAGTTTTTTAGCTTGCGTGTTTTTAAGCCACGCCCTTATTACATTAACCTTGCCCCTTTGAGAGAACCCCACCCCAAGTTTTTGCGTCCTACTTAAAGCCCTGTGTGCACCTACCAAGTTTGTAACACTGGCCTCAGAAGAAACGACCAACCTGGAATAATCCCAAGACGGATTAAACGTCAGGCTTACAGCGCAGTCCCTGAAAAGTTCTGCTGCTGTGAGGACTTTTAAAGATCCCTTATAAATATGTCAAGCCAGTTTCGTTTCAAGAGGCACCGCGCCTCACCACCTCTTGGACTCCAAAATAGTCAGTGCATGCTCCAGTACCCTCCATTCCTCACGCGTGCTGGGTTGTTGCAGCATGACATTAATGTAGGCCGTCGGATATATAACATTCAGTCATCCCCCTGCCTCGAAAGTGGCGTCTCGCTATTGTTGTAGGCCAATTCTAGATATCAAAAAGCCAGGAACAGCAGGGAACACTATCACTCTCTTTAACCAAATAAATGTCATCCTTAGCATGTAAAGTGTACAACCTTGTTCTCCAGTACCCTTTCATATCTTCTAACCAACTCAACAATTTGAGATGGCCTCAGCACTTTGGAACACATTCTACAGCCTATCAATAAGGTGCTCACAAAATAGCTTACTAAGCTTACTGATGCCCTTCAATAAACATATCGAACTATAATTGACCATTATGGTTTTATCACCCTTTTAGTGTAGTGATATAATTATGGCTTGTCCTTATGAGGTCGGAAAGACCGCATGCTGCAAGATATTGCTGAATAATTAAGTAACTGGGGAACCCCAAATAGCACTACCATAAAGGAATAATATAAAGGGGCAAAGCCTGGTCGCGGGGTGCATTCCTATTTTGAACTGGTAACACTGTACTGATCACTTGAAATGTAAAGACACAAGCGAAATATGCTTATCTGAAGCTTCTAGCGTGTGGAAAATGCATAACTTCTTCTGCTCTAGAGTCCCACTAAAGATTTAAATAATGTCGGTCCCACTTATTGCTGCTAATAATACAGTCAGGCGCATTTTGGGAGCTTTTTTTAGATCGGTTGCTAACTTGCTAAAAGAGCGTAATATTCTTTTCCATTATGTCCTGTCTTAGTGATTCCCATTGATATTTTTTATAAATGTACTAACAGCCCGTCCCGATGTTGTCCTGGTATGAAATAGAATGTGTGTAATGTGTGTATTTGGCAAGGGCAATTTATTTTAAAATCTCGCGGTAGACAAAATTTTTTGTTTCATTAGAATAGGGACAGAGAAGGGCCAGCTGCAGCCCTGGTTGATGTTAGCAGGCACGTGTAATGTCGTTGAATGAGAGAGTTATCAGCCGCGGGTAAATCCGTTTAATGAGAGAGTTCAGTGACAGCGAGTAGGAGAGGCTGCAGTAATTGTCCCCGCAGACACGCTCATTTGCGTGTTCCCCCACTTGAGACCCAGATGCAGGCCTGTTTGATGTTAGCAGGCGCGTGTTCCCCCCGCTTGAGGCCCAGCTGCAGCCCTGGTTGATGATATCAGGCGCGTGTAATTAGTGTACTGATCCGCCGCCTGAGCCAGGCTAGAGCCCTGGTTGATGGTAGCAGGCGCGTCTAATTTCGTTGAATGAGAGAGTTCAGTAACAGCGCGCAGGAGAGGCTGCAGTAATGTTACTTACCAGGCCTCCAGCTGAACGCGTTTGTCATGCCCCCAGCACATGGCCACAGCAGACGATCTTCTGATTAATGTACGACCCACATGGCATGAAGGGCGGAACTTAGCACACGCCCCCAGCGCGCCCCTTGATGCGGCGCAATTGTGTTCACATGGCATGAAGGCCGGACACACTCCCCCAGCGTTTCTCACGCCCCCAGCGTGTCACGCCCCCTGCATGTCACGCCCCCAGTGTGTCACGCCCCCAGCGTGCCCCTTGATGCTGCGCAGCAACGTAATTGGCGCTTGTATGTACGACTCACATGGCATGAAGGGCGGCCACACGCTCCCAGCGTTTGTCACGTCCCCAGTGTTTGTCACACCCCCAGCACACGCCCACAGCCCACGATGTGATGGCCGTACCACACGCCCCCAGCGTTAGTCACGCCCCAGCCCACAGCACAACACAGACACACCCACAAGGGACTACTTTGCTGGCACAGTTCTTTTACCTTTTAAATGTATATGGTGTCCTACGGTACAATTGTATGTCTTGCACTGTATGATTGTGATGAACACCACTGTTTCTTGAAATGTTAATAAAAACAATTCAAAACAAATAATAATTATATGGTGGCCGTCTGCATAGCCTATGTCCTTCTGCTGCAACTGCCCTTTCCAACGCTGTACTGGGTGTTGTGATTGGTGCTGTGGTTACTGAGATTACCCGCCTCAAAGGTTTGGGCTCTCTCTTTATAATATTAGTATGGATATATAGTTTCAGTATAATAAATGATTATATTGTGCTCTCTTTACTAGTAGGCTAGACCTCCTTAAAGTATAATACGATTTTGCTGTCTCAATTTGCTCTACTTTGGCCAGATGACATCCTTTTTTATACCTATCACTCAACAGGTCAAACAACCTTTTGTAACTAAATATACCTGACAAATCAGTGCCAACTTGGACTATCAAGTTTTCAAATAAATTGGTAAAATGCAAAGAGTGTCTTTTATTATTTTTACCTCCGCTCTCAAAGGTAATAGTCAGTGATTGTGCTCATTCCTAGCCTTCAATTCCAGATTGCGTCCTGTTTGCTGTGGTAGCAAGTGATAGGTATTCTCAAACAGCACATGAAAATCCCCAACCAGAGGTATTCTATGTAACACCATACTTAGTAAGCTGGGGGCTATCTCTTCCATTAGTCGCTACATACTGGATCAGATCATCTGTCTAATTAGCTGAGAATCCCCGACAGTAACCAATCTATCAACATAAACTATGTCATCCCTGCTAGCTCAGAAACAGTCTCTTGCTGACCTTAACCAGCAAGTGACCTTATCTATCTGAGCCCCATGCCCTCAGTGAGATTCCCTTGCCACCTGAAACCTTCGCTCGAGCTCCCAGCAGGGCTTTGTGGGCCCTAGACCAGAGCTCGGTCTGAACTCAGATAAGAAGCGGTCATCTTGGAGCTGGGACACCCCAAACTTGTTAAAATGAATTATTTTCACAGAAAATATTTTGAGTCACGTGTTCTTTGCAAGTCTAATGTAACAAGTTGTGTAAGCCAATTCAGAAATATTTATCAGTAATGTTGCTTCTGATGCTAGCTCACTGCCAAGATATTTGCCACTTCTGCTTTCTACTTCTCATTTTACTTGCGCCATATCTCCCCCTCCTTCTTTAGTACATGTTGTATTATCACAATTGATGGCGCATCAGTATCTGCACTTTAGTCTTTTGCCGGCTGCCTCAAAGCAAATGCGGAGGAAAGTTCGGTCTTGGAAGAAGATTGAGGCCGACTCCCTAATATCAACCCTGCTCTCTTCTCCCCCCCCCCCAAGATGACACAGATGAACCTGGACTCTGACACTACTGCCCTGATGACCTGGTTCCGGGCCGCCTTAGATAAGCTTGCCCCGGAGCGAATGGAGAGGACAAGAACAAAAGGAAAGGGAGCCCCATGGTTTGACGCCTCTCTTAAGGAAAAGAAGCAAGCCCTCCGCAAGGCGGAGAGAAGGTGGAGACTCAATTACTGTCCAGCAGAGTCACTAACCTTTAAATCACTTCTTGCTAGTTACAAGATGGACATCTTGGCGAGGAAATCCGCCTTTTATGAGAACAGAATTAGGGAGGCTACAAACAAACAAAGGGAGACCTTTGTGATTTTAAGGGAACTTACGCAGCTGGGCGAGAAAGTCTTGCGGGTGATCAACCCGATTGCGATACCTTTCAAGGCTTTTTTCTCCAGAAGGTACAGGACATCTTGACGGATATTACTACGATCCCAGCTGGACCGTCTTTGCCATCCTGCCAAGATAGTCAGCTGCAAACTGGGACCATGAACAGCTTCCCATATATTGATGAAAAGCGACTGGTGGAGCTTGTCGGCCATGTCAAATCAGGTTCTAGCACAGATCCCTGCCCCCCGAAAATGTTTAAACTGGCCTTGCCCGGTATTCAGTCTCAGTTACTGAGTCTACTGAATGCCTCACTAGAAGCGGGCTACCTTCCAGCCCAGCTGAAGGAAGCTAGAGTCTCCCCACTCCTCAAGAAAGCGGGAGCCGATGTTAAGGTACTGAAAAACTATAGGCCTATCTCCCAGCTGCCACTCCTGAGTAAGATCTTAGAAAAACACGTCCTGAACACCTTAGCCAGCTTTCTGGAGGAACACCATCTACTCCATGCCAGGCAGGCTGGTTTCCGGCCACAGCATAGTACAGAACTAGTTATGGCCACGGTCACCGATGAGCTGAGAGTCAGGGCAGACAAGAAACAGCCATGCGCCCTGATTCTGTTAGACCTGTCGGCAGCTTTTGATACGGTCACCCATACCATCTTGCTGGACCGTATCGCTAAGCTGGGGATAACAGGACAGGCGCTCAAGTGGCTAGAATCCTTCCTGTCAGGACGTACTCAGAGGGTACAGATGGGGGATCAGCTGTCAGGGATTAGTGAGGTGACATGGGGTGTGCCCCAAGGGTCCGCACTTTCCCCCTTACTTTTTAACATCTACCTACAACCACTGATGGAGGAGCTCATGCGTAGGAATTGTGAAATCTTTAACTACGCAGATGACACCCAGCTGCTGGTACAGCTGGAAGATACAAGGGAGGCTCAGGAGTCAGTGAGGAACTTGCTCAGATTCACGGTCAATTGGATGACCAACAACCTCTTGAAGGTGAATGCTGAGAAAACGGAGGTACTGGTGTTCACCAACCAGGCAAATCCTTGGGGTGATCTGTACTGGCCCCCAGAATTAGGAAAAACTCCTACTCCTGGTACGGTGGTAAAAAGTCTAGGTCTAAAGATCGATACAGATCTTACCATGGCCCCTCAAGTTTCGGCTGTGGTAGGCTCTTGCACGGGTGTGTTGAGGCAATTACGCAAGCTGACCCCCTATTCTTTCAGCCTCCACCTACAAACCATCGTCTCTGATACAGTCATCTCGAGGCTAGATTATGGCAACGCTCTGTATCTTGGTTTGCCACAGAAGTTGCTGAGGAAGCTGCAGGTCGTGGAGAACGACGCAGCTAGATTGATTTTTTCTCTACCGAGAAACTCACATGCAACCCCACTCCTTTGGAAGCTGCACTGGCTGCCTGTGAAGCTCAGGGTTCAGTTTAAATGTCTCTGTGTGGCCCATGAGGCACTCTTTGGTAAAGCCCCAGAGTACATTAAGCAGCGCCTGAGGAGGTATGTTCCCGGCAGAACTCTGCGCTCAGGTCAGACCTCCAATCTGACTCAACCCACATTTAAACTAAAAACTAAAGGAGGCAGAGCTTTCTTGGTGATTCTTCCACAACTTTGGAATGAGCTGCCGGCCAGTCTGAAGGAAGATTCACAGCTACTTTCCTTCAGGAAGAAATTGAAGACGTACCTATTTAAAAAGGCAATACTTCCGGCCTAATCAGAGATGGCAGAGGGTTTTGGGGTGACAGCATGTTATGTTCTTTCTGTTTAAGCGCTTAGAGACCGGCGGTGATAGGCGCTATACAAAAACTTTATAACATAACATAACATAACATTTTGTAAAATCATTAAATATGTCTTCCCATTAGTCGTATGGACCTTTGTTAGTGAACTTGAAGCGCTTTAAGGGATGAAACATCAGAAATGCATTTCCAATCTGTGAAGCCAATGTGACCCCACAATAAGGACCAAACATCAGTAAATTAAAATAAAATCGGTTTATTGTAAACCCATCCAGTGTGTATGCAGAGCAAAATTAAGTTCACAGGATGCAGCAACATAGTTTGCAGGCTGAAATGTGCCCGTAAGTCAAATCATCTAGATATATATAAAAATGAATGTATGTCTGTCTGTTTGTCCTTTATGCATTACTACACCATTCATCCGATCGCCATGAAACTTTGAGAAGTTGTTGAGTACACTCCCGCGAAGGTTTCTGGCATAATTTTATTCTTTAAATATCGGCCCCCAGGGCCCTCATATTCTTTTGAATACTGATGTACGCACCAGACGGAAAAACAACAAATCGTGTATCCACAAGCACTCGAATAAATAAATAGAATTAAACAGCATTCATCCGATCACCAGGATACTTTGGGAAGTTGTTGAGTACACTCCCGCGAAGGTTTCTGGCATAACATTTTTTTAAATATCGCCCCCCCAGGGCCCTCATAATCTTTCGAATACTGATGTACGCACCAGACGGAAAAACAAAAAATCGTGTATCCACAAGCACTCGAATAAATAAATAGAATTAAAACGACACTTTAAATGTTTTCCATATTAAAATGAATACGTTTCAATAAAAATGACACAATGTAAATTAAATGTTATCATAACGAGTTTCCTTGAATTTCCATTCTTCGGAGATCGCAGCAACGCGCGACGGGTAAGCTAGTAATGAAATACAGAATAGTAACAGCCATAATGCTAATGAAACAGATTGTTGCAATATGGTTTACCTTAAAGAAACTGCACTTTTGTAATCTAATCATAGGTAAAAGATTAAATAATGGGACATTTTTTCAAGGGAACATAGTAGGTGTTGCATCTAATGGAACTTCTGTAGAAGTCCAAGGAAATAATAGTAGTGTTCAGCATGAAGCCTCACATTCAAGGAAAGTCCAGCAGAGAGATCTGTTCCCTCCCAGAGTCAAGGTAAGGTCTGCCTATCTAGCTGTGGAAACACTAATTAAATATGACAGTAACTTCAAAAACTTCCACATCTCCTTCTCACTACCCAGTACCAACCAAGCAGTGCACAAGAGAGGAGTCAAAATACTCCCTATTTCCCATCTCATCGAAACCTGGACCTCAGCCTCCAACCTTGAGCATGCCACCATCGTGGTACACGATAAACAGAAGGTCTCCTTTGACCATTATTTCTCCAAGTTCATTGCCAGCTTACTCTTTCCAGACCACACTACCAGTCATCTAATACAAACAATATCCTTTCTCTAATTAACGAGAGATATGATAACGCACCTGCAAAAGGAAAGTTAACAGACTGTCGAATTAAGAAAAATATTTTCAACACGAGCTTCCTGTCAACTAAAGCTCTTCAGAATCAAAAATGGAGATGAATTACAATATGAAATAAAATACTGATCACGTTAAATGTACGTAAGCATAACATGATTACAACTGTCAACTGATCAACTTAATATGCTGATGTATATACAGCTTTATTGGGTTTAATGAATATACTCCACTAATGTATTTAAATGTGACATACACATTAGCAAAATGTAATCATACGTTGAATTTAAATGTCATATATGAATATATGGATGTATATTCATGACGTATACAAGGTGGAGTACAAATTATGCTGCTCCACAATGTTCTGCAGCATGCAACAGATTAGGGCTGTCTGACCCACCTTAGATGGCTTGTACATGTCTGAGCTGGTATGGTGCAATCACCAGGAATGTACTTTCAGTGGGCCAAATGCATGCACAATTATTTTGGTGTCTTGATGCGTGTGAGTGTTTGTGCCAGGCTAGTCATAGGTTCTCATAAACGATGTAGAAGCCATAGCTTCAGGGCTTTTCAGAGTTGAAGAGAATATACATCATCATGTTCAGCTACATCACATAAGTACTTGCTGACACATCTGAGTAAATGTAAGATGGCAAATGCAGTTTAAATGTAGACTTGGCAAGCTGCTGCTCACATGCTCATAACTTACAATGTACTGTCATTAGGTATCTCTATCAAATGTGATCATCATGATACATATGCACAGATATGTCGATTTGAATGTATTTAAGAAGTAGCCCCAACCTGAGTGGATGCTGTCCCTCCATAGTGCATGGTACACAATTGATCTGTATCTCAGGTCCATGACGCCATGGGTATAACTAGGAAATGTGGAACAGTATAGTGAAGCACACAGTTGTTTCATACTTCATCTACACAGTACGGTTTGCTGCATCTTCCTATCCTGGCAAACTTACTCGCTTGTCCAAGGAGCAACCAGTTGTATATCTCACCAATAAACATTAAGTAAACCTGTAGCATTCACTACCTGTGGCTAAGTGGAGATTGCCGCTGCCCGCGTCCCCCACAGGGGGACATCAGCAGGGCAGCCCCCTTAGTGCCCATTAGTCGGAGCACCCCCTCCCTCCCCCTCCTTCAGTCCTCGTAGAGGGGGAGGCTCGGGCAGTTCACCAGCCCCATCCTCTGGCCAGGTGCACCAGTCAGTGACGTGCATCCGGGGAGCGCGCGTTGGGGGCGGGCCGGGTATTTAGGCCCCAGCCGCCCAGTATGCGACCTCTTTGCCGGTTGTCCTGCCCTCCCGGCGGCTTCCTGGCCGGACTCTGTTCCGGTCGTCCTGCGCCTGCCTGCCTGCCTCGCTGCTCTGGTCTTGCGTCGGGTTTTCTTCGACGGAGTGAGTGCTGGTTTGTTTCCCGAGCCCGACTGCGGGCGTTTTGCAGTGGATGCGGCCTTGCGGCCAGGGCGACTGACGCTGGAATCTGGGGATCAGGGTTCGATCCCCGGCTCCGGCGGCAGGTTAGCCCAGCACCATGTGACTTTGGGCAATAGCTTGCTTAATCTTCCCGACGGCCCCCAGCGCCTAGAGACCCTTACGGGTGATTGTGCGCTTTACAAATGTGGATTATTATTATTATTATTATTGATGGGCACGTTCCCTGGCAAGGCTCGGGAGGGGGAGGAGAGCAAGGGTTTTGTGGACGTTTACTGTCCCCGATCTGAGCGGCGGGGTATGTGGCATGGGGCGCCGAGTGGTGTGCGCGCCCGGGGGGCCCTGGGGGGTCAAGTCAAGTGCCTGGCTTCAGCATCACCAGGCAGTGTTCGGTCCCGGGTGCTGCATGTTTAGATATGCCTAAATCGTTGAGGTGCTTAGACATGGCTCAGGGCCAGGGACACTGCCATTGTTATTTTAAATGTGTCCGACTCCCGCCGCGATGACGTAAAGAGCATACAGTGCGGAGCGTCTATGCGCTATTATTGTCCTGCAGACTCGACACGGCTATCATAATTTGACTTGGAAAGTTAAGTCCGTTGTACTGGGATAGGAGTTTGTGTCCCGTGACAGCTTAAGTCTCTAAGCTGTGTTAAGTCACTGCAAAGGTTTGTGTATCTTTTCTACGGACCTCAGACAGTTTTCACTGCTGTGACGTATGCTCTGCCAGTTTGTTGTGACTGGGGTGCTTGCATGTTGCTGGCTGTGCCATGCCCCTTTCTATGTGGTGAAGTTTGTACTGATGCTGTTGACCATGCTTTAATGATGCCTCAGCGGAGCGCCTAGTGAGGGGCGAGTAGTGCTATATAAATGGGACGAGGACCCTTGCATTGAAGCTTCCCAGGCTGTACCCCGTCTGTGTCCGAGAAGGAAGATTTCACTGCTGTGGTACTGTGGGTTCGGGGGGCCGTGGCGTAGTGTAGTACTATTCTAGGATGCAATAACTTCAAGGTTGCAGGTTCGAGCTACGTACGGGTGTTGCTCAATTGTCAGAGCTTTCACCTTTGGCGTGGGAGACCTGGGTTTGAACCTCAGTTTGGGCGGGAGTAAAAGATCTGGGTTTTTTTATGAACGGGCGGTATATAATTGTTGTACCCTTGTGCTAACTGATACGTTTGCTCTTTAACATCCTCCGAGAAATTTTTAAATATGATCAGTTTGAGAGTACATATTTGGTTTAGTTTGATACGGAGTGCTGATATGGTGGGACCAGCTGTCCGCAGTCATGTTCTTTCCTTTCAGTCGAGGATTGGCCCTTTTGTTGTTAAGTCGATTTATTATAATCCAAAAGGCTTTCAAGTTTTTCTTTTTGGTTTGACAAGCCAAGAATAGCTCCAGCTGTAATGCTTTCTCATGCCTCTGTTTTGCTTGCCAGATGGAACATTTATATATCCCTTGAGGATTTTAAATTTCTTCCGGGGGAAACAGTATTTGATCAATTTTTTACCAAACTGTTCCTTTTGTTTAAAGCTCTTTTTAAGTTTTTGAGACCTTTTTTAACCATGGTTGTGTTGGAGTAGATCTTGCTTGGCCAGAGCTCCGAAAAGGCAACCGAGTAAGTGCTAAGAGGAGTGTATACATGAATGTATCCCAGTCTTCTGCTGTGTGACATCGTGGCAAGGACTGATTGTGGAGTGTGGTTTTCCACATCAAGTATTTTGTGGCAGTATCCGTCAACCATTTAATCCGCTTCCAGTTTTGATGCTGACTTCATTAGCCGATCGTCTCTAATGTCATTTGGAGCTTGGTTTGATGGTCTAAAAGTAGCAGCTGGGCCATGTGGTCACTTTCGCAACGTATTTGGATAGCGAAGGATTTTATATGACTTAACAGCGAAATTGAGCAAAACATGTAGTTTAGAACTGTCTGACTGTGACAAGCGAAATGTGTGTAATAGGCTGCTGATCATCGGGATAATGTCCATTTGGACGCGCAGATACAAGTCCTCTAGGACGGCTAACAGAGCTTCTCCTGTGGACTGAGTTCTCCTGTGGACTGAGTTATTTGAGGTGCCTTAATCTGTGAGGGTAGAAGCCATTGTGAATCCACAAATACAGAGGAAGGGTTACGAAATGGATTGTCCATTAAGTTTAAGTTAAAATACCCTGGTAACAGTAAATGGTCTTTTGAATAAGTTAATCTGATATCTGTTATTAGGAGCTACAAAGCTTTGATATTTTGCTCATTTTCTAGGGCTGCCGGATGGAGTAAATATTTAGCAGTATTAAGCTGGTTACAAAAAGATTTTGGTTCCAGTTTTTAATTATGACGCATAAAAAGTTATGATGATTAGTTGGATAGATAGAAGCGTCAAGGGACCAGTATAGTGATAGGTAGACGTATAACCCGCCCATGGCATGGCCTTTAATAGATGTCAGTATAAAGTCCCGGTGTCCTTCGTAATCGTCCGATTAACAATGTGTCGCTGCAATAATTGGCGAAGCATGCACCGTTCTGAGTGTGCAGTTATATTCCGCGTCGGGCGGAGCGCTGATTCCCGCTCGAAGGGTGGAAATACGGTGGTCATGTGGAAATACCCGAAGGTCATGTAAATACAATGCTCGGCAAGCGTACAATTCTTTTGGCCAAGTTAACGCTGTAGATTTCTAAATGGCCTGGCTTTACCATGATATGGCAGTAAGGTGTTAGGTCAAACTGGAACTGGCTTAAATTTCTGTTGGTGTGTTATGGCAGTGCAGGCCAATTTAGCGCCTAGGGTCCCCAGGTGCTTAGACCTTCTAACTACAAGACAATATTTATTGTGTTCCAACACATGGCCCAGTTGATCTTTCTGTTTGTTGTGCATTACCTTTGTCTATTCTCGCACATTCATACTGTTCGCTAAAACACTTGCAAAACAATTCCCACATTGGTCATCAGTGTTTTCCGACTAATCCTCCTCTCCCGCACTTTTATGGTTTTTCGGGCGGTGCTCGCTGGCACACCATTACGGTCCGGTGGCCACGCCGGCGAGGACTGTGCTTGGGTCCGCATTGGGGCAGCTCATATTGGAGATTGCATTTTGAAGTTTAGCAGAATACATCATTTAAACGGTTTTGGTCCACATGTAGCACGCTGCCCGCGATAAGGACAAATGGAGGTAACGTATGGGAAGACAGGGAAGCATTAAGCACAGGAACTAACGTTACGTAGGCAATGCTGGCAATTGCGCAAGTATCGTGGGGAAACACAATTGTAAGAGGTAGCAAATAGTGTGTTACAAGTTAAAAATGACGGGCGCGTGTTGCGAGAGAGTGCCTAACACAGGAAAAGGGTAATACGGCATTAAGTGGCAATCTCTCTAACCACAGAACACACTTAATAGGCACTTCATAGTCAAGGAGTATAGGATTTTCAATATTTTGCCTTCAGCAGATGGCGTATATTAGTGCCGTCGACTCTGCTGCTGCTGGCCAGACCGGTTGCCCATCCTCTCCGTTAGTCTTATGAGGGCTAGAAGTGCTTTAAACTTATGTGCGTGCACATGAGTGCCGCTGTAAGCTTGTCGGGTTTAGAGACTGCAGCACAGTGGGGCAGGTTGCATTTGTGAAGCTACCGCTTCCATGTTGTGCAGAGTGTAGGTGTATGCTTGATTTGTACCCGCTGCCATGTCTGTGGTATTATGTTGCCTTATATGTTTGGGTCCTCACGTTACTTAACTAGTGCTATTTTTGTAGTGCTCTGTTACCCTATTCGGATCGGGCCTAAGATAACCTTAATGTTTTCTTAGGTTGCCAGTCAGTGATGGGTAGGTTGTCATGTAACTATCCCCAGCAGGCGGTTCTTGCGCCCCTCCTTCACTCAACCAAAACTTTGCGTCTTGTAGTGGGTAGTTCTTTTCTCGAACATACTAGTCACTCCATATATTTAATACACAGTGTCAAGAAGGAAGTGTCAAATGCTAGATAATAATTTCACATTCCAGAGTGAAAACACCATTCGGTGACGAACGTAGATGATTAAAGTATAATTCCATTCTTATGCATTTATATTCCTGGGACACAGGATACAGCAAAAACTTGTATTTATGGTTACAAAACTCACTTAGTATCACTTTATTTAAAGTAAGCAAGCAGGTCAATGAAAGCTGAACTGTGAATACAGCCAAAAGAAACAAGTTTAAAGTATTTATTTCTCAAATGTTAATGCATGATCTTCTCGCGAAGCACTGTGGATGCTTACAGACTTTAATGGGTATATAACCCTTACATGACTTAAGTCACACAAAGGGAGTCGAAAATAGAGTCACTTGATCTCAGACCACACTTAAAAAATTCCCCTGTTTTTGAGCTATGCTTTGAAACAGAGCTTGGAGCGTGCAAAGATTCACACAGCTTTTTCCATTTTTAGATGTGAATAACTCCAGGAAATTCAGGAGTAAGTCAGAAGTCAAGTGTTGTCACACTTATTAACATAAAATGTTTGTGAACTGGTACCACAGTCTCTGGTCCCATATCTCACCTGATTACATTAGCTTGCCCCGGTGTTCTATGTTTCATGCATGTAAACGCTTCAGGGGGGAGGCTGGGAATGCATGTACATGTTCGGACTCGTATGTTTCAAAGAATCAGAACGGTGACCCCATTATGTTAATTGTTTATGCATGGACACACGGACAGGCAGGCTCATGTTATGACATCATAAAAGGGGGCAAGGGCAGTGCAGTGTTTTACGTTTCGTTTTTAACAAGAGGTGCAGTGTAGGGGTTAGACAGAGCTTAAAATTGTAATGGGTGCTTTACTGTTAAAGGAGCGTTATGAAAGGGTAGAAAGTCTAGAGTGTTTTTGCGATGGCATTTCTGTATTTCATGATGCACAAATGTGCTCGCGTGTCATGTGCAGCGAAATCACGTCATAGAATATTACTGTCGATTTTTAGAAACGATTGCTGCAGGATTGGCTAATCCCTATCACAGAAGTTGGTGCAAGAACAGTGGATACTTTGAATGCACTCTCAGGACCCAGACACAGTGAGCGAGTGGAGGGGTTACGGGGGGGGGGGGCAGAATGCCAACAAGCACTTGCCAAACGGAAGATCGCTAGGCCTGTGACAGTCATGGACACGCCAGGCACGGCCTGGAATGTAACTGGCTCTACCCCATCTCTACTGGAGCAACCAGCATGTCGGGCAATCTCCCCTGTACAGGCCAATCTAACCCCTATCCAGTGGCTTGTCTGTGCCATCCCTCCCATGCATATCTGCCAATGAGCAAACTAATTTTCGTTTATTGCGCAACCAACCCACAAGCGATAAATCTTTTACTCACGGAGTGCCAGACAGATAACTCAACGCAGAAATATACATTATTCCAGAAAAGTATGTTAATTTTGTTAGGAGTGATTGGTTGGCTTAAATTGTCTGAACTCTTGCAATATAAAGTAAATTTGGATTAGTACCCTCTGGAAGAAATACCAGGTCAAACAGCTTTATTAATCACACGAGATATGATTTTATTTCACATTTTCCGTTCACTTCCTAAATGGTGCCTTTGCATCAATCACAGCCGGGCAGCAGCCAGGTCTTAAGCTTGATTGTTGGAGCCCCGCGAGTTCCAAAATTTAAGATGCATTTAAGTCGAAACCCATTGGCTGAATTGGCAGGGAGAATTAAGTGTGGTGAGCTATGTGCCTGGAACGAAGGCTCCAGTTAACGCCTTACTGACAGTCGCAGCATACCTCGACTGGTGGTGCCTACTGGTACCAGCTCATCAAACTGGATCTGCCCCTTCCAGTCACCTCCCTACTGCCTCTGCCTTCCATTTCAGTCCTAATACGAGCACACTTCAAGCTGCCCCAAACCATGGCCTTCTTAGAGCTTCTGGCTGGTCAAATGGGAGTAATTACTGTAAGGTGTCTCACACATCCTCATTGTTTTTTTGCCAGCAATAAAGTGTCATTCTGAGCCTTAATGTCACTCATAATGCACCGAAAGGATGGAAATGTCACACAGGGCAGTTGAGACCTGGGCGGACATGGATGGGGGCGGCTAGCTTTCGGTTGGCTAGGCAAGGAAGCTATCGACTCTTTGAGGGTAGCTTAACAGCTAGGGTGGCCGAATCTGAAGCTGGGGACCCAGGTTCGTGTTCGGTGAAAGCCAAAAAATAAAAAATGTATGCCTCCGTAATGCGACTAGTGCGATAGTAAAGCACTCTGATCTCCGGGGGAGTTTGCGCTATTTGGTAGCTTATTTATTTTATGCAACTAAGAAGCATGCAGCAACCAATCAGTTGGCCTAGTTGAAGATGTGTGCTGCATGCCTAGACGGGGGCAGGTAATAACCACAGTCTTAATGCGAACTGCAGGGTTCACACGCAGTGGAGGGCCTTGGGCTAGGTGCACTAGTAAGCGTACGGCCTGAGTCAGATTTATCTAGTGGTTATTCAGGTTCTAGGGTGGGGAGATCTTAGGCGGTATTAACATGCCCGAAAGTGCCTAGTGAGAAAGTAATAGTGTTCCAAGTTGCCCAACTGGATTTTATATCTGAACAGGGTGTGTGTCAAATGGCCGCCTGGGATCCAACGAATGCCCAATAGGGTGACTGGTCACGAGACTGACAGAATACTTACCCTGCGCGGTACTGTAAGGGAGATTGTCTGAGTCGATCTCAAAAGAGCCTTCAACGCATGATGGGGACAATTAGTGACATGCCTAGAGAGGTCAGCCTTGTAGCTAGGGACAGGACGCCTAGGTAGATAGCTTGGTCGGCGTGCACAGGCAGGTGATTTCAACAAAGGCCTAGCTAAGCTGGCTGCCAGGCAAGGGGCTTACACAACTAAGGTGATTACATTAAGGTTGCAGGCATGCACCAAGAAATGGATGCTCAAGCCCACCGCCCGTAACATAACCCAACTAAGATAATAACACCGGCACTAGAGCCAGAATGGCAGGATAGTCCCCAGGGTGGGAGATGGCCATTGTTGCGCCCCGCAGGTCAGGGACAGCCACTCACACTAGCTGGAGCCTGTAAGGGGGATAAAGGTTGCCACTGCCCGCGTCAGAAACGTAGACGGGGGTGCTGGGCCCAAAAGCCCTATCACGAAGCAGTGGAGGAGAGCAGGCGGTGAGGTGTCTTTAAGGGACGGGCTAGGGCCTATTGGGCCAAAGTGGGTGAAACAGCTTTGGCAGGGATGGGTCCCCAGCGAATCCACCATGAAAGGGCTATAGCTAGACATGTGAACCACCACCCGGTAGTGCGACACAATTACTGGTATAAGTATGTTGGGTCACAGGTGGATAGCAGGGTCCGGCCATCTGTAGGTTGGCACTTCACGAAAATGTGCAATGTCTTAGGAGGGACACCTTGCACTATTCCTTCACACCTGTTGTGACTCCATTGTTAGGGGCGCCACGGATAATTTGAAAATAACTATGAAGTTGTGTGGTCAATGTGGCAAAGTCGGGATGGATATGTTCCTCCTGGATGTGCAGGATGCCCTTGTAGCTGTAAGATGCAAGTAGGGAACACAGAGGTGGGGGGCTCTGTCATCGACGGTAACTTCCTCCAGAGCTGTGGCGGAGTCACAGGGCGATCTGGAGGCAGACGAGTACAATAAGGGTACCTCTGCGGTAGACCGGTACAGTAAGGGTACCTTTGCCTGGCACAGTAAGGGTGCCTGAGCCAAAGACCTAGAGCCGCAGGGAGGTTCCGGAAAAACCGCGACAGCGTCCCGTTAGTCCTTCAGGCGGTTGGGGGGCCTGACCAACCGGGGGTGTGCCATACCACGCTCTGCCCTGAAAGGGGCGGGAGTATAAGACATGATAATGTGATCCGTAAGGGGATCAGCAAAGGCTGCACTGTCCGGGCATCGACCAACCGTGCCGGCTGGCTCATAAGGCGGGCGGGGCAGCCTGCCCTGGATCGCCGGTAAGATAACCCACTAAACTGTCATACTTTTGTTGTATGAAAATAAACCTGCAGCAGTTCTTTACTCATAACAATGTGTCCTGTGTAATCATTATATGGGCAAGTGTATAAAATGCAAGGGGGAGCAGATGATGGTGTGGGCACTATGCCGCTGCCCGCGTCCCCTACAGGGGGACATCAGCAGGGCAGCCCCCTTAGTGCCCATTAGTTGGAGCACCCCCCCCTTCAGTCCTCGTAGAGGGGGAGGCTCGGGCAGTTCACCAGTCCCTCCTCTGGCCGGGTGCACCAGTCAGTGACGTGCATCCGGGGTAGGGCGCGTTGGGGGCGGGCGGGTATTTAGGCCCCAGCCACCCAGTATGCAACCTCTTTGCCGGTCGTCCTGCCCTCCCGGCGGCTTCCTGGCCGGACTCTGTTCCGGTTGTCCTGCGCCTGCCTGCCTCGCTGCACCCACCCTATCCTCGTACCCAGCAGCTGGGCAGATGGCATGCTGATTTGGACGTTCTAATGTTTTCTTTTGTGTTGCAGGTGGAGTTAAGGGGCGATCTGGAGGCAGACGGGTGCAGTAAGGGTACCTCTGCGGCAGACCGGTACAGTAAGGGTACCTCTGTCTGGCACAGTAAGGGTGCCTGAGCCAAAGACCTGGAGCCGCAGGGAGGTTCCGGGAAAACCGCAACAGCGTCCCGTTAGTCCTTCGGGCGGTTGGGGGGCCTGACCAACCGGGGGTGTGCCATACCACGCTCTGCCCTGAAAGGGGCGGGAGTATAAGACATGATAACGTGATCCGTAAGGGGATCAGCAAAGGCTGCACTGTCCGGGCATCGACCAACTGTGCCGGCTGGCTCATAAGGCAGGTGGGGCAGCGAGGGGCTGCCTGCCCTGGATCGCCCGTAAGATAACCCACTAAAACGTCATACTTTTGTTGTATGAAAATAAACCTGCAGCAGTTCTTTACTCATAACAATGTGTCCTGTGTAATCATTATATGGGCAAGTGTATAAAATGCAAGGGGGATCAGATGATGGTGTGGGCACTATGCCGCTGCGAGCGTCCCCCACAGGGGGACATCAGCAGGACAGCCCCCTTAGTGCCCATTAGTCGGAGCACTCCCCCCTTCAGTCCTCGTAGTGGGGGAGGCTCTGGCAGTTCACCAGCCCCTCCTCTGGCCGGGTGCACCAGTCAGTGACATGCATCCGGGGGAGGGCGCGTTGGGGGCGGGCCGGGTATTTCGGCCCCAGCCGCCCAGTATGCGACCTCTTTGACGGTCGTCCTGCCCTCCCGGCGGCTTCATGGCCGGCCTCTGTTCCGGTTGTCCTGCGCCTGCCTGCCTCGCTGCACCCACCCTATCCTCATACCCAGCAGCTGGGCAGGTGGCATGCTGATTTGGACGTTCTAATGTTTTCTTTTGTGTTGCAGGCGGAGTTAAGGGGCGATCTGGAGGCAGACGGGTACAGTAAGGGTACCTCTGTGGCAGACCGGTACAGTAAGGGTACCTCTGCCTGGCACAGTAAGGGTGCCTGAGCCAAAGACCTGGAGCCGCAGGGAGGTTCCGGGAAAACCGCGACGGCGCCCCGTTAGTCCTTTGGGCGGTTGGGGGGCCTGACCAACCGGGGGTGTGCCATACCACGCTCTGCCCTGAAAGGGGCGGGAGTATAAGACATGATCATGTGATCCGTAAGGGGATCAGCAAAGGCTGCACTGTCCGGGCATTGATTCACCGTGCCGGCTGGCTCATAAGGCGGGCGGGGCAGCGAGGGGCTGCCTGCCCTGGATCACCCGTAAGATAACCCACTAAAACGTCATACTTTTGTTGTATGAAAATAAACCTGCAGCAGTTCTTTACCCATAACAATGTGTCCTGTGTAATCATTATATGGGCAAGTGTATAAAATGCAAGGGGGAGCGGATGACGGTGTGGGCTCTAACAATGTGCTCGTTGACTGCAGTGACCAGGACATGCATGGCCTCTGTAAGTATCTTTAAAAAAGTGGGCTGAGCCAGCCAGTGCACCAGACCCTCTGTATGGCGTCAGGAGCTAGATGCAAGGGGGTGTGGAGGATTGCAATCTGTGTCCCAATGTTTGCCTTTGACGACAGACTAGATGTGGTTTATGTTGTCCATATCCTGGTGACATGTCAGAATGTGATATTCCAACATATTCAATGGATTAACCCTTATCCTGGGGACCCAAGTATTTTCCTTCTCCTCGGAATTTGTACTGCTCTTCTCTCCTGGGCAGCTTGCTCCACTTGCACCAGTGACCAGCAGCAGCACAAACTGGATCGATCATCAATGGTGTCTGGTGCATTGGGGTGAACTGGCCAATCAGGACTCTTTTCATGGAGATTGTTGCAGGTGTCTGTAACTGAATAGGCCCACCTGTCGTTAGGCTATGTTTTGTGGTTATCACTGCAGGAATAATGTTTTTGTAATGGATTGTGCTGTTCCAAAAATATTTTTGTCGATTTTATTTGTGATGTACTGTCAAGTTTTGTTTTATGTTTTTGTGACCTGTTATTGTTACTGATGCTTGTTTCGGTTGATCTATTCCTTTTCCCACTAGCTTTAGGCAGGGGGAGTTTTCCCAGCAATTTACTGTTTCTTTTTAGACATTTGCTAATTCTGCATGTGCTACCACCGTTTGTGTTGTACATAACAAATGACTGCGTACTCTAATGGCGCATGGGGTTATAGCATGCACTAACTCGAATAGAGTCATTAAAATTTTCACACGTTGTTGCCTGATCTATCAGTAATGCTAATACCACATGTATCGGAATGAGGGCCTAATTAGTAAGCTTACTTCTTAAAATGCATCCCTTGTTCGAAAGGGCCAGAGGGCATAACTCATATTTGGGACAGATTATGATGCTACTATGAATTTTAAGCATGAATATTTGGGGGTACACAACAGAAGTAGTTTGTAGTATGAACTGGAACCTTAGCAAACAGTCTATTTTAGGTCGGGGCAGCTGATGCACGTGAATCAAAAGGAACAGCAGCCTAACCAGGTTGTAGTGCCACTAGTTGAGGACCTTGTAACACCAACATTTAACAGGATAAGGTACTACCTTTACATCAGCTGCTGACAGGTGGAGCATTAGGTCCTTTATTCAGGATGAAACTACCCCTCTATTAGAGGATAGCTATAACCTTGGCTGAATTCACATTTGATGGGGCAAAGGCATGAATAATAATGGTTTCAGTCCTCTGGAGCTACCACAACACACACTCAGCTATGGCTATTTGTATGTCTTAATATCAGCCATAGAATTATCAACCTTAACATATCTTGACTCCCAAATATCAATTACAACCATAGATTAAAGTAAGCGTACATAGGTAAATTATTACCATCATTGTTGTAGGAGAGTAGGGTCTGCTATCCTATGGTCACCCCAATTTTTGCTTTTTGCTTCACTGGTTTTCGACTTAATGTGGCTGTTGGCCTGCTAATCAGACCCACAGCCTGCTGTTCTCTCCCTAAATTCACAGACATGTACTATAGGTACATAACCAATTTGGTACTGGACACCTTATCAGTCCCTGTACAGTGCACTCTAGGTGCCCAGGGCATAGATGCATCCAAGGCCACAAGGGGCTGCAGCATATCTTTTGCCACCCCTGACTGGTCACTTAAATCGACACAACTGGCTGATCACTCAGCTGGGGCAAGGTGGTGTACTCACCCCTTGCTTAGATATAGTATACCTATGTCTAAACCTATATCTGGACACATATGCGCCTATAAGTCAATCCTATGGCAGGCCTTTACAATCCTGGAGGCAGAGTGCTTGGTTTTATGTAAGATGGTGCTCAGGCATGAGCTGAGCCTCTCTGCAGTGTTCGGAACCATTTCCTTACTGTTGTTCCAGTGATACTGTCATACCATATACTCTTAAGTGCATTATAATCCTTGCGGTTAATGCTAACTTTGGTTTGGCTTTATCCTAACCAGAGCCTCAGCATCACAAAACGGATGCTGCTGCCCCGACACAAGTCTGACCTCCTGCTGCTGACCGAAACTTGGCAGGGGAGGCCTGGACAAAGGGTTTCCTGTCACAGGGAGGTGTTACACCACCCCGGACAGGAGATAGTGGATCGGAGCAGGGAGGGTTGAAAGAAACTAGACACTGCCTGGGGCGCACAAGGTGTCCCAGGCAAAATCCAGTAGAACCGGTTCTGGGGCACTCCAGCCCCAGCTCTGGCACACAACTGGACAAAGGGAAAGGGGTGTAACCACCCCCTTCCCAGGTCCCACCCATAGGAGGGACCTAGCAGGTAATCCAGCCCCTTGATTTGGAATAAAGGTAGGAGCTGTGCTAATGCACATCAGATTATCCTGACTGAAACTTATGAAACGAAACTCTGGACCCTTCGACATCCCACTCAACGTGGAAGACTGAAGAATCTCCCTTGTGGTCAAGGAGTGACCACCCTGTGCAAACAGGCACCATCCAGCTCATCACCATTTGGTTTTTTGCAGTTCCTGCCGGAACTCGAGCAACAGAGATCAACAAGACCCAGCGTTCCTGCCTTCTAACAGCCCGATCCACAGTCCCTGCAAAGCTGAGACCCATGGAGGCAAACTGAAGCGTGGGGCCGGCCATCTTGGAAAAATGACGAAGTGCTGACCGTGCAGCAACCAAGGTTCCCTGGAAGCTGTGCATTGGAGTGTAAGAAGCTCCAGCCCCAAGCAGCTTTTGCACCGAAGCTCATCCCTCCACACTCATCGAGTGCTGCGTGGGGCCATTTTGCATTTTCCTGCTTGACGCATTGGTCTGGTCGCTTGCCCGTTGGCTAGTGGCCCCAGTACCGACAAACCTTTGAATTTGCTCTGCTGGTCTGGTTGCTCCAGATTGGCCCTCCCTCCCCTGAAAAGGAGCACCCGCTCTGACCTTGCTGGTCCGAGTAAGAAGCGATCTTTGAATCCTGCGTGGGTTGCATTTGCCAAGGCCTGTTGACTCTGATTTGGAAGCCGACCCTGCCGACAGCAAGAGCCTTTGTGGGACAGCTCGTGATTCACTCCAGGACATCCTTTGTGCCCCAGAGTCCACGTGGCAGCAGAGACATGCTTCACAACAACCACCTGATTGTGCCCGACATTGCCTGGTTCTTTCCTGGTCATTAGCTAGTGCCCCAGACTCTGTCCCCTCTGCTTTCAGGTACTCTACATCTTCATCCACCCTTGGATCCAACCGGACTCTTCTCTACTGGCCGCCTGCAGCATCTTCATCTCCAGGCACCCTAGATCTACACGACAAAACCCGACACGCTTTTGCGCCTGTGCACCCGCTTCCTGTGGGTGAGGTAACTCTTGAACGCCGGTGCTCCTGTAGTGGTTTACACCTCTAGTTTCTAAGTCTAAGGTTTTGTCCTTCTAGTCCAGTCGGAAGACACTTAAAACTGTAACTCGATAACTTTTACGCACCATTGACTTTGCATTGGTGCATGCGTGTGCTTTTAGCGCTGCACCCGATTCCCGCGGGGTACTCCCGTCCTAACTGCTGTTAGTCCAGTGTAGTCCCAGCGATTCCCAAGGCCCTAGGCCTTACCACTGATCGAATAGTGATACTTATACCACTTTTTTGATATATGGTTTGAGTGGCCACCGGCCTCATCCATAATTGTGCAACTTTCATATGTTATACTGTGCTTTTGTTTAAACGCTTGTGCTTCTATACTCATAAAGAGTACAGGGGATTATTCTGAGAATAAATACATATATTTTTATAATATATAACTTGTGTGGTGTCCTTTCATTTGATATTACAGGATTGCATATGGTAAAACAGCTGGCTTCACATGTCCTCTTGAGTTAAGCCTTTAGGCTGCTTAGTCCAGGATAGGATATCTTGTCTTTAAGGTTGACTTACAACCATCACCATAAGGGATTGTTTGGACTGATATAAGGTGCCCCCAGCATTGGAGACATCATACATCAGGCCAACTTCTCACATTGGTGAGCAGCGGTGCGGATTTGAGCTTGCTGTTGTTTTACCATTGCAATCTTGTATCAAATTTAAAGATCACATTAAGTACTATAGGTACATATAAACAAAGCTTAGCATATTTAAGTTCTACTGAACTTAGTAGTTGTAGGTAGAAGGGCTTAGCACACCGTGACTACAACTCACTAGCAAGGTGCAGTAGTAAAACACTTAGTGTAGGTAAGTGCATCACTTACACCTCACTAGATTCATGTCTGGTACAGGTGAAGCTCCAAGCTCTCTACCTGTGTTGGTTGACCTTCCACAGGCAACCTCCAACTATGACAAATTCAGCCACAGAGACTTGAGTGCCTTGTGCACTGCAAGGAAGCTGAAAAAGGGTCACAACCCTACCATTCCCATCCTGATAGGCATCCTGGAGAAGGATGATCTTGAGAAAGCTAGAATAGTTCCCTCAGGGTCAGGAGAAGGAGTGAATCCCCCAGATACTGAGAACACCACCCCAGAACAGGAGGAGGAGGAACCAGAGTCAGATGATGATCTAGCAAATCATCAAGGGGATAACCAGGTACCAGTTGGGAGGCTTAGCCAAGCCAACTTGGTCCTACATGGGAATGGAGAAGGGAATCACTTCTCCAGACCCAATAGCAGAATTCTCCCAGGCAATAGAAGAGAGAGATCTCCCTCCAGGGATTCTCACATTTTTAGTGCCTCAAGAGAATCTCAGAGGGGAATGACTTCCCTCAGAGGAAAGAGCATAAGGCCAGGATGAGAGCTGTTAGACTCCAAATAGAGAGGGAGGAAGTAGCCCTGGCCCAAGCTAAACTTGCCTTGGCAAGAGAACAAAGATTATGTGGGGAGACACCCACTGGTGGCAGCATTATCCCTAAGGATAAAGACAGGTCCCATGAACATAGAAACCTGAGTAAGATTGTGCCCCCCTACAGAGATGGGGATTATATCCACAAATGGATAACTACTCTGGAGAGGGCCTGCATGGTACAGCAGGTCCCTCAAGATCAGTGGGCAGCAATCTTGTGGCTCTCCTTTTCCGAGAAAGGGAGAGATAAGCTCCTCACTGTTAGACCTGAGGATGCTAAAAACTACTCTGTCTTGAAGAGTGCTCTTATTGAAGGGTTTGGCCTAACCACTGAGCAATACAGGTTGTTGTTCGGAGACACCCAAAAAGCACAGACTCAGGACTGGACTGATTTTGTTGATTGTGCCACTAAGGCTCTGGAGGGTTGGTTGCAGGGAAGTAAAGTCTCAGACTACACAGGATTGTACAATCTTATAATGAGAGAACAGATCCTTAATAACTGTCAGAACCAGCAATTGCATCAACACCTTATTGACTCAGATCTGACCTCTCCCCAATAATTGGGTAAGAAGGCAGACAAATGGGTCAGAACAAGAGTTAAGCAGAAACCCCAGAACCAAGGAGGTGATCAAAAGAAGGCAGACCAGAAGGGAGGAAATAAGAAAGAAAAAGACCGGAAGTCTTCTACAGGCCCCCAAAATAATTCTAATAAGGAGGGTGGTTCCCAAAATGGAAACAAGAAAAAGAAGGTTGATGGCCCAAAGAAACCTTGGTGCAATAACTGTAAGTCCACTTCTGACTGGGGAAGTGAATGCACTAAGAAAAATCCAGTACCTACCACTGTAGTCCCTAAGACACCTGCACCCCCTAGTACAGGTAACAGTGGTAGTGCACAACCCAAGGGGATAGTAGGGTTAACCCTGGGAATTGAGATGGAGTCTGGCTTAGTCAGAATCCCTACTCAGGTAATTCTGATCTTTGATGGGAACATATCTATGTCTTCTACTATAAGTCCTAATACTTTGGGCAAATACAGGCAGACACCTTTAATCAATGAGAAACTGGCTCAGGCCTACAGGGACACTTGTGCCAGTGTCACTATGGTGACACCTAACTTTGTGGACCCTGATCAGATGATACTAGGTGAGAACTACCTAGTGACCAATTCTAGCAATGCCACTACTACACATAGTGTGGCTGTTGTTAAATTCTCATGGGGAGGGGTAACTGGCCTCAAGAAAGTTGTTGTTAGTGCAGACCTCCCAGTTGACTGTCTTTTGGGCAATGATCTTGAGGAATCCTTATGGTCAGAAGTGGAGTACAGGACTCATGCAGAAATGCTAGGGATTTCAGCACATGTCCTTGCTGTAACCAGGTCCCAGGCCAAGAAGTGCCTACCTGAACCTGTGGTGGATCTTGAAACAATAGACCAACCACAACCCAAGAGAAAGAGCAAGAGGGTCAAGGCAGTGCCTTCCCACTTGCCCCAGGTTGAGGATCAGACCTCACAGGACGGTGATTCTGAGATCCAAGAGGAGACTGTCCCAGAAGAGCTTGAACCTGATCAGGTTGAGTTTCTTGGGGCAGGGGGACCCTCAAGGGCAGATCTGGGGCAGGCTCAATTAACTTGCCCTTATCTTGAACCCCTCAGACAGCAAGCTGCTGGGAATGCTCAAGGTACCCATAGAGTGTATTGGGATGATGGGCTCCTTTATTCAGAGGCTAGAGACCCCAAGCCTGGTGCCACCAGGAGGTTGGTTATAACTCTGCAATTTAGGGGCTTCCTTCTAACCTTGGCCCATGATATTCCCCTAGCAGGACACTTAGGCCAGAACAAGACTTGGGACAGGCTTGTCCCTCACTTTCACTGGCCTCACATGTCAGAAGATACCAAAGAGTTTTGTCGCTCCTGTGACACCTGCCAAGCCAGTGGCAAATCAGGTGGCACCACAAAGGCCCCCCTTATACCTCTACCTGTGGTGGGGGTGCCCTTTGAGAGAGTTGGGATTGACATTGTTGGACCAATGGATCCCCAAACAGCATCTGGGCAAGGATTTGTCTTGGTAGTAGTGGATCATGCCACCAGGTACCCAGAGGCAATTCCCCTAAGGACCACAACAGCTCCTGTTGTGGCAAGGGCCTTACTTGGAGTTTTCTCCAGAGTGGGCTTTCCAAAGGAGGTACTTTCAGACAGAGGTACCAACTTCATGTCTGGATACTTAAAAGCAATGTGGAAAGAGTGTGGAGTGAACTATAAGTTCACCACACCCTATCATCCTCAGTGCAATGGTGTTGTGGAGACATTCAACAAGACCCTAAAGGGAATGATAAAAGGATTACCTGAAAAGCTCAGGCGTAGATGGGATATCCTTTTACCCTGCTTACTCTTTGCTTACAGAGAGGTCCCACAGAAGGGGGTTGGCTACAGCCCCTTTGAACTTTTGTTTGGCCACCCTGTGAGGGGTCCATTGTGTCTTGTGAAGGAAGGATGGGAGTTACCTCTCAAAAAGCCTAAACTTGATATTGTGGACTATGTACTTGGTCTCCGCTCCAGGATGGCTGAGTACATGGAGAAAGCAACCAAAAACCTGGAGGCCAGCCAAGAATTACAGAAAGCTTGGCCTGACCAAAAGGCTGTCCTGACTGAGTACCAGCCTGGACAGAAGGTGTGGGTGTTGGAGCCAGTGGCCCAGCAGCCCTCCAAGACAAATGGTCTGGACCCAACACCATACTTGAGAAAAAGGGAGAGGTCACCTACTTGGTGGACCTTGGCACCCCTCAGAGCCCCCACAGGGTGCTCCATGTAAACAGATTGAAACAATATGTGGACAGGGCAGACATGGGTTTACTCATGGCTACAGATGGGGAACAGGAGGAAGAGAGTCACCCTCTCCCAGACTTGTTATCTCAAAACCCTGATGATGGTTCAGTGGATGGTGTAGCCTTGGCAGGCAGCCTCTCTGAACAGCAACAGATGGACTGCAGACAGGTGTTGCAGGCCCATAGACATATGTTTTCTCTTACACCCAGTCAAACTAACTGGTGCACCCATGAGGTGGACACTGGTGACAGTCTGCCTGTGAAGAATAAAATCTACAGGCAACCTGACCATGTCAGGGATTGTATAAAGGCTGAGGTGCAGAAAATGCTTGGACTTGGAGTGATTGAGCCATCAGAGAGCCCCTGGGCCAGCCCAGTAGTCCTTGTGCCAAAACCTCATACCAAAGATGGAAAGAGAGAAATGAGATTTTGTGTGGACTAAAGAGGTCTCAATGCTGTCACTAGGACAGATGCTCATCCCATTCCAAGGGCAGATGAGCTCATTGATAAATTGGCTTCTGTCAAATATCTGAGCACATTTGATCTGACAGCTGGCTATTGGCAAATCAGGTTAGCTGAGGAGTCTAAGGCCAAAACAGTATTCTCTACCCCCAGTGGACATTATCAGTTTGTGGTGATGCCCTTTGATTTGAAGAATGCACCTGCCACCTTCCAAAGGTTGGTGAAGCAAGTCCTTTCTGGGTTGGATGACTTTTGTGCAGCATATCTAGATGATATTGCGGTCTTTACCTCTAGCTGGGAGGATCACCTGATCCAACTGAAGAAGGTTCTGGAGGCCCTGCAAAAGGCAGGCCTGACTATCAAGGCTACCAAGTGCCAGATAGGGCAGAGCAAAGTTGTGTACTTGGGCCACCTAGTAGGTGGAGGCCAAGTTCAACCATTGGAGAGCAAGATCCAGGCCATACAGGACTGGGCTCCTCCAACTACCCAGACACAAGTCAGAGCCTTCTTGGGCCTGACTGGGTATTACAGGAAATTTGTAAAGAACTATGGGTCCATTGTGACATCATTGAATGATCTGACATCCAAGAAGATGCCCAAAAAGGTTCAGTGGACAGTTAGCTGTCAAAGGGCATTTGATGACCTGAAGAAGGCCATGTGCTCTGCACCAATCCTTAAGAGTCCTGACTACTCCAAACAGTTCATTGTTCAGACAGATGCTTCTGAGTTGGGGGTGGGACCTGTGCTTTTACAACTTAATGTAGATGGTCAAGACCAGCCCATTGCTTTCATTAGCAGAAGGTTGACACCCAGAGAGAATCGTTGGTCAGCCATTGAGAGGGAGGCCTTTGCTGTGGTTTGGGCCCTGAAGAAGTTGAGGCCATACTTGTTTGGTACTCACTTCCTAATTCAGACAGACCATAAGCCCCTCTTGTGGCTCAATCAGATGAAGGGTGAAAACCCCAAACTACTCAGGTGGTCTGTTGGAACCAAACTTTGTCAGGTCACCTAGGGTAGCCTGGCCTAGGGTAAGACACAATCATTAGAGGCACATGTGTAAAGGTTGCAAACCACCCAGCAATAAATTAACGCAATTTCACTCAAAAAGGACGCTACACCAATGTTGGAAAAATACGAGCTTGTTTATAAAAATAGTATTTGCTCTTTTATCTTTTAGAAATCACAGTTTAGTACATTACAGTTTGTCTTGAAAATAATAGTAATACTTTTAAAGCTGCTAAATCATATCATCACCCAGCATCAACAGTACATTACATTAGACTCCAAACTTTACTGACTTTGACTTCTCTGAAGTGCTTATACCTTTACCCCCCCCCCCCCTCTGTACCTTTAACCACAAAGAGGGTGCACACCCAGTGAGAAGTGTAGGAAATACACAAGTTCTATGTTTTCACCAGTAACTTCTAGGAGGATCTTATAATTTTCCTTAGACCAAAGGTACTCTCAACACCACATTGGCAGTTGCTTTTACTCCCAGGTTCTGATTAAGTGGCTTCTTTTCCCTTGACTGGAAATTGTTTAGGTTTGCGCCATCAAGCTACTCCCCACCTCATGGAACACAGTGAAAGGAAAAACGAACAGTGAGCCGGGGCACTTTTCATATGCACTAGAACTAATTTTCCCCAGAAGGGGAAGACCTTTTCTTGAACCCCACTCCTCTAACTCACAAGGTGATTAATCCCTGGGAGTGCTCAGTTTTCCCCTTCACCCACTCACTCCTTACTGTCTTGTGGGGGCTGTACTGCCCGAGTCTTCAGGTATCTGGGCTGACAGATGGCTCTTTAGAGGTCCCAGCCGGCAGCTGTCGAGTCCGCTACTTCCTGCCCAGCCAGCTGCTCAACTCGGTGCTGGCGCGGGGAGAAGCGGTAATGCCAATTCCCCTCTTCCCAGGGACGATTGAAGTCTTTCCGCCTCCTCAGCCACTCGCTCTCTGGGCTGGCGCAGGCAGGGCGCGCCTCCGCTGACAGGAGCCGCTCTATACCGTGCCCTCGTTTCCGGCCGACTCCTCCTCTCAGAGCCCGTCGGCTCCACCGGTCATGCGCAGGGGTGCAGTGTCTCCTCAGCGGAGATCGCGCTCTACTGACGGCGCCTCCCCTTCCGCTCCTCTCACTCCGGGACCGGGGAAAAACACACAGGGCTGCTCCTGCAATAAGCGACTTCCTCGCTTCACCTCTCCCCTCTCCACGGTACCGGTGGCCACAGCTCCGCTCCTGCGCTGCTCACCACGCGCTGGTTCGGGGTTAGACCGGTTCAGCCTCACCTCGCTCCCTCAGCGCTGGCTCCTCTCCACAGCCAGAAATCGGCCACAGCAAGTAAGAGATGACACTCTGTGGGATTTTGTTACTAGGGGGAAGCCACGGCAACCGGAGACATAATTCGATTGACGAGCTGAACAAGGGGGGGGGGGGGGGCACCAAGATTAACCCCTCCTCTACTGGACAACTCTCAGCATTAGTCTCTCTAAAGTCCCTCTACTGGGCAGAGGACTGCGCTCCGCAGCGCTGCAGTCTCCTTCTCCTTTTCACACCCCTGTATTTCTAGACTAGGGGTTGGTCAGGCGCCCAGGGTCTCCAGCCATCCAAAGCAGCAGGGTCAGGACAAATAACCCAAGGGAGGAAGGGTGGTGAATCAATAGGTCAACCCTTTGACTATCCTACCCCCACCTTCAGCTACAGCCTGTCCTCCAGCTGACTCTCTCTAGTAAGACAAAATGGCTGACCAGCATTCCGCCTTTTATAGGCTGACCCTCAGAGGTCCAGAAGGTTCTGGAATGCCCTACTCTATCCTATGGGACAGATTCTAGGTTTGTCAGTTGGGACAGTTGGTAGCCACCATGTTGTGACTCCAACTATTTTCCTATCAGGAAAGGCCTCTAGGCCTGAGGTAAAACACTATGAGGGTGAAAGAACACCTATCCCCTTGACCAACACCTTGAAAAAGCTAGTGAACACAAAAATTTATAAAGGCATGAGGGGCAAAAAGGGGACAAAATAAATAATAAATTGGAGGGACTACGCAAAAAAATCAGACAGGTCTAACACGCGTCCCCCCCAGCTGAAAGTGGGGAGAACTACCCAACCCCTTGGGAGTCCTCATCACTAAGGCGGAAATACCTGGAGAGACCGTCTGCATTGGCGTGGTCAACTCCAGGTCGATGTTCCACACGGAAGTCCATTCCCTGTAGGGAGATGGACCACCTCAACAGCTTGGGATTCTCCCCCTTCATCTGCATTAGCCAACGAAGGGGTCGGTGGTCAGTCTGAACCAGGAAGTGCGAGCCAAACAGGTATGGCTGCAGCTTCTTCAGAGCCCACACCACCGCAAAAGCTTCCCTCTCAATTGCACTCCACTTCTGTTCCCGGGGAAGCAGTCTCCTGGATAGGAAGACCACAGGCTGATCCAGGCCCTCTTCATTTAGTTGCGATAACACTGCCCCAATGCCATGTTCTGATGCATCTGTCTGGACAATGAACTCCTTGGAGAAGTCTGGAGCCCTCAGGACTGGTGCTGCACACATTGCCTGCTTCAGTTTCTCAAAAGCTTGCTGACAAGCGTTCGTCCAAACTACCCGTCGAGGTTGTTTCTTGGAGGTGAGCTCTGTGAGGGGCGCTACAATAGTGCCATACCCCTTCACAAAGCGACGGTAGTAGCCTGTGAGGCCCAGGAAAGCTCGGACCTCAGTCTGTGTCTTGGGGGGTTCCCAGGCCATGATTGCCTCAATCTTTGCCTGCAGGGGCTGCACAGTCCCCCTACCCACCAAGTGTCCAAGGTACACAACCGATCCCTGCCCAATCTGGCATTTGCTGGCCTTGATTGTCAGTCCAGCTTGTTTCAGGGCCTGGAGAACTGCTTGCAAATGTTGCAAATGGTCCTCCCAACTGCTACTGAAGACAGCAATGTCATCCAGGTAAGCAGCAGAGAAACTCTCCATTCCAGAGAGGACCTGGTTCACCAGCCGCTGAAATGTGGCAGGGGCATTTTTGATCCCAAAGGGTATTACACAAAATTGGAAGTGTCCCTCAGGCGTGGAGAAGGCTGACCTTTCCTTTGCTCCATCTGTCAAGGAGATCTGCCAGTACCCTGAAGTGAGGTCAAAGGTACTTAGGTATTGGGCAGCTCCTAGCCGGTCGATTAATTCATCCGCCCTAGGGATCGGATGCGCATCAGTCTTTGTAACTGAGTTCAGTCCCCGGTAATCCACACAGAACCTCAGTTCTGGCGTGGTGCCTGGTGGAGCGGCTTTTGGCACTAGCACCACCGGACTGGACCAAGGGCTGTTGGAAGGTTCTATAACTCCCAGCTCTAGCATCTTGGCAACCTCTCCAAGGATGCTAGCCTTCACCTTGTCGGACAGCCGGTAGGTCTTTGACTTCACTGGTGGGCTGTCCCCTGTGTCCACATCATGGGTACACAGGTGAGTCCTTCCCGGGACAAGGGAGAACAACGTAGAGTACTGCTCCAGTATCTGGCGGCAGTCCTCCCGCTGCTCAGGAGCTAGAGTGGGAGAGAGAATCACTCCCTCCACTGACCCATCCTTCTCTTGAGACGAGAACAAGTCCGGGAGAGGTTCGCTTTCCGCTTCCTCTTCCCCATCAGTCACCATCATCAAAATGACCTCGGGCCTCTCATGGTGGGGTTTGAGTCGGTTGGCATGCAGCACCCGTAGGGGCTGTCGAGGGGTCTTAAGGTCTACCAGGTATGTGGCCTTACCCTTCTTTTCCAACACTTCAAATGGGCCTGTCCAACGATCCTGGAGGGCACTAAGCTCCCCAGGTTCCATCACCCACACTTTCTGGCCAGGCTCCAATTCCACCTGGTGAGCATTGTGGTCATACCACTCTTTCATGACTGCCTGGCTGGCATCCAAGTTGTCAGAAGCTTGCTTCCACAACTTCGCCATTTGACTCCTGAAGGCCAGCATGTAGCTCACCACATCCTGGGGGGGGTTTCCTGGGAGACTTCTCCCAACCATCCTTCACCAGGCTGAGAGGACCGCGTACAGGGTGCCCATACAGAAGTTCAAAGGGGCTGAAGCCCACTCCCTTCTGTGGCACTTCCCTGTAAGAGAATAGCAAACAGGGTAGGAGGACGTCCCATTTCCTCCACAGGCTTTCGGACAGACTTCTGATCATGCCCTTCAAGGTTTTGTTGAACCTCTCAACCAGTCCATTTGACTGGGGGTGATAAGGAGTGGTGAACCGGTAGGTCACTCCACACTCCTTCCACATTGCCCGCATATAAGCTGACATAAAGTTGGTCCCCCTGTCAGACACAACTTCTTTGGGGAAACCCACTCGGGTAAAGATCCCCATTAGGACTCTAGCCACTACAGGTGCAGTGACTGTCCTCAGAGGAATTGCCTCTGGGTACCGTGTGGCATGATCCACCAGGACCAGGATGAACCTGTGACCAGCTGTTGTTGGTGGATCTAAAGGCCCTACAATGTCGATGCCCACCCTTTCAAAGGGGGTGCTAACGACTGGGAGTGGTTCCAGGGGAGCCTTCAGCTTCACCCCTGTTTTCCCACTGGCCTGGCAGGATACACATGTCCGACAGTAGGTGTTGGACGCCACTTTCATCTGAGGCCAGTAAAAGTGGAGGACAAGCCGAGCAAAGGTCTTGTCCTGACCTAAGTGTCCTGCCAAGGGTATAGCATGAGCCAATTCCAGCAGAAAGGCTCGGTATTGTTGCGGGACTACCAAGGCCCTTGATGAACCAGGTAAGGGTACCTTGGGTTCACTGTAGAGGAGTCCCTCCTCCCAGTAAATATGGTAGTGTCCCGTAACATCACCTGCTGCCTGGGCTTCAGCCTGTCGCCTCAGTCCCTTAAGGGTAGGGCACTCCCTCTGCCCCTTACACAATTCCTCTCTGGTAGGTCCTCCCTCCACATGCCACTCAGCAGGGATGGGTAAATCCTCCAGAGAGTCTACTTCCCCCTCCACGGACTCCTGGTCCACCACCGCCGGTGGCCGATCTGTCACATGGGGGGTGGAAGCCGAAGCAGGCTCTTCCTGTCTTCGGGTCTGTCCCTTTTTGGCAGCGGGTTGGGCCATTGTTCCAGGCTCCAACCCAGGCAAACTCCCTCTCCGGGCAGTCGCAGACCGTGTGCTCACACAGGCCCAGTCAGGTGTACCCAGCATCGCAGAGTGCGTCCGGTATTCCACCTCTCTCCAAGTGTTGTGCTCCATATCATTTCCCAGCAGACAATCAACTGGCACGGCAGGGCTTACGGCAACTCGAAGTGAACCTGCAACCCCTTCCCACTCAAAGGGAACCTCAGCCACTGGATAGTGGCCCATTCTGCCGTCAGCCATCGCGGCGGGGTGGAGTACATTGGGAATCACCTGCTCTGGAGACACCAGTCGACTTCTCACCATAGTCATACTGGCTCCTGTATCTCTCAGAGCCTCCCCTCTCTGGCCATTGATGGTGACCCATTGCCCATACTTAACAGTATTTGGGGGCACCTGGATCTTTGGAACCATCTCCCGTTCTCCCAGGGACACTAAGGTGACACCCGCCCACTTACCCCCCTTATCTAAGGGCAACTCCTCCCCGAGCGCTACACTAGCTACTCCCGGTGGTTTTCCTCCGGTGTGTGGGGGTGGTCTCTTTGGGCATCTGACATCTCCCTTATAATGTCCAACACCACCACACTCAAAACAGTGGAGAACCCTTGGCTGCTGGCTTTGGCCAGGATTAGGGTTTCTGGGCGGGTTTGCCTTAGGGGTGGAACCTGTTCCCTTTCCTTGGAAATTGTTTTGGGGACCTTTAGAGAACTCCCTCTTTTTGTCTCCCCCCTCCTTCTTCTGGGGGGCGCCCTGTCCGGCCTTTTGGGAATCCCCTCCAGTCCCCTTCGAGGACACCCGGGTACTTGCCCAGATGTCCGCCTCCTCTGCAAGCTTCCGGGGATTGGTCAGCTTGCTGTCCACCAGGTGTTGGCGCAGCTCGGGAAAACATTTCTCGAGAAGGTGCTCTTTCAAAAATAGATCATACAACCCCTCATAATCCTTCACCTCACTGCCCTTGACCCAGCCCTCTAACGCCTTTCTTGCGTAATCAAGGAAGTCCACCCAGTTCTGGGTGCTCAACTTGTGGCTCCCCCTGAACTTCTGACGGTACCTTTCTGGGGTAAGCCCAAACTTCCTTACCAATGCTAGCTTCATGGTGGGGTAGTTGGTTTGCTCCTCTGGTTCCAGGGCCAGCAAGGTGTCCCGACCAGCGGGAGGCATGTACCTATACAAACCACCCCCCCAGTGCTTCTCCTGCACCCCATGGGCTCTTAAGGAGACCTCATAGGCAGCCAACCACTTGGCTATGTCATCTCCCTGACTAAAGCTGGCAATGAGATCTTTTGGTAAATAGGGTCTGGACTCCCTGGCTGTTTCTTTGGATTCGCTGCCACCATTTATTACAGGAGAGGGCCCCCGTTGCAGGGCCTGGAGTTGCAACTCTTTCAACCTGAACTCATGAACCATCCTCTTTTCTTCCTTCTCCTGCTCCAGCTTAGCCAACTCCCATTTTAATTTCCTCTTTTCCCTCCTGTCAGCGAACTCTGCTTTGGTTAAGCCTCCCCCGGAGACACTACTGCTTTTCCTGGAGTAGGACACTGGTCCCGGGAGTAGGTTTTCCCCCTCTAAGTGGAATAATCCTTCTATCTCCACAACCGTGTCCCGGTCTGTCCCTTCATCCTCCTCCTTTCCTTCTTTGTGTGCCTCCACCCAAGCCCTTAGACTGGTCTGGAGTTCCCCCTTCCTGGCACCATGCTTAAAAAATACCCCCATTTTCTGGCAGAAATCTTTCAGCTGAGCCACAGAATAGGTGTCTAGGTTTTCTAGTGCAAACTCCATTTTACAATAGGCAATACCAAGTTATACACACCAGGAAATTTGAGTTGCAAGGGCAACCTGAAGCTACCTCCACCCCACCACCAGGAACAAATTTTGAAAAACAAAAGGACAAATTAGGAGGGCCGCTAGGAGAGAACTCCTGGTGTAGGCTAGTGAATTACGTTCAATTACTACTGAGTAGCTGCAACCACAGTCAGGATCCCACCGCTAGACACCAACTTGTTGGAACCAAACTTTGTCAGGTCACCTAGGGTAGCCTGGCCTAGGGTAAGACACAATCATTAGAGGCACATGTGTAAAGGTTGCAAACCACCCCAGCAATAAATTAACGCAATTTGACTCAAAAAGGACGCTACACCAATGTTGGAAAAATACGAGCTTGTTTATAAAAATAGTATTTGCTCTTTTATCTTTTAGAAATCACAGTTTAGTACATTACAGTTTGTCTTGAAAATAATAATAATACTTTTAAAGCTGCTAAATCATATCATCACCCAGCATCAACAGTACATTACATTACATTAGACTCCAAACTTTACTGACTTTGACTTCTCTGAAGTGCTTATACCTTTACCCCCCCCCTCTATACCTTTAACCACAAAGAGGGTGCACACCCAGTGAGAAGTGTAGGAAATACACAAGT
This sequence comes from Lissotriton helveticus, assembly GCF_964261635.1. Lineage (NCBI taxonomy): Eukaryota > Metazoa > Chordata > Amphibia > Caudata > Salamandridae > Lissotriton > Lissotriton helveticus. Next base: position 992,491,440 of record NC_136069.1, on the reverse strand, counting down.
TCTATGTTTTCACCAGTAACTTCTATGAGGATCTTATAATTTTCCTTAGACCAAAGGTACTCTCAACATCACATTGGCAGTTGCTTTTACTCCCAGGTTCTGATTAAGTGGCTTCTTTTCCCTTGACTGGAAATTGTTTAGGTTTGCGCCATCAAGCTACTCCCCACCTCATGGAACACAGTGAAAGGAAAAACGAACAGTGAACCGGGGCACTTTTCATATGCACTAGAACTAATTTTCCCCAGAAGGGGAAGACCTTTTCTTGAACCCCACTCCTCTAACTCACAAGGTGATTAATCCCTGGGAGTGCTCAGTTTTCCCCTTCACCCACTCACTCCTTACTGTCTTGTGGGGGCTGTACTGCCCGAGTCTTCAGGTATCTGGGCTGACAGATGGCTCTTTAGAGGTCCCAGCCGGCAGCTGTCGAGTCCGCTACTTCCCGCCCAGCCAGCTGCTCAACTTGGTGCTGGCGCGGGGAGAAGCGGTAATGCCAATTCCCCTCTTCCCAGGGACGATTGAAGTCTTTCCGCCTCCTCAGCCACTCGCTCTCTGGGCTGGCGCAGGCAGGGCTCGCCTTCGCTGACAGGAGCCGCTCTATACCGTGCCCTCGTTTCCGGCCGACTCCTCCTCTCAGAGCCCGTCGGCTCCACCGGTCATGCGCAGGGGTGCAGTGTCTCCTCAGCGGATATCGCGCTCTACTGACGGCGCCTCCCCTTTCGCTCCTCTCACTCCGGGACCGGGGAAAAACACACAGGGCTGCTCCTGCAATAAGCGACTTCCTCGCTTCACCTCTCCCCTCTCCACGGTACCGGTGGCCACAGCTCCGCTCCTGCGCTGCTCAACACGCGCTGGTTCGGGGGTAGACCGGTTCAGCCTCACCTCGCTTCCGCTCCCTCAGCGCTGGCTCCTCTCCACAGCCAGAAATCGGCCACAGCAAGTAAGAGATGACACTCTGTGGGATTTTGTTACTAGGGGGAAGCCACGGCAACCGGAGAAATAATTCGATTGACGAGCTGAACAAGGGGGGGGGGCACCAAGATTAACCCCTCCTCTACTGGACAACTCTCAGCATTAGTCTCTCTAAAGTCCCTCTACTGGGCAGAGGACTGCGCTCCGCAGCGCAGCAGTCTCCTTCTCCTTTTCACACCCCTGTATTTCTAGACTAGGGGTTGGTCAGGCGCCCAGGGTCTCCAGCCATCCAAAGCAGCAGGGTCAGGACAAATAACCCAAGGGAGGAAGGGTGGTGAATCAATAGGTCAACCCTTTGACTATCCTACCCCCACCTTCAGCTACAGCCTGTTCTCCAGCTGACTCTCTCTAGTAAGACAAAATGGGTGACCAGCATTCCGCCTTTTATAGGCTGACCCTCAGAGGTCCAGAAGGTTCTGGAATGCCCTACTCTATCCTATGGGACAGATTCTAGGTTTGTCAGTTGGGACAGTTGGTAGCCACCATTTTGTGACTCCAACTATTTTCCTATCAGGAAAGGCCTCTAGGCCTGAGGTAAAAACTATGAGGGTGAAAGAACACCTATCCCCTTGACCAACACCTTGAAAAAGCTAGTGAACACAAAAATTAATAAAGGCATGAGGGGCAAAAAGGGGACAAAATAAATAATAAATTGGAGGGACTACGCAAAAAAATCAGACAGGTCTCACATGGTCCATTTCCCTACAGGGGATGGACTTTACAGTGGAGCACAGACCAGGGACTGACCATGGTAATGCAGATTGTCTCTCCAGGTACTTCCACTTAGAACATGAAGACTTATCTGGTCAAGGTTAAGTTTAATGTCCCTGCGTTTGGGGGGGGTTATGTAGGAGAGTAGGGTCTGCTATCCTATGGTCACCCCAATTTTTGCTTTTTGCTTCACTGGTTTTCGACTTAATGTGGCTGTGGGCCTGCTAATCAGACCCACAGCCTGCTGGTCTCTCTCTAAATTCACAGACATGTACTATAGGTACATAACCAATTTGGTACTGGACACCTTATCAGTCCCTGTACAGTGCACTATAGGTTCCCAGGGCATAGATGCATCCAAGGCCACCAGGGGTTGCAGCATATCTTTTGCCACCCCTGACTGGTCACTTAAATCGATACAACTGGCTGATCACTCAGCTGGGGTCAAGGCGGTGTACTCACCCCTTGCTTAGATATAGTATACCTATGTCTAAACCTATATCTGGACACATATGCACCTATAAGACACTCCTATGGCAATCCTGGAGGCAGAGTGCTTGGTTTTAAGTGAGATGGTGCTCTAGCATGAGCTGAGCCTGTCTGCAGTGTTCGGAACCATTTCCTTACTGCTGTTCCAGTGATACTGCCATACCATATACTCTTAAGTGTATTATAATCCTCGAGCTAACTTTGGTTTGGCTTTATCAAAACATGTTGTGTTTGGTGTCATACACTTTGGAATACTACCCCCTCGCCAGTTCTGGCGACGGGGTAGCATTCCACCCTTCTAGAGGGAGAAGACATGTTACTTTACTTAAAACGCGGTGAATCCTAACCAGAGCCTCAGCATCACAAAATGGATGCTGCTGCCCCGACACAAGTCTGACCTCCTGCTGCTGACCGAAACTTGGCAGGGGAGGCCTGGACAAAGGGTTTCCTGTCACAGGGAGGTGTTACACCACCCCGGACAGGAGATAGTGGATTGGAGCAGGGAGGGTTGAAAGAAACTAGACACTGCCTGGGACGCACAAGGTGTCCCAGGCAAAATCCAGTCGAACCGGTTCTGGGGCACTCCAGCTCAGCTCTGGCGCGAAACTGGACAAAGGGAAAGGGGTGTAACCACCCCCTTCCCAGGTCCCACCCATAGGAGTGACCTAGCAGGTAATCCAGCCCCTTGATTTAGAATAAAGGTAGGAGCTGTGCTAATGCACATCAGATTATCCTGACTGAAACTTATGAACCGAAACTCTGGACCCTTCGACATCCCACTCGACGTGGAAGACTGAAGAATCTCCATTGTGGTCAAGGAGTGAACACCCTGTGCAAACAGGCACCATCCAGCTCATCACCATTTACTTTGTTGCAGGTCCCGCCAGAACTCGAGGAACAGAGATCAACAAGACCCAGCGTTCCTGCCTTCCAACAGCCCGATCCACAGTCCCTGCAAAGCTGAGACCCGTGGAAGCGACCTGAAGCGTGGGGATGGCCATCTTGGAAAAATGACAAAGTGCTGACCGTGCAGCATCCAAGGCTCCCTCGAAGCTGTGCATTGGAGTTTGAGAAGCTCTAGCCCCGAGCAGCTTTTGCACCGAAGCTCACCCCTCCACACTCATTGAGTGCTGCGTGGGGCCCTTTTGCATTTTCCTGCTTGACGCATTGGTCCGGTCGCTTGCCCGTTGGCTAGTGGCCCCAGTACCGATGAACCTTTGAATTTGCTCTGCTGGTCTGGTTGCTCCAGATTGGCCCTCACTTCCCTGAAAAGGAGCACCCGCTCTGACCTTGCTGGTCCGAGTAAGAAGCAATCTTTGAATCCTGCGTGGGTTGCATTTGTCAAGGCCTGTTTACTCTGATCCGGAAGCCAACACCGCCGACAGCGAGAACCTTTGTGGGACAGCTCGTGATTCACTCTAGGACATCCTCGGTGCCCCAGAGTCCACCTGGCAGCGGAGACAAGCTTCACGACAACCACCTGATTGCGCCTGACATTGCCTGGTTCCTTCCTGGTTCCTTACTGGTCACTAGCTAGTCACCCAGACTCTGTCCCCTCTGCTTTCAGGTACTCTACATCTTCGATCCACCCTTGGATCCAACCGGACTCTTCTCTACTGGCCGCCTGCAGCATCTTCATCTCCAGGCACCCTAGATCTACACGACGAAACCTGACACGCTTTTGCGCCTGTGCACCCGCTTCCTGTGGGTGAGGTAACTCTTGAACGCCGGTGCTCCTGTAGTGGTTTACACCTCTAGTGTCTAAGTCTAAAGTTTTGTCCTTCTAGTCCAGTCGGAAGACTCTTAAAACTGTAACTTGATAACTTTTACGCACCATTGACTTTGCATTGGTGCATGCGTGTGCTTTTAGCGCTGCACCCGATTCCCGCGGGCTACTCCCGTCCTAACTGCTGTTAGTCCAGTGTATTCCCAGCGATTTCCAAGGCCCTAGGCCTTACCACTGATCGAATAGTGATACTTATACCACTTTTTTGATATATGGTTTGAGTGGCCACCGGCCTCATCCATAATTGTGCAACTTTCATATGTTATACTGTGCTTTTGTTTAAACGCTTGTGCATCTATACTCATAAAGAGTACAGGGGATTATTCTGAGAATAAATACATATATTTTTATAATATATAACTTGTGTGGTGTCCTTTCATTTGATATTACAGGATTGCATATGGTAAAACAGCTGGCTTCACATGTCCTCTTGAGTAAAGCCTTTAGGCTGCTTAGTCCATGCTACCTCTAGGATAGCTTGTCTTTAAGGTTGAATTACAACCATCACCATAAGGGATTGTTTGGACTGATATAAGGTGCCCCCAGAATTGGAGACATCATACATCAGGCCAACTTCTCACACTTGTGCATCACTATAAAAAGTGTGTTTAACTCTAGGGCAGCACATTTTCCAGTAGCTCAACTCTGTGAATCTTGTGCTGTCTTGAAATATCTTAGTTACTTGAAAAGCATAATCCGGTGTTGGCTTATTTGACATACAACATTAGTTTTTCATCTTCTTCCCTTAGAGTCCAATTATATTATGTGTTTAGTTATTGTGCAAGCTTGATTTTATGATGCAGGTAATGAGCAGAACTGCATGCATTACTCTCACTCCAAAGTGGTTTTCCAATTGCAATTTCTATTGGGGGTATGATCCAGTGAGTTTCTTCATATTACAAAATAACCTCATTGAACCAAAAAGTGTAAAAGTCTATATTCAAGTAAAACGTATATTTGAATGCAATTGTAGTAGCTAATCATACTTAGAAAATATAAGCATACGTACATAAAATAATAATGTGCTGATTTAAGTTACATTGTTGATGCCATATTAATAGAAATTCCACATTAACATTGAAAGGCCTGATTTTTTGCACAAAATGTTTTTTCTCCTTTGCTGCTGATGTTGTAATTTTGCAGAAACCTTCTGTTAGTTAGTGAATAGGATTTGTATTGTATTAGACATCTGATAGTGCGGTTCTCATCAGGAGGAGAGGCGACAACAGAAAGATGATTCACGAGAAGAACTATCTGAACCGCAAAATGTGGATGAAGTATCTTTTCAAGGGCTTTTGTATATGACCCATTGTGCAGACATGAGAAGTTGGGGAGATTACCTATTTCTCAGGGTTTACTGAAATTCTACTGGACGTTGTGAAAGAAGAAAAAAAACATGTTACCATCTGGAATAATCTGTGTTTATATTAGTGCGTGATCCTAGAGTAGAGGGGGTGTCTCTCACTCGTATTTGCTGGAGTCTCATCTCTGAGTTTCTTGAGATCATAAATCTCTTCATGGGAGATTGTTTAGACTATGTTCTGCCTTATTAAATGTCTGCTGATTTACAGCTGTGAATACTGTCCAGCTTGAGCATATTTTTGATTGATATGTAAAGGCTTCATACAGATGCTTTTATCATCTCATCAGAATTCTTTATTTGGTATCTGAACTGACACCTTGATTCTTTTCCTACCTAATGTAATTTAGATTAGGGAACTTCCTTTATGGAACATGCTTGTTGTATTATTACAATATTAACGAGTATACTTACAAACATTGTATTTTTTCTTATATTGAAATATCAATTATTGGATAATGTTAATTTCTGATGCTGATACTTAACAGACCAGTTGAATAAATAATGAACCGAATGAATTGAAAAATATTACCCTTTACCTCTCACAGGTTCTCTTTATTGACTGTATTAAAAGTCATTAATGATTTTATTTCCTATATGTTTAATGTAGATGATTGATCCGTTTCACGTCTGCTTGTTGATGAACAAAGGTCCATACGACCAATGGCCAGATTATTTAATGATTGCGCCCGAAGATTAAGCTATAGAAAAGCCTGCTCTGTCAGTTACAAAGCTAAATGTATTTTAGGCCTCTCCCCGCATATTCGTCCAGTTTACCATGAGCAGCAGTGACTAAGCTTGTCTTTGTCCCAGGAATGTTATTTAATGGATTCATCATGATAATATTTCCATTGGTAGTGCTGGATGAAAAATATTGTGCACTCACAGAAATGGTTAAGCTAGACATTACCTGCAACACCTTGTGTGTATCACACTTAATGTGTGTATATTTCAATGTGCTTTATGAATGCACTGCTCTTAACTTTCTACATAATATAGCTGCTCTTTCTTAATAGCTCATTAGAGCGATTTATTTAATGGGCCCTTCAGTCTCCACTGAAATGTAAACACATTTATGAAAAATGTCAAAGGCAAGAAGACTAATACAGTAAATAAAACATTTGCATTTTATGTGCAAGATTTGCTGCGGAACACTAATAGAAAACACTTTTCAAATGAGGACAAAGTATTTGCAGACTTTGGCTGTGATGATTGAAAATAACCAATCACTAGTGTCCAAAAACAGAGCTTTCGGGACCAAAACAAGAGAGTGGTTTGAGCAGCATAATGATTCATTAGGTGTGTAGCAGGGATATTTATAAACCAAAAATACAGGGGTCTTCAAACCGTAAATATAGGGGTCTTTTGATGGAAAGCTTCATGCACAAATGTCATAGCTTTGATCCGAGCCATGGGAAAAATTACTCAGGTCTTGAGATGGTGGTGAACAGATGAACAGCTGCATTTTGTACAGCCTGAATATAATAGAACATCCTCAGTGGAGAGAACAGGTATATTAAATAAGCATCGTCTAATGTGGACTGAATCAGGGGATTTTTCAGAGGAATGTCTAAACGTGTTACAGTGAAGGAGTGTTTTCTTTTATGAATTCTCCGAAATGCAAAGCAGGTGTTCACAATTATGGCCACTTGGGTTGTCCAAATATAGATTCAAATCAATATAAATACTAAAGTTAAGAACTGCCTTGGCACTTTGGACCCCTAACTTGAGGAAAGACACCATCACTCCATGTGAGATGGTAAGCACAAGTTTAGTTTTCACCAGAATAAGTTTGGCAACATTGGTAGACATCTATCACTGTGTAATGGCCAGTAATTTGGCAGGAGCCTCCAGTCACTGACTGATATTCCTTGTACGTGAGTGATGTGATAGACCAAGAAATATCTGGGTGTCATTTGAGTACATTCCAAATTGGGCTTCTACCTCATGGAGAAACTTGGTAAGAAACTATTTCTACACATTAAATAAAGAGGCATAAACACATTAAATAAAGAGGGCATACAATGACTGCCGCAGGATACCACAGCTCAGCTCTTAAGCTTCTGAAACAAGGTCGGAAAATAACAGCTTTTTTCATTCCAGCTATGAATAATTTTAGCCAACTAAGGATGCTGCTCGTGAATTTGGCTTCACTCAAGGTATTAATTAGGTTGTCATCCTGCTCAGACAGCACTACTACTTCAGGGGTGTGACATAGAAGGAAACCTGAAAGAAAGGGATCGAAAAGATCATTTTCCACAGCAAAATGTGTGTAACAGGCTACAAGCAAACTTTGCCAATAACTTTTCCAAGTAAGGAAACAGGGAAATATGATGAACGTAACTCAAGTTGTCTGTTCTTAAGGAGGGATTTTTGAGCTGTGGTTTTACCACTGCAGACTTCCAGCCCCAGGAACAAAACGTTAACTAAGAGAGCTGTAAACACTATAAGAAGCTCATTTTTAAGAACTGGTCATAGTTACGTCATACTTCTGCTGGTCCTTAGTCCAGCCAGAATTATTTCAGTTAGAATTTCAGGCTAATATGTTGACCTAGTACTTAAGCACATTTCTCAAATAGAAAAACCAAGTCAGAATAGGTACAATCTTGTAACAAAAAATGATATGGCCCACAGTTGTGAAAAAAAAAAAAATTATATGGCCTGATGGATCTACTCTGAAAAAAAGAATTGTGAACCATGAAAAAGCTGTGTGGGCTTGTGACACAAACCACGACCTAATCTGTAGGTATTTCAAAAGGAATGTCCTTGATACTTCAGGTTCATTTCGTAGGTTCTGGAGTTGAGTTCTAAGTCAACATATTAGCCTGAAATTCTAACTGAATCAAGGATCTCAGTGAAAGTGGCCGACATCAGTCAATTTGAATCTTCCACAATTCTAGTCCATTTGCAGACCCTAATGTACTCCAGTCAACCTACAATAAATGGTAATGCTGGACCTATTAGAAGTCAAAACCGTTTACAGATAGGTGGGGTTATGAAACCAAACTCCTTTTGTCCTGCTGCTCTTAGTGAATTCTAGGATTCTGTTGTTTTCCAAATTTAGGGTCCTATTACAAGTTTGGCGTTCTTGCAGTGGGCCGTCACGCCAGTGCCCTGCTGCAAGATCGCCAAACTCGTAGTCAAACCTCCTGCCAGATTCCGAGTTAATCCTGTGCGGGCAGTCCTGCTGCGGCGGGCCCACAGTGGTGCGTATCTAGGGCTCATAGGTGTGCCTTAGATATGCACCACCGTAAGACTACCGCATCCCGTTCCTGCAAGGAAAGAAATGCACAATGTTGTGCATTTCTCTCTGTGCAGGAACAGGGGATGAAAAATACAGGGAAGCACATGTGCCCACCTGCATGCATTACCAGCACGCAAAGGCAACATGGGACTCTGAGAGGGCCCCCTGAGTTGCATCACCTCCATCTTTTCCATGGCGGGCTCATCGCCATGGAAAGAATGGTGGTGAGGCAACTTGTAAGATGCTTGTGGCACTGCTAGTATGCTGCTGCCTCTGACTGCTGCGCAACTGCCGCACAATCAATAATTCCTGGGAGTTAGTGGTCCTGGGGCGGTCTAAATGCCCAATTCATAATAGGGCAGGTAGACCGCCACTGAACAGGCATTCTTCTTCACAGTTCTTAGCGAAGTGCTAAACTTGATCTACAGTAAAAAAAAAGTTGTATTAAAAAGATTGTGCTTAAAAAGATGAGTACAAAAGGTTGGGTACTGTAACTGTTTACCTGCACATTAAATATACTGAACTGAACTTTACGACTTATAACTTTATAACTTCAATATCACCAGGCCTGTTTTAGTTTTTCTTGTTTGTCAATTAAAACAAATTGAAAATGAGCGTTCAATGCCTAAGCACCATTTACTACCAAATTCATCTGATTTGAACCACTACTCGTTGGGATCGCGAAAGACATCATGGACACATTAAACACTTGCCTAGAAGGATTACTTAGGAAATGTGCATTAATTGATAGACTTGTCAATAACCCCCCACCTCATATGGTTCCGCATGATAGCGCGATGTGTCCTGAGGGTGAGGGTCGGAGGAAGGTGGCTGAGAGGGGGGATTTGGTACAGGCACCATGTGCGGCATCGCAATCTGAGAGCAGCGTAGGGGCTACCAATACACTACTCCCAGCCAAGGACACACCGCCTCTAACCCTGGAGGGGCAGTCACGACCGCAGCACCAGCCTTGCACCCCCGATCATGCGAGAGTATCCTATAGTAAATACAAACTTAACCTGCCACCCGAAGCATCCCCCCTAGTAGCTGTCTTTATTGGGGTCCCCCCATTAAGGGATGGGGAGGTTGAATCTCCCACGGACCTTATGGCTAAAACGAATAAGTGGTGTTCGGACAAATGCAGTGTCGAGAACATCGCAGATGAGATTATCTTTGCAAGGAGGGTGGGTTGGATCGGTAAACAACAGAAATCTACCCAAGGAGATTGTGTGGTTATTAATTTTAGCAGGGCTAACCTAGCGGATAGACTTTTTTGGGACGGATCTAATATATCTGTAATGGACCAAACAAGACCTGTCCCGCTGGGTTTTTTCTACCCTCCTCCTGTGCGCACTTCGCAATTCAGAGGCCCTGGGAACAGCAGGCTGGGAGGGCGCCTACCTCTGGGAGAGGGTAGGATTAATACTCACACATTTCCACAACCCCCAAGGCGCCCAACTAGCTCATCAACCTGTGGAAAATGACAATGTATATGTACATAAGCGGCGTTCATTTGTGTTCACCCTCGCCACTGTTGAAGGTAAAGCGAAAGTCACGAAACAGTGGCCCCGCCATCTTGCCCCCTTTTTTTGGCCCCATCACGAACATGGATAGTAGCCATTTTGTGTGTCATGACCTCTCTGCCCACTGCCAATAGCCTGCATCTCTCTCTCTCTCTCTCTCTCCCCCCAGCCTCGCAAGTATCTCCCCCCCGCGCCCCGACAGCCCCCGGTCTCTCCTGTTCGGGCCATAAACGCACCACTAAACACGACCCTGTCTCCGTGCTGAACCCCTGCCCCTCGCTCTTTTCATCCTACCCATAGAACAGGCCCTTTTGGTAACCTCTTCCTCCCTGCCCGATTGCCCGGCCTGATCCCAGGCCATCACCTAGTCCAACAGATGCAGTTTATTGCTCCCTACAGTAGGACCTCGCCTCACATCAGAGGAGCGGTGATTAATCAAGGCCTTCACACCCCTTGATCTGACCAACACCCCTGCATTCCTCCCAGGAACACCCTTCCTCTCTTCTGATGACCCCCCCCCCCGGCTACACCTGGCCTCTCGACCCAGTCCCATATCATAAAACTAGGTCTCGTGGATGTACCCCCTCCGGCCCCGCATAGCGAAACGTGATCTTATCGCCTGCCCAACCTTAGATCTGACCACCCCTCTTGCCCTCGTGTCCTGTCGGGACGTCCGGCTGCAGATTACAATCACATGTTACATTTGGGAGGGGAAAACAACATCAGAGCGACCGGTATGGGAATAGGCCTGAAGCTGGGATTCCAAACATGCCTTTTCGTACTTCAAAGTGTCTTTATTACAATAAGGAATGTTTGTGCATCATAAACCTGTGTATAAAAGACGGAGCCGAAGAGAAACTTGTTAGAGCACCTCGAGAAGATACCCTGTTGTCTGATTTGACGTGTTCTGTTCCCCCGGAAATAAACTCCTGTTTCCTGCCTTCCAGTCTCCAGCGCCTGCCTCTTTATTTGGGTAATCGTTAGTTGGGTGAGAAGCGGCTAACGCCGGGCAAACCTAGAAAAAGGGGTAAACGACCTGATCTGCCTGAACGCTTTTTCATCAATTGGCGTCCCAAACGTGGGGCCCATCAGCGACACGTGGATCCAGTGGAAGAGGTCCCGACGACGGAGTGAACGACTGCAACGATCGGGAAGAGCTCCTGCCCGATAGACCCTTGTCTGGCAGCCGATCATCCAAACTTCACTGGTTCCGAACAGACCTCTCTCGAGTGATCTACGGTCCTGACTGGGAACCATCAGGAGTGCCACAGCAATTACGGAGAATAGAGGACGATCGGGCGCTGGAAACGGAAGACGAGAAACCGTCCATACGGTCCGGGTAAGGTCGTGTAAACACGACAAATTGCGAATTGATTGTTTGATTGTCATTGGAAAATACTAGTATTACGCATTTGATTGTTTTGTCCTGAGAGATTCTCTGTCTACAAACGGGGAAGGATAGGAGTATTCTCCCTTTGCAGATAGTGAAGAGTGGGTAGCGCAGGCTTTTGCCCCCGTGGTAACCCGTCGCGCCTACTTCCCTCTCCATTTGATTGATTGTTATCCAAGCATTTATTGTTTTGGAATTGGTTCTCTTTGGATCATTCTCTATTTGCAAACAAGCACAGAGTCGCCATACTCTGTTTAGTCTTTGCAGATAGTGAAGGATAGGTAACGCAGGCCTTTGCCCCCGTTGTAATCCGTCGTGCCTATTTTTATCCCCCACTGATTGATTGTTTGACCGAACATTGATCGTTTGGAATTGGTTCTCGGAAAGGATCTTCTCTGCCTACAAACAGAGAGGAACAGGAAGATCTCTCTCTTTGCAGATAGTGAAGGGTAGGTAGCGCAGGCTTTTGCCCCCGTTGTAACCCGTTGCGCCTATTGTATTCCTCATTTGATTGATTGATTGTTTGTCCGAAGTTGACTGTTTGGAATTGGTTCTCTCTTTGGGTATTCCCTATTTGCGAATACTGTAGAATAGAAATATTCTACCTAGTCTCCGCAAAGTAGTGGAGGATAGGTAGTGCTGACTTTTGTCCCCGTTGTAACCCGTCATGCCTATCTTCCCCCCATTGCTCAGTAGTTGGTTCAGCCCGGACCATTTATTAGAGGTAGACCATCTGGCTCCACCGGAGGACACCCCTAATAAAAAGGACATATATAAAGAAAATGCGGATTAGCCGCTGTATCGTGCTAGTAAATGAAAGAACATAAGAATCGTTAGGAAAAACAAAAGGAATCGAGTAAAGTCAGTAGGCCACTGATGAGATCTCTTTTCAACCTCACTGAAATGGAAGCATTAGGAACAACCCCTCAGGAAATATGAAACTAGTGAGGAAAACCGAACTCAACACCATGATGACTGCGAGACAGCTCGGCTCCACCGACCACCCCGCCCAATTGACGACAAACCCTAGGCAAATATTAGAAATATACAACACTATAGCAAAGTAACAGGTTAAAACGTTTTTATTTGAACAAAATGTATTAAACAACTATTTACACGGCAAACGGCTGCAACAACAAACCCACAATGCATTTCGCCGTCTGCTTGACGCCGTTCCTGTCCCTCCTTCCCCAAAGTAGCAATGTCGGGCTACTTTGGGCTACTTTCTAGTAGGTTTTTGGGCGTCAGAAAGTCTACAAAAGCCGTCGGTGGCGGCCTGGGGTGGAGAACCATTACGCGAATAGTCCGGAGGCGACACCACGCGCCAAGGCCTGTCCCCAGGATGAACCAAGGGACCCGCTCCTGTGGCCTGGCGTGGAGAAGCGGCTGGCCGCCCCTCGGCCGGAGAAGTCGTGGGGTGAATGGCCCGGCCGGGAATGAACTCGTCCTCCCATTCCCTTCTTCTCCCGGCGCCTTGCAGGCCACGGGGGGGGGATGTCTTGCATATGCCTCCGACCCCCCCCCTCTTCTTCATCGCCTGGTCCGGCCATAACAAATGTCAGCGAGATGCCGTGGGGTGCACTGGGGGGGAGAGGCGGCGCGGATGAGCCTCTCCCGCCTCCCCAGGTGGAGGCCCTCAGCTGCATCCCCAACGCTCCACGCACCCGGCAAAGGGTTCGTCCACTCTTGCGGTGCAGGGACGCTCCACGCACCCGGCAAAAGGTTCGTCCACTCTTGCGGTACAGCGACGCTCCACTCACCCAGCAGGGTCTCGTCCACTGTGGCGGTGCAACAACGCCTCGCCTGGCAGGCTGGAATCCGTCTGCTCTTTCGACCCAGTGACTGCCGGTAGCTGCAGAACTCCTAAAAAAATGGCGGTCGACTCTGCAGGAATGAACCTGGCGTGCAAGGATGGCCTGGTCGCTGGCCAGCTCGAAAAACGAGTCCTCCGTTCAGAAACGTTCTCCTCAGCTTTGAAGATTCTACGAGAACTGCAGGGGCCCCAGGCCCTCGATGGGGAACGACTGCCATGATTGCCCACAGAACGACCAAGACGTAGCCACGAGACGTTGGCGCCCTCATGCTGGCGCCAGCCTCAGTTTTTGAACGACCAACGATACTGCAGACTACCGATTTGATCAGTTCCGGTGGAACCTCAGTATGACCCGGTAGGAAAGATTGTTGCCCCCTCCCTTTTCTTTGATTGATGGGTCATGTCACCGGTCCCTTCTGTTGCCCCTTAACGAAACTTCTGGACTGCCGAAAGAGGTTCTGGTCCGACCACGAGTTGGTGGAGACATTTTGACTATACTTGGACCCGCCTGGCCCCCCCCAAAATGGCGCCGGTACAAACGAAACTCGTAATTCCCCGTTGCGTTCCGGATGCTCAGACTTGATATCACGAGAGATGTATGCAGTTTTGAAGCACATGGCGGGAGGGGATGAGTATTGCTTGAATTTGGACAATGAATTGATATTAAGTTCTGACGCATCATTGATTACAGTATTATTTGAAAGTTCGAATTTTTTGACACTGATGGTACTTGCCCACAACGAATTTTCGATATGATTTTATTGCACTTATCGTACCTTGATGAAATAAAACGACCACCGACTCAGTTATGTTTACCTCAGATTAATATGCCCTCATGTACAGTTCCAGTCTGCTCCGTGGCTGGCCCACGTGGTTGTAGGCCTGCATTTGTACGTCAACATTTTTTAAATAAAGATTTTGTGACAAACAAATATAGTCGTAGCTCTTGGATTGGTAAGTTCGAATACATAGCCATTGTTTCCGATCTACGTAAAATACAGGCGAAATAAAGCAAGTCAATTATTAAAAGGTTAAAAAGCAAAGTGCCCAGGAATATTGAAGATGTGAAGGGTCCAAGTTTGTTGCATGTGTGTTTTTACTTTTGTGCAAACATAAGGCAATCGATAAAGGCCCCGGTGTTCTGTTTTACTTTGTATGCCACATATCTCAGGGAAATTGTTTCAGATACCCCTAAACCAGACCCGGTACCACTGTAGACCACCCCGCCTCCTCGAAGGAGAACACGAGTTCACCCCACTTTACACTGACTGCCCTTTTGTTTTGACCCCCCCACACAAGATCCGCAATACCACACGTGGGCGATCTATGCAATATGCAGTCCATCAATGATTATGCCTCCCGCACAACCAGTCCCTCTGGGCTTAAAACGCCGAGATGGAAGGGACTGCACCCCGCGGAGATAGGTCGATTACGTGGTAAGTAAAAGCCTTTTGGGTTTATGCGCGCGAATGCGTCTTAAAACGCTGCCCCCACCCCTTCTTTTTCCCCTTCTTTCTGCAGGTCACATCGGAACATCGACTAAAGTATGGAAAAGACCTAAGCAACGCGCCATGGTTCCGCGGGGACAAATGATACATTATCCATGGGGACTGCCCCTGAGGACATGACGATTTTGGGTGATATGAATGCACGCGTGTATGACCGGATGTGTGTAACTCGACTGGATATACGTTGCGCGCGTTGGCTTGATAAGAGAGATGTTTTTGTACGACTTGAGTGATGATCGAACGACCGATGGAATGGGGAAAAAGGGGGGTATGAACATGGTGCCTATACACGACGAGCAAACATAGATGTAACACTCCCTTACTTAGAAACGCCCGTCTCTCTCTCTCTCTGAACCCAACGACTGGAGGGGTGGTCTGAAGCAGAAACTTGGCGGGTTATTGCAGTATGACAAAAATATGACTCCAACCGGCCCCCGAATAATGCAACCAAGAAGGACGTGCACCTACGAGTAGGTTCATACGATAACTAAATAGGGGAAGGTTCAGGGCTATTCCAGGGTGAGGTTTACCCAAGTACACTCCTCCTGGAAGACTAAGAATATTGTCAATGTTTAAGATTTACCACCTCCTTCTTGCACCCTCATGGACATGAAACTCGAAGCTGCCTATTGTTCCCCCAACTAACACCCTCCGTTGCCTCAGCCTGATATACCCATTCGCTAAAAAACAATTCAAAGATCCCACCGTAAGTGCTAGCCCGACCAGGATAGGTCCCGAACAATTGACGAAAGTATAAGTATTTGCAACAGAGACCAACAGCAAAAGACAGCCAGGCGAATTAAATAGGAAACTAAGGATGCGCAGCATGCAGGAGGAAATATCTTTGGCCAAGTACTGTTCTATGTTTTGTCTTGAGTTCTGTATGTAAATACATGTACACCCCCCCCCGCCTGAATTCATGTGTACGTAGTATATGGATTTACGTTGTCCCTCAGTCTGTGTTTCTATATAATATGACCCCTACTGTTTTGTGTTGTGTGCGCACCAAAATGGCCTATTATTGTACACGTTTCTCTCTCTCTTCCTTTCCCTTCATGTTGTACGTGTACCGAATAGTTCATTTAAAATGCGAACGACCCCTGCTCCCTCTTCCTTTGAGTGGTAATGTTGTGCCCCGCCGGCACGAGCCTAATTGGTTTTATCGAACACAAAGGTGATCGACAAATTGCCAGAAACTAAAACAATTGTAATTTGCCATGTTACTACCTCTCCTTTCTGTAAAAATGATAGAACTCGAATTGGCTATAAAGGAAAGGACAGGTAAGACGACTGATGTTCCCCTAATCTGGCCCTTTTTATAGGAGGACTATACGTCAGTGCCCTTCTGCTCTAAGCTCGTTAGAAACACAATCTCCTATGCCCAGATTGCCCCACCCCACCGCACCCAAGTACGGATGTCCAAAACGACCCCGTTCCTCCCGCTTGACCCCAGCTCCGTAAACTCGAGGTATAACTGATGACCCTGCTTAACTGTTGCTCCCCGAGAAAAGAGTGTTTAGCCTCTACCCCCTCTCTCATGATGATAAAAGACTGCCAGGGCAAGGGTCGGAAAGCCACATGCGACATGAATGAACGCCAAATAGACTTAGTACAAACTCAGTAGGCATGCCTGTATACATGCTCCACAGTGATAACTCCTGACCGTGACCGATGAAACGTACCCCCAGCTACCTAGATCTGGGACGGAATTGAAATGTATAAATGCTTTCTCTTGTCAGTTCACCAAAACCTGTTTTGTACCCATTCAAGGATACACAGTCACCGGAGGAGAGGGGCTGGACGTGACGCACAGCCTGGCCACAGATCGTGAGGCGCGTGTGACCTCGACCTAAGATGGAGCCGCAGGGCAACGGGACGCGGGACGATGCACCACTATCAAACGCAGAAAACGAAGGAATGGAGGGTTGCCTTGAAGCCCTCTACTTGTTGACCCACGCGTGCCAGAAGTCCCCGCCCCTTTGAGCCCGATTGATGGACCTGCCTGCGCATCACCCTTTTGCTCCCCTGGTCCGTCTCAAGGATCCGGTCCCACTCCGCCCTCTCCTCCCTCGATTATCCGACAAAACCCCTTCTATCCTTTCCACGTGGATTTTGACTCCGAGACAGAAATGCAGGTGCCCAGCATAAGGCACCCTTAAGAGAGATTAGCTAGGAAACAGGACTGTGGCCTAACGGCAAAGGACAGATCACACCCTGCGACGTGTAAAGAAGGACCCGAGCTGGACCTATAGCTCCACCGCCGGTGCTCAACAGCGCCAACGGAAGAAAACTAACTACCAGAGCCTACCAGTGATGACTCGCTACTAAAGAGACACTGTGACGAAGACCCCCCCTTTTTTCGGAACTTTCTACACCCCTTGACTAATTGCTTGTATTGGACTAACTTCCTCCCTCAACCACTTTTGCCTGTAAAATGTTTCATAGGTCATTTTTTTTAATACGACAAATGTAAATTTATATGTATTCCACCTCGTATGTCGCATCAACTGCACACGGTTATATGCAAGTCTACCAGTATTGACAAACGCTATTTCATTGACTACCCACGACTATATGTACACCCCGTCAGTTATGATAAACACGGAAATGACCTATCTTATGTAAAAAGCGGCGACTGTGGAAAATGACAATGTATATGTACATAAGCGGCGTTCATTTGTGTTCACCCTCGCCACTGTTGAAGGTAAAGCGAAAGTCACGAAACAGTGGCCCCGCCATCTTGCCCCCTTTTTTTGGCCCCATCACGAACATAGATAGTAGCCATTTTGTGTGTCATGACCTCTCTGCCCACTGCCAATAGCCTGCATCTCTCTCTCTCTCTCTCTCTCTCCCCCCAGCCTCGCAAGTATCTCCCCCCCGCGCCCCGACAGCCCCCGGTCTCTCCTGTTCGGGCCATAAACGCACCACTAAACAAGACCCTGTCTCCGTGCTGAACCCCTGCCCCTCGCTCTTTTCATCCTACCCATAGAACAGGCCCTTTTGGTAACCTCTTCCTCCCTGCCCGATTGCCCGGCCTGATCCCAGGCCATCACCTAGTCCAACAGATGCAGTTTATTGCTCCCTACAGTAGGACCTCGCCTCACATCAGAGGAGCGGTGATTAATCAAGGCCTTCACACCCCTAGATCTGACCAACACCCCTGCATTCCTCCCAGGAACACCCTTCCTCTCTTCTGATGACCCCCCCCCCCGGCTACACCTGGCCTCTCGACCCAGTCCCATATCATAAAACTAGGTCTCGTGGATGTACCCCCTCCGGCCCCGCATAGCGAAACGTGATCTTATCGCCTGCCCAACCTTAGATCTGACCACCCCTCTTGCCCTCGTGTCCTGTCGGGACGTCCGGCTGCAGATTACAATCACATGTTAATTTTTGGGAGGGGAAAACAACATCAGAGCGACCGGTATGGGAATAGGCCTGAAGCTGGGATTCCAAACATGCCTTTTCGTACTTCAAAGTGTCTTTATTACAATAAGGAATGTTTGTGCATCATAAACCTGTGGATAAAAGACGGAGCCGAAGAGAAACTTGTTAGAGCACCTCGAGAAGATACCCTGTTGTCTGATTTGACGTGTTCTGTTCCGCCGGAAATAAACTCCTGTTTCCTGCCTTCCAGTCTCCAGCGCCTGCCTCTTTATTTGGGTAATCGTTAGTTGGGTGAGAAGCGGCTAACGCCGGGCAAACCTAGAAAAAGGGGTAAACGACCTGATCTGCCTGAACCCTTTTTCATCAAACCTGCCAACCCCGTGACCACCAGAATGTCCGGGAGGGTCTGGCGCTGGCCACTGTAAACCGGTTTGCCCCCCTGTCGGGTCTGGAAGACATAGACTGACCAGTAGCCAACTCTACCAGTGCGACAGAGGTGGTAGGAAATCCAATGAATGGCGAAGCTGGGGCATGCAAGCTACTATGCTGGAACGTGGCAGGAATTAACTCCAAACGCAATGACAAGGAGTGGATTAGTTTTGTCTCTGGGCACAAGGTTATTGCCTTACAGGAAACATGGGACACTTCTGCTAATTTCTGGCTGGATGGGTTTACCAGCTTTGCCAAAGCGGCCACCCCGAGCTGCGCTGGTAGAGCTAAGGGAGGTCTCCTTATTTTATTTTCCCTAGAATTTAAGGGATTTTTAAGACAGATTAACACTGTCTCTCCCAACATCCTTATTGTTGAAAGGGAAATCAGTCCCACCAGGAAGATTTTATATATTAATTTTTATAATTCCTGGAACAGGGACGTTAGCGACAATAACATTGTCAGCTTAGATGCTGTTTTAATGTCAGTCAGTCAGAATACATATTTCGATTCAGAGTACATACTACTGGGAGATTTTAATATTCACCCTTGTAAGCTAGCGTGTGGTTCAAATAACAAGGACGGGGGAGAAGGCCCCGAAGGACCCCACTTCGAGTATACTACCTCAGGTGAGGAGCTAGAAGAGTTTCTGGCCATCTTCAATCTTTATGAACTGGAGGGGGGCCCAAGAATAGCTACCTTTACGGGTTTCGACCCCGGAACAGTAATTGATTATATTTTTGTAACACCAGGTGTCCTAAACAGGGTAATCACCTATCGTACAGTGCCTCCCATTACAGTGACCACAATCCTGTTTTACTCGAGGTAGCTTGGGGAGACTATATGGGGCCAATCCGGGGGCCAGTTAGACTAGAGCATACTTTGCGCACATCCGACCAGGGTAGAAGACTTAAATGGGCTAAGGTGGTGCCGGAGAACTTTTATGCTGAAGTTTTCCCGAAAATCGAGGCCCAGGTGGCGGTGTGCCAAAACCCAAATGCTCAGGACTGCGATATCATAGGGGCCTTTGAGACCATTTGTGGGCAGGTCTCACAGGATCTTTTGGCAAAACCCAGGAAGGGAGTGTCTAATAAGCAGCGCTGGTTTGACGCTTCCTGCTCGAAAGCACATAAGTCCCTAATGACAGCCTTGAAGAAAACACCCAGGATAAGGGATGACATTGTAACGTTGAGGAAGAACTACAAGCTAGCCATCAAGACTAGACAAGATAAGATCAAACGTGAAGCCTGGGAGAGTCTCCTTTCCGTGGCCGTCCTGAAGGATAGCAGGCAATTTTGGGAAATAATTAAACAGCCATTCTTCTCTGATCAAACTAATGAGGTCTTGGACTGTGTCATCCCGGACGACAATTGGCTGGACCATTTTGAAAAAAGGGATATGGAGACAACGAAATGGCTGGTCAAGAATGCCCCCTGGTGGACCCGGATGCCGCTCCCATTTATTTTCTCAGATCAGAGGTGGAGAAAGCTATTTTGGCCACTTCCAAGCACAAGGCCCCGGGACCTGACGGGGTGCCGGCTGATTTTTTTTATGCATTCCCCCAAGTTATGGGCGGGGGTCTTGGCCAATGTCTTTACCGCCGTTAATGGCAACCCCATACCATCCACTTGGTCTATTTCCACCATCGTCCCCATCTTCAAGAAGGGCCAGCGGGACGATCCCGGGTGTTATAGGCCTATATCCCTCTTGGACTCTGCAGTAAAGATCTTAGGCAGAGTCCTTCTGACCAAATTGAGGGATAACGTAGAGTGCTGTGGAGGGCTGGCCGACATCCAGTACGGGTTTAGAGAGAAGAAGGGAATGGTTGAGCAATGCTCTAACTTACATCTGTTGATCTCAAAATATACGGTGGCCAAGGAGGGGTCCCTGTTCTTAGCATTTATGGACCTCTCCTCGGCCTTCGATTTGGTGAACAGGTCTAAGTTATTGACAATCCTCCTGAAGATGGGGATAGATGAGGCACTGGTCAGGTTCATGGCGTCTCTTCACCAAGAGCTTTTTGCTGCTGTGCGGGTCACTAATGAGGGAAGGTGTACGTCCCGTTTCAAGTCCATGCGGGGGATCAGGCAGGGCTGCATACTGGCCCCGCTGCTTTTTACCATCTACATTAATGGCTTGGGCGCATACCTGGAGGAGGTTGAGGGTGATGTTCCGCGTGCAGGAGCAGTTAAGATCCCCGCGCTCCTGTATGCAGATGATGCGGTGCTGATAGCCCGCACTGGCGTCTGCCTGCAACGTCTCCTGGACGCTTTTGGCACATTCATGGACCAGCTGGACTTAAAAATAAACACAAACAAGTCCCATACTATGGTCGTGGGGCGCCAAAGTAGCATGAGGAAAGCTAAAATCTTTGAATGTAAGGGCGAGGTCGTCTCCAGAGTCTCTACGTTTCCCTACCTGGGGGTTCTTTTTGATCAGAGAGGATCTTGGGGACCTCAAGTTAGGGCGAAGAGGTTGGCGGTGATCAGATCATCAGCAGCCCTTATGGGTTTTGCGGGCAGGCTGGGCGCTAGGCCTATGGAAGCCCTTCTGAAGATTTATAAAAGTAA
Source organism: Lissotriton helveticus (assembly GCF_964261635.1). NCBI lineage: Eukaryota > Metazoa > Chordata > Amphibia > Caudata > Salamandridae > Lissotriton > Lissotriton helveticus. Next base: position 992,470,261 of record NC_136069.1, on the reverse strand, counting down.
ATTGGTTGCGTTGGCTTCATATGGTTCACCCCTTTGGGGTTACGTAAACTTGGAACCAATTCAGAAGGCGGAAAATAGATTTATACGGACCCTCCTGTCTGTCCCACAGTCTACACCGACTTTCTCCATACATATGGAGGTGGGCTTAGATTTCCTCACTGATGGGCTGAACATGGCACCCCTGATCTTTTGGTTAAAGACCTGGCTCAATGAAGAACTGCCCCTCAACCACAAGATCATGGCTGATGTCTTGTCTTTGGACCACTTTAAAAGGGTGCCATGGCTGGCCTATCTGAAGAAGGCATTCTCAGACTTGGGACGACCAGAACTCTTTACAACCCCCCGGGATATCAAGATCCAGGATATTGACCTGATGAAGAAGCAATTCATGGGTAGGGCAAGAGCATGGCGCGAGGAAAAGGAACTAGTGAAACCGGCAGTGAGGAGACATTACCTGCTTGTAAATTCATTTGCACTAGCACCTTATCTTGGTTTAGTTACGATCCCATTCCATAGGTTTCTCCTAATTAAGTTTAGGTTTAATTTGTTACACTTTTATTTGGGTAACTTTAAAACGTGGGAAAAACCTGAATTAGCCCCTCCCTGTTGTTGTGATCACTTTTCCACCCAAGATACCATGCACTTTGTTATGTTTTGTGGGTTTTATTTAGAGCCAAGGAAAAAATATCTGTTACCTGTTTTAAAGGAGGCTGGCTTCACACAAGTGAGACCAGCCCTGCTCTACCTACAATCATTGAACAATACACGCATCACATTCTGTATGGCTAACTTTCTGGTGGCAGCAGTTAGAACTAAAAAAACACATCAGAACAATGGGTCCCGTTAAAACCGTGTTAATTATTGCACTTGATCTTTGTGTAACACTAGATGAACTTAATTTGTCTTCTTATTAATCCTACGTATGCTCTAATTTGTATGATTTGTATGATATTGTAAATAGTTTTTATATTTTAAATTGTATGAAATGTTTTTATCTCTTTGTATGATTTTTAACTAAATCGAATAAAGATATTTTGACTGACTGACTGACATCTGATGGTGCACCGAGGTCTGCCTGTGCAAGAAGGCACTGGAACAGAAGACTCTTTTTCCCATGGATTTCTGTTTCCATTTTTGGATTTTCTGGTATTATGTATTTTTGAAAAACAGTAGCTTGTTTGCCCAATTCAAATTATTTTCATGGATTTCATTGGACACGTTTAACAATGGACATTATTTAGTGGTGGGAGGATAGGTTTAAGGTGCGTTCATTGTGATGCAACACTGTTTTGGAAATGCTAATTAATTCTATGGCTTATGTTTCATCCACGTAGGGCTTTCATGTTGGAGGTTTATTTGGAATTTTTAAATGTACTGAGCATTGTGCCTTCATATAAATAATGATGTCTGTTGTAAATCCCAAAACACTCAGATATGTATGAGTGGTGGAGGGAGCAGCAAACATTGAAGTGCAAGCCCTGGTAATATTTCTCTTTCTTTTCAGTATCATCAATTATTAAAACCAGTTTGACATGTTTAGTTCAACATTTTTAACTTGCTGTAGAAAAAACATAGAAATCACAACAACTTTACCTCTAAGTTTCTTAAACAATATTCTTTTATGTCTATCTTTTTGCTCCAAATTATTTTTACATACAGCCCTCAATTTATTATGCTAGATAATGAATGATTTTTTTGTCCCTACTGGTAAGCAACGGCTTCAAGGAACCCTAAATGTCTATTCACAATCTGCTAAAATAAATAGATGCAACTTACAGAATTTCTAATTCAGCTACCTCTCTAAACGTTTCTTTGTTTCTGAGAGCCATCTATGGGCCATGGTGTTGTACCAAAATATTGGATCTGAAAACTCATGGGATATAAGTATTGTGGTCATTATATCATGATGTCAAAAATATTGATAAAAATATCAGTTTAATCAGTGTTTAATATTGCTTGTTTAATGTAGTTACATATAATATAATTTTTATACAATATCATTTATTATTACATTTGACGAATATCAGTTGTTATAGTATTATTTTAATCATATTTGTGTTTAATTTGTTTTGGTATAGTTTGCACCTTTTTATTTATAATTTAATATGTTATCTTTTTTAGAACTGCCTAATGTAGTAGTGGCTTTTGGGTTTGCACGGAATTAGGCTGCATTTTTTTTTTAAATGTACATTATTGTTTGTAATTTATAAATCATGTTTATTTACTTTACGTTTTATAGATAATTATGTACATTAATTCATTGTAATTGTATTTGTTTATTAATTAATAAATTAATTGTTAACTAGTTGATCAGTTTCTTTAATTATTAAATTGTTTAATATTTTTCATTTTGTTTTATTGAATGATTAATTTATTAGTAATCATTTTTCATTTTTCCAATATTATTTTTTGATTAATTTTAATGGTTTATCCTTGTTTATTTTTAGGCTAGGAGGGATAGAAGTGTTTTATTTAAAATTGTTTCATTTATTTTTCTTTGTGATTTTTTCTGAGACAAAATATGCATTTTTTTAAATTGTATTTCATTTGTTTTATATTTAATTAGGATTTTTTTATTTTAAATATGTTTTACATATTTTGAGCTATATTCAAATGTTTTATTAAAAAAAAATTAGGAGTGGGACTAGTAAATCTGACCCTCTCCAAAGTCCAATACTTTCCCTACTATTGCTTAGATTGAAGTGGGAATCTAATCCATTCAAAGTCCAACACTCAGCCACGGCCCGTCCTAATAGGCAGAGGAGCCATGTCCCCTCACCTTTTGCCGAACAAGAAGAGTGTCTGTCCGACTGAGCAAAGGTGAGCCTGACAGATGCTCTTTATTGTAAAGTCAGGCAGCTAGGAGCTAGACATACACTAAATGTGCTGGCTCCTGGCTGTCTGAGCTGAACTCTTCCAGGCTGAAGATGTCACAGCTCCTGTGGGTGAGACCTCTTCAGGCTGGCAAAGGACCATAAGGCTCTGCCCCTCATGACAATGGGGATCGTCACTGTTGCCTCAGACCTGGGCACTTCAGTTTTAAGCCCTAAAGTGTCCAGGGCCGAGTGTGAATCACTGACACCGTTCACAGAGTGGGGGTAAGGTCAGCACCTATCATGGATCCCATCCCACTATGTGACGAGGTAGGTACTGCTGCTTCCCCTCATTGACTGACCTAAGGTCAGCGAGGGAAGGCAAAAGTCCCAAATGGGAAAAAGGACTTTCAAAAATCATTTTTTGACTTGCAGACCAAGTTAGAATTGCACAATAGAAAGCATAGTAACTGTTTCAGAAATATTTTCAGATAGAAAGTGACACATAGAAAAATGGGCCTGCTTTATAACATGCAAGAATCCTTTTAAAATACATTGGTAAGGCTGCAAATAATATCAATTTCCCACAAATTGGAAGAAAGATCACTTCCTAAAATGTATGCTAAATAAATGTAAAGAAAATATTTTTGTACTAGGCTGTCATTCTTAAATGTGCCCCTTGAGATAGGTCTAAAGCCTTTTTCTCTCGACTCATGCTCACAGCTTGATAGACATGTATTTAGAACATTTTGTCTAGCATCAGTAACTTTCTTAACAATGTGCTGACTTCAAGCTTATGTTTCTTTAGCTTCATCCTCCATATTAGAACGTCTACCCCAATATAATGAGCTTTGCTGTGACTGTTGAATACATAATGATTAAGATATATTTTATGAATGCTTCACAGAATATTATTGCTAGTTTTCCTCATGATATCCGACTTGCTTTGTAGTCAGAATAGACATAGAGTGCAACTTTTAGCTTAGGTAAGAAGGATTTCCCAAAGGACGAAATCTGTAAGTTGGGTGTTTAGTCTTAAATGCCATTCTTGGCTAATCCTCGGGCACCCGCACAACCCTCCTAGGAGCTCTGAGGCAAAGCTTCACAGGTAGGTGCAATTCTTTTTATGTTTGGTGTGGGCATGAGTATGTATGAACATTTGGAGTGAGTGTTATGAATGAATGTGTGTATGTGTGTGTGTGTGCATGTGCATGTGTGTGTGTGAATGCATGGTGTGTGTGTGTCCTGTCTGCCCCTCTCCCTGCTAAAATTACCACCTGCCATTGCCAACACTTTCCCTACTTTTGCTAAAGTTGGAATAGGAATAGTAAGTCTAACACCACCAAAGTCCAAAGCTTTCCCTACTTTTGCTTATGTTGAAGTGAGAATAGTATTTCTAACTACTTCAAAATCCAATACTTTTCCTACTTTTGATTACACTGGAGTGGGAATTGTAAATCTGCCCCTCAAAAGTCCACCACTTTTCCTACTTTCGCTTATGTTGACGTAGGAATAGTAAGTTTAACTTCTACAAAGTATACGATTGCTCAGATTGGAGTGGGAATAGTAAATCTGATCACCCCAACATTCAACATGTTCCCTACTTTTGCTTACATAGGAGTAGGAAACAGTGAATCGGACGGTTCCAAAGTCCACTTCCTTCCTTAGTGTTGCTCAGATTGGAGTGGGAATAGTAAATTTAACTCCTTGAAAGTCCACCAGGTTCTTAGTTAGGATTGTAAGTATTTTACATTTATATTGTTTTATTGTTTTTTAATATTCTTATATATATATATATATTTTCACCAGGTTTGGCTCACTTTTTCCTGACCCCTGGCACTTCTACTTTCGGTGCGGAATTCCAGGCAGAGCCATGCCGAATTCTATTTCCACATTTGAATCCTTACAAATTCTTTTTGAATAACGCACTCGCAGGCTTCTTCATTCCCCAATTATTTTATTTCAAAATACATCCAAGGTGCAAGGAGACAACCGACGCGTTTCACTATCCCTGATAGCTTGTTCACGGGAGTGCGTTATTCGAATAGAATTTGTAAGGATTCAAATGTGGAAAAAAAAAAAATATATATATATATATATATTGCAGCTCCAAGTCTTTCTTAGTATCGGAAAGAATTTTTGGCACTCATGAGGGAAGTGTTCACGCTAGTTTATTGAAAACACTCAGCAGACAAACGCGTTTCGGTTTTCCTTCGTCAGTGTCTACCATTGACACGGAGGAAGCGGAAATAAAAGCATTTCATTATTTTTGCATGTCCATAGAAAGAGGACTTTCGTAAATCCCCGTGAGGAAATCATTTGTGCAGTATATCACTTTTTGTTTAACATATTGATAAACATGATAAGTGGCTATATGCATGTAATTCATTTAACGTTTACATACCACATTTTCAGATAATTATATATTAAATTATTTCTGAAAATTATTTACAATATATGTACATTTTGTGTTTTGCCATTTCTCATGTTGCAGTTGCTATCAAGCCGTGGATCGGCAATGCTCACGGGGTTTGTTTCAAAAAAACGTATTCAACAGGTTCATATTTCAGTACATTTTCGAAGGGTTATGCATTTCCCAAGTGAGAAGCTAGTTCCTCATTCTTGTTCAATCCCAGAGGGGCCTTTGTCTGGAGATCTATAATATAACGGGACTCTAGCCTTCTCAGTCTCCGCAATCTGTCCCCACCTCTTGGGTTTACTGGTACATGATCTAACGCAAAGTACTGTAGGAGTTCTCTATTGCTGTTATGCTTGAGGGCAAAGTGTTTTGCTACGGGATAATTAAAATCTTTATTCATGATGGCACGTTGGTGCTCTAATATGCGTAATTTGACATTCTTCACTGTACTCCCTATGTATTTGAGTCCACACGGACATTGTAGGCAGTACACAACATGGGTTGTGGTACAGGTAAGAAACTTTGAAATTTTTCTTTTCTTATTGGTCCCCGGTATATCAAATGATGTTTTCCTCTTGCTCTTTTCGCAGGCCTTGCATTTTCCGCATGGGAAAAATCCTGGCATATCCCTAATTCTCCCTGTTGATGTGATTTTCTCAGGAAGGTGACTGTGAACGATTTTATCTCTGATAGACCTCCCTTTTCTAAAAGTAATAAGAGGGGATGCAGGAATTTCTTTTCCTATGATCTGGTCTGTTTTAAGGATATGCCAACTTCTCTTCAAGATTTTTCTTAGATGATTAGAATCATCCGAGAAGGTGGTGATTAATCTGAATTTTCCTTCATTTCTTGTTTTCAGCTCAGTTTTCTTGTTCTTATCCTTCAATAGTTGGTCTCTCGGTATCTTCTCTACTCTTTTTAAGGTATTTTCCAGGAGATTTTTATTGTAGCCTCTAGCTTGGAACCTACTAATGCTGTCTTTTGCTGCTTTTGCAAAGTCCGAATCCTTAGAGCAATTTCTCTTGATTCTCAGAAGCTCTCCATAAGGGATGCTTCTGATCAAAGTTGGGGGATGGCTACTCTCAGCGTGTAAAACTGAGTTGCCTGCCGTTGTTTTTCTAAACAGTTCAGTTTCTATCTTTGTACCTCTCAAATTAACCTTCAAATCCAGATAATTTACTGATGAAGCATTAATATCAGCTGTGATATTATCAACTGCAACATGAGAAATGGCAAAACACAAAATGTACATATATTGTAAATAATTTTCAGAAATAATTTAATATATAATTATCTGAAAATGTGGTATGTAAACGTTAAATGAATTACATGCATATAGCCACTTATCATGTTTATCAATATGTTAAACAAAAAGTGATATACTGCACAAATGATTTCCTCACGGGGATTTACGAAAGTCCTCTTTCTATGGACATGCAAAAATAATGAAATGCTTTTATTTCCGCTTCCTCCGTGTCAATGGTAGACACTGACGAAGGAAAACCGAAACGCGTTTGTCTGCTGAGTGTTTTCAATAAACTAGCGTTTTGTAGCTAGAGGCTACAATAAAAATCTCCTGGAAAATACCTTAAAAAGAGTAGAGAAGATACCGAGAGACCAACTATTGAAGGATAAGAACAAGAAAACTGAGCTGAAAACAAGAAATGAAGGAAAATTCAGATTAATCACCACCTTCTCGGATGATTCTAATCATCTAAGAAAAATCTTGAAGAGAAGTTGGCATATCCTTAAAACAGACCAGATCATAGGAAAAGAAATTCCTGCATCCCCTCTTATTACTTTTAGAAAAGGACGGTCTATCAGAGATAAAATCGTTCACAGTCACCTTCCTGAGAAAATCACATCAACAGGGAGAATTAGGGATATGCCAGGATTTTTCCCATGCGGAAAATGCAAGGCCTGCGAAAAGAGCAAGAGGAAAACATCATTTGATATACCGGGGACCAATAAGAAAATAAAAATTTCAAAGTTTCTTACCTGTACCACAACCCATGTTGTGTACTGCCTACAATGTCCGTGTGGACTCAAATACATAGGGAGTACAGTGAAGAATGTCAAATTACGCATATTAGAGCACCAACGTGCCATCATGAATAAAGATTTTAATTATCCCGTAGCAAAACACTTTGCCCTCAAGCATAACAGCAATAGAGAACTCCTACAGTACTTTGCGTTAGATCATGTACCAGTAAACCCAAGAGGTGGGGACAGATTGCGGAGACTGAGAAGGCTAGAGTCCCGTTATATTATAGATCTCCAGACAAAGGCCCCTCTGGGATTGAACAAGAATGAGGAACTAGCTTCTCACTTGGGAAATGCATAACCCTTCGAAAATGTACTGAAATATGAACCTGTTGAATACGTTTTTTTGAAACAAACCCCGTGAGCATTGCCGATCCACGGCTTGATAGCAACTGCAACATGAGAAATGGCAAAACACAAAATGTACATATATTGTAAATAATTTTCAGAAATAATTTAATATATAATTATCTGAAAATGTGGTATGTAAACGTTAAATGAATTACATGCATATAGCCACTTATCATGTTTATCAATATGTTAAACAAAAAGTGATATAATGCACAAATGATTTCCTCACGGGGATTTACGAAAGTCCTCTTTCTATGGACATGCAAAAATAATGAAATGCTTTTATTTCCGCTTCCTCCGTGTCAATGGTAGACACTGACGAAGGAAAACCGAAACGCGTTTGTCTGCTGAGTGTTTTCAATAAACTAGCGTGAACACTTCCCTCATGAGTGCCAAAAATTCTTTCCGATACTAAGAAAGACTTGGAGCTGCAGTTTGTTACGTGGTGCGCCACCACGAAGAGGCACCCGTCTGTGAGTGACCCGGATTTGGTGCAATAAGGAGCTACAATATATATATATATATATATATAAATATATATATATATATTGCACCACATTTCAACTTTGTGTCGTCGAAAAAACGGCAAGCACGCAGGTATCCAATTGTTCCAATGCCTATTGCAAACCCCTTCACCCCTGATAAAAAAAAAAAATACATATATAGCAGCACTGGGAGCAGACGTGGTTTTTCAGAACTTTCCACCTGCGAGGCAGGTACAGGGCGTGGCCACAGAATGGGAGTGGTGTCAGCTTAAAAAATCATCGAAGCAATGGCCCCTGTGTTTGTTCAACGGACTGAAACGGGCACTGAAGATTCCTATCTAAAGGATGAAACGCATCTGCCTAGCGTTTCAGAAATCAACTTGTCTGTTAGCGCTTTACATATTAAAAGCTACCTTGTTCCCCCGGAGTTGTTCACACTTTCTTCGGTATGCTGGTTGGAGAGAGACTGGTATGGATATATTTATATATATATATATATATATATTCACTGAAAAAAAATTGATTTCAGGGACATTATAGTTAGAAATTAGCAATTCAAAAACCTTCTAAATTCACTGGAAAAACCACAGGTTTCAGGGACGTCATACAAAACCAGAGAAATTAGTCCGTTATAGTTAGTTGAGCTAACTATAACTAGCACCCCCGCAATGCACTGCTGATGACATCACATATTACATCACTCATGGCGTAGTCAGTGACATCACTGATGACATCTCAAATTACATCACTGATGACATCACTGATGACAACATCCATAGAATGGGTGATTTTTAAAAGTTTAAGAATGTTATATATAGATATGCAAAGGTGTATTGAAGAACGAGTGGGTGTATGAGTGTCTGTATGGATGATTTTGTGGGTGCATGACTGACTGTATAACTGAGTGATTAAACCTGTCTTAGTGAATGCATGGGTGAGTGACTAATCTGTGTGAATGTCTTTATCAGTCTGTCAGTTGGTGTGTAAGTGGCTGCATAGGTTGGTGATTAGCTACATGGGTGTCTATATGGGTAAATGATTGGTTGTCTGAGGACCTGTATGGGTGCCTGAGTGTCTGCGTGGGAGGTGGGGGGTGTGACTCCCTGCATGGATGTGTGAGTGGGTGATTCACTGGGTGTATGGGTTCATGAGTGTGTCTGTGAGGGGTTGTATGGGTGGGTGGGTGTGTGTATGACTGTGTTAGTGAATAATTGGATGTCTCAATGGTACATGTATGAGTAACTACATATGTGAAAGGGAATATGTGTGAGTATTGAAGTGACTATATGTGAGAGTGAGTGATTGTGAGACTGGCTGTATGGATGAGGATATGCTTGTGTCAGTGATTGTATAAGAGAGTAAGTATGTGTTACTATCTCTATGAATAAGTGAGGTGGAGTGTGTATAACTGTATAATGAGTAAATGACAGTGTGATTGATTCTTTGGGTGACTGACTTGGTGTGTGAGGAACTCTGTGGGTGAGTGGTGGTGTGTGGGTATCTGTATAGGTGTATGAGTGCATATATCAGTAGCTGTATTGATCAGTTACTGCGTGTATGAGTGACAGTATGGGTGAGTGGATATGTGTGTAGATCTGTGAATCAGTGAGGGGGTATGTACTAACTAGTATTGTGTCTATGGTTTTGAGAGTGTTAGTCTGTATTATTGAGTAGGTGTATGAAAGGTTACATTAGAGTGTGAGGAGATGCATCAGATATTAAGTGGATGATGTCATCAATGATGTCATAAGTGATGTCATTTGAGATGTCATCAGTGATGTTAATGACCATGTCATGAGTGATGTAATATGTGATGTCATCAGCAGTGCAGTGCGCGAGCACGAGTTATAGTTAGCTCAACTAAGTATAACGGCCGAATTTCTCTGGTTTCGTATTAGTGAAATGTCCAACTAACTATAACGTCCCGGAAACCTGTGTTTTTTTCAGTGAATTTTGAAGGTTTTTTAAATGCTAATTTCTAACTATAATGTCCCTGAAACCTATGTTTTTTTCCATTAATTTTGAAGGTTTTTTAAATGCTAATTTATAACTATAATGTAGCAGTGATGTTTGCAGAGTGGTGCAGAAAGGAGGCTGAGCCTCCGACCAGCACTCAGGAAATCCGCTGCGTAGGACTTACAGGACATACCAGGAGGGCTTCTTGGCCCCCAAAGTCCCTCAGGAGTAAGGTGGACTTCATCCCCCAACCTGTAGCACGCCAAGAGGTGCGTTTGCAGAGTGGTGGAGAAAGGGGGGCGTGACCTCCAAAGACCTCTTAGCAATACCACTGTGTGGGACTTACTGGAGGTCATAGGAGGGATAGTTGGCCCCCAAGGATATCCTTGGGGCCAAATGCCCCTCCAATTACCTCCAGTAAGTCCCACACAACAGTATTGGTAAGTTCTTGTAGCAGGTCACACCCCCTTTGCCCACCACTCTGCAAACGCACTGCCTGGCGCGCTCTTGGATGGGGATTAAAGTCCCCTTCAATGCTGGGGGTCCTTAGGTGCCAACTAGCCTACCTGACACCTTCAGTAAGTCCCAGGTATTGGGATTGCTGAGAGGTGGACACAGGCCACGCCCCCTTTCTGTACCACGTTGCAAACGCGCCTCCTGACGCGCTCTTTGTTGTGAGATTAAGTCCCCTTGCCCCCTGGGCTCCCTGGGGGGCAACTAGTCCTCCTGCTATCTCTAGTAAGCCCCATATAGCTGGATTGCTGAGAGTGGTCCAAGGCCACATCCCCTTTTTACACCGCTCTGCAAATGCACCTCCTGGCGCATTGCTGCTCGGGGGATGAAGTCCACTTTAGTCCTGAGGTCCTCAGGACACAAGAGGACCTTATCGCCCCACCAGCAGTGTGCCAAGAGGCCCATTTGCAGAGTGGCGTAAAAAGGGGTGTGAACTGGGAACACCTCTCAGCCAGGATACCCGTGGAGTGACAGTAAGCGCTATACAAGTTTTAAATCAATCAATCAATCAATCCCACCGTGTGGGAATTACTGGAGGTACCTGGTGGGCTAGTTGGCCCCTAAGGACCCTTAAGAATCTAGGGAACTTAATCCCCCAACCCAGAACATGCCAGGAGGCGCGTTTGCAGGGTGGTACATGGGGGGGCGGGGCCTCCGGTGAAATGCTGGCTTTTTTCCATCTTTTTTTAGAAGGGGGCTGTGTGGCCCCCATTCTCTCAATATTTTATGGGCTCTGGGGACCCCATCTCCCAGGGCCTGTGACATTTTATATATATTTATTTTTAAATGGGAAGGAGGCAGCGAGGCCCTGGGGACGCCATCCACTGGGGCATGGCCACATATTTTTTTAACCATTTGAAAGGAGTAGGGCTGCACGGGCCACCTCCTGAGGCCATTATTGGCCCCTGGGACCCCATCCCCAAGGCCATTGCCTCATTTATTTATTTATTTTTGAGAATATTTTAACAGGAGGGGGGCTGGAGGCCCCCCTTCCCAGGGCCACTTTTGGTCCCCGGACACCCCATCCCCCGGGGCCTGGCCTCAATGTTGGGGACGGCAGGGGGTGCCTAAATGCCCCCGTGGTCCCTGTTGGCTCCCTGCCTCCTGCGGGACCCGACATTGCTTTTGGGCAAAGGGAGCTGCTGACTTGCAGCTCCCCTTGCCCAAACGTAATTCTGCTTTGCTTCATGGAAACAAGAGCAGGTTTGCTGCTCTCGCTTTCAAGAAGCAGAGCAGTGTTTGTTATGATAGGGCAGGAGCCATGCTCCGCCCTGCCATAGCAAACTGCAATGTCCAATGGGTGGGTACCCCGGGACATTGCTGGAGCTGGCCCTGGGGAATGGCAGTCCCCAGGGCCATAGAGGGCTCCAGGAGGGGGGCCACGCGGCCCCCATCCCATTGCGATTAAAGCCCCGAGGAGGTGGTAGCACCCAGGGCAGTGTGGGGGAAGCAATAGCCCACCACACTTAACCTTTTAATTATTGTAACCCCAGGGAGGTGGAGGTCCCAAAGGCTTGAGGGGCCCGAAAGGTCCCCACACATAATAGCAATGGCCCAGGGAGGTGGCGGTCCCGGTGCAGCATGGGGTGCAAGTTGCTTTTTATTAAACAATACGCCCAGGGGAGGTGGTGGGGGGCCCGCTCGGACGCCTGCATGCTTATTTGACATTGCCCCCGGGATCTGGCCCTCCCAGAGGCTTAAATAAAAGAAGCGTGGAAGAGTGCATTTAGTTTTTTTATTTTTTATTTTACTGTCGGATTCGCGCAACCAGCGCAAATCCCAGTGTCTTTTTTTTTTTTGTGTACCCTGCCCCCTTTTCTTGATTTTTAACCTTTTTTTTACATTTTTCTTGTGACTCAGTTCAACTGAGTCACAAGATGGCTGCCAACACTTTTTGGTTTGGATTGTTAGCAGCCAATCAGAAGTCAGCTCATGCTCGGCAGGGTTCCACCGCGGTCACTAGATTTCGATATTTTTTATTTTCTTAATTTCTCAGGAACTACTGAACAGATTTACATGATTTAACAAAAAGTACACTTTCTGAACCAAGAGCTACCTGTTTGCCAAAGTTGGTGTAATTCCCTTCAGCACTTCACATTGGCGGGCCGACTGAAGCATTTTCTATATTTAAAATGTGTCAAAAATTGAATCGATTTAGTCAAACAGTGGAATTCCTTTTACGTAATCCAAAACCTCTATACAAGGAATAATTATTTGTGCACTTTGTGCCCATAGGAAGCCCCAGACTGATAAAAACCAATGTGAAGGGGCGAAACGCGTTTTGGCTGCAGCATTACGTTGTCTAATTTGGGAGTTATGAATTATTTTTGCTCTGAAAGACTCGGAATCTAAAAAATAGTTAAGCATGATACTATAATCATCGAATAAATAAACAGAATTATTTACACACACTTTGCGACTTTTTCCTACTTGCCCTGGCATCTCTCGAAGTGTTTTTATTAATAGTTGAAATATATTTTTTCATTTGCTTTAAGTATATATTGCTATTTTTTATGTATTTTAGAATATTTTTTAAATATTATTTTTATTTATGTATATTTCTTTCAAACCTTAATATCTAAATGAACTAAATATATAACAATATATAGTAAATTACAATATACTTAACTGTTTTTTTAATGAATTTCTGGTACAATATTGTCTTTTTTCGTTATTTTACAAAGTATGTAAACGCCATAGTTTGGTTCTCAATATTTTGTCATATAACCATGGGCCAAAATACAGCACTCATTATTTCTTTATCTCTTTACTTGTATTAAACATATATTATTTGCTATCACTTATTTTAAAAAATTGTGTTCAATAATGTGCACCCCAGCCCAAAAACACTAAAATACCATCATCAATGTATTATTTTCTTTGAAGATTGAAAAGAAAGTAGACATAGCCTTCCTAAAGTTACCTATATAGAGATTAAAAAAACATTTTCAAGACTATTGGGAAACTTGATCTAAAGGTACAATGAGCAATGGTGTCCTGAATATACCAACCTCCCGGAAAAGTTATCTGTCCTTGGTAAACCACACTTAGGGCTCGATTACAAATTGGTCTCGGCATGGTTTCCAACCGAATCCGACTCGGGGAGTCCGACCGACTGACCAAATTGATTTCAATGGAAGCCTGTGCTCCAACCAAATACACAGGCTCCTACTGAAGAAAGAGGTGGCTGGATAAAATCATGCACCCTGGGGTGGGCACCCCTTGGTACCTGCCACCCGGTGCATGGTCTGAAAGGGGTTCCCTTGGGTACCCCCACTAGACCCATTCTGAAGGCTCTGGGTGAAGGGTGGCCTGCTACCAGCCCCCAAAGTCAGAATCCGACAGCCGTGTCAGACAAACTGATTTGGAAAGGTTGTCCTAATCGCTCAGTCGGAAACACAGTCAATAGACCTGCACGAGTCAGCTCCGAATGCCATCCGGAACTGACTCAGAAAGTCCAAACGCTTTCTGATCATCGTAATCAGTCTTTCGGAAAGCTGTCCATTTCAGAGCCTTTCTGAATGACATTGTAATTGACCCCTAATGAGGAAAGGGCATAAGTAAAGTTTATAATTATTGCTTTCAACCGTGTGTTCATACCGGTCAAGGCTTTCTGAAACTCCGCTTGCACTCAATGACCAACCCTCTCGATTGGAATACCCCTTTACCGCCGCAAATCTCTCTAACACACCTAGACTCCCTCCCCCTCTCCAGATCTCCACACTCAACTTCCGCCCCTCTCCAAACACCCAGAAGTGATGGAACGCTTGGGCGATATCTCCCTCCAACTGCACGTTCTCTCCAACAAATTCTGCATTTTGAAAACCTTCTCACTTGAATGTCTCCCCTTGTTAAGTCCCCTCCTCTCTCATCCAAACTGGCCCAGAACCCCTGCCAGTGTCACAGATAAAGCTCCTGATGATCATTCCTCCTCCACTACTACCATCCCTCTTCATAACACAGCTTCCCTCCTCAGATGCTCGTTGACCGGGTTTGCGTCCAAGGAAATTGATAGCCTCCTCAAGTCCTATTCTTCAAGCACGGACACCAACTAGAGTATGAAGTGAATAATTCAAACCATTCACTCTAATGCCACCACAACCACAGAGTCATAAATAATGATAACCTCAAGAGAGTGAACATCAGTCAGCCTCCTTCCCCCCATACTCCGGCTACACTCAAATGCATACTACTCAACTGTAGGCCTGCCAACAAACATACCTCTGAGATCTTCGACCTCATACAACATAATGAGATAGACATAATTATACTCACTAAAACCTGGCTCACCCCCTCATCCACTCCGTTTATAGACCTCTTGGTGCCCCCCTCCCATCACATAATTCATCTGGATAGAGTTACGAAAATGGGAGGTGGCCTAGCCTGTATACATCGAAGTACACTTGCGTGCTCCCTCTCAGAGTCCTCCTCTCCACCTCCTCTCCATTAAACTGCGAATACCTTTGCCTCAACATTTCCTGTAACAAGCAGCTGGTTTGCAAACTTCATCCATTCTATCACCCTCCGGGCGACAACCTACCATTCATTTAACAATTAATGGAAATCATAGCTGACAATGTGGATTCAGTGCGGTCCCACATCTACCTGGGAGAATTTAACCTTTATTGGTCAAACCCTAATGACCAAGTCGTAGCATGCCTCAATTCCTTCTTGAAGGATCATGATTTGGTTCAACATTGTGACCAGCCTACCCACAGTAAAGGGGAAACTCTTGACTTCATCATCTCCAAAGGACATTCTATCACTCTGGACTCCTTTATACCATGCAATTGGTCAGACCCTCAAGTCATTTCTTTCCATATCAACTTGGAGGTTTCTCAGAGTACATCTCAAACTACTAAACCAAAGATCTGGAGAAGAGACCTCAGAGACATCAATACAGTTGACCTAGCAACCCGTTGTAAGCGTGCCATCTCTCCTCAAAGACACTTAGTCAAAGTACATGCACTCACAGACTTCTATAACTCCTCCAACAAAAAAATGCACCCTCAAAAATAACTAAACCTTGGTTCAATAGCAACCTAAAAGCGGAATGTTGCAATCTAAGAGCCTTAGAGCGCTCCTGGAGATCCACTCCTTCAGCGGACCATCTAAAAAACCTTAGATCAGCTAGAAGCTCTTATAACAAAGAAATCAAGACAGATTATTTCAGATCCCAACTTAACCAAGCAGCCAATCGACCCAAGAAACTGTTCAAACTGGTTAAACAACAATCTGTCATAGCCCCCAACCGATCAGCTTCGGATGTCAGTCCTCCCTCATTTGTTGACTTGGCGGACTTTTTTACTGAGAAAACTAGACTTTTAAGACATTTTTCGCATTCTCATGAATGCCGGCTGGGCACTCAAAATATTGACCCAAGCCTAGCCTGACAAGGCCATCCCTGACAAATAAGAGCTAAGGAATATTTAGTGCAACATCAAGATTAAGACAATCTTTTATAATCTCTCTAGAGAACACCAATTCCTCCGATAACCAGATTTTTGTACCCATAAGAGCAAGGGGGCAATATCTATATAATCCTCTAAAAAGCCAAGCCCCAACTCTTGATGAAAAAATTGTAGGGGCACTATTTGGAGTTATTAATATCCTTTTTATAAAAGTATTCTCCATAACTTGTAGCTGGTGGCTGTTATGATAACCCCATACTCCTGCTCCGAATGTTGCCACAGGCACACATTGGGCTTTATAAAGTGTAACTAGCTCAGTCACTGGTTTATGGCCCAGTTTACAAGCAAAATGAAAAAGCCCCTCAACAACCCTGCCGGAATTTCGCACCCTTGCAGTAACAAGCGAATCAGTTCAGCCTATTATTAATAAGGTTCCCTAGATAGATAAATTTGGAAATGTTTTCAATTCTCTTAGACCGCACAGCCTAGTTCTGAGTTTTCATCTTTTAAGGCCCACACACCATCACATATGACTTAATAAAATTACATTTTAGATCAAGTGCCAGCTTAAAATCCGCAAATGCCTTAAGTAGCTTTTGGAGGCCATTTGCTGTCAGGGCCATTAATACAGTATCATGCGCATAAGAGAGTAACGGGACATGGGTGCCCCCAATACGTAGACAGTCAATTTCTTTGTCAGATAAAAATGCATCTATACCATTTGTGTAAATTAAAGGAAAGGAGCTAAAATACATCCCTGCCGGACACCTTCTGTGGAGGCAAGAGGCCTAGCTTTTTCCCCATGTAGACGGTGTCTTATAGTTACAGATGTGGAAGCGTGGAGCCTACGAAGCAGAGAAATTATGGCTTCTTCGACTCCCATTTTCCCGATAAGTGCCCACAGCTTATCCCGATTCAAAGGCACTGGACAAGCCCAGGAAGGCCGGATGAACAGAACCCTTTCTCACCTTCATGTACTTGCCCATAATCAGGGACAAGTTGAGGCACTGTTCATTGGTGCCCATTCCCCTACTAAACCCATACTGTGTTGTTGCTAGCACCATCGCCTCTGTTTCTAACACCCAGGTTTCAAGACAGGCAAGGATGACCCTTCCCAATAATTTCACTGTAGCGTCAGTAAGGGAGATCAGCCAATAACAGGCAGGGTCACATCTATTGCCTTTTGTGAACACAGGGACCACGAAGGCCTCCTTCCAGGTTGTTGGGATAGAGCAGATCATCACTGCTTTAAGCATGTAGGTCAATAATTGGGCCCACAGTTTGGGGTTACTTTTAAAGAGGTCTACTGGCACTCCATACGGACCTGAAGCTTTCATGCTAATTCCTTTTGCTATGTTATGTTATGATATGTTATGTCAATCCAGTTTGTAAAGCGCACGGTTACCTCAACCTCGGTTACTGTAATTGGTGCACTTAGATAAAAGGCTGAGGTTATATCTAGGGGCAAATCCTCACTGGGTACCTTGAACTGGCGGCCACTAGGATTAAATATAGCCGCAATGATTTCCCAGAAGCTTTTGAGTCCGTAAGGGAGCTGGCTCTCTCCATGTCGTCCCAGGCTAAGCACCTCAATTCTTCTTTCCTCTGCTTAGCTACACTTGTATAAGCCTTCTGAGCATGTTTGATTTGAGACTTGTCATGAGGATTTGTGTGCAGTGCCAACTTTAAAATGTTATGGGTTCGTGAGCATTCCACATTAAACCGCCTTTTCTCTGGCACGTCCTTAACCTTAATTGATTTGTTAAAATTTTTGGCTACATCAAAGCAAATCAGTTCGAATTCCTGAATAATCTCAGCTGGGGGCTTTTATAAGGGAATATGAACAATGTAGCTTACAAGTGAACACCATTCTTCTAATAGAAACATAGGTATTTTTTTTTTACACTGAACTATGTTTAATGAAGTACACCTGGTC
Source organism: Lissotriton helveticus (assembly GCF_964261635.1). Lineage (NCBI taxonomy): Eukaryota > Metazoa > Chordata > Amphibia > Caudata > Salamandridae > Lissotriton > Lissotriton helveticus. The sequence continues at coordinate 992,452,334 of NC_136069.1, read as the reverse complement.
ACCAAAAATACTGATGATGTTTTCATCCACAGGCAACATTCAGTACTTAAGAGGATTATGCTATATCCTGATAAAACCTTTCTGTTGCTATTTCTAAGCAGAATCATAAGGCAATATTTTAAAAGTAGTTCAGGCTTTCTCCCGTACTGGAAGCCTACTATTTGGCTGAATGAGTATGTGGGTCCATCAGTTTGTCTGCCTCTTAATGAGTTCCAGCTTATGTGCTGTCTAACTGTATGCATATTGAGTGAAATTGTCTGTGTGATTGTTGCCTCTTTGTGTTAGTCTGCCTGCGTGGAAGACTGTAGGTCTGTGTGACTGGGTGCCATAAGACTACTTACAGTAGTACTTGTAAGTTCGGTCTGTGTTCATTGGTGTTTGTAATTATATTTGTAAGTATATATAAATGTCTGTAGGGTTGCTGCTCTATCTGCATATATATGTGTATGTCAGTTTGTGCATAGTTGTATTTATCTCTCAGTATTCATGCATATGTGCCATACCTTCTGACTTTGTATTTACTTATTTTCATATATGTTTGATACTACGTATCATATAATAACCTGAAAATGTCTAAGTACTGAGACTTTCATGACATCACAAAGATGATGTGTCTTAACTGTGAAGTAAGTCTGCATGTATGGAGTGCTTGCATACTACCAACGAAACTAGAGAACAACAGAATGCTGAAACAGTTTGTTATCCTACACCATGAGTACTCGCTAACATTTTCCCAGGGGCCAAAAAGTTTGGTCTGTGATGAGACCAAGGGCCGTACTGATGCCAGCAGTGGCAGTGTGGGAGGCGTAATTTTGCGGTAAGGTGATTGTAGGGTAAGTGAAGCATATACATCTAGTGGCTGAAATGCACAATGAGAAACTGGGACACTTGAGTATTATACCGGCTTCCCCACATTATCAAATTGCGTGATCCTTGGCAATTGTTTTATTTCACTTTCCCTCCTTTTTTCTTTGTTATCATATGTAATGCACCTCGAAATACATGACTTAAGAATGTGTGCTGTGCAAAATCTTTTTCTATGTTTGATTTAATAAAGTATATGTTGTTCATGTATAGTAATAACCCAGGCCACCCAACGAGTGCTCATAACAACTGACTTATCTCTTATTTCACTATTGGAATTGTTGTAAGGGTAAGGGTGGGGAATTAATGTTTCTAAATTTATGTTTGAAAACTATCACTTTAATAAAGAATATCTCAATGCACTAATATAATCTGATGTCTTAAACTGAAACGGTTCTTCATATTAAAGAATTACAATTTTGAAGAGACTTTGTCATATTTTTACCCTTTTGCTGCAAGATGTCTTAAAGGTGTTGCTAAAGTTAAGAGGTGCTGGACTCCCTAGTTACTTGTCTCTTTAACACCAATTAACCTTTAAATAAATACATGCCTGTTTATTTAAAAATTTTTAAGGTTTAGTGCTGAATCGAGTAAAGAACAGCCCAGTGCTGCAGTGGACCAGAGGGCAGCATGTAAAGGTCAGGAGGGCCGCATAAGACCTCCGGGCTGTACTTTGAGCATCAATGTTCTACACAATACCTGGTGTATGCAAACCGAAACACACTCAAAATATCAATTGCTAATTTGAAAACTATGAATGTGTATTTTACACACTGGACTACTGAATAAACTGACTCTAGTCCGTTTTCAGTTTGAAAAACATTCCCTCAACACAAATCCTCCATAAAAATGCTCTTCTTTTAGTGATGCACCTCACAACAGTTGTATTAGATTGTAAGTATGGATTGGCCATTTAAACTATTGGTAAGGGGTTGAGAACTGCAGTCTGGAGATTTCGCACTCAGTTTGGAGGCTCCCCCCGATTGCAGAGACTAGGCTATGAGCACATAGACTCCGCACTTGTAACTTTACTACACGTAAGTACCTTTGTGTACCTGTGTGCCCAATTCTGTTTGGCCTGGCAAACATACAGTGCAAATACAATGGGGACGCGCATGCAAACACCAGCAGTGGGGGACTCCAAGCCCCAGGATGCCTTCCACTGTGTCACCAGGAGGAAGGGCTACCCGACACGCTGAAAAGCGCCAACTTCTTTCCGTGGCGCGGGATTCTCATTCAAACACTGGCAGTAGCAGACTCCAAGCCCCAGGAAGCCTTGCTCTGTGTCACCAGGAGAAGGGGCTGCCCAACGCACTGAAAAGCGGCAACTTCTTCCGGCGGTGTGGGAAACACGCGAGCCATGCCCAGGCAAAGCCCAGGCCAAGTGTGAGCCCGTCATAGCCAGGAAGAGGCAGGGCAGGGCACCCCCTTTGATTCGTTGACCACCTAACTGAGTTCCAAATATTTTGACTTTGATCCCATCTCTGACTTTGCTTCTAGTTTTGGACACTGTTCTGGACCACCTACCTGCCACACTAGTTGAGCCTTGGCTCCTTTGGGTCGTATATATTTGGCTTTTGAATGCCCGCCTGTGGTCTGCTTACTGACCCACACCCTGTTTATCACAGTCACAATATTGAAATCTTACTTTATTGTATGGGTACAGTGACTTGTGGCCAGTTCTGTAGCTACTGATGGTTATTCTAGCTGTGATCTTTGTGCTCTTTAGGTTGCATGCTGGGTACATTAGCTATATTTCGGGCAAAAAATAGTCCGGGGGAGTAACTCCGGCTACACTCTAGATTTGCAACATATTAAGCCCCATCAATCACCATGGGGAAAAGGAAGTCCAGGGATTTTAGAAATGGGGACGAAGGGGCACAACCAAAACCAAAAACCAACAAAATGAGTAAAGCACGTAAATCGGCAGAAGGTAATTACGTACTTGACCGCATAGATGATCTTCTTGTCGAATGTGAAGACTTTTTAACTCCACCAGCCGACTTACCATTGACCCCTGCCCCCTTTGCTTCTCAAATCACTCTAATAGTACAAAGTCCTGCCAGTTTAAGCACATTCCTTCTATGTTTAGAAAGCCTAAAACGTGCAGTGCAAAAAACTGCTCTCCTGACCATTCACTAGTGTCCTACATATCTAATGTTGTTGCAGAGGTGAGGTGATAAGTTCTGAACTCTCTGCTAGCAATCTTGATAGCCCTTCAGCCATTACTAATCTAGATACCGACCTTACCCTCTCTAATAGGTTCCTCTTGCTCCAACTCATGCATGACCCCGGTGGCAGCGGGGATGGGGCTAGGTGAGTCCCACAGTCTTGACAATGAGACACAGCAATTAAGAGCAGACCTCGGGCCCGAGATACTCCAGTACAGTCTATACGTGAGATTGCCACTACCGACCATGTCTTGAAGGGTCAAGATCCCCTTAAGACTATAGCTAATCTGAGTGTTAGGATTCGAACCGTCCGGTAAGCGCTGACCTTACTCGCGCTATACACGGAGGTTCGCGGCAGGAAAAAACTACATTTCCCGGCATGCTTGGAATGCACGTCGTGCGTGCGACTAAAGGCACGCAGTGGCAGGAAATAAAGCTCCGGCCGGGGAAAGCATTGCTGCAGATTATTCTTGCTGATATTCTTGTTCGGTTGGTAATTCTTGGAAGGCGGTAAGATCCCTCTTTTCGATTCCCGGCTGTCTCGCAGTATCTAGATCTTGGAAGGAGTACGCGGTACTCAGAAATACTTTGTGTTTACGTTGCTTGTTGGGCGAGTGGCACGCCCTGCTTACTTTTGTATTTCTGTATATACTCACATGTACTGTGGGCTCTCTCGGCTAAGCGAGCTCACGTTTCCCCATTGGACGAGATCGGCATTCCGCCGTCTTGATGTGGGGGAACACGGTGATACCTACTAGCTTCCCCGTTGGAGGAGACATTGACTTCTAAGTCTCTTGCGGGGAAGTAGTTTCTTTATATTCTATAAGGGGCATTTTGGGCTCAGCACAGTTCATTGGAGTCACCACGGAGTACTTGGTGTCTTGGCCATTCTAGCAGTCTTGCTGGGAACTCCTTGGACATCAGTAACTTTGCCGTGGCACAGACATCATTAAGAATTATTATTCATGTCTGCTATTTATGTTTGATTTCTCTCCACAATTCTTTATATTATCTTATCACAGGAGAGAGGTGCTTAAAGGGTACCATAACGGTGGGACCTTACTGACTACGGAAATAACACAAACAGTATTGGGTATGTTGTAGAACCTAGCTCATGGTGTATGTCAGTAGAAACTGGGGTAGTAGTTCCAATGTGTTGTTTTGTTTCCCATTACAGTTGGTAAAACACCTGGTATCACCCTATCCTCTCCTTGTATTTGAAGGCACCGGTATTTTCCTTTACAGGTGGGAGAGTAGAATAACAAACGTTCCTATTCAGGAGGGAGGGACAAAGTTAGCCTTGTTAAGCTAGTACTTCTAGAGTGTTCTTTGTGTCTTTTGTTGTCGTTACAGGTCTCCCTCCCTGCTGTCCCCATCCTTTCCTTCCCTCGCTCGACTATCCCGGCAGTCTGTGTATTTATACTTCAGACTCTGGGGCCATCGGGAGGTGGACCCCTTATAGCATCGGCACAATCCCGAAGATATCAGGAAGAAGGAGCCTGACACTGAGGTCCAAGATCGGCTCTCTGAAAAAGGCAGTTCAAGAGTTAACAAAACAAATAAAATTGCTAGTAAAGATAGGTGATACTGAAGCCCAACCACCTAAGCAGTCCTCCGTAAAATCTCTGACCCGTACTATTACTTTTGATAGCCCAATTACTCTGTCTTTAAGATGTGCTACAAACCCCACCTGGAAGAATTCCTCTGACTCTATGCCTAGGAACACTTCATCCTATGCTAATATTGTTTGAAGTCACACACCAGTCCAGTCGCCAACCAGAGGTCCCCCAAGCCCTTCCCCCATTAACTTTTGTTCGTCGAGATATACCCAGTAAGCAAGTCTCACCACAAAGGCCCCCTAAGAGCATCTTTCCGACCAATGTCCCCAGATTGTCATCCCCCACGAGTTATGAACACGAAGACTCCCTTATCAACAAACTCTTTAACTTTCCTGAGATAATCTGCCAAGATGTTGCAACCTTACCATTAGCCACTGTCATGCCCACTACAACCGGCAATGGGTGCCTGACCGCATGCAATGGCCGCAATGAGGGGGGCAGTCCCACAGGACTTTGGTCTGGATCTCAGGGAAGAGATATGGGAGAGGATGAAAACCCTATAGCTTTAGGCAATAGAGATTATGTGACTAAACTCTCCTTACTGTCATTCATCGTTGCCGGGGTGAGAACAAAACTCGCACTTGCTCATTGGACCCAATTCATAGAAAAGCATGAATGACATCTGTATCCTACAAGAAATGTGGTCCCCCTACTATCATAGTTATCCCCGGGTACATTCCATTCCATTGCTCTGCGATTGCTAATAAATCTGGGCACCCAAGCGGGGGTTTACTAATCCTAATCAAAATTAATCTCCACTGCTCTGTCAAAGAACAGAAGACCAACAGCCCAGATATACTAGCAGTCCACATAAGAACAGGAGATGAGTTTGGAGTGGATCTTTTTAATGTGTATACCAGAGGGTCCAAAGTGCGAAGCACATCATCCACCCTTCAGGAGCTGGAGAACATTTTAAATGCCAGAGACACTCTATCACCATTAACAGTTGCAGGTGACTTTAATGTCACTTTTGAACCACTCGAGCAGGAGGACCTGTGTGGAGGTAAGGAGGAGGATGAGCTGTGGCTCATTCCCCCCTTGGACCTTACTCCTATCAAAAAATGGTCCCAAACGGCACTGCAGCTTAATGCATTGACACTTGAATTTGGTTGAAGGGCTAATAACGGGCGGACCAACTCTGATAAGTCAGGAGCAAATACTTTTAACCGGATCAAATTGATTACTTTCTTGTAGACCTGAGATGGTGGCTCAAAGTTGTTGAAATGGTTGTAGGGTCTACCACGGACAGCAATCACTATCCCCTTGAGCTATCCTTAAGCTCTCCTTGGGCTAGACGCCTAAATTCTTCTGATGCTACTCTCGGTACCATGGAGGTCTATTCCCCCAATGAAAACAGGCGTCTTAAATGGGCACGCATAGCTATGGACCCGGAGAAGTAAGTTTTAATTAATACCAATCCGGAGGCTCAGTCTGATAGAATACCTGGATGATCTTGCTGAGATTGCTGACTGTCATGCCAACTTTTTCAACTTATTGGCCACCTATTTCAAAATACAACAATGCTCACAGGGTGAGAAAAAAAGCTTGAAATCACAGTTTGCTTGGTTTACGCGAGAGTGCAGGGACATAAGAATCCAACTGGTCTCTGCAATTTGATCAAACAATGGAAATCAAGTGAGGGACACAAGGCGACCCTTTAAGAAAGTCACTCTCAAGGCCAAAAAGGATTGGTAAGTGAAGCGTTGGTCACTGATCAGTGATGCTTGTGCAAAAAAAGACACACAACATTTCTGGCTTTTAGTAATGATGGGAGAGGAAAATAGGTCCCAGTCACATGACAACAACATTGCTGTCGAGGCCTGGCATTGCCACTTCTCGTCTTTATACACTGGAGAGCCTGTACATGTTAATGAAGACCCAACAGTCATATAAGCAGCCCTGAGATTGATGGGTTCTTCACCCTAGCTGAAATAAGATCCAGGATCAATACTATTACTAGATCGAAAGCCCCTGGACCGGATGCCATCCCTGGCAACTTATTTCTCAGCAACTCTGAGAACTGGTCTCTGTATATTCGGGCTCTGGCCAATGGAATAGCCACCGGTTCCGCAATTCCTTCTTCATGGAAAGGGACTGAGGTAATCCCAGTATTTAAGAAGGGTGATCACTCACTGCTCTTGAATTACAGACCCATTAGCCTGATCGACAGTGCTCAAAAGGTCTTTGTCCGAGCACTCCTTATGAAAATACAAACTTGGATAGAAGACAATAACATTCTGACGCCTTTTCAATCCTGGTTTAGACAGAAAATCAGCACTGTCGATCAGGTTTGCCACTTCCTACTACTAACTTGGAAGGCAGTCACAATCTTACAGGGAAGCCTATATGTAGCTTTTATTGGTTTATGGTCTGCTTTTGACCTTATCCCCAGACACAAACTTTGGTGTGTCTTGAAGGCAATGGGAATCCCACCTGAAATGTTATCACTGACGGGTTGCCTGCATGAGAACAACTATGCAAGGGTACGCTGGGGTAACCAAGGCCAATTGTTAGACCCGATTAGGATTAACAGAGGAGTCCGACAAGGGTGTGTAATGGCCCTCACTCTCTTCTCAATTTTCATCAATGATGTTGTCCAGTTCCTCGCAGAGAGCCCAGCTGATGCGCTGACCCTGGCGGGGTGGGTTAAGTTGACAATCCCACTTTTTGCAGAAGATACTCTGATAGTTTCCAAGACTCTGAGTGGCCTGCAATCCCTTTCTAAAACGATTTGTGACTTTCTGCACATTAGGAGGTCTTGAGATAAACACCGCAAAGACTTACGCATTGCTATTTAAATTTGATTGCTTCATTACGTCTGTATTGTACTGTATGCATGTGATGCTTTATGCAGGACCGGACGAAATAAAGTTGTTTGACTGACTGAGTCAACAAATATAATGCAGACCACCCTCTTCTGAACAAAAAAGATTAATTTTTGTACTTTCTCTCTCTACTTTTTTAGCTCATGTTGTTCTCCTAGTTACTCTGTTCATTTTTCTTTTGTTTTTTCTTTCATACTTTCTTTTCTGCATTAGATTTATTTTTCTCCCCTTTCTCGCTCTTCTCCTCTTCTTTTTCTCTTTCATCTGATCTTTCTCTACCTTTCTCTTTCATTCTGTATTGTCTTCTTTCAGTTAGTACTTTCTCTTTTTTCTTCCACTATCTTTGTTTCTTTCCATCTTTCTTGCTCTTTTTTGTACTTTTGAAATATTTTTCATTTTTCTACTGCATCTCCACTTATTTTTCTCTGCTTTAATTTTTTTACTTTTTTTCTCTTTTCTTCCCTTATCTTTCTTTATTTTCAATCCTTCTTTCTTTTCTATCTTTTTTTGCTCACCCCTTTCTTCAATTTTCTACTTTTATTTTTCACATTCCTTTTCTGTTTTCTTTCATTCATCGCTGTTATTTTGATGTTCTTTCTTTTTTAATTCTTTCTTCTCTCAACTTTCTTTAGCTCCTTTTTCAATATTTCTTTTTCTTTTTTTGACATTTTGTTTTCTCCTGTCTTTTCTTGTTCCCATTCTCTCCTTTCTGTGGTTCTACTTTAAAAATGTTCGGTCTCTCCTTTATCTCCCCTCTCTCTCTGCTTCTTATCTTTCTTTTTCCCAATACCCCATATCCCTGGTTTTGTTTTCTTTTTCTCTGTGTATCTGTTTTTTTCTTTTTAAGTATTGTTTTTCTCTCTGTCCTTGTTTGTGCTTGTGTCTTCCTTTCTCTCTCAGTTTTTCTTTGTCTACCTATTTTTGTCTTCTTTTTACCTTTTGTGTTTCTTTCTTTCTTTTTATTTCCCTTTTTTCTATTGCTCCCTCTCTCTCCCCTTTCCCCCTGTCTCTTCTGCTTGTGTTTCTTAATTTCTGTGGGCACCCTTGCTTCCTAGCAAAGTTGGCATTCCCTAATTACCAATACATACATTCAAAAGTGCATGTGTCTTGATTGACTGACAGGTGTACTCTGCATGTGTGGGACGGACTGCAGAGGTGTGTAGAGAGCCATGAAGTCTGCCCTTACCTCGCAAAATGTATCTTTGTTAATAGTACTAGTTAAAGATGCAATCTACATTTAAAAAAAATAACTTTCTGCTTAGCTTGTTTGGACAGCAACCCAATGGAATACAGGGCAATTGGGCAGACGTGAAAGATGTTGGTCTCTAGCTCTCAAAATAACAGTAATATCATAGAGGTAATACATAAATACGAGCAAAGTGACAATATTGCTCATTGAGGACCCTGTAGGTAAACTTTTACAGCTCTTGTGAATGTTCACTAGGGCAGGACTGATTTACTTCAGGGTGGCATTCACGTTACTTGCCCTTTGTGTCCCATCATCAAATCCCTATATCAGACAGTTGCTTTGCATGGTTTTTTATAATCAGGACTGCTTCTCACTGTCAGAATGGTTGGAGTAGACTGAGGAATGAAATTCAATCATTGATAGTCACGCATAGATTTATTTGACCCACCTCTTTGGTAGTACCCGTTTGAACGTTCACTTGTCTTCTCCAGTAGGATGCTCAGGTGTTTTATTTTATTTTATATAAACTGTATGTATTATTAGACAGTTTTATGAAGTATGATTAGCGTGCCATCATCAGTGATTACTCCATTTCAGTATGATTGTATGCTGTTTCTCTGCTATGTGGCACAGTCACTGACTCATTTGGTTTTGTTTGGTTATGTATATAAATTGCACAGTTTTGTTTTTTATGTGCAGCAATGCAATGATGTTTTACCTGAGATTAGATCATTTTAGTTTTGTGTTTGACAGGAATCACTTATCAATAGGTTGTCTAACATGAAAATCACCTGTACTACCCATGCTTGATACATCCTGATTAATTTGTATGGTCTAGCGGGGGCGTGGCTTGCGCGCCGCTACGTGATGGCGGTTTGCACTTGAGCTCCGGGGTATCGGAGGCCGTCGGGGAGATATTTGACCCCCCATACATGGCGAATTTTTCCCGGAACCGGCGCTCTCGTCTCCGGAATATGCCGTGAGCAGTCGGTGTGATTTCTGTTGCTCATAATATCTGGAGGGCTCCAATATTAGCCGCAGTGCCTCTCTCACTGGAATTCGCGGGCGGCCGCCATTTTATGTTCTAGCGGCGGCGCTCGCGTTTCTTTTACCAGGTGCTGGAAATTTCACCGGAACCCTCGTTGCATGCAGGATTGAGGTGATACCTACTCACAATGTTTATTGTGGATTTCTTAAGAGGGTTTTTTCTCCTACATGTTCTTTTGTGGAGATGTCACTAGATGGTGATTAGTGATCCCTTGGAATGACTGCCTTCAGTGTTAACCCTACGTACCTCACTCTGAAATAATTAATTGAAGTATCGAGGTCATTTTACTGCTCCTGTTGCCCGTTTTGCCAATATTGCTTTCGCAGTGCCCTTTTTTCTTCATAAATGGACGCCATTTTGTGTTCTGTAAGTGGCGACTTTGATTTTCCTCAACTGTTGTACCTTTTATTTGGTGTTCCTTTTGCTCATCATTGAGGATGCGTCATTTATATCTGGGTCTCTGCCATTTCACTTCAGCCAGGTTCCTGAGGGTGACGACCGCTATATTTTAGTTGCAACATTGTTTATGTTCTCTACTAATGGAGCCTTTGCTATTTTTTCTCTTTCACTGAGATACTCTCAATGGTACACTTCTAGTTAATACTCTGAGATACTGTGCATTTGTATTTACGCATTTTCTGAGAACGCTTTTGTCGCCCTAGGGCGCGACTTTTTGTTTTTGACATATCTACGCCTTTCCTAACTGTATTCATACAGGCTGTACCTGTGGTATTTTTGCTTTTTTGTGCACTCTCTAATGGCTGATACCATGGATCTTTCTCCCAAACCCAAAGACTCGAAAGGCAACCTTAAGAGGTTAAAGCAGACTTCTCCTATTCCGGAATCAGCTCAGCAGGATGCTGGCACTACGTTGGATACCATTCTGTCCAGGTTAAATGCTGTTCATGATATTGCGCAATCAACCAAAACCAATACTGCCTTGCTTCAAGTTGAGGTTGCAGCCATCAGAAACGATTTCAAAACCCTATCTCTTCGTGTCTCGGCTGCTGAGTCACGGATTAGTGGGGCAGAGGATACTGCGCAACAACACTCTAAATCCATACAACAGATAGAACGCTCCATGATGGCGCTTCAGGGAGACCTTATGGAACAAGAAGATCGTAATCGGAGAAGAAATTTGCGTATTTTTGGTCTGCCCGAGGATGCGGAGAAGTCTGCGTCCTCTTTGATAGACTTTTTATATCAATGGATTCCTTCTGTTCTTCAGATCTCTTTTCAAAAAGACTTTGAGATTGAACGTGCCCATTGTGTTCCGACCTTTCGGCTCAAATCTTCACCTCATCCTAGGGCGATGATTTTTAAACCGCTACGTCATCAACACTCTGAACAAATTTTAGCTCAAATGAGGAAGATTAAGGCGATTACATGGGAGGGACATAGGATTGCTACTTCCCAAGACTTTGCCAGAGATACTGTTATTAGACGGAAAGGTTTTCTGAATCTACGAAGACGATTGATCGACATGAACATCCCTTTTTTCCTTTGCTGGTCCTTCCAAATTCTGTATAACTTCTAAAGGTCGTTCTCAAATTTTTTATGAGCCTGCGGATCTCTCCACCTTCCTGGATAACCAGATGGAGTCCCAGATGGATTCCTCACCTGCTCCTGGCCCTTCTGTTTCCTGAGTTCTTCCTGGAATTTTGTCTTCTCTCTGCTAATCTTTTTGGTGTATAAGTATTGTTGCAGTCTACTGCTGTAATTCCCAGACTCCTGAACATACATATGGTTTATGTTATCTCCATGGTTGCCATGTTTTAACCTTGTTTTGATTTGCAGGTTTTGTGTTATTAGTTTTCTGTTCTCTTTTTGCCTGTATGTTTTCTTAGATTATTGCTCCTATTTTCATAGCTGGTATTCTGTGCTATGTCTTTCACTTTCTGTGCTTCTTTCCTTTGGTATTCTGTTTGATACTCTGATGTTCACTATTTCTCCTTCCTTTGGATTGCAGGCTTTTGTGTTAGTTGTTCTATTTCCTCTTTGCCTGCATGTTTATTTTGCCTGCTTTCAGTTTGAGGTTTGTGTCTCTTTGCTGATATTCTGTCAATGTTTTCCACTCCATGGGTTTCTTTTCCTTTCCATTCCTATGGATACCTTGATATGTTCAAGTTCAAATAACTTTATTCGATTGTTAACATTACAATCATAAAAGCACAATTCATGAACATACAGTTAAAAACAAGAGATTCATTCCATTTGTAAAACGAGAGGTTACATGAGCAATGTAAAACAAGGGTAGCAGGCAGAATAGACACTTTAAAAATATAAATAGTCATTAAAAGAATAATATAAAAAGTTAACATTATACCTAACAACAGCAACATAATTATCCCTCCATACTTTTCCTGAATGTAATTGCTAATTTCAGGAAACTGCATACAAATAAGGTGCAGTTACATTTCAGGAGTTGAAGGTAGTAAAGTGCTGGTTTGATCTGTGCAAATTTCAGTTCTTTGAGGCATGGTTTTAGATATAGCCTCCGGGGTACTATGTAATAAGGACAAATAATACCTTGATATGTAATGGTGATGTTTCTTTATTTATTTTGGATTTTGATCTATATGGTTTGTTAGTCTGGTGATTCGATATTTTTCGAGGAGTATATATTGTTTTTCTTATTTGTTGATATATATATTTTTTTAGTGTTTTCTACATTACTTGATTTTCTATAACTGTCTTTATTTCTTTCTGGGTGCATATAATATTTGTATGTTGCTTCATGTTTATTTCTTTATTTTTGTTTTGTTTGTATTTTTGTTGTTCTTTATTGTTTATATGTTTTTGATGTATTATATCGTGATTTGGACTTATTTGTCCTTTCCTTTACTCATTCTAGGTTTGGGTGATATGTATTATTATCTTTCTGTTCATTATTTGATCCTCTATTTCTACCTTATTTGTTCGGTGTTCCTACATCATTTGTTCCCGTTTTTGGTCTGGTTTTATACTTATTACTCTTTATTGTTTATTCTTCTGATTTCTTGTTCTTGAGATATGAACAGTTATTTTATGCTATTTGCTTAAGGTTTGTGAGGAATGAATTCATACACCTTAGATTTTTCTGAACGTTTTTATGAATTTTTATTTATTGTTATCTCTTGTTTATATTTGATATATGCTATTACTTCTACTGTTATGCATTCAGATTTAGTCATTATCTATTTCTATACATTTAGTCTATGATATTTTCTACTGTTTGATGATTCCTGTTTTGATTTTACTTGCTTTCATTTTTCCTATTATTGGATATACTGATGTATAGCTATGTTATATGATGGTGAATTTCTTCAACCAATATTCTTTAGGTCTTATTACATCTTCCCCTACAGTATGGGGTAATGGATTGCTATTTCTTTTCCCTCCGTGGCCTTTTTGCTTACCTCTCCATGTTCCCCCTCGTATGGATTTGGTCTCTTCTGGACCTCCCCTGGTGGGTCTTTCTCTTATTATTCTTCTGTTTCTTTTTTCTGGTTCTCTTTTTTCTCTTTTTCTTTCCCCCTTTCTTTTTCTCTTTTCTATCTTCTCTTCCCTTCTCTCTTTTCCTGGATCTCATGTTGGCGCCTCTTATTTGTGGGGTCTTTCATGTTGTTGGGTCTGTGTTGTTTTGCGTTTTTTGTTTCTGCTTTTGTTCGATCCTCTCTACTATCAGTGTTTAGTGTTTTTTTTGTTCTTTTGTTTTTATGCCTGGACTGAACGTATTGTCCCTTAATGTTCGTGGATTGAACCACCCAGTGAAAAGGGCTAAGATTTGGGATTATTGCAAACATCTCTCTACAGATTTAGTGTTACTGCAAGAAACAAAAATATCTTATAAGGAAGCTTTATTATTGAGGAAAGATTGGGTCCTGGATGTGGTGTGCTCTGATGCTTCTGGTAAAAAGAATGGTGTGGTAACATTAATTTCTAAAAATTCAGGGTTGTCTGTGGTGCCTGCAGAACATGATTCGGAAGGGAGTTGGCTGCTCTCCCGCCTTACCAATGGCTCTCTTGATCTCTATGTTATGAATATTTACGCTCCAAATATTGATGATCCGTCGTTTTGGCGGTCGATCACTAAGAAATTGTCTGAGGTTCCTCATCAAGGTAACCTAATAGTTGGTGAAGATTTTAATCTTCCTTTGGACCCAATTTTGAACAGACAATCTGCTTTTAAATTTCGTCCCCCTAGGGCTCACTCACAGATGCTCAATATGTGTGCCTCAGCTAATCTTCAAGACCTGTTGCATCTACATAACACTACTGGAAGTGATTTTTCTTTTTTCTCTTCGCCTCATTCTAGCTTTTCTCGTATTGACTATCTTTTGGTTCATTCAGCTCTTTTACCGGTTTCGTCATCTCCTTACATCCCTCCTATCCTTGTTTCTGATCATGCTGCTGTATCCTTTTCTCTCCTTAATCTCATTGACAAGAAAGAACCTCGTACTTGGAAGTTAAACACGGAAATTCTGCATGATCAGACTCAGGTTGCGGCCTTGAATGAAGAAATTGATAATTATTTTTCTGATAATGAGGGCTCAGTCAGTTCCCCAATAGTTTTGTGGGTTGCTTTTAAGTGTACATATAGAGGACAAGTTATTAAACGGATGGCAAAGAGGAATGCTGATATTAAGAAAGAGCTTACAGACTTAGCTGATGAAATTAAGAGACACGAATCTCTTTATCGACATTCTAAGGATAAACAATTACTACAATACTATTGTCACTAAAAGAGCGCACATTGGGGTTGAAACTCCGAAATCCAAACGCTTACTACTAAAAAACCGCGCAGGTAAGATTTTGGCGGCGACTCTAAAATTTCAGGAGTCTAATCTTAGATCATCTCAGATATCTTGTATTACTGATAGCTCTGGTGCCAGGAAATTTCAAACTAAGGAGGTACTTGAGGTTTTCCGTGATTTTTATAGCAAGTTATATACTCCTGTTAATCCATCCTCTTTTGATCAATGTCAACAATTCTTAAAGACACTTCTTATCCAGACGGTTTCGGATGCTGGTGGTGTGAAGTTGGGAGGTCCGATCTCTACTGAAGAGATTCTACATGCAATTAAATCCCCATGTTCCGGAAAAGCGCCGGGACCTGATGGTTTTCCCATCATGTTTTATAAAACTTTTCTTACTTCTGTCATCCCTCGTCTTAAAAATGTTTTTGATACCTTTATATCATCAGGTGCAGTTTTGGGTTCTGCTGCTGATGCTACTATCGTAGTGATACCAAAAGAATCCTAAACATTTTATCCCCATATCCCTCCTCAATATGGAGGCAAAGATTTTTGCTAAAATCCTGGCTAAACGTTTGGAATCCTATATACCACTACTTCTCCATCCTTCTCAGACGGGCTTTGTTAAAGGAAGATTGGCTAGAGACAATATCCGTACCTTTTGTCACATCATAGGGAAAGCAAAATGATCTACTCTTCCGGCGGCTGCTCTTGCCCTTGATGCCGAAAAGGCTTTTGACAAGGTTTCCTGGCCTTTTCTACATGCAGTGCTTTGTGCCCATAATCTTGGTGCTTCTTTTGTCAATATGGTTATGTCCTTATATGTACGTCCGAGAGCGAATATCAGAGTTAATGGTGCTACTTCCTCGTTCTTTGATCTTTGTCAAGGTACTAGACAAGGGTGCCCCTTATCACCTCTTCTGTTTTTATTGTCTATTGATCCCCTCTTGCGGTTAATTCATCTCCATCATGACATTAAAGGTTTTAAATTTGGTTCACACTGCATCAAAACAGCTGCTTATGCAGATGATGTACTCATTTTCTCTGATGATATAGTTTCTGCCATTCCTGCTATTTTGGATACTATTAATCTTTTTTCTAGAGTCTCTGGTTATTCTCTTAATAAATACAAAACAGAAATGTTCCCGCTCAATGCTTACTGTTTTCCAGCTCATATGGGGAATGCTGGCTTTAAAAATGGCAATCGAAACAGATTAAGTATTTAGAGGTTTGGTTTCGTAGCACTATGTATGATACTGTAGCCTATAATGAGGCTCAAACCTTACTCAAAATTCGTCAACTTTTAGATACATGGTCTCCTAAATATATCTCTTGGTGGGGACGCCGTCAAACTTTAAAAATGATGACAACGCCCATTATTAATTTTGTTTCTTCTATGATGCCTATTAAACTATCTTCTTCTTTTTTTCATTAAATTGATTCTCTCACCTCTAAGTTCCTCTGGAGCGATAAAAGAGCTAGAATTGCTTAGAAGTCCTTAAGGAAACCCTATGATATGGGTGGCTGTAATTTCCCTGATTGGGAGAAATATCAAGTGTCTTTTTTAGCCTCTCAAGGTGCCCTTTGGTTATCCTCAGATACTCCTCATACACCTTCGTGGGTATTGATTGAACAGGAGCTTTCTTCCCCCTTACCTCCCTCCTCTTTTTTAACTAAACCACATTGTCTATTCCGTTTTCTCGCTCCATTATCTTAGACACCATTGCAGCGGTGAAAATTATTGACAGGAAAGTTTCTACGCCAATTCATAAATCTAGGTGGTCCTCTTTATGGCGCAATTCTAAAATTAAACTTACTATTGACCCTAGTTTAATGACTTATTGGGCTAATAAAGGCGTTACATTGGTTCATCATCTTTATGATTTTAATAATGATCCATTACCTTTTTCTTCTTTACAACAGCAATTTTCTCTTTCTAATTTGGATTTTTATACCTTTTTAAAAATAAAAGTGGCTCTTGCTAAACTTCGTCTCGATCCAGTTTCTCCCACTATAGCTCTATTACAATTGTGGCTTCGATCTGGTTATGTGGCTTCTAGGATTTATAAATTTTTGTCTTCCAACCCTCCTGCCTTAACTACTGTTACTCAACAGAAATGGTTGCACCATTTTGGTCATGATCTTACTATGCATATCTCCGCAGATACTTGGCAGTTGATTGGGAGGCTTTCTCTTCATAATAAAATTGCTCCTTCTCTAATTCAATCTAAATTTTTCTCTCTTAATTTACTACATTGTACTCCAGCACATTTACATTCTCTTGGTCTTAAAGATGATGATCTTTGTTGGAGTTGTGGTTTGACTACAGGTAATTATCCTCATATGTTTTTTGAGTGCTCTTTATTCCAGCCTTTTTGGGATTTGGTCCATAAACATCTTATGTTAATATTTAAGATTCAATTTCAGCTCTCCTTTACTATGGTTTTGCTTGGCCCATGGGCCTCACCTATTCCATTACCTTTAGACTCTTTAGATTTGCAATTACTAGACCTACTATTGTCAATAGCGGTGAAACTTATCCTTATGGAATGGAAATCTTTTAATTCTATCTCTTATCATTCTTGGTGGGCGTGGGTATCTTTTTTACGTGGAGCGCATACCTCAGTTGATGAGGCTCATCTCTCCCCTTCTATTTCTAATAGGGTTTGGAGAACCCTAGATGAATATATGGATATGGCATTAAAAGGGTTGGTGGAGCAATATCCTTTTGTGGTGTCTATGTGAGTATATGCTTATTGTTATTTCCTTCTTTTTGTGGTACTACAGGAGATCCTTCCTTCCTTCCTTCCTTTCGCCCTCCCCCATCTCTTCTCTTCTCTCTCTTTCTGTCTTTAGCTCTCTCTCTTTCAATTTTATTTATCGAAGTGATACCTTTGACTTTTAATATAGTTCCTGGCTGGCATTCTTCTCTCTTTCTTTTACAATACATCGATGAAATACTTGAATGAAAATATGTGAGACATATTTGTATTTTTAGCTGATCTCTTGCATTTCTTTTTTCATTCTTTGTATCACTTTCTTATTGTATTTAACTTTGTATATGCTTCTTTGCAAAACTAATATATTGTTGAACAAAATTAGTATGGTCTAGCATCATTCCATACATATCTAGTGCAGCAGTTGAAAAATTGTGTTCTGCAGATGACACTAGTACTTTTCCAATATGATAGGTATAAAGATTTGGACATTTGGTTCATCATAGATTCAGAACAACACACCTTTGGCCTTATTTAAGGCTTGGTGAGTGGCCTGCAGCCATGCTATGGGATGGAGGTGATTATCCCTACCATCCTGACACAGGGAGGCCTGCCTTATTCAGCGATACCTACCTGCATGGCTGGGATCTTTTTGCTGTTAAGGGAGCCACTACCACAGCACACTGAACGTTTTTTGTTCTTTACCCCTCTGGTTTCCTTCTTCCTATTGTTCCTCTTCTATCTAAGTTTAAAGTTTCAAATTGCATTTGTTCGAAAGAAAGTCAACTCCAATAGCAAATCTTTGTAGTTACATTACACAACAAGTTAAAAATCTTGGCTAGTGAAAGCTCGAAGCAACGAAACACATATACTATGAAGGGCTGATATATTAATCAAGCAATGGTTCAACATGCTTATATGAGTTATTTTTACCCTTGAAGATCAACCTTAAAGGCACAAGTGGCTGCAAGAACTTCAGATAGGAGTGTTTGGTCAATGTACTCAACGCACAGTTGTACATTGATTATGAAGTCTTGTCTTGTTGCATAGATTCTCCTCGCTAGTCTTGGAACTTCAGATCTTTCTGTCAGAAACAGCACAACTTATGGTGCC
Organism: Lissotriton helveticus; assembly: GCF_964261635.1. Taxonomy (NCBI): domain Eukaryota; kingdom Metazoa; phylum Chordata; class Amphibia; order Caudata; family Salamandridae; genus Lissotriton; species Lissotriton helveticus. Next base: position 992,434,052 of record NC_136069.1, on the reverse strand, counting down.
TTGGAAACATGCAGACTCCATTAGACTATACCTCTTCTGGCAGAGGTTTGACCAAACCCACAATCTAATCAGTAAGTGAGAAATGTCATGTAAATTCAATAAAGTACACTCAAGCACTGACTAGACTCTATTACTAAATCATAAATCATATGGTGTTGACTATGTGATGATTTTCAGCTCCACTGTCTCGGCTCTGATTTGTGAACATTAGCAAGTTAAGTTACATATGAATACATTCTGTAGAATCATGGTTCAGCATTCACTCAACTGGAACTACAGTAATACCATTAGTGCAAAGAAACTCAATTGATGTATTGGGCCACTGAGCAGTTATCCTGACATAGGATCAGGCACTGGCAAAGCATGCAGACGATGAAGGCATGGGGCACTGTGCTCGAAATCCCGTTGTCATTTATTCTTTTTTCACAGTCTAGGCCTCTAGAACCCCCCTCTCCGTTAAGGAATGGCTCTGCAGAACAGTATTTTACTTTGCAAGAATGTAGTCCAGGTTCAAAACGTCAGACCGTAAAAATAAGTAAAATGTTTGCAATATTTCTGTTCTCCAAGTCTTTTTTTTGCAAATGATTACTGTTCTGAGACAGCGCTCGTGATCCAACAAATCTGCACTACGATTGGTATGGCAAAATATGAATGAATAGTTTTACCTTGTTTAAATTGCCTTGAAACGTGGACAGAACTCACGATCTGAAAGGTGATCAATGATTCTTTGCAACTGATCTGCCATTACGTTGCACTACATATGTCTAATTTCTTATGGTACATTTGAGCTAGAAACATTTTTCTTTTGCGGCTGTATTTGTTTTTGTGGCAGATAGTATATGCAATCATTACTTACTGATAATGGCAATTCTCCTAGTCCTACTTCCTCACCTTCCTTCTTAACCAATGAGGCCCTTTGCCTCCCCAAGACCTGCCCCTTAACGTATAAAAACACGCCCGCCCCCCACCACATCCTGTACGTAAGGAAGCCAAGCCTGGAACTCAGATGGACCGCACAGGGAAGGCGGGAGGGACCATGAAGGAAGGCGAGGGAGTAGGATTAGGAGTAATACCATAATCAGTAAGTAATGGATACCTTACCTCCCATCATTCACTCGCCTTTTTTCTTAACCCATGAGGAAATAGCAAGCAAAAACAGATGGAGATGGACAACTGAGTGAAGAAAAACACAATTTTCATAACATGCCCAAATCACAGCACAATCCCTCTATTCCTTCATAGAGGACACAACTCTGTGGCCCAGGACATCAGCCAAATGTTCCAGACCAGGAATCCCATAGTGTTGGACAAAAGAGGAAGGGGAAGACCAAGTTGCCGCCCAACAAATTTCTATCACAGAGATACCCTGCAGTTCAGCCACTGTAGCCACCATACTGTGCGTAGAGTGCCCAGGCACCCCCACTGGAGGATCCACCCATTTAACCTTGTGAGCCAGAGACCAAATCCAATGATGCAAAGTAGCCATGGACGTTTTTCCCCCTTCTTAGCAGGACCAAAATTCACAACAAAGCGTCCCCCTTCTAGAAGGAATCCACCACCTGCAAATACCTCAACAAAGTCCTCCGCATATTCAAGCAGTGCAACTGACAGTCCTCAGCCGAGGATGGATCAGGACAAAACTCAGGCAAAATCACCTCCTGACTGAGATGAAAAGCCTAATTCTCCTAAGCGACAAGAGAAGGAACCGGCACCAGCACCACCCGGTTCGAAAAGATCTTGCAGAAAGAATACTTGCAAGACAAGGCCCTGACTCTCCCAACTGCCTAGCCGACATGATGACAACCAAGCAACAAGCCAATCAAGAGCAACCTCTAGGGGTTCAAAAGGAGGGCCCAACAGCACATCCAAGACCAACTGTAAATTCCAACATTGAAAAGAATGTACAGGCCGAAGATAATGGTTCAAAATACCCTAAAAAACTGAGGCATCGGGCCCCCCGTCATCCTGCAAATTGCACCGGGAACCCCTAAATGCCTGAATATCCTCCCACTGCACCAGCAGTGAAGCAACCAACATACCCAACTGAGCATCATCCTATAGGAACTGCATAAACAAAAAGAGATCAGCTACAGTAGGATAAACCTCCTTACCGAAAAAACTCTCCAATGCTTGGTATAAGAGAGAAGCGTGGAAGACCTACGAGAAGCCTGCAAGGTCATAGCCATCTGTTCAGGGACCCCTAAACTGGCTAAGCCCCTCTGCTTAACTGTCATACTGTCACATGCAACTTCCTTAAGGTGCCCGGGTGAAGAGCCAGACTGAACTACAGGAATGACCCAATCCAGGTCGCACTGAAACAAGTCCAGCAGAAGAAACCAATTTGCACAAGGCCAGATGGGCACAATCAACATCACCTGGACCAAGGACAGGTCAAGCGGTCAATACCCCAAGCCCTGAGACACTGACTCAGAGAACCTTGGCAGTCCTCATATCCCCAAACAGGCCTGCCACGGCAGGCCCCAATGAACCACTAACTGGCAAAACAAACTGGGAAGCAGAGAGAAATCCTTGGACGAGGGAATGTCCCTGCTCAACAGATCGACTTGGGCATTCTCTACCCGTAAAGATCAGACAGCCCCAAAACCCAGTCCTGAGCCCACAGAAAATGTCTCTGCCCACCAAGTTCAGGGATCTGGACCTGGTCACCCCTTGCCTGTTAACATAGGACGTTGCCACCAGATTGTCCGTCTGAACTACCACCATTTTACCCCGCAGAGCATCCTTAAAATGCAGCAGATTGAGGAAAATCACCCATAATTCCCTACAGTTTGAAGACTTCTGAGAGTCTAGCAGAGACCAGCACCCCTGAACCTGCTCCGACCCCAGCCACACCCCCTAACCGGACATGATGGCATCTGATGTTACCACCAGTGGAGCTGGGGGAGACAACGAGACCCTAGCCAGAAGATGCTGCTGGCAGAGCCACAAGGAGAGGTCCTCCCGGACTTGGTCTGTTATCTGTAGTGGAGCCAACAGATATTGGGCCCCTGGAGACCACACAGCCAGAGCCCAGTTGGCCAAGCGAAGAAGGTGAAACCAGGTCCAGGGCACAAAAAACACCACTGAAGCCAAATGCCCCTGCACCCTCAACCACTCCACCGCGAGACAAGCCTTCTGGTACATCAAGGCCTGAACATCCACCTGCAACAAAAACATTCACCTTTCAGATAGCGTAACATAGCCCTTGAGAGTCTGAAAACGAGCCCTGATAAAGAACATGTCCTAAGAGGGGGCCAAAGAAGATTTCCCCAATTCACCAAAAATCCATGTTCCTGCAGATTCTCCAACACCCTTTCAACATGAGCAACCAATAGAGACTCCTCTGCCGCACAAAGAAAGAGATCGTCAAAATAGGGATGAAGGAACACCCCCCGCATGAAGGATAGTCATCAGTGGTGCCAGGACCTTTGTAACGACCCTTGGAGAGGACTTGAGGCCAAAGGGGAGAACACAAAACGGAAAATGGGCGTCACATACCGCGAACCTCATGAATTGCTAAGAGCAGGCTGTGGCGAGGACGTGGAGATAAGCGTCCTCGAGATCAAAAGAGGCCAAAAAATCTCCTGACCAGACCAAAGGAACAATCGCCTGAAAGGTCAACATTCAGAAGTGAACAGCCTGAACCGAGGAGTTGACCCACTTCAGATCTAGAACCAGCCGAAACCCCCCGAGACCTTCTGAACCAAGAGCAAAATGGCCCCTGTGCTGATTTCTGACTCTGGCACCCTGCAAATGGCCTGTTTAGCCAGTAAATCCCGGACACTCTCCAATACTGCCAACCTTCTCAGTCTGGCTGCCGGCACAGGAGTCACATGAACACCCGTATCCGGGGGAACTTGCCAAAACTCGATCTTGTAACATTTTCCACAATGTTGAGGACCGAGAGATCTGAGACATCCACATGCCATACTAGAAGGATATGCCTGATCCTGCCCCACAGGCATTGACCCCCCTGACTGTGATTTTCAGGGATCATTCTTGGCAGTCCCCTTAGGAGTAGGAGAAGCATGTTGAGAAGAAAAATGAGGCAGGAATCTTCTCCTCCGGAAAGACTGATGAGAGACACACTTCAGGGGGGACCTACTCCAAGCTTTACCAGAAGAAAAAGCACCACCAAGAGCATGCTTCTGCTCCTTGAAAGCCTTCAAAATCATGGCAGGCAATTGATCCCCAAAGAGAGCTTGTCACTCAAAAGGCAGTTTCAACAAGGCAGCTTTCTCACCAGGATCCGCCTTCCATTGCCTGAGCCACAAAGACAGTCGGGCAGTCACCAGGCCCCAGTGGACAATGCTAAAGCCCGAATAATGTCCGAAGAAATGTCAGCCAGAAGCTTAGCCTGTTGTTCCATGACAGCCAGCAGCCCTGAACACACAGAACCATCTTGTACTGCCATGGCCAACTTGTCAAAATCCTGACCAGAGACTGTGAAGAATAAGTGGAAAACAGACTCGCCCTCAAGGCCAAATTTTCAGCAGCAAAGGCTTTCTTAATCCCTAGTCCACCTTCTTGTCAGTGGCATCAGCCAGGTACAATCCTACCGTTGAATGGCATTCTTTCCGATCAGAGTAGTCAGAATCAAATACAACCACACAGAGTGGAGCAACGGGTCATCCCCTTCCACCAAGTAAAGTTTATGGAGAAAGCGCGGTACCTTGTCTACCTCTCTGCACTTCCACATCCCCATCTCCCGTACTGGGTCCTGAAAAGGCATGTCAAACTTAGCCCAGCACAGAAGGAGAAGAAACATTATATACAAAAAAAACACTCATACTTCCAGGCATACATACATACAGCCATCATCATATATCTTAAAACAGAACACTGTGAACACATTTAGAACCACAAAACATAAGAAAACGCCGACGCGCGTTTCGGAAACAGTGCCGGTATACAGTATTCCTTCATCAGGGCGCAGTAGAAGGTAGATTATATTCTCATTTCAATTTTGCTGGGCAATAAACTGCAGGGTGTAGCGTTTAAGTTTCAGAAGAAGCAAGTCTAAATCCAGCTACAACCAGTCGATAGCAAAAAGTCCCCGAAAGGGATCACAAGAGGTGTTACCATCCGTGCTTGCAGGATTTTCGAGCAGGTTGAAATAATTCCCGTCTGTTAAAACATAAACAAGGATTGCAGATGGGTAAATGGAGCAGAGTAAATAATCCTCTATTTTAGCACGCTTGTTGCAAACTGTCGGGGAAGGAAAAGTATCCAAACTGATATGGGTGGGCTGATGTAAACAAATAAGAAAAACTCCTGCTCAGGTACGCTATTTGCAAACTGTCAGGAGGGAGAAAAAAATCTCAGCTGATATGTATGGGTTGATATGGAAAGATAAGAAATCTCCTGCTCAGGTGCGCTATTAGCGAGTTGTCGAGCGGGATAGCAAAATGATGTGCTGCCTTCTTCTTCCGGGAGAACGTTTTTCTGTATATAATGTTTCTTCTCCTTCTGTGCTGGGCTAATTTTGCTATGTATTCTATGGATGTTGGAAAAAATTCTATTTGAAGAAAAAGAAAAAAACCTTTTATGAATGTTTTTCTAGTGATTAACACATGAATATTAAATAAAATGATTTGATACCGTATTAGTTTTCTGTGGGCAATTGTCAAAATGATTTTGAACGCTTAGTCCTCTAGAGTTATGGGAACTTCCCTCTCATGTTTTTTCTGTGATTGAACTCACTGGTGGGTTGTTCCCCTTATCCTTGCTTGAGGTTCAGGGTCCCTTGTTGTTTTTCTACCTGAAGAACAAGTGCAACCAACCAAAACACCAGCCCCAGAAATAGTCCCAGGGAAAAACAAGCGCCAACCAATGGGGATGATCCACGTCCCAAACAGCATCCAAGACTCAAATGAAAACTGCATGAAACAACCGAAAACGGGACCAAACCCATCCTATCGTCTCTCCAAGCGTCCCTGGCTCCAGCTGATCCAGCCGCAACACGACCATGACCCGAAAACAACGCCAAAGCCCCCAGTGGACTACCGGACTCCATCATGGCGTCCTCACCCAAGCGCTCCACACCCCTCCAACGAGGAGTCGCAGGTGGCAGCAGCACATCCTGATGATCAAAGCCCGATGTACTGCTCAGGCCGTGATCAGCACCCATTGACCCCCAGGCCCTGCCACGGAGGGGAAAACAAAAAAGAACAGGAGGTGGTGGTGGTGAGGGTCTTTTTTTGTAAGCTGGGGGTGGGTCTTGGGGAGGCAAAGGGCCTCATTGGTTAAGAAGGAAGGTGAGGGAGGGACAAAAGGTAATATGCAAGTATAGTAAATCGATGTATACAGAAAATGCATAATTGAACTGTTCTGTTGTTAGATTGCCCCATCTACACCAACCGTTGTATATCCAGTTCATGACTTTCCCTTTGAAATCACTGTTATCAAGAACATCCGGTACTTAATTCGAATGAAGCAGGGGCAACTCCTCCGCAATGGTGGAGGCGCATCTCCCCATGGGCTCAGAGCCAGCAGCAAAAAAATAAAACGTTATTTCTGTATCTTTTTATTTTGAAGCAGCTGGCTCACCCAGTGTGTGCAGGGAGGAGTGAAGCCGAGACATGGGAGAGAGGAGGAGAAGTGCTTGTGCACTCCCTAAGTGCTCATGTGTGTTTGGTCGACAGTCTCAGGCCAACCAAAACTCACATGCGCACTTAGGTTTCTCTAACCTGATTCTATTGAACAGCCGGGTTAGAGAAACCGCACAGACTCCATGACCTGAGTGGAGCGTCTTTTTAGCCGCTCCGGCCAATCAGTGTGGGGATTGGACAGGGAGTCTGTGATGTAGTCACAGTGTCTGCTGGGACAAGGAAGTCCCAGCACCAAGGCGTGATGAGGGAGACAGCAGATCAGTTGAACTTTAAAAAACAAAATGTTGTTATTACGTCCTCCCCTCCCCCGTGCCCCCTCCTGTGCTCTGTCCCGTACTCTCTGCCCCAGGCCCACCACCACTTTTTAGGTCTCGGCCTATGCAGCGCATGTGCGCTGCATAGAAAAGAAACCTGTAGCCATCGGCACAGCTTTCCCTTGAAAAACGTGTACGAGTTGCATTGTTTCCCATTGCAACGCGTGCACGTCTGACTATTTACTCGCGGGAACGAGCAGCAGGCGCCGTCCCCCCTGCTGCCGTGAGCGTGTGTTTAGATGAAGGCGCGATTCACTCGCGAGAGCAAACATGTCTATGAAGCCGCGATTCACTATTGCAGTCAAATCCCTTTCACTCTGTTGACAGTGCTGCCGCGCGCACTTGATGCCTAGATGTAGGATGAAAACAATATTTTTGTCTTGCAGGTTTTACAGTATTTCAGAGGCAGTGAAGAAAAGGAGATTCCAAGAGTTATGCAAAGTGACAGAAAGTATAGGGTGTCGGAAGAAAGCGGCATGAAGTGGCATTAAAACTAGCCAGACTCGACACCCCTGGCATGTGGCGGCGGCTGCTAACAAACACTTTGGAGAGCCCTCTACTTTACGAATTCTTCATCTCATACACAGATTTATTATGTGGGGTAAATTCATGTTTTAGGGTATTCTTTTCTTACTGTGCTAGTGGTTTTAGTTTGAAATGTCAAGGTTTTGTAGTGTTTTGGTAAAGTCGGCCGACTGTAATTTCGAAATATCCTTAGAGATCCTGTGGGAGCTTTGAACATATGTCGGCGCCATCCTGTTCTCCTGAAAGGCAGTCAGGCTCGCGGCTTTCTCCGGTTACTTGCCTCACTTCTGATAATGCAGATTTTGTGGCGACTACAGTGAGGCGGCGTTGGCACGGTGCCCTCTTTCGTGTGACTCAGGCCTGACCCCCTATGACCACCCCTCTCTTTTTCGATGGCCCCAGACTGCGATGCACTTCTGTATTCCGAGGTCGAGGACCTCGAGGAGTGTTAGAGTCAACCCTCTTCCGGAACAGACTAACTTCCTGTTACTGAGACCAAGTCGTTCCTCGTGAACCCGCCTTGAGGTTTCTGCCTCGCTTCATTCGAGTTAGTTCTCGCTTCTTTGTCTGTACTGTTTCCAAACTTCCTTTGTTTGGGGCACTCTCCACCCACTGCTCGCCTTTAGCTGTTTAATGTAATCACTCCGAAAGTAAGCCCTGGCTGAGATAGCTGCACCCCAGAGCTTTCCAAACTCTGTGGCGCGACACAGTGCTGTGTCGCCTCCTAAGTGTGGGTGTGTCGCGCGACTATGCCGTCGCGGGCAGATGAGGGCGTCCTCTTATGGAGTTTGCATTTAGGGGCGCTATACCGTACGTGGAGAAAGGAAAGGTGTTAGGTGACATGCTTTGAACGTTGTATCCGCAGTCGACGGAGCCGCCTCTGCAGTCCTCATCCTAAGCGCTTGGTAAGGCAAATTTCGAATTTTAAAAACTGTTGGCATTCAATTGTATCCCCTGAACTAATATTGCGCCAATGTCGGAGGCGTAGTTTATATCCCTTGTTGCTTGGTTGGGGAAGTAGTATGACGCCAATCTCGGACTGCCCCTGAATTTCCACTGCCAGGTTGGAAGATGAAATAGGTCCGCTATAGAAACAGACAGAAAGTACTCGAGCAAAAATCGAAATCAGCTGTTTTACAACCTCATCTGATGTGGCCTAGGTGATTTCAAGAGCCAGGTGTTACATGTGAAATCCTACTGATTTTGATGTGGGACACAAAGTAAATACAAAGTCAGTAATATATACATCACGTTATCTGATGACTGTTTTTGTGTTGTTGTTTTTGCACAATGCCATTGTGTGCTGCAAACACTTTTAAACTCACTTCAGCGGTCGTTTATTTTTAGAATATCGGGAAAGGGAGAACGCTCTCCCACCCCACCCCCGAAAACTGCTTGGTCAGCCTGGACCGTGCACAGCTTATTGTGCTTCTCGAGGCCACCAGGTGTGGAGAGGAACACCGAGTACTGGTCCTTGGGAGTAAAACTGCTATGCCTGCTTCCAATGCAACTCTGCCTCACCAGGGAGCCAGTGACCTGGACAATTGAATTAATTTAGCTGGGGAAGAAATAGTGCATCCCTGTTAGCCCCGGAACCAGAAAATTAAACGGAGAGGCCTCCTTGACTACTCCACCCCCCGAGCCAGTCTGGAGTTCACAGGCCAGGGGCCCACCACCAGTGCACAGTGCTGGAGGGGCCCTAGGGCTTGTGGAGAGAGAAAAGTGCAAAGCTGCCAAGGTTTTAGATTGCCATGTGTCAAATTCTCATAATTTCAGAGTAATTTTGAGTGCTATTTCAGTGACTATGAGTGACACTTTCTAGTGAGCAAAAATCAAGCAATGAAGACGAGGATAACACAAATATCAGAAATTACACCGCTTTGAACAAGGACAAACTCTAAGTTAACTTCTGCAAAGCTTAAGAATAATTGTTAGACAGCTTTCATTTATCTGACTAGCCAAAGTTGCAAGTGGGAGGCACTCATTTAGGTCACAGCCAGGCAGGCTTAAAGCATATTTTCTTTTTTAGACAGATAAGATTCTGATTTGAAACGGTCTGTGCCACTTCAAACAGTGCGGTGGGTGTGGCACGTCTGCCCCTGAACAGGATTTATTGTGGCTTTCCTGGTGTGATCAGATGTACTGGGTGTGGACTTGTGTGACCTTGTTGCTCACTCCCTCCATTTAATGACAGTTCATGTGTTGTTGAACAGGACTGGTGATATTCACCGGCTCCCTTCCGATGATGGCCTGCCTCTTCAAAGCCTTATCTCCTGTTCTTCCCCTCCACTCTCTCGCCAGCCTCATTTCTATGCATTTATCCTCCTTTGCATGGTCACATTAGTTACCATTGCAGTTGTGAGCCATGAACCTTACGCAGTGCTTTAAATGAAAAAACAAACGTGCCACTACTCACCACATTACTTGGGGTGGGTCTGGAAGGGGCGTATCTTCAAGGCTGGCATGTACAATATCAGCATTTTTGCTACTCTTACTAATAACATGCTTCAGTTCTATTCTTGTCATCATTGGAATGTTCATTCAGATATTGTCATTCAGCTGCCCAGCTGCGCCTGGCAAGTGTGTGGTGCAAGGTCTTACTCTTGCACTTGAGTTCAATCTGCTGCCATTCATCATCATTTATTTCCTTTCTAAGGACCCATCTCTTCTCGGTTATATTGGCATGTTATTAATAAAAATTCTTTCAGCACAGAGGGGTTACATTGGTTGTATATGTCACACTTTTGAAAGGTTTGTTTACCAACCGTGGTCCCTGCACTCTTCCACTGCCGTAAATCACTGGGGCATGTCTCAATGTGTACATGTTTATATTCTTGTTTCAGGCACAAACCTTACCTTGCTTACACTCAGTTTTGCCAGTCACTGTCTTTGTTAGAACAGATTCATAATTGCTTTATTAACCATCCTGCTTTCTCAAATTTGCTTGGAAATGCACCATTTGCCCACATTTAAAAAAAAAATGTTACCACCTTAGGTGGTTTAGGTCGCTCGCTACGCTCAATCGCGTAACCGTGTCGCTAAAAGAAGATTGTCAAAAAGGTGTGTCACCAACATGAAAAGTTTGGAAAGCTGTGTCCTAGTGAATGGTGCGCCGGGTTTTGTGTTAACAGCATGACGAGTGTTGTGAAGTGGTCTTGTGGTGTCATGTTGGGATTATGCAAAACCACACACACACTCTAAGGGGATTGGGCTGAGTACCAACACCACCTTTTGAGAGGACTTGTCACAAAGCCAGTCTTGAATGCACATTCGGCCCTTTCAGTGAGTGCAGCACTGCTCAATGTACACACTTTATTTTATGTTATCTGGAGTAGGAGACTTGTGCAATTTCTGTGACCTATTAGTATTTGTCACATACTTTCTCCTGAAAATTATGCTTTCTGTGCCTGAATACTGGGGTTAATGTGAAATTGGGCAGGAAGCTGTCCAAACTGGTGCCATCCAAATCACCCTGCCCTCTGAGCCCCCGCAATGCCCCTCCGCACTTGTGTTCAAGACTCTTCAAGATACTTGCTTGTTTTCCTTCTTCTGTTTCTTTAGATCTGACACTCCTTATTTCTCTTTGGTTTCTCGTTAAGTGCGAGAGCTCAGAGGCCTGGCGGTCATAAAGGAAACAGCAGGGTCTTTAATTTTTGTACCTGCAGGGACTTTAAAATACTGCAACCCTTCTAAAATGGGGTGCTCCCTTCTATGTTATCAGCTGTATAACTTTCAGTGACATGGTTGAGAGTTCTGCCTTTAAGGAAACGTGAATCGTATTGCGTGGGGGAAAATAGTACCAGCAGAAACATTTGATTTTTCAGTCTCGCTTACATACAGCATTCAAGTTTTTAGTCTCTCGCCTACAGTCAATGTATAGGTGTTTGTTTGCGAATTACCTATTTTCAACCAGGCACAAAACTAGCCCCAAGTTAGGGTTGGATGGGGCCGGGAAGGTGTTGTATGGAAAGCTAAGATTTTGAATGGGTGGGGGTAGCCATCTTCAAACCTTGAGTTATAATTACTCGTAAGAACTCTCCTGTCAGTATGAAGTGTTGTGTTTTCATACTCTGGGTTAATATAACTGGCAGGAAGAGGATCTGTTTCTGTGACAGTCCGTGACAAATGGGGTCGCCTAAACAGAGATGGCCCAGTAACAATTTCTTCCACAAGCTATCTGTGCTAACTCCCACTACCCCAGATATTTAGGACAATTACTGTGCTGCTTTGACATACTTCGTTAGTTAAGTTCTGTTCATACTATATTTAACACCATTCAGCACCTTTAAATTGCGGAATAGAATACCAGTAAATAATTTAACTCACTTGCTGTTATGGGAATTGTAGTGTCCTTACAGCCACAGACACTTGGACACTGGGTAGGTTGCAGGAGCTTATTTATTGCACGTCCTTCTGCTTACAGGGTCATCAGCTAACTTCCGACCCCGGCCCCTGTCTCCTCCCTTTCCGCCCGCCCTCATTCTCCCTCGGGCAGGTCCTAGTGCCCCGTGCGTGTGCACACATCATTACATCCCCCCCCTCTGTAAATAAAAACAAGAACACACCAACATATCAACAATTCTTTCCTTTCACGTCGCTGAAGATCGCCCCTTACAGTTCTTCAATTAGGCGAGACGGTTTTCTAATGGTTCTTCTGGGGTGCAGCTGATGATCAGCGATCTCTCGCTCAGGCTCATCAGGAGTCCGCATCAATACCTGACTGCTGCTGAGCGGTGTCTCGTGTCCATTTTTCTCAACGAGTGATTCAGTCAATAGTTCTTTGACGCTAGGGCTGCACTTCTTAAAGTGTGTCACATTCCTGGTGACTCTTCTTCCGTCTGTTTCCGCGGTGATCATGGTTCCCTTCTGTTTCACAAATTTCAACGGAGTTTCATGATACTTGCAGTCAGTCTTTCTGTGCTGCTCTTGCCGCGCCAACACCCAGTCTCCTACCCGAATTTCAGCGTGAGAGGCATTTCAACACTCATCTGCATATCCCTTCATTTTTTCCTTCTTTAACTTGTCCACGGCCGCAATTTCCTCATGGTCAGAATCTGGATAGGGTTCACTCACCCAAACGTTCATCATGGGCAGTCTGGTGCGCACTGGCCTGCCTAGCATGATGGTGGGCGGACACTTGCCTGTGGTGGAGTGGGGTGTGTTTCTGTAGGCACGTAGTACTTCATTGAGTGCTATCTGTACGCTCTTTTGAGTGAGCTCCGCCTGCTGAATGGCTTTCTTGACCGTGGCCATGAAGCGTTCAGCCATTACATTCGCCTGCGGCCAGAGTGGTGTGATTTTCCGGTGTTTGAAGTTAAGGTGTTGAGCGAACTCAGCGAAGTCTTGGCTATTGAATGGGGGCCTGTTATCAGATTTTACCACTTGAGGAATGCCCCACGCAGCGAAGACTTCATCTAGAATTGGTGTGGCGCTGGAGGCTTTGGTGGATGTGCAGAGTTGTGCAATGGGGAATCTGGAAAATTCGTCCATGATGACAAGGACATATTGCCCCGACTTGAACGGCCCAAAGAAATCAAGGGCAATGTGTTGCCAGACGCCATCCGGCAGTGGAGACATTTGCAGCGGTGCAGGGGGATCTGGACGGCTCACTAGCTGACACTGTGGACAATCTTTCAAAGTTGTTTCCACCATCAGACCCAGTGTTGGAAACCAGACCCGCTCTCAAAGTACTCTTTTCGTGGCTACTATGCCCCTGTGTCCTTCATGGGCTAGATTGATGACCCCTTGTCTTAGCTGTTTTGGAATCACAATTCGAGTGTCTCTTAGGATGAGACCATTTGCCGCTATCGACAGTTCATCATGGACATGTTTGAACGCTGGCATTTCTTGGTCATTGCTCTGCTCACCTTGCCCCTTGGTTTCTGAATGTCGCCAGCTCTTGGTCTTTATGCGGCGTTTGACTTCCTGCAGGTTGACATCTGACTGTGTTGCCTCACAGATCGCTTCCAGCGGGACAGCAGGGGGTCCAGCCTGATCTACCACGAAATGAATGTATTCATCCGCAATTGACCGTTTGGATTTGCTGGTCCGAGTTGGGTGTCTGGACATGTAGTCGGCAGGGTTTGACGCCTTCCCCGGCTTGTGTACAATGGTGTGCGTGTATTCCTGCAGCCTAAGGCCCCATATCTCTATTCGTGGCGGCATCTTGGCTCGAGGGTTTCCGAAAATTGTGATCAGAGCTTGATGGTCAGTGACCAGGGTAAAATGCTTTCCAAAGATGAAAATGTGGAAGTGTTCACAGGCCCAGACGACAGCTAAACTTTCCTTTTCTGGCTGTGAGTATGCCCTCTCTGTATCTGTGAGACTCCGACTGACATACGCTACTATGTGGCGTTGATCTTCATCTCTGTCATTCTGTGCTAAAATGGCTCCTACCCCCACCGGGCTGGCATCCACCGGTATTTCTGTCTTCTTTTTTGGGTTGAAGTAGGCCATGTTTTCAGCAGACTCCACTGCTCTCTTGATGTCTCTGAAGGCATGATCACATTGAGTGGACCACTGAAATGGTTGCCCTTGTTTGGTGAGAGCTCTCGGGGAGTAACTTATTGTGGCGTAGTCTTGTATGTACCTGGAGCAGTAGCTGGCCATGCCCAGTTTAATTTGGCAGTTTCTCATCTTCCCAAGACCTTGAAAAAGCTTAGGGAACTTCTGAGTGATGTCTAGTTTGTCGTCCACTTTGTATAGTATGTCCACCAGTCTTAGCCGTTCTGCGGTGGGCAGGCTCAGTAGACAATCTGCCTCAGGCCCATCAATGACATGGATGTAGGCTTGGATGGTGCGATCTTGATATGATAAATCGGTCGGGAATTTCCCAAGACAATGGAGTGGTTTCTTTGACATCCACGTATATACTCGCACATGGGCATTAATCAATTTGGGTGGTGTCCTCATTCTTTGATATTCCGCTACAGGTATATAATAGAGCGACACCCCACTGTCCAGCACAAACTTGGTGGGAGCCAATTCTGATGTCTAGTCGTGGATATTCCTTTAGACGATCAGGATACGCTACAAAACATATGTATTTGTTGCTGTCCTGTGAGATGGGTGATAGGGATCTTGACCCTCTTGATGACGACCGTTGAGATCGATGTGTTCGGCAGGAGCGACAGCTGGAGTGTGATGACCCAGTGGATGACTCTCGTCTATCCTGTACTGCTCTGGCATGGTGATGGCTGCTTGAGGGACGATATTGCCTGGTAGGTTCTCGTTGATCATCCTTGTGGGGAGTCTCACACACGCTTTCGAAGTGGTTGTCTCTACCACACTTCCGGCACCTTTGGTCTATGGCTGAACATGTGTCTGCATGTGGGAAGTCGTAGCCGCATCTGTAGCACTTTAGTGGTCGTTCTGATCTTTTCTTGGTGCGACTTGAGCTTCTGCGCCGACGACTTGAAGGATGGTGTTGTTTTTTGGATCTGGAGGAGCGCGCTTGTGGTGGGGAGCGTCTATGCACTGGTCGAGATTGCATCCTGAACGCTTGCTCTCGTTTCTCACTTTTCCCGGCCTCCATCTTCTTCGCATGTTTGTCGGCTTGATCATCAACTCTCGTCATTTCCTCAATCTCATCTAGTGAGTAACTTTTCTTAAGCAGTTTGCGTCTCAAAGACTCTGACAAGCAGCCTTCTATAATTCTCGATTGGAGGGCGTCTTCCGTGGAAAAATTATCAAAGTCACAATATCTTGATAAACGTCTCAGACGTGTGATGAATACACTCATTTGCTCACCTTTCTCTTGGGATGCCAAGTTAAATGTATATCGCTCATAATCGACATTCTTCTTGTGCAAGAACTTGCGGGTGAGTGCTTCACAGACACTGGCGTATGAAACAGTGGACACAGCAGGCAACTCTTTTATGATCTGTCCAACTTCCTTGCCTACAAGGTTCCTGAGAGCAATCAGTTGCTGTCCAGCATCAGTCACATGGGACCCCTTCATGAAATCCGTGAAATCTTCTAGCCATTCTTGCCACCGAAGGCCCATACCCCCACCAGATTCAAGAGTGAGGGGCTCCTGAGGGCGCAGGAATGTTACTCCCAACACACCCATGGGGCCGGGCTCAGCCTTTTCTTGACGCTATCCAGACATCGCGGGATCCTGTTACTCAGACACGTATTGTCAGAGTCCTTTCTGTCGGTTCTTTGATTAGATTCGCCAATGCTTGTTTACTTTTTCATTACACTCGCCAGTGCTTGTTGGTTATTTCCCTTACACTCGCCAATGCTTGTTGACTTGTTTTCTTACACTCGCCAGTGCTTGTTTACTTTTTCATTACACTCGCCAATGCTTGTTGACTCGTTTCCTTACACTCGCCAATGCTTGTTTACTTGTTTCATTACACTCGCCAATGCTTGTTGACTTGTTTCCTTACACTCGCTAATGCTTGTTTACTTTTTCATTACACTCGCCAGTGCTTGTTGGTTATTTCCCTTACACTCGCCAATGCTTGTTGACTTGTTTTCTTACACTCGCCAGTGCTTGTTTACTTTCGGGCTCTCTGCCTGACCCCAAGATGGCCGCCGAAGATCCCTGACAGGGGATTGGACGAACCGCCTGACTCCAAGATGGCCGCCACAAGAATCTCGTGGATGCCGAGATTTGGCTATCTTTAACCGGGGCCCGATATTTTCACTCCAGTTCCCCTGCACCGATCGTCGGTGCCAGTCAACACTCACCCTCTCAGAGAGTCGTCGTCGCGGGAACACCAGGTGAGGGGAGGGGCACAGCAGGCAGCTTCATGTGATTATTACAACGCCAGCGTGGGCTCCCGGCGAGCAGGCAGATTTTGGCGCTCTAACCCCAGGACGTGCCACACACACACATGGTGTAGCGGGGTGAGCTCTGGGCAAGTGGACACACCTCCGGACGGCTGGGGTGGGCTCCCAGCGCGCAAGGATGCTCGCGCAGTTACTCCGCTACCACGCAGTCACCGGCCCACAGTACTGGACGCCTACTCAACAGCTGGGCTTTCAGGGTTAGCCGTCCTCCTCACGCCGCAGGTTCCATGGCCACCTTCGTCGCCAGATGTAGTGTCCTTACAGCCACAGACACTCGGACAGTGGGTAGGTTGCAGGAGCTTATTTATTGCACGTCCTTCTGCTTAAAGGGTCATCGGCGAGCTGCCGTCCCCGGTCCCTGTCTCCTCCCTTTCCGCCCTCCCTCGTTCTCCCTCGGGCAGGTCCTAGTGCCCCGTGCGAGTGCACACATCATTACTGGAACGATGTTTTGTGTATTGATCTTATTTAACATTCAATGCCGATTCTGTTCTCTGTTGTAACATAGGTTTTAGCTCTCGTGAAATATTCTTGATTTTGATATGATTAGGCACTTTAAAAGCCTTAACTCATCCAAGTTTAGATAGATGTTTGCTGCAAACAACACAACGCAAATAAACCAAGCACAAAGTGTCAGTATAGTGCCCTTTAAGAAAATACAGATGCTCAAACTAGAAACTGACCCAAGCACACTAGTAGCTGGCGAATATTAAATATTAACACAATGTGGCAATACCTGCTGGCAGTTCGTGTTGAATAACTTATTTACAACTCAAGCTTGTGAAATTTATACCCGTCTTAATTATGGCACGACAAGTGTGTTTCATCATCATTCTTGAGCAAGGCAAAAAAATCATGCAGTAAGGCTCCTTTCGGCGAATTATATGTAGTGGCAATTCAAAGTCCTTGCATAAGTAATGGTATATGCATAAAACTTGCTTTTAACAGGAGAGTTGGGACTAAATAAGAAACACAAGTGAGTATGTGTTTCAATGACAGTTACATAGCTCAGTGAGTTAACATGCTCGCTGCTGAGATCTGTGTAAAGTTTGGTATTGATAGGTTCATATACTCAAAGTAGCTCGATGGATTTCTGCATGTACTGCACAGATGTGTGCAGTCTAAAGGTCACACGTTCTAATTTCAGCAAGATGGTTTTATGGTTTAGTTTGCCTGTTCCAGAAATCTGGGAGTAACTTTTATATCACAGATCATTCATGACAATATTGATCCAGCCTTTCATCCTCTTGATGTTGATAAAACAAAGATAACTGATTACTGACTTTTTTCCTGCTCAATTGTGCTAAAACATGGGTGCCCATCAAATGTGAAGGAGGATTGAACCCATGCCAGATTTCAGATTAAAAGCTAACTATGTATTAGAGCTCCATTAGGTTTATTGTATTTTATGTGCCTATCCTGAAAGTCTGGCATGTATCTACCCCCCTGAGCCTATGTTTGATATACTTAATCTAATACAAGTCCAGATGGAGAACACAATTACTGCATTTAATGTCTGAATTTACATAGAACAGAAACACAAAAGAATATAAACAAGCATTGGCATAGCCAATAGGTCTCGCCTTTGGGACCTTATAAGTATTTAATTATGCAGCACAATATCCTTAGTGCAACATCAACTGTTGCATGGCTAAACACATAAGGTCCCAAAGGCGAGACCTATTGGCTATGCCAATGCTTGTTGTATGTAGCGACCACCGCTGAAATGAAGATGCACTAGTGTAGTAAATGAAAACTCAGGCATGTGGTGCCTTAATACTCATATTCATTATTTCAAGTGACAAGCATTTCGGCATTTCACAAGAGAAAATGTTCAAGGCAGTACCATAGATTAACCTGAGCTATTTTCCAGTGCTCAACATAAATTTGTGTTTATGAAATTTTACTTTGTTTGTCCTATTTTCATTTTTCTTTATTTGCAACTGCTACACCAGCTCTTTCTAATGTCTTCGCCATGCTCAGCTATTTGCCTCTGTTTAGAATAAAGTAGTTCAACAGCAACGGAGCTCTGCTTTATAAACAACATATTGTAATCAAAAAGTTGTTTATGATTAATGAAATGCTTACGTAAAGTGTTCTATGCATAAATATGCATTATTTCTAGCAGTGTCAATAGGCTGCTAATAAAAGCAACATATTCTGTATACCTTGCAATGGCTCCCCATCAATGCTAGAGACCAACTTAAGACTGCAACCATTACCCATAAAGCCCTCCACAACTCCTCTGCCACCTAACTGGTTGGAAAACGGAATCAAGAAACAACAAATATCTCTTGCTCAAACCTCTGACATTCAAGAAAGAACTCTGCTTGAAACAGGTATTCTCTCTGGTAGTGCACCAAGGCTCTGGAACTTTCTCCGGCCAGCCCTTCGAACAACCTCTTCTCTAATTACATTAAAAAAGGAACTCACAATCGTCTTTTTTTGAGAGGCACTGTTCACATTTTGTCCTCTGCTGACTCTATATGTCTATCCTATTATTTCTCTCTGCTCTATTCCTACTTTGCAACTGTTTTGTTGTGATTGTTAAATAAGTGTTTGCTGCTATATTTCTATTTTTAATAACCCTTGGCATAGTTTGCGAAGTAGCACTACGTGTAGCTACACGAAGTGCACTGCGAGCTAAGCGTAGCACTGCGCGATCTGCGTAGTAGCCTGTTCGCACTGTGCAAGATGCCATTTTCAATGATTGCACAGTGCGGACAAGCATCCGACACTGTGCAATCATTGAAAACGGCATCTTGCACAGTGCGAGTTGTAGTTTTCTGCCGCTCACGTAGATTTTTACTCGAGCGGCAACTTTCTCAACGCAGTCGCGAGCATACGCGACCACTCGCAATGAGAAACCTGACCTCCCCACGTTGAGAATCTCGCCTGGAGGTTTATTTTCCACGCTTGCGATCGGCAACTTGATGTTGCTGATCCCGAACGAGGAAAAAGTCTCGCCGGCATGTCATTTTGGTTGCTCGCGTCGCCAACTTGATGTTGAGGACCGCGAGCAAGAAAAAAATGACCGCTGCACTACGCTACGCGTGTTTGCACTGTGCTACATGCAATTCGCGAAGTGCGAAGTAGCGCAAACTTTTGAAACTACACGAGCGTAGCGTAGTGCTTTGCCCAGGCTTAATTTCAACAAAAACAGACTGTTCCAGCCAATTAATCTCGTATGAAATTAACTAGTCTAAGGGTGAGCTTTTTTGCAAATATTTTATAATAAGTATTAATAAAAAAAATAGATCTATAGTTCTTGGACAAAGATAAATCTCGATATTTTTAGGTATAATACAAATCATATCCTCTGTAAATGAACCCACAGAACCATAGAAGTGATTATTCAGCTTACATGTCTAGGAAAATGTATTTTTGAAAATTGCAAATAGAATTCTACTGTGACTTTATCTGGACCTGGTGCTTTCTCTTTTGGGAGAACAGTATAACTCTTCAATTTATAATGAGTTTTCTAGAGAACATAAATATAAACTGCCTGTATTCCTTTTCTTAAGCATAGGGAAATAGGAATAATGAGAACCTCAGACAGCCCAGTCTCAGGAGAGTGTAAATGTTGGTAGTACTTTGCAAAACAAGCTCAATTTCAGAATATCCGAACATTTTCTCACCCAAGTCATTCAAAGTATATTTTACAGCTGACATCTTCCTTTTGCATTTCAGATAATTAACCAATAAAGAACAAGCTTTGTTCCTCCCATTGTAACATCTAGCATTGATTTTAAGAAGAACTCCACAAACATTTTCAGTAGTGTATTTGTTTAACTTTATTTTAGCCACCATCAACACATCCAGATCAGCTTTATTATGCTTAGGAGTGTAGTATTTATGGTCTTACCAATTAATGTCAAGAATAGATGCAGATTGTATTTCTATAACTTTCTTTTTGGAGGAAACATAACTAATTATAAAACCTCAAGAGTTTGCGTTAAATGCATCGCGACGAAGTAGAAAGGTGTGTCCCCTGTATTATTATTATCAAAATGTGTGCTGACAAGGTTATCCATGGTAGTAATGAAAGTATTATCTGAAAGCAGGAAATTATTCAATCTTCAATGAGATTTCCTATTATTATTCTGCAGAATTTCAAGGTCTGTCTAAACCAGTGAAAGACAAATAATCAATGAGGAGGGAGAAAGAAGAAGCTATGATCCATCCAGCTTCCTTGGGTCAATATCAGACGAATCAAATAGGGAATGGATCACTTGTCCTGCATAACCTGGGTTTGCAATTCTCGTGTTACTGTGTCCCAATAAAAAACCCTCATTCACGAGAAAAAGAATGAATTGTCGGTATATCTTGATTCTCCGCCTTCTAATCACGTGATTGCATCATCATGGGGTTAGTAGTTGTGCATCCTCCACCTGGAGGTGTACCCTTCGTTAGAACAGTAGTGATCAGTGATATCAAAGGGGTCACACGTGGCTATTCTTAAAAAATACTCATAGAGCCAGGAGTTGGTTTAATAAGTCTGGATTCGAGATATTGGTTCAAAAACTGTAGTGGTGCGTCTTAAGATTTACTAAGAAAACGTATGCACTCTCATGGTCATTAAAAAATGCTTGACATGTTTAAGCCCTTGCGTCGCCTTTGTAGGTCAGATGGGCTTTCTTCAGGACCAAAAGTGAAAAGGTGATATGAGACAGTGGGTGCCTCTAAGTGTGTTTCCCTCTGAAAGAGAATTTCTAATCGAGGAAAAAGTGAGAAATAGATATACTAATCTGTTTCTTGGTAAGGTCCAATGGTACCTTAAAGCTTTTTATTCAGTGCCTCATCGGGCTGCCAGTGAGTCCAGAGGCCTACTTCGGCCTCGTGTGGGCACGACTTGTGCTGACTCTGCTGCTCTGGGCCCAGTTGCTGATTTTTAATGTTTACAACCTCTTGACAGCCACTTAGAATTCAACGCGTCATCAGGACGGTGCGCGTATCCTACGGGGCCAATACTCGCACAATCCGCGGATCCTCCGCGCCTATAGATATATAAATGGCATTAACCATAATTTTCAAAGAAACTACTGAACAGATTGACACCACATATGCAAAAGGCATAAGTCGGAACTGAGGACTACCTCTCTGCCAAATTTGGTGTAATTCCGTTCAGCCGTTCGGGTTGTAGCCGTGGCTAAATGTCCTATGGGAAATTGCATGGGGAAAACATGTTTTCTCACTCCCCTTTTTTCTTCGCCCCCGCTTCACTAATCACCCCCAAACTTTGAGGGAAGGAGCGGAACTGAGCTGGCCAAAATTTTTGAACATTTCAAGAAGATTCATCAATCGACGCCAAAGTTATTGGCAATAGAATGTTGTGGTTTTCCTATGGATAATAGGTCCTAACTATAACTACCTACCCTAAATCTTAAATATAGTTCAGCAGAACCTTCGACACTACCCAAACACCAGTTTATTTTCTACAACACTACCACAACACGACCCTCTATACTACAGAAAGACCAGTGCAGTACTCTAAACTCTAAATCTACCCCTAGAATGACCCCCTACACTGTATAAACCGATGTACTACCCTGAATAATAACACACTACGCAGCACAACCCTGGACACTACTCAAATACCACTGCATTACCCTCAACATTAAATCTATCTTACCACCACCTCCTACACTACCCAATCACGACTGTACTATCGTAGAACACTACTCCAGTATAACCCCCGTACACTAGTGAAACACTACTGTACTAACGTAAAACACTACTGCAGTATGACTCCATACACTACACAAACACCACTACAGTACCTTAAACTCTAAAACACTATCCCTATTTTGACCTCATACACTACATAAACACCACTGCACTACCCTAGAACAGTACCTCAGCACGATCTTCTACACTAGTCAAACATCATTGCAGTATTCAGCATGACCACCTACAGTATACAAACACCACTGCACTATCTTAAATCCTAAAACACTATCCCTAGCATGACCCTGTACATTATATAAACACCACTGCACTATCCTAGAACACTGTACCAGCAGGACCCTCTACAGTACACAAAGTCCACTGCACTACCGTAAACCCTAAATCTACCCCCAGTACAACCCCCTACACTACCCAAACACCATTGCACTACCCTAAACATTAAATCAATCTCAGAATGACCTCCTACACTACCCAATCACGACTGCACTATCCTACAACACTACTCCAGCAGGACTTCCCTACACTACACAAAGACCACTGCACTACCCTAAACCCTAAATCTACCCCAGTACGATCACCTATACTATGCAAACACCAGTGCAGTTCCCTAAATTCTAAAATGTTACCCCAGCACGACCTCTTACACTACCCAAATACCACTGCGCTACCCTAGAACACTACCCCAGCACGAGTCCTTACACTAGACAAACAACACTGCACTACTCTAAATTCTAAATCTGTAGTGTTGCAAAACCATAGTGACTGTTTATGTACCTTGTGGTAATCTATTTACTAAAGGAAAAGTGAAACAATTTTTGTATTGTATTGTATTGTACTCTGGGACCCATAGAGGATTAGTGTTAAATTAGTATAGTGAAACATGCAAGTACATTTTAAGTGGTGGATAGGTTAGTCAGTTATTTGGATTTGGAATGATAGCAGAAGGATAGAGGAGGACAAAGGTTTGTATTTATATAGCGCTTGTTGACGCACGCTATTCAGAAAGCCTACAAAGGATTAGTGGTGAATTAATATGGTGAAATATGAAGTAATTTCAGTGGGGGATATTAGTCAGTTACTTGGAGTGAGAAGGATAGCGGAGGGAAAAAAGGGGAAGAAAGATTTGCATTCATATAACACTTGTTACCCCTGTTTGGTGTTGAATCGCTTTTCTGGCGAGTAGCATGTCACTCATAAGGATTACTGTTGAAAATTAGTATAGTAAAAAAAAATATTAAGTAATTTGAGTACTGGATATGTTATTCAGTATTTGGGTAGTATATCAGTATAGTTTAATATGGAATTTGAGAAATGAACATGTTAGTCTCAATTTCGATTGAAAAGGATAGTGGAGGGATAAAAGAGTAAAAGATTATTTTTTTAGGTCTTAGCAATAGGAGGAGGCTTTTGGATGAGTAAAAAGGAGTTTTGGAGGGGAGGACTCAGAGGAAAGAGTTTAGAAAGGTTTGTTTTAGGGGATCGGTATAGTAAAAGAGGTGTCAGATGATGCAAGGAGGGGTAGAGTAGGAGAGAGTCTAGAAAGGGTTATTTTAGCAATCATAGTAGTGGTATGGGGTTTTGGATAAATGAGAGAGTGGATGTAGAGGATATATTGATAGATGTATATGATGAGAGATAGGGTAGTGCATTGGAAGGAGTAGTAGAAGAAGTTTGGGCTGAGTCAGTAGGTTGGGCTAGAAGATATATTGAGCGAAGTATAGGCTGAGAAATAGGGTAGTGCATTGGAAATGCTAAATTAGAAGACAGTGATAAATATATAGATCCATAATTACATTGAAAGTATATAGATACATAAAGGAGGTAAGTATATGTAGACTAAAGATATTAATAGAGACACATGATGAGAAATAGGGTAGTGCATTAGATATGCTTTTCAGGAGAAAAGTAACAGACGCACAGATCAAAGTACATGGAAGATACATAGATGCACTATGGAAGTATGTACATGTAGACCACAGATGATTTTTATTTATTTATTACTATTATTTTTCCTCTCAACAACATAATTATTTTACATGTTTATACAAAGTAATACACAAAGATAGGTACATATCTATAGTGAAAAAAATGCTTATATACATAGGGATATGCTGTAAATTTCTGTTTGCGCATGGTGCTTATGTGGGGAAGAGCCAAATCTTGAGTAGTTTTCTGAAGATAAGGTGGTTGTCGGTGGACCTTATGTTGGGGGGGGGGTAAAGAGTTCCATAGTTTGGCTGCTTGAACAGAGAAGGATGTGCCACCCATGTTTTTTTCTTGTATGGTGGGATATTGAGGAGAGATGCTGCTTTAGAGCGGAGGTTCCTTTGTTGAATGCGTTTGGTGATTTTATTCCCGATGAAGAGCGGTCCCATTCCATGTATTGCTTTGTGGGTGATACAAAGCAACTTGAACGTGGATCTTCTGGCAACCGGTAACCAAGGCAGGGCTTTCAAGGCAGGGGAGATGTGGTCTTACGGTTTGATATGCAAGAGTAGTCTGGCAGCCGAGTTCTGAATCCGTTGTAGTCTTTTCATGGTCGTCAAAGGTGATCCGTGGTAGAGGCTATTGGCGTAATCGAGTTTGGACAGAACAAGGGAGATGGTAGCTTGGACCTTGTGTGGAAATCCTAAATGAGGGAAAATTCATCGCAGCATTTTTATAGTAGCAAAGCTTGATCTTGCTAGTTTATCCAATTGGGCATTCATCAATAGCTTAGAGTCCATGGTCATTCCGAGGTTTCTTACTTCCTTCGATACTTTAGGCGGTGATCCCAGTTCATCAGGCCATGTGGCAAGCGGGTTGTAATGTTTTCAATCATCACACGTGAGTATTTCAGATTTTGAAGCATTCAATTTGAGATGGCTCCAGGTCATATACTGATCCACGGCTCTGAAACAGCTGAAAATTGGTGATTTTCCAATGTCTTTGGGGCATTCCAGTTGAAGGAGTATTTGCGTGTCATCTGCATAGTTATAGCACGTGAGGTGAAATTTATTGATCAGTACTGGTAATGACTTCATGAAGATGTTGAAAAGCATGGGCAAGATGATAGAACCTTGAGGGACCCCTGCTTTTGTGGATTATGGTTTGGACGAGAAAGGTGGGGTATGGATGACATTAGTTCTGTTTCGAAGTTAAGACGCTATCCAGTCTAAAGCAGTGCCCTCTATGCCGGATTCATAGAGTCTTTGTTTCAGAGTGTCATGGTCATCCGTGTCAAAGGCAGCTGAGAGGTCCAAGAGGAGTAGCGCAGCAACCCCTTTGCGGTCAACTGTATTCTTTAGGTCATCCTAGATGGCAAGGAGGGCAGATTCAGTGTCTCTTCATGAACGGAATCCTGTTTGGAAGTCTGAAAGTATGTCGTTCTCTTCAATGAATTATGACATCTGGGCGAACGCTGCTCTTTCTATCAGTTTGCCCAGGAACGGTCCATTTGTAATGAGTCTGTAGTTGTCAGGGTTCAGTGGGTCCAAGTTTTTTTTTACTTCAGTAAAGGGCATATATATGACTTTTTGAGTTCTTCTGGAAATATTCCAGTAGTTAAGGAATCGTTGCTGATTCTTCTTACTGGAGTGGCAGTAAAGGTTGTTAAAAGAATTATCTGTTTGTGTCATACAGGGGTCAGACGGGCTGCCGGCAGACCTGCTTGCTTTGACCAGGTCCATAAATTCATTGTGTGAGATGTGTTGGAAGGAACGGATAGGCTTGATTAGAACATTCTTGGATTGTTGTTTTGTACAAGGGTTAGTGCTGGTGCTTTGTTTCTGTTTTAAGTACGATTGCAATGTGTCTGCTTGTCTGTGAAATCTTGAGTAACAGGATGAGTTCCTTCTAGGCAATTTGGTTTGCGAAATTCATTGAGTATTTTATAGAATTCTTTATTTGCACATTTAGCGTTTTGAATTCTGTCTGAATAGTACCTTTTCTTAGCTTTTTTGATAGCAGACTTGTATAATCCGTTAATTTTCTGTAGGTGAAGTTTGTCTTGTTTGGCGTTTGTTTTGAGCCAGGTGCGTTGCAGCTTTCTAATTTGTTGTTTTATGTCTTTTATTTCTATGTTTCTCCAAGGCGTTTTTTCTTTTGTTCTGTTGTGTGGTTTTGAGTGGTATCAGGATGTCAAAAGCTTCCTGTAGCCACTCATATAGATTTTGAACAGAATTTATGCTTTCCAGATTTGTACTGGATGTTAGTTGTGTTTCCAAGTGTTCCAAATTGAGTTTGTTCCACGGGCAATAGGTGGATGGATGTAAGGTAGTTTTAGGTGAGTCGCTTAGCGTTGTTTTATTTTGAAAGGCAAGCAAGTGGTGGTCTGACCATGTGACTGGAGTTATAGTTTAAAAGGTAACTAGTTCAGTATTAGCAAAAATGACATCTAGGATATGTCCAGCGATGTGTGTCGGATTGTGGACAATCTGATGCAGGTTCAATGCGTCTAGGCCGGTGATTATAGTTTTTGGATGGGTCATATTGGGTTTATCAAACCAAATGTTAAGGTCACCCAGAATGCAGAGGTTGGAGTGTATTGTTATCAGGTTTAAAACTGTGTCTAGAAGTGCATCTGGGAATGTTGCCTTGCTAGGTGGAGGTCTGTAAAGGAGCAGGAAGTTACAGGAGAAGACGGTGTAGGATTGCATCTTGTTAGAAGAGCCTCACAATGCTTTATGGTGATGTCGTCAATTTTAGTGATATGTATTGTTTGCCTGTATACAACAGCTAGGCCACCTCAATTTTTTGGCTATACAATTTGGGCTGATTATTTGATAGCCTAGAGGAATGGCTTCATGCAGGACTGGAGCCATATCTTCTCCCAACCATGATTCGGTTAGGAATAGATGGCTGGTTTTGCATCGGTGAGAAGGTCGTAGATGTGATGCTTGTTTTTAGAGAAGGATTGAGTATTTATTAGTAGACAGTTTAGTGAGTGGCCTTTGTTGATAGTGGGACTTTGTTTGGTAGTAGAGTGATCAGTATTGTGTGGGTTTGAAGCAGGTGTGTTTTTAGTGCTGGTATTAGCTGTATTAGGATAGCAATCGTGTAGCTGTTCTGTATCGTGTTCCTCATCCAGCATGCTAAGAAGGCATTTTGATGGGTCTTCATGTGTATGTGTTGGATATGGTGTTTGAGAGTGGTTTGGAGTGCTGTGTTGCTTTTGTGGTGTAACATTGTTGTGAAGTAGACATGGGGAAGCAAAGTTGTGAGGTGTGCCATGTTGCTTATATTTTTTGCGTGTGTTTAAGGCGAAAGGTGTATGAGTCAGGGGAGGTGGTGCAGCATGTGGGTCATGTAGTAATGTTCTAAATTGTCCAATGGGTGAGAGGCGGTTAGAAGAGAGGTGCTGTATTGCTGTATCCGTATTAGGCGTGGTGGAAGAGTGAAAGCTTAGCAATGGAGTTTGTTCCTTTGTGTGGTTTGAAAGGTGGGTATATGTTTGTATTTTGTGATGGTAAGTATTAGGAGGTGTTGCGCTTTGAAGATCTTGTTGTGCTGGTGTGTGTGATATGTTTTGCTTTTGAGGAGTAGTGAAAAGGGGTGCTGATGTATATGTTTCATGCAATGGATTTGGTTGTGTAGTACTGTTTGTGAGAGGAGGATGTAACGTAGAGGGGGTGGTGATGTGTTTATGAGTAGAGCCTATGTTGTGTGTAGGAGGGAATGAAGTAGAAGTGACAGTGTTTATCTTAGACTGGTTTGTTGCAAGAGCAAAGTGTGGTGGTGTGCAGTGTGTGTGTTGTGCGTTGGAGTTATTATGGTAGAAGGGAGAGGAGGGTGTTTGTTGGACAACTGATGGAAGGAGGATTATACGTTTGTTAGTGATAAAAGGTGGTCTGTTAGGTGTAATTACAGCAGGGAGAGTGTGTCTGAATAGGATGTAGTTATGTATGGTGTTGATTGGCGTTGTGTTAGTGATGAGTGTTTTGGTTAGTGGTATAAGATACAGTTGTGTACTGTTTGTAGGTGATGGTGGATATGTGTGGTACTTGGGATAGTAGGCTGTATAGATGTGGTTTGGTTGGGTTTGTAGTGAAGGCTGGTACATTAATCTGTGCATAGTGTTGTGCGTGGTGTACATTTGGTGTCAGTGTGTTGCTCTGTTTGTGGATGTGGATGGTGTGGGCTGGGTATTGCTAAATGGGAAAAAGGGTAGCATTTCTGGCCCTAGTCCAGACCAGTCTCGTACAGGCTCAAACAGGCAACTGCTCTTGTCCTCTCCGCCCTTAACAGGCTCAAACAGGCAACTGCTCTTGTCCTCTCTGCCCTTAGCAGGCTCAAACAGGCAACTGCCCTTGTCCTCTCTGCCCTTAGCCTCGACGCCCGGGCTGAGACGCCCTAAACCTGGCCTTTTTTATAGCCATAGTAATCAGGTAACCCCTTCAGCCATTGGGAACCCTAGCCCTAACACTATCCAATCACAACACTAGCCCTAAAATCTAGAACCAATAGGAGACCAGGACCTTACAGCCAATCTTTGCCCTAGTCCAAGAACCCAATCAGCTCACAAACCCTGATCTCTACGCCCAATAAAGGCCCTAGCCCTACCAGTATTCCCAAAGCAAGTCCATGCAACCAATGGCACAGGTAGGCCTAGTCCCTACTTCCAATAGAAAGCCTACCCCTACTCTAAGTCCCACACCTATTCCAGCAACCAATCACACAAGAAGACCCAATCGCTACTTCCAATTAAAGGTCTAACCCTAGCCCTAGTCCACCCTACTCCCAACAACCAATAACATAGGAAGCCCTAGTACCTACTTCCAATAGAAATCCTAACCCTATCCCTAGTCCCAACCCTACAATGATTGAATCACAGACCCAGAAACCAATCAGAACCCAACGAATGAAGACATTAAGCCTAATCCAATAGAAACACCAGATACAACCACCAATCAGTGTAGGCATGTACCAACCACTAGCAGACCATATAAGGTCCCAGCAACCTCAGACAAGGTTTGCTGGCCAGGGAGTTGAAAGCTGCTTCTCCTGTTCAGAATCTCCTAGAAGACAGACAGGCTCGATCCTCACTTTGGACTGCAGCAGGTAAGGGCCTCATTAACTTGAAATCTAGCAATACTGTTTAAATAAAACTTTACTCCCCCTACTGGCCAAAAATCAAAGTGCACAGGCCTTAGTAAAACACAGTTTAAACAGCTCACAGCTCTGATGTAGAAAAATCCCTGTTGCTGGGGGGGGCTGGTTTCACTGGCTTGTGAACACAAAATGGTGGCTGGGAGTGCACTGTTTTAACATACAGGTCTTAGCACAGAGCAAAGGAGAAATTTGAAGCGAAAACAGAATTGTCACCAAGGAATGAGAGGGACAAACTACAGAGATTGGACTGCAAATCCCACAATTCAAAACACTAAATGGAGGCAATCATGGGCAGGGTAAATAACAAATTTAAAACACAACACAGGTGATAAAATATGCAATTACAGGCAGGCTAAAACTACAATGTTTAACTGAAAACAACACAGGCATAGGCAGTAAATACAGAAAGTGAAAATCATTTTTTAAACAACTTTTTGTCTTGGGAAGAGACAGCACTACTCTGTCTCCTTACCGCTTCCTGGACTCTGCTCACTGCAATCTGGGGCACCGGTAGGCTTCAACCCCCGAGATGGAGGAGAATGATTTGGGGTACAGCCAGCAAGGCCTTAAGGGGCCTGGGCAGGTGTGAGAGGAGGGCTCAGACTTGCCTGCTAGCTGAATAGCCAATGGTCTGCTGGCCTGGGGGTGGGGGCTGGGCAGCTGCTTCTCCTGTTCAGAATCTCCTAGGAGACAGACAGGCTCAATCCACACTTTGGACTTCAGCAGGCAAGGGCCTCACTAACTTGAAATCTAACCATACTGTTTAAATAAAACTTTACTCCCCCTGCTGGCCAAAAGACGAAGTGCACAGGGCCTAGTAAAACACAGTTTAAACAGCTCACAGAAGCACCCTCTGATGTAGAAAAATCCCTGTTGCTGGGGAAAGAGGCAGGGGCGGTTTCACTGGCTTGTGAACACAAAATGGTGGCTGGGAGTGCACTGCTTTAACATACAGGTCTTAGCACAGAGCAAAGGAGAAATTTGGAGTGAAAACAGAATTGTCACCAAGGAATGAGAGGGACAAACTACAGAGGTTGGACTGCAAATCCCAAAATTCAACACACTAAATGGAGGCAATCATGGGCAGGGAAAACCACAAATTTAAAACACAACAAAGGTGATAAAATATGCAATTACAGGCATGCTAAAACTACAATTTTTAACTGTAACAACCACAGGCATAGACAGTAAACACAGAAAGTGAAAATCGTTTTTTAAACAACTTTTTGTCTTGGGAAGAGACAGCACTAGTCGGTCTCCTTACCACTTCCTGGACTCTGCTCACTGCAATCTGGGGCACAGGTGGGCTGCAACTCACAAGATGGAGGAAAATGATTTTGGGTGTACCCAGCAAGGTTTTAAGGGGACTGGGCAGGTCTGAGAAGAGGGCTCAGACTTGCCTGGTAGCTGAATAGCCAGTGGTCTGCTGGCCTTGGGGTGGGGACTGGGCAGCTGCTTCTCCTGTTCAGAATCTCCTATGAGACAGACAGGCTCAATCCACACTTTGGACTTCAGCAGGCAAGGGCCTCACTAACTTGAAATCTAACAATACTGTTTAAATAAAAGTTTACTCCCCCTGCTGGCCAAAAAACGAAGTGCACAGGCCCTAGTAAAACACAGTTTAAACAGCTCAGAGAAGCACGCTTTGATGTAGAAAACTCCCTGTTTCTGGGTGGGGGAGGCAGGGGGGCTGGTTTCACTGGCTTGTGAACACAAAATGGTTGCTGGGAGTGCACTGTTTTAACATACATGTCTTACCACAGAAGAAAGGAGAAATTTGGAGGGAAAACAAATTGTCACCAAGGAATGAGAGGGACAAACTACGAGGTTGGACTGCAAATCCCACAATTCAACACACTAAATGGAGGCAATCATGGGCAGGGAAAACCACACATTTAAAACACAGGTGATAAAATATGCAATTACAGGCAGGTTAAAACTATATTTTTTAACTGTAACAACCACAGGCATAGACAGTAAATACAGAAAGTGAAAATCGTTTTTTAAACACCTTTTTATCTTGGGAAGAGATAGCACTAGTCTGTTTCCTTACCACTTCCTGGACTCTGCTCATTGAATGTCTCAGATTTTAGTGTTATGGAGTGCTTCAAACTGGTATGCACTATGTACGTAGTGCTCTTACAACTTTCACAGTTCTGCTTCAGGCCTCCAATTTTTTAGTTAGAATTTATATGAAATGTGTTTGTATAATAATAAAAATGTATAATTTTTTACGTTTTTAATAAATACTTATATATGTTTATTTTTTACAGATACTGTTTATCATTGTTAACATAAAGTTATCATGCCGCAGAAAGAAAGACGAATAAAAAGTCAGAAAAAGGATACTTATTTGAAAAAAACTCAACCACAACTCTTGGAAGACCAACATAATTTGGCGAAAAAGAGAACAATTTCTGGTAAGACTTCAAAAGACTTTATAAAAAAGATTACGAGACTGAGAAAAAAAATACAAATCTGCAAAGCAGTGAAAATGTTCCAAGCACAAGAAAAAGTGCAAAGAATAGGAAAAGCAAAAAAAGCAATGTAAAAACAAAGGATACAACTTCTAGTAAAAGAAGAGAAAATCAATATAAAGAAATCCGCCAAAAATTATTTTACAACAGAGTTGTGAATAACTTACTGAAAGACACAAAAAATATAGAAAGAGAACACAATTTTTTAAAAAGATGAAGCATATTGAATTCATTGTTGAAAAGGCTTTTGAAGTAAAGAGAAAACTCTTCATTTTAGCACTGAAGAGAATTCGATCATTAGATAAACCAATACATTTAATGAAGGCCAAAAGTAAGAGGAAAAGAGTAATTAACAAAACTAATTTTTGTGATTTTTTTTAGGACAATGGAAACACAGTTCAAGTTCTGAGCCTTTTTTTGATGAAGAGAGTTATTTACAGAGCAATAATTTGTTGCATGCAGTAGACACCAGTGGTCGAACATATGAGGTTAGAGATGGTTGTCCAATTGAGAAAGAGCAAATGGTTCCTAGAAATGCAGAAGAAGTGATAGCTGATGAAGTTCTAGGCAGACGTCCTAAAGCACCAAAGTACACTTGGGACTGTAGTAGTATTTGTAGTATATGACAAGAATCTATTGATAAATTACGCAATTTCTTATAAGCATATTGTTAAAAAAGTGTTAAACAAAAGATTAAGCTGTTGCAAAGACGAGACCCTTGCAGAGTGAGAAAGCATACTGATTTGCAAGATCATTCTCTGGTTTGTCTTTCAAGGAAAGTATGTCTAAGTGTTTTTCACCATTTCAGGATGTTGGCAGTACATCCTACTCAAATGCGGAAGTTAGTGAGAAGATTGTATTATGCAAAAAGTCCAGCACTAAAGTTAAATGAGTTGAACAGTGCTCTTTTGCGAGGGTCAGTATCAGATGTGAAAAAGGTTTGTGATGATATTGAGTTTTGTTACTTTGAGCCTGAAGAAGAGAGTGAAGAAACTCAAACATTAATAGAAGAAAATGTTGCAGAGAATGTTGAACATAGTTGTACCAAAGTTTAAGGTGATTTCAGATGAAAAGCCAAATTTTTCTTGTATTTGTTGTCGCCAAACTCACTACAAAAATCAGACTAGGAGTGTTGGTCTGTATTTAAAAAGTGAAAAAAAGAAAATAATGATAAGTGGAAGAAAATTGCAACTTATTTGTTGGTAGAGAATTGTTTTGATTTGGGTTCTGATCAGCGTATTTGTAGATATTGCTATAACAAACTAGATGAGAATAGAATGCCTGCTAGAGCTGTGCATAATAATTTAGAGTTAGATGCTATTCCTCTACGACTGACAGATCTCAATACCTATGAGTCTATTCTCATTCAGTGTGTGCACCCGTTTCAGGCTATTGTTCGTATGGAGCCTAAAACAGGCAAATTGCCTCCTTCAGATTACAAAGAGGATTAAAAGGAAGAGTGGTGTATTTACCGTTAGATTTAAAGAAAAATATTGAAACTATTGGTGTAGACAGTATAGAAAGTGAACCTGTAGTTATTCTTGTTAATGGTGTGCCAACTAAGAATAAGAAAATCTGGCAGGAGTTAGTGGATGTTAGGAAAGTGCAAAAGGCAACATTGTATTTGATAAAAAACAATACATACTATAAGAATGTTTATAGAGGAGAAGAAGAAATACTTTTAGAAGAAGATACTGAAACGTCAAGTGGACAAATTGAAAAAGTGGACATGTTAAGATGTGAAGAATTCTATGAACATTATAGTGTCCATCCACTTCATTCAAAAGAAGTGATGGGAAACACAATTGATTTGTTCCAAATGAAAGAGGCAAAAGGAAGTCCCCTGAGTGTATGGGAAGAGTGCTTGGAAGCTTGTTGTTTTCCACAGTTGTTCCCAACTGGAAAAGGAGGACGATATGATGAACGTCCTGTGCAGATTCCTGCATCTGAATATCGGACAACAAGATTATATGCAGAACATTTTGACAATGTATCCCTTTTATATTTCATCTTTTGTTTGAAAGTGACTTGTCTGGACTTTCATATGCAGTCAACCATATTCTAAAATCTGGAATACATCTGCAAAATGTATCTGCAAAAGATTTTATGGATAAAGTGCACCAGAGAGATGATCATCTAGAATCTCAGCTCATTAATTTAATGGCATGTCAGCGTGGGACTAATGAATATTGGTACCGTCGTCATGGAGAACTAAAACGTATGCTACGAAACTTAGGAACTCCAACATGGTTCCTTACCCTAAGCTGTGCTGAGTACGCTTGGGATGATTTACTAGAATTTCTTCCTGAGGCAAATTCGAATATAAAAAACATTGAATACAAGACACCTGGAGAATTGTGCTCTTTGGATCCTGTTAATGTATGCAGGTATTTCAATCATAGATTTGAGGCTATGATGTCTTTTATCTGCAATAAAAAAAATCCTCCTCTTGGAGAAGTTGTCGATTTCTTTTGGAGAAAGGAGTATCAAGCAAGAGGTGCTCCTCATATACATATGCTGTTATGGATTAAGGACGCTCCCAAATTTGGAAAAGATGTGGATGATACTGTTTTAATTTCAAATTTATTTTATTGATATTAAGAGCAACAATAGACACTACATTACGAAGGAGATGCATCAGGCATGAAAGGCAATCAAGACAGATAGGCGCATGATTTCTATCAATCAGATAGTTGGCCAGTTGTAGTTGACATAGCAGAGGTATAGTGCCTGGGCAGCAAATGTCACTTGTAGTGAGGAGACGAAATTGTAGTAGCAAAAACCAGAACCAAAACTCCCACCCAATCCCCCACCCCCCTTCCCCTCTCCCACCCCACCCAGTGTGCCGAACATGTGAAACAAACACGGATACATTTGTGTAGCAAACATTGCAGTCACCCGGAGGATTACAAGGGGTCCTTTGTGGTCTCTGTGATTTACCAAGTTACCAAGTTTTTATTATGTTTTCGGCTCTCAAAAGAGGGCCACATACATCAATCACATAACTATACACCAAAAGATACAGTAAAATATACAATAATGAAAATAAAAAGAACCGATTAAGGGATCATAACATGAACACTGGCCGAAGAATCCTCAAACAACCTCTACAGGTTTCATTAATAAACATCTAAAAAACTCTTAAAAAATTAAACATTTTCAAGCAAAACATTTCACTGGGTGGACAATAAAGTGTGTAAAAGAAAGTATTTACATTTAAGATTCCCAATTGTAAACAAATAGATTTTAACCATTTAGAGCGTAATGGACGTAATGTAGGACAAATAAACAGAACATGATTTCGGTCTTGCACTGCCTTATAACAAAAATTACATATGGGAGATGTTCCATACCACTTTGCTAAAAGAGAATTTAAAGGAAGCAAGTCATGTCATAAAAGGTACCATAGCCTTCGCACTCGATGAGGGATATTCCAGGAGACATACTGCTGGGCCTGCTTTATTGAATACGAGCTTAGGAGTAAATCGCCACCCTTCTTTTCATGTAAAGCAATCATATCCAATTTAAAGCAGAGTTCCCAAGATGCATATTTCAGCTGAGACTTTAGTTGAGAAGGAGAGAGTAAAAACAAGGTATTTTCATCCAACTCCAACATTGTTACAGCTTTTCTAATTTTTTTTACTATTAATGAGAACTCGTTTAGATTGCCCAGCAGTTCCTTTTTAATATATGCCCGTAAGGAACCCAATTCACCTCTGGCCAAACAGGCCACCCATCTTACCAGGGCAATCAACCCCTGTACCCAACAACTCCGAAGGCCAAATTCCAGCCTGCATGCGGACACAGAGCAAGCTGTATTAAGGGAAGAAATTCTTCTTAGAACCTTTCCCTCCATTGACTGCAAAAAACCCCAATGTCTTAACTCCACCAGTTCTATTCCATAAAGTAGAGTTGCAGGGATTTTTGCTCTATACACTTCCAAAAATCGGGCAAAGTGTCTTTTCCCTGTAGCAGAATACAGCGAACATAACCCCATACCATGAGCCAATGCCTTACGCGAATTATGTTCAATATGGGGTTTTTCACTTAGGTTTGCCGAGAATATTTTACCTAGAAAGGTGTAGGTTTTAACTACCTCTAGTCTCTGGCCTCCTATAGCCCATCCAAAGTTTACAGATCTACATT
Source organism: Lissotriton helveticus (assembly GCF_964261635.1). Lineage (NCBI taxonomy): Eukaryota > Metazoa > Chordata > Amphibia > Caudata > Salamandridae > Lissotriton > Lissotriton helveticus. Next base: position 992,398,406 of record NC_136069.1, on the reverse strand, counting down.
TTTTTCTTCCAGTGATGCACATGATTTTACTTTTAGAGACATTAATCTTCATAAAATGTGCTTCTGCAAATAAATGTAAAGCTTGCAGGCGATTAGACAAGCCCTTAGGAGTTAAGTCTAAAATGAGGATATCATCCGCATACATTAAAACAGAGATGGATGAACCTCCAACTACCGGAGCTAAACCAACACCTGCAGCAATGGAAGCAGGTAGGTCCGCAGTATATAGTGAGAACAACATGGGGGCCAATAAGCACCCCTGTTTTAACCCGTTCAAGGATGGGATGGTCTGAGAAAGACCCCTTTCTCCGCCTTGTAACACCTTACACCAGGTATTCGAGTGAAGAGATCTTACAAGTTCCAGTAGATGGGGCGGCATACCCATTACAGCAAGCTTTCTCCACAACGTTGGACGATCCACCTTGTCAAACGCCGTGGAGAAATCTATAAATGCCGCGTATACTCCACCTCCTCGGACTCGTACATATTTGTCCATAATCACTTGAAGGGCAGTTAAATTATCAAGGGTACTATGCTTTTTACGGAACCCAGTCTGTTCCAAAGGTAAAATACTATTTGCCTCCACCCAATCCGTAATTAATATTAGAAGACATTTAGCAAAAACTTTTCCGATAGCATCCAGTAGAGCTATCAAACGATAGTTCATGGGATTGTCCCGCTCTCCCTTCTTAAATAAGGGTATTAATATACTTCCTTTCCAGGATGTAGGAACTGATCTAAGTGAAAAACATGCTTTAAACAGAGGGAAAAGAATCCTGCTCCAAGTAAAAACATCCTGCTTCAGTACTGAAATGGGCAACTCATCTGGTCCCATTGCTCCGGAAGAGCGCATACTCTTAATCGCCGAAGCAATGGATTTCTCAGATGGAGGATCCATAGAAAACCTACAATCCCATACAAGATCATTATCCTCACCCTCTACGCCATTTGATGCATACAAGTTCAATATAAAAGAGATCCAAACATCTTCAGGAATAGAAATGGGAATAGGGAAAGTTCTTGCACCACATCCCTTACCAATTATGGACCAGAATTCTCTAGATTTACCATAAACAGAAGCCTCCCTTAAGCTAATCCAGAGAGAGTCTTCTTTTTCTTTTTTTAATTTTGCTCTCACTCTGGTCCTCCTTCTTTTTAGTAAGGCTAACTTATTAGCAGTTTCCGTGGATCTAAAAAGAAATTGTTGCCTCACTAATTTATTTATTTCTTTATTTAATGGCCATAATAAACTAGGAACAAAGGTTACTTTCCCAGAATATCTAGGCTTCTTTGCAGTCGCAGTAAGCTTTTTCATAAAGTTTTCAAAGTGAGAAAATTCCATACCCTGCCAATCTTTTAATTCAAGTAAGGTTTGTTCGAGAATATTTTGCAAACCCTTCATAGTAGTCGGGTTCCAGAAACATCTACCGGACTTACAAAGCAAAGAAACTCCTCCAGTACTTAAAGACCAGGAATCCGTGACCTGGGGTTGTAATACGAGAGTTATACTGATCACGTTATGATCGCTCATAGAAGTTTGAGAGACCATTATATCCTGAATAAGGGAAAAAGAGTCATAGTCCGTAATTACATGGTCAAGGATGGATTCACCTTTAGGGGACCTATGAGTAAATTTAGCAGGGGTATCAGATGGCATCCTACCATTTACAATTAACCCCTCTAGATAGCTACGTTCTTGTAACATTATCTTTCCTCTTTTGCTAGTTTTTATTTTAATTGGGAAGGTAGATTGGGGTATATTATATGCCTCTTCTTTAGACTTATTTCTAAACAAATCTACACTTGAATTAGACACTTTACTATTCAGATCGCCCACAAGTAGAATATAAGGGGGCTGGTCAAGTTCTAATAGCTGTTTAACATAAGAAAACATTTGCTTCAATACAGTATTAAAACCATCTTCAGGCGGAATGTATGCATTAATGATTACTAGAGGATGCTGGCTACCTACACTGGTTAGATTATTAATAGTTATGGCTTGAAAAAGGTTGCTTGTGTCAACGTAATGGGAAAATTGCCATTGTAATGAATTAGACAGGAGGCAGGCAATTCCCCCTTTTGCGTGACCTTTTTTAGCTGGTGTGGCTGCTACTTCAAGCACAAAGTAATCTTTCCCACCATACAAAATATTTTTACACCAGGTTTCCTGAACGCATATCACATCCGCATTCAAACTAAATAAAAAGTCAAGTTTCTCCGGTCTATTATGCAACCCTGCTGCATTCCAGGATATAACTTTTAAATGGCTGCTAAAGATGTTGAAACAGTCTTGGCTTATCCGTAATATTATTAGACAGGACTCCTGGAAACCAATTCCACCGATGATTATCCTCCGTTATAGGAGCAATCATGTTCAAGGGAATGGGTAAAATCTGGGAAACTATACGTTTACCTCTTGAAACCCTGATTTGTAAATCTTTATTGGATTTGGACATATTCTCCTGCCTAACACCCAACTTTGTGGCCCCTTCTGTAGGGAGAATATCCTTTCCAGTATGTGAAAAGGGTAACACATCAATCCCTCTACATTGGAATAATTCCGCCTGTTGTAATACAAGATTAGTTATTATTTTGGAATAGAATTTTGCCCGTACACATAGACCATTTTCATACCCCACTAAAGAAACCAAGTCAATGTCACTTGACTGAATAAGTTTTAAACATTCAATATCCTTAAAACAATTAAGCAACCAGGACCTGTTTAGGTATAAGTCAGAGTCAAATAAGGGCAAAACATCCAAAGTCAGGGTATCCACAAAAGAATTAGAAACTTTAAACTGTAGAGAGGGAGAATTTGTAGCAACATCAACCGGCAATCGAAAGATAGGCGCTGATGGGTTGAGTGCCCCTGGTACAGTAGGCATAGATCTCATCACTTTTTCAGTTGGAGCACTGGGCAATACTGAATAGTCCTCTTGATGAGGGGCTTCCCCGACATTGGCACTGGTATTAATTGAACAATCGGGTACAGAACCAATAGTACAATCAGCAGCCTTATTAGAAAAAATGTCCAATAAAGATTTATCTTCAATATCTATAACATCATGTTCTTCATTGTTTATATGTTTTTGAAAGATGATTTGCCTCTGTTTTTTCTTCTTATATTTACGAACAGGTTTCCTGTTTTTCCCTTTATTCTTTGTACTTTTATTATCTTTTCCATTTACATCAGAATTCCCTTCAGTCTCCTTTTTATCAAGGGTGAAAATTGGGAATAACTCATTTCCAGCATTTAGGTCCACATCCAACAAACTTTCTTCCTTTAGGGTAGGTTCTGATGCCTTCATACAATTTGAAACAGATGGAATAGGCATCCCAGAGGACTCATGTTTGTTAACTACTACTGGCATACCTGCAGGAGCATTTTTTTCTGATACGTTATTGATATCCAAAGCATTCTGCAAAACAATCTCCGGGGTAGGAGTAGTGCCCTTTTCTGTGCTTTTTGCCAATAATACTTTCAATATCTGTGTAACTGAGTCCAAGGTACAGTCAGAATTCCCAACAAATTTGCTCAGTAAAGACAATATGGAAGCCAATAAATGTTCTAATACTATCAAACAATCAGAGATAGGTCTATCATCTTTCGGCAACCCAGAAGCGGCAATGGGGCAGATACCGGATAGATTAAGTAGTGAACTCCTAGAGTCATTCTGCATTGAAGGAATGTCATTAGATGTTATAGAGGGAGTACTACTATATAGCAATAATCCTGACGGCGTAGCTCCCATTGCCGTCTTACTGGGATTCAAATGAATCAGATTTCCATCCTCCATATAGCGGCCGCATAATTCGAGGTCAATACTGGACAAAAAGACTCTCCTTTTATAGCCACGTCAGGACATTCTGCACCAATAGGAATGTTAAATAGAGGTGCATTCGTATCTGTTGTCTTATTATTAGGCTGCTCTCCCCCTGTAGTGTATACTGGAAGGTTAGCCACAATAGTTATTGGCTGGGGGAACAAATAGTTTATAGAGGCTGACTCAGAGATGGAATCTTTTTCCACAACAGGCGATGCACCCATCAAAGGCACCATCTCAGAACCAGCAACTTCCGAGATTGCCAAAGACTTATCAACGGGTTTTTCCCATAATTTCAATAACTGCATCTGTCCTTTCATTAACACACCATTGTCATATTTATTCCTCAGGGGGTTAGATCTAGTTTTTATACATGACCTCCCCCCTAATACTCTTCCGGAACGTAATTTCTTTGCAGTCATCATAAGCGGAGAAATAACCAGGCAGCAGAATGTAGCTCATAAGAGATATATATAACAATAGCTGGTTCTTATAACGAATCTTTGGAGATGCAAACGATGATTGCTCGTCAGTATTCAAAAGTAACTCCTTTACAGTGACACACCTCGGCACACTAAATTTACTAACGTAAAATGAAAATAACGGGGCCCAGCCCAGCCTACCTCAGTCACCGAGGGCCACAGAGGGCCCGCCCTTTGCCCGGGCTTAGCCCGGCGAGTCCCGCACGCGTTCCCGCGACGCGGGGAATGAGTTCAATTTAAAGCGCCTCCGGGCGCGGGAAATTGCGTGCGCGGCTGGTGCCGCTGTGCCCCCTGGAGATTGCAGTCCTCCTCTCGGCGGCCGCGATGCTGTAAAATGCGGCGACGGGAGGACTGCTGTGCAGGGACACAAGAGGCTGTTGTCAGCTGTTGGCAAACAGGTAAGCAGCAAAGTTACCCAGGTACGTTAAGGGTCTCTGTGAGTCGTAGCAAGCGAAGGTGCTTAGGGCACGTGATCTCGTTAAATTCTTTGGACAGGAGGGAAAGCAACGGGAGCCATACCTTCCTATATGCAGCCGTGGAGTGTGTGAGCGTGGCATGGATGCGTTCCATTCCCAAGGTGAACCAGATTTTGTGCAACCATCCCGTGTGAGTGGGTCTGGTATTGGAGCCCCAGAGGGACAGAACGTGTTGTGTTGCGGCTTGCATGGCGATCCCCATCTGGCGACCTCTGGGAGATTTTAGGGGAAAGGTGATCGCATTAGGGAGGCCTAAAATGGTGTAAGCTGAGAATCTAGGGATTTCAGTATCAAAGGTAGAATCAATGTCGTCCAGAACCGCCTTTCAATAGTCCAGGATCTCACTGCACCCCCAGAGGAGATGAGTCAAGGTGCCCTTTTCCCCGCAGCCTCTCCAGCACAGCGCACTACGTGTTGGGTTACCTTTATTGAGCCGGACGGGGGTGAGGGATGATACTGTTTTGAGTTTTATTGAACAATAGGCAATATGTGCTGTACCCAAAAGCACAGAAGAAAACAACTTAAGAGCACAAGTCTTACGATTCCAAAGCCACCGATGTGGAAAATACTGTCGACAAAAGTACAAATCATAGGACAAGTTCTACACCAAAAGTGTTTTGGATTTCCACGTCCTGTAATATCAAAAGGAAGAGGTTTTTTTTTTTTTTTTTCCACCAAGCAGCAGCAAGTACATCATACATTCATTGTTCCTTTTTTACAAAGCAGTCACAATGTCTCCATGTGTACAATGACATGCACATAAACAAAGCATATAATAGAATATACAGTATTCAAACATGATATCTATAACACCAAGGATTACCATCTGATGATCACAGCATTTGAATGCTCATGCCGCAGTTACAACCAGACCTGATCTTTACATGGGAAATACTTTGACAGACTGTTCAAAACGACATGCATCAACCTTCCTCAGCCACACAACCCTCTGTACCTGGCAAACAAGAGTCCTCTTGGGGTTATTGTAGATAATCCAATAGTAATTGCCAGAAATCTGTAGGTCTGGAGGCTATGGGGATTTCCTCCACATATGCCCCCAATGTTTCCATGTGTAAGAAGTCAGCCCCGGATGCCAAGCAAAGCAGGCATCTGTCATCTTCTTTAAGGCCGTATCGGTGTAATTGAACACGTGTGTAATATGTCTGATGGAGAAACTTAAAATGTATGATTTTTAGATTACAGTTTGACGTGAGTAAGTGCAATTGCATACAGCTGTAACTCCAGTCCTTTTCAGGTATAGTTTTCACAGTTGTGTCCTCCCATCTCTTGAGTGACCTATTGTGGAAAAGTAAATTTTGCCATGTTCTGTGTCCCTACGCGTCATCCATCATATGTTATGTGTGCATGATTAAATATGCATATGTATTCCCCATGTTTGATTAAAGACGCAATTATAGTTGTGTCCACCTCTAGTATGCCAGTTTCCAGTTCTCGTGAATAATACGAGTATTAGGCCTATGTAAAGCTACGTTGCCACGTTTCTCAGTGTGCACGTTATTCCATTGTAAAGTCCCCGTTTCTAGGCCTCAAAAGGGCCCGGACACCAGATTCAGCTCCTGTCTCCTGAAGCCTCGCTGAGGAGCGATACAGCCCCCACCTGTGTCCTCGACCCTTCACTTATTTCCTGCCTCACAGTGCCCGGCTCACCCTGGCTCTGCCTCTGAGTCTGCCAAGAGTATGTTATGATTCGAGTTATCAGTACAGTCCTCCTTCCCTGCATTCCTAAGCTACTGAATCGCATCAATAGTTTCCGTCATTGTCTAGCCTTTACGGCCCCATGTAAGAGAAATACTGCATTTAATGGTCATTTAATATTCTTCATCACGCACTACATGTAGAATAATGCATGGTCCAGTCTTAGTGTCTGTTAGCCTTTCCCCTCCTGACTTCTAGTTTATATCAACATGTTCCCTAAACATCAGATACTAGATACTGTTTAGGTACATGTCGCCCTGACTCTCCAGACTTCAGTCTCTGCTCCTAGCACAGAGTTCGAAGCCCCCAGCTTCTCCTAGTGATACGTCATTGCCAGTTTGCGCGCACCATCAGGTTAGAGGTCCCGGCTCCTTAGGTAGCCCCCTCCATGATTTCCGCCCCATTCATGACATATTCTGTTACGTTTGCATCACATGTCTATGTATACGCCCTGTTACACCTCTTTTCACCCTTATCTTTCGCGACTGCTACGCGTCACGCCTATTGCTCCACCCACTGCTACGCCTATTGTAATGTAATGCTATGTGTTTGCGTTATGTATATATGCTCATGTACTGTTATTAAAAGTTATCCTTACGCCGTCATTCCCGATCCTGTCCCCGGCAGCTGCCATCCTATTCCCGTGCAGGTCGTCCTGTTCCTGTCCTTATGCTGTATTAAACCTGCAAAACTCCTACTACCTCGAATCTTGACTCTTATTTATTGAGCTATCTGTTATTCATTTATTCATTCAAAAATAGGGTATTATTTATTTATTTACCACATAATGGTGCCCGAATAGGGACTTGCCCTTTCCCCACGCGTCGGTGAAGCCACGCCGACCCCCTGACCCTCTGCAGTCGTGACGGAACTCTTCTGCGCACCGGCAGATATTTCTGCTTCAAGTATCCCTCAGGCCCACGGAGGAGACGGAGGAGGCGGTCCAGCATCCAGACGAGACGGTGGAGGAACGCGGCGAGTCCCGACCAGAGCCCAAGCCGAGAGTCCAAGGTCCGAGGTATCCGGAGGTCCACCCGTAACTAAAGTCCGAAGTTCGTCGTCCGTCGTCGTAGCAGTCCAGTCCAGTCCGAGGCCTTCCGTTCTTGCTGCCCGGTGAGTACCGTTACTGGGGTGGTATCTAGACAGGGTCAATCTAATTGACTCTGGTCTGTGGGTTGGTGGTACACAGACTCACAAACGAAGTGTCCACTTCGGTGGATGCGGGTCCTGAACGTGTCTCTTTATGAGACCGGTAAGTTTCGTACTGTTTCAGCAGTGCATCTAGTCTCTGTTCTAGTCAGTTCTGTTCTCGAGAAAATTCATGTGTTCTGTTCTCAGTATTCCAGGTAGTATTCTGTTCGAACTGTTATTTTAAATGTTCTTCATGTATTTTAATGTCGTGGTATGAATGGGGAATAAGTATCGTGTTCATTGTGTATTGTATTGTGTCTAGATTACAGTTCAGTCATGCCCTTGTTTTCCAAGTTACGTCAGTTAAAAACCAGAAAGAGTCTGCTGGAAGCAGCAGTTCCGGTTCCGCCTAGGGACAGTCCAGGTCATTTTATGTATCAGAAGCATGGCATAAGTGCCATACTATATCTAGATTTATGGGTAGAGTATACCAAACAGTTAGAAGAAAAGTATAGATGGCCCGTATCGGGTACATGGGATGCCGAGTGCATCGTGAGAGTAGAAGAAGCATTATGGAAAAGGAAAGCCAGTAAGTCACAGAAAGATGCCATCGAGTTATGGCGCAAAGAAGCTCATAAAAGAACCGAAAAAGAAATCAGAAAGTCAGAATTAAGTAGAGAATCCTTGGAACGAGCCCAAGAAAGGGAATTAATCGAGATTGGTGAACGAATTAAAACCGAACAGTCAGACAGACAGAGGCATGCTCTTATTAAGGGTATGTATCCTCTTCTTGCCGAGGGCTTGCCAAAAGCGACCCCGGAGGCATCCAGTAATTTCCCGCCACCATTAGTTCCGACTAAGCTACGTCACAAACCGACCGCAGCTGATATTTTTATTTCGTCCTATTTGGACGACACAGTCCCAGAATATGCAAATCCTGTTCGCGCTCCGCCAGTCCCTGTAAATCAGGCACTTCCCGCTCCTCCAGACACCGGAGTACCTGTTACGGTACCCCCGGTCCAGCCCGCCATACCAGTTCAGCCCGCATTTCAATTTCCTGCCACACTAGTACGAAGAGGATCAGTAGACGACTCTAGTTTAGGGGCCGCAGGAGGAGGTCCTCCTCAGACCCCGCCGCCACATAAGCGTTTAACGACAGCCGAATTACATATGCAAGCGTCACAGCGTACGCCCAGACATCAGTCTGTAGCAGAAATAAGAAAAGCCCTTAATGAATGCGGCTATGATCCAGTCCCAGGCGAGGATAATATGGTTTTATATTCATTACGTGTAAGAAGGGTGGCCGAGTATCTAGTCACCCTACCGAATATGAAAGAAGACCTAGACAGAATATATCGTTTCATCCATACAGGGGATGATCCAGAAAGCATTGGCGAGGCCATGTCTCAAAGGAAAGCTGAGACCCAGCTCATGATATTAAAGTTTCTGATTAACTGTCTAATAAGAGAACAAGATTACCCGTCTAAAGATCAAGCCGAAATGAGAATCCTGACAAAGTGGAGTGATAATATAGCCGAGGGTAAGCACAGAACCATGAGTGCTATGGACAGTATGTACAAGAAAATTCGTAAAGAAATAATAAGGTTACACGATCAACGTAAAGCAGCACAAGTAAGCGAGAAAGAAAGTAACTCTGATACTGAAGAGGTAGAGGACGAGAATCCCGACAGAATAGCGTATGTAGGAAAATCTAGATTTCCAGATCGCCATTTACGCCTAGAACACAAGTCCACTTTCCATCATCCAGCACCAGAACAAGGTTCTCTAGAACAAGTATTCCAAGCTACCGATCACATTCTGAAATCACGAATCGGTTACAGTGAGTTAAGTACCATGCATGAACAAGAACTAGTCCGATCAGCAGTCCGATGGATTACTGATTCTACCACTTTTCCAGACGAAATAGTGGCACAAATGTTTCTGAAAATGCCCCCAGCCGAGCAACGACTGGCGGGTATGTATATGATCCAGCACCTCATTACATTGTATGAGGGTCAACACTCTGATCCAGGTCCGTTACATGATATCCTGAACGAGCTACTCCAGTATAGATGGAAAGGTCTAGGTACCGATTTAATTAGTGTCATTCTAGAACAGCGCCACAAATATAGAACGTTTCTGAACCCGCATTTTGTTCATGTCTCACCCCCAGAAAGAAAACCCTTTTACATAGAGAGACAGAATCCGTTACGAGAAGTCCACCCAGTTAGAGGAACGGGTGGCGAACTAGAACGAGTGTTTGTTTACACTCCGATTACAAAGATGGAACTCCTAGAGATGAAGAAATTAATTCCCTGTCATGATAAAGATCCAGCAGGGTTCCACCGAGAATTAAAAGACATGCTCCGTATGGGAGAATACACGTATCCAGATATAATTAAAATGTTAAAGGTTCTGCTGCCCGCAGGGGTGTATGAAAAGCTCAAGGAAAAAGAATGGGAGGTGGGAGAGAAAAAGATCGATTGGGCAGTTCTAGAAGCTGAAGATAAGGCACGAGTACCAGGTACCGGTCTTGGAGCGAAATGTAAAGAATTACCAGAATTATTAATACAAGTTTTACCCAGATTATTGACAACTAGAAAGGAAGACTGGGATGCAATCTCAGCCTGTAAACAGAAGCAAGATGAGGACATTAGTGATTTTTATTCTAGATTTGAGAAATGTTTTAGCATCAACAGTGGCCTCAAGACAAGTAGTGAGTCATACCCTCATCTTTTTGTTACTAAATTAGTCGAGAATTCAAGTCCACAAATTAAAAATCGAGTTTTGAAAGTCGAAAGTACCTGGCAAGCTAATACCCCGTCCCAGATGTTACAGATCCTCCAATACCACCAGAATAGAATCAGGGAAGAGCAAGACCACGAAAGGAAGCGTATGAATGACACGAAAATGAAAGTACTAGTTGCACAATCTGTTCCTCAAGACAGTCAGAAGAGGGGTCCAAATCAAGCCAGTCATCCTGCAGCTCCCGTTAAAGGGAACTGCAATTATTGTAAACAGCCAGGTCATTTTATAAACGAGTGTGCAGTTCTGAAACACAACATAGCTACTGGTAAGACTAAAGAAAGACCACGTCCGCCTAGACAAGAACAAGTTTCACAGACTCTTCAGCCACAGAATACACCACAGACAGTTACAGTACCGCAGCCTATCGCTGCAACACAGCATGTTACACAGCAAATGTACCAGTATGCACAGTCTGAGTATCCAGAGTACCAGCAGTATTCATGAAACAGCCTAGAGAGGGAGGTAGGCTTGCCTCTCATCGAGATACCTGTAGATCAAGAAGGTCCCTATGTCCACAGTCAAGTACTAGGGAAAGATAGAAAGTTTTTGATTGATACAGGGGCAAGTAGGACCACAATTAGTCACGCCGAAGTTCCAGGGGCTCCGCTCTCAGGCTCAAGAAATGTTTCCCTTGGATTTTCAGGAAAACCTATCGTAAATGAAATTTCAAAGCCAGTTACTCTAGAAGTAGGTCCATTGTCCCGTACTACTGATCTGTTACTTACTAAGTCATGTCCAGAAAACCTATTAGGCATTAAAACACTGAAAGAATTAGGTGCAGTTATATGCTGTTCCCCAGAGGGAATACGTCTGTTCCTACGTGACTTTAAGGGTCACTATGTATTACGAGATTTTGATCCAAGATTGTCTAATGTTCCGCAGCATTTATGGGTGCAAGGTCCAACTGATGTAGGTTACATGCAAATCACACCACATCGTGTGACTCTCAAGCCAGGTGTAGTGTTACCACGAATCAGACAGTACAGATTACCACCTGAGGCTGTAGCAGCCTTATCCAAAATTATTGACGAGCTCATCGCTCAAGGAGTAGTTGTAGAAACTGACTCCAATGTATGCAATTCTCCGATCATTCCAGTCATGAAACGTACTGATCCAAATGCACCCCCAGTATATCGATTAGTGATTGACCTACGAGAACTTAATAAATGTATTATTCCTCAGTACCCAGTTGCCCCAGATATCTCTTCCCTTTTGACAGCCATTGATTCCGAAGCAACGTTCTTTACTGTAATCGACCTCAAGAACGCATTTTTCAGTGTTCCCATTCATCCAGACAGCCAGTTTCTTTTCGGATTTTGTTTAAATGGAAGGAGCTATATGTTCACACGAGCTCCTCAAGGTTTCACAGAAAGTCCTAGTATTTACAGTCAAGCACTCAAGAGACAACTTGATAACATTCACATGCCAACTGACACTGCCCTGCTCCAGTATGTCGATGATCTACTGATCACAGCCCGTTCTGAACGTGACTGCGAGCGAGCGTCACTGACGGTTCTGTATTTTCTAGCCGAGATGGGGCATAAGGTGTCCCCTTCGAAGCTTCAATTCTGTGTCCAGCAAGTGGTATACTTAGGACACTTACTGTCCAAGAGGGGTAGGCAGTTGACACCAGACCGTATCCAGTTAATAGCGAGTCTTCCTCAGCCCAAGACCCAGAAGGAGGTACGTGCTTTTATCGGCCTTACTTCTTATTGTAGACAATGGATTCCTCAGTATGCATTCCTAGCCAAGCCACTGATACAGTTAACGACACAGGAGGCAGCCGTACCGACTGTCCTCCCTTGGACGTCTGAACATACACTTAGTTTCAACGAGTTAAAGAAAGCTTTATGTCAAGCTCCAGTTCTAGCTACACCGAACTACAGTAAGCCTTTTACACTTTTCGTCACAGAACGCGAAGGTACAGCATTATCTGTTCTCACACAAGATCAAGCAGGACAATACAAGCCATGTGCTTATTTTTCGAGCACATTAGATCCAGTAGCCCAGGCTCTGCCTGCGTGCCTCAAGTCAGTTGCAGCCACAGCACTAGCTATCAGACAAAGTGATTCCATAGTATTAGGACACTCCCTGACAGTACAAGTTCCACACTCCGTGGAAGTTCTTTTAAACCGAACACAGACTCAGCATTTGACAATTGCACGTTTAACAGGTTATGAATTGACACTGTTCCAGCCACACATAGAAATCAGACGCTGCAACATCCTGAACCCTGCTACATTGTTACCATCAGTTAATTCAAATTCTGACACACACGACTGTGTGGAAGTAGTTAATATTACGACAAAGCCAAGACAAGATCTGACAGATATTCCGTTACCAGACCCCGACCTGACACTTTATGTGGATGGTTCATGCATGAGAACAAGTACAGGAGAACTAGTCGCCGCGTATGCAGTGACTACTGACACCGAAGTTATTGAAACACACCGTATTGATACCCTGTCCGCTCAAGCAGCAGAGCTAGTTGCTCTGACACAAGCCTGCATACACGCTAAGAACCGGAAAGTTAATGTTTACACAGATTCACGCTACGCATTCGGAGTTGTACACGACTTTGGAGTGCTCTGGCAGGAGAGAGGTTTCATGACTTCTCATGGAACCAAGATTCAGCATGGTCTCCTTATTCAAGCTCTGTTAGATGCCATACATTTACCGACATCCATTGCTATCATGAAGTGCAAAGCACATACGAAAGTTACTGACATTATTTCCCAGGGTAACGATCTAGCAGATCGCACAGCCAAGCTTACAGCACAGACTCCAGACATTCCAGTTAACATGACACACACTCCAGATCCGACTCCATGTATGACAGTTAAGGACCCTACACAAGATGTCATAGACATACAGTTACATGCTACTCCTGAAGAAATCAAGAAATGGTCCGAACAAGGAGGGGTCCAGACAGATCAAGGATGGTTAACGAAGGGTAGAGCCACATGGTTTCTCCCCGACTCTATGGTTCAAGTCATTATCAATACCGCACATAGTCCAGCACATTTAGGAGAAAAAGCTATGTTAGACAGTATCCAGAACATTTGGTTCAACAAGCATTTACGAGCTGCAGCCAAGCAGAAAGTCCGTACCTGTATGATATGTTGTCAGTTTAATCCAGGTAAAAGTGTCCCGGTGGAACAAGGGGGATTCCAGCCTCCTGACCACCCTTTTGAAGTCCTCCAGATGGATTATATTCAGATGGAGCGATGTCGAGGTTTCAAGTATGTTCTTGTAGTTGTATGCGCTTTGTCCAGGTGGACAGAAGCATATCCAGTCCCAGATTACACAGCCGCGACCACTGCCAAGCAGTTGGTTCGTGAGTTCTTCCCCCGTTATGGACTCCCTAGAGTCGTATATTCTGACAACGGCCAGCCATTCTCATCTGAGTTGTTGAAGCATGTTTTCCTTTTGTTAGGGTACCAGTGGAAGTTCCATTGTGTACGCCATCCTGAAGCAGCCGGTCTCGTAGAGAGACATAACCAGACCCTGAAAATTCGCATCGCTAAAATTTGTAAAGAGAAAGGTGTGGACTGGCTAGTAGCTCTGCCAGTTGCCCTGTTCTATATGCGCATGGTCGCACATTCCAGATCAGGTCTGTCCCCGTATGAGGTCGTTTTCGGCCGCCCCCCTAACATGTGGGGTACTCCTAGACCCCGAAGTATTACCGATGTTTCAAGTAATATGCTGACAGATTACCTAGCTTCCTTGATGTCTGCCCTCAACTCTTGTCGTTCACAGGTTGCCGCCGCATTTCCAGACAATACCGAGGTGGCACCGCATGAAATCGTTCCAGGATCCATGGTCCTTGTCCGGAATTTTGACCGCTCAAGTCCGCTGGAGCCACGCTGGAAGGAGCCCCGACAGGTCCTCCTCGCCACCCGTACAGCCGTGAAGTTGGAAGGTCGCAAAGGCTGGGTGCACCTTTCGCACGTGAAGAAGTTTTATGGACTGAAACCCGTCTCAAAGAACATTTCCCAGGATTTGAAGGATTGCCAAAATATTGTTCTCAAGGACTGTCCCGCAAAAGACATTGCTACAAACCCTCCCCTGTTAGAGAAAACTCCGCAGCAGGAGTATAAGTTGAAACTCCGGTCTAGTAAAATAAGTCAGCCAGTTTGATTGTCTAAGTCCTCCCCTAGGTGAAACGGTTAGACTGTTTCTGACATGTATAAAATAGACCCCCATAGTGAGAGAGTTAGTCAAAACTCAATCCGATGTATCATTTTTCTATGTTTCATATTATTTCTCAGCATTATGATTTCCTGCACCAGTTATGCATTTTACCTGTGTTTCCCAGTTTCTCATGTAAATACGTCTTCTAATGCTACAGTAGAACACACGTTTAGTGATCTGCCTCCTCATGAACTCTCTTACCGCCTCGCTATGCGAAATAATTCTTTTATCCGCATGCTACATTACTCACACCAAACCAGCAATGCCACTAATTGTTGGGTGTGTGGTCGACTCCCCCCTTTCCAGACACCGAAGGGAGTTCTGCCACTCTTTCCTTATCCTTTTTCACATAATGGTTCGTGTGGAGCATGGTCCACGTTAACGTCATCCTCAACAGATATGTCTTTTCTTAACAGTACATGTTTTCCAGACAAGCAAGGTCTCCCCCACAGAATCGGGTTAGATCTAGAAAATGAAGTTTACAATTTAGGTAATTATTCTTCGAATTTCATGGTCCTGAATGTTCAGTCTGATTCCACTCCAGATTTACCTGCAATTTCAGTACTACCAGTCAAAGGCGAATTATGTGTCCGAAATAATGGTTCCGTACACGTAGGACATAGTGATTGTACTACTATTGTCAAGTATAGTGACAGTGGGAAATCTATCTTCAAAGCTTCACGTCATTCTTATTTTATTTGTGGTCAAACTGCATATGTTCGTCTGCCCCTCGATTGGGAGGGAACCTGTTACATTGCCTTCCTACTGCCACCAGTTTTCCTAGCCCCATCTGATTATCATAGAAACACACATCTAGTACACATTAGACATAGAAGGGAGTCCCCAATTGTCGATTATACTGAAACTGCTCTAGAACAGTATACAGATTTCAATAGAGGTTTCTTTTTCTTTATAGGACCTATCCAGAATAGTAAACTAATCCGCAGGTTAACCAGAACCCTTGAAGCTGTAGTAAATGAGACTGCCTCTGCTCTAGGTAACTTAACCGAAGAGCAATCTGCTATGAGATTTGTAGTTTTGCAAAATCGTCTCGTCCTTGACGTCATATTGGCCGATAGGGGCGGGGCCTGTAGAGTCATCGGATCTAGTTGCTGCATTTTCATTCCAAATAACGCGCCGTCTGTTTATTCAGCTATAACCAGACTCCATAAAATTGCCCATCTGTTACACCAAGATCCAGGCACCTGGACATGGTCCGGTTGGTTCTGGAATATAATTTCCGCCTGGGGATGGAAAGTCTTGTCCTTTCTAGGTATTGCAGTAGCGATTATATTCAGCTGCTGCCTCTGTATACAATGTGGCCCTGCGATTTGCGGCATTTGTGCTACCTCTTGTATTCCTAGTCCCAAGCCCCGTTCTAAATCCCGTTCCAAGAAAATTCGAGACGAGCAAATGATACTGTATGAAATGATAGATGGTATCATGAATATTGATGTTTCCTGAAGGAAACGTAGTGACAAGGAGGGAATGTGGAAAAGTAAATTTTGCCATGTTCTGTGTCCCTACGCGTCATCCATCATATGTTATGTGTGCATGATTAAATATGCATATGTATTCCCCATGTTTGATTAAAGACGCAATTATAGTTGTGTCCACCTCTAGTATGCCAGTTTCCAGTTCTCGTGAATAATACGAGTATTAGGCCTATGTAAAGCTACGTTGCCACGTTTCTCAGTGTGCACGTTATTCCATTGTAAAGTCCCCGTTTCTAGGCCTCAAAAGGGCCCGGACACCAGATTCAGCTCCTGTCTCCTGAAGCCTCGCTGAGGAGCGATACAGCCCCCACCTGTGTCCTCGACCCTTCACTTATTTCCTGCCTCACAGTGCCCGGCTCACCCTGGCTCTGCCTCTGAGTCTGCCAAGAGTATGTTATGATTCGAGTTATCAGTACAGTCCTCCTTCCCTGCATTCCTAAGCTACTGAATCGCATCAATAGTTTCCGTCATTGTCTAGCCTTTACGGCCCCATGTAAGAGAAATACTGCATTTAATGGTCATTTAATATTCTTCATCACGCACTACATGTAGAATAATGCATGGTCCAGTCTTAGTGTCTGTTAGCCTTTCCCCTCCTGACTTCTAGTTTATATCAACATGTTCCCTAAACATCAGATACTAGATACTGTTTAGGTACATGTCGCCCTGACTCTCCAGACTTCAGTCTCTGCTCCTAGCACAGAGTTCGAAGCCCCCAGCTTCTCCTAGTGATACGTCATTGCCAGTTTGCGCGCACCATCAGGTTAGAGGTCCCGGCTCCTTAGGTAGCCCCCTCCATGATTTCCGCCCCATTCATGACATATTCTGTTACGTTTGCATCACATGTCTATGTATACGCCCTGTTACACCTCTTTTCACCCTTATCTTTCGCGACTGCTACGCGTCACGCCTATTGCTCCACCCACTGCTACGCCTATTGTAATGTAATGCTATGTGTTTGCGTTATGTATATATGCTCATGTACTGTTATTAAAAGTTATCCTTACGCCGTCATTCCCGATCCTGTCCCCGGCAGCTGCCATCCTATTCCCGTGCAGGTCGTCCTGTTCCTGTCCTTATGCTGTATTAAACCTGCAAAACTCCTACTACCTCGAATCTTGACTCTTATTTATTGAGCTATCTGTTATTCATTTATTCATTCAAAAATAGGGTATTATTTATTTATTTACCACACTATCAGGCCCTGAAACTTGTTCGTTCTGGGAAGCGGTGTATAGCCGTGTGACAAGGTTCGTACGTGTGGTTGCTGTTAGTAATATTTGTAAAGCGTGAAGTGATGTGGGTTCTTTTGGGTACGATTTATACAAGTCCCCGACTGCTGCCCGTAACCTTAAGTATGCAAACCTCTTCAATGGCGTTTGATGTGCACAAAGGGATGGGTCACTATGTAGGATAAATTCCTTATGTGTAAACACATTACCCATGGTCAACAACCCCATTTCCCCAGCACCGTCTGCATTTTCTTTTCCTGTGTGACTGAAATTTTGGGATGGTTAGCTAGTGGTAACGCCGGAGCATATGGAGGGAGTTTCCGTGCACGTAGTGCTAGAGTATGCCATGCCCTGGATGTGCATTTAACCGTTTGTATCTTGTCTTTGGGATAACAACCAATAGGATCTGATATGTAGTGAATAAGTCGGTTTGGATGGACACTATCCCTCTATACTGCAATATGGGGAATATGGGAGTGTGGTTGTATCCAATAGTGTGCATGATGTGCTTGTGCACAATAGTAGTATAATTGTAGGTCAGGGGCAGCGAACCCGCCTTGATGGTAGGGTTTTGTTAGTATCTTCCAACTGACCCTAGGTTGTTTCCCAGCCCATGTGAGACGCTGCAATTCTGTGCGCAGTTTAACAAAAAAGGCCTGTGTAAGTCACATTGGGATATTCCAAAATAGATATAAAAAACGAGGTAGTACTACCATTTTCCGGAGCGCTATCCTATCTGCGAGTGATAGAGGTAGTTTTATCCATTTTTCAACATGCTCTTCGAGTTTAGTCATGGCTGTTCCATAATTTTCCCTAATCACTATGTCTGGGTCACGGTGAATCCAGATCCCCAGGTACTTCACCGGGTCGGTATGCCATTGTAGCGGGTAGTATAAAGTAGGTCGTGGAATCTCTAATGTTAATGGTGTCACAACTGATTTTTCCCAATTCATACTAAGTCCGGAATATTTCTCGAATACAACATACTCTCTTATGAGTGGATTTAAGTTTGTATCTGGGTGCCTGGTGTAAAGTACCATGTCATCGGCATATAAAGAAATTCCTTTTGGGCGAAGAAGGAATTGTAAGGCTGCTTCCGGGTGCATCTGTCTAATTTTACAGGCGAGTGGTTCCAATATAAGCGCAAATAGGATAGAGGACAAAGGGCGTTCCTGTCTTGTTCTGCGACTTATCGCAATATGATACGAGGTAATGCCATTTATACGCACTCTGGCTCTGGGCTCAGTGTACAGTAGAGAGATCCATTTTAGGAAAGTAGATGGAAATCCCTTTCTGGTCAGGACTAAAAACATAAACTCCCACTCCGCCGCGTCTAGGAGGGCGGCCGCTGCAGGTAGTTTGGGGTTTAAGCTTTGATACATTGCGAATATGGTACGTATATTCTGCGCTGTGGATCTAGTTGGGACAAAGCCAGCCTGATCTGGTAGTACTAGTAATTTCAGTAGGGGTTGTATTCTTGTATTCTATTTGCTATTATCTTAGCCAGTATTTTTGCATCAATGTTTATAAGTGAGAGTGGTCGGTATGATTCACATTCCTCGGGGTCTTTACCAGGTTTAGGGAGGGCTATTAACAGGGCTTCTCGCAATGACAGTGGAAGAGCGCCTTCTTCACACGCTTCTGCATACATCTCGGCTAAGTGGGGCATTAGAAGGTCTCTGAATTCCTTATAAAATTCGCCCGGCAGACCATCCAGGCCTGGTGCTTTATTATTAGGCAGGGAATTAATTGCTTCTTTAAGCTCATCTTCAGTTATATGGTGGCTGAAGTCTTCCCTGTGTGTATCTGAAAGCCATGCCAGACCAATGCCATCTAGATAGTCATGTATGTCCGGTCGAGGGGTCGTCGTCTGTGTAGTGTATAGTCTAGAATAATAGGCCATAAAGCTCTTTAGGATGGTAGGAGTGTCATAAATTGGCCCACCATGTTCGTTTGTGAGTTTCGTTACATGTGCATTAGTGTGTGTCGGTTTAATTTTGTGTGAAAGTGTCCTGCCAGGTATTCCCCCCTCTCGGTAGGCTCTGGCTTTATACTGCTGTGATAAATATTTAACTTCAGTGTCCAGCAAATTCATGAAACATGTCTATTTTGCGCCTAATGTCGACTAGAAGTGTAGCATCCATCGTGGCAGCGTAGTCCTCTTCCAATTTCCTAATTTCCTTTTCCACCATGACCAATTGCTGCTGTATATCCTTAAGTATTCCTGCGTGTTTACTAAGGCAGTGTCCCCTTATCGTCACTTTAAAGGCCTCCCAGAGTGTTCTAGAGCTTTGTACAGAACCAACATTAAGCTGAAAGAAATCTGTGATCGCTTGATGTAGTTCGCTACGAAATGCCTGGTCTTGTAATGCCGAGTGCTGAAGTCTCCATGTAAATTGCCTAGGGGTATGAGTGGGGATGGCTAGTTCCAAACGCACAGGGGAGTGGTCTGACAGTGTTTCAGGTAAATGTTCCACTGCCTTAGTCCAAGTGCTAATTTCCTGCGTAGTTAGCCAGTAATCCAACCTGGACCATGAGTTATGTGTCAATGAGACACATGCACCCTCCCTGCGACCTGGGTTCCTCATCCTCCAAACATCTACTGAAGACCAATCCTCTATGCCCTCTTTCAAGGACCTGGCTGCTCGCTTCCCGTATTTGTCGTTACCTGATGACCTATCGAATGACGGGTCCAGACATGTGTTAAAGTCACCCCCCCACAAAATAGCTGTGGATTGGTATTCGCGTAATTTGGCCGAAATGCTATCATAAAATAGTGGATCGTCCTCATTTGGTCCGTATACTGTAACTATTGTGAGAATTGTGCCCCCAAAATTGCTTTGTAGTATAATATACCTCCCCTGATCATCTGTTATTGTATTAAGTAGCGTGAAAGGAGTATTACGCTTAATCAGTATTAATAAACCTCTAGCATACTTTGAATAGGAGGAAGCTACTCGAAGCATTGCCCATCTGTTCGCGACTCTACACTCCCATTGTGGTGCAAGGTGAGTCTCCTGGAGGCAGGTCACGTGAACCTGTGCCTGTCTAAATAAGCTATTACTTTCCGGATGTTTTGTGGGTTTTGGAGTCCCCTGATATTCCAAGTCATGAGCGTCAATGTTCTAGCTTGTCTCAGGTCAGTCGCCATACGGTATAGAATGAAAAGGAAGATGCATGTAGTATCGTGCCTGCTCCGCAAGCACAGAATATCGAATAGCATTGATCGTACACCCGCAGCTGCTCAGTGATTTTCTCATTTTACCCCTCTCAACCTCCCCCACCCACTTCGCCAACCCCGTATCAGCGAAGACATTTTCCTGTGAAGAACCTATGCCCCTATCCCCCCACCCTCTACATTTAACTAAGAAGCTTCCCAGTGACTGAAACAAGTGTGGTGCACACCAGGGGGTAAGGAGCTGCCAAGTCTTCGACCCACCCTTCTTAGATCTTTCGAAGAGGGGGAGGTCTACTCACCCACATATCTATGCACTTCTACAGCTAACAGTACCACAAAGCTATAAACATGAACATGAATTCAAACAGAATATCTACTGTAACAGTCAGTGGAGTCCCTATAATGGGGGAAACAAAACTATACAATAATGTTGCTGCCATTTTCAAGTTACTTATCTGCATGATATATTCATGACTTAGACTCAGCCCAGCAGGTGGGTCTATATTAGATAGGAGCGTAATAAAAGTCCCGTGATCAGAACATCCACAGAATCGACCAGTTATCCTCAGCGTATTGTGCATCAAGTACTCAGTTCGGTTGACGGGAAGCCAACACCTTATGCAACAGGGTTGTGGTCAGTGTTGCCCCAGTTTGTGTATCTTATTCGATATCCGACATAATCGCTCGATCTGGCTCTTGGAGACCTTCAGCACGCTCCTTGAGGTTTCCGCAATTGTAGGTATTTCATGACATCTTTAGGTTCATTAAAGACCCTTGCGGACCCTTCATCGGTGATCTTAAGCCGGGCGGGATACAGCATAGCATAAGGGATTTGCAGCTCTCTGAGTTTCAGTTTCGCTGGACCAAATTTCTTCCTCGCTTCCTGCACCGATTGTGTGAAATCTGGGTATAAAGCTAGTTCCATGCCCTCATGCAGCAGAGTGCCCAGCTCACGGGCTTTACGCAATGCCGCGTCTTTGTCCCTGTAGTTTAGTAACTTAGCAATGATTGGTCTCGGCCTTGTTCCCAGCGGGGGCCTAGGGGCAAGGGACCTGTGTGCTCTTTCTATTATGAAGACCTCCGAGAAGGTGTCTCTGGAAGAGTTGTTCCACATACTTCTCCATGGGGCCTGTGTTTGTGGTTTCCGCAATTCCCATTATTCGAATATTGCTTATTCTGGACCTTGCTTCCAAATCTTCAGCTTTAGCTGACATCGCTGTTAATTGTTTCTCTATCTTGGTCTGTCTGGTGGTTATCAGATTATTGGTGTCTTCGACGTCTTATATTCTCCGTTCAGCCATGTCGATTCTCTCCGTATGTTGGTCTAGCCTTTCTGACATTCTGTCCACTCTGTGTATTAAGGAGTCTATTTTACTGTCTATGTTCGTAAGCGCATTTTGTATAGTGAGAAACATCTTTTGGATATTGTCAGTTGGGGTACCGCTAGTAGACGTCGCTGCGGGTGGGAGCGCTTGTTGGTCCTCCACTGGGTGATCTAGCGCTTTTTTGAAATGGTCGAAGGTTATCTTCGGCTGATTTTTGTCAGGTTTGCCCATATTTTCAATAGACTTTGTGGCCCACTGCAGCACTAAATGTTTCGACAGCCGTCGCAAGCACGTGGGTGCTACTGTGCCTAGACAGGTTGTCTATATAGCGTACACCACCGGTGCATCTCACATGTCCCCCATTCCCAAAACGCCGGCAAACATTTTCTAGGGGCTAGAACTTACAGAGCAGGTCACTCCCGACTCATCCAGCAATGTTTTACATCAAGTGCTTGGTGGTAAAACAGTGTCTTCTTCCTGCACACTCACCAACTCTGATCTCACTATTATCCTAGGGCGCAGCAGTTGTATATCTAAGTCACAGCTCTCAGCCCAACGCCTTGACCAATGCCGCAGTCGCAGGGAGAATCTTCTATCATCCCCTCGGCTTAACTACGTTGTGATTCGCAACAGGCTATTCCTTGTGTGATAGCAGGGTCTGTCTCTTCCTGTTGGCGCTATGTTCCCCAGGATATCTTCTCTCCTTGGCAGATACAGCTCAGCTGGGCCCCACCGCAAGTTCTACGGGGCGCCTACCGCCGCACCACCCCAGTTGCTGCAGGTCGGGGGGGGCATGCACCGGGGTCGCGCTACCTCGCTAACCGCCCGATGTGCCCACTCGGTAATTACTGTTTGCCGGCGACGGTCAGCAATGGCAGACAACCCAGCCCTAGCTTCCAGCGCATGTAGGCCTCACTTCCTCCGGCCGGCAAAGAAAGGGACCCCCTCCAGTACCACCTTGAATTCTCACTCTGCCAGCACCACAGTGCAGTAGGTGGCGCAGGTCATCCGGTCACGTCTGGGGCTGTCCAATCGGGTTGCAGCGAACTTCTGCTTCCGCCCCGGAGTCAAGGCACTCTCCACTCCGGCCGATGTGCTCTGCGTCACGGCCCGTCAGCGCACTCCAGGCCGGTGCTTGGTCACCTCCGCCACGCCGCAGACCTTGCCAGTCCTTGTGTCTATAACTTTCTCCCCGGACCTCCGATCAGCATGAAACTTTCTATTTTTAGGGTCGCTGTAGTGGTGGACTCAGAACAGCCCGCTAGGCAGCCAAGATCGCCGTATCGGTGCAGGATGGGTATGATTTATAGTGCCTCCCGGAGGAGCTCGCTCAGGACGCAGCCATCTCTTGGCTCGGCAAGCTCCGCTCCCCTCGAAAGGAAGAGTTAAAAGTTTTATGTCATCTTTGTGACATACTATCACAAGAAAGTCTCCAAAAAATAAGAAGAAATGAAGATTCAAAATACATAAATGACTACAACCCAGTCATTTTGTCCATGTGGAATGCTAACATGGATATTCAGTACATTGCGGACAATTCCATTGCTGTTGCTCGATATGTAACATCTTATATTACAAAATCAGAAAAGACAGAATTGAAAGAAATGCGGGAAGAGATTTCTCACGAGAAGACTCTAAGTTAGAAATATACAGTTTCAGTTTGAAGATGTTATCGCATCGAAAAATCGTAGCATATGAACGCTCAGATCGGTTATCATCTGCAAGTCTATACTCCAAATCTAGAAGAATCATTTGGGTGACTCTAGGTCTTGCAGCAATGCAAAATCTGAAATAATAATAATAATAATAGGGAGATTTGTAGAGCGCCTGGTTACGCGCCCCGGCGTGTCCCCGCGCTGTGACAAGTGGAAGTGACAGAATCAAGTGGCCGGAAGCAGTGCAAGTCTAGCGGATAAAAAGATGGTTTTAAGTTTCCCCCTGAATCTGGATTCGGAAGGTTCCTGGCGCAGCTCCGACGGCAGACCGTTCCAGCCTCTGGCTGCCAGATATCGGAAGGACCTGCCCCCCATCCGAGCCTTTCTTACTTTGGGGACTTTCACTAGCCCTGCACCTGTGGAGCGCAGGGCACGAGATGGCTCATAGCGAGAAATCAGGTCCCGCAGTGGTATAGGCGCCTTGCCGTACAAAATGCGGTGGCATGTACATAATGCCTTATACTCATCTGTTCAAGAAATTGAATATTTAGCAGAAAAAGATCCAGAAAGTACAGATATTTTGAAAACGAATATGTTGGACACATATTACCCAAACAGAAGTCATCATCTTGAGAACATGTGTCTCTATGAAGTGCTGCAAAACTACACTTTTAAACGGAATACTACAGAGTACATCAATGATGGAAAATATGGAGTCATTGGTTCCGAAGAATGTTTGGTGAAACAAACAAAATGAAATGTGATTAATCACAGGAAGCTGAGATGTGACACTGCTGATAAAAGGGAATTTTACTATTTAGCTCTTTTACAACTATTCAAACCATGGCTTTCAGAACAGGAATTACTTGGAGATTTCCAGAGCTATGAAGATTCCTTTAATGCTTGTAAAGATAGCATACAATGCAGTGCTTTTGCAAAGTATGTGAAAATGTTGACCGATGAAATTGATCAAGAAGCTACAATTGCAGCTGAGATTGCTAGAGACAGTTCTCAAGACAGTCAAAGTTCTGCTGCGCTGAGTCAAGATCCACTAGGACAACCAATTGTTAACAAGCATTTACAATGCAACGGTTTTGCCTTTGTAAAAGTTAGAGCTATTGGCATTGTAAATGACAAAACTTTTATTTATGTGTTCGTTTTGAAAACAGATAAATAAATGGCATTGTCATTTACAATGGCAATAGCCTAATCTCTCGCAAATGCCACACACACACACCCACAGAGAGCCCCCCCACACAGAGCCCCTCCACACACTCCTCCAAAATCCCAAACCATCCCTCTCATACTGAGTGGGCGTGGCTCATTCGTGTTCTAAGTGTGATTCTTGGATTGTTCACGATCATTTCAGTGATGTAACATTGACGGCTGCTCCCCACGCTCTGAAAATTGCCTACAGTTTGCACACCACTGGTCCTTTTTCAACAAATGTGACATTTGCAGCAAAACAAAGCACAGGACGCAACAGGTTGATAGGCTGGGACATGCCATGTGACATCAAGGCACCTAGAGTCTGATTTGAGCGCCGTGCAACCACACCTGTGCACCTACTGCACATACCAGGGTGACACCCAGGGGCCCACTACATGCCACCGGCTCCGCGGCACCCTGCACTAACACGTGGACGTCATGGATGGCGCTCGTGCGCCACTCCTGGCTACAAAAGCCTTCGAGGCACCTTACATTCGGGGCTACTGTAATGACGTGTGTGATTGTGAGTGCGGTACGTTTCCTGCATAGTTACATTTGCATTCGCTTGCAGCATATTTCATCATATGTGGAATAATGAATAGAGTTCAACCAAAAAGTTTCAAAATGTAATATAACAAATATTACAAAACCGAGCATTGGGAAAGCCAACGGGTCTGGCTTTCCGTCCATGTCTGCCCACGATAGAGAGAGAGAAAACAAGAGAGAAAGATGGAGGGAGAGCGCAGGAGGAAAGAGAGGAAAAGGACGAGAAAGACAGAGAGAGCCAGAGAGGGAGAGAGAGGAGAAAGATGGAGGGAAAGGAGAAATGAGAGAGAGAAGGGACCGACAGAGCAGGGGGTGATAGGTTAGATAGAGATGGCGCGAAAGTTACAGAGCATGTGACAGACAGAGGAGAGAGAGAGGGGCGTGTCAGTATGACAGAGGGCAGCGAATGAGAGAGACGAACAGCCTGCCAGAGAGAGGGTGTTAGTGGGGATGGAGTAACAGATGGCGAGAGAGAGAGAGAGAGAGGAGAAAGATGGAGGGAAAGGAGAAATGAGAGAGCAAAGAACAGAGGAAACCGCCTCCTTCCAAGCACCAAACCTGACCCCTCAAGGCTGCTGGGTACTTCCAAAAGCTATTTTCTGCGAGCGCACAACAAATGTTCTGTACGTCTTTGACTTGAGGATGAGGTGGACTTCTAAGTGCTTGAACAGAAGCAGCCACAGAAAGGGAGAGGCCAGGACGTGCGGGCAGAGTTGTTTTATGGAGAAGGGGCTCTGATCGAGATGACCGGACACGGAGAGAAAGAAGGCAAGCACCGCAGATATACACACCCTCAAATCACAAGGATGCACATACAAACCCAAGCACCCCAGATAAACATAAATTACACATGCGATCCCAAATTGCAAATGCATGCAAAGCAGGAACCCGCAAATCCCCGAAGCAATTGTGCGCAGAAGAAACTACCGGCGGACCTATATTCACATGTCCATTAAAACAAGGGTAAGATCGACTTCCGCCAACCATGATTGAGGGGGTGGTGTGTTTAATGTTGAAGCCTGGTGGTGATTCTGTGGCTCCCTGCGCATACAGTCCCTTAACTATGCTCAAAACAGAACTAAAAGTTCTATGCAAGATACTTGCACCACGACTGGGTGAGCTTACGCGGGACCTGGTCCACGAGGATAAATGCGGCGGCATGCAGGCTCGCAATACTCAGCGCACACTTCGTAGGTTGATGATGCCCTGGAGAGAATCGCGATAATTTACCGACAACGGACAGGGGGTGGGGGGGCGGGAAAGGAACGGCCAGCGGGAGGGGCGGGAAAGGAACCGACAGCGGGAGGGGGGACAGGAAAGGAAAGAAACCACTCACCTGGACTTCCTCGGCCGGCGGTCGGCCGCCAAATGGCATAAACAAACCTCGACGAGCCCAAAAAAAAGCCCCGCCCACCGCCGCATGACGTGGCCAAAAGGGAAAAATTCTCGGGAACGACCCCGAATCTGGTCCGGCCTTGACGGACAGATCCGGCTCCCAATGGCTAGCCTCCATTTATGGAGCTAGCCAATGGGAGCAGGGGGCGAGTAGGGGGCGAGTCCCTGTTCCCCACTGTAAGACATAAGATTTTGCTAGCGCATGCGTACTTCGTACGCATTGCCAAGCAAAACCTAAAAACGAAGCAGCAATCAGCATGAATGAGATGGAAACAGCAATGCATCAAGCTCAAGAAGATGTAACAAACTTAGGAAACTTGGAAGAACAACTAAATGTTGAGCAAAAACAAATATATGAGCAAGTGAGACAACAGATTGACCATGGATTACTTAATGAAAAGAAAGAGTGCTCATGTATGTCATTTCAACCTATCTGAATGTACGTGAGTGGACAAGCTGGAACAGGAAAAAGTTTTTTAATTAAAGTAATTACAAGTTATCTACAGAAAACAACTGAGTCGCATTTGTCTTGTGTTGTCACTGCTCCAACTGGGTTGGCAGCACACAACATTAAAGGAATTACTTTAAATTTTTTACTAATACTATCAGTAGAGCATGAAAACAAATTGGAATACCACAAGCTATCTGGAGAAGCTTGCTGTGAAGTTTTAAGAGTCTTGAAGAAAATTAAACTTCTCATTTTTAATGAGGTAAGCATGGTATCAAACTTAATGTTTGCCTTTGTGCATTTAAGAATGCAGCAAATTCTTAAAACAGAGTATGACGTATTATTTGGAAGAAAACACGTTATAGTTTTTGGAGATCTACTGCAACTAACTCCTGTAAAAGGACAACCAGTTTTTAAAACACTTGCGCAAGAATACACCAGAAAGTCTCTGGGTAGTGTTGGAAATGTGAACAATTGGTCATATTTTGAATACAAAGAACTCATTACAAATATGCGACAGGCAAATGATGTTGATTATGGAACTATTCTCGAAGATATAAGAATTGGACTATGTTGTCAGTAGTCTGACAGAATATGGCAAACAAGCTTTACAGACTTGATTACTTTCCAATTTGTTTCCAAATTAAAATATAGTTCCTGAGAAAATATACATGGAAATTGCAGATAAGAAATCTGTAATCTGTTTAATGCCAACACTGCGTGCGTGTTCTATATTCAACTAACAACTTTTGAAACTGGAAAACGAAGAAATAATAAAAATGGAAGCTATCGATAAAATAGAACATGAAGGAATCACTATTATTTTGACAGAAAAATTGAAGACAAAATTGGATCCTCTAGAAAAATCAATATCTAAAACTGCTGGTTTAGAAAAGAATGTTTATGCATGTAGGAACTGTCAGATAATTTTAAGGTGTAATTTGGATGTAGAAAAAGGTTTAGTTAATGGAGCAATGGGCAAAGTTGTGGATTTTGTTAATTATCAAAATAAAGATGGTATTAAATTCTTAAAGATTAAATTTGATCAGATTGGATGGTGGCCTGGCAGCAGCCAAGATGGCCACATAGTTCTGCGGCGCTCCTGGGGCCTGTTTGAAGACTCCCGAAATCCGGAACTGATCCTGCTACCGAGCTGAGTTATCGCTTGGATTCTGCATGCTGCCGTGTTCCGGCGCGGTTTGGTGAAACTCCCGTCCCGATCCGACGCCGACAAGTCAATATCCGGGGACCTGGAAATCGGGGCCTGGACACATGGAAGGGGAGCGAGCAGCACCGGCCTGAGCGGTTTGTTGGCTGGCGGAGGGACACTCGTGAGCGGCGCTGGGCGGAGCGGCGCGGCGGCACGCACCGGAACAACGAGGGTGCCCGCGTCCCCTGAACCCCCCGCTGGCCTGCAAGGAGAGACGATCCCTGCCCACTGAAGACGCGGAGCTTGGGCCCCACGGAGTAGAGGTGAGGGGTCTGGGCAGCCGCGACATTGGCAATCGCGGCGGCGGCGGCGGCTGCCCTCATCTCCCGCTGCACGCCTGCACGGCGGTGAGTGGAGAGGAGGCGGGCGGTCGGTGGACGGCAGTGGAAAGCAACGGAGAGCCAGGCGGAGCGAGGCCCAGGGCAAATTTGGAGCCCTAGACGGGAAAGATCAGTGCAGGGCCCCTGCTAAGAACCCCAGATACAGCGCAGGCCACTAGCCCTAGTGAGGACCTCCGGGCCTATAGAGAGCGCAGCCTCAGAAGTTTCCTGGGTGGAGTGATGCGGGACGGAGCACCGGGGGCCCCACGAGGAGGGGCAGCAGAACAGCACCGGGATGAGGTCAAGAAACCTACGGTGAGGCAAACAAACACGATAGACAAGTACACGGCGGAGCAGGGGGGAGGGGCCCTGACCCACCCCGGAATCACGGAGGAGTCATCGGAACCTTCTCTGTCCTCCATAATGCTGGCCATACAGACTCTGGGCACTACGCTGGAGTCCAAAATGGACAAGATGTCTATAGAACTGACACTCCAACGAGCGGACCTCAACAAGACCTCGGAGAAGGCCAAGCAAAACGCCACGGATATAGTGGACCTCCAAGGGGTGACCAAGAAACTGCAACAACAGGTCCAGTTACTCACACATAGACAGCGGCAGTTGACGGACCGGCTGGAGGACCAGGAAGGGAGGGCCCGAAGGAACAACCTACGGGTGGTAGGTGTACCGGAGAAAATGGAGAGGGCTAGTGTGGACCTATTCCTGGAGGACCTCATCTTGAACCGCCTACAACCCAAATGACTGTCGAAATTCTTTGTAATAGAGCGGGCACATAGAGCACCGATCCCGCCACCACGACCCGTGGCACCGCCGCGCACCATTATCGCGCGTATTCTCAACTATAGAGATCGCGACGCCATCTTGCAGGCGGCCCGCCAACAAGGAGACCTACGTATCGACAACGCCACGATTCAAATTTTTCCAGACTTCACGCTAAAAGTCCAGCATGAGCGCCGCTCGTTCGATGGTGTTAAAAGAAGGCTTCGAGAACGTGGCATCAAGTACATGATGTTCTTCCCAGCGCGGTTCAAGATCTTGGCGGATGGAAAGTCTTTCTTTTTTACCTCCCTGGAGGCGATACATGCCTGGCTGGAGGAACACGGACACACGGCGAGGGGCCCAGAGGCAGGGGACGGATGGATGAATACAGCGCCGAGATCCCCGACCTCGTCTACAGGATCTGCTAGGAGAGACCGCCGAAGACAGGGCAGCCCGAGGTCGTCGGGCGAGAACAGGCCCCGCAGCCTCTCGGCATCTCCAGACATGGGGTGAACTGGTTGGAGACCACCTGGAGGGGCTGACCGCCACTTTTGGACACGTAACGTATACAGGGGCTTGTGTGACTGTTCAAACTGAGACATTGATAGGGGGGAGGTTACTGATCTGGGGGGTGCCTCTAGAGGAGGGGGTGTGCGGGCATTGGATGCCACATGGGCGAAAATAATGAAATATGCTGGGAGAGGGCCTCCGATTGCGTTCAACGAGAACACTTTCTGAATCGGGTTGCCATTCTGGGCGATGTCATAAGGCGAGGTAGATGGTACACTGCAACGGGAAGGTCTGGCGAGGGCTTCAGGAGTTGGACTTGGTTGAAGCACTCACCCCCTAAATTTTCCTTTTAAGGGCTACAGGCACTCTGCTTGTTGGGGGATGTCTGGCACTGTTGGCCGACGTGGCAGAGTAGCAGGGAGGGGGGATGGTCAGGGGGGTTGGGGGGAGAAGGTTTTTTTCTTCAGTTTTGAAGGTTTGTTTCTGTATTATGTATGGGTTTTGACCCCATTGGCACGATTAATGGACGGGTGGGAGGTGGGTGGCGGGGGGACATGGCTATTGACCCCTGCACCAGGCAGACTGGATGGATGCGATGAATACTCCTATGGCACAACACGTTAATGTAATATCCAGGAATGTAAATGGCCTACAAAATAAGATCAAACACACAATGGTGCTCCAGTACCTTCACAGACATGCCCCTGATGTCGTCCTCCTACAAGAGACCCATCTACTAATGAACCATTGTAGGCCCCTTGATAGATTTGGATACACCGTACGCGCGCACTCTGGTTTCACCACGGGCTCAAGGGGGGTGGGCATTCTTGTCAAAAATTCCTTACCACTGGTTATAGGGAAGCATTGGCTGGACCCCTTAGGGAGATACATAGCCCTTACTGCCCAATGGGAGGGCCATACACCGAACCTTTGCTCCCTTTACATCCCTCCGAAACTTCACGCTACCACTCTCCCTGACGTTGGAAAATTGTTTTTGGAGCTACCTACTGGAACGCTGGTCCTTGGGGGTGATATGAATGACGTCATGGCAAGGGACCTTGATAGATCACAGGCTACACCGGTCAGATGAGGGGTGAGTCATCTCAGGGACTTCACGCAGGCAGTGGACCTGTGGAGGGCACATAACCCAAGACTTAGACAGAATACGCATATCTCGGCGGCGCACGGCTCGGGGTCCCGGATCGATTATTTATTTACACAGACGGCTTGCATGGGCCTTTTCTGGGAAGGACGCCATAGGGCAAGGGGGATATCTGATCATGCGCCGGTGGAGGTACAACTGGTGGGCCCTAGGCGCGATTGGAGCGTGCCCCCAAGACTGGACACCTTTCTCTTTAAAGACCGGGAATTCCAGCAAAAATTCAGGGAGAGGGTGGATCTGTACTTCGCAGAATATGTTGGCTCAGTTAGCTCCCCTGGGATAGTCTGGGAGGCGTATAAGACAGTGGCTAGAGACTTCGTGCAGACGGAGGTCGGGCGACGCTGTAAGGAAAAATATGCACAAATAGATCGGCTAGAGCAGGAGCTGAGGACACTGGAGGAAGGAAGGGAGCCCGTCCAGGAGCGGGAACAAGATAGGCGCCACAGGGCGAACCTTCTGAGCAAGGAGCTCATAGATGTCCTTACGGAGCAGGCACGCTCCCGGGCACTTGCTACTCAGCGCCGAGTGTATGACTTGGGAGACAAAGCCAACAAAATGATGGCGCGGTTGGAGAAGAGAGACAGGGAACGGAATTGGGTGCCGGGGATAGAGCGGCCGGGGGGACGGTGTGCGACACTAGCGCGGCAATTGCAGAGAAGTTCGCGCTCTATTATGAGGCGATATACCGGTCCCAAACGAATAAGACGGAACAAGAGTGCAGGGATTTCCTGACCCCCCTGCAATTGCCAATACTAGATCCAGCAGATAGGGACATCCTAGATGCCGATATCACGGTCAAGGAAGTGGAGGAGGCCATGGGGGACTTGCAAACGGGGAAGGCCCCGGGACGGAATAGATTCCCAGAGGAAGCGTTTGGGTGTGTGGCCAGTAGAATGGCACCGTGGTGATCCACAAAGCTGGAAAGCCGCGGAAGGAGTGCAGCTCCTACAGACCTATATCCCTCCTTAACTACGAGATGAAGGTCCTTGGCAAGATCCTAGCCACGAGACTGGGAGCGCTCATACAATCCACCCGGACCAGTCGGGTTTCATGCCACTCAGGAACACGCGGCTCAATCTACGGTGTCTGTTTAGAGTTGAAAGTTGAAAGGATTTGTAAAGCGCTCTGCTACCTAGCGGTTTCCTGGCGCTAAGGGGTTGACAGACGGGGAAGAGGAGAGCACCAGGGAACTACTGTGGGGAGAAGGCTTGGGCAAACAGATGGGTTTTGAGCGCTTTACGAAAATGCAGGTCTCCAGTGATGGACCTAATGGTCAAAGGGAGACTGTTCCAGAAGCGGGGGGCAAGAGTGGAGAACCTGGTGCCACCTACTCTGGACTTACGGAAACGGGGGACACTAAGGAGGGCCTGGGTGGAGGAGCGGAGGTTGCGGCAAGGAAGATAGGGGGTGATCAAGGAGTTTATGTAAGCTGGGGCCGTGCGAGCGCGGGCCATGAAGACCATGCAGCCCATCTTGAAGAGGGTCCTCTGCAAGATGGGGAGCCAATGAAGGGTCTTAAGTAAAGGGGTAGTATGGTGGAACTTGGGAAGCCGGTAGATAAGACAAGCGGCCTGATTTTGGATGGACTGGAGGCGCCGCAGTTCGTAGGCAGGAATGCCCACGTACAGGCAGTTCCCGTGGTCCAAGCGGGAGAGAATCATTGCTAAGACAATAAGTTTAAGGGCATCTAGGGAAAAGAAACGAGAGATCTTGCGAATAACTCTAAGGGACAGAAAACAAGACGAGACAACTGAGCTGAATTGGGGACGCATGGAGAGGTCTTGGCTAATTTTGATTCCCAAGGTTTTGACTGAAACAAAAGGGGCCGGTGGGAACCAAGGGTGGAGGGCCAGAAGGCGGGGGTCCAGGGGCTAGTAGAGCCACCAGTCAGGACCAGCTCAGTTTTGTCCAGGTTAAGTTTGAGATGATTTTGATTCATCCAATCAGAAATGAAGATAAGTGTGGTTTGAAATTTAAGGACAGAGTCGGGGAAGAAGAAAGATCAAAAACAAGCTGGAGATCGTCCGCATAATTAAATACGGAGATCTCCATGTTAAGCAGAGAAAGAATAAGGGGGTAGATATAAAGATTGAATAAAAGAGGGGAAAGAGAAGAGCCTTGGGGACCCCACAGGGCACCAAGCGGGTAGGGGCGGTAAAGCTCGAAAGTTGAACGGCCTGCGTCCGGCCTTGAAGGAATGAGGCGAGCCAGGTGAGAGCAGTCCCCCGGATGCCCGCTGCTCTGACACGATCAAGAAGGATGGAATGATGGACCGTGTCAAAAGCAGCGGACAGATCAAGAAGCACCAAGGCTTGGGGAGAGTTGGAATCCATCTTGCTCTTCAGCTCATCCAGGACAGAAAGGACCACAGATTCTGTTGAGTGAGCCGGGCGAAAGCCCGCTTGGTGAGAGGCCAATAAATGGTTGTCCTCGATGTAAGCCGAGAGACAGGAAGTAATGTGGCTCTCCAAAATCTTGCCCAGGTAGGGGAGCGAGGATATAGGCCGAAAGTTGGCCGGGAGAGTGGGGTCGGTACCGGGTTTTTTTAGGCCGGTGTGGTTCTGAAAATTCTGGACTTGAGAATAAAACTTTGTCGTAACACGACGAATTTAGTATCAAAAGACCGAAAATGACGAGTACACTATGTACAAGCATTTGCATCATATTCCAGTGACGATTTCACCTCGAAATCGTCATTCTCGTTCTGAACCCTTGGCTTCCATTTTGTATACGGCAGCCATTTTGTGAGTTGCCCTTTACATAGGCTTATGATACAGCTAAATTCGATTCCAAAGGACACATACACCTTAATTGACTTTCCTGTGACCTGGGCAAGTTGGAACCATTGCCCCAGGCCGAACCTGTTTGGTCAGTTCCTCTCCCAGTGGCCGAATGAGATAGCATCAAGGCACAACAGGCCATAAACCCATTTCATCGCACACACCCTGCCGAATCTTGCTCACACCTGTCCCTGCTCTTTTTTCTCTCACTTGCTTTATGATGGGGAGGTGCCCATTTTTATTGGGGGTCCACCGATATCTGATGAAATGTTGGGCCTTGGCGGGTGATTTGTTGTGGGCTGGACGAACTGAAATGTGGGCTGTCATCATGACTCTGCTTTTCCTTTGTAGCGAAAATATTTGAAAGGTATACTAAAATTCGAGGAATGTTTGCCTAAAGCACAATATTTTGTATAAAAAGAGAAGCCTGACATTGTAAGTTTGAGCAGTCTCCTGAGAATATACATCCCGTGTGTTGTACTTCTAGGACGCTTGTTTCTTGGTTGCAGCCAATAAAATCGATCCTTGACTTCACCTAGAAGACTCCGAGTTTCTGTGGTCTGAATCAGGAAAGTACCCGAGGTCTTTGGGTGTACCCTGGCACCGCTGGGTTGCCGGTTTGGTACCGGTTCTGAAAAACCCAGTACCTCAGTTGGCGCCCAACGTTTGTGGCGATACCAGCGGTTCCGGTCCAGCCAGAGGTTCGTGAGGAGCTTCGTGTGAAAATTCTGGAGGAAGGCCATCCACTTCATCGACCCCTGCATGTCGACGTGGTCCGAAAGTCTTTGCTGCGAGGTTCCCCGCTTCCTGACGGCTACAAAGGACTGCTGCCCTGGCTATCGCCCTGATTTGGACCCTTGAAGTTTGGTAGAGCGAAACGATAAGACGAGTCTTCTGGTGACGTCATCGATATCTCAGTTAAGTATAAGTGGAACGTCTCCCAGTCCTTAGTTGGTCTTAGTTTGGGTATTCCCTTTGGGATCATTTTTGGAACTTGCAAGTGCCAAAACCGAAGGACTCGTGTATTCACAAGAAATATCGTAATCGATAATCCTTTGAAGTTTGAAGCTAGACTAGTGAGCGAAGATGCCTGGTCTTAGCAGACTTGGAAATTTGTTTTGTCTTGGTTGTAATAATAGGGACTCCCGATTGGAGGATTCGTGTCCGGTTCCTCCGATTGGAACTCCAACTTACGAATTATATGTAAAACATGGCGTGGGTCCCATCACATATAATGAAGTGTGGATCAAATACACCAGAAATGATGGTGTTTTAAAATGGCCCCAATATGGTAGCTTTGATACAGAATTCTTAGATAACCTCGAAATTAAACTTTTTAAGAAGAAAGCCCGGCCGGCGATGTTTAACTCTTTCTGCCTATGGCGTAAGGAAGCCAAACAGAAGGAAATTAAATTAGCAAAGAAAAATAAGCGAGAAAGGGGTATTTCGATAATGCAAGCTGCTATGCAGTATAAAGACAATGAAGAAGAACAGATGAGTGAGCAGTTGCACAGGCAACGTAAAATGGTAATAGATAAATGCTATCCAGTTTTGCCGCCTCTTCAGCAAGATGCAGCAAAAGAGCTTGGAAAAGATCCGTTAATGGCGCATTTATTAAGTTCGCCACCCCCCTATGCGCAAAATGCCACGGCACCTCCGCAACCTTTAGTTGTGCAACCTGTGCCTCCTGTTCCTCCACAGCACCCACCAGCTGTTCTTCAGCTGGCTCCTGCTCCTTCGGTGCAGCCTCCTCAAGGCCCACCGATCACATCTGCTTCACCTGTGCTTTCTACGACTTTGCCTAGTGCACCTTCTATTTCTCCTAATGATCCCTCTGCTATTGCCTCTGCCCCTGCCTTATCTCACCCTGTTTTTCCACCCGTTCTTCCGTCAGTTTCTTCTTCCGTTCGACAGAGAATGGCCAACACTGTTACTAATCTTTTCTCACCTTTTTTCGGGTCGCATAATACGACCCCTAACATGGAACGAAGACAGTTGCGAAGTCAACTGCCTGACTATCGAGAGAGAGATTTACTGAATTGTTTAGCGCATAAATGGGTTATCGACGCTGTAAGGTATGATGTAGAGTCTGTCAAGGAAGTCTTCCGTCAATGGGAAGCACCGAAGCAGAGATATGTTTTTGAACAAATGTGTGTTTTTCTCTGTGAGGATTTGGAAGACAATGATCTGGAATACAACCCGCCCAAGTTGTGTCGTGTGCGGTTCGAGTTCGCAGAGGGCATGATCGTAGGTCCCGATGTCGAGAGAGCGGTTGAGACATTGTTGTCATATCGGAGTAAGGGGGGCACTTCTCAATCACTATTTGAGCAAGACGCATCCGGTAGGAAAAAGGCGCGACAGTACCCCATGAGGGAAGTCCCTCCAGTATGGAAGGAAGAAGTAGCAGCTGGTCCTGGTAATGTTCCACCACTTGTGCCAGCACATTTTCAGCGTGTGTGGGTACATGTTCCTTGCAAGCGAGCCGAAGTTTTGGCCCTTAAACAGACATTGTCTGATCCCCGTAAAAACCCCGCAGGGTATTACAAAGAGTTGTCACAAACTGCTGGGTCATGTATCATGAATTTAGCAGACATAGACATGTTGTTTGGGAACGTTGTTCCACAGCCTCTATGGGGAAAGATTCGTCATGCAGATCATGATCAGTAGTTAGGTGACTCATGGGCTAATATTACTGCTGCAGATGGCCGACAGGTTGGTGGTGCTAAACCCGAGCCTTTAGTAGCAGACCTCCCTGGTAGGATTATTAATTACATGAAGACTTTAATGCCTGCCATGCGAATAAATTGGGATAAATTGTCTGCATGTAAGCAGAAGAAAGATGAAACGGTCTCAGATTTCTTCACCAGGTTTGAAGAGACTTTTGTCGACCACAGTGGGCAAGATATGAGCACAGAAGGTGGTCAGCGTTTGTTCGTTGATAAATTCATGCACAATCTGCTTCCAGAGTTGTGTAAAAAGTTAAAAGACTCAGAGAGTTCTTGGGCAGTTTCCTCTTCAGCACAGATATTGGCTACTGCACAGTATTACGAAAATCGAGACAAAGACGAGAAAGATAGAGCAGAAAAGAAAACGAAAGATTTGAAAATGAAGGTTTTGTTACAGCAAGCATATCCACCACGTGGTGGTGGTGGCCAGAATAGTGGAGGTCAAAATAATAGTGGTCAGAGTAACTATCAGAATAATTATCAGCAGCCTCAACAGTATCAGAGGAACTTGCAAAGAGTCGAGTATACTCAACCACGTGTCCCTGTAGGCCCCAATCAGTGTTCATATTGTAAGGAAGAGGGTCATTTCAAGTATAGTTGTCCTATTTTATTACAGCGTGCAAAAGGTGCTTCTGGTGTAAGAGGTCGAGGTGTTCAGCAAGCGTCTAGAGTTAGAGGACGTGGAAATTTCCCCCAGAACACACAGTCTCTTCCACCTCAAAATTCTATGAATAGGTTCGATCAGCAGAATAACGCATCTGGTAGGACAGCTCAGTACTATGCTGATGATTACTATACAGAAGATGAGCATTGGGAAGGTAATGATTGCTAGGACAGCCATAGACAAAGAGAGGGAGTTGTTTCAGTTCCAGTAGATCAGAGTGGACCTTACGTTGAGGTGATTACATCAGGTGTGTCAGAGCCTTTTCTGTTGGATACTGGTGCTACAAAGAGTTCTATTATGCACTCCAAACTCCCTGGCGCACCCTTGTCTGGCGAAATGAATGTATCAGTAGGTTTTTCTGGCGCCCCGGTTAGAAATCCGATTTCTGACCCTTTGTCTCTTTCTGTTGGTCCTTGTGAATTCGAAGCACCCCTTATTCTGACAACAGGTTGTGGTGAAAACTTGCTAGGATTAGATTTGCTTAAAAGATTGTATGCAACTTTGTACTGTTCTCCTTCAGGAGTACAACTTACACTGGGTAAGAAAGTGGTTTCTCCAATGTATTTGTTGAGAGACAAACCTCCAACAGAATTGTCATCTCTCCCTAATATTCTTTGGGCTACTGGTCCTAATGATGTGGGTCTTTTGGAAATACCACCATATGTTGTAACATTGAAAGCCAATGTTAAAATATCACGAATTCCCCAGTATAGAATTTCTAGTGAAGGTGAAAAAGCTTTGCTAGCGATCGTTTACGATCTAATTGAAAAAGATGTCATTGAAGAGACAAGAGGCAACGTTTGCAATAGCCCTGTTCTGCCTGTTTTAAAACGAACTGCTCCTTCCCAGCCACCTGTTTACAGATTTGTGATTGATCTTAGAGAGGTCAATAAAATAGTTGTGGCACAATTTCCAGTTGTTCCTGACATTACTGCCCTATTGACTATGATTCCAGCTTCTGCAACCTGGTTTTCGGTGATTGACTTGAAGAATGCTTTCTTCAGCATCCCGATTGCTGAGGAGAGTAGGGATATTTTTGGTTTCAGTTTAGGAGGTCGCAGCTTCCGCTTTAAACGCGCTCCCCAGGGCTACTGGGAAAGTCCATCAATATATAGTCAAGCTTTAAAAACACAGCTTGATACGATTGTTTTACCTGATGGCGCTACCCTCATTCAGTATGTAGATGATTTGCTTGTTGCTGCAGATACTGAGGAAATCTGTAAAGAAGCCACGTTGTCATTGTTGCGTCATTTGTGTGATTTGCACCACAAAGTGTCTCTCTCAAAATTGCAATATTGTCGACAAGAAGTGACCTACATAGGTCATCTCTTATCGAAGGAGGGAAGGAAACTGACCCCAGAAAGAATTCAGGCAATAGCGAAATTGAGTGTGCCAAGAACACAGAGAGAAGTGCGTGCTTTCTTGGGTATTACATCATATTGCAGACAGTGGATACCAAATTTTTCGTTATTAGCCAAACCTTTGGTGGTATTAACGTGTAAAGATACACCCAATCCCATTCCTTGGTCTGAAGAGTGTCAGAAAAGTTTTTCTGAATTGCGCACAGCATTATGTTCGGCTCCTGTGTTGGGTACCCCCAACTACAGTAAGCCCTTTACATTGTATGTCCATGAGAAACAAGGTTGTGCATTGTCAGTTTTGACTCAGTTGTTTGGAGACAAGCAGCGTCCATGTGCATATTTTTCGTCGACTTTGGATCCGGTAGCTAAAGCATTGCCGAGTTGTTTAAGAGCAACAGCAGCAGCAGCTGTTTCTATTCGTCAGTCTGCTGGTCTAGTGATGAATAATATGTTAGTCGTGATGGTTCCACATGCAGTGGACACGTTGTTGACCAGAACCAAGACACAGCACTTAACTTGTGCTCGATTGTCAGGTTACGAATTGACATTGTTAGCGAGTCATGTGCATATAAAAAGATGCAACACTCTAAAACAAGCTACGTTGTTGCCAATTGTAGAGGAACTAGATGCTTCTGAACAGCATGATTGTTTTCTTAGAACAGAAGAAGAAACGAAAGGGAGAATAGATCTCCTAGACACTCCTCTTGCTGAATGTGATGGTATATTGTGGGTGGATGGTTCATGCTTCAAGCTTCCGAATGGTGACACGACTGCAGCATATGCTGTCACGACTTTGCATACAATTGTTGAAGCTGCACGTATTCCACATAATTCAGCTCAAGCAGCAAAATTGATTGCACTTACAAGAGCATGTGTGTTGTCTAAAGGAATGAAAGTGACTATCTATACCGATAGCCAGTATGCATTTGGTGTTGCTCACAGTTTTGGATGATTGTGGAAAGAACGTGGGTTCCTGACTTCGCATTGAGCTAAGATTCAGCATGGTCAGTTGGTGAATGAGCTTCTTGAATCACTGACCATGCCTCTGCAAGTGGCGATTGTGAAATGTAGTGCCCACAAGAAGGTGACTGATGATGTTGGTCGTGGAAATGCATTTGCTGACGAAATCGCGAAAGAAACTGCAAGGAATGTGATGAGCCGAATGTATGTTGCAGGCCCTGCAAGATGGGTTGGTGATGTTGGAATGTGTGAGGACACGATAGAGAGTGTGACGTCTATTCAAGCTGAGGCTACAGAGAAAGAGTTGAACATGTGGAGAGAAAGTACGGGTAGAATGGATGCAAATGGTTGTTGGATTGAATTGTCAGAGCATCAGAGATGGTTGTTACCCGATGCATATGTGCTTGCAGTGGTTACAATGGCTCATGGAATGGCTCACATCAGTGTGAAAGGGATTTGTAAGTTGTTGGCTCCAGTATGGCAAAATTCAGGAATTCCCAAGTGTGCAGAGAATGTCGTCAAGAATTGCATGGTGTGTCTGAAACACAATCCTGGTTGGGGAACCCCAACTCCAGCTGGTCATTTTGCACCTCCTACGTATCTGTTCGAGGTTTTGCAGCTAGATTTCATCCACATGGAGAGGTGCAACAATTTAAAATACGTACTCTTTGTTGTTTGTGCCTTTTCAAGATGGGTGGAAGCCTATCCCCTAAAAGACAACACTGCCTTATCCACAGCTAAAGCCCTTGTGAAAGAGTACTTCCCCAGATTCGGAATGCCTAGATTGGTCTGGAGTGACAATGGGAGTGAATTTGTGGGTCGTGTGATGAAGAGAGTATGTGAAGGGCTAGGCATTCAGCAAAAGTTCCATGCTGCAAATCACCCCCAATCAGCTGGATTAGTAGAATGTTACAATGGCACGCTTAAGTTAAAACTGGCCAAAATTCAAGCGAGCACAGGTCTTAAATGGCCTGATGCTCTACCCTTAGCACTCCTATCCACCAGAATGACTGTGCATTCGCGAGTGAAACTTAGTCCCTATGAAATAGTCTTTGGCCGCCCACCAAGTTCAGTGAAATTGAACACCCTGTTTTACTTGATTATCTGTACGAATTGACGGCTAAATTGCGTGTTTTACACCAACAGGTGCATGATTCACTGCCTCAAGTCCCGAGAGATGAGACACTAGTATACATAGGATGGAACGTAACCGGATATGGAGCTACTCTGAGTGAGAAACAGCAAGCTAAGAGATCTTCCCCGATTTGGATTGTACCCCATCAGGGTCATCTGTGTCTGCAAGGTAATGGCACGAATCCCAGAGCTCAGTTAGGGAAGAGTATCTGCACTAAATCGTATGTTTTTTCAGCCCAGACTTCCCCTTCGTTTTTAGCAGCTAAGGGTACCTATTTCATCTGCCATGATAGAGCCTATACATGGTTGCCCCCTGACTTTTCGGGCTCATGTTTCGTTTCGTTCCTGTTGCCTCCCACCTACACAGCAGCGGCAGATTACCACAAGACAAGGATAGTTAGAGGTGCCTTGAGTCAAGAAGACACTGCAGGACAAGAATTTGGGGACTTCGTAAAGGGTTTTCTGCCATTCTGGGGACCGATGGCTAACAGCAGGAACATAAGGCAATTGACAAGGGTGGTTGAATCCACCGTGATTGAAACTGCTGGTGCCCTTAGTAACTTGACTGCTGAGCTCCAGTCGGATCGACTTATGACCCTTCAGAACAGGGTCGCATTAGATGCCATACTTGCAGACCGAGGTGGGGTATGTAGATTGATCCAATTGAGTTGCTGTGTTTTCATTCCAGATAACGCTCCAACAGTGTACCAGGCCATCTCTAAACTGCATAAGATT
Source organism: Lissotriton helveticus (assembly GCF_964261635.1). Taxonomy (NCBI): domain Eukaryota; kingdom Metazoa; phylum Chordata; class Amphibia; order Caudata; family Salamandridae; genus Lissotriton; species Lissotriton helveticus. Next base: position 992,356,949 of record NC_136069.1, on the reverse strand, counting down.
TCCGAATCTATTCATGTGGATAAAGGAGATTGGTCTTTAATGGGATGGTTCTGGGAACTGATATCCACCTGGGGATGGAAAATTCTGATGGTCATTGGGATAGTCCTAGCCATTTTTTTCCTGTTCTGTCTGTGCGTGCAGTGTGCTCCTGCAATATGTGGCCTCTGTGCTGCATCATGTGTAAGGAAACCTGTATCAAGAGACGAGCTAAATACTAGAATGATGTTACAGCAACATCTCAATGACTTTAGGAATATAGACCTGGACTCAGATTAGCATGAGATTAGGTTAAATTGCCTATGTAAGGGCAAAAGGAGGGTTTGTGGTTCTGAAAATTCTGGACTTGAGAATAAAACGTTGTCGTAACACGACGAATTTAGTATCAAAAGACCGAAAATGACGAGTACACTATGTACAAGCATTTTCGTCATATTCCAGTGACGATTTCACCTCGAAATCGTCATTCTCGTTCTGAACCCTTGGCTTCCATTTTGTATACGGCAGCCATTTTGTGAGTTGCCCTTTACATAGGCTTATGATACAGCTAAATTCGATTCCAAAGGACACATACACCTTAATTGACTTTCCTGTGACCTGGGCAAGTTGGAACCATTGCCCCAGGCCGAACCTGTTTGGTCAGTTCCTCTCCCAGTGGCCGAATGAGATAGCATCAAGGCACAACAGGCCATAAACCCATTTCATCGCACACACCCTGCCGAATCTTGCTCACACCTGTCCCTGCTCTTTTTTCTCTCACTTGCTTTATGATGGGGAGGTGCCCATTTTTATTGGGGGTCCACCGATATCTGATGAAATGTTGGGCCTTGCTGGGTGATTTGTTGTGGGCTGGACGAACTGAAATGTGGGCTGTCATCATGACTCTGCTTTTCCTTTGTAGCGAAAATATTTGAATGGTGTACTAAAATTCGAGGAATGTTTGCCTAAAGCACAATATTTTGTATAAAAAGAGAAGCCTGACTTTGTAAGTTTGAGCAGTCTCCTGAGAATATACATCCCGTGTGTTGTACTTCTAGGACGCTTGTTTCTTGTTTGCAGCCAATAAAATCGATACTTGACTTCACCTAGAAGACTCCGAGTTTCTGTGGTCTGAATCAGGAAAGTACCCGAGGTCTTTGGGTGTACCCTGGCACCGCTGGGTTGCCGGTTTGGTACCGGTTCTGAAAAACCCAGTACCTCACCGGGACTACGCCCTGGATGATGGAAGCATTGAGAAGGGACAAAGGGGGGTCCGGGCAGCCAAAAAACAGCTCCCTCAAGATGTGTGCCGGGCCACAGTCGGCAGGAGAGCCTGACTTGACCTTTCTAAGCAGCGTGAGGAAAGGTTCCTTCGAGATTGGTGAGAAATGATCAAGGGAAGGGGAAGGCGGGGGAGGAAGGGGAGGGGGAAGGGGAGAGAGTGACAGGGGGATGTTTCGCTTGATATTAGCGATTTTCTCAAGAAAAAAGTTGTTGAGAGAATTGCAGAAAGCTTGGGAGGGGACAGGGCTGGGATTAGTTCTGTCAGATGCGGCTAGATTGTGAACGATGGAGAAAATCGCCTTGGGCTTGTTAGCCGCCGATAAGATCTTCCCAGTGAAATATTCCGTTTTGGCTAAAAGAATAGCTTTCTTGTAGTTGTGGAGAAGAGACCTGTATCGGGCCATCAGGGAGGGGCAGTAATTGCGCCTCCACTGGCGCTCTGACTGTCTGAGGGCCAGTTTAAGAGTTTTAAGGTCACTGGAAAACCATTTTTTTGGCTTCGTGGAGGCGGCAAGACCTAACCCTCCTAAGTGGGGCGACCAAGTCACAAGAGGTGGAAAGCCAGCTGGTAACGGAATCCACTAGGAGATCAAGAGGAAGACCAGATAGGTCGGATAGGTCGGGGGAGGAAATCACCAAGGAGGAGCAGAGAGTGTTGAGGTCCACCCGATTCCAATTTCGGACCGATACGTTCTTGGGCAGGGGGGGCTTGTCAATAGCTCCAAGATCAATAGAGAAGGAAATAAGCGAATGGTCCGACCAGGTACAAGGAAGAACAGTAGGAGAAAGAATGGTCCGAGTGGCTGACCAAATCTGGTCGAGAGTGTGGCCATGCACATGGGTGGGGGCGTGAATGTGGGAAATGAAGTTAAGGCAACGGAGGGTGTCAGAAAAGTCTTTGGATGTCTGATCTTGCCTAGGATCTCCCGGCCAATAATTAAAATCACCCAGTTGAAGAACAGAGGAGTTATTGACCACAAGAGTTGCCAGCAGTTCCTGTAGAGCTGGTACGAAATGAGACATAGTTTGAGGGGGACGGTAGAGAAGAACAACGGTAAGAGGAGCCGAGAGATTAACCGAACGGGCAACGATAAAGTCCACATTCAGAATAGAGGGATAGGAGAGGGGCTGGAATTGGAGTTTCGACCGGATGATCATGGCCACTCCTCCACCGACTTTCCCGTCAGGACGGGCGGCACGGAGAGCATAATAGGAGTCGGGGAGTATTGCTAATACATCGGGCTGAGAATCTGCAGAAAACCACGTTTCCGTAATGAACAGAAAATCAGGAGTCTCAGTGTCCAGAAGGTTAAAGAGTTCCAGGTGGTGCTTGACCGCCAAACGGGTATTAAGGAGGTAGGCTGAAGCTACAACAGGCGGGCAGGAGAGGGGGAGGGGGGAGGGAGCAGAGTAAACAACCAACTGAGGATTAGGGAGTGGAACCGAGTGGGGGGGGAACTTGAGGACAAAGATGCCAAGACCATAGATGCGTTCAAGCGTGTGAGGGCTAAGGGGCCAATCACCTTGGCAGTCAAGGAGCTGTGCGGGGGAGTAAATAAAAAAAGGAGCAGGGTCTGTGGCCCCGGCTCCCGACCGGTCGCGGACGGGCACAGACGGGCTTGCCTTCGGCGCGCCCGATGCGCGCGGCCGCTTCGCGGCCGGGAAAGAGGTGTCATAATATGCTGGCCAGAGGTGGGAGTGGCCGAGAAACTGCAGCAGCAACCCCAGAGTACCCTCAAGATGGCGTCGGAACTCGCCGGTCCCCGCTGCAGCACCTAATCGGCTGAGCGGAGGTACGAGCAGCGAGATGGAGGTAGTGAGGCTTAATGAGTGCAAGGCGGGGCGGTAATTTAAAAACACAAACACACGCAAGTTGCACAAACAGATAGTTATTAAAAAATAAGCAGATTATCGGTGCTCCCGGCTTCCGCCTCAGGAGGTATGCGGGCAATTGTCAGTCATGCGCGCAGCGCTAGCATCGCGCCAGAAGTACTAGCCAGAGGGGGGAGTGGCCGAGAAACTGCAGCAGGAACCCCAGAGTACCCTCAAGATGGCGTTGGAACTCGCCGGTCCCGCTGCAGCACCTAATCGGCTGAGCGGAGGAACGAGCAGCTAGATGGAGGTAGTGACGCTTAATGAGTGCAAGGCGGGGCGGTAATTTAAAAACACAAACACATGCAAGTTGCACAAACAGATAGTTATTAAAAAATTAGCAGATTATCGGTGCTCCCGGCTTCCGCCTCAGGAGGTATGCGGGCAATTGTCAGTTCTCCATGCAGTGTCAGTACGTCCCGAGGTACCGTCGGCACTGCTGTCCCTGGATGCCCATATGGCTTTTGACAGTATGGAGTGGCAGTAGATCTACGCGGTCCTGGAAAAACTAGGGTTCGGTGAGAATTTCCGTTTGTGGGTGAAACTGTTGTATACAGAACCGCTCGCTAGGTTCCAAGTCAACGGCGGTATGTCATGCGAGTTTCGACTGGGGCGTGGTACGAGACAGGGCTGCCCCCTTTCCCTGACCCGATTAGCCTTGGCTTTGGAACCGCTGGCTCACTGGATTCGGGTGGACCCTGGAGTGTGGGGCATAGACTTAGGAGGAGGATGGGAGGAGCGCATATCGCTCTATGCCGATGACATCTTGTTGTACGTAGAAAGACCGGCTGTATCCATCCAGAGGCTGATAACCATCCTGCGCAGCTTCGAAGAGTACTCCGGATACCGTATCAACTGGGGCAAGTCCTTGTGTTACGTCTTGACGGGACCCCAACCGCAGGTGATGGAAGATTGTAGGGTCTGGAGTGGCGAGACGTGTTCCGTTATCTGGGAATATGAGTCACTCCCTCTGACACCGAATTCATCCATCTAAATGTGGTGGCACTATTGGACCGACTACGCGCTGATGTGGCGCACTGGAAAGATCTTCCCCTCTCCCTGATGGGACAGGCCGTCTTATTTAAAATGATGGTCCTTCCATGATTGATATACGTTCTGCAGAACTCGCCCTTTCCGATCCAGGAACATGTATTCAAGTCGGTGGAAGCGGAACAACGCTTCCTGTTATGGAATGGTGGATGCCCCAGAATAGCCCTGAAAAAGTTGCAGCCAGGGACATATGAGGGAGGTTTAGCGGTTCCGTACATCCGATTGTACTACTGGGCGACGCAGCTGATTAATGTTAATGGCTGGCTGTTTGCCCCCCAGGAGGAACCTGCCTATAGGGTAGACCGTATGGCCCTGGGCGACGGAACCTACTTAGCGGCGCTTTACACCTAGGGAAGAGGAAGCCAATCCCTGCCGCCCCAGACAGCAGTGGTAGTGGGGGTGTGGCAACGGGCGACAAAGCTGTTAGGCTGGGGGGCGAGGCTCACGGAGCACACACCGTTGTGGAGTGGTGACTTTCTCTGGGAAGTTGTGAAACTGAGGGAACTCTGCCAGTGGAGTTTAATTGGTATTGAGGTGCTGGGAGATGTATGGAAGAGAGGGACTATGGTGGACTTTGTGACCTTGCAGACCGACTTCCAGATGGGTAGTGGAGAGTTCCTGCACTATCAACAACAAAGACATGCCATACATGCAAACATAAGCCAGGGGGATCTGCTGCCTGAATATGCCCCGCTTGAAGATAGGCTATTGTTAGATCCCATGATTGATAAGGCTATCTCCCTTACCTACAAAAATCTGGTGAATAACTTACCGGACCCCTTAGGACCCCTGAGAGAAAAGTGGGAGTCAGATCTTGGGTTATTGGAGGAAGACGACTGGAATGAGGCCTTATAGTGTCCTAGGGAGGTGCCGATCTGAGCCAGATTCAGGTTGGTCCAGCTGCGCATCCTACATAGGTCCTACACCCCACGTACACTGCACTATAGGTTGGGGTTTGCAACTTCACAATTTTGCTTGCGGGGCTGCGGGGAGGAGAGTACTTTCTTCCACATTTTATGGGAATGTACCAAAATTTGAGCATTCTGGGTCAGGCTAACCGACATTATGGTGGAAGTAGTGGGGGCAGATGTCCCTCTGGAGGCCCGATGGCACTTCTTAGGAGTGACAGGTGAGGTTACATGGCCATCATGGGATAAGAAGTGGTTGGCCCTGGCAAGCATGGTGGCCGAGAGAAACACAGCCAGGTTGTGGGGGAGTGACCTTCTGCCAATGGTGGAGGAATGGGAGCGGGACCTGGACTGGTGCCAGAGGGCTGAGAAAGTTGTCTATATTAGCAGGGGTTGCCCCAAGAAGTGGGAGAAAATCTGGATGGCATGGAGGCAATACAGGGGAGAATGGATGAACACTCAAAATGACCCGGGGGTGGGGGGAAGGGATGCTTGCAATTGACCCTTTCTTGTTCCTTCAGTCTAAGGAGTTGGGACGTAGACATGGCCTACAGTACACGCTCAGAGCGCAATCAATCTAAGCTGAGGGAACCATGTGACACTCAAGGGATGGGGGAGGGGGCGGTGTGGGTTTGGACGTGGTTACATGGGATGGGGAGGGTCTAGTTAGGGGTGTGGTGGGGGCCTAGGTACTGCATGTGGGTTCTGTAGGAGCTTGATCCATGGTCATGGGCCGCATTTGTTACTGCTGAGGGGGGGTTTTAACTAATTGTATTGTATATGCTGCCAATGATCTTCCGACGTAAACTGATGTGCTTTGTAATGGAGTGTTTCTTGTAATAAAAAGATTTAAACATTTTTTTTTATCAGATTGAAGAAGTAAAACAAATTGGACGTTGTGCAGTTCGTTTTTTGCTTGTTAAAGATTTATATGTCTGTACAAAACAGTTTCCATTTTCTCTGGCATATGCAGTGACTATTCATAAATCTCAAGGTTTTATTGTAGACTGTGCTTTGGTGAACATTGGAAATTCTGTCTTTAAAGAAGGTATAGCATATGTTGCTTTCTGCAGAGTCAGAACATTATCTGGGTTGTTTTTGATTGATTTTGATGATACCAAGATTACTGCAGATGCCAACTGTGTCAAAGAATACAATAGGTTAAGAAGAACATATGCTCCTAATTTAAGTCAATATCCTGTATTTGAAAAGTGTGTGGTTGCTCGAAAAAGAAGGTATGAGAATATCTGTACTGAAGGTGTAGAGAAGGGAAAAAAAACAAGATAATGTTGTGATTGCAAGCAAAAAGAAAAAGGACACGGTTGAAGAGATTGTTGGTTAACAGTTTGAAAATAGTTCTGGTGTCAACTGCTATGCTAATGTAGTGGTCAATGTTGTTTTTTTTCTTGAAGGTTTGCTACAGCAAATTATGGAGAATCGGAAAAAAAGATTTTGTCCCTTGTTACATTCTCTTTATAAAAAATTGAGAACAGATAAAAGTAAAATACAAAGCGTTTCTGATGTTCGTAATCTTTACAATGTATGTTCTGGTTCTACACAATTTACCCAAAAGATCCAACAAGATGCTCAGGAGTTCCTAATGTATATGCTTAGAAAATTGGAAAATGAAGGTGTAGACATAGAGAATATTTTTGGCCTTTGCTATAAATGGGAACATCAATGTGAAAAGTGTATGTATACATGTAGCACTAATGTAGACACTGAAAGATTTTTATATTTGACATTACCGGACTGCAAATCAGTGTCTTTCAGTAAATTAGTTAAAGCAGCAAACCAAAACATGGAGTGTAGGCAATGCAAATCAGAAATGTTATCAACAATATTTATCCAAAGATATGGAAAATATATAATTTTAATGATGCACCGTTGTACAGCTGATGGTACCATGGTGCTAGGGTGCCTGTGTCACCACATGCCTGCAGTTTCTGCAGCTGTGCAGAGGGAAGCACAGAGTTGCAACATATTTATGTACATATGTTACATCCTTGTGCTTCGGAAGTACCACAGCACGCTGTAGTTAAACAGTTTACAGTGTCATGCTGCAGCACTTCCATATAATTCTGCACTTATGCATTCCCCACACATCAGAAATGCATTTTTACAGTCAATTATGCACTACACATACATTCATCTCAACTTTCACACACTAGCATACTAGTTTAGATCTTTCTTTAACCAGAGTAGTTAGTTCTGAAAATAACTTTTTATTCCTTTTTTTTTGGGGGGGGGGGGAATTTTTGGAACAATTTCGTATTTTTTTTTTGTTTTTTTCAAACAGAGGAAAACATGAGAACTGGGAAAAGAGAACTAAAAATTGGGAGGAGAAAAGAAATCTAACAATGGTGGTGGTCAACTGCTCAACACACACCAGATCCACCGACTGCTCTCCATATGCTATCAGCTGTCCACATTTTACACAGCTCATTCTAAGTTTCCCAAGTTGAGGACGAATATCAGGGTGTGCGGTAGAGGTCGATGGTGTTGGTGTTAGTCCACTCGTATTCGGACCTTCTGATGAAGCAGGAGGAGCCTCTCTCAATCTCCTTAACTCCTCCTTTGCAAAGTTAACCGGATGCTTAGATTGCAAGTTCTTCCGCATACTTGCAGTTCCGCATGAATAATTTTTGTTGGGGTCTCCCCTTGAAATCACTTCATTGCATATTCGGCAAGTAACTTTTGTTGCAGTCCCCTTTTTTAAGCCTGGTGGAAAGGTGAAAAATTTCCAGACAATGCTGGTATATTTTTGCTTTAGTGGAGGTTCAGAAACAAATTCTTGCTGTGATGAGTTCTCTGAATCAGAGGATGATGGTGGATTAGCAGACATAGTATCTTTTAATGAATCTCTTCTCCAAAAAAGAAAGAGCAGCAGATCTTCTCAGGAGGTCTTTCCCTCAGAAAAGTTTTAATAAGAGTGATTGAAATGGGTGGGGTCCTATAATAGTTTTAATAGGAAGTGTAATGAACCAATCAAATCTCTGTTTTTAAAGTCACATGGGGTGCGTGTAGGATGCGCGTAGGATGTGCACACTCAATACGCACCCTGCTTGCATCGTGCTCGTGTCCAGCGCGACTTCGCGAAATTGCATTAAAAAGTTATGTACTTTTTAGGAAAGTTAAAGAATTTTATTTTTATAATAACCTCAGAAAATCTCTTCTCTTACTATTTATATTAAATACATAGAAATAAGTTTTCCAACATTAAAGAAATCATGGAAGCAGCACACCCACCGCGTCCGATATGAATATAACGTCACGCGCTACAGCGCGTCCGTCACGTTATAAATACATCTTGCGTATACAACGACCGTAAAATTGCGGACACATTTTGCGCAGTAAACTAGCAGGGTGTTCGTACGGTGCGCAACTCCAAAAAAAAGAAAAAACTAAATCAAAATAATTTAAGTATATTATGAACAATATATAATAATTAAATTTTTTTTTCATAAAACAAGTTTGATTAATAAAAATGTGTAATGTATTTTAAAAAATAACATCTAAAAATGATTAAAAAAATATAGTTAGAAAATATAAAAAAACAATAAATATATTAAAAAATTAAGATTTAAAAAATCTTTGAAATATACTAAAAAAACATAGGTTTTCCATATGTTATAGTTACGAATTAGCATTTACAAAACCTTTGAAATTCACTAAAAAAACATAGGTTTCACAGATGTAATAGGTAGGAATTAGCATTTAAAAAACCTTAGAAATTCACTGAAAAAAACCATAAGTTTCAGGGGTGTTATAGTTAGCTGGACATTTCACTCGTATAAAACCATTGAAATTCAGTGATGTCATTTGAGATGTCATCAGTGATGTCATCAGTGATGTCACTGACCATGTCATGAATGATGTAATATGTGATATCATCAGCAGTGGATTGCAGGCGCGCGAGTTATAGTTATTACAACTAACTATAACAGGGGAATTTCAATGGTTTTATACAAGTGAAATGTCCAGCTAACTATAACACCCCTGAAACCTATGTTTTTTCAGTGAATTTCTAAGGTTTTTTAAATGCTAATTCCTAACTATAACTTGTCTGAAGCCTATGTTTTTTTCAGTGAATATATATATATATAGAAGAAGACATATGTGATGCCGAAATGCATTCGCCTGTTAAGAAGCATTTCATGGAATAAAAGTGGGCTCACTGCTTACCCCTATTGTGGCCTCTGCTCTTTTCTCGAAGGAGTTCCTGTGATATTTAGCGCGTATGCCAGAGGCGCGCTCCAGAGGCCCCCGCATCACAAAGTTGGCCTTGGTCTCACTGGCATCTGCTGTGGCGGACGCTTTACAGTTCCAGGGTACTGGATTACCAAGGCCCACCCCCGGGTCCAGGAGGAGATGGGGCGGTGACGGAGTTACTCAACTCTGCGCTGGGCGAGATTGGATCGCCGGTCTTGCCCCCGCCTAACAGAATCCTGTTTCACGGAGGTTGATGCGGTCTGGGGACCCAGGGGGACACTGCAATTCACACCACATGCAGGGGATTTGGCCGGGTGACATCGTGACGCCATTTTCCGCAATAATTACAAGTTAATAACCTGCATTTCTTACCTGGATCCCTATTGCATTCTGGGAATTGTGGTGCACATGTACCAAGTGCACTACGAGTGGAGAGAAAGGACACTGTTCCCGAGGGTGGGGCGGACCTGAACCAATCATCATGGGGCCAATATTTAAATACACAATGTTACCTGCAACTGCCCATAAGACTCTTGGCGCTGAAGAAGGCATATGTGATGCCGAAATGCATTCGCCTGTTAAGAAGCATTTGATGAAATAAAAGTGGTCTCCCTGCTTACCCCTATTGTGGCCTCTGCTCTTTTCTCGAAGAGGTTCCTGTAATATATATATATATATATATATATAAAACAATGAGACAGACTGTGTTCTTCGAGCAATGCAGGAGCAGACGGTCTCCCACTTTGACAATAACCTAATTGCCATCTACCCAGATGACACAAAGAAGCTCCAGGATCTACGTCCATTTTTCACAGGAATGAAGCTAAATCTATGGTCCCTGCAGATGCAGTACATTCTGCTGTGCCCAGCGAGGCTGAAATTTATATTTCAGGACAAATCATATTTTTTTGATAGCCCAGAGGAAGTATGGGAATGGCTAGAGCTTCAGGCAGTTCCAAGGCCCCAGTGGTGGGAGTTCCAAGACGAAAACTGGGGACCTTGACCCAGGGTCAACGTTCATCGATGGCCAGTGGGTGGATAAAATCCAAATCTAACTTCCCTGGACTCTCTGAATGATGATTGGAGAAGATGAAACAATGCAGTTGGTGCTGTACCCTCCAAGACAGAGGTGGAGGAAGACAATACACTGACACACCTGGGTGAACAGGGCACAGAGAACAACAACCCATCACCGAGCGCAGAGCCCGACTCCTTGGCCACCCTACAAGCGACACATGGGAGTAGCTGAAGCTTGACAAGGGTGGTCGATTTGTCTGAGATAAGGTTGATGGGGACCAGACGAGTGCCTGATGGGTTGCAGGGATGAACTGGATATGATCCTGGCAGAATTTAAACTGTCCATATTGTGCACTCCTGCCTAGAACGGGGGAGGGAAACTTGAGAAGTAAGGCCCAGCGGGGCAATTATGCCTTTTCCTTTACAACACAGAATAGACACCTAAACTTGCTAGTTGTGTGTCTGATTTACTTGAGTGAGAACCATTGTGACATGCTTGAAGGAGTATGGGTGGCTGGGGGCTTAGCTTGTTTGTTAGTTTATCGGAAGAGTTAGTCAGTCTTTGACACCATACAGGACCTGTTAATGCATGATTAAATATAAATAAATAAAAATAATTTTGTAGTGCGCACTGCATTGCATTTGGGGATGCAGTGCATGCAACAAAATTTGTTTTATTTATTTATGTTTACTTACCTGTAAACCTCCATAATCCATAGTTTACTACCCCCCATCCTGCCCCTCCCCATGTTACCGCCCGGCAGGTACTCCCACTACCGACCGCCGCTGCCCAGGAGCCCTCCATAGAATGTCCATCGCATACGCAGATAGCTGCACTAGATGCTGAGTGGGGGGTGCACATATGGTGTGACACTGTAGGGAGTTTTATAGGCTCTGGTAGCAGGTGGTACTTCACTTAGAGAGGACTGAATATCAACCTGACACTCACACAGCTGTTTTACTTCCCCCGGAGTATACGCTGCCCAAAAAGGAGAAAGATAGCATACAAGTTCCTTGCAACTGGTGCTGGTTCTGGTCAGGTACCAGGTATCCAGTACATGGTTAGGCCAAAGAGTCCCTGAACTTGTCTGTTGGCATTGCGATATAGGGAAATCAGCAATAGCAGAAGAACTACATATGAAACAAATTTGGCATGATGACAAGGTAGTGGAGTACCTTGAGATCTGGAGAGATCTTTGTGATAAATCCTAAATTCAGAGGCCGCAGCTGGGTCCTTCCTCTGATGATGACAGCACAATAATCAATCAATCAGGATTTACACAGCGTGGCTAATCACCTGACAAGATATCCAGGCATCTGCACAGGCGCGCAACACCCATTGGACTCACCGGGCTTCAGCGCCCCCCGTCGTGTGTGGCAGCCCGGGGTGCGACAGATCCCGGGCACACACAGAGCAGCGCTCAAATGTTTCACAAGGCTTTAAAAGACCATTTGAATGTTAATTAGGCCTTGCAGTTGTTTCACCCCTTCTAAGAGCCCCTGCAGCTCCACTCTGCCTACTGATTGAAGGTTCAGCCCCCCCCGAAATTTTTTCTTAGCCCCCCCCCCCCAGAAATTTGGCTCTAGTTGCGCCTCTGCATCTGCATGTTCTGAAGGCTTATTCAACCAGCCAGGTCTTGAGGGCCATTCAGATTTCCGGAAGTAAGGTAATGGTCCAGAGGTGTGTGGGTAGGCTGTTCCAGGTCTTTGCTGTGATGGAAAAAGGAGTGTCCTCCACTTCTGCTTTGGTAGATGCGGGGAGTATGGGCAAGAGAAAGGGAGGTGGAGCCTAGTCTTCTTGATGGTTGGTTGATGTCCAAGTGGTGGTTAATGTTTGCAGGTCTTTGGTTGTGAAGAGCCTTGTGTGCGTGGGCCAGTAGCCTCAATTGGCATCTCTTCTGTACTGGGAGCCAGTGGAGTTGCCTGAGGTGGGGTGTGATGTGGGTTTATCAGGGAAGGCCGAGAAAAGGTCTGGCTGCAGATTTCTTTATAGTCTGAAGTCTCTGCAAGAGGTGTGCAGCGAGTTCTACGTAGAGGACATTGCCATAATCCAGTCGGCTGGCGATGGGGCCTGTGTCACAGTGCTTCTCTTCTGTACAGTAGCCACTTGAAGATCTCACGTAGCATGAGCAGAATGAGGAAGCAGGTGGAGGAGACAACGTTGATCTGTGATTTCATGGTGAGATTGTTGTCAATGATTATTCTAAGGTTTCTGGAATGGTCGGACGGAGTGGGTGTGATTACCAGGTTTGATAGCCACCAGGAGTCATTACACTTGTTGCTGCTGTTGCCAAAGGTCAGACATCTGGGTTGAGGATACACCGGGAGGGGAAGAGGCAGGGCCGGACTGGCCGTAGCAGGCACTGGGCGTTTCCTCGGTGGGTCTCCAGGGTGGGGGGTGTTTTTTATACCGGGCCAGCACTATCGGCCCCCTGTAACAAAATCGGCCAAAACTGTCCCTAGCAAACAGCTTGGCTGCACCCCCTCCATGCCCCCCAGGGTGCTGGCTGAGCAGTTTGCCAGGGCTGGTTTCGGTTCCCAGTCAGGCCCTGGAAAAAGGAGACTAAATGTGGGGATACGACTGGGATCGAGGTGTGGAATTGTGGGGCAAATCAGGCCCCCTAGCTAGGTGATTCTAAACTGTGATTGATGATTACTTGCTAATGTACTCTCTCGTAATTTGCTTGGAAAGACATGCCACGCAATATAAAGGGGACCCCCTCTGAAATATCAAGAAAAAGGTCAGGGAGAGACATGCTTCATGCACTTTATACACTGCTGTATGTTGCTTTGTTCAAAAACTGGAAAATTAACTTTTTTTTAAAATACACTGCTGCCGGTTTATTGCCTTTTAATATGGTGAACTTCCAAAGTCCAGGCCAGGTTCTGCCCCATACTCATTCTGTATTTGTTTTAATACTTCTAGTATGACTGATATTGAGAGAGTACCAAGAATTCTGGTATAAACATCAGCAAATAATGTACCCCAAGTGGTACTATCCTCTATCGGGGGAACTAATGACCCAGTTTGACCAAAAGAGTCCAAACAATGCTTCAATGCAATGAGCTTAATTTCAATGGCAGCAGACCCCCACTCCACCCCTACCCAGCGCAGCCACACAAAAGATGACAGCTGAACACTCCTTAACCTAGGGGTATACAATGTTTGTATTTTGTTAGAATAGGGATTTACTGTTTCAGAAAAGACAATAAACTAAAAAATACAATTACGTTTATTATAAATTGCGATTCATAACCTGATTCATCCTAGATCAAAAGTGAGATGTTGCTGACTTGTGAAATATAGTGGAGATGCTGTAATGTTGTATTCCACCCCAAACATTATTTTATGTTAAATGCCCTAGTCAATCAATCATGTAGAGGGCACATACTGCATTAGGAGAATTCTAAAAAATAGATTTTTTTAGTATTGGTATTTTTTTTAATATGTTTATTAGTTTCAACAAGCATGGTGACAAGCAGATAAGTGAGAGTCAAATAGCAATATCGAGTAATGAACAACCCCCCTTCCCATTCCCCAACAGACCAGGCAACAATACACTGTGCATTTGGAGAAATTCTGTACTCATGGACAAGCATGAGTGGAGTATCATAAACACATTCATTGGTAGGACTCTCATGGTAAGGCAACTATCCCACAGACATTAAGAGGCGTATACAATATAGGTCATATAATAATCCACATTTGTAAAGCACGAACAATCACCCGTAAGGGTCTCTAGACGCTGGAGGCCGTCTGGAAGATTAAGCAAGCTATTGCCCAGAGTCACATGGTGCTGGGCGAATCTGCCACCGGCACCGGGGATCGAACTGTGATCCCCAGGTTTCGGAGTCAGTCACACTGGCCGTGGCACCACACCTCTTCCTCATACTCATTCTATATTTGTTTCAATACTTCTGGTATGGCTGCTATTGAGAGGGTACCATGAGTTCTGGTATCAAATCTGGACGGGTGAGCAAATATGCAGTAAAAGGGACCCAAAAATCCTTGGGGCGTGAGGCTTTGGGTAATTCTTCTGCATAGACCCCCAGCTGACTCCTACAATTAAGTAAATCACGGATCCATTTTTTCACAGTTGGGGTGGTTTTCGCTCCCCAGCTCTTTTGGCAAACAGAGTGGAGACTGCAACTATGCATCTATTACAGGGCTTTAGGTTTTTCACTTATCCAAGAACACAGATTTCAGGCGTGCAATACACCGGTTCCAGCACAACATCAGTGAGCACACTCATCACCTTGGACCAAAATGCAAATATACCTGCACACATCCATGCCACATGCAGGAAATCAGCGTCACCATGCCCACACCTCATGCAGTTAGCAGATTCACACAAACCATACCTACAAAGTTGTAGAGGGGTATAATATAGCTGATGTAGGTATTTAAAGTGGATAATATGGAGATTACAATACGCCGGGAGGTGACCTGTTAGCTCACAGCAAGTTTTCCAGAGATCCAGTGTGAGGACAGACCCCAGCGCAGCGTGCCATCAAAGATATGAGGGGTGTTTCTCAAATACCCGCTCTCATAGAGAGGCATTATATAATTTAGTGACTAGGCCCTTATGTTCCTCCCTCGCCAGCTTAGCCTGTAGTGCCAGCAGAGTCGTAGGTTCATCCGGATAATTCTTGCCGGACTCTGACATAAGTAAAACTCAGCATGAATCCACTATCTGTACCTCCCTGTACATCTTGCAATGGCCGGAACCGACCCTGCTTATACAGGTCCCCATCCAGGAGATACCTCTAGCCGCCAACTCCTGTAGGGCGGGCTTCTAGTTTGCCGCAGAAATGTCATGATGCGAGGTCAGTGCCAGCAGTGGGGCATACAAGTACGAGAGCTGCACTCTTTTCGCAAGCATCTTCCAAGCCCATGCAGTGCATTGCACTGGGTTAATTTCAGTCCTAGGGCCTCCTGAACCCCCAGAAAGGGTCACTGCCTGCAGGGGCATTGGAAGAACACCGTCAGATTCAATAGCAAGATGAGGTTGAATCCCCTGCGGAAAGTGCCAATAGTGTGCAAACTGCACCTGCGCACACAAATAGTATAGTCGGAGGTCAGGAGCCTCAAACCCAACCAGGTCAAATGGCTGCACCAAGACATCCCAACTACATCTAAGTTTCTTCCCGCCCCATACAAATGTGAGTGTTGCCGATTGGAGCATCTGAAACAGCGCAATATTCAATTTGATTGGAATATTAACAAATAAATAAAGCAACTTAGGTAAGAAAGCCATTTTCATAACTGCTATCCGATCTGCGAGGGAGAGGGGCAGAGGCGCCCACCGCTCTACCTGTTCAGTAATGCGTGTAATAGCCTGGCCATAATTTTAGTATTTCACCCTATCTGGATCTCTGTGTAGCCATACCCACAGGTATCGCACAGGATCATTAGTCCATGTTAGCGGAAAATCCAGCTCCACCTCCCTTGTACGAGCCATCAGCAGAAACACCACCTATGCCCAGTTAATATTGAGGCCCGAGTGCAGCTCAAATTTAACATATTCTCTGAGCAATTCTGGCAAGAAAGTAGCAAGATCACAAACTTATAAGAGCATGTTGTCGGCACACAAGAAGACCACAAGTGGTCTCTGCCGAAAGTGTAATGCCGCCGCTGCCTGCCTTTGTTGAAGTTTACAGGCCAGAGGCTCCAGCGCAAGAGACAAGAGCATCGGCAACAAAGGACATCCCTGCTGCGTGCCTCTTTCTATGGGAAAAGCCGAGGACACCCAACCATTGACATGCACACGAGCGACCGGTTCCTTGTATAGCACCTTGATCCATTGAAGAAAAAGCGGGGGAAGGCCCATTCTAGTTCTAACTGTGAACATGAAATCACATTGGAGGGAATCAAAAGCTTTTGCTGCATCGAGTAGCACTGCCACCACTTGAAAGTCTTGACCAAAATAATGCAACGTGGAGAAAACGGTGCGCAGGTTGTGTGTCGTAGAGCGCGCAGGCACAAAGCCTGACTAGTCTGGTAAGACTAGGAGAGGGACCAGCGGTTGAAGCCTAGTGGCAATCATCTTTGCCAGGATCTTTACGTCTATAATAATGATTGAGAGAGGTTCGCAACGATTGGCGGGCTTATCTGGTTTCAACAAGGTCACCAGCAAGGCGTCTTTGGGGGTAGGTGGAAGTCTCCCCTCCTCATAGGCCTCCGCAAAGATAGCCAGGAGCCTAGGGGCAAGATCGTCCACATAGGCTTTATAAAACTCGCTGGGGAGCCTGTCCATTCCTGCTGCCTTACAGGTAGGTAATGACATATTAGCTAATTTAACATCCTAAACATCAAAGGGCTGCATTAAATATTACCGGTGTGCATTTGAAAGCCACCCCAGTGCAACGTCTTCAAGATAGGAATCTATCTCTGCAATCGGTGGGGCACCCCTAGCTGCGTAGAGTCCAGTGTAAAACTGTAAAACTATATCGTTAATTTCGGGAGTCGAGTAGTGTGCAACTCAATCATCATCTAAAAGTTCCTTAATACACTCTTGACTACGCGGTGCGGTTAGTTTCTGCACCAAGGAACGGCTTGGGCAACCCCTCCCCATAATAGCGGGCAGTGCTGCATCTGGAGTGGTGTAACAACTCCTGATCAACAGTTTCATTATGGTCAGTGACAAGGTCTCTTACTTCAGCTAACGTTTTTGGAGAGAGGTTACTCTCATAGTTGCGCTCAAGTGTAGAGATATCAGTTGCCAATTTATGTAATCTGCGTCGAAGGTCATACAACACTCCAGACTGTGCCCCTATGCAAGCCCCACGGATAGTCACCTTGAACGTCACCCACAACACTCCAGCACTCTCAACCGAACCCTCATTTTCTCAAAAGAAATTACAAATCGCCTCGCCAATAGTGAGTTCATAATCAGGTCAATTAACTCAGTTGGCTGAAGTCGCAATGTAAAGGGTGGCCGTTCACACGTGGGTATCTGCAGTTCAAGAACCACCGGGGAGGGGTCAGAGAGTGGAAGAGCCATGTGCCCGACCTTCCCCAACCAGGTGCAAACAACCTCAGAAACAAGCCAGAAATCTATGCGGGACCATGTCCCATGTACCAAGGATGCAAATGTGCTTTCTCGACCCCCCGGATGTTGAAGACGCCAGTTATCATGTAGTTGGACAGCATCCAATATTCCCAATAGCGTCTCCGCTGCCTGCTTCCCTTCACTGTTCTACAATTGACCCTATCTAAGGTAATATCTAGTCAGACATTGAAATCACCACCCCAAATTATCTCAGCCGAAGGAAACCCAGAAATTTGGTGCCATACATCCGCAAAGAAGGACGGATCGTCAGTGTTTGGCCCATACACATTAACCAACAGCACACTCATGCCACCGAGTTGCCCATGTACGATCGCCACTCGCCCATGCTCATCCGTGTCATTCCGAACCATAGTAAAGGGGACCCCTTTTTTGACAAGGGTCATCACACCCCTAAAGTAGGTGGAATAGGAAGACGCAATTCTCCACCAGCCCAATGCGCACCTACTCTTTGCGCTGATTCTGTAGTGAGGTGCGTCTCTTGGAGTAAGGCTACTTGCACCTTTATTCTATCCAAGTACGCCAGAACAGATCGTATCTTTTTAGCGGTGTTGAGTCCACACACATTCCAAGTGAGGAACGTAACCATACCACTCATATAGTCCATACAGCGTTGTATTGATACCAGCACTATAGAGCATATCATGCATATGTGAAGCACGGTAACATAACTTTACAGCAAATTCACAATATAAATGCAACGTCAGCCTGCCCTTCCCAATTGCACATCCCCACCCCTCCACCCACTTCAGCATCCCAAACTTGCCAAAGCCATCCCAATTCAATGAAACCCACCCACAACAAAAACAAACAAGAGAAATTTGCATTGGGGTGAACCCATTTGGGGGGCGCAGAGTGCTACTAGCCTTTCAACCAGTAGGAGGTGGCCGAGCAGGTCTAGTAATTGTGCCAGAGTATTAAATCCAATCCGCCACAACGCGCACTATAACTTGAGCATACTGTCATCAAGAAGTGGGGGCTGTCCCACCTGTAGACATCCACCCTTATGACTTACAAAATTGTGTAGATAATACAGCCCTGAGTGAACAAATGAAGTTATAAGATCAGTAACAATTAACACACCTCTATATTAATCCTCTTCTTCACGAAGTGTGCTGGACTCACGTCACCTGCGCTTCAACTGTTTAGCATGCTAGAGGGCAGCCTTGGGGTTGGAGAAGATTTTAGAGTCACCATCCAGACCTATGTGCAGACGAGGGGGGATATAGCATTGCATATGGAACCCCTTCAGATTGTACAAATTTTTTTACTGCACTAAATCCCCTTCTAGCAGACTGCACAGCAACCGTGAAATCAGGGAAGAAGGCCAAAGTGTTGCCCTGGTGTTCAATAGTCCGCTTGTCTCTGGCTAATCGCAAAATAGTGTCACGGTGTCTGTAATTTAAAAGTCTTGCTATGTTGGGGCGAGGAGGGGCGCCCGAGACAAGTCTCCCCGCAAGAGAGCTATGAGCCTGCTTGACGATGAACATGTGGGATAGGTGCTCAGTTCCAAAGACATCTTTCATAAGGTTCTCCATGAAAGTCTCCATTTTCCCCACATTGGTGGACTCCGGCAGCTCCGTGAGCCTGATGTTATTGTATTGCGCCAGGACTGCGCTTCCAAATCCTCATTCTTGGCTTAAATGAGGGACAACACCTTCTCCATGTTGAGTTCCTTACCAGAAACTTCACTCAACCCATCCTCCGTTGCAGAGACATGTTGTTCAACTTCCCCCCATGTGAGCATTCAGCTTCTCTAACTGCACAGACAAATGATCTAGATGATGGTTCACAGCCGCCACCGTGCCCTCAGTGGATTGAAGGCTGTGGTACATTGTCAATAAAGTGGTTTCCAGTGTGGGGGGGGGGGCATCTCCATGGGCATCGGCCTCCGAGTCCGAGGCAGCCTTTTGTGATGGCTTAGCAGGTTTTCGAGCCTCAAACATGATCAGGGCTGTGTTTTGTCAGTTCTCCCCATTGCAGACACAAGTAGGTGCACCCCCTATATCGGTTAGGCAAAACACAGACGTAAAGAAGCGTGCACTGGACAGTCCTGGGAGCGATCGTATGCTAGTATAGCAGGGGGTCCCCAAAAAGAAGCCTCTCGGCATGCGAACGGTAGGGAGGGCACACCAAACAAGCGCCAGAGAGGGAAGGCCCAGTTCAGGCCAGAGGCACCCAACAGTCTTCCATGGAGCAACGCTCCCTCCCAAAACCCCACGGCATAGTGCCAGCAGCGCATGGAAGGGGGGGGACACCAATAATTCACAGGGGGAACAACGTAGATCAACAGGTCCAATAAGCAATTCAGTGCCAGTCTTCACAGTCAATATGGCAACAGAAGCAGTCAGCCAGATAGCCGAAGAAGAGCAAGCTTATCATGCACCGCCCTCGCCAATAACAACAGCAAGGTGCAAGTTGAATAAGGCATTGTGGACCCAGCGCTCCAGCATAAACATAAGACCCAGCAGTGTTCTCAGCAATTTGACTACATTGGGCAATGTGGCAGCCCAAACCCACGCGGCACTCTGAGCCTGCAGCCTCGCCATACGCACGCCCCCACCAGCCCCCACAGCAGCCTGCAGAGCTCGGCACCAGCCCAGGGCCACCACCCGCCGCCACAGCTACGGGCCGGAAGGCACCGCAAAGGCACCCACCACCCCCGGCACCGGGGATGGCACGATCGGCAGTCAGATGCTCACAGGTCAGTTCAATGCGCAGAAGACGCAGTCGGGCAGCCGCTTCCCTCCGCTCTCTGCTCCACAGTCAGGATTTTCACAGTCAGTGCTGGTATAAGCACGCCCGCCTCCACCTTGGGCCTGTGCTGCCGCCTCGGAGTTCAGGGTACCGCGGCTATAGTTAATTCACTCAGTAGGGTGCCAGCAGGCGCACAGCATCTCAGGAGTGCTCAGAGGTTGCCATTTTGCGAGGGCATGCCGGCGGGTTTGTTTTGAGCGCTGCAGCAGTCAAGGGCTCCGCAAATCGTCCCCAGCACCTGCAGAAGGACAACACAACACTGTCCAGTCCCGTCTGGGGTGCAGATGCGACATTTTCAGGCAGAAAATGGCCGAATTGTGGCTCGGCCGGGCAGAGCAGCACTAGGGTGCGGCCATCTTTCCATGCGCCCTCTAGCACCCCCAAGTAGGATTGGGAATTTGAAAGTTATTAATGGAAGAAATAAATCACAGCTAGTGGAAAGCACTGAACATGCTAGACATGGGTTTCTAACGTCTTAAAGAGGATCCAAGGAAGGCGTGTCCAAGATAAGTTTCATAGGACCAAATTAATGTCAGACCTTCCAGATAGCCACATGATATAAATAAGCACACAATAACATAAAACTGAGAACATTTACATAGTTCATCTGTTAACCTGAAACTCTGGAGAGGCACTAACTACGCAGGACCTGCATTGGACACTATGACTTGAGTCCTTTAAAATGTTGTTCCACCTGCCTTCGCAATTCCCAGGGGAACAACAGAAAATGGTATAGCAAGTTTTAAATATATTGATTTGAACATAAATATTTGTCATCAGACATGATTAGGAAGTATTGTGCTCTTGGACGGATGATTTAAATTGACATGGGAATATGAACATAACCAGAGGCTGTATTACAGAAATGTCTCAGGGGTGGAAGGCCTGCCAAGATGGCGGAGTGAGGATCTGTGCCGAGCAGCTCACCTGGAGGCTCCTCTCCTCCCTCTTATGGAGTAATGTTCGCGATGCAGAAGCTGTATTAAACTCAGTGCTTAAGCCCAGAAAGACAGCGGGGTTTTTTTCGAAAAAAGAGAAAGAAACATAATCGGCTTCTGGAGCTTTAGTGTGGCGCTGTCAGTGGCGTTCCTTACCGATGCTCAGGCTCCCGGACACGGCTTGGCTTTTCCGGCGGATGATTCGAGGTCTGCTTGGGAGCTCGGGGCTCGGCTGGCTAAGCCTCAATCTACGTGCTGCTTCACACACCTGGTGTCTAAGGAGGATGGCTCCGAAGAATCCGCCACGAACAACGCGGAACAACAGACAACCGACAGGAGCTGCGGCGCCTCCTCCTCCCCCCCCCCCCCCCCCCCCGGCTGCAATCTTACACGCCACAGCAGTAGCAGCGCTTTCCCCAGTCACCGCGGTTACAGGAGCTGCCGGAAATCACACACTGGAGAACGATGTACGTCCTGCCATGGAAGGGGAGAAGACGGAAAAAGAAGCACATTCTTTGTCAGCTGGGTCGATGGGAACAACCACGGAACCTAACACGATGGGAGGACTGTATCAGGGGAGAGGAAATATCGGCAAACAGGTACAGAGACCATCTAATTTACCACCGGGCACGTACATTAAGAAATCTGGTCAGACTATAACCAAGACTATAACCAAGACGGTGGCTAAACCAACGGCTGGATGGGGGGGGGGCGACTGGGGGTGAAACAAACTGTGCGCCTTACGCTCCAGAGGCTGAGAAAATATATGACACATCGGGGCGCAAGCAATTAAACTCATATACCTGAAACACTCTTGCAGGCTCTGAAGGGGCACATAGTAGCCCCTCAACAGAACAGACACTGACACTGACTGATGAGCCAATCACTGCTGAAAGGGTTGAAACAATGGAAAACCTATGTTCTGACTTAAAAACAGACACACAGATCTCGATAGGAGGGGTGAGCGCTGCCATCACGGGTTTATCACCTCTCACTGTACCCGCTATTCCTTGCCTCGCAGCCGAGACAGGTGGACTAGTAGAGGAAAGTGTGGTGCTTATCGAACACACCGAGGACGAGTTGGGGGAGAAGGGGGAGAAGGACGACCACACAGATAACACAGCAAAATCTCGAGCGAGAAGAGGACGCAAACACAAAAGCAAGCCCAGGGCAAAGAGAGGTGGCAAGGTTGGTGCCATATCAAATCGGCCCATTACAAATAATAATCAAACCTCAAAGAAGATTCTTCTGGAAAAAAAGTCCTTTGAGAAAATGGATTGAAGCAAAGGGCTTAGTTAAAAATATGACACTGAGACTATCAGGGGCAAGCCCTACAGAATCTATGCCTATTATAGAAGTGCCCTGCACTACTGGTAGTCCCATTACTTTGGAAAATGGCGCCCTAACCGTCTCACTTAACCCGTCATTGGACGGGCCAACTGATCAAGTACAGCTCTCGATGCAGGAATACGTGGTCGATTCACCATTATTGGAAGATGAAACTCCACAACCTAATGCAATCGTAGCCACCTCAATGACAGATGCCACCCTCCCCTCCCCCGGGGACTCTTTTTTTGTAACGACACCTCCTTTAGCCAACCCAGAGACGGGCAAACATCTGAGTGTCTCCAAAGAGGGACAAAAGCAAAGGCAAGAAGCGACTGACTCCTCTTCACTAGACATTATACTCCAGATACTGAGTAATCAACGGGCTGAAGCGCAGGAACACTATCTTCAATTGAGGGAGGACAATAGCAAAGTGCAATCTTCCCTACATGAACTTACCACTAAACTCGGGGGGTTTTCACAGGATATTGTTGAACTTCAACAACGGGTGGTCGAGATTGAGGAAACGAGCACAAATACGACGATTGCAGTCGACAAACATGAGTCTCAGCTGTCAGTGCTCCAACTGAAGGTCGAAGATTTGGAAAATCGACAGAGACGATCCAATCTGAGACTTTTTGGGATACCGGAGGGATCAGAGGGCTCTGATACGTGGGCCTATCTAGTGGGGTTGCTTCAGAAAGCTTTCCCAGACCTAGCAGACTGGGATTGGGACTCACAAATTCAGCGAGCTCATCGCCTGCCTTTGGTTCAGAGAAACAGGGAGAATCAGTTTCCACGTCCCTTCCTAATTTTTTTGGGTAATTTCCTACTGCGCCAGGCTGTTTGCCAGAGAGCTCGTCCCAACAAGCCTATTGCCATAGGTGAGCTTTCAATTTTTGCTCGCTCTGATCTAAGCAAGGAAACAATGGACAGACGGTGGATGCTCTGCAAATTGATAGATCCTATTAAGTCTAGCGGAGGTCAGGCGTTTCTTCAGGAACCTGCCCGCCTTAAGGTCATTAAAAACGGACGCACTTATTTCTTTACTGATGTAAAGGAAGCTGAAGCATATCTAACTAGCACCAGTGTGGGCAAGAGCAAGACTTAAAATTAATCTGAAGAATTAGTTGTAACTGCACGCGCAAAGTGCTAATCACAATTGGAGGGTTCGGTACTTAGAAACACTGGTTGCACGGGGGGGTTCTTTTTCTGATGCATTACTGAGAATATGAAAAGTGTTTATTTTGTTTGGTAAATTGCTTAAAACAGAGGGAGGGCGGGGCCTCTTAAGGTGACTTGCTATGCATGCTGCCTCTCCAGCGCAGCTGTTGCTGAAGGGTGGCTCTTCCCCGGCTAGGGTAAGAGCTAGGGGGGAGGGGGGAGGGGGGGGTTCTTTCTCTGCAGGATGGGGGGTTGGGGGGGAAATTTAGCAAAATTTGCTTTCAGGCTGATGGGGTAGAATGTTGCGAGGACATTTTTGTTCTTTTTGTTTTGTCTACTAATGATATGAGGAATAGGAAACTCACCAGGATACCTGGACACCTGGAGATGGGTTTAAGGTTTTTTTTTATTTATAACTGTATGAAATAAAGTGCTTAGCTTGGAACGTAGCGGGGCTAAATAGCAAAAATAAGAGATATTCGGTTACAGAAGAACTAAAACTACACAACCCTCATTTTGTTCTCCTATCCGAAACACATATTGCTGGGAAGGACAAAAAGTTACTTTATCAATTGGGATACGACATTGTGGTTTGCTCCACCTTCGGCTATTCCATAAGAGGGGTTGCTATCCTTAAGGATAGGCGATTTAGGGCTGAAGTAATACAGACCTCTTATGGCAAGGGCGGCAGATAGGCAGTAGCGCAGATTAGCTTCGAGAGCCACAAATATGTCCTATGTGTGGTGTACGGCTCCAATACAGATGAACCCAAGCTTTTTGATCAGCTGAATATTAAACTTTTGGACTGGAAGGGAGAACTTATCATCATCGGGGATTTTAATTGTATCATGGACTACAGAATAGACACAACTAGGTCTGGTAGCTATCAAAGGATGCACAAAACCAGGTCGTCCATCCTTGACCTATGCCGTATCCACAACATTAAAGATGCTTGGCGGCATTTATATCCAAACACACCGGGGTATACTTACTATTCCGCGCCCCATAAAATTTGTTCAAGATTGGATATGGCATTAACAAGCGATAACCTACTGAAGGTCAGCTCCATGGTTTTATGCCCCCGAATTTCTTCGGATCACAATGCAATAATGCTGATATTTACAATAACACATACTAGGACTTCTCCCAGACCATTCTCCTTCCCTAGACATTTAGTTTCAGACACATTCTTTATGATGCAGCTTAAATCGCATCTTACAGAATTTATAGATATTAACATAGACTCAGCTGCATACTGTATGGTATGGGATGCTTGTAAAGCAAGTATTATGGGGTTTTACTCAGGCTTATGTGATTAGACAAAACCTGGAACGCAAAAAGCACAACGATTTGCTGATCTCAAAAATAACCACCCAAGAAGAGTTACTGGCCTCAGCACTACGATTAAATCTGCCAACGACCACAGAAATCGGCCTTAAACTTGGTTTATTAAAAAGTGAAGCAAAGACTAAGTGTATTCAGAAGAGCAGCTCTAATATACATAAATTTAAAATCGCACAATACGAGGGGGGGGATAAAATCGGCAAAATCTTGGCCTATAAAGCTGCTGAGGACAGAGCAAGCTCCACGATTACAAATATTCGGGGGCCGGTAACAAGATTTATAGCCAGCCACTAGATATACTAGAACAATTTGCTGATTTCTATAGAACATTATATACTCCAGAAACTGAGCCTAACCTAGACGATATACAGGAATACTTCGAAGAGCACTTAATAAACACACAGAACATTTTAGAGATGGACTCATTGTCTGACGATATAACCATGGCAGAATTACATCAGGCCATCACTTTATTACCTGTAGGAAAAGCGGCAGGGGAGGACACAATACCTCTGGAGATATATAAAGCGTGTTTAAAGGAATTAGAATATTTGTTGCTGAAGGTTATGCAATCTGTAGGGTCAAATGGAAAAGCTCCTAAATCATGGAATAGGGCGAAAATAATCTTCTTTTTGAAGAAAGACAAGTTGAAGGAGGAGAGAGGGTCATATCGCCCTATCTCTCTGATAAATACGGACGCAAAAATATTTGCAAAAAATTTAGCATGAAGACTGGCCCCTATCATGCCTCAAATTATTAACCCACAACAACATGGGTTCATAACCGGGAGAGATACCACAATACACGTCAATATGGCCATCACGGCATTCGATGTAGCAGAGACTGAATCCACCCCTCTCTGCATGATCCTATTAGATGCCGAGAAGGCTTTTGACCGAGTGGGGTGGGACTACCTCTGGTGCGTCTTGTCCAAAATGGGGTTTGGGGGGCAATTCTTGCGGGGCATACAGGTGCTGTATGATAATCCAACGGCCTGCACCAGCTATGGGGGCCTGACCTCCCCAGATTTTTCAATCCTACGTGGCACTCGTCAGGGATGTCTCCTATCACCTCTTTTATTTGTCCTCTCACTAGAACCTTTTCTGTTTGCCCTTCAGTCCCAAGCCCAGATTGTACAAGTTTAGATCAGGCTCACAGGTGCTAAAACTAACAGCATATGCTGACAATATCGCGGTCTACTCACAGGATATTGTGGAGGCACTACAGGGAATCGCCCTAGAGGCTGGCAAATTTGGGAAGGTGTCTGGTTACAAACTCAACCTACAAAAGACACAAGTTTTAGCGAACTACACTCCAGCCGTGGTGGTTCCTGAGATCTGCAAAATTGCTACATACTTAGGGGTCAAAATAACGGCCAAATTACAGGAAATCAACAATATAAATTACAATGAACTAACTAAATCTACTATTCTACTATTAAAAAGTGGCACAGATTACCCCTGAATCTAATCGGCAGAATCAACCTAATTAAGATGAAGGTACTGCCTAAATTTGTGTACTTATTTCGATCTATCCCACTGGCACTAAATAATCAGTTTTTTAAACAACTCGACGGAGCACTCAGCAGCTTTATCTGGGGCTACAAAAAAACGAGAAGGTCGCTGAATCTTCTGAAAAACAATACGAGTGAGGGAGGGCTTAACTTTCCCGATTTTAAGCTGTACTTTTGGTCTGCTTTTGTTATTCGCCTCCGTTCTCTACTTAACAGAGGAGGGGCACTGTTTTTCCACTCTTTTATGTAAAAACTTGATTCAAATATGTTTTTGCTACGAGCTAATGACCCTAATTACTACAAAAGGGTTACATTCAAGACCGCAAGGGACATAATAAAGATTTGGGGCAATATACTAACTTTCTGTAAAACCACTTTTTTCCATTCAAAGCTACCGCTGTGGGGCAATCCGGGTCTTCCGGGAATCTTTAATGACAACATCGCACATGGTTGGTCTAGGTCAGGAATTAGCGTTTTAGGGGACCTATTTGGCACACAAGGGTTCTTAGACTTCAACACTCTTAAATTGATATATGACTTACCTGAAAACATGAGGTACAAACACTTACAGTTGCACGACTACCTGATCAACAAAAAACAAGTTCAGGAGGTTTTTGATTGTGATATATGGACTTGTCTATACTCCCTAAAAAGAAAGTCAGTAATAAGCGAAGCTTATAGACTTCTAATCGATCTTAAATCAAATGACTGTCCTAAATTAGTTGACAAGTGGAGTAGATTACTGGGTTTAAATATAACATCAAAACAAATTGAGTGTTCCTTGATAAATATTAATAAGCGAGTACGGTCATCTAGTCTAAGGCTCCAACAATTTAGAACAACTTGCATGCTATACTACACGCCCGAAAGAATCTCCAAATGGTCCCCTAATAACTCCTACAGCGATCGCACGAAATGCCCCAAATGCTCCATTGACGCAGCCGATCTGGCACATATGTTGTTTTCTTGTCCTAATCTTAAGGCCTTCTGGGGTGATATTCAGAAGGTTTTGAAAATTAAGCAGATACAGCTGCCTGTATTCACTGCCGCCTCTGTTTTGTTAGACACCTATCCCGTCTCTTTCCCACAGGCTGCCTTGGTTACTATACTTATGTCTTGCGCCAAACTAACCTTGGCCAGAGCTTGGACTTGCTCCGAGCCACCCACGGTCTGGGACTGGTGGGCACTTGTAACCGAGATTCACTCGATGGAATTAGTCTTAGCGAATCTTAGGGGAACACGCTCACTGAGCAAATATGGAAAAAATTGGGGAACTTTTGTGGAATGATGGTGCTATCTTCCCTTGTTGGGCATAGGCAAACATTATACTCTAATGATATTAATAACGAGTGTCTCTAGGGCAATTCATTTTGGCCGTGCGCTGAGGGGGGGGGGGGAATGTTATAACTTTTTTAAACATGTATTAGTGAATTAATTTATTATTTTCTCTTTCTTTTGTATCTTCCCTTTCTTTTTTCTTATCCTTTTTTCTTGTCCTGTTTTCTTTATTATATTATATATACATGTCCGCTAATATATGTATTAATGTATTAATGTATTTTTTTTCCTTGTCAGCCTGTTAACAATAAAAATACTTTAAAAAAAAAAGCAAAGCTTCTTCCTTCAGAGGAGTCTGTTTCCACTACTTCAAACAGTGACCTGTCTACTTCCTGAGAAAAACAAAGCTGTGGTTTCAAACCATGACACTATCTTGTACTAATGCTCTCTCTTCAGGACAGGTGTGAACTCTTAGTGTTCTCACCTGCACTGAAGTGCATTTTTCAGACTAATCATGCACACTGTCATTGTCTATGATAGGCGCACCCTGTTATTGACGATGTAGCAGAAACTTCATTTTATTCATATGCTGTGCATTATAATCACACGTGTAGAGCGCACCAGCATATAATAATTTGTCGTATTAATGTAAAGGGTTAGATTTTCGAAATGTAATAGCATGAAACGTGATGTGTTAAGGCCATTGAAAAGTAATAGGGAGAATAATGTAGAAAGTGAGTGTAACAAGCAGAAAACATGACCGTGAACAGTTTGTGTTGTGTAATGGACAATCATTCATTTATTTAATGTGTTTATTAATCATGTCATTTTAATGTAGGCAGATACATTAAACAACTGTGCCGTATTTTCTTATGCAATTTCATAAAGCTCACATGCCATTTTTCTTATGTTACCCAGATTTTGTAGGCCTGAAAAGCATTTCCCCTGGAAACTCTCGCTGTGGAATTAACAGTTTGAATTTTATTTCTGCTGTGGGATTTGTTCTTTCTCACCTTTTGTGTTGCAGATGAAAGAAGTGCTCTTGCTAGTTAGAATAATGTTGTTTTATTAGTTAGGCAAGGAGGGAAAAAGTTACGTTGTACGGTATGAAAAGATAAACAAAGGCTGTTGTCCTTCGCACAGGAGAAGGCTTGGGAACCAAGGACACATGTGGTGAGAAGAAGAACACCGCTGTCCAATGGAAAACTACCTTTAGGATGGTACCCACAGTGGAT
Source organism: Lissotriton helveticus (assembly GCF_964261635.1). Taxonomy (NCBI): domain Eukaryota; kingdom Metazoa; phylum Chordata; class Amphibia; order Caudata; family Salamandridae; genus Lissotriton; species Lissotriton helveticus. The sequence continues at coordinate 992,328,005 of NC_136069.1, read as the reverse complement.
GGCGTGACCTGCAAAGGATCTTGGGAAAGTTCCTTTCCATATTGTGTTGTTGGGAGTAGGTAAAGCGCCCACTTCTTCTTCTGCCTTTGGAGAAGACAGCACATTAGAATAAGCTCTTTCTCAATAGCTTTATGCTATTTGATCCGTCTATGTTGGGGAGACTTCTTATGAAGACTCCATATGCTGACACCTTTTATTTCTTGTCCCTGAAGATGCTTAAGTAGGGATATCATTTTAGCGTTAGTACAGGGATAGATTAATGTTTTATATTCATCAACTCTCAATGCAGGGAAACTTGGACTCATGCTTTCTGTTATGTTATGTTAAATATTTATAAAGCGCTCAAATCACCCTGGGGCATCACGGCGCTAACTAGGAAGTTGTCCAGAGAGATTGACATGGGCCAATATAATTTGGGTTACTTTATTTGAAGAGAAAAGCTTTCAGCTGTTTCCTGAAAATGCTGTAGCTTGGGATTTTGCGTAAAAAGGGAGGGAGCTCATTCCAATATCTTGGCGCAAGATATGAGAAGGCTCTGCCCCCCGTGCAGACGAGGCGAATTCGAGGTACCTGAAGAAGATCCTGAGTGCTAGATCTAAGATTCCTGCAAGGGGAATATTTTAATAGTTTTTTCTGCCAATATAGGGGACCTCTTCCGTTCAGGGCGTTGTATGTAAGGCAGCAAATCTTAAAAAAGGATCTCTTCATCACTGACAGCCAATGCAGTTCCCTTAGCAGGGGGCCGAAGATGAGCCTGAAGGACGATTTAAAATCATTCTTGCTGCAGTGTTTTGTACTACTTGGAGTTTGGCCAAAAGTGTCTCTCCCACTTCTGTAGTGTCTCTGATCCTCTGTATTCTGCTTCTTGAATTAATTGTTTTGTTTATGCTGCACCATTCAAACTGGATGTGCAGATTTGGTTTTATGCTGATTCAAATGTATTTTTACACTCTCATCTTGAGGTGTCTTTATGTCCAGTTAGTTTTGGCTTTGTAATAAATTAACTAAACTTACGTAGTTGTCTGTGGTTACTATGTGTCCAGAGAAATTCCTGTTGAATTGATTGGCAATAATAATGACTTTCTTCCCTCTACGCTTACATGCTGCTAAAAAGAACCATTGGATTGTGATCCTAGAATAGATCCAGAACTTATGGGCCCGGCCCTTCCAGTGGTATACCCCAACAGACACAAAGACTGTGCACTAGATGCATATTTGGGGCAAGGATGGCTATGAGGATTTTCAGCACTCCAGGCACATTAAACTTTGGCAAACTGAAGTGCTTGCCAAACACTGAAAACTGTCACATTCAGGACATTTTGGGAAACTTGGTGCCATTACTAAATGCGCTCTTAGGTGTCTGCTTTAAGTTGCTTTGTAGAAGCACTAGCAAATTGCCAAAGACACAGAGGAAAGCACATGCTTTAAAGTATATGGCACAACGCACATGTATTTGTATATCACACCAGCAAATAAACTGACCAGAAATGCAACACATGTCACACACAAAATGCACAGATGATTAAACATCTGTTGACTGCTTAAACCAAAATGGTTGGAGTGCAAGGAAAAGAAAAAAAGGTGGGTATAAAGGACAACACAATTGTTACAGCTGTCAGTGTTGCTGCCTCACAGAGCAGCTGGTGTGCACGCACAGTGGACTACGTTAATCTGTCTCTTCACACATGGGGAAGTGTTTCTTGAGGGCTGTATGAAGAGGAGCAGCAAGCAGTTACCGTAATACACAGGCGATTAGCATTCCCTAGCGGATGGGTGAATGCACCTTTTCATACTGTCCTTCCAGGCCCTAATGTCCTGCACTGGCACAGGCTGCCTGTTGTACCCATTTGTGTCCATGATACAATCTTGCCCACAATGCATTCCTTAATCCAGATTTAATTGAATTGATACAAGCCTCTCTACTGACGTGTTGGAACCCCCATCCACCGTAGGATGTTACTGGCCCGCTAGCAATTTCCATTGTCACACATTAAATTTCACAGAAGTGATAGGGATAAACTTTCCCTACTCAGATTAGTGCAGAATAGAGTTTTAGTATTTGTTAGTATGCAGATTTAGGTGATAAATCGGGAGGAAACTACATAAAAAATAAAATTCCTTCAAATCTGGAATTTGACTACAAAAATAAATGTTTGTTCCTGAGAATATAATCTACTGGTTTGATTGTTATTTAGCTTGTGAATATAACCACAAACCCTTTCTCTGCCTTGCATGTATTACCTGTGGGTTTGAGGCCATGGGTACTCTGTAGCAAACAATATTTTTTACAAACTGGACTCCCCTCCTTCATAGATGTCAGATAATTTCCTGATACACCAAATTCCCATCCAATCTCTTCTTGAAGATGGCTATGCTATGTTGCAGCTTAGATGTTACCACATTTCCTAATATCAGACTACTGTTCTGTGAGGGTCATAAAAACTGTTCTCAGCTAGAAAGACAAGTGAGTCTGGCAGTACCAGAAAATGCCTCTATTTGCATGATCACCCACATTTTTTGGGACTTATGCTTCTAAGCAGGCCCATGTGGATGTTCTTTGACCCCTCAAACATGTCGAAGCTGGCTTTACTCTTGAGTGGCATCATTAACTTACACCCATTATGCCACCCACTATGTTGACCCTGCAAACATGACTGCAGACCTACAATTGTAAGCTGAGTGTGAAGTTTTAAATTTGAAAAATTGACTCCTTTTAAATATTAACACATCGCCGCTAAGTATCCCTTACTGCCAATAAGGCAGGGCATGTGGTATTTAAAACTAAGACATGTAAGAGTTTAATGTCAAACATGCCCTTACAGTCAAAAGGGCCTAGAAGCTATTTTTACCGTAGCAGGGTTAACTATTAAATAGGAAAACCTTTGGGAACAATATTGAACTTAATAATGTTATCTCGAGCTAGGAAATAGCTACAAAGTTCTTTTTATGGAGTTTTTAAAATATTTATTACCAACCCAATTCACTGATAAATTTGGATTTGTAATAAATATTTTGGGAAGGAACTTTCAGAAAATTAAATTTTCCCTGCTTAAAGTCTCAGGAGGCCTATTGTCTCTGAGCTCCAACAGTTGCCTAGGAGCTTAAATGTCCTGCCTTGGGAATGAGGGTGTGCTCTGTTCCTCTGGCAGGATGACCATATGGTCTGTGCCCAGGATCTTGATTAGCTCCAAAGAGGCCTACTCTGTCATGTACATATGTTAGCTGACACCTGTGCCAGGCCCTTCTTTGTTCCCCCTGTCAGGCAAGCACCAATCACAGTGGGAGCAGAGATGCTCCTAGAGTTGATTCAGGTAAACACAGAGGAGGGGTTGCTCATTTCCCCTGGGATGGGCACACAGGCTCTGCACAAGGGGAGATCAATTTCACTAAGTTGGATATAGGCAGACAGGAGCACTATGGGATTGTTTCTAGAAGGGTACACAGGCCCTGCTGCAAAAGTGGTTAGGGTGCACACTGGGAACCTATTCACTATTGGTTACGGAGGGGCTAGAGGTCACCCCCACCTATAGGCTAGTGCCAGGCGTAAATATGACACTTCTGTATACCCTCTTCAGAAATCTGCTGGACATGTTGACAGATGAATGACTCTACCTACTTTTGAGACCAGTGAGGGGGCCTGAAAGGGAGGACCCACTCCCATTTTTACCTAAGGCAAAGCAGTGGACTCCAAGGGTAATTTGGATGTCCGCCTGCTAAGCTACAAGGACACAAGAACTGCTAGAAGTCCTTTTCTTGAACAGTCCACAATCTGTTCTTCTCCCCAGGAGGGGAGAATACAAGCCCGCCTGCACGCCCAGAGGACTACAGAGCCCAGCATCCCTTGCACGCCAGTGTGTATTTAACACACGTGCCGGCCCACGGCATGGTGTAAAGCCACAATCTGTTCTTCTCCCCAAGAGGGTAGATTACAAGCCTGCCTACAGAGGACTACAGTGCCCAGCATCCCTCGTGTGCCAGCGCGTATTTAACACATGCGCTGGCCCACGGCACGGGACACGTGCGGGGATGCGCCCGGGCGAAGCCTGGGCCAAGAGCGTGCCTGTCCACGCCTGTGGGAGCCCAGAGGAGGCTGGGCTGGGCCCTCCCTCTAACAGGTTGCTCCGTAGATTTATTAAGGAGGACACTTGGCGACATCCGATATCTGGTGATATGGGGAAGCGAAAGTCCAAAAGATGTGACCAGGGTTCGAGGCGGTTAATACCCTGGACTGAGAGCAGTTGATGTTTTCACGAAAGAGATTGAGAGGGCATAATGAAGGTTATCAGGATGTTCCTGTTGTGCCTGCTAGCTTGAGCGCACTGAATGTAGCTATAAGTACGGATCCTCAACCACTACCTAGCGACTGTGCTACCCAAGACTCTTCTGAGGAGCCTCCAACTAAAAAAAAGAGGGGTGGTAGGCCCTCAAGACCAGCTATGACTGTAAAAATGGTTACGAGGGAGGGGCAGGAAGAGAACTTACCATAAAATCTATGCCTGAACTTGTGGCAACTAATTTGGAATTGGAACAAACTGTCTCACGCCTCTTGCAACCACTGCTAGAGAGGTTGGAGCAGATCGAGACCGCCCAAGCCCTGATCAGAAATGGGGGGGGGGGTTAGTATATTTCAGAGTACTGAGAGGCTCACAGAGAACCCTAAAGTTGTAACTTGTACATGCAAATGTAAAACCCATTCTACTGGTAACATATCAAACAGAGGTAGCGCTGTAACCACACTCCCTCAGCAACACCTTCAGGATAACAGAGGGGTAGAGAACAGCGCAATTTACTTAGAAGCAACTGGGGGTGATGGTGCAGGTGACGGGCAGCAAAAAGATCCAGGAAACAAACACGCAGGGTACTCTAATAGCCTTTGTCAGCCTATACATATACCTAGAGGAATCGAAACACCTTGTGAACCTAGGGTGGGCCAGGATATAAGAGAGGATGGACGGGGAGTTTATACACAAAATATTGACCTCAATTTAACTTTAAACCTCCCCCAAGCTGCATCCCCATTCCTAATTATACTAACAAACACTTCAAAATTGAATTAGGCGCAGCTAGAAACAACTGAGCAACTGATAAATAAGTCATTACATTGGCCATCTACATTTACTGACCCTTATGATCGCCCCTTCATTGCAAATCATATTATTATGGCGAGAAGAGTCCAATGGTAGGGTTATTCCACGAAAACAAATGGTGAGGATTGTATAGTTATTAATTTCAATAATCAAACCCTTGTGAAATATCTTCTGAACAGACTCCCTAGTACTCTCACCCTGTCTTCCCAAATTCACGCTGTCCCATTAGGGTTCTTCTATAGGCCACAGTGGGGAAGGCATAGAGAGAGCAGAATAGCCACCACATTAGATACTCAACCACCCGCTGCTCGCCTGGTTACCCAGGAGAGATGGAATCCGATACATGTAATCCCACTGGTTAATAGATTTGCGGCTCTGGATGGGCTTGAATCTTGCGACTGACAGGAGGGGGACAGGGAAACCCAGCGTTTATTGCAAAATTGCGACCAGAAGGAGAGAACTTCTCCATTACCTAATGACCCCCCCCGACCTGAGGGAAGGCATGGTCAAAATGTTGAGCTGGAATATTGCAGATTGAAGATTGAAGATAACTAATGATGATTGGCTTAGAATTATAGACCGTTATGATTTAGTATGTTTGCAGGAAACCTGGGAAGTGGGGGATGTTTATATTAATGTGTACCGCTCAATTCAAACCCCAGCTATTCACGGTCAGGTCGAGTGAGGGGGGGGTTTATTTACCCTGATTAGAAACACATTATTTGTAAAAATGTACCAGACTAATGTACAGTCCATTTACTTTCATATCATAGTGTGTAGTGGTCCCGGGGAAGAGGATATCATAATAATTAATTTTTATTATAATAATCTTGAGAGTAATATGGCAGAGGTAATTGAATCATTAGAAGGTGCTATCGATAGGGTTATAATTATTCACCATTATTTTATGAACATAATCTGGATGGGCGATTTTGATATACATAGTTGGCCAAAGATTTTAAAACCCGTATGTGGGCTGATAGATGAAGAAGGCTAAGTTCCAATACACTTCTCACATACACACTATGGGGAAAAATTAAATAGGCTCTAGATTGTGAGAAATTTGGTCATACTTAACCCAATTGACGAGTCCTTGGGTACCTTGGAAAACACTTTTGGGGATTCCATATATGGTTCTATGTTAGATTATTTGTTGTTTGCATTTGTTTTAAAGCCTTTATTTAATCAGATAGAAGTGCTAGGTTTAAATTTTCAAACTCATGCTCATGTAATAGGAAACAGCATTCTATGGCTCCACGATGGTTCAATACGGCCTGCACTAAGGCTCTTGGCGATCTACCTGAAGTATTAAAAGGGAGACCAGAAGACAAAAAATTGGTTGCTTCTGCCCGTTCCCATTATAAGGACTGTAGACGACTGAGGTTGAAAACATTAAAAGATGAGGCTTGGGCCAATCTGCACGGCGCAGCACTGCTAAAAGATTCAAAGAAATTCTGGGCCGTAGTTAACTCTCCCTTTTTAAACCAAGACGCAGGCCCTTCCTTAAAAGTCCATGTAGGAGAGGCTGAATGGGTGGACCATAATTCAGGTATTTTTGGCCCAGCCCCAAATGAGGAAAGTTCAAATGAAGTTGTTTTAAATATGGATGTGTGTACCCCCATTGTTTTCTCTATGGCAGAAGTGAAATGTGGCCTGATGCAATGCAGAGGCTCTAAAGCCCCAGACCCGAACGGGTCCCTGACGATTTCTTCTTTGATATCCCTGATCCTTGGGTCCTGCTTTTAACAAATGTATTCAACGCAATTACTATAGCGGGTCCTCGTTCTTCATGGAAAACGACTACCATTGTGCCCATCCATAAAAAAGGGGATAAGTCCCTCCCTAAGAACTATAGACCTATTTCACTACTAGATGGTACTTTGAAACTAATCGGTTGTCTGCTTAGAATAGAAGAATGGGCGACGGAAAAAAATATTTTATTACCGGTGCAATATGGTTTTAAGAAAGGGATGGGCATCTTAGATCAGTGCCTAAACCTGAATTTAATCGCAGCTAAATGCACCCAAATTTAAGAAGAATCCATTTAAATTGGGTTCATGGACCTTTCTGCAGCTTTCGAGTCTGTGCTGCACAGCAAACTATGGATTATCTTGAGCGACATGGGGGTTGATGAGAATATAATATTTTTCACCTGTCAATTATTTTCCCAATGTACCTCATGTGTTAGGTTTGGTAGCCAGGGCAAATGCACTAGATCATTCCCTATACATAGAGGTGTCAGGCAGGGGTGCGTGTTAGCCCCCTTCCTGTTCTCTCTGTATACTAATGGCATTGAAGCAGCAGTTGAACAACCCGCAGCTGATGTCCCCATGATTAATAAAAAACGGGTCTCCATATTGCTTTACACTGACGATGCCGTCTTAGTTGCAAGGATTGGCTTTGCTCTTCAAAAGCTGATTAATATTTGTGTGTCTTAATGGCTGCCTTGCATCCAAAGGTAAATGAGTCAAAAACTTTTATTTTGATCGTGGGAAAGCAACCAAAAAAATCCTCATTTTATATTGCAGGACGCAAAGTTGAGACTACGAAGTCTTTTTTATACCTGTGTGTGTTTTAATAGTAAGGGAACATGGGCAAATATTATTTTAAACAGATGCAATTCCCTAGACAAGTGCACTGTGGCCATGTTCTCTTTTATAAAAAAAACTGGGCAGTAAGCCATTAGAGCCAATTAAAAAGATGTATTCAGTAAAGGCCATTTCTTCCGCAACATATGGACTTGGAGTTTGGGGAATATCGAAGGCCGATCACCTACAATGATTAGAAGATGGTTTCTTTAAAAAACTATTATCTCTACCTAATAGTTGCTCAAGCTATCCAATGCATCACAAATTGAATTTACCATATATAACAGACGTTATATCTCTTGCCCCAGTTTTACTATGGCTTTCAATCTGGTAAAGGGATACAATGGGCTTAACCCAAAACATCAATAAGGATTGTCTTGATCGTGAACAGGCCCACAAAGCCCCTTGGCTCAATTGTGTAAGAGAAATATTAGTAAGTCTGGGCTTAGAAGCATTATTCAATGATCCTCTTAATTGCCAGAAAGTTCCCAAAGCTGAAATGAAATCTCGCTTCCAAATGTTCAGGGGAAAAAAGAGATACACATCAAACTGTAACAAAACCATGGTAGTATTATACCTAGGATTGCCGGCTGTTTCGATGGGCCCAAATTCATACTTGGTTGCTGTGACCAACATGCGCCACCGATATGTATTAATACGTTTTAGATGAAATCTTATCCCTTGTATGTTGGGCTTCCCCTCTGGAGTGTATTCAATTCGTCAACTGCCAGTATGTCCATGTGACTGCACTTCTCCTCAGTCCAATCTTCATTTAATATTTTTGTAAATGTTATATCACTGAGCGTAAAAAGTATATACGCCCAATAATCCAGAAATATAAATTTTCCCAACGCGTCCAGCACTGTTATTCCTCCAAATGCTACTTTAGTAAATCAGAGATCGATTAGCCCATAGTTTGCACCCTAACTGATGATTGTACGGTCTTGTATGTATCCTTTATGTTGCAAATTAATTTACCTGTTTTAATACTGTATTTTTAAACTCAACTTTTTTAAATACAATTTTTATCTGTAATTACTGATTATTATGCTATGAAAATTAGATGTATTAATTGATTGTTTGTACGACTTCCACACTTTTATGATCTTAATGGTTAAGGTTGAATAAAGTTAATTGAATTGAATTGAACAGCCCAGCTGGTCAGCTCAAACTGGGCCTTCTATGTAGCCTGCAGGTATATTCTGTTAGAGTGAAACTTAAACCCCAAGTGCTGGTCTTGAGGCCCTGGGACCGTTGGTTGTGTCAAAGTGTACTCTTCCTACCGATCTGAAAAACCTGATATTTGGAAGCCTTTTGGCTCCAAGGCCTTGTTGAGGACTGGGATTAATCTGCCAAGTCAATATGATGAAGGTGCACTGCCGCTGGACCAAAGGTTCAGGCTACACCTGCTTGGAACTTTCCACAGCAGCAAATGCATTTCAGTGGGACTTTGTGGAGAGATATCAGGCCTTGTAGAGCCCTGTTCAACTATCACTTACAGTCTAGACCAGCAGGTCATGCTTCAAAAAAAGTGACTAAGCCAGAACATACAAATCTTCACCAGGTAAAGGCAACAAAAACATCTGGTGCGTCAGGATGTAAATGTAAATGTAAATGTAAATGTACAGGAATTTATATAGCGCAAATCACCGAGCGGTTTCTAAGCGCTTGCTTAGGGAACCCGTCCTGGTATTCCCCTGTGAGATAACCCCAGCAGGGAATCCACAAGGTGAAAGCCAGGCATCCCACCGCGAAGGGCCATTGTGGAGACTAAGCAAGCTATTGCCCAGAGTCGCAGAGTGTGAACCCGTGAATCGAGTAGGCACCGGAGCGAGAATTGTCAAGTCCATGGACATTTTAAGACTCAAGACACCGCCGAGCCGGGAATTGAACCCTGGTCCCGGGCTGACCTCTGCTTCCAGGTCTGCCTCCTCTAACCAGTGAGCCACACTTCTCCACGAGGAACCTTCCTTAGGTAGGAATTCTGAATTTCTCCCACTCTGAGCTTTCCTGACAAAAGTCAATAGCTGCACAGGGTCCTCATCTGACGGCTATGCAGTCTCGTAGAGCCCTTCCTCACCCCATTCTGCCTTCCTGCCCCAGTGATGATTTTTGACTTCCAAATCAGAGCTAATTATGAATGTAAAACTTCCAACAGATCGACCTGGTTTCTATATCTGATCCATACTCCACTGTGGTCAGCCTTAAATCACACCTAGTTACCAGTCAAGAGCAACCATATGACCGAGGTTAGCGTTTAACGTATTTGGGTACTATTTTTATTTACAATTTTGAAAAATGATGTCTCTGGTTCCCCTTATTAGATATACACCTTAAAGCAGTGCAGACTTAAAGTTTTCACATTTCATGAACAAACCATTTTCATGGCTTCTCTTCTGTGTTCATTGCATTAGAAATGAAATCTAGAAATGCACACTCCAATAGGCATGCTTCAATATGTTGGTTCAGGTAGGTACCTCTAATGGTACGAAAACCACTGTCACACTGAATACTCTTTGCTAAGCCAAGGACCACTCTAGAAAAATTTAATATGAAAGATATCTCTAAGAAGGTCTCAGACTAACAAATTGTTCATTGTAAAATGGGCAACAGATGGAGTGTACCTTACGAAGTGCATCTCATGACGAGAGTCATCTTCAGATAGCAGGCCACATCTGAAACGTGATTGGCCAGCAGTTGTAATTACTGATTGGGACTTTGAAGAGTCCATCTCTCTTGCTCTCTGTTCAAGGGAAGAAAAATCTAGCTGTACCCAAATACTGACCCACAAACACTAAAACTACCAAATTACTCCTTCACAAAAACTATGATGTCCAGGTCTTAGGGCCTGATTTAGAGTTTGGCAGATGTGGGACATCCTCTGAAAAGCAGCGGATACCCTGTCTACCCTATTTACTGTGGATATGTGTCTATGCACCCTAAACAGCACAGACAGGACATCAGCTGCTTTTAGGCAGATGTTCTGCAACCACTAATGTTTAAATCCGACACTTAATTTCTGTGGTGTTTCATGTGTTTTTGTAATGTCAATATGTTACTACATAACTATTTTACTTTCTTGTAGAAAAAAAGTGTTAATAAAATGTTGTCCCTACACTTCTATGAAGATGAACATTCTTGTAAACTACCATTTTGAATAGGGTGTGAATTATTCTGGTCATAAGAATTTGGTGCATTTTCTATATCAGTAAAATCCCTTCCGTATTAATGCAAGTTAAAATTTCAAAATAGATCGCCCTTGCACAAAATGTTCTGCTTAATTTTTTACTAATTACGTTCATTAATTATTTTTTATTAATCACATAATGAATCAGGGGCACTAGAGAGCCAGAACGCAAGGTGGCAGCCACTGAGTGAGGCTCTTCCGTCTGGAATCAAAATCCGGCAATTATCCTGACCTAGTATAGGCATCGAGGCACACTGAGCAGGAAGGGCACTACTGATGCACTCGTGCATCCAGTGGATGGCTTGTCCCCCGGATCGAGGCACCACACAGTTTGACATTCGCTAGTTGGAGCCCACTCTGCCTCCCGGCACCTGCAGAGGGGCAGCCAACACCACGGAGAACTCCCTTGCTGCGTGGGGTCCTTCATCTCCCTCTAAGCCTAGAGTCCGACACGGGGAGCAGCTAGCCTGAACAGGTGAGTGCTGATTTCCTGCGAGTCTCCCGCCGCCTGGGCACATGGCAGCCGTTGGCCCCTGAGGAGCGGCGAGTTACGGAAGGGCGCCTGAGAGCGGCCGCATCACCAGTAATGGGATAGTGCTTTGCCCCTAGAACTGAATCAGAGTGAAGAGAGCACACACTGATTTTGAGAGAAGCTGCATGACAAGCGCTTCCTTGCAATAGGGCTTTGGGGGGGCGGCTGACTAGCGGTGGCCTGCCCCCCGCAAGGGGTTTTTTGGGCTGGGGGCAGCCAGAGCCCATTGGGCTGGTTGGGCTCCATTGGGTTGGCATTGGGCTTGGGTTAGTTTTGGGTTTGACAGCAAGAGTCCATTGGGCTGGTTGGGCTCCATTGGGCTGGCGTTGGGCGTGTTGGGCGTGTTGGGCTTGGGTTGGGCTAGTTTTGGGCTTGGTGGTTTTATAACCGGCCATCTTGTGTCACAGGCCACCATTTTGCTGTTTGTGACACAACAACCGGTCAGGGAGGACACTGGGCAGTTTAGCTTTATGGACTTTAGCTTTGTTTAGTTTTGTGGTGGGTGTGGTGGCGTTCTGTTGTGCATTTCGCGATGATAGTGGCAGTGGGAGCCATTGGTCACCAGCTGCGAGGGACGGTGCGCAGTCTCAGCAAGGAGATCTGAGGAGCATTTCTGCACGGGCCCATTGACGGAGAGGGATAGTGCGCTTGGAGGATCTGCGTGTCCTAGAGGTGAGCCGCCTCTTAGAGGATGCGGGCCGCACTGACATGGTAATCGACTGCGAGCAGTCACAAGTGCGGAAGCGGGTGACAGCGGAGGTGGGGGACGCGGCCACAAGGTGCACGCGGCCGCGCCTGTCAAACGCCCTTGGGGTGGGAAGCGGGGCGCTGCTCAGCAGCCTACCTTGGTGTTTAGGGAGGGAGCAGCACAGCCCAGGGAGGGGCAGGGGACGCGGGGGTGCAGCAGGCGAGTGGAGGTGGCGCCCACAAGCGGAAGCGGGGCAATAAGAGAGGTGCGGTGGTCCCAGAACAGAAGCGGAGCGGTGGGGGGACGCACCCGCCCCGGGGAATAGCGGGGGGTCTTCCCCCTTGTCTATTGCAAGCGTGGGGGAAGGGGAAGGGGAGGGAAAGGGGGAAAAGGGGTGACATGGGGCATTACAGGGTCCGAGGGGTAATGCAAGGGGCATGGGGGTACAGGCCAGGCTGCGGAGACCGTGTGTGGGGGAGGGGCCATGTGGGAGAGATGCGGGGTCTCCTGAAGAATATTGGGGGAGGGAGAGGCCAGGCGATGGGTGGGGGGAGAGGCGGGGACAGGCTGGGATTTTCCACGTTGGGGGTCCATGCTGGGTTTGGACACGGGGAGTGGTGCGGGAGGGCGTCGGAGGACCAGCGCAAACATGGCCGGCCGCTGGGGCCTGGGGGGAGCCAGCGGGATCGTCGGGTGTCGGGGGTGCAGGGGTGCCTGGGGGGGCCCAGGGGGAGGCGCGGTCTGCCGGGTGCTGTAGTCCTTGGTATGGAGTGACGGGGAGGGAAGTGCAGGCAGTTGGCGGGAGGGGGGGTGGGACGCTCAGGGCAGGGGAGTAGGGCCTGGAGTCTAGCGGTGTACCCCGGCGTGGGGGCCATTTGTCTGGTTGCGGGGGTGGGGTGGGTTTCCGGGGGGGGGGTGCTGGTGGGTTTGGCGGCTTGGGAGTCAGGTTTAACCCCGGCATGTTGGACTCCACCTCTTTCTTTCGGCAGGACAGCATGGTGAGGTGCTCGGGAGAGCAGCATGCGGCTCCAATCCACCGAGAGGATGGGCTGGCTCTGCCTCATGCGGGCAGTCGTGCTCCCACGAGGGACCTGACTTTACCGTCCTGCAGGAGGCGGGGCAGTAAGTCCCCGCCAGCCCTACCCCAATGGGTCGATGCGGCCACCGGGGGACGGGGGCGGAGGTCCGTCAGTTCAGATCGGGACCCAGAAGAGTGGCGCACAGGGCAGAGGAGAGAGATTTTGGATTTGGGTGACCTGCTTCGCACATGTAGGGAGCGGGCAGGGCTGAGCAGGCTGGAGCCCGTGGAGAGCGGCCTTTGGCAAGAACGCATGGGGCTAACAGTTGGATTATGATGAGGAGAGTGTGGAGGAAGGAGAAATAGTGGAGCAGAGGTGGGGGAAGGGTCAGGATGGGGGGGAATCAGAGTACTGCTGTTCCTGGTTTCTTGCAGGGTGCGCGAAAGAGACCCGAGGCGGAGAGAGTAACGTCCCCTGGTTAGGAGGCAGGATCCAGTGCGGACGCCTACCTTGACGCCAGGTAAGGCACCGGACAGGGTGGGGGTCGGATGGGGCCCCACAGGACAAGGTCTCGGTCAGCACGGATGTGAGGGGGGGAGGAAGAGGGGGTGCATTTGAATAATGGAGCATACGTGCAAGACACAGAGGTGGGGCCGGAGGAGACGGTCCAGGCATGAGCAGGGCCACAGGCGGAAAGGCAGATGGGGATACCCAAGGAGGGTAAGGACGGTAAGGAGAGTCATGAGGGCCCGGTGCGCAAGCTGCCGTATATGGGCATTACGAAGCCCTTGGGGGCACACTTGTCCTTGGCCACCAAGGAGAAGATATGGATAGGGGAGTACGTGGATATCTTAAAGCTCCTGCATCGTGAGCTGATGGCAAAGGAGGGGTCTAAGGAGGAGGATCTGGAGTTGGGTAAGCGGCCAAGGGTGGCCCTGAACATTGAAAATTGGTCGGCTGGTTTCCTGATCTTTGCCAATTTGTACTGCGAAAAGTACCCGGACCGGTCTGTCGTGCTCTTTAAATACATGGACGTGATCTGAAGGGCGCAGGTCATGTACGGGGGTTACGCGTGGTCGCACTATGATGAAGAGTTTAGAGCGCGCTGGGCCTGGGATCCGGAGGCAAATGGGGAGAAATCGATTCAGATCTATACCAGCAGATTATGAGGGGGCAAAGTTTGGCAAAACAATATACTCGGCCGGCGATTACCGCTCGTGCCTCGCCCCTTTCAAACCCACCCGCACGGAGGGAATACCGTTGGTGCCACAGTGGGAGCGTATTGAGACTACAACAAGGGTGCTTGTGCAAGACAATATTGCAGGTTCCGGCACGAATGCTCCAAAATGAGCAGGGCGGCACCTGGTGGTGCAATGCTGGGGGACCGGAGGTGGCAGTCAGGGTCAGCAGTCCGCGCCGGCAGGGCAACAGACACGGGGGCAGGGGAGGTAGGGGAGGACAGGGGTCTCTGGGGAAAGGCTCATACGTCAGTTAAACAGGACCGGCTGGAAACCTTCTTGGCGTCTTATCCAAGGACCAAAGACGCAGGACTGCTCCGGCAGGGGTTTCGGGAGGGTTTCCGGCTGGGGTACGAGGGTCCGAGAGCTGCAAGATGGGCCGAAAATGTAAAATCTGCCAGCACACATGGGGCAGTGGTACGGGATAAACTGGGAAAGGAAGTCCGGGAAGGACGGATGGCTGGGCGTTTTCAAGTGACCCCTATTCAGGACCTGATTATCTCTCCTAATGGAGTGGTGCCGAAGAAGGAGCCTGGACAGTATCGGCTGATTCAGCATCTGTTATGGCCGGAGGGGCATCGGTCAATGATTACATAGCGGCCGATCTGTCGTCGGTTTCTTACCCCTCCGTGGACGTGGCACGGCGGCAGGTCGCGACGGTGGGGACAGGCACCCTCATGGCAAAGTGCGACATCAAGTCAGCTGCTCCGGGTACACCCGGAGGATTTTCAACTATTGGGGATTCTGTTCGAGGGGTCCATCTTCGTGGACAAAGCTTTGCCCATGGGGTGTTCCATCTCTTGCGCTTTGTTTGAGCGGTTCAGCACCTTTTTGCAGTGGGTTTTTTCGTGGCACACAGGCAAAGAAACGGTGACGCACTACCTGGATGACTTTTTCCTGGTGGGACTGCCCGGTTTGGCTGACTGCCAGCAGCAGCTGGACAGTTTTACAGAGCTCACAGGCTACCTGGGTGTGCCCCTGGTGCCAGAGAAGACACAAGGTCCTAGCATGGTGCTGTCATTTGTGAGTATAGAACTAGACTCTGTAGCCATGGAGTCCCTGTGCCGGGAGATAAGAAGGTGCACATGCTACTGTTGATCGACACCATGTTGGCCAAGCAGAAGGTGGCGGTACGTGAGGTGCAGGTTCTCCTAGGCCACTTGAACCTTGCGTGACGGGTGGTGCGAGTGGGGCGAATCTTTTGCAGACGTCTGGGCGTATCCCTGTCCAGTTTGGCACTAACGCACCATCATTTGCGACTGTCGGTAGGTACGAAGGGAGACCTGCGCATGTGGTGGGCATATGATTTAATGGTATTCCCATGGCCCACCCGCAGGATTGGGAATGGGATGCGACCATCTCCTCAGATGCGGCGGGGGTGGGTGGTTTTGGACTGTATTGGCAGGGGAAGTGGTGCACTGAGGTTTGGCCCCTACAGTGGCAGAACGGGGGGAGGAGCATTGTATTTTTGGAACTGTTTCCCCTGGTGGTGGTGGTGGTGGCAGTGACGGTGTGGGCAGGGGAGCTGGCACACAAAAAGGTGATTTTCAAGGTGGATAACATGTCGGTGGTACATGTTGTGAATAAGCAGTCGGCCAGGGACCCACAGGTGCTCAAGTTGTTGAGGGTATTTGTGCTGCAATGTCTGGAACATGACATTTTGTTTCAAGCCCAGCATGTGCCGGGGGTGGACAATGACATTGCGGATGCTTTGTCTCGTTCACAGTGGCAGAGGTTCCATGGGCTTGGCCACAGAGGCGGTCAAATGCAAGATGCCGATGCCGACAGGGATGTGGTCAGTAGGAGAGAAAGGGTCGTTCAACTGGTAAGAGGGTCAATCCGGGCTGTGTGCCACGAGGTGTGGGGTGAGATGCTGGCGTCCAGGGCGAGTGATGAGGCAAGTGAGGTTTTTCGACGGGGCGAGGTTAGCCGAGTGTCAGCGGTGCAACTACTTTTGGGTTCTGCGGCATGCCCTTCGAGCTATGGGTGAGAACCCCAGACTGTTTGGGACGCACTCCTTTCGTATAAGCGCTGCAGCAGACACGGCAAAGAAGGGGTGGGGAGGGAGGATTTGATGTGACTGGGGCACAGGATGCGGGTTTCTGGGCGGAGGAGGCTTGATTTGTTGTCACTTGTCTCAAATATGTGTCTTTTCAGGTGCGGTGGCGGGACTGACCGTAGCAGGATTGTCCATCCTCATCTTAGGACACTCTTTCGTAAAATGAGCGAAGCGATATGAGTGGGACAAGATCAGGAATTTGAATCTAGAATTGGATCCTAGGCTTTTTCGTTGTTATTGGCAAGGGAAGGGGGGCATGAGGTGGCATGAGTTAATTTCAGCGCTGAGTAAGGTAGTTAAGGGTTGAGTTTGCCCTATTGTCCTGGTTATTCATTTAGGGGGAAATTATCTGGTGCAATGTAAAGGCTTGGCGTTGCTGAAACAAATGAAGCAGGATTTGCTGGAGATTCAGCAGCAGTAGTCTGGTTGTAATGTGATATGGTCTTAGTTTATACCAAGGAGATGTTGGAGAGGGGCAGAACGGCCGGCAGCCATAGATAGGGCACTGGGGAAGATTAATAGGGACATGAGAGTTTTTTGTGAAAAAAGAATGGTTTGGAAGGAGCTGCGCTATGCGGCAGTCTATTTCTCCAGGGAAGATAGGGTTCATCTGTAATGTAGGAAGACAATATTTAGTGAGGTTTAGTTTTGTACGGCTCAGGCCAAGGGAACTTGTATGTAAGGTGCACCTGTTTCCAATAAAGCGGCCTTTTTCACACCAACAAGCTAGTCTGTGGTCTGTGCTGCCCCCCTTTTTGGCCCAATAGGGCTTTGGGAGGGGCGGCTGACCAGCCGGAGGCCTTCCCCCCCGGGGGTTTTTGGTCCGGGGGGAGCCAGAGCCCATTGGGCTGGTTGGGTTCCATTGGGCTGGCATTGGGCTTGGTTTAGGGTAGTTTTGGGCTTGGCAGCCAGAGCCCATTGGGCTGGTTGGGCTCCATTCGGCTGGCATTGGGCTTGTTGAGCTTAGGTTGGGCTTGTTTTGGGCTTGGGGGTTTTATAACCGGCCATCTTGTGTCACAGGCCACCATTTTGTTGTTTGTGACACAACAGCTGGTCAGGGAGGACACTGGGCAGTTTAGCTTTGTCCCGCCTTCCCTCCCTAGGGAATGAGCTTCCAGCTGGTTTTTTCGGGGTTTGTTGTTAGATAGCTTATTACTTTTTCAGCTAGGTAGTTTTCTTGGGAGCAGGTGCATTGGGGGGAATTTTGTATTGGGGTTCTTGCTGGTTGGTGTGCGCTATGTTTCTTTGGGGCGTTTTTCCTAGGTCAGTTGTGGTATAATGATGTATAGTTACAGTTATGAAATAACATGAGATGTTTACCTAGTTAGGTAGTTGTAGAAAGGTTAGGAAATTTCAAGTTGTGTTTATAATTGTTGCAGGGGGGAACATGTTTAGGGGAGGGGGAGGGGGGTAAAGTAGGAAGACAATATTTAGTGAGGTTTAGTTTTGTACGGCACCGGCCAAGGGAACATGTATGTAAGGTGCACCTGTTTCCAATAAAGTGGCCTTTTTCACACCAACAAGCTAGTCCATGGTCTGTTCTGCCCCCTTTTCGGCCCAATGCCACGTGATGCGCCATAAGAACAGTGCGGCCTAGGGGACTGCACACAGAACCTGCAAGCATTGCTGGGAAAGAGGCCTGGATGTGGTGGAGGGGATGTGGAGAGTGATTCCTTCAACCAACTGTGGAGCGGTACCCACTGAGGACCACCCGTGGAGAGAGACATCCAACCCCCCCGAGTGATCACCCTCATGTTCCCCAGGCTCTGTAAGAGCACCTCACATACACTTGTACACATTGGCCTGCCTATTGCTGTACCACAAAAGGCCCCTTGACTGAATGCCTTGCCTGACAAATGTCTAGCGCCTCCGCACGGTGCTTTGACCTGCTCTTACCCCCTGGTCGTACTAGGGGTGGCAGGGTCTGAATAGCAAGTGAATCCTGGCATTGGTTGTGAAACGGGTTCTCCGCTGCCAGGCACTCGGGAGCTGAGGCACCTGACTCCCCCCCCCCCCCAGGTGGTCACCCCAAAGACCCCCTGGTGCAGCAAACACACTGATGCGCATCGACCTGGCCTGAGTGACAATACCTATGCTGTACACTTGACAGAACTCATCACCTGGTTGGTTACTGGCACCTCAACATGGTGCGCTGGCCTGCTCATGCCCCCTGCTAGTGCTAGGGTATGGCTGGGCCTGGAAAAGAGCGGGCGGGCCCGCTCCTGTCACCCTTAGACAACGACTATGCTGTGAGTGGGACTAGTTGACATGACCAAGCTCATTGACTTCTGTGATCTGGCTGCTGATGGTCTGGCGTTACCCCCCTATGGCTTGACAGTGGGAGCAAGGGGGGTGCCGGCGGTAGAGAGGAACCATCAGAGACCTGATGCTGAGAGCTACTAGCTGAGCTTGGCTGTGGCGAGAAGGGCCCCGCTCAAAGAAAGATAGGGAAAACTGATGCCAAATAAGCTGCACTCTCCTTTGAGAACTACAGAATGAGGCGAATGATGGACATATAACCCCCAACCCCGCCAAGACCCTCAGCAGTCTCAGAGCAGTGGAGGAAGCACATCACCAGACTAGATATCTGTGACATGTTTCTGGTCTTAAAACAAAGCCTAACAGCCATGACACTAAAATCAACTTGCTGGAAGACAGGTTTCATCGCCTTAAAGAGAAGGTGGACAAGCATGGTGACTGGTTGGACCAGCTGGAATGACACACATCGTACGTGGAAGATGGGCACTCTGCAGCCGGTGAAAAGCTATTGCCCATGCAGAAGGTACTGGAAGTAATTTGTAACATAAATTAAGATTTTGGAGCCAACTCGAGGAGTAATAGCCTTCTCATCCTGGGAGTGCCAGAATCGACAGACATGGGCAGGATGGAGGACTATGTGGAGGGAATGTCCTGAACACTGTTTGGTGAGGCACTCTCTGCTATGTTCATAGTGGAGCAGGTCACAGATCCCTTGGCCAGCAGCTTCTGCCTGGCACACCTACCCGGCCTATAACAGCCTGCCTACTGAACTACAGGGATCAGGACACAGCTTTGCGCCGAGCCAGAGAGTGTCATCCACTTCATTTTAACCTAAATGAAGTCTCCATCTTTCCAGATTTTAGGATGGCAGTCAAGGTTGCCAGGAAAGATTTCCTCCAAATAAAGCGCACTCTTCAATGAATGGACATTAATTACTCGTTGCTTTACCCTATCAAGCTCCACATACTACATCAGGGGAAGACCCACTTTCTCACTTACCCAAAAACTGCAGCCAAGTTTATCAAGACCATCCCGGTCAGGTCAGATGGATCACCATTGGCGGCCTGCAGGGCAAAATAGGGGCATCTCAATGATCAATACTAGCCCCATACTCCTCTTGATCTGCCACCCCATGCTCCCCGATGGGCGCCTTGGATGCCACTTTAGACACAGGCGCTGCAATTATTGCTGTTAGTTGTATGAACACTGGATGGAGGTAGGATGGAGGTAGGATCTGCTGTTGAACCACTTCCCTGCCCTGTTGCCAGGTGGAATGTGGGAATCCCATTGACCATGATGTCGTCACTTGAAATGCCGTTGGTGTCTGGGCCATGTCAATTGTTGAAACCAGACATGGAACTGCCCCAGTGGTACTGCCTGAAAGTGTCCAGACTTCCTAGTAACTCCTCCCTTCGGCCATCCAGCTAGTCCTTGGCGCGGAGAGAGTCGGACCTCTAGATTGCCCCGACAGGATCAGTCCCTGGAAAGCTCACTATTCACCTGTTGGGTATTGTGGGGAGAGTGTGGTGGTATTATTTGATGTTAGCGGCCCTATGGCTGCCAAATGTTTCCCTGTTCCCTATCCCTCACAACCACTCAGCGAGTAGATGTAGGCTTCACGACTGGTGGTACCCTCTCATGGATCTTTCACCTCTGATGCAATTGGTTAAGCTCTTCACCTGAAATGTTCCTGGGCCTTAAAGACAGGTGCAAGACACATGTCCTTGCATACCTACAGTGGCATTCCATCGATATCTGCTTCCAGCAGGGGCTACACCTCACGGTAAACGCCCAGTCACAGCTGCGTGCAGGATGGTTGGGAGAATGCCACATTGCATATTACTCCAGCTATGCCCAGGGGTTGGCAATTCTAATTCATAAAGGCATACCATGGTTCATGCCCACTGTTCTGTGTGACCCACAGGGATGATTTACCTCCCTCTCAGGCACACTACAGGGAGTCCCTCTCCAACTCCTATCAGTGTAAAGTCCACATTTGTAAAGCGCACAATCACCCGTAAGGGTCTCTAGGCGCTGGGGGCCGTCGGGAAGATTAAGCGAGCTATTGCCCAGAGTCACATGGTGCTGGGCTAACCTGCCGCCGGAGCCGGGCATCGAACCGTGGTCCCCAGATTCCAGCGTCAGTCGCCCTGGCCGCGGGGCCTTATGTTGACGACCCTCAGTTCTTTGCTGAGGTCTGGTGGTTAACAGGGTCTCTGGGACCGGGGCCACTATTGTGGGGGGGGGTTCAATGTGGTTTTAGTCCCCACAACAGATAGATCCAGCAACTCCAAGATCCCACATTCACAAGCAGAAGCCCAGCTGCACTTATTAATGAGTGATTTCAAATTCATTGATCTCTGGCGCTCCTGACACCTGGCAGAGGAGGGCACATGCATAGCTGCTACACACACCACCTCGGTGTACATTGACTTTTGGCTTGCAGTAGGTGATATGGACACATGGCCCACACCAGTCACTCATTTGCCTAGCACACTGTCTAACCACGCCCCTTTTTTACAGGAGTTGGCACTCCTGGATTACCACCAATGCACATTCACCTGATGGATTCCGGCTGAAGCCCTCAGCAACCAGGTATTCTGGGAGGACATTAGAGTTGAAATAGTGGAGTATTTTGAGCTCAACAACAACTTTGAGTTTTCGCGATCTTCACCCTGGGAGGCATTCAAGGTAGTCATAAAAGGTGCACGCATAGCGAAACATGCAGAAGTGATGCGAGCGCTGCACAATGATCTTGCAAGACTTGAATAGGAGACCAGGGAGCTAGAGCTTCGCTACTTTGTAGAGTGCAGTGCATCTATGCTGTCTATCAGGAGCAAACTCCTGGAGGATGTAAAGGCTGCACACAGGGAGACCCCCTTTCTTGTCAGGAAGGCTCGCGCCTGGTAATATGGCGAGGGTGATAGAGCAAGATGAACGCTGGCCCAAATGCTGCATTGACCCTGAGTGAGCGACTATATAGTCGAGCTGCAAGAAGAGGATAGTAATAAACATGTTGGAACTGGGACATTGCAGGCTGTTTTGCTTGACTTCTTCATCTCACTATACCATACTAGACAAAGTGATTTTCCTCAAGACTTCACTTCATATGTCGACTCAATACAGCTATTATGACTTGAGGTTGGCCAAAGGCAAAACCTGGACAAATTCTTCTCGGTAGAAGAGATGGCCTGGGCCATTAATACAATGCTGACAGACAAAGTGCCTGGCTTGAATGTCCTAACTGCCGCCTTCTGTGAAGAGTATGCACACATCTGGGCTCACATCTCCTTGCAATATATTAGTAATCCCTGGCTGCTGGTGTCATACCCTCCACTCTGTGGAAGGCATTAAATAACACAATTCTCAAAATTGACAAGAATCCCCAGTAGCGCGAATCGCCCTCTATCCGTAATTAACATGGACAATAAAATTCTGGCTGAACTGATTGTCTCGTGTCTTCTCCCCCTCAAACCGACTATAGTGTCGCCGGCCCAGTCAGGATTCATCCTGGACAGGTCAACATCTCATAACGTGCACCCCTTCTTTGCCATACTCCACACTATAGAGCCATCCCCAAGGGCAGATGTGGTGTTCTTAGATGCCACTAAGGCGTTTAACTCGCTCGAATGGCCATACCTCTCGCAGCTCACCACTGCGTGCAGGTTGGGTGGGAGAATGCCACATTGCATATTACTCCAGCTATGCCTGGGGGTTGGCAATTCTGATTCATAAAGCCATACCATGGTTCATACACACTGTTCTGTGTGACCCACAGGGATGATATACCTCCCTCTCAGGCACACTACAGGGATTCCCTCTCTGACTCTTATCAGTGTATGGGCCTAATGTTGACGACCCTCAGTTCTTTGCAGAGGTCTGGTGGTTGACGGGGTGTCTGGGACTGGGGCCACTCTTGTGGGGGGAGGGGGTTCAATGTGGTTTTAGTCCCCACAACAGATAGATCCAGCAACTGCAGGATCCCACATTCACAAGCAGCAGCCGAGCTGCACTTATTAATGAGTGATTTCAAACTCATTGATCTCTGGTGCTCCTGACACCTGGCGGAGGAGGGCACATGCATAGCTGCTACATACAACACCTCGGTGCGCATTGACTTTTGGCTTGCAACAGGTGATATAGACACATGGCTTACACCAGTCACTCATTTGCCCTGTACACTGTCTGACCATGCCCCTTTTTTACAGGAGTTGGCACTCCTGGAATACCCCAATGCACATTCACCTGATGGATTCCGGCTGAGGCCCTCAGCAACCAAGTATTCTGTGAGGACGCTAGAGTTGAAATAGAGGAGTATTTTGAGCCCAAAAACAACTTCGAGTTTTTGCGATCTTCCCTCTGGGAGGCATTCAAGGTAGTCATAAAATGTGCATGCATAGCAAAAATGCAGAAGTGCTGCGAGCGCTGCACAATGATCTTGCAAGACTTGAATAGGAGACCAGGAAGCTAGAGCTTCACTACTTTGTAGAGTGCAGTGCATCTATGCTGACCATCAGGAGCAAGCTGCTGGAGTATGAAAAGGCTACACACAGGGAGACCCCGTTTCTTGTCAGGAAGGCTTGTGCCCGGTAATATGGCGAGGGTGATAGAGCAAGATGAACGCTGGCCCAAATGCTGCATTGACCCTGAGTGAGCGACTATATAGTCGAACTGCAAGAAGAGGATAGTAATAAACATGTTGGCACTGGGAAATTGCAGGCTGTGATGCTTGACTTCTTCATCTCACTATACCATACTAGACAAACTGATTTTCCTCAAGACTTCACTTCATACGTCGACTCAATACAGCTATTATGACTTGAGGTTGGCCAAAGGCAAAACCTGGACGAATCCTTGTCGGTAGAAGAGGTGGTCTGGGCCATTAATACAATGCCCACAGACAAACTGCCTGGCTTGGATGTCCTAACTGCCGCCTTCTGTGAAGTGTATTAATTAACCTAATTCTCAAACTTGACAAGAATCCCCAGTGCTGCGAATCGCCCTCTATCCATGATTAACCTGGACAATAAAATTCTGGCTGAACTTTTTGCCTCGTGTCTTCTCTCCCTCTAACCGACTATAGATTTGCCGGACCAGTCAGGATTCATCCTGGACAGGTCAACATCTCATAACTTGCACCCCTTCTTTGCCATACTCCACACTATAGAGCCATCCCTAAGGGCAGCTGTGGTATTCTTAGATGCCACTAAGGCTTTCAACTTGCTCGAATGGCCATACCTCTGTGCACTGCTTGTGCGACTCAAACTGAGCCCCAGGAGTGTGACCCTTTCCCTTTGCTGAAAATAAAAACAGATTTGAAAGAAAAAAAACTGAGCCCCAGATTTATAAGGCTCATTGGATTACTGTATGTGTGACCTGGGTTGTGGCTGCAAATTATTGGGCCGATCACACCTGCCTTTGTGGTGACAATGGGCACCCACCAGGGATGCCCGATGTCCCCTATACAATTTGCCGTAGCCTTTGAACCGCTTGTGGCCAGGCTGTGGCAGCACCATGTGCAGCATAGCCACCCATATTCACTCCACAGGATCATAGGGGCCCATTATGATGTCGGGCGGATTGCCTCCGCCAGGCTGGCCTGCCTGGATCCCCCCCCCCCCCCGCCATATTAGGATGGCGGGGGGGGCAGCGGCGGACGGAAAGACCGCAATGATGGAATAATATGGTGGCGGTGTCCAATGGACACCGCCAGCCATATTAAGATGGCTGAAATTAGGGGCCTTTCCGCGGCAGCAATGCCGCCACGGAAAGGCAGGCGGTGATTGATACGGGGGCCCTCTGTGGGCCCCCAGAGTGACAGCCAAAGGGGGGTGGCACACGGGGGGGTACCTGTGGTATCCCCTGCATTTGCATAATCGCAGCGGCAGGCACCGCGCGGTGCCTGCCGCTTCGATTATGCAAATGCGTGCATCTGTTTTTGACATTGTGGCGGGCGGTGCAGTGAGCACCGCCCGCCACAATGTTAACTTGAGGAATGCGCCCGCCACTGTGGCGGGCGCATCCTAATGCCAATGTCGGGACCCCCGCCCTTTAGGCGGGCGGTCCCGATCTCCGTTAGGGTGGCGAGCGGACAAAGTTCGCCCGCCATCCTAATGGACCCCTAAGTATCTATGCACGCGGACTATGTCACCTTGTAGTCCGTGATCCACAGACTCACCTAGACTCTCAGATCAAGGAATTCACCGGATTAGGGGGTATGGCAGGGCTCACCATTAACTGGGCGAAGTCGTTCATATTCCCATTAATGGACGCGGTCTTGGTCTCGGAATTACCCTCTGAGTTCCACCTCACATGGGCAAACACTCCCCCTGTCCTTCACCAGACAACAGCTATTGAACAAACTGTGGTTCTTCCAAAATTCCTGTATCTGTTCATCAATCTGCCACTTTCCAAGCCACTCTGCTTTCACCGCCAGCACTGGTTGCACTTGATCTCACTCACTTGGGCTGGTGGGCAGCCCAGGATAGCATGGCAGATAATGACACTCCCATTTGAGCAGGGCTGGCTCAGAGCCCCAGACATGGATCTCTATTACTTTTGTCCTCAAATGCAGTTTGCCACTACTGGCTCTTCCATACACAGTATTAAGCCCACACTACCCTGGGAGCATCAGTGTGTGGTGCCGTGCCCCATTTTTTTGATGCTATATCTGACCCCTAAGTGCAGGTTGACACCGTGGCCTGTACAGTGTGAGCTTGTAATAAGCTTTGTCGGAGTCCCTGACTGGAGTACCTCTTTGTTCTGTTGGTTGGCCTTATAGGGTACCTACAACAGCGGAACGTGAAACAGATTACACAATTTGAGGCAGACTTCCATGGGAGAGATTTACCCGGATGGAATCTTTATTATACTGTAGAAGGCCCTATAGCTCCCTGACGCCACACTACTGGACACTTCCACTTACTACCAACTGCAAGCTGCAGTCAGGGCAGCCCACAACTCATTCCCGGAGGCCCCGCCCATATTCCAAGTCCTTGATGCAACTTTTACCATCCCCTTCCCTTGACGGCTGATCACGTGACTGAATGCTTATAGGAAGCTAGGATCTTTCTGCATAGTCCCCCCCCCCTTTTTGCCTGGTGCTGTGCTGGTGTTTGACTAGTCTGACTGGGATCCTTCTAATCAGGACGCCAGTCTATCTGCTTTCTCCTGAAACTGTTATGTCTTGTACCTAGGTACACTCCAGATTGGATAATGGGGTACCCTTGTCAGTCCCTAGTATATGGTACCCATGTACCCAGGGCATAGGTTCCCCAGAGGCCTCCCAAGGGCTGAAGCATGTATTATGCCACCCATGAGAGGTCATGCTAAATGGAACTACAGGCCTTCCATTGCAGCCTGTGTAAGATGGTGCATGCACACCATACTTTAGATATAGGTTTACTATATCTAAGGGTCACTGCACTTAAAACCTAGAGTCACCCCTAAAGCAGGCCTTAACAATCCTGAAGGAAGGGTACTTGGTTCTAAGTGAGAGGGTGCCAATGCATGAGCAGGACACCCCTGCAGCCTAAGGAGTCCATTCTCCCGGTTTGCCAATGTCTCAGCCATTTATGACACATAGAGTGGCATTATGCGACTGCGTGATGACCAACTCTAAAATGGCTGAAAGTAACCCTATCATGTTTGGTGTCAAACATTGTGGAATCATACCCCCACACCGGTATCTGGTGTGGGAGGTATGATTCCACCCCTCAGAAATGAGCTGGTGTTCCTGGTACCAGCCTTCTAGTCCCGGGCAGCTCAAAAGGGTTGCTGCCAACCAGAGACACATTTCTGCCCTCCTGCTGCTGAGCCAAGCTCGAGCAGGGGAAGGCAGAACAATAGGCATCCTGCCTAAGAGAGGTGTGACCACCTCCCAGATAGGATTTAGTGTATTAGGCCTGGGTGGGTGCACTTGCTAGCATCTGAAAGTCTGCATGAGGGGCACATTTGGTGTCCCTGTGAATAGTCCAGTTCAAACTAGTCCTGCTTTGGCACAAAACTGGACAAAGGACATGGGAGTAACCTCTCCACTGTCCAGACCCTCCCCTGGGAGGGTCCCCTGAATCTGTCCAACCCTCTATGAGGGGTACACAAGGGCTTACCTGACTGTAGGACCCTAGATTGGACGTGCACAATTCTGAACCAGAAACCACTGAACTTTGACCATCTGGACACTCTGAACTTCGCTGGACTTCGTTTGGCCTGACTTTGTCTCCCTCTCAGTCTGGAGATTTGTCTGTGCCCGTGCACCATACAGGCTCCGTGCAGGACCTGTGGTGCATCCAGGACAACTGAAGATATCTCCCTTGGAGTAAAGGAGTCACTCCCCTTCAACCGCAGACACCACATCATGACTGACTGGTCTGCTGCTCCTGAGCTCCTCCAGACTCCAAAGGCTTCAGCAACACAGTAGGTGGGTTTCCACGTTCCTCAAGGTCCGAGCTTCCTTCTCACCAAGTTTGAGGTCAGAATCCCTTGTGGGGGCTACAATACCTGTACCCCTGTGCACCGCGTTCATTTGCAAGTGCATATGCTTGTTGGCATTTCCAGAACAAGTGCACTGGGCTCTAAGTAGCCCCGACCTCTGGCAACATTTCCTACAAAGACCTCCAGCCTCCTTGCACCAGGTGCTCTGTGGGCTGCTGCTTTATGAAACTGCTCGAGGTCTCCTTGAGACTCCTGTGCCTCCAGCCTGTGGGTCCCCTTGTGGGTCAACACTGCTTTTCTTGGGCTCCCCTGGTTGCTCCATACCTGCCCTGACTCTCCTGTGTTTGGTGAGTCTCCTGGACCCTGTTGGGCCAAACCGTAACCTTCATTGTCCTTCTGCATGGGTTGCCGCTGTCAAGGCTTGTTGGTGCTCCAGCCGGACACCGACCCCTCAGCGCTAAACATCCTTTGTGGAACAGCTCGCATCTGGCTCCTGGTTTGTCTTGACGTCTCCTGGTCCCTGTGGAGTCAAGAACCCCCTCAACACACCTGAAGCACCCGACATCGGTGAGCATTCATCCACCGAGCCCCTGGTCACTCCTGAGTGACCCAGACTCTGTCCCCTCTGCTTTCAGGTACTATTCAACAAGAATCTACCTTTGGATTCCGACTGATACTTTTCTTCTTCCCAGCAGCGGCTCTTCTTCGAAGTCCTCCATAGAGATCGACATCGGTTTCCGACGCCACTTCAAACCAATGCACTAGGCTGCCCTGGGATAGGTAACTCTGGTACTACGGTATCCATGAGTGGGTTGGCTGTCCAACCTCCTAAGTTCCACTGGGTTTCTTCGAAGTCCACTTAGAAGGCTCATTGAACTTTAAAACTGCAACTGTGACTCTCCCATAGCATTAAATGGCACATACAGTTGTGTTCCCACAGTGCACCCTTCCGTGGGGTCCCTACTTACATACCTTGGTAGTTCCTTGGGGTCCCAGCGATTCCTCATCCTCTAGACACTGTTTTGACTCGAGTTGTGGTTCTTATGCCACTATTTTAGTATATGGTTTAGTCTCCCCCTAGAGCCCACTGTGTATTAGTGCTATTTACTATTGTTTCTGTGCTACAGTATTGTGTGATTTGTGAGTATCTTCATGTAGAAGATACTGTGTCATACTTAGAGAGTGTTATA
Organism: Lissotriton helveticus; assembly: GCF_964261635.1. Lineage (NCBI taxonomy): Eukaryota > Metazoa > Chordata > Amphibia > Caudata > Salamandridae > Lissotriton > Lissotriton helveticus. The sequence continues at coordinate 992,299,725 of NC_136069.1, read as the reverse complement.
TCAATAAATACATCTTTTTATAACTACTTTGTGGTTCTCCTTTCATTTAACTAATACTATAAGGTTGCAATCTGGTAAAACAAGCTGCTTAACATTCCTTCAAAACTAAGCCTGATGGCTTCTCTCCACAGCTACCACTTGGATAGCTTTCTAAGGTTATCTTTGACCTCTTAAATCACCATAAGGGTTGTTTGGACTGGTGCAAGGTGCCCACTTTCATTAGTGGACATCATATACCAGGCCAACTTATCACAATTCTGGGATGCAGGAATCAACACCCTTGCACGCCCCTACCAGCCGAAGTTTGTGGGACGTGGACCTGGTGCCTCCCCTCATAGGTGACCAATCGTTGTACCGTTCTTCCCGATCGCGTCCGCTGTCCCCTAATTACAGATTGTGCCTAATACACTTTAAATACTTGCATGGGTCATATCGCACACCCGAAAAGATGCAGAGAATGGGCTTGTTTGATGATGTGTGCTGTGAACGCTCTGTGACCACTTGTGTTGGCTTTCTGCACATCACAATGGGGTGCCCGGGAGGGCAACATTTCTGGAGTGAGGTTTTCGAGGTGACCAAGGCGATTATCGGGCATGCCCTGGAAAGCTCCCCACATGATGCGATTCTGGGCTATGTGAAGGAGGTGCCACTAGACGGGCACAGATTAGCGTCAATCCTGCTTTTGCTGGCCAAGTGCATGGTTTCATGCACAAAGGTAGGCGCAGGACGCCACACATGACAGACTGGCTCAAAGATGCGGTTTACTACCAAGAACAACTTATTGCTTACTGGGAGCTGATGCCGCAGGTCTATCAAGCTCCAACAAATCTGCTATCTTAGCAAGCAAAGATTTTCCAGGGCAAACAATGTCACATGAGATATGTTTAGCAAACTGCAGGAGAGAGTTAACAACCTCTGGCATTCGTCTCAATCATCTCTCCCACACAGACCATCTAACCACATTTCTTGCCACAAATCGCCAAAAAGTTATATGACTGCCTATCAACCAACTGTCAGAAGCATTTTATCTTATGAACCTTATTGCATTATGATTGTATACTTATTCTCAGATAAATCTATGACCATCCGAGTTAAGGTAGTGGAAGACTCTCCCCCTACCCCATTTTATCGTTATGTGCATACCCTATCAGTCTCTATGGTCCTAGAAAAATGTCATGCACTTTCCTTGCAATGAGATATTTGGGTCAGTGAAAAGCTTACAGAGCAACTCTTCCCCAGAGCTCTGTACAGTTAAATTATTGAGAAGTTAACTAGTACATCTAGTCCTTGGCTGTTCTAATTGCTTCACCTAGCCTCAGATATTATACTTATCTGAATGCTATACATATTGGGACCAAATACCCAAAGCATCAATATGGGAAGTAGGGCTAGAGGAGTGCTCTTTTATTCACTCTTACATACCTTTGTGATTCAGCCATTAAACTTCCAACCCCATGTTAGTAAAAGTGCAAAGAGGGCACAACCTTTCTGTTTGTAGTAAACATATATGTCTTCTTCCCGAATATTACTACTTTATTCCCATTTAGATTTTTGAGGCAGTTCACGAAGGGATGTAAGAGTATGTAAAAAAGCACTAAAGGAATATTCCAAAATGCTTTGGTGACCTTTGCAGGCGCGCAACACCCATTGGGCTCAGGGGGCTTGAGCCCCCCCCCCCTCCTCCCCCCTCCCTCCTGTCGTGTGTGTCAGCCTGGGCGAAGACAGCTTCGCGGGCTGGCGAGCATCTAATTGCAGCCGCAGCCGAGTACTTAACAGGTCTTTAGAAGACCATTTAGTTGTAAATGAGGCTTTTAGTTGTAAATGAGGCTTTTGTTGTGTGTTCACCCCTTTTTACAGCCACTCTTGTCTAAGTTTGGAAGAATTAGCCCCCCCCCGAAATATTTTTCAGCCCCCAACCCCCCCCCCCCCCCCCCCCCCCCGAAATTTGTCTCTAGTTGCCCGCCTGGACCTTGGACCCATTATGTTCAAGGTGGGCGGTGGTTGGACCTCCGTGTTGTTGCAACATATATCCTCCCTCAACTATTAATAGCTGAACTGAGGGCAGTTCATGGAAATAAAAACTAGCAAATCAGAGGTATTGGATCACGCTAGTAAAGCCTGTCTTGGGTCATCTGACGTCAATCATGCCCTCTCACGTAGTAAAAGGCCGAAGAACACCAACTTTTGCTAATCTCTGTGCAAGCAGCATTTTCCCAAAAAATGTTGTTTCTTTTAAAAAATGTAAAACGAGATATATGTTGGATCTCAAGATCCTACAGTTACATCTATCTGCCCATGTGTCATTGTGGCCGACCTGTGGATCATCAATCTATCTCGGCAGCCTGCCTGCATGTTGCATTATCCGCAGACTGCAGGGACTTAGTTAGGCTTAGTTAGGCAAATACATATCTGACTCCCTACTGGAAACTGAGTACTAGTCTGGTACAGTCTTCAGATGCTATGCAATGAGAATACCATAAAAAACACCAAAATATTATCATTTACAGATTTTAGTGAAAATTACCTCATATTCACTTCGGGTAATTCCATGTTGCAGTGTTGTTCAACAATTTCACCAGATCAAATGAGGCTCAAACATGTAGGGATGAGGATAACAACCTTCAGTAATATCACCCTAATCAAATGTTAGGGATTCCATTCTAAAAAGCATTTTTGGTGGAAAGGTCTTCACCTGGCAGTAGTTTGCACCTAGTATGATGAGGAAAGCTGACCTCACACTACAACGTTTTGGGTGTTTCCAGAAGTGCCGATCTGCCAAGCTATTATTCATGCTCAAAGCTGCTCAAAGATGCCCAACGATGCCAAATCTACAAGACCGACACTATGTTGAAGTAATGCGCAACAGGCACTGTTCATCTTAGGCAGCTGTTACCAAACGGTGTGGTATCTGTGAAGTACGGTGGCGTCAAAGAGGTCTGCCATAGTCGATACTCAATTTTAGGCTGTGTGGGGCACCAGCACTCTTTTTTGGGGATCAGCGCTTATTTTTCCTATTCTGATGTTTCCCGACAACAAGAGAGGGAAACACGTACAAAGGGGAGAGAAAGATAAAGAAAGAGAAAGACAGAAAAACGTCACACAGTGAGAAAGCGTGAACCTTCAAGAGTGAGTTAAAAAGGATGGGGTGGGTGCTAGTCGATAAAAGAGACACGAGGTGGATTCCAGATTACGTAGCCTTGGTATTTGGCGTGCTAAAGTGTATTAGCGCGGGTCGCGGACTTCTAAACATTGTTTTTAGCCCCAGCACTCATTCTTTTGCAAAATAAACTTTAGTCCTTTTACCACCTAACCCTGGTAAAATGCCCTTATCCATAGATTATCAATAGTCAATGTCTTGTGAGTTGTGTTGGTGTACGTAACGCGTTGTGTTTGATGTGCTTGGTTGCGATATTTGTGCATGGCTAGTGTAACTTGGCGACAAGAAAAAGGCAATAGCCGATTATGTTCCTCGTTGTGAATGGTGAGAAAACGCAGTATTTCAAGTGCCACAGGGTTTTTAATCCCGGGGTTTGGAATTCCCTCAACAGTTGTTCGTTTGGGAATAACTGTAGAAAGCGACGTTTGTGCTCTGATTCCGACAGGTCATCATCTCCCGTTTCAAGATTTTTGTTTATAAACCTTTTTGTTGTAATTTTAACAAATGAAAATAGACGCAAACAAACAAGCGGCATTACCTTTGTCTTTGCAAGTACAGTACATCTATGTCAACCTATTTTTGTTTTGTTGAAAAATCGTTTTTATTTGCATTTCATTGTATAACACAGTGAATATGTATCGATTATCGCAGGAAGTAAACATCGTATTAATTACAGATCATGGTAGCATTTATAGCCATATCCCAGTTCATATCCCATCTGTGAGTGCAGTAGACAGTATCATCGATATAGGGAGGTACATGGGTGTAAAAACATGTGTCCATGAGAGATGGTCTGTGATCTGCAATGATGCTCGGGCGTAAACTCTCAACATCAGTCCTGTGAGTGATTCGCTGCTGTGCGTGCAAATAACAATCATAACTCATCAAACCTGGGAATGGAACAGGGGTACACTGTGTCTGAACTAATATCTCGTCATCAGGGCCAACTGGGAAAAATGTGTGGGTTAAACTGCTGGACGCACGGCGCTGCGGAGTGGGGGGGGGGGCAGGGACCCCGAGGAACGGAAACGTCATGTGGATCGTATGTCCCAGGCTACTGTCACCAGCCCATTAAGTGTCTATACTACAGAGAGACTGCAGCGGATGATTCAGCATGTGTGCGTACCGCGAGGCAGCAAGAGCTTTGGGGTGGTGGTTCGTCAGCAGCCTCCTGTTTAAAGGAGTGTAAATGATGGCCCATGCCATAGATATGGGGTGTTTACGGGCACCATTAAGCTCCTCTGATCGTAACACCTCTTCCTCTGTGGCACCCCATTTGTTGACCGGCCCCCGCCAAGCCCCCACGGGGGCCCCTTTGGGTCCCTCTAGTACATTGCAATACAGCGTTTAGCCGACAGCAGCGCCAGAGATGCAAACCGCGTCTTCACTTCCATCAACTTAGGCGCTTGTGTATGCCCAGTGCGAAACCCTCCCATGTGAATGTCAGTAAGTCTAGTAACTGTCAGAAGCGGGCTGGACTGTTCCCATGAGGCACAGGGTCAGACTGATTTGCATATGGCCATGTCTGAACTGGGGTGGCAGAGTGGGCTAAAGAACGGTGATGGATTAAACCCAGAACTGTTGACTGGGTGTGAGTGTTTGATTGGTTCAGATGCTCCGTCCATCACCACCCCCTTTTCTACCACTTTGTTCGCCATAAGTTGGCAGGGTATGCTCAGACGTGAGTCCCTTGCTCACCTTGCCACTGGATTCAAGCAAGCCGGGCTGAGCTTGTTTCCGGTCCAGGGAAGGCATGGCTTGGCAGTTCAGGCTGGACTGTTCCCATGAGGCACAGGGTCAGACTGATTTGCATATGGCCATGTCTGAACTTTGGTGGCAGAGTGGGCTAAAGAACGGTGATGGATTAAACCCAGATCTGTTGACTGGGTGTGAGTGTTTGATTGGTTCAGATGTTCCGTCCATCACCACCCCCTTTTGTACCACTTTGTTCGCCATAAGTTGGCAGGGTATGCTCAGACGTGAGTCCCATGCTCACCTTGCCACTGGATTCAAGCAAGCCGGGCTGAAGACGGCTGAAATACCAGAAACCGGTCCTCGGAAGCTTGTTTCCGGTCCAGGGAAGGCATGGTTTGGCAGTTCGGGCTAGACTGTTCCCATGAGGCACAGGGTCAGACTGATTTGCATATGGCCATGTCTGAACTGGGGTGGCAGAGTGGGCTAAAGAACGGTGATGGATTAAACCCAGAACTGTTGACTGGGTGTGAGTGTTTGATTGGTTCAGATGCTCCGTCCATCACCACCCCCTTTTGTACCACTTTGTTCGCCATAAGTTGGCAGGGTATGCTCAGACGTGAGTCCCATGCTCACCTTGCCACTGGATTCAAGCAAGCCGGGCTGAAGACGGCTGAAATACCAGAAACCGATCCTCGGAAGCTTGTTTCCGGTCCAGGGAAGGCATGGCTTGGCAGTTCGGGCTGGACTGTTCCCATGAGGCACAGGGTCAGACTGATTTGCATATGGCCATGTCTGAACTGGGGTGGCAGAGTGGGCTAAAGAACGGTGATGGATTAAACCCAGATCTGTTGACTGGGTGTGAGTGTTTGATTGGTTCAGATGCTCCGTCCATCACCACCCCCTTTTGTACCACTTTGTTCACCATAAGTTGGCAGGGTATGCTCAGACATGAGTCCCTTGCTCACCTTGCCACTGGATTCAAGCAAGCCGGGCTGAAGACGGCTGAAATGCCAGAAACCGGTCCTCGGAAGCTTGTTTCCGGTCCAGGGAAGACATGGCTTGGCAGTTCGGGCTGGACTGTTCCCATGAGGCACAGGGTCAGACTGATTTACATATGGCCATGTCTGAACTGGGGTGGCAGAGTGGGCTAAAGAACGGTGATGGATTAAACCCAGATCTGTTGACTGGGCGTGAGTGTTTGATTGGTTCAGATGCTCCGTCCATCACCACCCACTTTTGTACCACTTTGTTAGCCATAAGTTGGCAGGGTATGCTCAGACGTGAGTCCCTGGCTCACCTTGCCACTGGATTCAAGCAAGCCGGGCTGAAGACGGCTGAAATGCCAGAAACCGGTCCTCGGAAGCTTGTTTCCGGTCCAGGGAAGGCATGGCTTGGCAGTTCGAGCTGGACTGTTCCCATGAGGCACAGGGTCAGACTGATTTGCATATGGCCATGTCTGAACTGGGGTGGCAGAGTGGGCTAAAGAACGGTGATGGATTAAACCCAGATCTGTTGACTGGGTGTGAGTGTTTAATTGGTTCAGATGCTCCGTCCATCACCACCCCCTTTTGTGCCACTATGAACTCCAGACCAATAAGCGAGGAGCGCCGGACAGTCCCAGAACATGTGGTGAAAGGATAAGGATGCGGCAGGCATGGGACACCTGGGGCACGTAAAGGGCGTGTCTGGTTAATACTGTTGGAGCTTCTCGGACGCCAAATAGGCGCGATGTAGTATGTGAAGTTGGATGCTTTTAAAACGATAGTTACGGTACACTTTTTTGGGGAATTCTAACGCCCGGTCCCATTCCCTATCGTGGAGGGGGTCTCTGGAATTCAGCTTCCCATTTTTCCCTAAGGGGTGTGAGGGTAATTGGGTTCAGAGCCCACACCGCTTTGTAGATCCGAGTAACCAGGTGACGTTCCGGGCCCATCTTCAGTAATGTGCCTGGCCTCTGGGGAACCCCACCAACGGGCGGCAGGACAGGAGAGTACATGGGCGCCTCGCGGTTCAGTCGATGTATGCGTGACAGACAGGCTCGGGCTACCGTCATCTGGAGAGTACATCTATGTCAACCTAACCATGTATTTTTCATCACAATAACAGAGAAGCAAGGGAACATCAGCTTAACATCGCGCCTGATAACATTACCAAAACCCGTCTACCTCGGGGAGCATTTCCACTATTGGCCCAGAACTGTTGTGTGTTTTCGCGCTGCTGCACAGGCCTTTGTGCGTGGCATGGTTTTTTTTGTGCAAGTGATTTAGCATAAATGTTCATGCCTCTGGTGAGTCATTTCACTTAGTAGTGGGGCCTCTGCACCTCGCCAATGACGCGCCACATCCCTCTTTGCAACCAGTAATGCAACAAGCATGCCAGCATGGCGCGGGCCACGCAAGGTAACCAATACCCCCGTAGGATTATATTAGAGTCTGGAACTATTTCATGTCCAATTATATTCACTAGGACAACCATTCCAAGATTTAGAGGTGTCTTCTGTCAAAATATACACAGGCTTTGCCCGCAAGGTGCGTTATTCCCCAGGTTATTGTGGATTAGAAGTACAATGGCACTCAAAAACATAGCTGCCAATTTTCCAGGTCCATGCGTGATGTTCTGCTCCAGTCCAGGTTTTTAACTATGAATTCTGGAACTTATATTCTTGTCTTATAATTGTATAAACAAAACTACTGGTCCTAGAATTCAAAGAAAAACCCGGGTCAGGAGCAGCCCATCACCAATGGCCGGAAAAACTAGGCAGGCTGCGTAAAGAGCGACTTACATGGCATATGTCCGTGCTCTTTTGTGGGATATTCTATCTAATGTGTACTACAGGATATTTAAATGTGAAATGCCATGGTGGAAAATGTTTTGGATTTTCAATTGAATGTATCTACATAACGCAAACCTAGCTCGAAGGAAACATAGCGCTGAAGGTGTTTACAGTAAATGACATAATCACAGTAGGTCAGGCCCAGTGATTCAGAGACCAAAGCAGGACCTATGCATCACTATAAAAGTCCAGATATTGCTTACTGCCACGCAAACAAAGCCAACGAGCAAAATAAAAGGAACAACAATCTTAGTGATTTGACACAATATATGCAACAATGTATAGACAGATTTTGTCCACTCCACCTGGGTGTATGGACATCAATTTACCAACATGTTAGGGGTAAAGGAAGTGACATCACACACCCTATGACACTACACACATCAAAAGAAGTGACAGCTTATACCTTTGACCCTCAATATCCCTAGGAAGTGATGTCACTTGATCTTAACCCAGGTGATATTAAAATAATTGACATTGATTTAGTTCCATAATACCTTTGTGATTAACATAAAAGCACTACACAAATGTCTGTTTTGGATACACAAATATTAAGGTGCTGACATAATCTACAAGAGTGGCGGAGTGTAATACGGTACTTGGCCTAAACTATAGTGAGCAAATCGAATGAGCCAGACTTCTTCTGGGAGGGTTTTGAGTGGCTTAACTTCTGAGAAAACGTAGAAAAATGAGATCCAGTAGTGTATTTTAAAGCTCAAGTTTCACATAAATTGCTAACAAGCCATGGGCTCTGAAAGGGCACTTGTCAAATATATAAGTCCTGCCATGGTGTGCCAATCCAATGAAACCTGACGCTCCCCAGGAGTCAACCTGATTGTTTCCAAAATGTGCTATAGGTGCACCCATATGCCGAAAATAACCTCTATTGTGCCTGGGCTAGTATTTTGTCATGGGTGCCCCCTTATGGTAACAATTACATACAGTATACCAGTCTCATAATTTTGCTATACATATACCAAGAGTGATCATTGTGCCTTATGTTATGGCTGTCTTCCTCCTAAATACCATGTGTCCTCCTTTGGATAAGTATCACCTCCAGTGTACAAGTGACAACATTTTGCCACGGGTACACCTAATGTCAAGAATTACATTACATCTAGTACACCAGTACCAGTATTTTACCATGGGTGTGCATTATTCCAAGAATTACCTCCAGTATGGCAGTGCCAATATTTTGCCATAGATGTCCTACATGTCAATTATTACCTCTACTCTTCCATTGACCGTATTTTGTCACAGGCTCCTGTCATGTTAAGAATTGTCTCAATAAGTCATTCTCAGTAGTTTGCCATGCACCAAAGGCAGACTCAATCATAAGACCACATTCTCACTCATTTAAATTGGGCAACCCACAGTCCTCACCTACTCACTGTCACTCAGTCAATCTCACTTACTTTAACTCAATCTTGCTTTCACTCACTGGTTCTCACTCATTCACACGCTCATTCTTACTCTGATTCACTCAAACTTACTCACACTGACTTGCACTCACTCTTAATTTCACTCCCTCTCGCTCATTCTGACTCACTCATACTCACTGACATTCAGTCTCATTTTTCTTCTCAATCACTGTTTGTCACTGACTGTAACTATCCCTCTGACACACATGCTCATATACAAACGTACACGCTGACACATAAACAGTCTGCCTCGCACACAAACACACTCTCACCCGCAAGCATTCTCACAACAAACCTTTAACATTTTTACTTACCTCAGTTGACAGAGTAGGCTCCAATACACATCTTGATGCTCCATTTCTATTACACTAATAGTGAATATTATACAAATATTAACTGTTAGTATTATAAGAAATGGGCTAAAAACAGGGAGGGCGAAGACGCAGGTTTTCTTGGCACTGATGTTGTCACCTCAGAGGCTTGAGATCACAAAGACAGTGCCAGGGCTTGCAAGCGGTAAGCCAGACGTCGAAATTGGGACCCCAGGCTACCCCTAAATGACGTCCATGCCTGGGTGTAAGAAAGAGTTTAATTATGAGCAGCGATTTACGCCCCAAGCCCCACACATGCTACCCAAAGTCTCGCCAAGGCAGATGAAGCCAGGTCACAGGTGAGCGAGTTTTGGCATGAACAAGCTCAAAGCCCATGCCTGACTGACACCTATCCAAGCAAGCCTAAATATATACATATACATACATACATACATGCATACATATACACATACATACATACTACATACATACATACAGACAGACATATATACATACATACATGCATACATATATACATACATACATACATACATACTACATACATACATACATGCATACAGGCATACATATATACATACATGCATACATATATACATACATGCATACATGCATACATACATACCTACATACATACATACATACATACATACATACATACATACATACATACATACATAGTGTATTACTCCCACTCTCCTTACCGGGCATGGAAGTGATGCTCTCCGTTCATTGAGGATGCGTGTTTGGCGCTTCCTGTTAGCTCTTCCATGTTTGTCACTGGCCTCAATTCCATTGTGGCCCCAGTAGCTGCTCATCCATTTTGCAAAGTGCACATCATCGTCCTCCTCATAATCCATGTACTGTGGCTTTCTGTTCCGTTGGGCGTCCCAACAGGAAAGGAGGCGGGCAGATGAAAAGTGCAAGTATAGCACGTTGTCAAATATGGCCGACGCCAGGCAAGATGAGAAACCTTAGCTTCGAACCCGAGCTCGCTAGGGTAAACCAAAGCAATTCAAACAACTGAACTTTATAACTCAGCCATGTGTAACCTATTTAGCTTGTGGTTCGGGTTCTGGCAGTGTGCTCTTTTAATCTTTCCACTGCATTGACATCCGTGTCGCCCAGCCCAGGGGGTGCAAAGCCTTTCATAGATTTTACTGGCCGGTGCATCTAGTTGTCAATAAATGCAGCTTTGCAGACAAGAACATGCCTTAAAGCTATTGTTCGTGCCATCATTTAAAAAGGGATTGTTAATGAGAAAAAATAGAATGAGTGTATTGATTATTGCCAGAAGCAGGCAAGGCACCTTTGCCACGAAAGTCGAAAATACTTCATGGGAGAGGTTTTCACAGTATCTGTATTATCCGAATACCATATATAGAAATAGTATATGCAGCATATCAAACTATTTGTTTGCTATAAAAAATGAACTCCATTGTAGACAGACAATTAGACAAACCGAGCCTGGCATATATTTATGTCGGTCAGTTCGAAGAGCACGTCGTCTATTATTCCACCAATCCCTTCCAGAGGAATTTACGCCTCTGGAAGAGGTATATAGACGACGTACTCTGCATTTGGACAGGAACTCAAGAGGAACTGTTGTTGTTCCTTGACTGGCTGAACCAGCAGGACACCAGCCTTAAATTCACTTGGACTTACAGTCACAACACGGCAATATATCTAGATCTTGTGAGAGAAGTTAAGAACGATGTCATCACTACCCATGTTCACCAAAAGCCCACTGACCGGAATTCCCTGCTCTGTATGATTCTTTCCACCCCAGGGCATTGAAAGATAATCTCCCTGTAGGGCAGTTTTTTGCGGTACAGGAGGAACTGTTCCTCAACTGAGCAGCCAGCCCATGAAGATATTTGCATAGGCTGGGGAAAATTTGGAGCCCATCGCCACACCCTGTTTTTGTTTGAACCATTCCCCATTACATAAAAAGAAATTGTTTGTCAAAATTATTTCTGTCATAGTTAGTAACATATGTGTATGTTCCCATTGGGTTGCAGATTTTTTAGATAGAAAGTGGCTAAGAGCCTTGAGTCCTAATTCATTTTGAATACTGGTGTACAGGGATACCACGCCAAGAGTGACGAGTATCATACCAGTATCCCATTTAATGTCACTCAAAATGTTGAGTATATGTCGTGTATCAACAATTTTGACAGAATAGCCAGGGAAATACGGCATTCCGAAACATTTTCCATAAGCATTGGGAAGGAAATATATATAATACAGGAGGGGAACATCAATAAGGTAGGATTTTGTTCCAACTTCTTACAAAAACATAGCTATTGACTGTAGCCTAACTTCATGACATTGAGCGAATGAATTATTTCCTCTTGGTTTTCAGGACTGATCCTGACTTTTGAGAAGGTATCAGCATCTTACTGGATGCATATTTCTTTTTTACTGGGAGCACTTGGGTTGTACAAAATAATAATGAACACGGAGGTAAATAAGGGTCTAGAGCACGAGAACAGACACCTTAAGCAACTATGTACGACTTCGCATACTGTTGTTTTATAACTCATTAAAATATGTCAATGTTATGCTTTAAAAAATAGCCGGGATGGCTACAATGCACCAATGTTGATTTACAGTCTTGACACGGTCTGCATGAAAACGGTGGAAGGTTTTATTAACGACATGTGACAAACCATTACAAATATACGTTTTCTGTATTATTTCCAGCCTTGACGAAGCCGTAGGTGTCTTGAACCTAGGCGAAACGCGTTGGCGCAAGGAGTGGATCTTGTGAAATAAAAGATTTCTATTATAATACTGTTATTTTGCAGTGAAAATTTGGACTTACAATTTGCAATTGCATTTAATTTCATGTGTGCTCCGAGATCGTGTTTTTTGTAACTTCAACCTTAGTTGAAAATTAAGGGAGGAGGGGTGTTGTCTCCCGAAACTCTTGGATGCACCAGTAAACCAATCAGGATATCAAGATTTATATGTGGAATTCTATATGAGCGCCATTTACCCATAACACCCGAAAGTGTATATGTTCCTCAACTGAGGTCTACATGGAACAATCACAGGGCCTAGGGGCGAAGTTAAAACAGAGAAACTATCCCCCTAGGGTGATAAAACAAGCCAAAAAAAGAGCCTTGAACACCCCGCGTAGTGCCCTTCTGGAGAAACATGTGAAAGAATAGGATGACTGTGTTCCAGTAGTTATGACCTTTGACCCATTGGCAACTAAGATTAGACAGTCTATTCGTAAACACTGGACCTTACTTTCTAATAAAGAATTTGTCATGCCACCCCGAGGTTCACCTTTAAGAGGTCTAGCAACCTCAAGGACAAACTTGTTCATACCCGTGCACTATCTGTACCTAAAGGGAAAGACACCACCATCCCCAAGGGACATTTCCCATGTGGAACCTGTTCTGTCTGTCCTCTTATAAAAAAGACCTTGAGTGTGACATTAACATCAGGGAGGGAGTGGTACTTGAATCATTTCAGCAATTGTAATACCACAAATGTGATGTACAGATTGCTTTGTGAATGCGGTCTCCAATATATAGGCCTCCCGTCTAGAAAAATCAAGACAAGAATGCAGGAACACCTTAGCATGATAAGATCCGGAAACTTGCAAAAAAATTAGTACAACACTGCTACACAACAAAACACAGTTTTACCTGGGTAGTCTTGGAGAAAGTGCTAGGCAATCCCCACAATGTAGATAAGATCCTCCTGTCCAAAGAAGCGCGATGGATCTATCAAGAAAAAAGTGATCAGCAGGGGTTAAACGAGATTATTGAATGGAATAAGGTTGGTTAAATTATCAGGAGCATTAGCAGGATTGCTTGAGATGTGCCTTGGTAGCAGCTTTTGGGGACTTTGTTTGTCCTGTCTGTATAATTCTCTCCTTGTTAACCTCTTTTCCCATAACTAAAACAATGTGCGTCTTCCTCAATTTAGGAGCTTTAGTACTGGAAGACGAATGTCTTTGTGGAAATGTAATTAAGTATGATAAATGTAAAATCACTTATGTAATGGCCAGAAAAATCGCAATTTTGGCAGAAAAATACGCCATTTTGTAAAACACCTGATATTTCACGCTCAGGTTGACAATAAAGTTTGCTGATTTTTGAACCAGCAATGAATGTCGATTATACCATAGTGTAAAGCAAAAACAATATAAATCAATATGATTGGCATTCATTTTGTTTCCTTATGTGCTGTTATGGTTTATTTCCAACTTTTTTTGAGAGATGGCTAAATTGTGAGCATAATATTTTAAATATTTTGGGTATTTTATTAAACCATAATATTTGTCAACATTTTCTTGACAATGACTTTTTAATTGATGATCTCTATTACACCTGCTATTTGAAAATAAGTCTGGCCGATAAGCGATCCCCGTTTTGTAAAGATAATGATAAGACATTGTCTGTGAGGAAGTAATACAACTCCCAATTCAAAACTGCGGCCGTAATAGACGCGGTTCACGTTTGCACGTGACCGCGTCTACAAACTGTTTTTAAACCGCCCGTGACGGGTAGGGAGACGCAGGACGAGACAGCGCGCTCCGTGAGGCCTTTACCGGTGAGGTGTAGGGGGCTGAATCTATGCAAGGGCTTTTGCTGCACATAAGGCGATCGCGGTGCTCAAGTTTTGTTTAATCTGGTTCAGGCATGTGTACTCTGCTGCTTGTGCAACTTTAGGTGTGAGAACAATGAGTGTGGGCATAGCGTGAATCTTTGAAAAGTATGTACTCCATCTTGGAAGGATGTAGCCCTACCATGACGATAACAGCTGGGGGGCAATATTGACAAGTAATGTTACACTGCTAGAGATATGTATCTTACACTATGACAAAAGACAGTGGTAGATGGGGAGCTTCTCATTTTAGATAAATAAGAAAATGCGATGCACAGCGGTTTTTTATTTTTAATTGATTGAGATCAGGAATCACCAAACTGTAGATTCGGCTCTCTGATATATAACGTATGAGCATATAATATATATATGTTTATTCCCTCTACGGTGTACAGATTGACATTACGAAGGAAAGGTTAATTGGCAAGGAGGACTCACAATAGGAGTTTTGGATGACTTAAGTGTCCCCTCGCAAGCTGGTATGAAAGACACAAGCTGTGTGAGGGTAACTAGAGATTTTTCTTACAAATGAAAACTTTGTTTTTTTATGAAGGCAGGCAGCCCTTTTTTAACACAGTGGTGCGCTTTTTCCATTGACAGTCCTTGTAGAACGGTGTGTCCAACTGGGTTGCTGTGACCAGGTGACTAGCCCTGAAGAAATTGCCAAAGAAAGCAAGCAATGAAACATGTTGGCATGTGAAAATTGGTATGCATGAATAGCAACCATTGCACATTTTTAATTTGACAGTTCACTCCTAGTAAATAATAAAGTAGTTGTGTGAAAGGTGTGCCTGTCAATTTTCATTACACTCTGTCACTATCATTGAGTGAACTTTCTTGTCACTGTATCACTTTCACATATTTTGTTTGGACACTCTTTTTCCTCTCCTTTTTTTACGACAAAGTAACCCTCGATGATGAGAAAAGTGGGCTTATCTGGTGAGTACCTGCCAGTTACCCCTTGGGTTGTTCGCCCATGAGGGGTTACTTTGTCTCCACACTTTTTTCACAAATAGGTGGGGGGTTCTTCTTACCAAGAAGCTTCTTGATGCACTGGATAAATTGTAAAGTATTGTAATTCAGGCATCGCCGTTCCCTCTGGTGGACTGTCAGTGGATTAAGGGCAATTGTTTTAAGTGATAGGCAAGAGAGCGTTGCAAACAAACCACGAAAAAAGAAGACTGTTTTGTGACTTGATAGTAATGTAATATGTACACTTCGCAGAGTATATAACCAAAGCGACTATCTGACTCCATGTGAAAATATTGTTGCCTTAACAGAATGTTTTTTTTTGTGTTGTTGTCTTGTGAGTGGAGGGCAACCCGTATTCTCTTTTTCCCTCTGGACTCCTTTTTGATGATATTCGCTTTTCTTAACTCTACTGCAATCCACAGCAGCATAACAACCAAACAGCAGCAAAGTCAAGAGATCTGTGTTAGACCTGTCAGCCTTACATCTGAACCACAGAATAATAATAATAATAATCCATATTTGTAAAGCGCACAATCACCCGTAAGGGTCTCTAGGCGCTGGGGGCCGTCGGGAAGATTAAGCAAGCTATTGCCCAGAGTCACATGGTGCTGGGCTAACCTGCCGCCGGAGCCGGGGATCGAACCGTGATCCCCAGATTCCAGCGTCAGTCGCCCTGACCGCGGCGCCACACCTCTCCCCCAGAAGGCAATCAACAACTGCTACTGTGGGGATAGTAGAGGTGCGGTTGCCGGGGGCCACTGTTAAACACAGTTTGGCCCAATGCGATGATCAACGGCCTTCTGTGTGTCCATATACCTGATAGTCTTGGCAGGAAAGCCCAACACCACTACCATCGTGACTAATCCAGACCTGAATGAATATGATGTAAAATTGATTGGTGAGTTGCCCAACTGTTTGGTGGTATGTGTACATATGTTTAGCAATAGTTTTGGGTGCTTAGCATGGAGCTTAAGATCCCAAAAATGTTCTGGCCAGCATGGTACACAAGGGCTTCCTCTAGATGCACCCGATCCTACTTTCCTCTGATCCGTCTGGGCCTTACTTCTCTTTCTGTCCGTCGTTGCGCAGGAGTTCAGTGTTCCTCCACTCAATAACCCCTTGCACATCCAGTCTGGACCCCACCACCAACTGAGAGATCCTAAAGGCCCAAAGAAGTCTATTGTAATGGTGTGGTGGACATCTTCTGGTAACGAGGACATTTAAAGAGGTGGTGGTTTTGATTTTTGCAAACGCTTTGGTACTGGTAACATTCTTTGTCTGTGCCCTCCACCAGTTGATCCTGCCCTGGGAACCATACACCATCACATAGCGCTCTGTTCATCACTAATATTTTCCTATGTCCTTCACGCACAAGGTCCACGACGTTTGATTTTAGATGCTTGGGAATTATTATTAGAGTGTCTCTAAATACTAAGCACCTCTGACCACTGGAAGTTCTTCATATATTTGCTTGAATGCTAATGTCTTTCAAATTTGCTTTGTGTTCGAGTGAGCTTTCGTCAATGTGTCTCCATTGTCCATTTTGCGTCAGTCTTTTCATTTCAGTCAGGGTTTGGTCGCTTGAGTGACTTCCTCAATTATGTCTAAGGCCATTGATGGTGGGGTTGGGTGCCTCATTACAATGTTCAGGTACTCTTCACTGATGATGGTGTGCTTTTAATGTGAGTGGGTGGTGAGATAAGAAATCTGCTGGGTTGTTGTCCCTCCCAGGTTTGTCTCAAATGGGGCATAAGTACTCTTGAAGTTGTATTCCACATCGCTTAATTCTTGTGACATTTTTGCTAGTGGGGGTATCCAAATATCTTGAGCGCTTGGTGTTTGGTCATTAGTTCAAGTATTTTTCCGTAAATTAAGAGGTTATAGTATTCACATGCCAAACACAAGGATATGATGAACGGAGCACTGAAACTTTTCAGACATTCATCCCTAGTCACAGATCTGGGTTGAATCCATCATCATTCTTTAGCTCACTTCGCCACCTCAGTTCAGACCCAGCTATATGCAAATCAGTCTTGCCCTGTGCCTCATGGGAACAGTCCAGCCCGAACTGCCAAGCCAGGTCTTACCTGAACTGGAACGATGCATCCTGGGACCGGTTTCTAGGTAACACCCTTCATCAGCCAGGCTAGCTTGAATCCAGCGGCAAAGTGAGCAAGTCCAGCCCGAAATTGCCCCGACCTTGTCTACCCTGAACCAGAAACAAGCATTCTGGGACCGGTTTCTGGGTAACACCCTTCATCAGCCAGGCTAGCTTGAATCCAGTGGCAAAGTGAGCAAGGGACCCACATCTGGGCATACCCTGCCAACTTAGGGTGAACAAAGCAAACACAAGGAGATGTTGTATGAAGCGCTGAAACTTTTCAGACACTCACCCCCAGTCACAGATCTGGGTTGAATTCATCATCATTCTTTAGCTCACTTCGCCACCTCGATTCCGACCCAGCCATATGCAAATCAATATTGACCCTGTGCCTCATGGGAACAGTCCATCCCGAACTGCCAAGCCAGGTCTTCCCTGAACAAGCATTCTGGGACTGGTTTCTGGGTAACACCCTTCATCAGACATGCTAGGTTAAATCCAGTGGCAAAGTGAGCAAGGGACCCACGTTGCCACTGGATTCAAGCTAGCCTGGCTGATGAAGGGTGTTACCCAGAAACCGGTCCCGGGATGCTTGTTTCCGGTTCAGGGAAGACCTGGCTTGGCAATTCGGGGTGGACTGTTCCCATGAGGCACAGGGTCAAGACTGATTTGCATATAGTTGGGTCTGAACTGAGGTGGCGAAGTGAGCTAAAGAATGATGATGGATTCAACCCAGATCCGTGACTGGGGGTGAGTGTCTGAAAAGTTTCAGCGCTCCGTCCAGCATCTCCTTGTGTTTGCTTTGTAGTATTCACATGCCCAGACTACAACCAGGCCTTCTTTATCTGCCTACAATTAGGATCTTTCAATATCTGACAAACTGTGGCTAGCATAGAATACAGTGCATCATTCCTCGTCCTGTCGACACTGTTCCAAGATAGCTCCTAAGCCCACTCTGGTATCCACTGCCAGCTCCATATGCCATGTTGGGTCAAAGTATGCCACCTTAGTCGTATCACTGACTCTCCTTTTGATTTGTTTGAATGCTGGGTAATATGTAAGGGTGGGCGTAGTTCGTGAAGTAGCTCTACGCGAAGCTATGCGAAGTGCACTTCGCACTACGTGAACTTCACGTAGCACTACGCAAGCTGCGTAGTAGCATGTTCGCACTGTGCAAGATGCGTTTTCAATGATTGCACAGTGCGGACAAGCATCCAGCACTGTGCAATCATTGAAAACGGCATCCTGCACAGTGCGAGCTGTAGTTTTCTGCTGCTCGAGTAGATTTTTACTCGAGCGGCAGCTTTCTCAACGCGAACTGGTAGTTTCTCATTGCGAGCGGCCGCGAGCATGCGCAACCACTCGCAATGAGAAACCTGACCTCTCCGCGTTGAGAATCTCGCCGGGATGTCATTTTGCTTGCTAGCGGTCGCGAACATGACGTTGAGGACCGCGAACAAGCAAAAAATGACTGCTGCACTTCGCTACGCTGCACTACGCGTGTTCGCACTGTGCTACATGCAGCTCGCGTAGTGCGAAGTTGCGCAAACTTCGCAAACTACGCGAGCGTAGCGTAGTGCTTCGCCCAGGGTTAGTAATATGCTGACATTCATTCAAACTGGTGTCATTGACTCGTTAGTTCCTGTACAGCTGCTGATTGTCGCATAATGCTTTATGTATCATCCAGAATAGCTTGCCATTCCTAGGAATGACCTCATATCACCTAGGTCTTTGGCGGCAGGCATCGCACTGATCACTTTAATTTTTTCTTGGTCTGGTCTCATGTTGCGGTTTAAGAAAATGTGCCAGTAGAATTTTAGCTAAGTCTTGTGAAATTCACACTTCTCCAGGTTTAGGGTTCAAATGGCTTTTTGGAGCACTGTGCAGGCTTTTTCCAGGCCTTAGTTGTGTCCTTCTGTTCTAAGCACTAAAACATATCTTTTGTTTAGTTCATTTACGACTGGGCTGATGACACATTGGATGGCATCCTGCAATTTCTGCTGCTGACAGCACACAAAGGATAAGCCATTTGTAGCGAAATAACCCTAAGTGTGTGGTGAATGTGGTGATGCAGCTTGGTTGTTCATGTAGTTTTAACTGGCGGTACCCCTTCTTGATGTCCAGCATAGAGAACATCTATGTTCCATTGGGAAATGCGATAAATATAAAAAAAATTCAAAAGCAATTATTTTGAAAAAGTTGGGCATCTTGGCAGGGAAATATAAGTCAATGGACCCAGCTATCACAACACATTTTAGGGAATTACTTCAATTTAATTAATGGTATTGCTACTTCATTAATGTGATTTATCTAATCAGTGAAGAGGTGCTAGGTGTGACGGCACAATGAAAGTGGAAACAAGTGATAAAATAGTGCAACACATGTACAGTATGCATGACACAAAATAGTCTTAACCAACAGGACAATCATTTAGAATAGGCAACCATAAAATGACACAAATCAAAATGGGTTTCTCAAAAGTTCCATCATTAATGAAAAAATGATTAAGGTATGACAGTCGACGTTTTGACCCCAAGAAGTAATTTAACAGGGTCTTCTTCTGGACAGAAGTAGCAACTTGAAAAGAGATAGGAATTGTCAGAATAGAGCAAAGAAATTGACTAAAGGAATAATCCTTAGGATGAAAGGCATTGTCCTGCTCACCTGACAAAATATAAGTCAATGCCTAAAGCATAAGAAACCATCAATGTCCTACATGGATTGCCTATACAAAGAGAAAAACTGATTGGTTCCCACAGGTGCATATCACTAGGAATAAGAATTAATTAGAGCTCATGAATCTACATGCACAGTCTGAGATAGGTGTTAATTAATAAGAGAACCATGCAGATGCAAAAGCATAAACTGTTTACCAAAGGCGAGCGGGAATAAATCCTCCCTGCAACTTAAGAGGACAATAAGGGTAGCGTAAAAAGAACCGCCATTGCAATTTCCAAAAAATAAGCGTGAACAAAACAGTGAGGTCATGGTAAGGCAAATGGCACAGTGATCCCAAATACAAGGAGAGTTACTAAAGGGTTCATACCTATGTGCGCAAGTCACAGCTCCTAGATCTGTAAGATCAACCTCTACTTCGGATTACAGAACACAATCAGGCCAAGGTAAATGTAAGACTCATAGAAAGAGGACTGGGAATGTTGGAATGTACATAAAAGGGATCATACCAAACACTCCAGACAAAGGCAGCCGGCATAAACACTAAAACAGTGCGCCCGAGTGAGAACTACATATTATACATGATTGATCTTGTTTTCAGAAAAAAGGGGACTTGATCAAGTCAACATAAGAATACGAAAAATAAAGAGCGGACTGAAAGCGAGTCCCAGGTTAAAAGGACAGGATGGGTGACATCCTGAAAGCAGTGTGAATCAATGAGAAATAAATCTAGCCTCTTTGACGTACATTGTGAAAATATAATATCCAGGCTAAAGTATATGTGACATGACCATACTAAAAGAGAGAATGTGGTTGGGGGCGTGGCTTTGGCGCCGATGGAGATGGCGGCTGGCTGATCTTGCTCCGGACCGAGATCTAGGCAACAAACGAGGAACAGCGGATTTAGACTTCTGCAGCAACTTTGGGGCATATTCTCTGCCATTGAAATGCCTGCTGTACCAAAGGACACTATTTTCCTGCCACGGTGAGCCTGCAAACTACAGAAATTTATCTTTGATTTGCGGCTCGCTCCATGTGTGGACCGCAGCCGCCATCTTGTGTTTCTCGCTGATTTGTTTCAGCACGACAACCAGCGCCCTAAAGCTATGCTGCTTAGCCTGCAATGAATGTAACTTTTAAGAGGATGACAGAGGCCAGGTAATTTCTTCAGTATATATGCCTCCCGCATTTTGAAATTTAATTTTGCTCAGTGACACGCGTCATTTATAAAAACACAAACGCCATTTTGTGTTCTCTGCTCTATCTGCCTCAGCGCGGCAACCAGCACCCTAAAGGTAAGCCGCTTTGCCTGCAATGCTTGCAATTTCTTTGTGCATGATAGGGGCCAGCCAATTTCGAAAGTAGTTATGCCTCCAGTATCTTGAAATTAAACTCTGCTTTATGAAGTGTTTCAATTATTAAATGCGACCACCATTTTATGTTCTCTGCATTATCTGAACTTAAGTGACAGTTCTCTGCATAGTAACTCTGCCTGAACACTACTTGGCTGTATTCTGACTATTCAATGGCCCTCCTTATGCCTGCCTTATGTCACAATTACTTTTGGGTAATATCACTCCTCATGGAATGACTCTATGCGCTTTATTTTGTATTACTTGATTCTACATTATATTCATGAGTGAAGGCTTTTCACATATGATCTGCCTCAGTGTAACTCTGCTGGTTATTCTCCTAATTTACGTTCCTCTCCCTGAATTCTAACTTTATGAAGGTGTGTTCATTTTTAACAATATGCTTTGAACTGCTTTATTTACTTGCTGCACCACAGCCTTCACACGCTTGTTCAACTGGGATGATGTACCGATTGAGTTTGTTTCACATTTGCTTATCTCGTGAGACAGCATCTTAATGACTGAGTCAGGCTCCTCATATTCTGAGTGCTTTTCTCGTTGACAACATTCTTATCCCTGTTCTCTCCAGCGAACAGCAATTTTGACCGTGACTGCACGTTTTATTCTATGCTCTCTACAAAGCCTCTTTTTGTGGCTCCCAATCTTTTAATATATACAGCTACATGGAGCCTTCTTCTTCGGATCAGAAAAACACTTCAACAAGTATGACTTCCTCTCGTAAAGATCCTAATCCGGTCACTCCTATTAAGCGCAATAGGAAGGATTCTAATTCTCCTACCAAGTCACCACCATCTATAACGATGGAAGATCTTATGGAGGAGATAAAGATACTGAAACCATTTGTTATTGACGCTAATGCCACCCTTCATAGATTGGACGAGAAGTGGTCTAACTTGGACTCCAGAGTGTCAGCTGTGGAATAATGCATCAGCGATACTCAGGATGTGACACCTCAAGTTGCAGCTATGTCTAAGGAGATTGTTCTCCTTAATGCGCAAACAGAAGATTTGAAAAATTGAAACAGACGCAACAATTTTCGTATTAATGCTATTCCGGAAGCAGAGGAGGGGTCTGATATGCTGGCCTTCTTAAACTCATTCATTCCCAAGATTGTTGGTCTCAAAGATGGCACAACTCTTAATTTACAACATGCCCATTGTGTTGGCCCCAAAACTGGAGGTTTACCTTCTTCATCGTTAGTCAGTCGTCCTAGAGGAATTATTGTTTTATTTCTGGAATACACTGAATTGTTAATGGTTTTTACAGCGGCAAAGTCAAGAAAACAGATGTTGTGGTCTGGTCAAAAAGTTTTCTTCTCTCAAGATGTGTCCTGTGCTACTGCAGCTCATCGCAAGGAATTCCTTTCACTTCGCCTGGCTCTTCAATCAATCAATGCCAGATATGGTTTGGTTCATCCTTGCTTCTTCAAGGTTACCTATAAAGAGAGGTCCTACTCCTTTGATCATCCTGAAGACTTGAGACAGTTTATCTCTCGCCATAACGGGGAAGAGATGGATTTTTGAGGGTCTTGAAACTTGTTGATCCGTTATGTAATCTGTTTTTCAGTTTAATGTTTTTATTTTAATGTTCTGATGTTCATCATTTTTCATGGTGATGTCATTCAAGTTTCGCTGTTGTTCTTTGTTATTAGGGCCTGCTAACCCTTTCCGTGGCCATTTCCTATAGTAATTGTTCTCTGTTTCTTCTTGTAGTTGCTCTCCATTTTATGCTGACCCATTCCCAGATGTCTTCCTCCTTCCTGCCCCCTCCTCCTGTGCCCAAGGTTCACTGTTACTCCTCATATCTGGTAAGTGTTTAGTCTTTCATTGCTATTTTGGTGATGTTGTTCGATTGTTTCATTTAAATTTATGTAGTTGGTTACTTCCTATTTGTTATTATATATTTGTTCTCTTCTTTTCTCGTTATTTTTTCTATCTAGAAAATTCATTTGATCTCAGTCTCCGGGGTGGTTTTGCCATCTGTCCTCTACTGCAGCTCCCCGCTCCTGATGTCATTTACTTTACTCTGGATATTTATTCCATTCTTCTTGACAGAAGCCTCTCGGCTGCTAGTCAAGTGTTCTTTTTCTATCTTATATTCCTCTTACTCTTTCATTCTTTCCTCTTTGTTCTTTTTCCTCTTCTTATTCTCTCCTTTACTCTTTCCTTCCTATCCTCTGGTTTTACTTGTTTTTCTTCGCTCTTGTTTTCTTTATTTGAATGTATCTTCACTGTTTACTACTCTTTTTTCCCCCTTTAAGGTTATCATTGTGTATCTTTTTCCCTTTACATGCATTAGTTTTAATATCTTTAGATGCCTTTATAAAAAAAAATTGCGTGTGTCTTCACCATTTCTTACTCTTCTCTTTGCAATCCTTCTTTTCCCCCCTTTTTATACTCCTTTTTATGCTCATCTGCTTGTTTTCTACTGCATTATCCTTACAGTTTTTGGTTTTCTGCATATTCATTTTACAGTTTTATTGAATTTAGTAATGCTCTTGTTAGTATTAATGCCTTTGCCTTGCAATGAATGATAATGTTTGGATCATCTCGTGGAATGTTAAGGGATTACGCAACCTGGTTAAAAAGCAATGTGTACTTACTCATCTTTCTAAGCTACAATTTAAAATTGCAATGTTACAAGACACATCTTAATGACAATGATGTTAATTCCCTTAAAAAGCAATGGGTATTTCATGTTTATAGTTCCCCATCTAAAGACAGGAAAAATGGAGTGGTGATATTTTTTCATAAATCCCTGTCCCTTACAATAGAAAAAGAAGAGAAGGATGAAAATGGGCGTTGGCTTCTTCTTCATACTATTATTAATGGATCCCATATTTCTTTGCTTAATGTTTACGGCCCCACTGGCATTGATTCACAATTTTGGCAATCCTTGTCACTCACCCTTCATGCATGCTCTGATTCTAATATCATACTGGGCGGTGATTGTAATCAGGTCATAGACCCTTTCACGGACAGGAAATCCTCTTCTAAGTATATTCCTAATAAAACGCAAAAGACTTTTTCTTGGACTATCCGTGCAAGGTGCCTGGTTGACGCTTGGAGGATATATAATCCTGACAGTCTAGAATATACATTTTATTCCCCCACTCATAACTCCACCTCTAGAATTGATTATATTTTTCTAAGTCCACAACTTCTTCCCAACCTACTGCATGCAGAGATTGGCTCTATTCTTATTTCCGATCACGCCCCTGTGTTGATTAGTCTTGATCTTTCTTCCTTACCCTCTAAGTCTTGTCGTTGGCATTTTAATAATTACCTTCTTAAAGATTCTTCTTTTCTTGGATGCTTTAAAGATTTTGTTTCCAAATTCTTTCTTCTCAATGCTAGTCCAGATATGCCCTTTCATACTCTTTGAGATGCGTTCAAGCCAATAGCCAGAGGCTTCATTATAGACTACGTAGCTGGTAAAAGGAAACAATACCGTAGTGAATCAGCTGCTATGCTATCCTCTATTAAGGAACTGGAACATGCATATTTTTCTTCTAAAAATACTGACCTCAAGACTTTGATTCAAGCAAAACTTGACTTTAATAGGAAGTCTACGGAAGAAGCCTCGGGGACGTTATTGAAAATTAACTCTAAATTCTACGGAGGACGTAATTGAGCAGGTAAATTACTGGCGAACTACTTGAAGATTAAATCCCAAAGTTCGAGAATAGTCAAAATTATTGATGATCAAGATATTCCTCACATAGACGAAGAGATACTGAATTGTTTCACAGAATTCTATAAGCACCTTAATACTCCAAAATCTTCTCCTTCAGATGCAGATCTGGACTCTTTTTTTAACTCATTACCCCCTCGCTCTTCCCCTCTTCCAGATTTTTCTGTTTTGAAAAAAGATATATCTCTTTCTGAGATTAAATTGGCTTTATCTATGTTGCCTAAAGATGAGGCCCCTAATCTTGATGGTCTCACTGCTGAATACTATTCCTGCTTTGCTCCCATTCTTCTGCCCAATCTTTTATCTCTTTTTCAACATTTTGTTTGTAATGGTGAAGCTCGAGGTTCTTTTCTCGAGGCTATGATTTGTTTAATTCCCAAAAAAGGTAAAGATCCGTCCCGATGAGCCACTTATCGTCCTATATCATTGATTAATCTTGATTGCAAATTATTTGCCAAGGTGTTAGCCCTTCGCATTAATCAGGTACTACCTGATTTGATTGGTCTAGAGCAAACGGGCTTTGCTAAGGGTAGGACTATTGCTGAGAATTCCAGAACTTTCCTTAACATTATCCATCTTGCATCTTGCATCTAAGCTGCTATAACCCTTGATAACCCTTGATGCAGAGAAAGCTTTTGACCGCGTTAATTGGCTCTTCATGATATGTGCCCTTAAATGGCATGGTTTTGGAACCTCTATTCTGTCTCCTATTACTTTGCTATATTCTTTTCCAACCACTTCAGTTTTTGCCAATGTCTCTCAATACTCTTATTTTCCTTTACAACGGGGTACCCGTCAGGGATTTCCTCTTTCTCCATTACTTTTTATCCTCTCCCTTGAATCATTTCTTCATTCCTTATGGCACTCGTCCACCTTCCGAGGTTTTCAGCACAAATCTATTGAAATTAAATGTACTGCTTATGCGGATGATATTATTTTATATGTTTCTGATCCTTCTACATCTTTACCTGCTTTACTGCACTTCTTTCTTCCGATGCCGCCTTGTCCGGTTATAAGCGGAATTTTTCCAAATCTGAAGTGCTTCCTTTAAACAAGTATTGTTTAAGGAACATGTTTGAAGGAATTGATTTTAAATGGAGCACTACTAATATTATTTGCTTCCATTGGTAAAACGATTCAATTTAATTTGGGTGAGGTTCTCTTTAAAGTTAACAAAATGATGGTAGATGGTCCCCACTTTTTTTGTCATAGTGGGGCAGACTGGCCACAATTAAAATTATGTTGCTCCCCGTGATCAACTTTTATTTGTCCATGTTACCAGTGAAACTTCCATTGAATTTTTTTAAAACACTTAATGGAGCTTTGAGTAAATTTCTTTGGAACAGTCAGAAAAGCTCGTATTTCATAGGCCCTTCTCTCTGCTCCTAAGGATCGGGGAGGTGTTCACTTTCCCAATTTCCAACAGTATCACTCCTCCTTTTTAAATCGTCAAGTATTGCCGTATTTATCCTCTACGGAAAGAACTCTAATTTCTGTCTGGCATAGACTGGAGGATTCTTTGATTTCCCCCTTTCCTTTGCCTTTGTTTTCTAGTTTTACCCACCCCCTAGCTCTTTTAACTATCCAACAATTTCAAAATTCATTTCAACTTATCATCTCATTAAATGTAAATCTCACAGCTCGTTGCAGATATTTCTAGACTCTCCTCTCTGGCACAACACATCTATTAAGCTGTCAAACCGTACTATTTTTTGGAAAGCCTGGGCTGCCAAAAGGATCTTCCTGGTTAAACATCTAATACAGGACTCCCATATTCTCTCCCTACAAGAAGTTCAATCCTCTTTTGATCTGCCTACTTCCTCATTACATAGATATAATTTGTTACGATTGCTCTTGCTGGATCAGCTTTCTCTCCTCTCCGGATCTCCCCTCCGTTCTCAGGACCCCCTGTTTCAAGCTTTATCCACTTCCCCCTCTATTCGAGCCTCTCATATTTACAGATACCTTCATTTTTCCTCTCCCAGCCGTCCTAAAAGTAAAGTTGAGCTTTTATGGAAAACTGATTTACAACACACAATTTCTGTTAATACATGGAACTCTATCTGGACACGCATACATCACACCTCATGTACTGCTAGTACAACCCAGACTCTTCATTATTTTTATCAAAGGCTATTTTTAACTCCATTAACACTCTTCAAATATAACCCAACCTATTCTCCGAACTGTTGGTCATGTCACAATACCCCATGATCTTTAATGCATTCCTTTTTTCTTTGCCCTAGTATCACCAGGTTTTGGTCTAAAGTGTGTGATTCAGTTTCCTCCATATGTTCTGTTGAATTCCCCATTGATATTTACGCCATATTTTTGGGAAGTAACTCAGCAAACTGGTTTGGATCTCGCAAGGTTGGCATGTTTGTGGACTTGTTAATCGCTATTGCTTTTATGGTAATCACATCTAATTGGAAGGATGCCTCCAAGGTTTCGTTCTCTGCCTGTTGGAATCTTCTTTGCTACCATCATAGGCTGGATAGAGGTTCAGCTAACACTTCTCAACAACTTATTCATAAGGACGCCTTTTGGTCTCCACTTACCAATTATTTATCCTCATCTGCAAGGTGTAATCATGATAGCTCCTTTGTTTATCAACCACTGTGAGTTATTATTTTGTTTCTAAGAATCAATATGTTTATTGTATTGTTGTAATTTTAATATGATACTTGATGAAGATACTACTCTACCTTTTTTTCCCTTTTTCTCTGCTTTCTTTTCTCTCTTCTTCCCTCCCTTATTCTTCTTTTCTTTCTCTCGTTCTTCTGTTTCTTTCCTCTCCTCTGAAAAATTATAAAATGCTACTTTGCTTTTAGGTACAATTTTTTACTATGGCTTTTCTTCTCTGGAATATCTTTATATTACTGGTGATTTATTGTTTTCTTTATTCCTCTTTATTAGATATATAGTTCGTTACTTTTTGCTTTCTCCTTATAAGTAGTGTTGTATATCATACCTATGCTCTTAAATACTTTAATAAAGCTCTTTAAACTTTAAAACAAGAGAGAATACAGTTAATTCACAGACCCCTAATGTGGAAAATTGACAACAAGAAGTCTGTGATATGTCTCATAGTGACAGCAACTAGAACCTGAGGTCAATAGAGTGGATAAGAGCATAATGGGTATATAGTAAAAAACAAACATGCATAAAACGACATTGAAAAATGCAAAAATGTTAGGGTATAAAACGGAGAAACATGTTGACAACATCAAGTTGAAAAGCCAATAAATATAGTTAATCTGGTAACTAGACTATACTTTTGAAAGTTGACACAATTCATCATTTACATTGAGACCTCTATCCATAGATTTCAAACGTTCAATCCATCTGTGTTCATGAGGCATCAGTTTCTCTTGATTGTTGCCCCCTTTTGTATTCTGTGTGGGCATCTCTAACACCTGCCACTTTGTCAACGAGTGAATGTCCATGTTGTTTGCAATGTTCAACAAGAGAGGCTCCAATGGTCCCACAGTGGATCCCACTGCGTTGCTGAAGTATCCGTGCTTTGACCTTCTGTGGCGTCTGCCTGGCATCAATTACTCAACTTAAATTGCAGTTGGAAATGGCACACAATTCAATCTTCACATGTTCGTGTTCAACCCTCTTCGTTTCAGAACTAAATTTACAAGCCATACATTAGCCACATTTAAAATGACTCTTTATGGGTGAAAGGCCTCACTGTGATTGTATAAATGGGGTATAACGGAAAGGGAGATTGGCCCTAACTACCTTATTCCTGATATCCTGCCTTCTTTTGTTATGTTATGTTATGTTACAAAGGTCTTCTATAGCGCGCGGCTACTCCTAGGAGTGTCCCGGCGCTTTGTACTACATGACCTAGAAAGGGACAAACGGAACATAACAGAAAGATAAAAACAAGAAAGTCACGATTCCAGACAGGGCAGGAGGTCTCTAGCAGGTAAAGAGCCAAGTTTTTAAGCCCTTCCTGAACGCAAGTAGATGAGGCATGGAACGCAGGGACAGAGGTAAGGAGTTCCACAGCTGCGGAGCTAACAGCCTAAATGACCGTCCTCCAATGCGGGCTTTTTTTTATTCGGGGGACTCCCGCAAAGAAGAGGGACTCCGATCTCAGGGATCGTGCCGGGTGGTAAAAAGCCAGCCTCCTTTACAGGTATTGAGCTCCCATGGCATGTAGAGCTTTGTATGCCAGCGTCAAAGCCTTGAATGCTATCCGTTTCCGGATGGGGAGTCAATGTAGAGCTTGCAATAGGCTAGAGGCACTGGCCCGTCTATGGAGGCCAAAGATGGCTCGCGCGGCAGCATTCTGGGCCACCTGTAGACGTTGTAATAGGTAGTCCGGGAGGCCAAGATACAAGATGTTAGAATAATCCAATCTGGATCCAATGAGGGCCTGAACTGTCATTCTCCTGTGTTCCTCAGAGAGCAACGGACAGAACTTCCGGAGCATCCTGAGGATGCCAAAACATGTTCCTGTAAGAGCCAGCACCTGGGATTTGAGCGTCAGCCCATTGTCGATTTTAATTCCCAGGTTCTTGGCTGACTGGGATGAATGAGCTGGAGGGAACATGTCGGCGGGCCACCACCCATGCCAATCCGGATCAGATGGACAACCGAAAAAAAGTATCTCGGATTTGTCTGAGTTGCACTTGAGGCTGTTCAACTGGAACCAGTTGAAAACAGCCCCAAGGCACCCACGGATACTGTCGTGTATTTCTATAGGTCCTGAATCGATCCCCCTATTCCTGACCCTATTCTGGTTAAACTACCTAGCTAGTTAACTAACAGTCAGCCCATGAGGCAAGAAATCCCCCATGATGCAGATACCGTTATCTGACGCAGTCACACTACGGCACAGGAACGTGTTATCTGATTAGGTCATAACGCTTGAGATCTAATTAGACAAGCGACATTCCTCCAGCCCCTGATAAGGCATACGACGTTCTCATAACAAATCAAACCTATGACAACCTGGAAAATCCGTGCGGCCATTGTTTTGATTTCACAGAGAACTTTTGCAAAAGAATGTGCTAACGAGCAAGTCGTATGACATCTTTATTGACGTACCTATGTCCATCCTTACGTCAATCTCGGCACCTTTAAGGTATAAATATTGCCGACCTTGCCCTATGCAAACACACGCGTGGTGACAAGACGGAGCAGCCATACTTGCCGAAGCCGAGAGCAGAAGCAGACCCCGCAGGCAGCAGCCCCGCCTTCCTGACGCGCTGAGAGACGCGCTGCTATCTCAAGCCGAGAGACCCAGCACCGGCGCTTCTGGGCAGCCCTCGCAGGCAGCCTGGAATATCGAGAGCAGAGAAAGAGATACCATTCCTCATTCATCCTAACTTCCAGGTACAGAACTGAATAACCCCTCACAGAGAATTCTTTAGTTATTCACTTGGCAAAAACAAACTTAACTTAAACTGTAACTTTCTATTCCCGCCCACGCATTAGACTTAGGTCAGGTACACGGGGTAGGCGTATTTAGAAACACCAGTTGAGTACGTTTAGTCAAATGTATATGTGTATGTAAATATATTTTAATCATTTTAAACATCATATGGCTCAGAAACCATATCAATGTTTTTACAGTATTATTTTATACTATTGCTTCTAATGTATGCACTTTACTTAACTATAAGTATTGCAATAATATCGATCCATTTCTCTTGTACGAGAAAAGAGACTGATCAATAAATAACATCTTTTATTGAACACGCCCGTCTCTTCCTTTTCTCTACATTCTGATGAGACTAAGAATGCACGTACTGACTGAGTAAAATAATTGCCTTGTGCTCACACGACTCATGAGATTGACTCTTGATTAGGGGAGAGCAAAGTTGTCATGTTCTATGGTTGTCAGAAACTAAATCCCTTCTTGTCTAATCAGGGGAGTTAATTCCTTCCTTGAACATTCGAGAAAGTTTCTAGCGAACTCTGAGCTTAGCTGGCAAACCCAAAAATTAAGTCTAGTATCGACAGTAGTAGACCTAGTTAACGTCTGGTCTAGGCCTTTACTGCTGCAGGTACTATTCCAATGCGCAGAGCCTATTGGGAAAATAGGAGCTACACTACATGGCGCCCAACGCGTTTGGAAAGGGCGATAAAACTAACGTAAGACATTTAGAGTAACTCAGTCGTGCTTTCTCACTCAGACCCCTTTTCCCAAATACTCCAAAGACGTCTGGAGTGGGTGAAAGGTTATTATATCCTCCAAAACCTCGCAGGAGGGAACTCCTATGTATGGTTCTTGGTCTAGTCAACGTTGAAGGATAAAACAGTTCCAGAATATTGTGCATCTAATCTCTGTTTCCATAAGAAACCTGATCTGCAAACAAACATAATACCATCCTGTCTGTAAAATGGCAGAGAGTGATGATGAAAGAGAGGCAATTAGATTAGCTACTGAAATAGCAGATGCTGATGCTACCATGCAAACAGCAGACCCGGATATAATACTCATCCAGGTCGCCAAAAGGAGATCTATAACCTTAAAACTTATAGAAAATGGACTGACACCTAGAGGTGGCACAGTCATATTCGTAATTGAGGCACACGAATATCGGCAGACAGAGGTATACTATACATGGATACATTTTCCAGCAGCAAATGCTGTAACAAAGTACTTCCACTATTACAAAGTAGAGGAACCTCCTGAAACGTACACTCCTTTCGAGGAGGTGGAAGTACCACTCAAATTCCAAGAGCATTTGCTCTTATTTGATGGCGCCCTAAAACATAACAATCACATTACAAGGCTCGGTCCTTTAGGAAGACCAGGAGCAACGTGGCCGGTCCTAGCCGGATACACACCACATCCAGACATCGAAAGAATGCCTGCAGCAGAGCTGTTAATACAGCTAAAACAACTACTAAAAATTCATAGACAATTAGTTCAGTATGTAATGCGGACTTCAACAATTCAGCCAGCGATTAAACTACCACAGCTGACCCCTCACCAGGGGAACACAAATAAAATTACACCACAGAACATCCAATCCTGCCTAGGTAAAGTTCCAGCTAAACGGGAACAAATACCATTCTGGTTGGCACAGAAAATTACCCAAATAGAGGCGGTGTTTCCTGACACCACCCCATTAGAAAAACACAGGATTCTGACTATATGTCTCCCAATGGGAATCGCACCACACATTGAGGACTGTGACACTTGGGGTACAGTCTTTGCTTCCATCTATACAAAAACGCACGGTGTTCCATCCATTTCGGTGATACCAGATGTGCTAAAACAAATTCAAGATGAATACGGTCCAGAACCTGCTTTAACTCTTGGTATGAAATTACTGAAAGACTTCAAGCAGGTCTCGGCTATATTATTAGCCAACATAAAAGGTGAAGCAGCAAACGTGGCGATCCGCCAGAGGTTAAAAGAGACAGATATAGCAGACCAACCAGCTGAAATTGCCAGAATCATAGAAAAATCCTATGAAGAACTAGGCAGAGATAGTCTAGGTGGAATACCAGTAAAACCGCAACTGACTACAAGTCCAGAAAAAATGTTTTTTAATAATAATAATAATTCACCAAAAAAGAACTGGGATGGGAACAAACAATCCAATCCTAAAGAAAAGAAATTCCAGTCCAGAGGAAGGTCTCCTAGGCGAAGAGAGAAATCTCCAAACCCGAGACAAAGGTCACCCCAGAGTGAACCCTCTGGGAATAGATATAACCTTAGAAATAGGGATAATATTAAAAAACCTGATAGATATCAA
Organism: Lissotriton helveticus; assembly: GCF_964261635.1. Classification (NCBI taxonomy): domain Eukaryota; kingdom Metazoa; phylum Chordata; class Amphibia; order Caudata; family Salamandridae; genus Lissotriton; species Lissotriton helveticus. The sequence goes on along the minus strand of NC_136069.1, from coordinate 992,267,119 downwards.
GACATTGATACACGTCCCTCTCAATCTTTTCAGAATTCCTCGCAGAAATCGGAAAGAAGAGGACGATCAGAAGAGCACGCCAAGTCCAAAGACAAGGAACCTGCTCAACTGAAAAAGAAATCACAATTTCCAAAAAAGAAGGTAGCCAGTATCAAGGTAGTTAACAATGCCGAGAATACTGAGGACACAACTGAAAAACGGAGAGTGGGCTCAGACAATGCTAGACAGCGCAGCAGAGGTGAGCATAGCTCGCAAAGTCCTTATGAATCATCTGGAGACAGTGGACACGAATGAATACCTTCAAGTGGAAACTGCAGATACCAGAGTTAGCAAGCCCCACAAAATATACGAGATAACATTACGTATAGAGGGAGATAAGACTAGGAAAATAAGGGGACTATTTTGGGATAACCTCTCCAAGGGTTATGACATCCTTCTAGCTGAAAAAGACTGGCCACCAGAGTTTGTCAGGGAGTGCCCTCATGGCGAAGAAGTAATTATGCCTGCCTTCTCGAATCAAATGCCGATTCATAAAAAATATACACTTGCTAGAAAGTGGGCAGTGGCCTTAGCACCTGCTTTATATAAAAATCATGTAGGATGGGATGAGGATTCTCCTCCTCACAAAATCCAGTTAAAATCACAACCAACTGCACAAAGGCAGTACCCAATTAAGCAAGAAGCTAAAAAACAAGTAAATGAAATACTAGATCAGCTAGAATACCAGGGGGTGATTGAAACTTGCACCTCACAAATGAACAATCCTTTGTTTCCGGTCTCCAAACCAGACAATTCATATCGCCTAGTTTTGGATTACCGACACCTTAACACATGTTGCAAAACTTTTGCAGTGCAAAACTCACACAGTGCTGCACTAATGAATAACATAGTGCGCAAAAAATACAAAACAACCTTGGACATCTCCAATGGATTCTTTTGTCAAAACATAGCACCAGAGAGCAGATATTTAACAGCTTTCTCAGTAAATGGCACTCAAAAACAATTCTGTCGGTTAGCCCAGGGGTACAAGAACAGCCCGGGGGTATTCTCAGCGAGAGTAACAGAATTACTACAACTATATGATGATGAAGCATTATCTTATGTCGATGACATTTACTTAACAGATGATGACTTGGAGACTCACTTGAAAAGAGTGAACACCATAATACTTGGTTTCGCTGCAGAGGGTTACAAATTCAACTTCAAAAAATCCAGAATTGCCCATCTGAAAATCCAGTACGGAGGATATGAATTATCAAGTATTGCCTGGTTGACAGTCTTTTAAGAACTAGAAGAATTAAAAAATCTAAAATATGAAAAGACGTATCCTCTGCCAATCGACATTCTGCCTCTACGACATTACGCCTGTGTAATCTATACAGACGGACATGCTCAACCCTCCGTTTGGGGAGAACATGCATACAATCCCACATGTGAGATCACAAAAGAAGTGTGGCGCGGAGGTAAACTAAGACCTCTATTAACAAAATCACACTCAGTAGAAACTAATTCAGAACTACAAACTGAAATAATAGCTTTGAAAATGGCGCTAGGTAATGCGGATCGCGAATTCCCGACACTTATAGTGTCAGATTCATATTTCTGCGTCAAAGCATATAACAAGGATTTGCAGACATGGATTCAGAACGGTTACAAAGATGACACAGATGCACCAATAAAACAGAGACTGCTCTGGGAACAAGTAGCTCTTTTGAAAAAAGAACTACCAAAGACTCACGTGACACACTCACTGAGTCATCAACGTGATGGCGTTCACGTTGTAGGGAATTCATTGGCTGAAACAGCCGCAGCGGCAGCCAGTAAACCGGCTCCCGTAGATCGAAAAAAGCGTACATTAAAATACATTGACGGTGAAACATTGCTGGCGGTGAAAACGTCATTAAAAGGCGACTGCTCAGCGTTACCGATCAACTATCCACTCAATTATACATACATAATCGATGCAAACTCCGTCCCTTTTGCTCGAATCCCTGGAGTGGGGGATAGAGTGATTCCAAACATGGACAGGAGACACTTGTTAATCGCAGACGCACACATGGGCGAGGGTCTCAGACACCTTAAATTAAAAGATTCTCTGGAAGAATTACAATCACGGTACTGGTGGCCAGGCATGAGCCTGCACTACACCATGTTTGTAAAAAACTGCCCAAACTGCAACAGAGATCGCAGTGGGGAGAGAAGCAGTTTAATACCTCGTCGTATCAAGGCAGATAATATTACCAACAAAAAGAATGGCTTGCGATTAACATACACAGGCTAGTTCCACTTATAATGTAGATCCACAGCACTCGGCTGACGTCCGGACTGTTATACAAGATTTGCGAGTCTAAATGGCATATACGCTAAGAGCATGCTACGTTCGACCATTTTTTTCACTCAGGCAATCCAGCCTGGGGGGGGAAAGAATGGCCAAATGAGCACAGCCCAGCGGGAATCTTCTCACTTCCTTCCTGAGGGTATGGGATGGTGTAAAGAAAAAACCAAGGCAGAAAGCAATCTATAATGGAAAGGACATTAGGTTCGGGAGCTGGGTGGGTCAAACATCTAATAAGTGTCCAACGTAGTCTAAATAACTTGCCAAGAAATTCTCTGAAGGGATTCAGTCCGTACGAATTATTATTCGGAACTAGGATGTTGATCTCTGACCTTGATAGTCAGACTTCAGTGGTAATAGAAAAAACCTTTGATGTCAAAGACCGTTTGGATATTTTGCAGGACTTAAACAAAACAAGAAAAGACCTGAGCAACATACAGTTGAAACAACAGCCAACAACCACTGAAGAATCACCACCTGTCCCAGCAAGACCTGTCTGGATTCCAAAAGTCGGGGATCTAGTCAGGGAGAAGATCGCGGTAAAGAAGGAATTTGGGCCTTCTTACAGAAAAGCAGTTCCTGTCTTGTCTGTCAGAGGGACAAGATCAGTTGTACTACCGCCACTTGCTGGAAAAAAGGAGAACCGAGTTGTATCCATCGACCTGGTAAAACCACAACATGTGGCCGATAACAAACAGCAGGCCAAGTGGACTCCCAATAAGTAGCAGAACACCAAGGTTTGCTACCAGTACAGAGGTCCTAACAAAGAGGCTCATCACATTCGAAACGCCTAAAGAAGAACAACAAGGACTATGCAACAATGCAATAGAACTCAGACCTCTGAAAACCCAAATAAAGACATTTAGCAGAGACACACCAATCTACAATGAAGTTCCAAGTGAAAATGCAAGAAACAAAAATCCTGAACCAATTGGAACAATTGACAGAACTGCATCTGGTTACTTCATCAACTTCGATGATTCCTCTGAAGGTTTCAGCGAACAAAAGACACAGCCATCATCAAAATCCTTTAAAGACAAAGCTAAGGAACTTTTGAAACAACTGAAAGAAACATATCTGGTTACTCCATGGATTGAATTTTGGGTGGGTTTTGGTGCATTTATCCTCATACTTTGGCTCATCATGGTATTTACCTTGGGACGCTTCATTGAGGGAAAATATGCTAAAATGGACACAGCAAGTCAGAACATCAACTTGGTCCTCAAACCACATACATCTTCACACGTCGAGAAACGAGAACTTTCTTCAGAACTTTCTTCAGCCAACTTCACAGCAATTCCAATACCTGGTGGGGTAGCCTGGGACAACACTGACTATGAAATTTATGGTCCGGTCGAGATCCTGAAATATCCACACCAAATCAAGATCTCCTTGAGTGACTTTGCAAAACCAAACTCATTTGCTGATGATTGGGACTTTGAAAGTATAAACAATATGATGTCTGACTTAGTAATGTCTGCTAAATTTACAAAACATGATTATTTGCAAGGTTCTACAAATTATGATAGTATGTATTGCTATAACCATTATGGTAACCATTTCTTGCATAAATCTGCACAACCTAGAAATGTTTTAAATTATAATCAATGGGAACATTGTGCTACACCTCCAAAAGGGAGCTCTAGAACCGTTTATGACAAATATTCATATTTTTCAGGTTTTAACATAACTAATGCTGAAACATTTTATTACAAATTGTCAAACAAGACAGGGATGAAAACCATGATAACCAACACAAAATTGATATATTCAGATTCATTCTTTGAAAAAATGAATACATTTGGATTTGATTATTGGGACAAAAATGTTGATTTGAAAAGTGTTTGGGGTACAAAAGAATGGCAAGTACAGGGTATAGAAGCTTTGTTTAGAGCCTGCATGATCCCAGAACAAATGATATTTTTAAATGACACTGTTCAACAAACCACCTGTCTTGGCTTAGCCAAAATCAAAGATTTAAATAACCTGTCTATTCCAAAGCCAACAATGTTTAGCAATAACTCTGATACAGATGAAGAAATAGACATAAGCCATATACTTAACCAAAACAGAACACATCCTGATTGGAAACAATGGTTGATCTGGCCCACAGATACAAATAACTGTCAAGATAGATTCCTGAATAAAACACAGGGTTTCAAAATGACCAGGCCAGACCCTAGATATCCTCAAAGACATCACCCAGGGATAATAACAACCTACAGTGTGGGCAAATTATGCCTTCAATGGCTACAAACTTCCACACTGCCTGAAATTAAGCAACACCTAACTTTACTTACTGATGGTGCTGACTTGCGTGATTTCATACTGGGACCACGCAAACAGCGTCAAAAGCGTTTCATAGCAGCCTCTGTATATGCAGCATACAATGAGGCCTGGAAGGTTACTCAAATTGAAACAGCAGAGAGAATACGTGAAATTGATCGTATTAATTTGGAAAAATCACTTTCTGTAGTGGACAATGGGTTAATGACTCTGTCCTCCAGAATATTTTCATTGGACAGCATTGTGTCTTCAGCAATCGATATATTATCGCAAGACTTACTGTTATTACAACATGGTCAGTCACAATTGCGCTCTATTGTACAGCTTGGCTGGACGTTACAAAATCTGCGTTCAGGCTATGTGCCTTGGCGTTTAATCAACACAACGTCACTATTCCAAATCTTTAACCTTACTGATAGACAAATCGGTATGGCGCAGAAGGGTGCTGATTATACAATCTTGAGCATTGAAAAACTAGAAAGATTACCAATGACAATGTCAGAACGACCTGTCAGTGAATGGATAATCCACGGAATCATAAATATTCCAATCTCAACCTTCAGGTTTCAATACTGCCAAAAATATATACAGGCTGGCATGTACGAGAAATTGGGAAAGGGGTACCTTAAAACAACTTGGAACCTGCCCTATTCACATGCATGTGTCAGTAACAAAGGACAGAAAGTGTTTCTTAGTGGCAACAATTGTGCTATGTCACTAAGCGGCACGCTTCTGTGTAACGGTATTAGTTTGCACGGAGCCTGTGAAGGGAATTCATACAACCTTTCATGTCACCAGCAAGGCGCACCTGCAACTGAAATAGAACCATTCTTTCAAAGACTCTATAATGGGAGTTACATTCTTATTGTAGACCGCAGATGTTGTAGTCTTATGCCCGGGACTCCTTATCTCGTCACCACGACGGCGAAAGTCAAGTGCTGTGGACGTTCTTTGTTCCCCAGCTCCTTACCAGACAGGGAGGCAAGGGCATGGCCCGGTTTGAAAATTACTTCTATTCGAATAGACACTTTAAGCAGAATGAAAACAGTGCTTCTTCAGACGCCTACAAGGCTCACGTCATCTAAAGAAACTTATGATCTACAAGTCGCAAGGACGACTGCAGAGATACATACATTATTATCAACTAATTCCCCCGTACATTTCGCGGAAATCCTGAGCGAAATCTTAAATATTTCTGATACCACTGGGGTCTCAAAGGTATTTAAGACAGTATTTTCGATGGCATTAACACCATTCAAAGCCATACTGGGAATTTTTCCAGATTTCGTCCATTCGATTTTTGGCGGACTTCCCCTGATCCTGGGACTAATTGCAGGAATCCTATTCCTAGTCCTTATTTTTCGTTATGGCAACCCATGTCACAGATCAAACTCTCGCGACAATGGAAGATACGATCCTAGCCATTGGATACCGGGACCGGATATCAAAAATCCTGGGACTCTCCCGGCTTAGAGACCTAAACATGACTTGGTTTCTATCATTTCGACCAATGTGGCAAAGGTGTGTTTTACCTGTACTAAGGTGTCTGCTATGCGGAGAAGAATGCGTGTTAGACACCTGTCTGACGCTACAATCGGATGCGCCGGTGGATGCAGATACACTGTTGGTTCCTACCAAGGTTCACGCTTTGTGCTGCCCTCAAAGGCTGCCAATTCTGATGACGGCATTCCTGGAATCTTCACCACTGCGATTGAAGAGTAGTGAAGTTCAAGATGAAAGCAACATCGAACAGGTACGACCTTCTGTCAGCAAGGCAAATCAGAATGTCAATGCAGACAATCATGCGCATGAATGCATGGTTACACCTATTTCCGACTTAGTGGAACTTTCCCATGAAGCTGTTGACAGTTTTTTCGAAAGCCTGAATGATATGATGTTCTCTCCAGAACAGAAATAGAGACTTTTGAGTAAACTCGCACACGGCGTTCCCTGAATTCGGCCTTCAACTTTTAAAAATAAAGTCACATGAACAATTACAATCCAGTTCACGGACAGCAACTTTTTTCAGCAAGCCCTTAAAATATTTTTCTATATATTTTTTCCCCGGGACACTGATCTTCTGCTTAAAGTAAGAAACTATTCCTAGAGAACTAAGATTTCTATTTTAGATACTTTATATAGACTTTAGCTGCCCGCTGGTATGTTCACAAATATTTTATTATGTGATGAAATGGTCTCGACCTTCCTTTCTGTATAGCTATATTAAGAGCCATTTCATGTGTATTTCTCATATACCAATAAGCAATAATGCATAACAATGCGTGTTTACTTTTGCATTTAATTCATAGCTTAAGTGCATACAATATATATGACTGCAATTTTTCAGTATATTTGAAAATTTCGAAATGCATTTATGTATTTTGGGGTGGTAAGGTATACACTATACTCTATAGTATGTTGTACTATGTTATACTATGCATAGATTAGTAGATATGACCATAGTTAGCGTGGAGTGGGTGTCGTGTATTTCTATAGGTCCTGAATCGATCCCCCTATTCCTGACCCTATTCTGGTTAAACTACCTAGCTAGTTAACTAACAGTCAGCCCATGAGGCAAGAAATCCCCCATGATGCAGATACCGTTATCTGACGCAGTCACACTACGGCACAGGAACGTGTTATCTGATTAGGTCATAACGCTTGAGATCTAATTAGACAAGCGACATTCCTCCAGCCCCTGATAAGGCATACGACGTTCTCATAACAAATCAAACCTATGACAACCTGGAAAATCCGTGCGGCCATTGTTTTGATTTCACAGAGAACTTTTGCAAAAGAATGTGCTAACGAGCAAGTCGTATGACATCTTTATTGACGTACCTATGTCCATCCTTACGTCAATCTCGGCACCTTTAAGGTATAAATATTGCCGACCTTGCCCTATGCAAACACACGCGTGGTGACAAGACGGAGCAGCCATACTTGCCGAAGCCGAGAGCAGAAGCAGACCCCGCAGGCAGCAGCCCCGCCTTCCTGACGCGCTGAGAGACGCGCTGCTATCTCAAGCCGAGAGACCCAGCACCGGCGCTTCTGGGCAGCCCTCGCAGGCAGCCTGGAATATCGAGAGCAGAGAAAGAGATACCATTCCTCATTCATCCTAACTTCCAGGTACAGAACTGAATAACCCCTCACAGAGAATTCTTTAGTTATTCACTTGGCAAAAACAAACTTAACTTAAACTGTAACTTTCTATTCCCGCCCACGCATTAGACTTAGGTCAGGTACACGGGGTAGGCATATTTAGAAACACCAGTTGAGTACGTTTAGTCAAATGTATATGTGTATGTAAATATATTTTAATCATTTTAAACATCATATGGCTCAGAAACCATATCAATGTTTTTACAGTATTATTTTATACTATTGCTTCTAATGTATGCACTTTACTTAACTATAAGTATTGCAATAATATCGATCCATTTCTCTTGTACGAGAAAAGAGACTGATCAATAAATAACATCTTTTATTGAACACGCCCGTCTCTTCCTTTTCTCTACATTCTGATGAGACTAAGAATGCACGTACTGACTGAGTAAAATAATTGCCTTGTGCTCACACGACTCATGAGATTGACTCTTGATTAGGGGAGAGCAAAGTTGTCATGTTCTATGGTTGTCAGAAACTAAATCCCTTCTTGTCTAATCAGGGGAGTTAATTCCTTCCTTGAACATTCGAGAAAGTTTCTAGCGAACTCTGAGCTTAGCTGGCAAACCCAAAAATTAAGTCTAGTATCGACAGTAGTAGACCTAGTTAACGTCTGGTCTAGGCCTTTACTGCTGCAGGTACTATTCCAATGCGCAGAGCCTATTGGGAAAATAGGAGCTACACTACAATACTTTCGCCATCAAAATCTTCACCCTTCTGGCAGGTGAAAAGAAGCTGGGTGTCATCGGCATAGGATACGATCTGGGCCCCGGAGGACTCCACCAATGTCGCCAAAGGGGTCATAAAGATGTTAAATAGAGTTGGGCTCAACACGGAGCCCTGAGGAACTCCGACTCCCAAAGGCGACATCTCAGCGGATCCAAGGGAGGCCCAGACCGTTTGTCGGCGGTTGGCTAGAAAGGAACGAAACCAACTGAGCACCGTCCCCCTCATACCGATCTCATGAAGTCTTACGAGGAGATCCTCGTGGGGGACGGTGTCAAAGGCCGCCGACAAATCCAGCATGACCAGCATCACCCTGCCTCCAACATCCAGCGTCTCCTTAATGACCTCCGAGACCTCCAATAGCGCTGTCTCCGTGCTTAAATTGGGCCGGAAGCCTGATCGAGAGGCATGTAATAGCTCGTGGGACTCCAAAAAATGGGAGAGCACACCATGTACATGCTTCTCGAGAATTTTAGTAAATGCCGGAAGGAGCGAGATGGGCCTGTAGTTGGCAGGGACTTCTGGGGCAAGGTGTGGTTTTTTGAGGAGAGGGGTGACCATAGGCTGCTTCCATGACTGCGGGATAGCCCCCTGACTCAGGGAGAGATTCAGGATTGGGTTGGCTAGAGGGTTGACAATAGCTGCCATTTTAGCTAGGAATTTAGCCGGGCAGGGATCACATGGCGATCCAGATTTGAGGTGAATTTAAATGAGCAGAGTGGAATTTCATTACAATATAAAGTATCCTGAATCACGTCTTAGTACACCTTTTCGTGGCATTACTAGCAGTATTAAAAGTGCTAACAAAAATTATACAATCCTATGTCAGATTATTGGGACCAAGAGGGTATCATTATTGGTGTACCATGCCCTCTTACATGCTTCTTTAAGTAATCTCAAGGAGTAACCTCTCTCAAATAAGCAGGATATCAATGATTCACATTTCTGAAAAGAATCATTCTTTAATGTACAATTCCTACTTAATCTCAGGAACTGTCTATAAGGCAGGTTGTCACAAAGCCCTCTGGGTTGGTGACTAGAATACATGAGTAATGAGTTTTTTCCTATGAGCTGACTTCCTATGAAATGTGCTATACAATGTCCCATCCTCTACTTTTATTATCAGGTCAAGGAAGGCAATGCTTTTTGTGTTATGTTGCATGGTAAATTGTATGTCTGGTGACCTATTGTTTATTCACTGCAAAAACTCATCTAGTGATGTTGTGTCACCTTCCCAAATCATAAAAACCTCATCAATGTAACAATGCCACATGATTATATTTTGTATACAGGGGTTTTGTGCGTTATGCAAGCATGTATGCTCATAGTCATCCGTGAACCGATCAGCTAGATCTGGGGCAAACCCAGCACCCATCCATACTCCTTCACATTGGTAATAAAAGGTGTTCAAGAATTGAAAGAAAAAATGTAGAGTGTGATTTCTGTGTTCAACTAGAAACTCAGAAGGGACAGAATGTGGTTGCTCACTTGAATCTGAAGTTCAAATAACTACCAGCAGTGTCTCCCATTGAGGAATATTGGTGCAAAAAGCTTGTATATTTGAGGTGAAAAGACGGGCTTATGTGTTGTCAAAATACATACCTTATATGTGTTGCATCAAATAAATCCATGCTGTCCCGAATGTAAGAACGGGTCAAAGGAACAAAAGTATTGAGAAAAATATCGATGTACTGGCAAGGGGAGCTCAAGAGAAGATCCGTAGCCTGAGATGATGGGTCGACCTAAGGGGTTAACAAGGTTTTTATGTATCTTAGGTAAAGTGTATATGAAAGGAATCCTGGGATGTTTCACATTGAGGAAGGCACATTCATTTTTGCTCGAAAAACCTTCTTCATACCCCTCTGTTATTGAATCCTAGCTTGTTCCTTAGATGTGGGATTGTAATTAGCTTGGTGTAATTTTCCTACACTGAAAGGTGTCTGAAAAGTTCAGTAAAATACATATCTTACTGCAAAACCACAATGGTTCCTCCTTTATTGGCTGGTTTGATTTTGATTTCAGGATTAGCTGCCAGAGCTCGTAACGAGAGATGTTCTTCTTTAGATATTTTGTGTTTCATATATCTACATGTGTTGGTAAATGTGTCAATGTCACAAAGGACAACTTTCTCAAATGTAGTGATCTCAGCTGGAACAATGTTGGAAGGAGGAATGAAGGCAGAGGTATATCTCAGTCTGGTAATACTTTGATACCCTGCATATTCATTATTGACGAAGAACTGTTAAAGTCACATTTACAAAATAAATCTCCGGAACTCAAGTTTGATTAGGAAAGGGTCAGGTATAGTTGTTGGAATAAAACTCTAATGTTTACTCAATAGTGTCATTTCATGAGAAGTCAGCGTATGATTAACTAAGAGCGGTATAGGTGGATTGGTCTATACCAATTTGGGACTCACCATTGGTATCTCTGTCTCCGTGTCTATCTCTACCAGTGTCGCTCCGATTGGAAAAAAACATCTCTGGCCTTGTCCCCTGCCACTCCCCGAACTCTGCCTCTCTGTATATGATAATTCTGCCTGGGAGGCTGCTGATCTCATCTACTTGTCTCTAAAAAAGTAGATTGTGCAGAAGAACTGTGTATGGGATTTTTGGATACTAGAAGAGCAGTACTAGTACTTTGCTCAGAGTCGGAGGCCTCTGAGTTAAAGGTATCAGAGAATGTCACAATGCTTTTCTGATAATGTTGTCTTCTATTGACAAATCTCCTTTTGACGTCCTGTTGGTAGTATTCATCTGGGAGGCATGTATATGTCTTGTTTTTGTTGTCATTTCTGATGATCCTGGCTAATTTGTCTAATTTCTTCTTTGGCATTATTTAGTGATATGTCATCCAAGATTATTTCTTTAACTAGATCTGCTATTTCTAGCTCTAATTTTTCAGCATGCTCCAGGGCAGTGTCAATACCTCAAACCATCAAAGGGCTGGTGCAGTTATTTCCCACAAAGCTGAAACCCTTGCCAACAAAGCTGAAACATGTAGCACCTGTTCACTGATTGGAATTTTCACTTCAATAATTTGATTTATCTAATCATTAAATTGAAGTAATTCTATACCATTTGTTGTGATAGCAGGGCCCATTGTATTTTATTTCGCTGCCAAGACAATTATGCCGATGATCTCCAGCTTATTTTTTCTTTATCCCCTTCCTCTGTGTCAATAACCAATGTTCATTCTGTCATGACCTTCATCCAGGACTGGATGAACCACAACCACCTGAAACTCAATCCCGATAAAACGGAATTGGTGCTGACAGGTGGTTGTTCCAGTCCTTGGTCTTCTCTTTTTTGGCCCCCCTCTTTAGGTTCCCCTCCAAGGCCTGTCTCCTCTGTAAAAACTCTTGGCTTCAAATTCAATGATCTATTCTCCCTTCACTCCCAAGTTGGTGCGGTTGTATCCTCTGCTTTCCTTTCCCTTCGGACAATCCGCAGAGTCTCCAGATTCTTTACCCCATCTGCCCTTAAACTTATACTCTTGGCGATGGTAACATCCCGCCTGGACTACGGCAATGCCCTCTATTGTGGCATGCCGGCGTACCTTGTGAGGCGTTTGCAGTTGGTCCAGAACCAGGCAGCTCGCCTGGTTTTTGGCCTCTCTAAGTCACACCATGTCACTCCTCTCCTCAGGTCCCTGCACTGGCTCCCTGTCCAGCAACGTGCCCTATTCAAACTGGGCTGCATTATTTTTAATGCGCGGTCTGGTTCTGCCCCCGCTTTTATCACTTCTGCAATCCGCAACTACATCCCGACCAGAGAACTGCGTTCTGCTTCCCAACAACTCCTCTCTATCCCTCGCTTTAAGCGAAAAAAATGGGGAGGCTCTAAGTTTTCCACTGTGGCTCCTACATTTTGGAATTCGCTCCCACTCACTTTGAGATCCTGTTCCCAGTACTCCCTTTTCCGCAAAGCCCTTAAGACCTTCCTTTTCACCCAGGCAATCCCCTCTTAAATTGATTCCTGCCCCTAGTCCTTTCGCCCGTGGGGTTGTCGTACTAAAATAGCGCCATGAAACCGCTCGGTGTACGCGCGCTTCAAAAATACCTCAAACTCAAACTCAAGATGCTTAATTGCCTCTAAAGGATTGCTTTTGGAAGAAATGTTTTATTTATGACCTTCAAACACCCTAGTTCCATTGAAATACCGTGTGTCCCCTTTTTCTTTCTTTGATCATTGAAAAATGAAATCATGTCAGGCAGTTGTTGCCTGGGGTGTCTCTCCTGTTGAAAAGCTGTGCTGGCTTGTCACATGTCCGCACATGGCACATCTGTCCTTCCGTATTGAGCTTAGATACTATCACCATAAGGGATACCCATGGTTTTGGTCTTTGTGGTCTCCCAATGTTGGCCTTTATGAGTTCCTAGAGTTCTTCCTCCTCTGGGTTTTGTAGGTGAAACTGTATCATTCTTTTATGCTGGGCTACCAGCTTCATCTGTTTGTTGATCTGTAAGTGTACTATAAAGAATTTCATTTCTTCCAGTTTCTATCTTACAAATAGTTTTGAATGTCAACTCATGGCAAGTGAAACGTCCTCTACCGTGTACAGTACTGCAATCATCTTGAGTTAAGCTGAGAAGGCATTCTTCTGGCTTCACCCATTCATGACATGTATATGTTTCAGAGGTTTGATCTTTTTAGGTGAGTGTTTTGCAAGTTCTCAGACATGTAAGTGGTTTCTTGACCATCCATGTGCAAACCTGCATTGTGGCTTGATTTTGTTTAGGTTTCAGTTTTCTTGTGGGCGACCTTGAGGAAGTACTTATCACCTTTTGTAAGGAAGCTGAGGACGTTGAGATGTCCACTATGTTCACCATTTTGTTTGTGTTGTGGTCCTGTGGTCGTGCTAGATCTAGATGTGCTGCTGCTGCTGGTGTATCTCACTGTGTGTGCATGTTGCAGTGCATCATATTATCTTGACTTTCAGTTATCCTTAAGGGAACCCTTTTCACATTTTTTTAAAGTAAATGTCTTCCTCAAATGTATGACACTTTTGCCCATTGCAGGACCTGTGACATCATAGGGGGTATGATTTACCACAGAGGTAGCAGTCCTTTTTCTTTTCTTTGCTGCATTTTGATCTCCTAATTCTGTGCTTTGAGAGTAATTTCTGTGTTGTTTTTTCTGTGATTGATTCTATAGCCAGAAAGCCTGTCTCTCTTTTTCCCCTTTCCTTCTCTGATCCTTTTCGCTTGTGCTTGGTGATTTAGTCAGGTCCATTCTTCAATGTCTTCAAGTGTATAGCTTTTACATAGTAGTCAACGCCTGAGATATTCTGACTGACATCCCTGAATGATTTGTAGTCCAATTGCATCTCCATCCATGAAAGTGCTGTATCCACAGTATTGGACCAGCTGACGTAGACCTGTGAGAAAGTCATTAATCAGTTCTTCTTTCATCTGGTATGCCAGATTGATCATGCAGTGCTCACAGTAAACCTTCCTTTTTTTGTAATAACTCCCTTCTAGTACTTCATGAACTGATGTGTAGATGGCTAATTCAGTGGGTGATAATTCTCAAATGAGTTTGCGGATCTCCTACCAGGAGAGACTGTTCATTGTGGATAGGATTTTCTTTTCATCTTTTTCTGCGGAAGCCTCTATAAAGAGTCCAAAATCATCTTGCCACTCTCCATTTCAATTCCAATGTGTTTCATGACAAGAGGGGTAGCTGGTTGGGAGGTAGAGGTACAATGGTGACCCTTTACCTGAGTTTGTCTCAGACAATATGATTTCTTTTGTCCCTTTTTTAGTCTGTGTCTTGTGTTGCTGCACCTAATCAGCTCTGCGTTTTAATATCTTCAATCTTCACCCACTTTGGCATCTCCTGCTCTTTTGATTGCAAATGTATTCTTTAACTGGTTTGCCTCTCTTTAAGATGGTGTTTTAAGTTGTTTTCAATGGTTGCCTGACATCCAAATGTTTACCCTCATAGACATCAATGGTTTATTCTTGGGTCGTCTGATTTAAAATTGGCTGCCTCACCATTTGCACAAGGGATGTGTTTTGGTCCAGTGTGTCTTTTCTGGCTATTTATGTCTGGCTTTCAGGTATGTTCATGCAGCATTTTTATCTGCTTTGCATACTGGCCTGCCCTTTATACTCTTCGTCACTGTGTGTTGACAGGCTACAGACCTGTAACCTGACATCTCTGGCTAATCGCAGAGTGTGCAACGAGCAGCTGGAAAGAGTGCTGCCAATTTAAATTGCCTTATTGAGAGTGTGGTCACATCTTCTGTTATTTTGCTGTGCGGCCTTCTGTCCTAACACATTTATGGATGTGTTATGATGTTATTTCGTTATGATGTTATTTCTCTTCTTGTCTCTGAGCTTCTGTTGCGTGAGACTGACCGGTCAGACTTGGAACACTGCTGCGTTCTAGGTGGTCCGGTCATTCTTGGAGTAGCGGTTGCTGGAGGCAGGGGTCTGGGAACCCTGTCTTTGGAGAAGCATAAATAAACTTACTTCGTTGGACCTTCTTTGTGTCCAGTTTTTCCTCTTGAACATTTTGGTGGCGAGGATGGGAGATGACTGCTAGATGATGTTGCACATGGTAGGTCAAGTGCCAAGACCAGTGTCAGTGGGAATGCAATACCAGGTCATACACCCACCCAGCAAAACGTGCTTCTTTGTTGAATATGAATGTGAATAAACTGGTATCACAGTTCTGAAAAGGTGGAATGTCCCGATGTCACCGCCCGAGAGAGTTACTCTATTCCCAGATGAAACCTCAGATTATGTGGCCAAGAGGTGTGTTCCGGTGTCTTATCCATGATCCGGATTGGAATTTTTGAAAATTATCTGGAGGCTATTGACGGCCTTAGGTTCCAAGGTTCAAGAAAGAAAGCCATATTATTGAATTCATTAGGAAAAGCTGGTCAACATGCTTTTAAATTTTTGCCGGAATTTTTAGGTGCTGATGGTGAACCTATTGACAATCCCTATATTGAGGCTAAACAAAGACTTTCTAAGTACTTTGGGAAGCAAGTCAACATCGTTATGCAACGGCATACATTTTACACCATGTCTCAAAAGGACAGAGAGACTGTTGACCAAATGGTCACTCATCTAAGAGAACTTGCCATCAAGTGTGATTTCGGCCCCATGACTGATCAACTCATTAGAGATCAGTTGCTAGTTCAATGTAAAAATAAAAGGATGCAGGAAAAACTTTGGGCCGCAAAGAACCCTACACCTATGGAAGCCATCTCCATTGCCAAAGTTGTTGAAGAATCCGACCAATGTATGCAGGAAATGCATTCTTTTGAGCAAAAGAAAGAAGACACTGTCAATGTTGTCAGGAAAAATGAGAGAGAATCAGACTATGATCCAAAAAATAATGACTCCAAATACAAGGCATCTACTTCTAAATTTAAGGCTAAAGTTTTGTCTGATAACAAAAGCAAATTCGTTGGCTGTTATCGTTGTGGTAGTATGGGTCATGCTGCTGATTTTTCTGGGTGTGTTGCTAGAGATAAAACGTGTAAGAAATGTGAAAAGAGTTGACATATTAGCAAAGCTTGTAGAAACCCATCTAAGAACAGACTTGCTTTTGTTTAGGAAGATTCTCTGTCTCCTGATATTTCTTTGTGTGTTGAAGACAACTGTCCTGGTTCTTTGCAGAGACCTAAAGCTACCTTTATTTTGAATGGCGTTCCCATAAAATTTTTGGTTGATCCAGGTTCAATGTTTACCATCTTTCCTTTTCAAATTTTTAAAGAGTGTTGGCCTAACAGCATGGCCGTGAACAGTTTCTGCAAAACCCTCTGGTTTCCACAAAGTCAAACACGGCAGCAGAATCCCTCCGTTATCCTCAGAAGTCCGACACGGCAGGTAAAAGCAAAGCTAGGATGATGAGCGGCACCCCATGCTTTTAAATTTAAAGGAGTGTTGGCCTAACAGCACCCTTTCGACTAGTGATATTACACCCAAAGGCTATGGTGGTGAGGGTATTAACATTAAGGGTGTCCTGCAAACCAAATTTGAATTTAAAGGGAGAACCTCTTCAGGTAAAGTTGATATATCTAATGATGGGCCTGCAACACTTGGTTAGGCTCAACAACATGATCTGCATATTATTATAGATCCCAGATCTGATGAAAAGGTTTTGGTTGTTGAAGATTTTCCCAATATTGATTCTGTATTATCATAATACAAAGATGTATTCCGCACAGATCTAGGTAAACTAATTGGGTACGTTCTTTAAATAAAGCTTAATGACCATGCTCACCCTGTTAAACATCCGCTTAGAAGAATTCCTATATCCATCCGGCAAGAAGTCAAGGAAATGCTTGAGGACATGCAGAAGCAAGATATTATTGAACCGGTCGAAGCATCGGAATTGCTTTCTCCGGTGGTAGTTACCCAAAAGAAAGATGGTAAACTCCTCTTCTGTGTGGACATCAGGTCCCTTAATCAGAACATCATTGTGGATAAGTTTCCTCTCCCTAACATCTCCGAGATGGTACTCTTGCTAGATAAGTTGATTTTTTTTTAGCAAGCTTGATCTTGGATCAGCCTATCATCAAGTAATTTTACATCCTGATTCTCGCAAGCCAACAGCATTTTTGACTATTGAAGGGGTGTTTCAATTTAAGCGACTTCCTTTTCGGCTAGCCTCTGCGGCTAGCGTTTTCCAACGCTTGATGAATTCTCTGTTGAAAGGTCTAAAACATGTACATTACTTTCAATATGGCATTCTTATCACTGGTGACAAGGAATTTGAGCACAATTGTAATTTCGCCAAAGTGTTAGAAATTTTATTTAATGCTGGTCTCACTTTGAGTAAAAGATAAGTGTAAAATGTTAATGACTGAAGTAGACTATCTGGGCTATACTATTTCCCAGACTGGTGTCAAAACAAAGGAAGATTTGTTAAAAGCCATTCAAATTGAAGCTACTCCTTCTAATAAGGATCAACTTAAATCATTCATGGGGTTAGTTGAATACTACTTCAAATTTGTTAGTAATTTTACTCACAAAACTGAAGCGTAACGCTTGTTACTCAGAAAAGGTACACATTTTTCTTGGGAGGCACCACAAAATGAAGCTTTTAACAAGATCAAAGATGAGATTATTAATGCTGGTATTCTTACTACATATGAACCTGGGAGAGATACTTTTATCACAGTTGATGTGAGTGCCCTGGCATTGGTGCCATTCTGTCTCAAAAAAGAATGGTATTGAAAATTCTGTTGCTCTTGCTTCGCGTACACTCAGTAGTTCTGAACGTAATTATGCTGTGATCGAAAGTGAAGCATTAGCTGCTGCATGGAGTGTGTTGCATTTTCGCACCTATGTGTGGGGCACACATTTTACTTTGAGGACTGGTCACAAACCTTCTCATAAGGATGTTATCTCCAGGTGGTGCTAACAATGGTTCTCCTTGATTATTGAGATTTGCTGCCAGGTTACAAGAGTTCATGTATGATATGGAGTATATATCTGGTTGGAAGAATGTCCAAGCGGATTGTTTATCTTATTTACCCCTTGATACTAAACAAGGTTTTGATTTTGATGATGAAACTGTATGAATTGTAGCGAGTGTAGAGGAGTTTAAATCTATATCCAAGGATGAGTGGCATCAGGCAGTCATTGATGATCCCGATTTGGTTGAGTTAGTTAGTTATATTTGTCATGGTTGGAAGCGTGAAGGGGATGTTATGCCTGCACTACGGAGATTTGTCAAATTACAAGAGGATCTCAGTGTTGGAACGTCTGATAATTTGGTTATGAGAGGTGAAAGGTTTGTTCCTCCCAAGACTCTCGGAACAAAACTTTTACTTTTAGCTCAGGAAGGTCACCTTGGACAAACTATTACTATGAAGCGTCTCAAGTGTTATTTCTGGTGGCCTGGTATTGATGAAGAAATTTGTGGTTGGGTTGAAAATTGCACATTATGTAAGGAGAGCGAAAAAGATTAAAGGTGAACTCACAGACTACTTGTTCCATTTCATGTTAAGCTGGCTTGCCATGGGAAAAGGTCTGTTTGGACTTTATTTGTCCTATGGACTTTCTTTCTTCCGAGTATCGCTTTGCCTTGGTTCTAGTTGATGTGTTCTCAAGATGGGTTACTGTGGAATTTTTGAGGAAGATCACTACCAAACACTTGAGGTCCATTTTCTGGAAGGAAGGTTTTCCCCATGTGCTAGTTACAGATAATGGTACTCAACTTACTTCTTTTGCCATGCACAGTTTTCTTTCAGGTTATGGCATCAGGCATGTGTATACCGCACTTTATAACCCCCAGGGGAACGGCATGGTTGAATGCATGAACAGAGTAGTCAAAGGTACAATTCAATTGGCTGTTCAAGGGGCTCGTGACATTCAAAGATGTGTGGATGATATGTTATTATCTTACAATATCACTGCCCATAGTGTCACCAATGAAGTTCCATTTGAAAAAATGCGAGGAAGAGTACCCAAAACTAAACTCACTCCTCAATGGATGCATGAAGAGAGCATATCATCTTCTCATGTTGTGCGTTCCAGTTTTAAAGTCGAAGTGGGTGATCTTGTTAAGGTAAAATTGGGCAGAAGAGAGCAAGGTTTGAACAAATTTTCTGAGCCTTTAAAAGTCAAAGAAGTACATAGGTGGCATGTTGTTATAGAGAATGGGCAGAAATGGAATTTTAGGAGGATTGCTCTGTATTCCAAGTGGGATGTTCGAGTATTTGTTGGTAATCCCGTTGTGCAACAACCTATTCTCATCAAAAGTTGTTCTGGGGTTAAACAGGAATGAGAAACTCCCGTTGTGCAACAACCTAATCCCATCAAAAGTTATTCTGGAGTTAAACAGGTACAGGAAACTCGCATTCCAAGGAAATATGGTGATTTTATATTGTATTGATTTTGTTGTTTCATGTTTTTAGTTTGTAAGCATGCACTTTCTACATTGTTTATTACTTATGTTTTTGTACACTTGCCTTATGTTTTGCATTGTTTATTCTTTCATCGTTTATTTCTTTTGTTTCCTGTAAGAGAAGAAGATATGTTATGATGTTTTTTCTTTATGATGTTATGTCTCTGTGCTTCTGTTGTGCGAAGCTGACCGGTCAGACTTGGAACAATGGAGTAGCGGTTGCTGGAGGCAGGAGTCTAGGAACCCTGTCTTTGGAGGAGCATAAATACACTTACTTCGTTGGACCTTCTTTGTGTCCAGTTTTTCCTCTTGACCTCCTGAATAGGATGCTGTAAAGCTCAAGGATTCTTTTTTTGTGAATGTGGTCCTGCTCAGCTCTTGTTTCTCGGTAGCACCTTAGGCATGCTTGCAGACGCTTGTCTCTTTATGTTGTGTACTCCCTTCAGTAGTTTCCTACATTGCCAGTAAAATGTATTCCCGGTTGGCAGCCAGTCAGGGAAACCCCTTGGAGGTGGTTATGGTCTAAGCTGTTTAATTGGAGCTCTTAGTAGTTACATTTGTTGGCCTGCTCATGTGAAGCTAGCTTCACATTCACCTTGCTGCATCTGTCCCCTACTCTACCTCATTTCATGTTCCCAGGTCGCAGTCCATAATTTCCTGTCGTCTGGCAGGTAAACGTCTAACCTTTGGTAAAGTCCGTCCTGCTGCTGCAGTATGGCATCCCACAAACTGACAACTTCTTTGATGGCTGCCTGACCACCCTTTAACATTCTTTAACCCCATAGCTGAAACTGAAAAATTCTCTCCTGAATGAACTATAGCACACCCACCTTTTATGAAAACGAAGAACAAACTGCAGGGATCCAGCTTCACCATTTAAACCATTGGAATCCTTCTTAATAAAACCTTGGTCAATAATGCTTTGATCATTCTGTCAGACCCGTGCACCCATGTATAGACAAGTGTGGTTTAAAAAAAATATTTTTTTAAAAGCACTAGTTTGCAATTTAGAATCAACCCCTAAAAGAAAAATGTGGATTTTAAAGTCTCAGTGAGCTTTCACTAGATTTGAACTCATCTCATCTTGCTCACTACTGTGCAAAGATTCTTCTCATTGTGCTATACCTGGTCCCATGCGGTGAAGCAGTAATGAGGCCTTTGGAAGGATCATCCCCTTGTAGTTAATATAAGCAGTCCTTGAAACTTTCTAGAGGAGTAGATCTTTAAACTGATCACATCCCCAGTGACTGCAGGTCTTGAACACCACGTATATGCCAAGGGTCTAACCACAAAGTGTCCAGTCCACCCCAGACTAATGTGGACACCTAAAAGAGCAGAGACTGTGAAAATAAATGTCTTCTTGCTTGTTCATTAAGCCTCTTTGTAATGGAACCAACATTGAAGGATGCACATGACTACAGAGATACCACAACTCAAACCCTTAATGTTCAGAGGAAGTATTGTACACTCTAACTATTAGGCCACAGGACACTGCAATAATTCTACCCAAAAAACAACCCATGACCCTTTTGCCTGCTTCCATGAGTGTTGCAGTTCTTTCAAAATATCAGCACTTTAATGCAGACCATCACTATGGAGCATGTCCAAGTCAAAGTTCCTTCTAGGGGGGTGAGAACAAGTGACCTAAGGATCTCCGCTTTTCAACAACTGCTCTACCATAGCAGCCATTGAGGTTGTCGCCATACCAGATTTGTTCTGGCAAGCCACCAACCTAAACCCTGCCAGGGAAACAGCCTCTGCTACTCAGACATTCTTCTGAGTGCCCAGTGTGCTGTAGAGGATGTGCCCAGGCCAATGTGCTCTGTTGTTAGAAACCTTGCCATGCCTGTGAAGCCCTGTAGGCTAAAAAGCTTGTGAGCACGCTATTTAAACTGTATAGCTAATTCTATAGTAGTGTATGAAGCATTAAATAGCACTATGGAAAATATGCTGCACCAAAGGTTTCCTTCCCGCCCATCCTTGGCTCACCTGCTGAACAAACTTCTAACACTGTGCTGGAAGTACTTCAGTGTACTTTGGTAACTTGTGGAGCAGGCTCCTCAGTTGCCACCGTTAGTTTGGGAGCATAGGGGAAAACATGCAGGAAGGACCCCGAGAAAAGATGGAGAGACATCTAGTTAAGGGTTATTAAACCTCCTGCATCCAAAATCTGCCCTTATGACCCCCTCCGTTCAAGGGCCAGATGATGCGTTCCTCTTCCTCCCCAGCACAAGCCAGCATGTTGCCACCATCCCACAACTCCCAGCATTAGAGTGACTAATGTCACCTCACCATCATTTGCCAGGGGCGGCTGGTGACATTTGAAAGTGGTGGGGGCGTAAACTAATTTGCATATTGCACCGCAGCGAGCGCAGCGAGCGAGCCCGAACCACCTTGCATCCAAACATACATCATTCATGCATCCACCCACCCACCCATCCTGCATCCATACATCATTCATTCATGCATCCACCCATCCATCATGCATCCACCCATCATGCATGCATCCATCCATCCATACATCATTCATGCATCCACCCATCCATCCACCCACCCATCCTGCATCCATACATCATTCATTCATGCATCCACCCATCCACCCACCCATCCTGCATCCATACATCATTCATTCATGCATCCACCGTGCATCAATACATCATTCATTCATGCATCCACCCATCCATCATGCATCCACCCATCATGCATGCATCCATGCATCCATCCATCCATACATCATTCATGCATCCACCCATCCATCCACCCACCCATCCTGCATCCATACTTCATTCATTCATGCACCCACCCATCCATCCACCCATCATGCATGCATCCATCCATACATCATTCATGCATCCACCCATCCATCCACCCACCCACCCATCCTGCATCCATACATCATTCATTCATGCATCCACCCATCCATCCTGCATCCATACATCATTCATTCATGCATCCACCCATCCATCATGCATCCATGCATCCATCCATACATCATTCATGCATCCACCCATCCATCCACCCACCCATCCTGCATCCATACATCATTCATTCATGCATCCACCCATCCATCCACCCATCATGCATGCATCCATACATCATTCATTCATGCATCCACCCATCCATCCTGCATCCATACATCATTCATTCATGCATCCACCCATCATGCATCCACCCATCATGCATGCATCCATCCATACATCATTCATGCATCCACCCATCCATCCACCCACCCATCCTGCATCCATACATCATTCATTCATGCATCCACCCATCCATCCACCCATCATGCATGCATCCATCCATACATCATTCATGCATCCACCCATCCACCCACCCTGCATCCATACATCATTCATTCATGCATCCATCCACCCATCCATCCACCCACCCATCCTGCATCCATACATCATTCATTCATGCATCCACCCATCCATCATGCATCCACCCATCATGCATGCATCCATGCATCCATCCATACATCATTCATGCATCCACCCACCTATCCTGCATCCATACATCATTCATTCATGCATCCACCCATCCATCCACCCATCATGCATGCATCCATGCATCTATCCATACATCATTCATGCATCCACCCATCCATCCACCCATCCTGCATCCATACATCATTCATTCATGCATCCACCCATCCATCCATCCATCCACCCACCCATCCAACCTGCATCCATCATTCATGCATCCATCCACCCATCATGCATGCATGCATGCATCCATGCACCCACTCTCCCTGTTCAATTTCCTTTGCTGCGGCTCTTAGAACCAGAGGTTTTGTTGAGTAACACCCCACCAACAAGTCACTGTCATATACGTAGGCCTAAGCTACTGAAAAAGCATCAGACCTGTACAAAATGTCAGAAACCGCTGTCTAGACCACGTCAAGAGGGTCGAGCACGGGCACGCTTTGTGATTGCTAAGAGGTCGCTTTATTGTCGAGGCAGAACAGTGCTAACTTTTGTGCTCCAAACTTGAGTCCTTACTTTTCCCGACCACTGTTCCATGAAATAGGCCCACACAAGAGGCAGGAGCACCATAGTGCACATTCATTATTTATGTGGCGGTGATGGGGTTCGGCGGGGCCGTATCCTAGCACTCTGATCATACCTGAGTGTGAACGCCGGGTCTCCCGGGCCGAGCGGTTCCTTCGGGACTTGTCGTATTCCTGGGTCCAGTCAGGTCAGAGGTCAAGTCTTCAATCAAACCCCATACAAATAGAGGCCGCAGTACGAGGGAGGGAGAGAGAGCTCTGCCCCCCCCAGACAGGGGGTTATGTACCCGGGCTATGTATTGACCAGCCAATCCTGGCGCTGTATGCAGCGCCAGGATTGGCTGGGGGGGCACCATGACTCCTCGCCCTGTGCAACCCTGGGGGCTGCGGCCCGCCCCCTGGTCCTCTCTCTAAGGGGGAATTCACCGGAAAACGATCTGCGCATGCGCGGACATGTTTGTGCCCAAAAATACACTTGCGCAGCTGCAGCAGGCACATCCACCCCCCCCACCCCCCCCTGCGCACTCCGGGAAAGTCGGGTGTCTCCCGGTTTCCCGGCCGGCAGATAGCGCGAATTTTTTAAATTTTTTGTATTTGGCTTTTAGTGTTGATGCAGTGGGTTCATGGGGCTTAGTGGGGCTACGCCCCTACGCCCCAATGGACGCACCGCGCCTGTCATTTGCATCCACAAGGGCATTTCCCTTACTGGAGCACAAGTTAAACTGATCACATGTGCCAGGTATTTTAAGTATACAACCTTAAAAGTCGAAGGACAGGCGTTAGAAAAATAATAGACTGGCTGGGCTATACATATGGACTAGTTCAACTTCAAGCATTCAGCACATAGGGAAAATCAAGGGAGGCACTGAGTTATCAGTGGGAGGCCCCAGGAGAACAATGGGCTTTAGAAGTACAACATACAAACATAGATCTTAATGTGTGCCTTATTCTGCTGTTTTTTAACACAGGACCATTGAAGTGCAGCTGGGAAAAAAACAACAAAAAGGATTGTATATTCTTGAAGGGAGTATATCTCAGAGAGGGAATTGTATGTAATGATATCATAATTTGAGTGAAGCAATATCACCTCTCAAACAGGACCAGAGCCCTCTATTAAAATTACATCACCCCAAGTGGCATTTAATATAAAAGAAATGCGCCATGGAGTGGTGCCTGGCCCAAACAGCATACCGACAAAGGTGTACAAAGCCTTGACGCACAAATGGGCTGTACTCTTGGCCACCTTACTCGAGGCAAGCAGAATGGGCGGGCCAATTCCTGACTCCTGAGGAGGTTCTCTCCTCATCCCTATTCATAAACAAGCATTTACAATGCAATGGTTTCGCCTTTGGAAAAGTTAGAGCTATTGGCATTGTAAATGACAAAATTTGTATCTATGTGTTGGTTTTGAAAACAGATAAATAAATGGCTTTGTCATTTACAATGCCAATAGCTTAATCTCTCGCAAATGTGAGACCTATTGTACCCTACGGACGAGCTCAGCAGACAGCAATTACTACCACACACACACACCCAGAGCCACACACACACCCCCAGAGCCACACACACACACACAGAGCCAGCCACACACACACACACCCAGAGCCAGCCACACACACACACACACACCCAGAGCCACACACACACACACACACACACCCAGAGCCACACACACACCCAGAGCCACCTTGAACCACAGCAGATTCACCACAAAGTATCTCAGTTGAAGTGAATGCCCACCCTTGGGGGAACTTGCAGGGCCTGGAAGACCCAACCCGACATACAACTCACAACAAAGTTCACAAAATGTATTTCTTTAACGCGTGGATGATCTGACATTAACAGGGCACGTTATAGGACTGCTCTGAGAAGCATTTATTAATAGTGATAGTTTTCTACAAATGGTAGTCTGAACTCACATATTCGCAGGGGCTTTCATGCGTAAGGACGAACAAAAAAGAGATTTGGTAAAAAAACAATATTTACCTAAAATCACACAATGTAAGCAAGGAAGCAGGTGTCTGTCCAGGTTTTCTGGGTTCACTCTGTACAAACAGCCAGTAAGTAGGTTTCTGTTTTTTTTAACCTCAGTGCATTCTTCTGCATTTTTGAAAAAAAACAGCACAACTTGGACCCCAGGTATTGAGCGCTTTACGTGGGTATCAGACAGTTCATTACACAACCATCCATGCATTGCTTACAGCCATGGGGAGATGAAGTAATTTGCCCAGAATCACATGATGTTGAGCGGACGCCGAGATTCGAACCTGGCAGCTCAGGCCACAACGCTACAACACCAAACAGCGGGTTGAGGAAGGCAGACGCCACAGGAAAGGTCGGCTCGGTATGATCTCGCGGTTACAACAGCACTTCGAGCCGAGCCGAGCTAGCTTCATGTGCGAGTCTGGCGAGTGGTCTTCAGTCAGCCCATGCTCTGTGAAGCACGCACGGTGCATTCTGATACTTGTAGTTCCGGTTAAGCTACTGGCTTAAAAAAAAACAGCTTTGTCGGCTAAAGTTACGGCTGGCTGAAGGTGTCACACATGAGGGAGCACGGGGCACCGGGAACCAGACTGCAGCCCACCCCGGACATGTAATGGGGGGAGGCCGGGTCTGGCCCTGATTCTGAACCCCGCCCCCCGGGCTCCTCTGTTTGACTCCTGAATGTTGGGGGCTGTGGCCCCCCTTCCTGCCCCAGGCGGCATTGCTCTTAAAGATAGGGGGTCGTGTGTTACCCAGATGAAAAGAGGCCAAGGACTCGACGCAGTCTGTTTTTCTTTTAAGAGGCCTGTGTCTTTCTTTCCTTCTGCCACCACCGAGAAGATAAACAAATAAACAGATTTTAATGTCAAGATTGCACCGTGGACAGACCCCCGAGTGCCTCGAGCCCAACTGATGCCAGCGCTGCAGGAAGAGCTAAAGACCGGAGCAGGGACCGGCTCAAACATCCCGTGGTCATGGGCAAATAAATCGCTTCTCTCCCCGAATGTGTCGGTCTGTAGCTCAGCTGGTGCTCCATATGTAGCGCTCCGATACCTTCGGTCGAGTTTGTGCGATACAAAACTGCAAAAAATAAATAAACATAAAGGATAGGTGAGTAGGAAATGAGGCCAGTTGACATGTTTCGCCTGGTTCTGAGCCGCCCCTTCTCACGAGGTGTTCCCCGCCGGCGCCGTTTCAAGCCAGAACACGAGCTAATCCCCCCTCCCTCCATCATTTACCTTATGGACAGGCGGAATATTATGGCTCTCATTGCTGAACAAAGTAATGAGTTCCTTTAACAACAAGCACCTACGGGCACACGGACAGCGGGAGGGGGGCAGGAGCGGACAGCGGGAGGGGGGCGGGAACGGGGACACGAGCCGGAGGAGGGGGGCAGGAACGGGAAGACGGACAGCGGGAGGGGGGTGCGGGAACGAACGGGCACACGGAAAGCACTCACCTGGACCTGGACTTCCTCCGGCGGCGGTCGGCCGCGGAATGACCAAAATAAACATGGACAAACAAAAAAATAATCCCCGCCCACCGCCGCACTGACGTCCTAAAAGGGGCCGGATGAGAAAAATTCTCAGAAACGCCCACGAGTCGCCTCGCAGAATGACGGATGCCTCTGTGTTCCAATGGCTAGCCTCCATTTATGGAGCTAGCCAATGGGAAACAGAGGCGGGACTTTTGTCCATACTAGTAAACAAAAGATTTCGCCTTGCGCAAAAGTCTGCTTGCGCAGCTTTCGGCGAGGCGAAACCTAAAAAACGTACTTTTACTCCAAAA
Organism: Lissotriton helveticus; assembly: GCF_964261635.1. Taxonomy (NCBI): domain Eukaryota; kingdom Metazoa; phylum Chordata; class Amphibia; order Caudata; family Salamandridae; genus Lissotriton; species Lissotriton helveticus. The sequence continues at coordinate 992,239,953 of NC_136069.1, read as the reverse complement.
GTAGGTCTAAACATAAGGTCAGTAACTTTTTTTTTGCACCTGAGCAGTATTAATCTACACACCACCATGTGGTTCTTCGCAAGGCTGGAATAATCTGGCATTTATTGTCACTGCTGCATTACTGGAGGGCGGTGTCTCACAATGTTAAGCAGTGGCCGGTAGGTCATGAACCGGTCACTTTAGCAGGACTTGAATCCAACGAGGCTGATTGACATTGTGGTTGGTGAGCTGATGGAGATACATAACTTAATTAGTATGTAGTCTCCTTAAGCACAGAGAATGCTGACTGCATTGGGACCACATCCTACTGCAGTGTCAAAAGATACATGTTGGAGGGCCACACTCAAAGATTTTCATTGAGTAGGTTTGACTTATTCTAGATTTGTTTGGGACTTACTCTGGAACTGACTGAACTAAGCTCCACTTTGAGGGCTCTTCCAAGGTCTGGTTGGAAAGGAGCATCACTGTACATCCTCCTGATAGGGACTTGTTCTGAGGGCGACTGGTGAGGGCGCATAAAGAGGCATCCTGGTGAGGGCATGTGCCAATCTCAAGTGAAAAAAGTGCGTGAAGGCTTTTTGCATTACTACCACTTGACAACACAGATGAAAGAGGTTCAAGTAGGAGCGGGAGATGCCTTAAAGGACATTGTGTCATTTTCCAGCAGGTCAGTGCCTCTACAATGCCAATATGGCTGGGGCTGAGTCAGTCCCAACATAGGCTCTTGCGCTACCAGCCATTCAGAGGGATATGAAGGCCAGCCAGTTCACATTTCGCAGCATTCACAACAAACAGCATTAACATCTTTCGGCCAGTGTGTCCGGTAGACCAGTTCCATGTAGTCTTCACTGGATCCATTTTCTAGCAAATAGATTCTTGGACACCTTATGACAACAGTACTCTGGTTGGTTCTAACTGCATTTCGGGACAGGAGTTTGTTATAAATAATGTCTAAAGGTTTCAGTTCTTTTTTGGTAACCAGTAAAATTCCCCATGCAATTTCTGAGAAATCGATATAGGCCTATGTCAACAAGCCATGGGTGGCAACTGGATAAAGAAAAACATTTGAAAATGGCCAATTGGAGTATCCAACATGGCTGCATCTCTAGGATCAGGACAGAACATGTCGGCCCTGTTCATGTCAGGACCAGTTTCAGGCATCGGATCCATAGGCTGCATCAGACAGTGAAGGGCGTGTACAAGAGGCTTGCTGGGGCTTCATTCCCGAAGCACTTCAAGTCAAAGCCAGTGAGCGTGTACATGTCGCGGCAGGAATGTTGCGGTTCACAATTGTTAAGCCGTTTACCAGGAAAAAGCAGAAAAAAACAGAAAAGCAAATTCAGACTCCTTAAGTCGTCGGATCTCAAAAATAGCTCTTGCCTCCATATTCAAGAGTCAAGAATGCAATAAGACCGAGTGTGCAGAATCCAAAGTAAAGAACTGGTAGGAGACCTCTGGGTAACACAGATCAGGGCTGCTCACGTGTCAGGGCGGAGTGGTCTCCCCAAAAGAAGTTAAGTAACTCGCAGTACATATGTGGATAGGTCTCACGCCTGCGCTGGACTGAACAGGGCATATCTGCAACATGCGAGCAAAGCACACTTTACATGCATCTTCTCAACTGATTTATATAAATATGCATGTTTGATTACACACACACTAGTCCTCTAGATGTTTCGTCTTCTGCCTTCCTCAGGTTCATGATTGCTTTCTCAGCAGCTGTCCTCTACTGACATTGTTGGATTCTCAAAAGTATCGTAAGTGAGGCTTTCCACTGGATTATAGCATCAAACCCGTCCGCAGAGCTTGTGATATATTCAATAATCGGCTGTTATTGTCATTGATGGTCAGTCCACCTGGATGCATTGATTTCAAACAGCAAATCCAGAGGTTTTCTCTTGGGTCCAATAATTCTAGGCTGGAGGCATATTAGTCAGGCCAAATCTTTACATGCGATTCAGAAAAGGGGGTGGTGATGAACAGAGTGTCTGAATTAAGCAGACCACTCTTACCCAGTCCAAAGATCAGGGCTTGATCCATCACCGTTATTTATCTCACTGCCCCATCCCAGCTCAGAACCTGGCTATATGCAAATTAGTCTGTCCCTGGCCCAGTGCATCATGGGAACAGGGCAGACCAAACTACCAAGCCAATTCTTCACCAGAAAGGAGACAAGCTACCGGGGACCGGTTTCTGGCATTTCAGCCTCTTCGGCCCGGCTTGCTTGAATCCTGATGGAGCAGTGAGAAAGGGACTCATGTCTGAGTATACCCTGCCACACCTATAGTGGCCAAAAACGATTCAGAAAAGGGGGTGGTGATGAACAGAGTGTCTGAATTAAGCAGACCACTCTTACCCAGTCCAAAGATCAGGGCTTGATCCATCACCGTTATTTATCTCACTGCCCCATCCCAGCTCAGAACCTGGCTATATGCAAATTAGTCTGTCCCTGGCCCAGTGCATCATGGGAACAGGGCAGACCAAACTACCAAGCCAATTCTTCACCAGAAAGGAGACAAGCTACCGGGGACCGGTTTCTGGCATTTCAGCCTCTTCGGCCCGGCTTGCTTGAATCCTGATGGAGCAGTGAGAAAGGGACTCATGTCTGAGTATACCCTGCCACACCTATAGTGGCCAAAAACGATTCAGAAAAGGGGGTGGTGATGAACAGAGTGTCTGAATTAAGCAGACCACTCTTACCCAGTCCAAAGATCAGGGCTTGATCCATCACCGTTATTTATCTCACTGCCCCATCCCAGCTCAGAACCTGGCTATATGCAAATTAGTCTGTCCCTGGCCCAGTGCATCATGGGAACAGGGCAGACCAAACTACCAAGCCAATTCTTCACCAGAAAGGAGGCAAGCTACCGGGGACCGGTTTCTGGCATTTCAGCCTCTTCGGCCCGGCTTGCTTGAATCCTGATGGAGCAGTGAGAAAGGGACTCATGTCTGAGTATACCCTGCCACACCTATAGTGGCCAAAAACGATTCAGAAAAGGGGGTGGTGATGAACAGAGTGTCTGAATTAAGCAGACCACTCTTACCCAGTCCAAAGATCAGGGCTTGATCCATCACCGTTATTTATCTCACTGCCCCATCCCAGCTCAGAACCTGGCTATATGCAAATTAGTCTGTCCCTGGCCCAGTGCATCATGGGAACAGGGCAGACCAAACTACCAAGCCAATTCTTCACCAGAAAGGAGACAAGCTACCGGGGACCGGTTTCTGGCATTTCAGCCTCTTCGGCCCGGCTTGCTTGAATCCTGATGGAGCAGTGAGAAAGGGACTCATGTCTGAGTATACCCTGCCACACCTATAGTGGCCAAAAACGATTCAGAAAAGGGGGTGGTGATGAACAGAGTGTCTGAATTAAGCAGACCACTCTTACCCAGTCCAAAGATCAGGGCTTGATCCATCACCGTTATTTATCTCACTGCCCCATCCCAGCTCAGAACCTGGCTATATGCAAATTAGTCTGTCCCTGGCCCAGTGCATCATGGGAACAGGGCAGACCAAACTACCAAGCCAATTCTTCACCAGAAAGGAGACAAGCTACCGGGGACCGGTTTCTGGCATTTCAGCCTCTTCGGCCCGGCTTGCTTGAATCCTGATGGAGCAGTGAGAAAGGGACTCATGTCTGAGTATACCCTGCCACACCTATAGTGGCCAAAAACGATTCAGAAAAGGGGGTGGTGATGAACAGAGTGTCTGAATTAAGCAGACCACTCTTACCCAGTCCAAAGATCAGGGCTTGATCCATCACCGTTATTTATCTCACTGCCCCATCCCAGCTCAGAACCTGGCTATATGCAAATTAGTCTGTCCCTGGCCCAGTGCATCATGGGAACAGGGCAGACCAAACTACCAAGCCAATTCTTCACCAGAAAGGAGACAAGCTACCGGGGACCGGTTTCTGGCATTTCAGCCTCTTCGGCCCGGCTTGCTTGAATCCTGATGGAGCAGTGAGAAAGGGACTCATGTCTGAGTATACCCTGCCACACCTATAGTGGCCAAAAACGATTCAGAAAAGGGGGTGGTGATGAACAGAGTGTCTGAATTAAGCAGACCACTCTTACCCAGTCCAAAGATCAGGGCTTGATCCATCACCGTTATTTATCTCACTGCCCCATCCCAGCTCAGAACCTGGCTATATGCAAATTAGTCTGTCCCTGGCCCAGTGCATCATGGGAACAGGGCAGACCAAACTACCAAGCCAATTCTTCACCAGAAAGGAGGCAAGCTACCGGGGACCGGTTTCTGGCATTTCAGCCTCTTCGGCCCGGCTTGCTTGAATCCTGATGGAGCAGTGAGAAAGGGACTCATGTCTGAGTATACCCTGCCACACCTATAGTGGCCAAAAACGATTCAGAAAAGGGGGTGGTGATGAACAGAGTGTCTGAATTAAGCAGACCACTCTTACCCAGTCCAAAGATCAGGGCTTGATCCATCACCGTTATTTATCTCACTGCCCCATCCCAGCTCAGAACCTGGCTATATGCAAATTAGTCTGTCCCTGGCCCAGTGCATCATGGGAACAGGGCAGACCAAACTACCAAGCCAATTCTTCACCAGAAAGGAGACAAGCTACCGGGGACCGGTTTCTGGCATTTCAGCCTCTTCGGCCCGGCTTGCTTGAATCCTGATGGAGCAGTGAGAAAGGGACTCATGTCTGAGTATACCCTGCCACACCTATAGTGGCCAAAAACGATTCAGAAAAGGGGGTGGTGATGAACAGAGTGTCTGAATTAAGCAGACCACTCTTACCCAGTCCAAAGATCAGGGCTTGATCCATCACCGTTATTTATCTCACTGCCCCATCCCAGCTCAGAACCTGGCTATATGCAAATTAGTCTGTCCCTGGCCCAGTGCATCATGGGAACAGGGCAGACCAAACTACCAAGCCAATTCTTCACCAGAAAGGAGACAAGCTACCGGGGACCGGTTTCTGGCATTTCAGCCTCTTCGGCCCGGCTTGCTTGAATCCTGATGGAGCAGTGAGAAAGGGGCTCATGTCTGAGTATACCCTGCCACACCTATAGTGGCCAAAAACGATTCAGAAAAGGGGGTGGTGATGAACAGAGTGTCTGAATTAAGCAGACCACTCTTACCCAGTCCAAAGATCAGGGCTTGATCCATCACCGTTATTTGTCTCACTGCCCCATCCCAGCTCAGAACCTGGCTATATGCAAATTAGTCTGTCCCTGGCCCAGTGCATCATGGGAACAGGGCAGACCAAACTACCAAGCCAATTCTTCACCAGAAAGGAGACAAGCTACCGGGGACCGGTTTCTGGCATTTCAGCCTCTTCGGCCCGGCTTGCTTGAATCCTGATGGAGCAGTGAGAAAGGGACTCATGTCTGAGTATACCCTGCCACACCTATAGTGGCCAAAAACGATTCAGAAAAGGGGGTGGTGATGAACAGAGTGTCTGAATTAAGCAGACCACTCTTACCCAGTCCAAAGATCAGGGCTTGATCCATCACCGTTATTTATCTCACTGCCCCATCCCAGCTCAGAACCTGGCTATATGCAAATTAGTCTGTCCCTGGCCCAGTGCATCATGGGAACAGGGCAGACCAAACTACCAAGCCAATTCTTCACCAGAAAGGAGACAAGCTACCGGGGACCGGTTTCTGGCATTTCAGCCTCTTCGGCCCGGCTTGCTTGAATCCTGATGGAGCAGTGAGAAAGGGACTCATGTCTGAGTATACCCTGCCACACCTATAGTGGCCAAAAACGATTCAGAAAAGGGGGTGGTGATGAACAGAGTGTCTGAATTAAGCAGACCACTCTTACCCAGTCCAAAGATCAGGGCAGATGTGAGTCCCTTGCTCATTGCACCATCAGGATTCAAGCAAGCCGGGCCGAAGACGCCTGAAATGGCAGAAACCGGTCCCCGGAAGCTTGTTTCCTTCCCAGTGTAAGAATTGGCTTTTGTAGTCTGGTCTGCCCTGTTCCCATGATGCACTGGGCCAGGGACAGACTAATTTGCATACAGCCAGGTTCTGAAACTGGGATGGTGCAATGAGCTAAAAAACGGTGTTGGATCTAGCCCTGATCTCTTGACTGGGTGAGAGTACTCTGCTTAATTCAGAGACTCTGTCCATCACCACCCCTTGTTGTAAATAATTTTGTCCACCCTAAGCGTGGAAGGGTATACTCAGATGTGAGTCCCTTGCTCATTGCACCATCAGGATTCAAGCAAGCCGGGCCGAAGACGCCTGAAATGGCAGAAACCGGTCCCCGGAAGCTTGTTTCCTTCCCAGTGTAAGAATTGGCTTTTGTAGTCTGGTCAGCCCTGTTCCCATGATGCACTGGGCCAGGGACAGACTAATTTGCATACAGCCAGGTTCTGAAACTGGGATGGTGCAATGAGCTAAAAAACGGTGTTGGATCTAGCCCTGATCTCTTGACTGGGTGAGAGTACTCTGCTTAATTCAGAGACTCTGTCCATCACCACCCCTTGTTGTAAATAATTTTGTCCACCCTAAGCGTGGAAGGGTATACTCAGATGTGAGTCCCTTGCTCATTGCACCATCAGGATTCAAGCAAGCCGGGCCGAAGACGCCTGAAATGGCAGAAACCGGTCCCCGGAAGCTTGTTTCCTTCCCAGTGTAAGAATTGGCTTTTGTAGTCTGGTCTGCCCTGTTCCCATGATGCACTGGGCCAGGGACAGACTAATTTGCATACAGCCAGGTTCTGAAACTGGGATGTTGCAATGAGCTAAAAAACGGTGTTGGATCTAGCCCTGATCTCTTGACTGGGTGAGAGTACTCTGCTTAATTCAGAGACTCTGTCCATCACCACCCCTTGTTGTAAATAATTTTGTCCACCCTAAGCGTGGAAGGGTATACTCAGATGTGAGTCCCTTGCTCATTGCACCATCAGGATTCAAGCAAGCCGGGCCGAAGACGCCTGAAATGGCAGAAACCGGTCCCCGGAAGCTTGTTTCCTTCCCAGTGTAAGAATTGGCTTTTGTAGTCTGGTCTGCCCTGTTCCCATGATGCACTGGGCCAGGGACAGACTAATTTGCATACAGCCAGGTTCTGAAACTGGGATGGTGCAATGAGCTAAAAAACGGTGTTGGATCTAGCCCTGATCTCTTGACTGGGTGAGAGTACTCTGCTTAATTCAGAGACTCTGTCCATCACCACCCCTTGTTGTAAATAAATCTTTACATGCGGCAGCAAATAATTGGAGAGAGTAAAATAATTTGCTATGGGCTCATCAACTTTCTTATTAATTATTGCAGATGTGTGATATCTGGAGTTTCCTATTCAGAATTGGTTCAGTCTCACCCATCCATCCACAACAGACTTTGTCAATCTTTACCGGCCCTTACTTGAAGTCACAGTCTTGTGTGTGTGTGGGGGGAAGGGGGCGGTAAAGACGGTACAGTGAAAGTTTCCATTGTAAGGGCATTCTTTGTTTTCTTAATAACTTTGGTGTCAAATGATGAATCTACACAAAAGGTTAAAGAAAAGAGCACATCCACATTAGTTGCTTCATTGGCAAGTGTCTTTCAGATCCTTCGAGTGGCGGCCTATGGTATTCGTTGCTCCTTGATACAGAAAGAACTGAACGGAATTTCATGAAACTCAGCTTATAAACAGAACATTAATCAAAGAAGTGCCTTTGCTTGGTTTGGTGCATGTAAGTTGCTGTAAATAATTGTGAGAAATTTGTGTTTTACAAGTATTCCGCTCTGAGAAGTTAAAATTGAGAGAACTTGGGCTCATTATTTAGAGGATCCTCCTTGGTTTTGGGAGACCACAGCGTATTTGTGAATCAGCCTCAAAAAATGAAAATGCACAGCAATGGATAAAAGATTTTTCTTGCATAGTGCATTGTGGATTCACAAATACGGCTGTGGATTATCAACTATGCAGCACTTTGATTGGCTGTCCTTCAAAGAAAATTTTCTGTTGCAGCCACCATTGCCCAACATGGTACACCAAGCATCATCTTAGAACAAAATTTAAATAAAACTAATTAAGGGGGCATGTGGAGCATACCCTCCCCTCCAGGTCGATGTAGTGGGGAATAAAAGGGCCACCTCGCAAAAATGTTTGCAATCTCAGCATCAGATTTGCGAATCCTGTGAAAAATATGTGGAGTAAAAAAAATTAGAGTTGCAAGCTATGGTGAGGACCACAATCCATACATTGCACAACAGCCATGCAAAGCATACCTTGCACACCTGTGCAATGCTTATGACTTCACATTATTTATGCAAATAAATAACACGCAAAATGTAATTAAACAACCAAAAAATTATTACTACATTCTTAGTAATCTCTGTCAAAGTAGTAAGGGTAATGTGATATGTAATCACATCTGTAAGATGATCACAACATTTGTAATTGCATCGGTTTCATTAAAAGTGAGGTCATGAACATTGCATTTGGTGTGTGTGTTACGGTTTGCATAGCTGTGGTGTAAATTATGGGTTTTGGTCCTAGCCATAGTTTGTGAATTTCAGCTGTGGTTTTTCAGTTTTAAATCATAACCATACCTGCATTTAAAATGTTTTTACATGAATATATAGGAGAACATAACATGAAACCAGTAATATAATCCAATATTCCATCAAGGGGTTCTAGTGACATCATAAACCAAAATGCTCCAGAGTGAGTAGTTTATAAATGCCACCCGGAAAACGAGATGGCAATATAGGACTAAATGACATCGGATAAGTATTTTTTTTAATATTATGTTTATTTTGAGGTACTTAACTTGAAAAGGCTATTTTCTTCAAAGTGCAGATAATAATCGGTCTTGACTTTAATTAAAAGGTGTAACTTTTGTTCAGCTCTCCTTAATAAATTGTGGTTAAAACTATGGACCATGTTGAGGGACAGTGGACTAATGCAATTCTGTGGCTGCAGCATTTACCACATAATTATTGATTTACCACATTTGCCACATGAAATTTGGATAGTTTGCATATTTCACAAACAATGTTGTTTCTAGCTCAAGTTAATGAAAATAATACTACCAGAACATGTGCTGCAAGACTTACATTATTTTAAGGATAATTTAGTTGCGTTGCAATGTGGTCCTCCATGCTGTCCACGCCCAGCAGTCCTGGCAATCTAAACCTTCTATAGGGTGGTTTTATCTCTGACATTATTTTCATGAAACCCATAACACAGGGAATGGTGAAGTAATACCCATATTACAGAGTTCCACAAATTCCATTGCCTTGTGTGCAATAAAAGCATATTTATCTGGAGGGAGAGAGGGAGAGAGAGAGAGGGTGAGAGAGAGAGAGAGAGAGAGAGAGGGGGGGGAGAGAGGTAGAGAGGGAGAGAGAGAGAGAGAGAGACTATCAATGCAATATGGTTCTTTCTTACAATGAAAGTGCCCTAGTGACACCATGAACCCGAAGGCTGAAGGCTGGGTGATGTATATTTCTCACCAGCAATCCGACTCTTCGCTGATCCCTAGTGACGTCACTTAGCAGAAGGCTGAGACACTGGATGGGACATGGGACGGATGCCTTTACCACCCACGTACAGCCTGCAGTTCACGGGTATAACGTCATTGCCCTGAATTAGGGTCTTGGTGTATTTTAGGTGTCAAGTAGGTACAACTCGGAGCGCAGAGTTTTCTTTTGGACGTGTTTTTCGAAGCGCCTCATTCAAGACTGCTCGGCAGCAGCCCATTCCTCCTCGAGTTGCTCCGGCTGACAGCTATTGCCTTTGGTTGCAGTGCAGAGCACGTGCTATGCTTCATAGCGCCAAAGAGTACACGTGGGTGGATGAATCAAGGCGCCCGTGGCCGGCTTTGTCTTATTCCGTGGCTTCGGAGGCCTGTGCTGCTTCGTAAAGCCTTAGCAGCATTTGGGGACATGTTTGAGCGTTGAAATCTACTGGGGTGTCCATGATTTTCGGTTCATTAACTGCCTCTCCACCCTAAAGTGCCCTTAAGACACCATCGGGTCGTCAATAGCGCTTTACAAAAACACAAAACAAAATACAACAAATCAAGGCATCTCATTTCTACTCTGATCCTTTTCCTATCTGACGCCTAGGCCTTGAACAGACCTAAAAAGACCCAGTGACGCCAGAGACAATAAAGAGTTGTGTTTTCTGTCTGAGAAGAGGAGGTCCAAGGAGGCCGTCCTTTCAGGCGCCACGGGACTGTCCTGTCAAAGATGAGCACTCTGCGGTCTGCTCTAGGCGCTACAGGACTGTCCTGTCAAGCATGAGTGTTCTGCGGTCTGCTCTAGGCGCTACATGACTGTCCTGTCAAGCATGAGTGTTCTGCGGTCTGCTCTAGGCGCTACAGGACTGTCCTGTCAAGCATGAGTGTTCTGCGGTCTGCTCTAGGCGCTACTGGACTGTCCTGTCAAGGATGAGCGCTCTGCGGTCTGCTCTAGGCGCTACAGGACTGTCCTGTCAAGCATGAGTGTTCTGCGGTCTGCTATAGGCGCTACAGGACTGTCCTGTCAAGCATGAGTGTTCTGCGGCCTGCTCTAGGCGCTACTGGACTGTCCTGTCAAGGATGAGCGCTCTGCGGCCTGCTCTAGGCGCTACAGGACTGTCCTGTCAAGGATGAGTGATTTGCGGCCGGCTCTAGGCGCTAAAGGACTGTCCTGTCATGGATGAGCGCTCTGCGGTCTGCTCTAGGCGCTAGAGGAATGTCCTGTCAAGGATGAGCGCTCTGCTCTAGGCGCTACAGGACTGCCCTGTCAGGAATGAGCGGCCTGCTCTAAGCGCTAGAGGAATGTCCTGTCAAGGACGAGCGCTCTGCAGCCTGCTCTAGGAGCTACATGCATGTCCTGTCAAGCATGAGTGCTCTGCGGCCTGCGCTATGCGCTACAGGACTGTCCTGTCAAGGATGAGCGCCCCGCTCTAGGCGCTACAGGACTGTCTTGTCAAGGATGAGCGGTCTGCTCTAGGCGCTACAGGCATGTCCTGTCAAGGATGAGCGGTCTGCACTAGGCGCTACAGGACTATCCTGTCAAACTATCGAAAGAGGGAGCCATGTTTGTTATCCGTAGCTTATTTGTGCGTGTCTTCTATTTATATTGTAAATAGAATAAATTAAAAAGTCAGTGCGGTCTGAGGAGAAGCTTAATAAATCTATTTTGCAGAATACCATTCGCATTTATAGAAAATGATCGGTTTTAGCAGTACGAACGCGCACAAGTAACTGCGGTTCGTCTGCCCCATCATCCATTCCCCATGCACAAAGAATAGTTGTTAAAGATGGTGTGTGTGCTACAGACGTCACTCTGCCTTATTACAATAACTTCCTTTTCATATAGCGCTTTCTACAGTTTTGTCCTTTCATAGCACCGCAAACAGCATGCGTTAATATTACAGGACACAATATCACTTCATATATCGATTTCAGATGTTTTACGGTGAGTGAGGCCCCTCGGAATAAAACGCATTCTGCCCCGATTCTTCGGGTATGAGGGGTGGGGGCGTGAAGTTCAAAGGATGGACGGAGCCCCCACAACTATCCATATTAAAGTAAAAACACATCGTATCGGACTCCGATCCCTTGAATCTTATGTTGTAACACTATAAACCTTATTTTGCTTCTGTGCGAGTGCGCCAAGAGGCCCTCTCTGCTGAGAGAGGCTCTAGAAAAAAAGGATAACAGTACACATTTGGTTGGTAAATTTGACTCGAATTGTCTGATAGTACAGCCCCTCACGTGAACACATCGATAACATCTGGAGATGGCGCTATAAGGCGCTCTGAAGCGGCACGGGCGGAAGATAGTGCTTTCTAACATTGCCTAAACATACCTGATAATTCTGACGTATTCGTGACCAATGCAGTGTTCTTAATACACACAATTTTTCATTTACAGTTGTTTTCTCAGCTTTAATTATTTCAAGCACGAAATACTCATTTGATTTCTCGGGCCACGGGATGCGGAAAGCTCGGTGGTTTAACACACTTTAGTTGTTTGTGTCACAGCGCGTGAGTCACACATGACGACTCAGCCTTTCATCCCTCAGGGCTAGATAACATGAGTATCAAAGTCACGAGATGCGTTATAAGTCTATTTTCTTTTAAAACAACAGGAGGCTCTTCCAGCGGGAGGGTGGCGGGCAGGCACACGGACAGCTGGAGGGGGGCGGGAACGGACAGCGGGAGGGGGGGCGGGAACGGGGACACGAACAGCGGGAGGGGGGGGCCTGTATGAGTGATGTACGTTCCTCTCAGTGCAGACAAGTGGCCTTGCAAACTGTGCAGCCAGTGGCATTCGGTGCAGGCGGCCAGGGCCAGTAGAATACACAGTAATATGCGCTCTGAGAGCCCTTCAGGCTCCGTCTGTATTGATCCTCCTGGCCGCAGGAAAAACATGAAGCACACGGACGGGGGGGGGGGCGGGAACGGACAGCGGGAGGGGGGTCGGGAAGGCTTCCTCCGTTGGCGGTCGGCCGCGGAATGGCCAAAACAAACCTGGACAACAACAAAAAATAAACCCCGCCCACGGCCGCGATGACGATGCGAAAAGGGTGGAGAGGGAAAGAATCGTCAGGAACGCCCACCAATCGCCTCGGGAAATGACGGACAGTTCTCTCTTCCAATGGCTAGCTTCCATTTATGGAGCTAGCCAATGGAAGAGAGAGGCTGAACTAAAGCACACAGTGTAACTCAAAAGATTTTGCCCTGCGCCGAAAAGCTGCGCGGCGCAGCTTTTCGCCAGGTCGAAACCTAAAAAGGTCCCAAGCCCAGCCAAGAACTATCAGATGATCGCTCTCCTTGTCGTCGGAGGGAGGGCCTATGTGAGTACTCTACTTCAAGAATTGACCACCTGGGTAGAAGACCCCAAATTGATACCACATACTCAAACCGACTTTCAAAAGGGCTGCCACATTGAAGACAATCTGATCTGTCTGCCTCATATGATCGAGGGCACGCTTGCTACAAAAGGAAAGTCGCTATACCTGGGTTCATCGACTTCCAAAAAGCTTTTGATAGCGTTTTCCGCCCTAGATTGTGGGAAAAATTAAAGAACTGGGGCATCCTGTAATCCCTAGTGAATGCTTTTGTCGCTCTGCATACTGACACCTGGGTAAAAATAAGAGTCTCTTCTGGATGGTCAACGACCAACAAAATCATGACTAACAGAGGCCTAAAACAAGGGTGTATATTTGCCCCACTACATTTCAATCTGTACCTAGCAGACCTGCCCGAGTGGCTGGCTCTCTCTCTCTCTCGAGCATTTCTGCCCAAAATCATATCTACTAAAATTCAATCAATGCAATACAAAGACAATATGATTCTCCTCGATCAGACCCAAGAGGGCCTCCAGAGGCTCTTTGACTTATTGGCCTCATACTGCAAAACAAACACCTTAGAGATCAACATCGCCAAAACCAAGGTGAGGACGGTATCGAGACAACGAGCAAGAAAGCACTTCTGGTATATCAAAGGAAAATCCAGAGGTTGTGGCCGAATATAAGTACCTGGGAGTCTGGAGAGATCATAGAGGAAGATCAGCACAGCATATTGCAGCAATTCAAGGAGTGGCCCACTGCTTGGAGGGGCCTGCTTAAGAACCAAGAAAGCCTTGAATTCTACAGATTTCTCTCTGTTAATTATTGTAATAGGTACCAAACGTTTATCGACATTAGCCTTTGGTGTGCTGACCTTTAAAGACAAAAAGTTCATATGGCTAGACCGAGGGCAATCTGCCTTCCCTTGTCCATATTCACATGGAGTTCAGCCTGCCATCTCAACATTGGATTATGAAAGCAAGATTTATTGCCTACTGCCTGAAAACCAAAAAATACTATACCATTTGGTGCATTTTATAGCCTTAGTAGGGATATCATTCTGTAAAAATGCATGCTCTAATTGGTTAAAACTTAGATATTTATGGAATTATTTCTTGAAGAACTAAGTTATCTTAGGGCGCGCTCCAAAAGAAGGTCGATTAAGAAGGGTTTTGAACACAGTAAACCCTGATTTGATGGCACTTAAAGAAGGCTTCTCTGTAAGTTCCAAATCCTTCCTCAACCGAGTGAAGGTTTTAGGACTGTATTCTTTCAATAACTGTTGCTAAATATTGCCAGGGCTGAGGCTTTGAGAATATCACATAAGCTTAAAAGATTGCTATACTTTTACATTTTATTTGATATGTCTCAGACTACAGAATATTAACAAGGTGCCTTTTAGATTTAGGGGTCTCTAGTTGGCACAGGTAGGTATTTGTGGCAAATAGGGACCCTTGCCTCTAGTCAAGGTAAGGGGGTACACTCCTAAAATAACCCCTGCTCACCCCCTTTGCAGCTTGGCACGAGCAGACAGGCTTATCTCAGAGGCAGTGTGTAAAGCATTTGTGACCACATACGGTAATCAAGTGACAACACTACAGATGGGCACCACACAGGTTTTATATAAAAAATAAGTATTCTTTATATAGAGTTAACACAAGACCACAAACAACAAAAATCCACAATACTGTACTTAAAATGGTAGTTTTAGCTTAGTTCTGTTCAGTTCTTAAAAATGCGACACTTTAAGTCAATGTACTTTACGATGCGTGACGCTTCCACAACAAAAGTGTTGCAGTGATGGAAATGCGGCAAAGTTCCGGTGCAAAGAAATAAAGATGTGAAGATCTTCCAGATGTGGCACGCTTCTCCGATGTTAAGTCTCGGTTCAATGCGGCAACTGCAGCGGCAACACCCCTGTTCAGAGATGCGACGACAGCGGCACCGACGGCGGCACGCTTCTCTGTGGATGCGAGGCGCTTTTCTTGATGCGGTGCAATGCGTCAGCTACAGTGGCGACATCCTTGTTCAGAAATGCAGCGGCTGCGACGGCGACACGCTTTTCTTGATGCGGTGCAATGCGTCAGCTACAGCGGCGACATCCTTGTTCAGAAATGCGACGGCAGCGGTTGCGACACGCTTCTTCGTTGCGAGACGCTTCTCTCGATGCGGTGCCATGCGTCAGCTACAGTGGCGACATCCTTTTCAGAAATGCGACGGCAGCGGCTGCAACGGCAACACGCTTCTTCTTCCGTGCGAGCGGCTTCTCTAGATGCGGTGCAATGCGTCAGCTACAGCAGCGACATCCTTGTTCAGAAATGCAACGGCAGCTGCTGCGACAGCGACACACTTCTTCCTCTTGAGTCGCGCTTCCAGATCCTTGCAACACGCAGTCCCTCATAAGGCCCAAAACAGCAGCAGGCACTTCCAAAGAACTCTTGGGGAGCTGGGGGTTGAAGTCTGTTATCCCTGAGACTTCAGCAGGAGGCAAGCTCTGTTCCAAGCCCTTGGAGATCCTTACAAGTTGATGAAAGCACACAAAGTCCCTTTCTTCTTTCTTTGGCAGTCAGGCAACCACTGCAGGCCAATCCCTCAAGCAGCACTTCAGCTTAGGGATAGTCTCTCCTCAGTTTCTTCTGGTTCCACTCCTCAGAAAAGGTTTCTTCTTGTTGTCCAAAAGGGATCTAATTTCTTGGGATCAGGTTCCCAATATTTATACCCCAAAATCCTTTGTCCTCTGAGGGCAGAGGGGCCTTTGCCTAGCCCAAACCAGTTCTGGAGCACTCTGTTTACATGACTTCTTCTAACCTTTCACAGTGCAGGGCAGAAACATCAGACACCCCACAGGAGGTGGAGCCAGCATTGTGGAGGAAAGGCACAGCCCTGGAGCACTCTGTTGACATGATTCCTTCTCTCCTTTCACAGTGCAGGGCAGAGACATCAGACGCTCCACAGTGGGTGGAGCCAGCACTGTGGGGAGCAGGCACAGTCTTTTTTCAGGTCCCTGGTGCAACTCCTCCCTCCCATCTAGATGCAGATCTCTCTATTCACCACTGGGCGGAATCACCCTGTCTCCTGGACTCCCCCAGCCCTTTCACTCAAACTCCAGACAAGGAATACACAACCTAGCAGAGGCAAGCTTGGATAGTTAGACAAGAAAATACTTACTTTCTAAAAGTGGTATTTTCAAACACAGAATGTTAAAACCAACTTCACTAAAAGATGTATTTTATCATTCTGAGTTCAGGCATACTAAACTCTAATTTCTACCCAGTTCCCTGAGTCTGTTAGGATTATAAAATGTAATAATCTAACTGCCCATTCTGGCCTATGGAGAACAGGTAGCCTTGCAATAGTGAAAAACAAAAATGGCTGTAATTCACTATTAGGACATGCCACACACATCAGGGCTTGTCATACCTTATACTTACAATGCACCCTGCACTTGGGCCTGTCATAGGGGTGTCTGATATGAAGAAAAGGGAAGGTTTAGGGACTGGCAAGTGGGTGTACTTGCCCAGTCAACATGTGAGTACCAGACTGCACACAGGCTCTGCAATGGCAGACATGAGACACACTTTTACAGGCTGCTTCTGTGGGTGGCACAACCAGTGCTGCAAGCCCACCAGCAGCATTTGGATTACCAGCCCTGGGCAATCCTGGTACACTGTACGTGGGTCTGACAGGTAAACCAAACCAGCCAATCATGGAATCACTAATCCATACATCAATTTATAAAAGGGAGAGCATATGCACTTTAGCACTGATCAGCAGTGGTAAAGTACCTAGAGTCATAAAACTACCAAAACAGGTCAGACAAAATAAAGGAGGAAGGCAAAAATTTCAGGGATGACCCGGCAAAAGGGCCAAGTCCAACAGTGCCTCAGCTCCCTTTTACAAAGATGTCTTTGATGGTTGCATTGGAGAGCAGTCAAATAACCAAGCGGTTTATGGATAACATTCTTGTCACAGAAAGCCCTGCATGCTTTACAGAACACTTGGTTAAAATGGCTTACAGTGACAGTATTTAATTGCTTTTTATATTCAGAGTACAAATTGGAACCTTTTTTTATCCAGGATACGACAAAATCAAGATATTTATTGTTTCTAATATGACAAACATGTCAAATTAACAGTATAAAATGATAATATCCTATTAGTTTTCAACCTCAAACTTCTATACTAACTTTTTAAATGTAGTTGATTCATATTCATTTATATCTGGATATAAATCAAAGCTCGATAAATGTGAGATTTTACCCCTAAATAAATCTACTATTAGACAGGGTTTCATAGTTACTAATTTTTAATGGAAAACTCATAAAATGTATGGGTTTATGGTTGACTCATTACATTAAAGACTCCATCTCACTGAACATATCAGACTGCATAACTAAAGTAACAGCACAAATTAATTCCTTTAATCTCTTTACACCCTTTACACCTTTCCCAGTGGGGGCCTTTAGATGCTCTCAGATGATGTTAATCCCAATTATTTTGTATACCATATTAAATATTCCATTAAAATTCGCTTTCAAGCTTTTTAAAAATAAATTCCACTCTTTCCTCTTTTCTTTGGAACAAAAAAAACCTTGTATGTCTTTAATGAAATAAAAAATAAACAAAGCAAGATGGTGATATAGATATTCCGTATTTGTATACATAGTCCACAGCCTTTTTATTAAAACAATCTTTATACTGGATTTTAGAATCTTCAGATTTGTTTCCTTCATGGTCCAACTTGGAGAAGAGTTTTGTGTCTCCATTTTCTTTCAAAGAATTCTTGACATTCTGACAAAAAAACACCAAATATATCTTCCCCAATTTTTAAACATGAATGCAAATTGTTAGAACATTAAATATTGTAAACTCCCATAGATCTGAGAACATTTAAGAAGTCAACCATTTGGCATATTAATAAATACATTTTGGGAAAAATATGGAGAAAGAAAGGTTTAATCTGGGCTCACCAACTATTTTCCAATAATTCCTTAATCTCCTTTTCACAAGCACAGTCTTTGACATTCCAGATTCATTTCAAAATAAATTCAATTTATTCACAAATACCATAGTAGTACTTACATTAAATTATAAAATACACTTTTACATAATATTTTAGAAACTAAACCTAAGGCTTCTATTGTATACAAACATCTCAAGCAATTGTGTGCAAATATATCTAAATCAGAATTTGAACTAAATTGGGAACATGAAATAGTTGTAGTTTTTTCCACAAGGCTAGTGATCAAACATATGGATGAAGATTAGGAAATCTTCACATGCGACAAACACTAATTAGATACCATTTTACATATATGTATTCAACTCTTATTATCTCCTTCGACTTTAGATGAAATGTATCCATAGATTGCTGATACTTGTTGGTCCTGCAGCACAGAGAATACATAAAACATTCATATATTTTTCGTTATTTGTTTCAAAGCTTCTGGTTAAAAGTTTGGAATCAAATTAATTCGATTTTTATATTTACTGTTTCTTTTACTTTTGTGAATATGTGTAAGACATTTATTTGAATGTTGGACAAATGATTCTGTCAATATGCAAACACTTGATAGTTTACTAGTGGTTGCATTCCAACAGATAAAGAAATTGAAAGACTTCACTCAACTATCTTCAAACATGGTGGTATGCTGTTTGCTGAAACTATAGATTTGGATGGAGCATACATACACCCTATTTTACTTGTTCTAAAGGATTACATATTATGGTCCCCAGTAACACATTTTGATAGTTCCGCAACAATCTCTCATTTGCATCAACCTAATATTGAAGTCCTTAGACCTCTGTGACTTTTTTATTGTTGCTAAAGTTCTTTCACTATTAATTTCCTATGATTGTTATTGTGTTTCATATAATTATCTGACTATTCTTGTTATAGTTCACAAAGGCTTTTCATTATAAGATCTTAACCTTCCCCCTTCCTTTCTTTTCCTTTCAACCTCCTTTTTGCCTATCCTCTAAATATGTATCATTTTATATAAGCAGTTATATTTGTATGTTTATTAATGCTGCATTGAATGAATATATTTGCTTTCACTTAATAAAATGTCTTTAAACAAAAATATATTCAGAGTACAACAGCTGTGGCTCTCCTTATTATACCTTATTGATTAAAAATGTCATGCCAAATTTGATCTTAGCAATGCAAGGTTCTGTGGAAATTAAACAAAGTACAAAACCCATGTTTGCCTCATGGCACAAGGCAAAATACTTTTATATAATCCCAGCATTCCCATTGATCTGTGTAGAGTAATTTGTTTATGGCAGATAAACTGTTGTTTCCATTTGATCATAGATTGACATTCTCTTTGCACCATTATTTTTCTTTTGTAACAATAATCCAAAAATACATTTACACAAAGACACCACACACACACACACACACACACAGTCTCCCCCAGATCAGCCACTTTTTCACTCAACAATAAATGTACCACGTGTCATCCTGAATTACACTCTTTCAAGAGCTCGCATGGCAGCTCTTAAAGTAAATCACTGTCTGAAGATTTAGGCCACATTTGGGACATGGTTTCCCCCGCAGGTGTACGACAAGCAGCCTAATCTATCAAAGTATGTACAATTTTACGAAACACCTGAATAAAACACCGATTTATATATTCTCATAAAATGCACTGCTCTCATGGGTCTCTCGTTATGTTCCATGTGTTTGTCAACAAAATCACTTTTTACTGCCATTAATTCACAAATGTGGCTTCTGTGTTTAATTCTGATTGCACATTATGCACCAATTACTCCCCTAATATTTCCGAGCTCGTAGGAATAGCAGAGGTGCTTTTTGTGGAAGCTATAATCCGCATAGCTTCTGGTCTTGTTGTAGTATCTTGCTTGTCACTGCCTTGTTTTCCTCCGATTCTTTCTTGCCTGTCCTCCAGATTGTGAGTGTGCACCATATGGCCCCTCAAGCAATCTTTGTCTTCCACATTTCATATTGCGAGCTAAACTTGCTCACCATCTGAATACAGACTCGGAGATGGTGCCATTTTCCAAACTTGAGAAATATCCCTTTGTGACATCTACGTCCTTTTCCTATTTCCTGAGCCGATTCAACTAGCAGAAATACAAACTGTAACTGGTGTTTGTAGCAAATATTTCCCGTTTAGATCATATGCATAAATATCAAATTTCACTTGGTAAGCTTATGTTTATCCATGAACCCTCTTAAATGTATATGCTGTATCAAAAATGTGCTACATCACTCAGTTTTAAAAACAGCCTAGTGACACCACCATTTCAGTTTTTACTCAGTCCTACAAATAGTTCTAGGATGCAGTTAAATTTGAATAGTTTTTTTTGTGCCTGAGAATGTACATTAATGTTTACTAACGTTTTAAAACCTTGGACCAGATTTATCATGTTTTCACACAGTGCAATGCAGCAATCCACCTTGCAGCGGTGCGTGAAAGGGAGAGGGCAGGAATGCACCATATTTACCATTATACAGCGCATTCCTGTCCTTTCCTCGCACTAGCGTACTTTTGGCAGTCTAGCTCTAATGCAGGCAACCTTGCATCATGGGGCAAGGGTGCCTGCGTTGTTGGCATGATTGTTTTTGTGCAGGGAGGGACACCTTCTTGTACAAAAATATTTCTGAGTGCCATTTTCTTCTATCTATAAGTGCTGCAGAATGCAACAAACTTAGAAAGAGGAATAAATTAGGATAAATAAAGCTTGGTCAAAGGTACCGTTTTACCGAAAGTTCTGCATTTGTTTTCCGTTTATTTTGGCGTTTGCCTGGCTCCCAGCGCTCAGCAGCACCATTTTGTAAGAGCTACTACCCTTAACCGCTTGTCTGTTTTAATGGTTCATGTGTTGCCTATTTTAAATACTGTTTCTTTTAATTCTTTTCTCTTAACCAGTAATTGCCTATCAGCAGGGGAGCCTGCGATAGACAACTTGGGGTTGCTGGACCCCCGTTTGCCACCTTAATTTACCCTCTCTTGTTGTTAGAAGCGCTTCAGCGCCGTGTCATTATGCCCCCGACACGCCTTCTCTGATGCCAGACTACAAAATGAAGGGCTCAGTGCACCCGCTCAACCTTGGCCAAAGGTAGTGTTTTACTGAAATCACTGCATTTGTTTTCCTTGTATTTTGGAGTTGCCTGGCTCCCAGCGCTTAGCAGCGCCATTTTGTAAGGGCTACTAACCTTAACTGCTCATCTGTTTTAATGGTTTTATGTGTTACCTATTTTAAATCCCTTTGCTTTTGGCTTCGTATCGCCGGTGAAGTTTTGGGCAGGCTGTGGCTGTTACTGGTCCGTGCCTATGGGGGTGATGTCTTCTCGAAGGTGTTCCCCCTTCTATCTACTCCCCCCACTGGTTTAGCCACTGAGTTCCAGTTACTAGTTCCGGGCGGGATATTCTCTCCTGCTATGTGCAGGATTCCGATATTGCCTTCGACCTCCTTCTTTGGCAACTGCCAAAGTGTTGTTAATTTTGGGTGGTGGCGCTGTGCGGTACTTATCGTGTTGGTGCGGCGTTGATCGTTCCTCGCCGAACTTGCTTGGTGGCAGCGGTTTACTTCTACCGTCACTCTGTGCCCCCTCGTAGCTCCGACAGCCTTGGCGATCTCCTGGATAGCGCCGGGTGTAGTTTCCGCTCGGCGGCAGCGGGAGACTTTTGGTACGGTAGACCCGTGTTGTTGGTGTCTTAAACTCTTGTTGTTTGCGCTCTCATTCCGCTTCTGCGCATGCGTGTGCGCAAGATGGCTGCCCCCAGTGCTGGCTCTTTCGGTTTCGTTTCCGCCTTCGCTCGCGGTGATATCTCTATTTGCGGTCTACACCCTGCTTACTAATTTAGCTTATCGGTGATTAGGGTTAGTTGGTGGGCTTCGATTGAGAGGGCTGTGCGATCGCCCTTACCTCTAGCCGTGCTCGGACTCTCTCACGCTCTCGCTAGTTCGTCCGTGTTATCGGGAGCCCGTCGCCATCTTGTCTTGCAGGCTCGCCCTCTCCTCGAAAAGTTCTTCAGCTGTTTTGTTTGGCTCTCTTCGCCAAAAGTACCTTCCGTTGGTGTGCCGTGTTGCCCTGTGTGTTCGTACACAGCTTCTTTGGTTTTGTTGTGGGTTTTAAGCCCGTTTCGCTGGTTTCTTCGCCGTTATTTGTCTCGGGGTGGCGGAGGTAACAGACTCAGGCTCCTGTCCACATTGCCGTCCTTTTAATTCTTTTTACCTTACCAGTAGTAGCCTATCAGCAGGGGAGCCTGCGACGACAAGAAGGGGTTGCTGCACCCCCGTGTGGAACCTTAATTAACCCTCAACGTTGGGAATAGAGTGAGGAGCACTCAATTAAGACAAAATTCCCAAAAGAACATATCAATCACATTGAGTTTGGTCACATTGTTTGCAATACCCAACGTAGGTCAGAAATCTGACTTGTACCATATATCTGACATACAGATTAAAAGCATCGTAACCGTGTAGGTTCATAGTATTCATTCAATGCTTCTTGTTTCCATAGAGAAACAACAAACTTGGACACAGCCAAAGCGGTTCATTTCTTAACATAAGGGACTTCGTCAGGGCTGTTAAAAAATACATAAGACATAGGCTTTAAAGGAAACAAACATAATAACAACAAAGTATTATATGTTACGTATGTTTGTACAAAACCTCTTGGACAATTTAAAAACAACATGCAACACATATGAAACATAAAAACACCAAATGTGAAGCATTATATGTATAAATCCACACAATATATACCATTCATGCTTATATTTCAAATTGATACTAAAGTGCATATGCAATCATGTTCACAATTATGAAACTTGGCTCCCTAGAATCTATAACAGAGAGATACAGGGCTTAATGGAATTAACATTAACCCCAATATTATATAGTATTGATGTCCCCAAGTCATATTTAAGTATATATTGTACATTCTTCTTTCAGAAAAAATCAAGGCATTAATGATAATCAGACAGATGTTATTTCCATAATAGAGTTCACATTAGATTATATTTCACATTAGATGTTGCTAGTACCCCATAATGAGCTACAATATTAAAAGGTCATTATTGCTTACTCTAGATCATCAATTGCATTTCTAGATATGTCGTATCCCTCAGCAGGACGTATCTTCTTTTCTATTTGGTTAAATGTCGCTCAGGTCCTACGGTATGCGAACGTTTTTATTTTCCCATTGGGGTAAATTCCCCTGAGTGTAATTTGAGAAATGTAAAAAAAGACATGTAATTTGAAAAATATTTTCTCCACTCCTTCCATTCCATGACGTGTTCCCCAGGTGCTGATAAGAACGGTTGTGATGGTTTCAACGAAAATGTCTGGGCGGCACATAATGTATGAGGAAAATAACAATACACTTCTGAAGCTGCTAGCATTATGTATTATACAAGCTTAGTATTTGTAAGCAAGCGTTTGTAAACATGAACAAAAACACAGATCCCTTGTATGTTGCATAGTAACAGCATATCATAATTATGCAAGGGCACACATTGTCATAACAGTTAACTCAGATGAGCTGAATCGTAGCACTGCACAAAGTACTAAACTGGCAGTCAGTTGCATGAAGCCATAATGAGTACATCACAGCTACTTATGTTAACCAAAATTTGTTCAATCCAATATGGCATCATGTTAGGGGATGGCGTGCTCATGGTAAAGTGTTTTTCAAATGCGTTTTGTAACTAAGTGGTGGTGTCAAAAACATAGTTGCAGAGTGCTCAAGAGCTGGAGCATTGTGGGCAATAACTGGGTGACGGTGTCAGACTGTGTCTGAAGAGTGATTGAGAGCTCGCTCGCTGAGGGCAGTACATGGCAGTGTGCAAGATCAAAGTTTTTAGAAACCACCTTATACCTTGGATCTCGCCAAAATAACGTTCTCCATTTCTCTTCAGATATCAAGAACTATGGGCCATATGTATCAAGCACTAATGCCTTCACAAACGCCGAAATTCGCAGAATTTCGGCGTTTGCGGATGCATTTTTGGTAAATGGTATGTATCAAAGAAATCTGCGTGCAAAATAAGGAATCCCAAAATTTGCGATTCCCTATTTTGCGATTGCATTTAAGGATTCGCAAATTTTGCGATTCCTTAACTGCAAAGTGAGAAGCATAAAAAAAATGCTAATTGGCCTTAAGGAATCGCAAATTACCACCAACCGCGCGTTGGTGGTAATTTGCGATTTCCTTGAAAAATGTTCTTTTTTGTATTTTTCAAAGTGCAATGTGAAGCACATACATGCCCTTAGGGCATGTATGTGCGCCACATGTGCACCCATGCTTATTTCAGGGGTGCAACACGGTGTCCTTTGGACACCCCTGCACCCTTGAAATGGCATTTTCAATTTGTGATTCGCTAATTGCTAATCGCAAATTGAGAATGTCTACCCATTCATTCCTATGGGCCTCTAGGCCCTTAGGAATGAATGATGAATGGGGAGGTATTCCTTAATTGCGAATCGCAATTTGCGGGTTGGAATTATCACCGGCCAAGCGACCTGTGGTTCATTCAGCCCTGAGGAGTCGCAGAATTATTACATTCCTATGCGATGAAACACGTGTCGGCTGGCTAACAAGATTTATTAAAAGAAGAATTGAACTTTAAAAACATTGGTGTTCTCTCTGACAGCGGCGATTGGATCTTTTAAGTGTCCATCAAGGCACAGAATTTCTGTACTTTTCCTTTGGAGTTGTGCAACAGGCATTCGCTGGTTTCTGTTTAGCATGTGGTGTTCACCGCACACTTTTTGAGGGGTTATAGGGCTCTTCCCCTTACCTGTCTGCACCTCTGTCCTTACCATTATCACATAACACGTTTGCGTTTAAATAAGGGCTGTGCGCCCAGTATTTCCCCATCCTAAAAACCCTGTTCTCATTAGATTTCTTCAGCGATGTTAACATTGTTTTATTGCAGGACATTTTGTCAAAGTGTGTAGAAAGAAGGAGCACCATCTAAAGTGAGATCCGTAATTAATGACAATTAGTCTGATACTTCTGGCGATGAGAGTACCAGTAGCAATAATTGGCTTCAGAAAGTCCACAAGCACAATTGATCAAGTGTTTTGTCTACAAATGTTGTACTGGAAAACAGACACATTGGGAGGAGGACGACTTTATGTCGTGTTTGTGGATTTGCGCTCTTCCTTTGACTTGGTACCAAGATTAACTCTCAGGCAGGTCCTTTCTGGAATGGAAGTGCCAAGCTATTTGTTAGATACCGTAGTCAGGCTACATTCTAACAACTTTGCTCAGGTAAGAAACGCAGAGCAGGAGAGTTAACTGATTCCTTCCCCGTAACTACAGGAGTCAGGCAGGGGTGCGTGTTGGCGCCCACGCTGTTTACACTCTACATTACCAGCCTTGTTAAATTTCTGGACCAGTGTGGAAATGACGCGCTTAGATTAGCAATCACGAGGGTCCCTGCCCTCATGTTTGCTGATGATACCTTACTGATCTCCAAAATCTCAGTGGGACTTCAGAGGCTTCTGGATCAGTTTGATTGCTTCTGCAGGATGAGGGGATTGGAGATCAATGTAAGTAAAACCAAATGTATGATGCTTAATCCTGGGCCTTCAACCATAACACATCTCATCTGAAAGAGACACGTTAGTATTAGATTCCTTACCTTAGAATATCCCCAGGCGTCAGACTGGATCCGGAAATTTTTGCGTAGCTGTACCCTTGCGCGTCGGTAGGCGTCGTCTGCGGCTCCGCGTCCGTCGTGGGCGCCGTGATGACGTCGTCGGAGTACATAGACGCCGCCTCCGCGTGCTGACGTCAGTTCTTCTTTTTTCCGCGCCAGCAAGCGCAGATCTGGAAAAAGCAGTAACCCTAGTCACTTTTTGACTAACTTTTTTGATCCTTTTTGATCCTATTTCGAGTCTCTCGACTCCGACACGGTGCCTTTAGGGATGCCCGGCTTCAAACCTTGTGACGATTGCGACCGGCTGATGTCGGTCACGGATCCTCACCGTGTCTGTTTGTCGTGTTTGGGCGTCGACCACGACGACAAGGCCTGCTCCGACTGCCGGGCCCTCTCTTCGAAAGCCAGGCGGGAGCGGTCCCATAGGCGCCTCGAACTCCGGCAGTCGGCCCGCGCCGTGAGAGGTCCCGATCCCATGGGAGGTCGAGGGACAGGTCGCGGGCTCGGAGCCATCACAGCTCCGGGAGTAGGCCGCACTCCTCCGGGTCGAAGTCGTCGTCAGGTAAGAGGCACAAGAAGTCCAAGCGGCGTCATCGCTCCTCGGACTCCCCCCGACGCTCGCGCGATGCGGCCGGGGGTTCGGGTGACACCGCCCACGCGGCTCCGTCGGAGTCGCGGGCGCTGCGTGCAGCTCCACACCCTCCGGTCCCTGGGCTGAACGCGACGCCGGAGGAGGTCGAGCGCTTCCTCATGGCCATGAAGAAACTCTCTCCTCCGACGGGCTCCGCGGCGCCTTCGGGCCCAGCGGACCCGTCTGGGGGCCCTAGCGGGTCGGCGGCTCCGGCCCCGACGCTGTCGGGTGCTTCGGGCCCGGCGCCGAGGGGTCCAGTTGTTCCGACGACGCCGCCGCCGCCTTCGGGCCCGGCGCCGCAGGATGACGCTGGTCCTCCTTCGGGATCTGGTTCGTCGCCGGTGGATCTGACGACCTCCCCGGCGTCGGACCCTCAGGTGTCGCCTGCGGCGCCGGCCTCGGGCGGCGCCGTCCCCGGTTCCACCTTCGTTCCTGTTCCGGCGTCCGGACGGCCCCGATGGGCGCCGCTCCAGACGCCGGTTGGAGAACTCCCTCTCTACGAGCAGGCCCCATTCGATGAGAACCCTGAATTTCAGGAGATGGGTGATGAAGAGGACTGGGAGGGGTCTGAGGACCCTCTGACCAGGGAGTGTCAGTCTCATGAGGACTGGACAGGAGACCTTGGGGAGGCCAGTGGCCTGGACACCTCTCCAGACACTGGTTTTGTCTCCCCTCCTTCCGTGGCATCGGAGGAGGGGGCAACTTATAGTGTGTTGCTGATGAGGGCTGCCAAGGCCTTGGGCCTTGAGCTCCCCGTCGCGGCCGTGAGGACTAACCTCCTCACTGAGGTCCTTAAACCGCAGTCAAGCTCGGCCGAGCCTCTGCTGCCTTTTAATGAGGCCTTGACCGACGTTCTGCTGGGCACTTGGTCCAAGCCCGCTACGGGTTCGCCCGTAGATAGGAACGTGGCCAGACGCCAGCTCCGGGCGACCCATGTTTCCTGTCCTCCCACCCTACCCCCGAGAGCCTGGTCATCCAGGCCTCCAATTCCCAGACCGCATTCCCGTCCGCCCCCCGGACCGGGAATCCAAGAGGTATGACCAGTATGGGAAGAAGATCTTCTCATCACTTAGCCTCGGCCTGCGGTCTTCTAACACCGCCTGCCTCTTGGGACGTTACACCCACTCTAAGGTCGCGGAAGTGCTGCCAGAGTGTCCGTTGGAGGTACGGGCCAAACTCAGCCAAGCCCTTGTGGAGGGCCGGGATGCAGCCAAGTATTCCATCCGGTGTGGGCTGGATACCACTGACTCGCTGGGTAGAGCGATGGCAACGACGGTGGCGGTCAGACGCCACGCCTGGCTGAGGTCCGCCAACTTCTCGGCAGATGTCCAGCGCACGCTTATGGACATGCCGTTCGATGGCCGTCGCCTCTTTGGTGACAAGGCAGACCATGCGCTTGAGCGTTTTAAGGACTCCAGGGCTACGGCCAAGTTCTTAGGCCTCTCGGGCCAGCGCCAGCAATCGGCTGCCTATCACTCCTTTCGTGGCCACGGAAGGGGTGCGCCCACACGTGCCGCCAGCCACGCACCGCAGGGCAATACCCAACGCGGTGGCGGCCGTGGGAACCGCCGTCAGGTGGTCGGGGGCAGCGGCGAGGTCAGTCCACACCTTCCCCCGCAGCATCCGCCTCAAAACCCTCCTAGTCCGTGCTTTCAGGCCCATGTGACGCCAGTGGGAGGCAGGGTTCGCCATCACCACCTCCACTGGCGCACCGTCACTTCGGACAGGTGGGTGCTGCAAATCGTCCAAAGGGGCTACTCCCTCCCCTTCGTGGCGACTCCTCCAGCCATGCCACCGCAGAACCACCGTGTATCGGGGGATCACTTGCAACTTCTGCAGGAGGAAGTTATGGCCCTCTTGGCCAAGGGGGCCATCGAGCGCATTCCTGGGCCAGAAGTAGGGTGTGGTTGTTACTCCCACTACTTTCTGGTACCCAAGAAGGGCAAAGGGGGCCTACGCCCTATCTTGGACCTACGGGACGTCAACGGCTTCCTCCGGAAGGAGAAGTTCAAGATGCTGACACTGGCTCAGGTCCTGGCTGCCCTGGACCCAGGAGACCGGATGGTAGCGTTGGACTTGCAGGACGCTTACTTTCATATCCTCGTCCTGCCTGCCCACCGGCGCTACCTGCGGTTCATGGTGGGCCGCGAGCACTTTCAGTTTACCGTGCTCCCCTTCGGCCTTACCAGCGCCCCACGGGTGTTCACGAAGGTGATGGCGGTGGTCGCAGCTCATCTGCGCAGGTTAGGGGTTTCACTCTTCCCCTACCTCGACGACTGGTTGTTGAAGGCGGGCTCGCCCCAGACAGTCGTCAGCCACCTCCAGACGACGGCAGACCTCCTGCACCAGCTGGGGTTCTCCATCAATGTGCCGAAGTCACACCTGTGTCCCTCTCAGAAGTTCCTCTTCATCGGAGCAGTTCTGGACTCGGCGCGGTTTCGGGTTTATCCTCCCGAACAGCGGGTCCGGGATATTCAGGCTCTGATTCCCATCTTTCAGCCGTTATCCCGGGTTTCGGTCAGGTTGACGCTGCGGCTTCTGGGGCTGATGGCCTCCTGCATCCTACTGGTGCATCACGCCAGGTGGCGGATGCGGACTCTGCAGTGGGACCTGAAGTTTCAGTGGGCCCAGCATCAGGGCAACCTATCCGGCCACGTCCTGATCTCGGAGGGCACTGCGAGACAGCTGCAGTGGTGGCTTACGGACCGCGATTGGGTCAGCGGCAGATCCCTCTCCCTTCCCCAACCGGAGCACGTAGTTGTGACGGACGCATCCCTCCAGGGCTGGGGAGGCCACATGGGAGAGGCGGAGATCAGAGGCCTCTGGTCTCCGGCGGAGACCCGGCTCCACATCAACCTGTTGGAGCTCAGGGCGATTCGTCTGGCACTGAAGGCATTCCTCCCCTCCGTCCGGGGGAGTGTAGTGCAGGTGTTCACGGACAACACCACCGCCATGTGGTACTGCAACAAACAAGGCGGGGTGGGGTCGTGGATCCTTTGTCAAGAGGCTCTTCGCCTTTGGCAATGGCTGGAACGCCAGGGCGTGACCCTGGTGGCTCAACACCTGGCAGGTTCTCTGAACGCCAGGGCGGACGAGCTCAGCCGTCGGTGCCTGATGGATCACGAATGGCGTCTGAACTCGGACGTGGCGCAAGGCCTCTTTCAGCGATGGGGAGAGCCTTGGTTAGATCTATTCGCCACCGAAGAGAACGCGCAATGTCATCAGTTCTGCGCGTTGGAATTTCCAAGGCGGCACTCGCTCGGAGACGCTTTTCGTCGCGAGTGGAGTTGCGGTCTGTTGTACGCCTTTCCGCCTATACCACTTCTGCCCAGAGTGCTGAAGAAGATCAAGCGCGACCGGGCCCAAGTCATCCTTGTGGCTCCGGACTGGGCTCGAAGGTACTGGTATCCAGAGCTACTCAGTTAGTCAGTCGATCCCCCGGTTCGTCTGCCTCTTCAGGAGGACCTTCTGTCGCAGCAGCAGGGGACGGTCCTCCACCCGAACCTGTCCAGTCTCCACCTCCATGCTTGGAGATTGAGCGGCGACAGTTGAGGCCATTTGACTTGCCTCCTGAAGTCTAACATCATTCTGGCAGCCAGGCGTCCCTCCACAAAGTCTGTATACGCCTGCAGGTGGAACAGATTTGTGGCATGGTGCACAGCAAAGGCTGTGGATCCTCTTTCTGCCCCTCTTTCTGAGGTTCTTCTCTTCCTTCTTTCTCTTGCCCAGCAGGGCTCTGCTCTGGGCACTATCAAGGGCTACCTTTCTGCCCTTTCAGCCTTTCTCAGGCTACCTGATCAGCCTTCTTTGTTCAAGTCCCCTATCGTAAACAGATTTCTTAAGGGCATCACTCACAAGTTTCCTCCTGTTCCGTTTGTGATGCCTCAGTGGGACTAGAACCTGGTTTTGACATTCCTGATGTGCGCTCCCTTTGAGCCGCTTCACAACTGTCCTCTTCGCCTTCTGACTTTGAAGACTGCTTTCCTGGTTGCCATCACCTCTGCCAGGAGAGTGAGTGAGCTCCAGGCTCTTTCTTGTACTCCGCCCTTCCTTTCAGTCCATCCGGACAAAGTGGTGCTTCGTACCAAACCTTCTTTCCTGCCCAAGGTTGTCACGGCCTTTCACATCGGGCAGTCTATCACCTTGCCAACCTTCTTCCCGCCACCGCATCCCTCTAAAGAGGAAGAGCGGCTCCACCATCTGGACCCAAAACGTGCGCTCTCATTCTACTTGGATCGCACACGTCAGTTCCGGGTGGATGACCAACTCTTTGTTGGTTACGTGGGCGCTAAGAAGGGGAAGGCGGTGCACAAGAGGACCATCTCCCGGTGGATCATCCTGTGTATCCAGGCATGCTACTCCTTGGCTAGGAAGGAGCCCCCGGTTGGACTGTGGGCTCATTCTACCCGAGCGACGGCGACTACCACTGCCCTGGGCAGGGGTGTGCCCTTACGAGACATCTGTCAGGCAGCTACGTGGGCATCACTGCACACGTTTGCAAGACACTACTGCCTGGACAGTCAAGTCCGGAGGGATGGCTTCTTTGGCCGTTCCGTCCTCCAGGACTTTCTGGTGTGATTATTGGTTCGCAGACCCACCACCGGGGTTGGTATTGCTGGGGTATCTATTCTAAGGTAAGGAATCTAATACTAACGTGTCTCTTTCAGATGCACAAGTTACTACTTGTGTAACGATATATCTGTAAGAGACATTAGTTAGTATTAGATTCCTTACCGACCCACCCATCCTCCCCGTTCTGCGAACCAATATCTAGGGTTAGGGTTGTCCCCTTCAGGGCCCTAGTTTCAATGGCACCAGTGTTGGTTTTTAACATGGCTCTGCGTTTCTGGCGCGGAAAAGCTGTGTCTAAGAACTGACGTCAGCACGCGGAGGCGGCGTCTAAGTACTCCGACGACGTCATCACGGCGCCGACGACGGACGCGGAGCCGCAGACGACGCCTACCGACGCGCAAGGGTACTGCTACGCAAAAATTTCCGGATCCAGTCTGACGCCTGGGGATATTCTAAGGTAAGGAATCTAATACTAACTAATGTCTCTTACAGATATATTGTTACACAAGTAGTAACTTGTGCATTCTGGCAGGGGCCCCATTAGAATTGTCCATATATCTTTGTACCTAGGCCTCACACTTACAGAACTCCTGGGGCGTCAAGCTTACATTACACAGAGACGATTAAAAAACGAGCAAGTATTGGGGGGCATTCTCAAAATCTCACGCAGTTCACAGTATCGCCCTTTTCTACCAGGGAACCAAATGTACAATCTTAAAGCCTTGGAGAATGCTGCCGATGGTGCCAAGCTGTGGGGACATCTGGGTATGACCTAATTGGAAATAGTGGAAAATCGGTTTATGCGACAGCTGGTCGGTTTACCAGTAAGCACTCCTTTGCTCCCACTTGACCTTGGGGCCAGAAATATCTCAAATAAATTGGAACTGCGCCCCATATTTTATTGGAGGAGGATCTGGGTCGCCCTGGGGCTCTCCGCTTATCGACAGGGGTTAGAGGAAATCTTGTCCCAAGTGGGCTGTAGCAGAAATTCATGGCTAAAGCATGCAAAGGGTACATTAATAGCCATCAGCCTTGAGGGTCTATGGAATACCCCAATCCAGGCCTGGGCTAGGTCCAAATTGCATATTAAAACTGCATACTGGCAATATAGAGCTAATTGTATGCGTCAAGCCATGGAACCCTAACAAATGACTATCTCACAGTTAAGGATGATTCCCTTAAGCTAGAGGACTTCCTGGGTGAAATAGAAACTCCTTCAGCCAGGTGGCTCTACTTGCAGTTCTGGTATGGAACTTTACCTGTCTGGGCTTCTCCAGCAAAGTGGGAGCGTGTACAATGGGCAAAAGAGTTGCATTGCCTGGCCTGTGGGGATCAAAAAGAAACCATTGAGCACATTATCTTCTTCTGCCAGTCTATGTGTTGCTAATGAGGTGGTGGATTATTCCACTCTGTCAGAGACTGGGAGTTAGGGAACATAAGGAAGCACTCAGGATTCTGAGGTCTGACACCTGCAGGTTGTCAATCTTTGCTCTCTCTTGGTCTGATGAGTGTGTGGAGAATAAGGTACAAGTCAAGTATCCCTTTGAGAAACTTGTATAGTGGCAGACAGTAACATGGCAACTGTTGGAGAATAGGAAGGTTAATACTTGTTGTAAAACAGGATTAGGATTAGAGTTTTATATTCTTCTAACCTTTTAGAAGGTGAATGATCTATTTTATTGCCCAGAAAGCCACACTCGCTTAGCTTCAGGATAGCTAGATTTTCAATTTTATCAGCAATTAATTTAAGCCTAATGGGGTATCAGGCACCCCCAAACAAATTGCATTAAATCCTTACGCTGTAGGAGCCCGCTTCAAAGCAAGGAGCCATAGGCTGCTTCACTATTGTGTTGATTTTGTACATTTTTACTGTAAATGTCAAATGTTTTATGTATGTTTTATTCCATGTGCTTTTATGGCTTACAAGCCGAAATAAAGTTTCATAGTTGAAAGTTATAATTGTGTTTTGAGTATAGATTCCAATGTTCTAGAAATAAATCTACAATCCAGGAATAAGTCACTTTGTGAGATTAACCTAAGTGGAAATGTCAATTACATAGTAGCTAACTCTGGGTCTCCTTTGATTATCATAAACAAATAACTGTGGCAAGAAACGTTTCATTGAACTTTTGGTGTGGAATTACAGCCCTCTTATATCCATCCCAAAAGTTTCACAGGTGAGGAAATTTCCATGGTTGGGTTTATATCATTGTACTTTGAATTAAAAGGCAGAAAAGCGTGGGAAAAATGTTATGTTTGAGCTTTGGGAAAACCTTTGAGTTCTAACAGCCAAGAACAGGTTCTGTTAATAAATCAGGAAAACACATTTATCAAAGATTTAAAAATGTAATTTTCCAAAATTTTCTCAGGTGCAGTGGGTGGACTTGGGTGTGTTTCACAATTTTATCCTAAAGGGAAATGCCACCCCATTTCTCACAAGATACACAACATTTTTTTTAATAATCAGAGAAGAAGTTGAAACATAGTTAAGAAATTTGGAACAATCTGGAATTAGGAATGCCCTAGAATAATCTGAGTGGATGGCACCTGTAGTGGTGGCAAGACGGCAGAATGAAAAAATTAGGTTATGCATTTATCTTACAGACTTAAATCATAGTATCTTGCTTGATGAGTTTCCCCTAACCAGGAATGATGAACTCTCAGCCATGACCAAGGATCTAAAGTGGTTCACCACATTAGACCTTACTTCCACCTACCACCAGGTACCATTTCATCCTAAGAGTTACTCTTTATTTGGCTTCATTACACCCTATAGTTAAAACCAATTCTTCAGAATGCCCTTTGGGTTAGCGTCTGCTGAGGAATTATTCCCCACACTTGGTCTATAATATTTTTAAGGGCATGGATGGGATAGTCTTCTTTCAGTATGACATTCTCGTGATGGGAAAGACAAGAATAGAACAAGATGCAAGATTAAGGAGCGTGCTGAAGATATTAGAGGTAAAAGGTTTACCACTGATTTTTTCATATGCACGTTTGCTGAAAACACTGTAATGTATCTATATTATTCATTGTGCGACAAAGGCAATCTATCAAGACAAGTTAGTTTGTAAGATTGTTAATGAAGTTCTCCACAAATTAAGGATGATGTCAGGTCATTTCTCAGGATGGCAGAATTGTATTCAAAAATTGTGAAAAATGTTGCCAGTATATCATACAACAACTCTTGAAGAAAGGTACAACTTTGATTGATTTGATCCTTCCATCAGATCTATCATTAACACTGATGCCATAAACAGTGGTTTGGGGCATGTTTTGTATCAAATAGAGGAGAATGATGAGGAAGTCACTGTGTTTTTTTTGGCTTCCAGATAATTTACTGAGCCTAAAGAATGTTATTCCGTAATCGAGAAGGAAATACTAGCAGGTGTTTGGGGTATGACTTACTTACAAAATGTTGTCTACAGAAGTACATTTGTTTTGATAACAGATCAAGAACCACTAATCAAAGTTCTTACCTGTGACGTATTCAAGGCAATCCATGTATAGCCAGTTTGTTTCTTCAGTTAGACTACAACTATTTATTTAAGTGTGTTCCGGATGCGAAAAACAGTGTAGTTGATTTTCTGAGTAGGGTGCCATTACCACACGTGGACTGTGTGAATGAAGACTGGAATGACCTGTATTTTGTCAACAGTTTTCCAGAGCATGAGGCCATATCTGTAAAAGAATGGATGAAAGCTTGTGAGGAGAAAGAAGTATTGTTGGAGATTGTTTTGGGAAATATAGAAGAAGTGGACAGGACTGGAGTATTACTTGGTGGGTACAGAATTAATCCAACTACTTTGCTAAGGGTAAGAAATTTAGGAATACATCATGAAGGTGATTTGGGAATAGTAAAAACTGACAAAATGGATTAAGGGATTATATATTGGTGGCTAGGGGCAGATGCTGGGGGTGAGATATGTGTGGGAATGTGCTGAGTATGCTAATGATAAAATGTCTCAAGTAACATTTTTATGCCACTTTTATGTCCCATTCTAGCATCGTACTCTTGATGGGAAATGGTATCAATAGATATCCTAAGTCCCACTCAAGACATGAATGACATTACAAAACACTTCTTGTTTTTGATAGATATTTTTTCAAAAAGGTAAGAAATGAAAGTTGCATTCAAAGCTGATGCGTCCTGTTTGGGCAAATGTTTGGATGGTGGGTTCCATTGAAAAGGTCTTTCCAAACACTTGATAAGTGATAACGATTCACAGTTTTGTTCAAAGGAAGTAGAAGATGTTCATCTCTTGGAACGGAGTTAAACATAATGCTGCAACAGTTTATCACCCTGTCAGCAACAGCAATGTTGAACATTTTAACAGAGTAATGATGGGAGTGTGTGTACTGTGAAAGAGAAGGTGATGCCTTGGGAACAAGAACTGTTAAGAATATTTTGGGCATATTGCACCATACCCACAATCACAGTTTTTTTTTGAGGGGTGTAAGAAATTGGGTTATTGGTTGATGGGGTGAAAGCCCCACTCAGGCAACAACCACAGTACTTATCAGGGTGAACCACAAAAGTTGCTAAATCAACCTGTTCTTAACTCGGAGGCAAAGTGCAAAGTATTTATGCAACACCCTAACAGTAATAAAGTGACAACAAAACACAAGAAAAATTCCAAACCAATTTAGAAAAATACAGTACATTTTAATAAATAAAATCATACCAAAACAAATCCAATCAGCAGAAATGGAGTTATGAATTTTTAAAGCTGTTAGTAAAAACTAGGATCTAAGATCAAAGTGCAACGGCCGGTATCTGATTGTGCGAGACTGGGTCAAAGTCAAAAGTTATGGTCGACCGCGATGGAGCATGGATCAGTAACAAGGGGTGGATTGGGCCTGGTCTTGGCTTACCTTAGGACTTGGAAATTTTCTTGAAAAAGTTATTGATAAGGTAGAGTCTCAGGGGGCAAGCCATCAGGCTGTATCCAAGGACGAGTCGTTGGAGCAGGACAAGGTCTCGGTGAAGCCGTCAACGAAGGCAAGAAAAAAACAGCAGTGGAAGAAGTTGGATTTCCAAGCCAAGGAGGTCATTGTTGTTGTCGATGGGGTACCGGTCGTCATCGAGCAAGATGAAGATTTTTACCATCAGTTTTTCTGGAGCTTGGATTCACCCAGCGGCATGGTGCTGCAGGCTGTAGCCAGAGAGGGCTCCATGAGGCCAGATACCGCTGCCAGGAGGTCCTACTGAAGAGGATTTGCTGCTTCGGAGAAGAATGTGCCAGGAGGTACCACAAAGTCAGGGCAACCGGAAAAGCACCTTAGGCAGAGTGAGCTAGTGTCAGGGTGGCAGAGTTAAAGAAGTCTTTGGTTTTCTATCGTGGTCTCCATGAGGATTTAAAAGGTACTTTATCTCATACTGAACCCTAACCACAGACATGTGAAGCTCATATATATTGGGTGTTGAGTATGGATCATAGAACTTCCAAGTGCAAAGGTGAAAAGCGCAGCACTGATTTATGGCTCACAATTTCAAAGCAGGATCACAAGGTAGAGGAGGAACACACGTAGATAGAAAGTGTCAAAGAACCCCTATCAACAGAAAACAAGCACTGGTAAATTCATTAGGTTTCGCCTATGTGATTAATAATAATCTGTTTTTGTTGCAAGTTGTAGCTTGCTGAGAAGTTGTACAATATAAGTTACAGAAAGTCAGTTAAAGTGTTATGACTGGATTATGTGCAAAAAGGCAATTTATTGAGCTGATACTAGTCGTATAGTGTGAGTAAGTAATAGCAGAATTTTGAAAAATGAAATGAAAGAGGGAAATAGTAGAACTAATTGATGTAATACCAATATTATGTATTTAGAGGAGTTCTGACAACCTTTGGACCCGGTGCCAGTACACCTGCTGCACCATTCAAATCATGACTCTAATGCCTTTCACGTAACTGCACTTATGACTGCCTGTTAAATACAGCAATATTTGGTATTTAGTTGAGTTCTGACAACTGTTGGCCCCGTTGCCACTGCACCTGCAGCACCATTGAACTCATGACCCTACTGCCTGCTAGATAACTGCACTTGTGACTCCTATTTAGTGGTAAAGTTTAGCAATAGTCTGTGTTTAGTGGGGTCCCTAGAGCTCTTGGCCCCGGTGCCACTGCACCTGCTGCACCATTAAAATCATGACACTATTGCCTGCTAGAAAAAAGCACTTGTAACTGCCTATTTAGTAGCAAAATATAGCAATATTTGGTGTTTAGTGGAGTTATGACAACGTTTGGCCCCAGTGCCACTGCACCTGCTGCACCATTCAAATCAAGCCCTTTTAACTCCTTCGTACTAGGCCTTCCCCCCCCTGTGCTAAGCCTTTTTTTGGCTATTTGGGGTAGTTCGTGCTTAGGCCCCTGTAACTTTTTGACCACATAAGGTATCCACGCCAAATTTGCTTCCTTTTCTTCCAACATCAAGGGGATTCTAAAGGTTTGTGGATTCCCCTCGAGGGGACCCAGAAATCAGCCAAAATACAGCTAAAGCTTTTTTTTTTTGGGGGGGGGGGATGGGAAAAAGTGCTGCACATTAAAGCATCTGTTTTTTTCCCTGCAAATGGTATCAACAAAGGGGTTGTGGGGATGAAATCACCATTTTCCCAGCTTTCAGGGACTGACAGACTGTTGTCAGAAAACCAACATTTTTTACACAGTTTTGCCATTTTACTGGGATATAGCCTATTTTTGCTATTTTTTGTGCTTTCAAACTTCTTCCAGTTAATGGTAGAAATAGGTATGAAAGCAATAATGGATCCTGGAAAGCTATACATTTTAAAAAGTAGACAACATTCTGAATTCAGCAAGGGGTCATTTGTGTAGGTCCTTCAAGGTTTCTTTATAGAAACTAACAGTTGAATATAGGAACAATTGAAAATTAGTTGAAAAAACCAGCCATTTGTGCCAATGTTTTCACCTGTAACTTCTTCTAATTATGACAACTGTTACACCCGCTGGACCTTTCTGGTTGTGGGTATATATAGGACTTGTAGATTCACCAAGAACCCGACGAACCCAGAGCCAATAACTGAGCAGCATCTTGCAATTTTTTTTATTATGTACAGAGTATATAGCAATTAATTTGGGAAAATATATACATGGAAAAAGATACCTATGTATTTCTGAAAGTGGAACAAAATATAGAGTTTAGAAACAGTAGATATTTGCACATTTCCAATAGTAGCATGAGAATTATAGGTCATTTTTCAAAGTAACTTCTTTTTTACATATTGTATTTCATTTGGAAGGCAGAAATGCATAGAAAGTCAATAGGTAATAACAGTTGCTCTACAATTCTGTGTTACCCTAAGTCGTCCGATAAAAATGGTACCTCACTTGTGTGGGTAGGCCTGGAACCCGCGGCAGGAAACAACTCAAAACACAACTTGGACACACTTAATTTTTACAGTGAAAACGGACCCTTTGTTTGCAAAGTGCCTAGCTGTAGATTTTGAACCCTAGCTCTGCCGGCATTTAAGGAAACCTAGCAAACCTATAGATTTTTTTAAAACTAGACACCCAGGGGAATCCAGGATGGGGTGACTTGTCTGGCTCTCATCAGGTTCTGTTAACCAGAATCCCCTGCACACATGAAAATGTGTCCAGAAAAACAAATTTTCCTCACATTTCTGTGGTGGAAAGTTCTGGAATCTGCATGGATCCACAAAATTCCACCCATCCCGCATTCCCCAAAGCCTTCCAAGAAAAATGGTACCTCACTTGTGTGGGTAGGCATAGTGCCCGTGACGGAAACGGGCCAAAACACAATGTGGACACACCACATTTTCACAGTGAAAACGGACCCTTTTTGTGCAAAGTGCCTAGCTGTAGATTCTGAACCCTAGCTCTGCCGGCACCCAGGGAAACCTAGCAAACCTATACGTTTTTGAAAACCAGACACCCAGGGAAATCCAGGATGGGGTGACTTGTCTGGCTCTTACCAGGTTCTGTTACCCAGAATCCCCTGCAAACCTCAAAAGTTGTCCAAAAAAACAAATTTTCCTCATATTTCTGTGGTGGAAAGTTCTGGAATCTGCGTGGATCCACAAAAATCCACCCACCCCGCATTCCCCAAAGTCTTCCAAGAAAAATAGTACTTCAGTCGCGTGGGTGGATCAAGTACCCGCGGCAGGCAAGGGCCTAAAACCTATTGAGGTTACATCAAAATTACCTATCACAAAACAACCTGGTTTTGCAAGGGAAGTCCCATGAACTTTTGGCCCCGAGCTCGGCGGCCATCATGGTAAACCTACTAAACCCACATATTTTTTAAAACAAGACACCCAGGGGAGTCCAGCAAGGTATGGTTTGCATGGGTCCCCCAACATTTCCCTACCCAGAATGCCCTGCAATCCTCGAATTTTGTTGAAAAAAAATAACTTATTTCTCACATTTCAGTGTGGGAAAGTTGTAGGATCACCGGGCTGACACAACTTACCTACTACCCAGCATTCCCCCAGGTCTCCAGATAAAAAAGGTACCTCACTTGTGTGGGTAGGCTTAGTGGCTGCAACAGGAAATGGCCCAAATTGTACTGTGGAGACTTCAAAATTACCTATAACAAAACTACCTGGTTTTGGGGGGGACACCTTGTTTTTTGGCCCAGGCTCAACGCCATCTAAGAAAACCTACGAAACCCACACATTTCTAAAAACTAGACACCCTGGTAAGTCCAATGACGTATGACTTGAGTTGATTCCCCAACTTTTCCCTACCCAAAATCCCCTGCAAACCTCAAATTTAGCTAACAAAAATACCTTTTCAATAAATTTTTGCATGGAATCACTGTGCTGGCACAAATGTCCTACCCCCCAACATTCCACTTAGTCTCCCGAGTAAAATGAAACCTCACTTGTGTGGGTGGCCAAAGCAGAATTGGCTAAAAGTTAATTTTTCTAAAAATTTAGCGCTTAGAATTCTCGGTACTATACCCTTAATCCCTATGTTTTGGGCTGTTCCCAGTCACAGGCCTTAGGCCCACCCACACAAGTGAAGTATCATTTTACTTGGGAGAACAAGGGGAACACTGGGTAATATGACATTTGTGCCGGCACAGTGATCGCATGCAAAGATTTATGATAAAAGTGGGGGTTTTTGGCTAAATTTGAGGTTTGCACAGGATTCTGGGTAGGTAAACATTGGGGGATCCAAGCAAGTCATACCTCATTGGACTCCCCAGGGTATCTAGGTTTCAGAAATGTATGGGTTTGGTAGGCTTCCTTAGATGGCGGCGAGCCCAGGGCCAAAAAAACAGGTGCTGCCCGCCCCAAAACAAGGTAATTTTGTTATAGGTAATTTTGAAGTCCCCACAGTATGATTTGGGTCATTTCATGTTGCAGCCACTATGCCTACCCACACAAGTGAGGTACTATTTTTATCAGGAGACCTGGGGGAACACTGGGTGGTAGGAAATTTGTGTCTGCCCAGTGACCCTACAACATTCCCACACAGAAATGTGTGAAAATGTAGATATTTTCAACAAAATTTGAGGTTTGCAGGGGATTATGGGTAGGGAAATTTTGAGGGACACACGCAAGCCATACCTTGCAGGACTCCCCTGGGTATATAGTTTTCAAAAATATGTAGGTTTGGTGGATTTCCCTAGATGGCTGTCGAGCCCGGGGCCAAAACCTCATGGTTGTTTTGTGATGGGTAATTTTGATGTTGCCTCAATAGGTTTTGGGCCCTTGCCTGTTGCAGGTACTTGACCCACCCACAGGAGTGAGGTACCATTTTTATCGGGAGACCTGGGGGAACACTGGGTGTAGGAAATTTGTGGATCCATGCAGATTCCAGATCTTTAAATGTGAGAAAAAAGGGATTTATTTTCAGCTAAATTTGAGGTTTGCAGGGGATTCTGGGTAGGAAAATGTGGGGGGACCCATGCAAGCCGTACCTTGCTGGACGCCCTCGGGTGTCCAGTTTTCAGAAATATGTGGGTTTGGTAGGTTTCCCAAGATGGCCACTGAGCCCGGGGCCAAAAACTCAAGTGACTCCCCTTGCAAAACCAGGTCCTTTCAAAAAAGGTAATTTTGTTGTCCCTGCCGTGGGTACTTAGTCCACCCACACAAGTGTGGTACCTTTTCTATCAGGAGACTTGGGTAAATGCTGGGTGGTAGGAAATTTATTTTTTTCTGAAGCATGAACGTTTTTGCACAGTAATGCAAGGTAGGAGTCAAAAAAGACAAATATTATTGCACAGCCATCTATTCCTCAAGCACACACACATACTGGTTGGATTTGGCACGAGGGTTAGTGATGGTTCAGTATATACAATTGAATTAACAAGAGATTTTACAAAAAATATTAAATGCACTGTTAATAATTGAAAGGACGAGAAACTGAACCATTGACTCACAGCTCGTGAGCTGTAAAACCATGACAAGGCAACAACCTCTTTACAGGCCATTCATACACCTTTCATATGTGCGACACATACAAAACCATTCACACCTCCAGCCCTAGGCCCATCACATGACAACACTCACATCAGCAGACAGCCTATTCGAGGGCCCATCACTTTCACACACCCACATGCCTGACGCAGCAAACACACTAGCTGACAGATTGTGTGGACTGGCGTTTGGCTACCAGTGTGTTTAGTGACCAGCAGCAAGTCAGTACTCACACACCGCCAGCCAAGCACCAGTTCACACACACCACCAGCCAAGCGCCAGTCCATTTACAACACCAGCCAAGCACCAGCCCACACACACCGTTAGCCAAGCACCAGTCCACACACATCACCAGCCAAGCGCCAGTCCACAAACACTGGTAGCCAAGCGCCAGTCCACGTACACTGCCAGCTAAGCACCAGTCCATGCACACCAACAGCCAAGCGCCAGCCCACACAAACAACCAGCCAAGCCTCAGCATACGCACACTGCCATCCAAGCGACAGTCCATTCACACCACCAGCCAAGCGCCAGCCCAGGCATACCACCAGCCAAACGCCAGTCCACGCACACCGCCAGCCAAGCACCCTTCCAAGCACACCACCAGCCAAGCGCCAGCCTACACACACCGCCATTACAATTAGGGTTCTTTTATATGAAAAGAAAACACAAACAAATTGTGAATAGATACAAGTCTACTAACACAAAATCTAAAACTAAATACATTGCACAAATGCCTTGAAACTGAAAAAATATATATAAATCAATACAGACCAGGCAGGTCACTTTACCACTCATGGATACTCCCAAAAATTATTTTGCATGTGGAGCATTCTAAAACAAGCAGGCACACACAGCGCAGCGTTAGAAGGATACTAGGGGCAGTACATACGAGTCTCCTCCCAAGTACCTCTTTGGCAACAGAGTCTACATCTCCTACTAGGAAAGTCTTTTGAGGGTCTGGGAGGAATGTGATCAGGAAAGTGGCGATCTTTCAATCTAGCCACATCCTCCACCACTCCAACTCTAGGAATACTTGGCTGTTCCACTACAACAAGGCTGCCTATTACAGACTCAGCAAAGGTCATCTTTGACTCAGGACAACAATCCTTAAATACAACAAAAGCATTAAAGGTTCCTAAGTGAAAGAGATGGATAGCCAACTTCTTATGCCAAATGTAAGCCATACGAAGAGCGGTGTAAGGTTCCAACCTCTGATCTACTCTATCAACACCACCCATGTGCCTATTATAGTCTAAAATGGACACGAGTTTGCGTTCTTCAGCAACCTGACCCCAAACAGTCACAGGTGCAGTGCTTTCATCATGGATGGTAGTCCGCATGTTGACATCTCTCCTGTCTGATAACTTCAAAGCTAGAAGTTCCTCGCTACGCAACGCACTGCACTGTCCCCACACAAGCTTTTGTGAAACCTTTCCAGTTAGAGCGGATTGTGCCACAAGCAACAGTGTCCACTTTGGCCAATTACCTGAAAAACTGAACACCATTGTAGAAGTTATCTACATATAAATGGTGACCTTTGTTAAACAGTCCTCTATCAAGTTCCCACACAATTTTCTCAGTCACCCCAAAAGTGAACAAACAACCAGGGGGGTCAATCCTGGAATCCTTACCGGTGTACACCCTGAAATTAGAGACATATCCAGTCCTACTGTCACACATCATATCCATCTTAATTCCAGTGCTTTCCTTCCTGCCGCCATTTCCGGGTCCCACTGGACACGCCCACTTGTGCTGGCCACGCCCCCTTCACCAGGCTATTTAAACGAGCGCTGAGTTCTAGCGCTGCACTACACAGCAATCTCCTGAGGCGAAAAGCCGGGAGTAACAATAGCTTGTACTTTTTTTTAAATTTGTGTGAAATACTTGTTTTTAACTCACCGATCCTCTGGGCATCTGACTACTCAGTCACAGGCACTCCCGCACAGCGGATTTATCGCTGCCGCGGGTGAGTGCTTTCCTTCTTGCCGCCATTTCCGGGTCCCACTGGACACGCCCACTTGTGCTGGCCACGCCCCCCCCCTTCACCAGGCTATTTAAACACGCGCTGAGTTCTAGCGCTGCACTACACAGCAATCTCCTGAGGCGAAAAGCCGGGAGTAATGATAGCTTGTACTTTTTTTTAAATTGTGTGAAATACTTGTTTTTAACTCACCGATCCTCTGGGCATCTGACTACTCAGTCACAGGCACTCCCGCACAGCGGATTTATTGCTGCCGCGGGTGAGTGCTTTCCTTCTTGCCGCCATTTCCGGGTCCCACTGGACACGCCCACTTGTGCTGGCCACGCCCCCCTTCCAACACCCTGCCCACTTCCATAAAGCATGTACGCCCACCGGAAGCGCAGCGGACGAGCGCAGCGGGCGCGACGATTGCGCGCCGAAGGCGCGCTTAAGGCAAGCTCGTCTGCGCTCGTCCGCGCCGAGGCCGGGCCTAGGGTCACCCCCCCTAGCCCTGCTGCACCACGGACTTTTCCATCGCCGATACGGTTCAAATATACCTCCTCTCAGCTGCGAAATCTTGAGCCTCCGGCAAATCTTTCACATTCTGTACCATACTTGCTACATACGGAGCCCATGGTAGGTCCCCACAAATGTCCGGCATGCACTACTTCTACCCTTCCCGCTACCAACCCCCCACAGGTCTTAGCAGCACTTATCAACGTACGCTCCGATCCTAAACATAAAACTGAAATCTTAGAATTTATTGAGTCATATAAACTCGATCTTTTATTCATCACCGAGACCTGGGGTGATGACTCCTCCGGCCCAGATTTTAAGGCTGCCATCCCCGAAAATGATTGTGTGCACAGACTAGATAGAATCAAAAGAAAAGGGGGCGGTCTAGCCATCATTTATAGGAATCGCCTTAAAGTCAAAATCACCGATCTTAAATACAAGGATTGCGAAGCTTTTTCCTTTTCCATCAGCCTCTCTGGCAACCAATCATTTGTAGGCATGCTACTTTACCGCCTGCCTGGGTCCAGATCTAAATTCCTCAATAACCTTAACAACTTAATTGAGGTCACAGCTGGAGCTCCACATTTCACCTTATTAGGAGACTTCAATTTTCATCTTGAATCCACTTCCGACTCTGATACCATCGCTCTGATTAACGATCTATCAGCAGCCGTTTTTCAGCAAATTGTTAATCAGCCTACACACAAGGCAGGCCATACCCTAGATGGGATATTCACAAGTAATCCTTACATTCTGATCTCAGATGTGATCCCCCTTACCTGGACTGATCACTCGGCAGTCTGCTTCTCCATAAAAATAAAATCCCTTCCATCTTCAATCGGATCATCTTCCCCTATCTCCTCCAGAGACTGGAAAAACATTAATACCTCCCATCTTGCTTCTATGCTGACCAAGAGCATCATCACCACTGAACCTAACCCGTCACTAGCCTCCAGTAATTACATCAACAGCTTAGATATGGCTTGTTCCAAACTAGCACCTTTAAAAACTTCCCAACGTAATAGAAACTCTCCTTCTGCCCCTTGGTTTACGGAATCCCTACGTCTTCAGAGACAACACTGCAGAAATTTGGAAAGACATTGGCGCCGCTATTACAACCCCACTGATAAATTCTCATACAAAAGCGCCCTCTCCAAATATAAAGACCTCATCACCTCTGAAAAAACTACGTATTACACCTCTGAAATTAATCAGGCTAAAAATTCTGCAAGGAAACTCTTCCAAGTGGTTAATCATCTTTCAAATACCCTTGCCCCTCGCTCTGACGTATCTCAATCCCTCTGTAATTCTCTTGCTAATTTCTTTAAGGACAAAGTCACCTCGATTTTCACGCCCTTCACTCATAAATCTCCCGCCACCTCCACTACCAATCAACCTCCACTCACTAAGGTTCCTACTTTCTCTATCTTCCAAGCAGTCACTGAGGAACAAGTCCTCCGCCTAATTTCCAGCACTTAATCAGGATCA
The DNA here is from genome assembly GCF_964261635.1 of Lissotriton helveticus. Lineage (NCBI taxonomy): Eukaryota > Metazoa > Chordata > Amphibia > Caudata > Salamandridae > Lissotriton > Lissotriton helveticus. The sequence goes on along the minus strand of NC_136069.1, from coordinate 992,194,983 downwards.
CCCCTAGATCCTTGTCCTCCTGCCATTCTCAATCTTATCCCAGAAGCCATTTCCCCCGCTTTGATGAACATTTGCAACGCTATGTTCACTACCGGCTCATATCCCTCAGTTTGGAAAGTGGCTATCATTAAGCCACTCCTAAAAAAAAACACTCTTAATCCCCTTCTTCCATCCAGTTACAGACCCATCGCATGCCTCCCCTTCCCAGCAAAAGTATTTGAAAAAGCTATGAATATACAACTTTGTAAATTCATAGACAAAAATAACTTACTGGATGAAGCCCAATTTGGGTTTAGACAGGGACACGGAACAGAAACTGCTTGAATAAAAGCGGCAGACGAAATAAGGATGACATTGGACAAAGGAGGAGCGGCAGTATTAATACTGCTAGATCTTTCTGCAGCCTTCGACACGGTCGATCACGCCACCCTGATCGACTGTGTCTCATCAATAGGCATTCAGAACAAGGCCAAAGAACTCCTCGCATCCTTCTTAGCCAACCGCTCAGAGGCAGTAAAAATGGGTCCTTTCACCTCCCATACCTTCACCCTTCCTTGCGGCGTACCACAGGGCTCCTCGCTAAGTCCGACACTGTTTAACATTTATGTTTCGGACTTGGCGAGGGTAATAAAGTCCTACGGCATTGCCCTCACGACCTATGCCGACGATACCCAACTGGTGATATCTGTACATAACGATGGTGTGACAGTTGCTGCAAACTTTCAAAAGGGAATGCTGGCAATCAGTTCCTGGATGTCATCAAACTGTCTCAAATTAAACTCTGACAAAACAGAGGTGATGACATTCGGGAAACTAGAACCTACTTGGTCCCCTCAATGGTGGCCAACGCAGATGGGATCTCCTCCAGAACCTGTCACCAAGGTTCGTAACCTTGAAGTTATGTTTGATAACAAACTAACCTTCCACCACCATGCCAACTCCGTAGTCTCCACTTCCTTCTACACCCTGAAAAAATCAAAAAACTTCTACCCTACCTTCCGATTACAGCCGGTAAAACCCTAATCAGCACTTTGGTTTTCGCCAAAACAGATTATTGCAACGCCCTCCTACTTAATGCCCAGGAAAAAGTCCTTAGCAGGCTCCAACTAGTAAAGAATGCCTCAGCCAGAATCCTACTGGGCATTCCTAAGTTTACTTCCATCTCCCCGTATATCCAACAGCTGCACTGGCTCCCAGTTAGGAGCCGCACAAAATTTAAGGCATTATGTATTACCTATAAAGCCATTAACAACTTAGGCCCACAGTTTCTATGGGATGCCCTCTGCCCGCTAGAAAACCTAAGAAGGCTTCGTTCCTCCTCAGCTCATCTGCTAAAAATTCAACGAACAAAAAAGGCCAACTGGGGTGATAGATGCTTCGTGATTTCTACAGCTAAACTCTGGAACGCACTCCCCCTTTACATTAAAACGGCCCCAACGCTCATCAGCTTCAGGAAGAAATTAAAAACCCGGCTTTTCCCACACTAAATTCTGCCACAGCTATAGTTCTGTTTACTGAGCGCCGAGACACCCCCGTGTAGTTGTGCGCTGTACAAATTGCAAACATAAACATAGCATGCCCTCTTGCTAGGAATGTATTGCCTAAAAACCAAGCAGCCCTTTAACAAGACCAAAGACTCATCCACTGCTATTTCTTTCCCAAGAGCATAGAGCTCAGAAAATCGATCTACAAAATGATCAATGACTGGCCGAATCTTAAAAAGATGTTCACAATCAGGGTGATCTTGTGGCAGCGCTAAACCATTATCGACAACATGCAGCATCTGAAGCAGAAGCAAATATCTATCATGACTCATGACTGCCGGAAATATAGCTGTTGCCATCAAGGGACTAGTAGACCAATATGAAGACAATGATCGCTTCCTTAGCAAGCCCATCAAAAAAGTGAAACCCAAGAAGTTCTTCATCTCTTCCAGATTTGTGGGAGTCCACCGGGTAGCTCTAGAGTGGGGCCTAAGGCTGGTACTGTTGTCCCTCAAAAACTGTTCGGCATACAAATTAGTCTGCGCAACAATCTCTGCCAAAAATATATCATCCATAAACAACTGAAAAAAATGTATAGGCAAAACGTTTTCAGTACACACTCTACACCCTGGAACACCAGTAAAGTCAGGCAATGTTGGTTGCACATGCTTGGGGCAACCCAGAGGTCAGCACTTCCGATGGGATGGCTTGCAGCCCCAGGCTGCAGCCCAGAAGCCTACTGCTGCACTATCGGCCCATCAATGTCCTCCTCTAAGACAGGCACTTTATCTGCACTAAGAGTGGCTTCATCATCCGATGATTCCTCTTGGAAAGAAAACTCACTGCCAGAATCTTCCACTGCCTCCACTGCCTTCTCTGCCTCAGATGCAATCTCTGAACCATGGTCAGAGTGTTAGACGTGGCATCTTTTGGCATGTTTCCCCTGAGTTTTTTCTTTCTGAACTCCCGATTTTGACTCTGTTTTTGCTGGCGTAGCGTTTCTGCGCACTTTTTGCACTGCTGATCAGTGGTAAAGTACAAGTGCTCCTGTGCTAAATTGCGTTATTAATGGGTGTTTCCATGATTGGATATTTGATTTACTTGTCAGTCCTTAGTAAAGTGCACTCAGTGTGCCAGGGCCTGTGAATCAAATGCTACTCGTGGGCCTGCAACACTGATTGTGCCACCCACGTGAGTAGCCCGAAAAAGTAACTCAGACCTGCCAGAGACTACGCACAGTTTGTAACTGCCATGTCGACTTGGCCAGTGCACACACTTGCCAGTCCTTAACCTTCCCTTCTTCTTACATTTCAGCCACCCTTAAGGTAGGCCCAAGGTAGCCCTGTGGGCAGGGTGCAGTGTATGAGAAAGGCAGGACATGACCTGGTGTGTGTGGCATTTCCTGGTAGTGAATTAGAGACAATTCGTTTTACACTCTTGCAAGGCTACCTGTTCCCCATAGGACAGAATGGGGAGTTTGTTTATAACATCTTATAGACAAAACTGGCCCGAGGAATTAGGTGAGAAAATAAAGTTTAGTATGCCTGACCTCAGAATCTAAAGATGCATCTTTTAGTGAAGGTGATTTTTACATTCTGTGTTTGAAAATACCACTTTTAGAAAGTAGGTATGTTCTTGCTCAGTCATCCTGTGTGCCTCTGTTGGAACATGGATTGCCTGTCTGGGTTTTGGATGACAAAAGGCTGGGGAGCAGGAGTGGCCCCAGAGAGTCTAGGTGGGTCAGGAAAGGGCTGGATAGACCTGGGCTGCAATGGGGGAAAGGGGAGGAGATTTCCTTGTCCCTCAAAGCGCCTGATCTGTCTCTGACAATGCTGTCTCCACCTCCTTCCAGGAAATCACACAATAGAAGGCAGAACTGGTTCTGGCTGGGCACAGACACTCTCTGCCTAAGAGATCAAAGGATTTTGGGATATAAATATTGGGGCCCAGACCCCTGAACTTTAGAACTCCTTTGGAACAAGAAGACTGCCAAGCAGAGGAGCTGGAAAACTGTGAGGAAGAACTACCACTCTGCTGTGTGCTTTGTTCTGTTGGCCTGCAGTGGCTGCTTATGTCTTGGGCAGTGAAAGGGCTGGGCTGAACTTTCTGCAATCTACTTTTGTGAGTTTCTCCAAGGGCTTGAGGTAGAGCTTCCCCCTGTTCAAGAAGTCTCAGGAACAGCAAAGACTTCAAACTCTTCTGTCCTCAGCACTGAGAATTGTGTGTTTTGTGCTGCAACAGAAGAAAAGCAAGCTGCCGACGTCTACGCCGCCGCTGCTGAGTCCGTGTCCTGAAGGCACCACAGAGGGCACTGCCGCAATGCTGCACCACAACTCTGGTCTCACCGATGCCACCTGCTGATGCCGCCTCCGAGCCGCTGCTCACACCGCAACCTGTGGGCACCGCACTCCGCCCCGCCTCGCTTCATGACCGTGGTATACCTAACGACTCCGCTCCACGTCGACATCTACGCAGCTGCTTGCACCGTGGTTTGAGGGCACCACTCTTAAAGTTACATGATGCGCCGCCGTCATCCCACACCGATGCCGGCTTCATCGACTCCAGTTCCTCAGCCGACAACAGCGCTTCAGCAACGACGACGCCACTGCTTGCACTGTGACCTGCCAGCACTGCGAAGAGCACCGCCTTCATCTCGCACCGCGACCCTGGTCTCACCAATGATGCCATCTGATGCCGCCACCAAGCCGCTGCCGCACCGCGACCTGAGGGCACCGCACGCCGCACTGCTGCACTTCGCACCGCAGTACACAATGCCTGCCGATGCCAGCGCTCCTGACTCCAACAGAGAAGAGATCGATCTGCAATGCATGTGACTTCGAGGGTCCCGACGACTCCTGCACCGACCTCTGGAACCAATGCCTGCGGATGCGTTGTTTTCGGAAGCTCAACAAGAAGTCGCCTACGCCCGGCATTTCTAGAAGGTACTGTTTGCGGGTCTTCCCGACACCGTAGCTGGCCCGTCACGCCACGGTCAGCCAGAACTGTTTAGATTTGTTTGCTCACGATGTTGTGATAGCCCCGGACGGAGCTATCGACATCAAGGAACTGTTTTGCAAGCGTATTTTGATCATTGTAGATTTTTAAGTCCTGTATGGTGGATTTTTATTGTTTTGGTCTTGTCTCAAATATATAAAAATATTGGATATTTTTATAAACTGGTGTGGTGTCCTTTTGTAGTGCATACACTGTATTTCTGTTGGTTATGTGCAAATGCTTTACGCACTGCCTCTAAGTCTGACTGTTCGTGCCAAGCTACCAAGGGGGTGAGCAGGGGTTATTTTAGGAGTGTAACTCCCTTATCCTGACTAGGAAGGAGGGTCCTGATTTGGACAAAGGTGCAAGCCCTAGCCAACTAGAGACCCCCATTTCTAACATAGGTTGTCAGCAGTGAGGATAGGACTTGCGTTTGCACTTGACTTACAGTGATTGGTGTGCACTACTGCCATATCGTAGACCATTACGTACCACATACTTTTGTTTTTGGCCTATTTTTTACCTTAAAGCAACACACCGACCGCTGCGTGTGTTGTGGGGTTAGGTGTGAGAGGCGATGACCGCACGCCATCAAGGTACCTAACCAGACCGTGCAGGTCCCACAGGAACAGGCTGCGAGGCCCGATAGGTTTTCCCTAGGGGTCAGCATACCAGAGTAGGACCTTAAGCCTGCCAATTACCGACCTAGTGAGGTTGTAGTTTTTCTTTTCCTTTTTCACAATTTGTTCACTGTGTAGTACTGTCACTATAGGTCCTGAAGAATTGCCCGTTAGGCAAGAAACATGTCGACCTCACTAGAGGGTTGAGATAGCTAGCCACTACCTTTTCTGTCTCTCTATCTCCCCTCCCACTTTTTAATTAAGGGTACCAGCCACATCAATAAAGGTCATTGTGGACTGTTTCACCTTGTTTTAATTCACCACTCCCACACAACTACACGAGTTTTCAGAACCCCTCACAAGCACTCACCCACTGGCCGGAACAGAAGAACTCCGACAAAGAGCACCTATAAGGTGCCCGTCAGACATTGCAGCGCCAGTCTGACGAGGAGCAGAAGGCCAGTGATGAAGCATGACATCTAGCTTGCTGGGTGTGTGAGGCTTTCTAGTTCCAATAAGGGAACCCCCTAGTTCCCTGTGCAGATACTCTCCACTTCACAACACATACCTCGTTTTCCTCTCACTCCCCGTGGGGAACTTTGTACCCTGTGTTGCTTTCAGTTCGTTGGACTAGTACACTGGACCCCATTAAATATTGTCCGCTGAAGGTTCCCCTTTTTGTATTATACTATTTTTGACCTTGCCAGCTTGAACTTGCTCCTTCATCATGCCTGAATCAAGAGCATCATCTGTTGCATCCATGGAAATTGCCTTTGAGGAGGATAGGTTGGAATCCTACAATGTGAAGGAGTTGAAAGCGATTTGCAAAAACCTAAAAGTCCAATTCAGAGGCCTCATTAGGAAGGAGGAGCTACAAAAGGTGCTGAGGGCCTGGGTAGCAGCCAGACATGCCAGCGAACAGTCTGGTATTCTCGGTGGGGAGGCGGAGGAGCCTATTCCTAGGGTATATGTGCTTTTGGGGGGGTCCCTCCATGCCAGGTAGCCGTGGTTTGTCCCCAGAGGAGCTGGAGGACAGAAGGGAAGCTAGGAGGCACGAGATAGAGCTTGAGAGGCTCAAGATGAAGTCACAGAGGATGGTATTAGACCATGAGTGTGGGCTCAAAGAGCTGGAATTGAAAAGCAAATCCAGCACGGATGGTGACAGCAACTCTTCAGTGCTGGCAGATAGGATTGTGCACATTCCCAAGAATGTAGGTAATGAGTACCAGAAGGGGGATGACATACAAAAGTGGTGTAAAGGGTTTGAGGCATCTATTCATCTGAATGGGGTTCCTGAAAGGAAGTAAGGGGCAGGGTTGTGGCATCTCTTTCCGGAAGAAGCTAGGGATACCCTGATAGCTTTGGGTAAGGGACAGAACCTCACCTATGCTGACATGAAGGACGCCCTCCTCACCAGGTATGGACTCACTCCTGAGAAGTACAGGGATCAGTTTAGGTCCAGTAAAAAGTCTGATGGCAACACTTGGTTGGAATGTGTAGATTCGTTCTGCAGGTCATTGGATGGCTGGGTGAAGGGCAGTAATGTGACAGATTATCAGAGGATCTACAATTTGATTGCATGGGAGCACTTGTCTAGTCTATGTTTTCCAGATATGCGCCAGCACCTAGTTGATAGTAAGCTGACTGACCCCAGGAAGCTTGCTATGGAGGCGGACTGCTGGGTCCACAAGAAAGCATTTGGGGGAGACTCAGCCAAAGGTGGGCAGGGTTCCCAGCAGAAAAGTGGGGGGACAAGGACATGAGTTCTCTAAAGGGCGTAGGCAAGAGAAAATCCCCTTTAGGCAGCTTAGCACACCAAGGCAAGCACACTCATGCGGACAAATACACCAGAACATAACACGACCACCATCAAAGGCCAAGCGCTCACAGTTATAAAAATATTTTATTAAAATTAACCTAACATATGGTCAAAATACAATGCATTATCATACAATTTTAAAATAAGTTAAAAACATTCTGACATATATTACACAAAATTGATCATAGGGAGAACCTGCAAGAAAAATAATTTCTAATCATCAATGTTAGAACTGGGATTTTCTGGTTGGCTAAGACTTACGCCAAAGCCAGGCAGAAACCACCATTCTAGTCAGGGCAAGGGAGTCACACGCCAAGATAACCCCTGCTCACCCTCTTGGTAGCTTAGCACGAGCAGACAGGCTTATCCCGGAGGCAATGTGTAAAGCATTTGCGCACGCACACAACAGCAACAACATCCTAGGCACACCACAAAAGGAACTCCACACAAGGTTATATAAAAATAACTTTTGTATTGTCAAAACACATCAGATAGTAATCACACATATACATTGTGCCCACTGGCACGGGCAATATTCACACAGGATTATTTACATCAGGACAGGGCCACGTGGGCCACTGTCAGAATCAACACTTAGCAGAAATAGCACTTCCAGAACTTAGAATAAGTGTAGCACAAAATAACAATTATAGGTCACAACCAGTAACCACTGGTATAAGATAGGTACACATTACGCAATACTAATAACCATAGGCCTAGATCACGCATGGACACATAACCTCTCTTGTATAAACTATACTAGGAAAAACACAACCACCTAAGAATAAAATACATTTAGGGGTATAGGTCAGAAGCATTACACATTCTAATTTCTAATTTAAAACATTTATAAAGTGCAGCGTGCACCGTACGGTTTCTTGGCGCTAGTGGAGAGTTCGGCAACTGAGGCAAAATAAAACCTATCGTAGAGAAGAGGGGGAATTACACGGAAAAGGCCTGTTTGAAGAGAAACGTTTTTAGATCTTTACGGAAGGAAAGATAATGAGTGGCAGAGCGGAGGTGATCAGGGAGGGAGTTCCAAAACGTGGGGGCCAGGGTAGAGAAGTTGGTTCCACCCCACTTTTTACGTTTGAAACGTGGGATTTGGAGGAGGGATTTGGAAGAAGAGCGGAACTCTCTGGTAGGGACGTATTCATTTATTAGCGAGGAGATGAAAGCGGGGGCAGTGCCTTGACGGGCCTGGAAGACCATGCAGCCGGTCTTGAACAAGGCACGTTCCTTAACAGGAAGCCAGTGAAGCTCCCTGAGGAGAGGTGTGGTATGATGGTAACATGGGAGACCATAGACCAGCCGGGCCGCCTGGTTCTGGACCATCTGGAGTCTCCGCAGGCTGTATGCTGGAATGCCGTTGTAGAGGGCATTGGCATAGTCCAGCCGCGATATCACCAGTGCGGCCATAATCAACTTGAGTGCCTGTGCGGAAAAGAAACGGGAAACAGTGCGGATGGTTCGGAGGGTGAGGAAACAGGAGGAGACTACAGTGCTGATTTGTGAGTGAAGGGTGAGCTGGTTGTTCATTTTAACCCCCAGTGTTTTAACTGTGGTTGAGGGAGTGGGGGAGGGGCCAAGAGAGGGGGGCCAGAAAAGGGAGTTCCAGGGACTGGACGAACCACCGGTGAGAACTAACTCGGTTTTGTCCGGGTTCAATTTAAGATGGTTGTGGTTCATGATGCATAGAAACATTCAGAGGTGTAGGTAAGACACATAATGCATAAAACACATTCAGAGGTGTCACAGGCATAATGGCATAGCACATTACGCATAACTCACATTTAGGCCTCAACAGTATAACTACAGTAGGCAATCTCTCACTAGTCTAACACATTAGACTCTGCCTCCTAAGAATACATCACATTTAGGGGCGTAACTCACAGTGAAGTAAACTCTCACTAACATAAACCACAATCATAGTAACATCACATTGCGCAAAAATCACATTAGGCAATTACCATTATAAACATAGTAAAATCACATTGCGCAGAAATCACATTAGGGCCTTGCACCCCATCCACACACCAGACCCCTGGCCAACTGGCCATCCAATAAAGGGACTCAAAAAGCCCTGTGTCCAGAATGTCAGGGCGCGCTGCCAATGCAGCGCCAGTCAGGGGTGCGCCACCGGCGCAAACCTAAACATTGCAGCTGCCCACTACTTGCTGGGCAGCTTGGAAAAATCCCAAGGGCCTAAACGCTGCAGCTGGCACTAAGTGCTGCGCAGCTGTGGAAGGCCTGGCACCACTGTGCCATCTCTGTCCCACACAGGGACTCTCTCTACCTTGGCGCCTAAACGGTGCAGCTGCCCACTAATTGCTGGGCAGCTGGGAAACAACAAAACTGCGACAGGGCCCTTACTGACCCTAGAACAGAACTGTGCCCAAACGTTGGAGCCACACAGGCTCTACCTTAAAGGTGCCCCACGGAGCCATCGGGCTCTGGAAACTAATGGGGGCGGGGGAGCCACCTCGGCTCCCTAAACAACATGCCCCCAGACGTGGGAGCCACGGGGCTCGTAAAACCACTTGCCCCTTTGTTGGAGTGGCCCACTGGGCATACGGGGCCGCTCGGACTCGGTGCCTGTACTGGCACCACCAAAATCCATCTGCTCCCTCGTGGAGCAGAAACAGAAATGCCCCCATGCCGTTGGAGCAGCCCTCTGTCAAATGGGCTGCTCTGAGGGTCGCACCGGCGTGGTGCCTCCACTTTGCTCCCCCCGGCCGGCTGTACTCACCGGCTCTCTGGGAGGGAACTCCTTTCGGGACACGGCAGCTCTTCTCCTGCGGGGCTTCCCGGGACTCCTGGGAGCCCCGCACTGCCGTCGGTGGCCTCAGCCGCCATCTTTGCCTCACCCGGGCCCCCTCCTGGGGCCCAGGGCTCTCTCTCTCCACTGGCAGCAACCGCGGGAGTCAGCCAATCAGGGCGCAGCTCCTCGACGAGCTCTCGGCGAGGATCCAATCCCAGCGCGTGCCTGGGGATGATGCGGCGGCCCGGGGACCAATCCCAGCGCGGCGTTACTGAGGGGTCACTTCTTGCTCAGCCAATCAGGGCTCCGCTCCTTTGGTTCCCTTCTCCGCGGACCCGGCAAGGGACGGCGAGATCCTCAGGCAGGTTCAGGCCCCGGGCAGCGGCGGTAATAAGCGGCACGGAGGTTTTTAGGGCACAGGTCGGAGATCGACCGCTCACAAGGCCACAAGCACACAGAGGGCAGGAGCGCTTCCCTCAGAGGAAAACGACAGCGCTCTGCCCAGGAAAGTAAAATAAAGTGCTCTCAAGCACTGGGGGAAAAATAAAGCATTCCAAAGTGTGGTATCGGGTTCTATCAGGTCTACATACTTGCAGAAACTCTCTGACACCATGAAACAGAAGTTGGCACGGAAACTGAAAATGCAAAGAGACAAGTTTATTATTACCCCATGGGGTGGTGGTACATTCCTACAGCACCCTTCGGCAATACAAGAAGTATCACACCGAACATCGGTGCGCGACCTCTTTTATACAGTTTAACAGCAATAAAAAGGTAGGTGGTATACATTAGAACAGTTTTAGGTACATATATGGGCATTTTTGGACCACAGCCAACATGTGGGAGGGGTTTAATACCACTGGTCAGTTGGGAGGAACATTCCTAAGGAGTGACCACTCTCTAGTCCAAAGATCAGATGTACGCATGCGCGAGACTGACCATTACTAAAAATAGCCTGTTGCTGGGCAGGGTAAAGGTTCATTGGCATGAAGAAAGGACGAAAGGGCACGCTGACCACGAGGCCGCATGTTCATACAAAATGGAAGCCACCGAATACAAAATAGCCCCCGCACGTTTAGTCAAGTTAACAGAAATTCGTGTAGCTGAGCTTAACGCTAACTCAGGCACTGCCAATTTACGACAGACGACCCTTTTAGCGTTTAGCTGAAGCTACCTCATAATGGAAGTAATCCGAATGTTCATCATTAATATCGATCAGCATAATTTGCTTGACTTCAGCATTACTCATCTGTACATTTTTAGCAATAGCTCGTTTGGATGGGATACAAGCTGTAATACATACAGTACATAAAGTAGGACCACATTGAATACATAGGCAACAAAAGAAAAATATCCCGATAATCACACATAGAACAGTCAGCAGTTTCCAACCCCAGGTACTAAGCAGAGCCCAAAACCAGCTAGAAAAAGTCCAAGTACCATTGTCAGTGTGAATTTCAGAGGCAATTTTGTGCAACCTAGAGATAGCATCATACACAGATGGTGAATTATCTGGCACATAAACACAACAACTACTTCCGATGATGCGGCATGCACCCCCACGATCAGCTAACACTACGTCCAGAACCATCCGGTTCTGAAGCGTAACGATTCTTGTAATCTGAAGCTCTTCAGTTATATTCCCTAAAGCGGAAGCAGTTTCATTAGCAACTGCTTCCACAACACGTGTTAACCGTCTAATTTTCCTGCTGTTTAGGGCAGCACCTACAAAAGAGAACAACCCTAAATTAAAATCCACATATTGTTGTAATGAGGTGTCGGTTTGATCGATATCATCAATATCCAATGTTCTCTTAACTCTATTCAATATAAAATCCTGATACAATACAAAATCATTATGGTACATAGGTGGGGCAATAAACACAGGGGGTAATACAAAAGATATATAACATGTACCTAACCATCCAAGAGGAAGACGATGATAACCTTTATTACCGCAAATAAAGTAAGTGTTTCGTGACGCCACAAATGAAACGCCATTGGGTGTATCAAAGGCAAGAGTAACATTGCATTCACTTCTCCCCACCGGAATTGTTCCCTTATTCCTAATACAAAGGTCTGCTTTTGTATCAATAACTGTAATTACATGTAAACTGGTCATATTTGTAAGTTTCTGATTGGTGAAGATACGAGGCGTAGATGCATTGTCCGGTCGATATTCTTCCCACTCGATTTTAGTTCCTTCTGCTTGTGGATAGCCATCTCGATCGTTATAGCAAACCTTGTTCAATCGAAAAAGTAGTCCACCTTTTGTTGGCCATCTCAATGTAAAGAGAAGTGTGTACCAAGCATTACATGAACCATTGTGGGAAAATGGAAGAGGAATAAGAGGTGTTCCTCCTTTCTTTTGATGTCCCGGTAACATCCCACAAACCCAACAGTTGGATGTATTTGTCATATTGTGTGTGTGATGTAGAATTTGAATGAAACTGTTATTCAAGTAAGTCTGTCTATGTCTCTCCTCATGATAGGGCAAAGTAAAATGGAAATGTTCAGATGGAATTGGAGTGGTAGGCAGTAAATAGTCCCGTGCAGGAAACAGTCTTTCTATAGTCCAAGCTATTACTGCTATTACCACCATAATCGTAGCAAAAAGAACTGCACCCAAAATTTTTCTATTTCTCAATGTCATAGGTGCCATGGTACAAAGAACGAAAGTTTCAAAAACCAAACTAAAAATAAGAATGTGGTGCTGAGAACCGAGGCTGCCGCTGGTGTCTTCTCCGAGATTCAAGACGGGTGTCGCTACACTGGACAGAACTGATCCCCCCCCTTGATATTCCCGGCTTCCGTTTTCACAAACCTCGGAACGGTTACCAACCAGTCACAAAAATACAAAAATGTATTATTTCCTTGGCCGTAGATTGTACTTCACTCCGCCAGAAATAGCGTGGTCCGGGAAGGCTCCCTCCGACTCGTTGGGCATAACAGCTGGGCTTTTCTCCGCATTCAAAATGTCTCTGTAATCGGACAGCACTTCAGGGTTCACCAGATCCGGAGAGACACGTCGGCAGTGCGTTGAATGTATCCACCGCTTCTTATTCGTGACTCGCACAGCCGTTCGCGTTGCCAGCAGCACTTGTTCAGGGCTACGCCATCTCGGCTCCAAACTGCTGGATCTCTCAAACACCCGGATCATGACATGGTCGCCAGGACGAAGATTGTGAGCCTCTCCAATAGAATTGTCGGGGAGCGCTTCTCGAACCTGTTGATGCATAGAAAGTAAATCCTTTGTTAATCGTGCCAAATAATCGTTCATCATTATACAAGGAACATCATGTATCAAGCGAGGCTTTGGAGCTCCCCAGATATTCATGGGCCTTCCAAACACCACCTCATAGGGTGTGAGGCCAGTTCGAGAGTGTGGCACTGATCTAATAGACAATAATGCCAATGGCAAAGCATCCGGCCATTTTAAAGACGTGCATGCCACGATCTTTGCTAACTTCAGCTTCAGAGTCGCATTATACCTTTCTACTAGACCTGCTGACTGCGGGTGGAAGACAGCGTGGAATTTTTGTCTGATTCCCAATCCTTTCAGGACATGCTCCACTATCTTCCCAACAAAATGAGGACCATTATCATTCCACAAGAATTTACAAACACCATAACGTGGGAAGTACTCTTTTAGTAATACCTTAGCTGTTGTTAATGCTGTATTGTCCTTTGTGGGGTAGGCTTCAACCCATTTACTAAAAGCACACACCACCACTAGGACATACTTGAGGTTATTACAGCGCTCCAGTTGGATATAGTCCATTTGCAGTACTTCGAATGGTGCAGTAGGTGGAACAAACCCTCCTTTAGGAGTAGAGGTCCCTTTAGCAGGATTGTACTGTAGGCATATCAGACAGGTCTGCACTACTCTCCTAGCCGTGCTGGCAATCTCAGGATGCTCCCAAACTTGTGTAAGCAATTTTGTGATTGCAAGAGCTCCAATATGTGCCAGCCCATGCGTCATTTGAACCATTGCTTGCAAGTAAGCAGCGGGCAATTTCCATTTCTCCATGTCTTTGCTTCTCCAACAACCCTCATCATCCAATACTCCCTCTGTTGCCCATGTTGCAAGTTCTACTTTAGATGCTGACTGTTGTATGTCTAGAATTTCTTCTCTAGCATCATGCCATCGCTCGGCTTGCGATCTCACCACATACATAGGGGAGTCATTTTGCAACATGGCAGTCTCTCTCGCTATGCGGTCTGCAAAAGCATTTCCTTGCCCTATTTTGTCTGTCACTTTCTTATGTGCACTACATTTTATTATCGCCACCTTCTTTGGACATAATAGTCCATTCATGAGGTCTCATACCAACTCTCCGTACATGATGTGTGTTCCGTGTGAGGTCATAAACCCTCGTTCCCTCCAGAGTAGGCCAAAATCGTGCGCTACTCCAAAGGCGTAACGACTATCAGTATAGATATTCACACATAGACCAGCGCTTAACTCACATGCTTTCGTTAAGGCTATCAATTCAGCCACTTGAGCAGATTTTTGTGGTATTCGTGCTGTTTCTACCACTGTCTTAAGTGTCGTGATCGCATAGGCTGCGGAAGCTGTACCATCTGGCAATCTCACACACGATACATCAACCCACAGTTCCCCATCTACATCAGAAAGTGGAGTGTCCTGTAAATCGACACGACCCTTTGTTTGTTCGTCAGTCAGAAAAACACAATCATGTTGTTCTTCCTCCTGGGTCTCAGTAACCAGATATGGCAATAAAGTAGCGGGATTCAAAGTGGCGCACCTCTTCAATGTAATGTGTGGCGCCAACAGTGTTAATTCGTATCCCGTTAAACGGGCACTGGTTAGATGTTGCGTTTTCGTTTGGTTCAGCAAAGCATCTACTGCATGGGGAACTAACACCAACAATTTGTGTGACAAAACTATTCCCTCACTCTGCCGTATAGCTACTGCTGTTGCTGCAACTGCTCGAAGGCATCCTGGCAGTCCTCGAGCCACAGGATCGAGTACCGCTGAAAAGTATGCGCAAGGCCTCTGTTTATCTCCGTGTAACTGTACCAAGACTGACAATGCGCACCCATCCTTCTCATGTACATACAGTGTAAAGAGCTTTGTATAATCTGGTGTACCTAACACTGGCGCAGAACAAAGAGCTTGTCTCAATTGTTCAAAAGCATTTTGACATTCATCCGTCCATTCGAGGGGGAGTGGTGCAGTTTTGGACAGCAATGCTAACAAAGGTTTTACAATGTACGAAAATCCTAGTATCCATTGCCTACAGAAGGACGTCAAACCTATGAAAGCACGAACATCCTTCTGCGTGCAAGGGACTGGTGTATCTAAGATTGCTTGAATTCGGTCTGATGTTAATGCACGTCCCTCCTTAGACAAAAGATGACCAATATATGTCACCTTTGGTCTACAATATTGTAGCTTCTTCTGCGAAACCTTGTGATTGTGTTCCGCAAGGAAAGAAAGCAGGGAGAGTGTACCCTCCTCACATTGTTCCTGTGTGTCTGCTGCAAGCAGAATGTCATCAACATATTGGATTAGTGCCACCCCAGACTGCAGATCAAATGAATCAAGTTGTCTTTTCAAAGCCTGACTGTAAATGCTAGGACTTTCTGTGTAACCTTGAGGAACTCGACAAAATCTATAAGATTTATTATTTAATGTAAAGCCGAACAAATATCGGCTATCAGGATGAATAGGGATTGAAAAGAAAGCGTTTTTCAAATCAATCACTGTAAATGTAGTAGCCGTGGGTGGAACCAAAGTAAGTAAAGTGGTAATGTCAGATACTACTGGATACTGCGGTACAACTATCTTATTAATTTCCCTCAAATCAATAATAAAACGATAGATCTTAGTATCTGTGTCTTTCTTTAGGATCGGAAGAATTGGACTGTTGCAAACATTATAGGGAACTTCCTCCACTACCCCTGCCGTTATCAAGTCATTCACAATATGTATCAAAGCTATTTTGCCTTCTCTAGAGATCTTGTACTGAGGAACACGAGGTAAAACCGCTCCCTCCTTCACAGTAATGCGCACAGGAGGAATAATCATTTGACCCACATCAGTATCGGAAGTAGCCCATAACGTACTTGGAAGGGAAGCTAATGCGTCGGCCTCTTGCATGAGGCACGATCTCTCAATTTCTGGGTAGTTTTCATTCAAAATGACCCGCACCCCTTCAGGGGCACAGCGTATTGTTGCACGAAAATGCTTTAGCATATCAAGTCCCATAATATTATCTGGTGTATTTGGAGACAATACAAACGGACATGGGGCAGTGAATTTATCAACATGAAATGTAAGGGGTTGAGACAATGGGCTTAGTGAAGGTGTTCCATCGAACCCTATTGCTGTAATCGTTTCGCCAGACAGGGGAGCCCTTGGAACCAAGTGTTTAGACAGAGCACTTCGAGTAGCTCCTGTGTCGACCAGAAACTGATCAGTAGAACCCAAAACATGTGCTGATATATATGGACCCCTTTGATCGACTGGTACTTCAACCGATTCCACACCCCATCCTACGCAATCCTATGCATATCTATTATCCTGTGACTCAGTATTTTCTCCTCCAGCTATCTGGTATTGATTCCGCCGATCAAAAGTATTATGTTCAACCTGTCCACGTCCCCTCTCTTCAAACTTTCCACGATCATTCGCTCCACCTCTCGGTCCTGAATAACTATTCCGTGACCTTCCACTTCCTCGACCCCTCTGACTACGCTGTTCACGAAGTACCGGACAATCTGCGAGCCAATGTCCAAACTGCTTACAGTATGCACACTGATCCTCAGAAATGTTGGAACGAGGGGGAGACGTAACGTACGATCCTCGTCTACCCCTATCGTTCCCTCTCGATTGCGTAGCACAAACCTGTGCCAACATCACTTTCGTCTTTAAGTCCTTCGCTTTCTTATCACTACTTTCTTTAGCCTCTAGTTCCTGACGTTCATAATACTGAGCCATAGTTAATAAGGAGGCAGGCGTTGCTGTGGTCCATGAACTTTCACTAGCCTTTAATCGTTTTGCAATCTCCGGTAGGAGATTAGCCACATACTTATCTACGAATAAGTGCCTGCCCGTGTCCTCTGTTAATGATTGACCACTGTAATCATGGAATGCTTCCTCAAAACGGGAAAAGAAATCAGAAACCGATTCGTCTGACTTCTGCTTACACGACGCTAACACTGTCCAATCTATTTTCTTAGGAGGGACAAGCGTTTTTAATTTATTCAAGATAGCTGTTGGCAAATCTAAAATCAACTGACACGGTTTACATGCAGGTTCCCTATCTGAATCAGCTCTCACTATGTCCTTCCAATCTGCACCTAATATCGTTCGATCGTCAAACTTACGAATCATCCTCCACATATCAGGAGGCAATATCAGCCCAAAGAAAAGATCAATATCAACTAACGTCATAATACACGAAGAAATAGCACCCTCCACACCTTCATAGAAAGCTGCTGGATTTTTACGGGGGTCAGGCAAAGCATTCTTAAGTGCCATAACATCTGCTCTATTCCATGGCGTATAAACCCAATTATATATAAAATAGCCCTTTGAATCCTTAGACGTCTTATCCTCATCCGTACCATCCCCTTTTGGAGGGACATACAAAGGTGCAGCTTCCCGCATAGGCAAAACATTAATTGCAACACTCTTATCTGATCCATAAATAGGGCACACGCGGGTATTTTCCGTCGATCCAGACGCTGATTGCTCTGATGCCTTGTTCGCCGCTCGCAATCGTGTCGCCTCATCTCGTAACTGAACCAACCGCCGGAAGAATTCGTCCGCATCTGAAAGAGCAAAAATACCTTTACGAAAATTCTCACGACCAACTGATATATCTTTAGGTTCCAACTCAGGAGAGTGTTTTCTAAACCGCTCAACAACTTCATCTGTAAAATGATTTAAAAAATACAACCGTTCCTTGTCAGACCACTGATTCATAAGATCATTAACCCCTGACACAGTTATAATATCACTGTTAAGTTTACGAGCAATCGAACGTAATTCCGTCATGCGTTCGGTATGTAACCTGGTACGCTGTTTATCCTGGCTATCCTCGTCCAAGTCCTCATCCGGAGCCGTAGGCTGAACATACGGAGGCGGGCAACGATCTAACAATGAAAAATCATCTAATTCATTAGTAAGGACAGGATAAAGAGGACGTCTAATAGGAAACTGACCATTAACCTGCAAGTTACGTTCTCGACTCTCTTTCTCTTTCTGTTCCTGCAATTCCTTCTCCTGTAGCTGTAAAGCTTTATCCCGAGCAGCCTTTCGCTGCTCTTTGTCCGCCAAGGCTTCTGCACGCTTTATTCGTTCACGCACCGCTTTCTCCCACATACGCACACAATCAAACATATCCTGTCTAGACCTGCGCTGAAACAAACACTGTTCTACATACTGGACTTTTCGCAAGTCGAATGACCCATGTAGTGGCCATTGCAACTCACGATCAGGTTTAGTGTATTTGTGCCATAACGTGCTATACATTATGGGAGGAAGGCCAAATTTAATGTACATTTTGCGATTAGGAGTCCCCTCTGGGGAAGCCGGTTGAGATTCATTTAATCGATAAGTGGTACCATTTCCAAAGCAGCACATTCCTCGGAGTGTGCTGAGGACAGGCATGTTCAAAATATCACGGAAAAACGTGATATTACATAAAATGGCACTTAAGGGTACTTATGCACGATGTGCCGTTCAAACAAATTCAAAAGCAGAGAAATATCCCTACATGCCTGCCTATGTGAGGTGCACTCCACATATAATTCAAGTCATAGGTCCAAACGTTAGCTAACTCATACAAATTCAAATTCAAATTCAAAAAGCCACAGTAAGTGTCAATAGACTACCTTACCAAACATAAGCTTACCAAATATCTTCAAAAATGTCCAGATTCCAACTGCCAAGTTCCGTAGCCGAATCAGCCAAAACAGGCACTACACGACAAGCCAAACGATCAGAATCTCAGTCGGGGACCGGCGCCACCTGGAAGGTCAGATCAGAAGGAAAGGAAAAAACACCATGGGTGCCGAGACTCAGGTCACTCAGTGGCAGCGTACGCGTCCATAGCGAGTTTCCAATCCTTCGTCGTGACCTCTCCTTCAGGCATCCGAGTCGCCGATGAGTCCCTTCGTGGTCGCCAATTGTGGTATCGGGTTCTATCAGGTCTACATACTTGCAGAAACTCTCTGACACCATGAAACAGAAGTTGGCACGAAACTGAAAATGCAAAGAGACAAGTTTATTAGGACCCCATGGGGTGGTGGTACATTCCTACAGCACCCTTCAGCAATGCAAGAAGTATCACACCGAACATCGGTGCGCGACCTCTTTTATACAGTTTAACAGCAATAAAAAGGTAGGTGGTATACATTAGAACAGTTTTAGGTACATATATGGGCATTTTTGGAACACAGCCAACATGTGGGAGGGGTTTAATACCACTGGTCAGTTGGGAGGAACATTCCTAAGGAGTGACCACTCTCTAGTCCAAAGATCAGATGTACGCATGCGCGAGACTGACCATTACTAAAAATAGCCTGTTGCTGGGCAGGGTAAAGGTTCATTGGCATGAAGGAAGGACGAAAGGGCACGCTGACCACGAGGCCGCATGTTCATACAAAATGGAAGCCACCGAATACAAAATGGCCCCCGCACGTTTAGTCAAGTTAACAGAAATGTTCGTGTAGCTGAGCTTAACGCTAACTCAGGTACTGCCAAATTACGACAAAAGCGCTAGAGGCAAAAATAAAGTCTTCTAGTCCCCCAGGAAAGACAGAGGGGTCACAGGAATTCCTCCAATAGTTCAAAGCATCCAGGGGCTGGGCAGGGCCCAGGGAGGCAAGCCTTCCCCTGGGCCCAAGCAGCAGCACGCCCCTGGTAGATTCCAGTCAGAAACAAGAACATTTTGTAAGGGGACACAGCCCCTTTTTATACAGTCCAAACCTTTGTCTAAGGTGCAGTGTGGGGGAAAAACCAGTCGCAGCTGGTTTTGGAGTACTTTGTTTTCCTCAGCCACCCTTTCCATTCACTAGTCAGGCTAGGGTCATCAGTCGCACCACAGGGGGCGGAGCCAGCATTGTGTGGGGAAAACCCTGCCCTATGCAGGTCCCAGGTGCACCCCTCTCCTCACATCAGCATGCTAATCTCTCCACTCACCACCGGGCAGACCCATCCAGACTCTTGGAGCCAGGCTCACCAGCCAGCACCAGACAATCACGTGCCAGCACACTTACTACACACTCACACCCCTGTCTAGAAGTGGCACTTCCACACTAGACACAGTCATGTCACATACATCATTGCGCAGCATTCAATCTCACAAGTTCGCACATACCAAACTCGACCCTGCACTCCCCACAAATCAGGAACTACCATGGTCACATATATTCCCCATGCATTCCTATGGTAGGGCAGGTCACTCACCACACATACACAGAGAGCTCACACACTTTACACTGTACCACAGTGAAAAAGTGCGCAGAGGCCTAAAATCACCAACACCAGGTTACAGAAATAGGCTAAGAAAAAGCTAAAAGTGTCAGGGTGAACCTTCCAAAAAGGGCCAGGTGCAACACAACCCCCTTCCAGCCAAAACGCAGGGTAGACCAATCATTCCCTTGATGGGCTTCCCTGCTTTGGGCGACAAAACACGGACACAGGCCCGCACGGCAGGGACACCATCCGGTTCTACGCTACTCTGAACCCATCTGGATTTCTCTCAACAAGAGCTCTCTGGCCCAACTAGGATACCCCACTGGTACTCTCTAGTCATCCACGGCCAGTATCAGGCCCTAGGCCATCCAAATGTCACAGGTCCTGACCACTTCACAGAGTGGGGGGCAGTAACCCCTGCCACACAATAGCCATTCTACACTCTCCCTCTCAGTGTAGCTACAAATACCACTGATCCTTCAACCTAGGGACCATACCCTCAGGCTGACCAGAGGTCACGGGCAAGAATGTCCCACCCTACCTCTACTTCTGGGGTTCCGCACCCTCCCAGGGAAGCACCCACCAGAACACATCTCTCCCACCAGATCAGGACCTCTCTCCATCACTGGTCTACCACCTGGGATCTGGAAACTATTTCACTTCGGAGGTACAACGCACACAGCACAGTCCTTCTTCAAGCAGGTGGGGGGACACAGCACAGAGCAAAGTCCCCTTTCCTCTACCTTAGTGGAAACAACAAACTGCAGGTGAGCCCCAGATCACACAGCAAGGGCAGCCCCCTCAGTCTCTTCAGCTGATCTACTTTGGCAGAGATTCCTTCTTGACCTGGAAGTTTCCTAATCTCCCAACCTAGGGTCTAAACCCTCAGGCTGCACCGGGGTCAGAGACAAGGACCTCTGCACCCCCTTCCAGAGTTCTGCACCCTCCCACCTTGGAGCGGTACCCCTGGAAGCCAAACCGGTCAGGACACTGATTACAGATGCCTTTCCCTCCAGGTCAGGCTGAACCTGAACCTGGCCTCCCCCTCCTCGAGGAACGACCTCCAGAGGCCCCACAAATGGTCAAGCACTCTAAACGGTCAAATGCCCAGCGAAACAGGACTTCTGCATCCTCCACTTAGGAGCGGTACTGCCCAACACCAGGACCGCCGGAGTTCTGGTTACAGACACTCCCCGTCCTCTAGACGCAGGAAGATCCTCCTCAAATGACCTGTAAGTGCAGCCTAGGCCCCTGACCTGGCACTCCCTTAGGGAACCCTCCAGGCCCTGAGACAGGGTTTCGGGCCAACGTGGGATACACCGTCCCACACTCACTCCGCCTCCACTGAGACAGGACGTGAGCCCCTACACCCCTACCATTCTACTGGGACCTAGCTGGGCTACACATGAACCTCTTCCCCTACACAGGATCATCAGATACACAAGCCACTACTTTTGGAATCCCTCCCTAATGCCTCTGCAAGACATCTAGCACACCGCCAGACGTCCACCTTCTCATCCATTGCCTCTGCAGGACCTCCTGCACACCACCAGAGGTACACCTCCAGTGCAAGCTTCTTTTATCACACAGAAAAAAACCTCACACCAACTCCTCCAGTTCAACACACCACTCATCCACACACTCCCCCTCCAGACTGGTGAGACAGTTCCTCACTGCCCCTGACTCTCAACCTGTACCCCTCTTACTGAGCACCAGGCACCATACTCTGGGAATGGGACTTCACGGACTGGACACATTTTAGCTGCCACCACTGGATCCTACCATACTGGGGAATCCAGACACACACATACTACACTCAGGGGATAACCACCCTCCCGAGCAAGCCATTTCTCCTCCACACTCCCTCTCTCCCATCTACCCACACAGGGACAGGAACAGGGATTGGGCACTGGACCCAGCAAGGGATTCCATATCTATGGGAACCTCCCCCTCTACTGGCGTCCCGCCCTGTCATTTTCTCTGTTCTACCACTAAACATAAAAGCGCCGGAACACCATTTGAAAATGACACTCTTGAGGAACAACAAAATCATAAACAATAATCCCAAACATGTGACTATCTAGAATGCAGAGTTTTGGAATGTAGCCAGTTGTCGCTGTGGTACTGCGCAAACACAAGTCCTAATCCTCACCGCTGTCCAACAATGTTAGAACTGGGATTTTCTGGTTGGCTAAGGCTTACGGCAAAGCCAGGCAGAAACCACCATTCTAGTCAGGGCAAGGGAGTCACACGCCAAGATAACCCCTGCTTACCCCCTTGGCAGCTTGGCACGAGCAGACAGGCTTATCCCGGAGGCAATGTGTAAAGCATTTGTGCACGCACACAACAGCAACAACATCCTAGGCACACCACAAAAGGAACACCACACAAGGTTATATAAAAATATCTTTTGTATTGTCAAAACACATCAGATAGTAATCACACATATATTGTGCCCACTGGCACAGGCAATATTCACACGGGATTATTTACATCAGGACAGGGCCACGTGGGCCACTGTCAGAATCAACACTTAGCAGAAATAGCACTTCTAGAACTTAGAATAAGTGTAGCACAAAATAACAATTATAGGTCACAACCAGTAACCACTGGTATAAGGTAGGTACACATTACGCAATACTAATAACCATAGGCCTATATCACGCATGGATACATAACCTCTTTAGTATAAACTATACTAGGCAAAACACAACCACCTAAGAATAAAATACATTTAGGGGTATAGGTCAGAAGCATTACACATGATGCATAGAAACATTCAGAGGTGTAGGTAATACACATAATGCATAAAACACATTCAGAGGTGTCACAGGCATAATGGCATAGCACATTACGCATAACTCACATTTAGGCCTAAACAGTATAACTACAGTAGGCAATCTTAGACTCTGCCTCCTAAGAATAAATCACATTTAGGGGCGTAACTCACAGTGAAGTAAACTCTCACTAACATAAACCTACATAGGTAAAATAATCTCACAATCATAGTAACATCACATTGCGCAAAAATCACATTAGGCAATTACCATTATAAACATAGTAAAATGACATTGCGCAGAAATCACATTAGGGCCTTGCGCCCCATCCACACACCAGACCCCTGGCCAACTGGCCATCCATTAAAGGGACTCAAAAAGCCCTGTGTCCAGAATGTCAGGGCGCGCTGCCAATGCAGCGCCAGTCAGGGGTGCGCCACCGGCGCTAACCTAAACGTTGCAGCTGCCCACTACTTGCTGGGCAGCTGGGAACAATCCCAAAGGCCTAAACGCTGCAGCTGGCACTAAGTGCTGCGCAGCTGTGGAAGGCCTGGCACCACTGTGCCATCTCTGTCCCACACAGGGACTCTCTCTCCCTTGGCGCCTAAACGGTGCAGCGGCCCACTAATTGCTGGGCAGCAGGGAAACAAGAATACTGCGACAGGGCCCTCACTGACCCTAGAACAGAACTGTGCCCAAACGTTGGAGCCACACAGGCTCTACCTTAAAGGTGCCCCACGGAGACATCTGGCTCTGGAAACTAATGGGGGCAGGGGAGCCACCTCAGCTCCCTAAACAACATGCCCCCAGAAGTGGGAGCCACGGGGCTCGAAAAACCACTTGCCCCTTTGTTGGAGCGGCCCACTGGGCATACGGGGCCGCTCGGACTCGGTGCCTGTACTGGCACCACCAAAATCCATCTGCTCCCTCGTGGAGCAGAAACAGAAATGCCCCCATGCCGGTGGAGCAGCCCTCTGTCAAGCGGGGCTGCTCTGAGGGTCGCACCGGCGTGGTGCCTCCACTTCGCTCCCCCCGGCCGGCTGTACTCACCGGCTCTCCGGGCGGGAACTCCTTTTGGGACGCGGCAGCTCTTCTCCTGCGGGGCTTCCCGGGACTCCTGGGAGCCCCGCACTGACATCGGCGGCCTCAGCCGCCATCTTCGCCTCACCCGGGCCCCCTCCTGGGGCCCAGGGCACTCTCTCTCCACCTGCAGCAACCACGGGAGTCAGCCAATCAGGGCGCAGCTCCTCGGCGAGGATCCCATCCCAGCGCGAGCCTGGGGATGATGCGGCGGCCCGGGGACCAATCCCAGCGCGGCGTTGCTGAGGGGTCACTTCTCGCTCAGCCAATCAGGGCGCAGCTCCTTTGGTTCCCTTCTCCGCGGCCCCGGCAAGGGACGGCGAGATCCTCAGGCAGTTTCAGACCCCAGGCAGCGGCGGTGATAAGCGGCACAGAGGTTTTTAGGGCACAGGTCGTAGATCGACCGCTCACAAGGCCACAAGCACACAGAGGGCAGGAGCGCTTCCCTCAGAGGAAAACGACAGCGCTCTGCCCAGGAAAGTAAAATAAAGTGCTCTCAAGCGCTGGGGGGAAAATAAAGTGCTCCAAAGCGCTAGAGGCAAAAATAAAGTCTTCTAGTCCCCCAGGCAAGACAGAGGGGTCACAGGAATTCCTCCAGTAGTTCAAAGCATCCAGGGGCTGGGCAGGGCCCAGGGAGGCAAGCCTTCCCCTGGGCCCAAGCAGCAGCACGCCCCGGTAGATTCCAGTCAGAAACAAGAAAATTTTGTAAGGGGACACAGCCCCTTTTTATACAGTCCAAACCTTTGTCTAAGGTGCAGGGTGGGGGAAAAACCAGTCGCAGCTGGTTTTGGAGTACTTTGTTTTCCTCAGCCACCCTTTCCATTCACTAGTCAGGCTAGGGTCATCAGTCACACCACAGGGGGCGGAGCCAGGATTGTGTGGGAAAAACCCAGCCCTATTCAGGTCCCATGTGCACCCCTCCCCTCACATCAGCATGCTAATCTCTCCACTCACCACCAGGGAGACCCATCCAGACTATTGGAGCCAGGCTCACCAGCCAGCTCCAGCCAATCACGTGCCATCACACTCACTACACATGCACACCCATGTCTAGAAGTGGCACTTCCACACTAGACACAGTCATGTCGATACATCATTGCGCAGCATTCAATCTCACGAGTTCGCACATACCAAACTCGACCCTGCACTCCCCACACATCAGGAACTACCATGGTCACACATATTCCCCATGCATTCCTATGGGAGGGCAGGTCAATCACCACACATACACAGAGAGCTCACGCACTTTACACTGTACCACAGTGAAAAAGTGCACAGAGGCCTAAAATCACCAACACCAGGTTACAGAAATAGGCTAGGAAAAAGCAAAAAGTTTCGGGGTGAACCTTCCAAAAAAGGCCAGGTCCAACAATCAATAAAGGCCCATACATTAGATCAAGGTATCAATATATATTTTTAATATACAGAGAACTTTGACAATGAACGTAACAAATGTCTCCACAATGTACAGTATGCCTTTGCACAGTTGGATCGATGCATTTCAGTGGGTATCACTGCTTGAAACACCACCATCCTCAGGACAAGTAATAATATCTCCCACATGGAAATTTAGATCTGTCGTAATATCAGGGGACACACCCAATCTTGACTGCAGTTAATAATCCTCGCATTCAGGTCTGCAAGGAATATTAACTGCAGTCCAGATCCAGCTTTTGTGTTCTCTAAAGGGCCCAAACTAACACCCAGGGTAAAGGTTTCCATCCCACTGGAGATAAGAAACAAGGGGTCTCGTCAGGAAAGCCTGCTGAGCCCGGCCCTCGTAAGTTTTGTGCATGTGACCAGGTGGGTCACATGAAGGGGGACTCCAGGTGTTCAAAAGGGGCCCAGCAACCCACCGGTGCGCAGTCCAAGGCGTTGGCTAGTGTAGCACATGGGGAGGAGGAGTACCCCCAGGAGGGTGGGGACCCACAGAAATGACCCTTGTATCACTAGGGAACAGTGAGATGGTCCCAAGAAACCTGGTGCCCACTAACACCAAGAAATACAGCACCTGGGTGACCATCAATGGGAAAAGGGTAGGGGCTCTCAGAGATAATAGAGACAGTGTGACCTCAGTCCGGTGTCACCTGATCTCTGAGAAGCAGGAAGTCCCAGGGGCATTCCACCAAGTAATTGCTGTGGACAATTCAGACCACCAGTGTCTGGTGGCACAGGTTCCCTTTGGGTCTCAGGTCTCTTGAGGGTGTTTGTGAGCCCTTCCATGCCTGTAGATTGTCTGCTAGGTAACGACCTGAAGCAGTCCTTATGGAAGGATGTTGAGATCAGGTCTCAATTGGAGTTGCTTGGGTTGCCAGAGTGGGCATGCGTGTCCAATCGGTCAATGGCGGCCAGAGAGGGTGATCAAGAGGACTTGGAGCCTGAAACAGTGACCCAAATCCCGGGCAAGAGAAAGGTCAAGGGGCATGGGAAACCGGCACCTGAAGTTCCCACGGACCGGGAGGAGGCGGACCTTGAGGGGGATGCCCTGGTACCTACAGGGGAGCAGGTAGCTGAACTAGGGGACATCTCTGAGCTGTCCCATTGGTGGCAAGAAGGGGGTCCCACCAGGGAGGAATTCTGCAAGGAGCAGAAAGAGTGCCCTTCTCTATAGGGGCTGAGGCGACAGGCTGCAGACCAGGCAGCTGGTGATCAGTCAGGATCACATTGGAACTACTGGGAGAATTATCTCCTGTAGTGAACCTAAGGTCGCTGAGCCTGGGTCAGCCCGTGTGCTGGTGGTACCCCAGTGTTTCAGGACCTCAGTACTGGGTCTGGCTCATGACGTTCCTTTGGCAGGACATTTGGGGCAGGACAAGAACTTTGACAGGCTTGTCACCCACTTCTTCTGGCCCCAAATGCTAATGCAGTCAGATGGACATTGCAGGTCTTGTGAAACTTGCCAGGCAAGTGGTAAGAGTGGGGGGGAAGGTCAAAGTACTTCTCCAACCTTTTCCAGTTGTTGGGACGCCCTTTGAAAGGGTAGGGATAGACATTGTGGGGCCACTGGATCCCAAGACAGCCATGGCCAACCCCTCTTAGGACAACAACAGCGCCAGTGGTGGGCCGTGCGTTAATGGGGATTTTTGTCAGGTTAGTGCTTCGCGGAATCCAGGTGAGGCGAGTAATGGTCCACCTCCTGATAACACCAACACCCCAAAATGTATATATACGGGGTGTTCGAGGGATCAGGCGAGGGAAAGGAAAAGGGAAGGAGCAGCGTGGGAGGAAAGGACCTGTAACAACAAAGAACAAAAGATATAAACAGTGCATATAATGGACTACTCTCATTTGGACTCACTAGGGCACTATATACCTTTCTTGGCATGTGATGTCTCCTTTTCTACTCAAGCAATCCCATGTCTTGTGTAGGTCATACCAGTCATCTAGAACAACAGAACTCACAAATGTCATTACTCAAACAAAAAATGCAAATCTTCTGCACCAACATCACTTTGTAGTGTCACATACATACATACCAAGGTTCATGTAATATCAGTCTTTGAACTGTCTAGAGGGTAGAGTTACTCAAAGCCCACCAGAAATGCTCCTCCCTAATCCAGAAATAATAATGGAACACAATCCAAAAAGCAAAACAAGTTCCGGGAGTATTATCATAGCATGATGTTATTCTCCACATCTGAAATGCTCCGCCAAAGTATTGTTCACGAAAAGTTGTTTCCCTGTAAGTCTTTGACATACACGGTAATGCGTGGTTCCAGACACCACTGCGCTCCGCTATGGAAACATATTAGAATATATAATCCCCACGTCAGGCCAACACACGGTAACGCATGGTTTGATGCACCACTGCGCTCTGCCGAGTAATTAAACAGATTTCAATGCTCGTTAGCTTCACGAGCAGAAAGAAACACATACTACTCCTGAAACGGTAATGCGCGGCTCCAACACTCACACCACTGCATTCCGCTCAGGGAATTTAGAACGTTGCTCTAATATCTCTCCGACTCCTTTACTTTACTGAAGAGGTCCTGCCAGCAAGCCCAGGAACCACAGATGAATCCACCATCTGCTAGTGAACATGAAAAAGAACGGAACGGCTCCAAGAAGTCAGCTGCGAGGAACCCTCTCATTCGGCCGAGCAAGAGCAGAACGTCAAGTCAGGATTACGCACAATATTGTCAGCACTTCAGCGTCTGAAGTACTTCCTCCCACCGACTGCCTCCTGGGAATTGTAGTGTAAAAGGGCAATGCAGGCACTGTTACGTTAGGATTCTTACAGTAGGGCCCCCCACTTAGCGCCTCCTAGGACCAGGCTTAGCGGGATATTTCCAATGGAAGGTGCGAACAGCCACAGGCACATGAACATGTCGCCGCGGTTCCCAACAATCGTCCTCAGCTGTATACCCCTTCCACAAGACCAGATACCACAAAACTCCCCTCCTCATTCTTGAGTCTTTAATACTCTTCACCTCGTATTCCAGATTCCCATCGCACAACACCGGAGGAGGAGCACGAAGTTTTGCCAAAAGGGCAGGCTTCAGAAGATTGCAATGAAAAACAGGGTGTATTCTAAGCGTGCCAGGCAACTTCAGCTTATAGGCCACTGGATTGATTTGCTTCAACACAGTGTACGGACCGATGTACCGAGGATGAAACACACTGCGTAGCTTAAATCGAATGTTCTTGGTGGACAGCCACACCCTGTCACCCACTTGATAAGTAGGTCCGTCCATTCGGTGAAGATCCTCCCATTTCTTGTAACTTTGCTTGGCTGTAATCAGATGCCCCCTCACTTTTCTGTGCAATCTGCGTAAGTTCTTCACCTGTTCCAGCACTGCAGGCAAGGTTGCTACTTCCTCAGGTATACTGATGGGTAGAATTCTGGCGTCATATCCGTAGTTTGCTCGGAATGGCGGGACACCCACAGAGCTATGCCAGACATTGTTGTAAGCCAGTTCAGCCATCCATAACAATGTTACCCATGAGTCCTGAGCCTCTTTTGCATAACATCGGAGATATTTTTTCAGGGACTGGTTTAATCTTTCGGTCTGCCCATCAGTCTGCGGATGGAAACTAGTAGAAAGTGTAGAATCGATGTGTAGGGCTCGGCACCATATCTTCCAGAATCGAGCTATGAATTGAGGTCCTCTATCTGACACTATCACTTCCGGTACCCCATGCAGACGGATGATGTTGCTCAACAACAACTGAGCTGTTTGCCCTGCCGTGGGAAGATTTGAACAAGGAATAAAATGACCCATTTTAGTGAGACTGTTGATTACTACCAATATAGCTGCAATTCCCTGATCCAGTGGTATCCCTGTGACAAAATCCAAGCTAATATTTTGCCAAGGTCTTTGGGGAGTAGGCATGGGCATGAGCTTTCCTTTCTTACGGGTGGTAACATGTTTTGCTCTGGCACATTCCTCACAGCTGGTTACCCATGATTTAACATTGTTACTCAATGTACGCCACCAAAAATGTCTTTGTACCAAATGGAGGGTTTTACTTATTCCTGGATGACCTGCCAGCGGGGACACATGACACCAAGTGAAAGCCTTTTTTTGTAATTCTTTGGTAGGCAGGTAGAGTCTGTCATTACAGAAAGGCAATCCCTGCTTCACAGCACGCATTGCTTCTTGTTTTGCCCAGTCCTCCCACACAGAACTTGTCTTATGACGCCGTCTTCCAGAAAATCTTCCACTCTGATAACACATATCACTTTGGATGGTTCGATGATGGCTTCCTTGGCCTGATTGTTGGCTGACAAACCTAGCGTTTCCTGTCTGGACAAAGAGTCTGCCTTCCGATTGTCTGCTCCTGGACGAAATGTGATTATAAAGTCATATTCAGCAAAAAAGAGCATCCATCTCATTTGACGTTGTGAGAGATGCCTGGCCGACTTCCTATACTGTAGATTCCGGTGATCCGAGTACACAGTAACCAGATATTGTGCCCCCCCACAGGTAATGTCTCCATTCCTGGAACGTCTTTTTGATCACCAGAAGTTCTTTCTCCGCGATAGTATAATTCTTTTCAGCAATGTTCAGTTTATTGGACAAATAGGCCACCGGATGAAGCTGTCCTTCTGATTTCTCTAAGATAATATGGCACCGATACCCTCATTAGAGGCATCTGCTTCCACCACAAAAGGATGTTCTGGTTTGGGATGGGCAAGTACGGGAGCACCGGTGAAGGCTTTCTTCAAATATGTGAATGCGCCATCAGCCTCACTAGACCATCAGAAAGGCACCCCTTTTCTGAGTAATCTGGATATTGTGACTGCTACCTGGGAAAAATTAAGAATGAACCTGCAATAGTAATTCGCAAATCCCAGGAAGCATTGTACATCCCTCACGTTTTTAGTGACCGGCCACTCCTGCACCGCCTTCACCTTTTGTTCAGTAAGGTGTAACCCTTCTGGACTGAGCATAACCCCAAGAAACTCACCCACTCTCACTCTAAACTCGCACTTGCTCAGTTTGCAGAACAGGTTATGGTCACGTAGTTTTCTCAACAAGCTGGAGTCCCATGTTTGTCAACATCACATGAATAGATGAGAATATCGTCTATGTACACTACTATATAGAGATTCACGAACTCCTTCAAGACATCGTTAAGGAAAATACTGAAATGCCGCCGGGGCGTTGCACAAACTGAACGACATTAAAGTATATTCATATAAACCATAACGAGTCTTGAAGGCTGTTTTCCACTCATCCCCTGAATGAATACTTACCAAATGGTACGCCCCCTCAAGTCTAACCTGGTGTAGATCTTGGCATCCCGCACCTGGTCAAGTAATACGGAGATGAGGGGTAGTGGGTATCTATTCCTTACAGTGTTTCTGTTTAGCATTCGGTAGTCCACACAGGCTCCTAAATCTCCATTTGCTTTGGCTATAAAAAAAAGCGGAGAGGCTGCAGGAGAACGTGAAGGTCTGATGAAACCTATTTCAAGATAGTGGTGTAAATATTCTCTTAAATGTTTTGTATTTGGCACTGACAAAACATAAACTCTGCATGCAGGGATAGTAGCCCCCTCCACTAGATCTATACGGCAATAATACTCTCTGTATGGGGGCAACTGCTCGGCCTTGACTTCACTAAATACATCTCTGTAAGCATCGTACTCTATGGGCAACTCTACTACCTTCTCTGCTGCTGTAGCTACTACAAAAGGATATGATAGTGCAGCTGCCTGTGTAGGCTTGTTCTGTATGAAATGTCTCTCGCATTCCCCTAAAAGGAACTGTATTGACTTGGTTTTCCAGTTTATAGTCGGGTAATGGTGACTCAGCCATGGCATCCCCAAAATCACTTCATACTGTGGAGCATTGATTATGTTTAACCTCAGCTCCTCCTTATGTCTGCCTTGAGCAACCACCACTGTTAACCAAATCGCCTCAGTTTGCTTGATGATAAGTCCAGATTTAAGTGGTTTACCATCTACCACCAACACCTCTTCTGGAGTCTCCCTAGGTACTCTAGTTAGAGCCAGACTGGTAACCAAACCGCTATCTATAAAATTTCCTGTAGCTGCTGAGTCAAGCATAACTAAAACCTGGTGACAGTATAAATCACATTCAAGGCTCATAGGGACTATGATATGGGATTCGGTGTCATTTAATGTAGTAGTCGCCAGCGAGGGGAGCCTCCAAACCTTCTCTTCCTCAACTTCCTCTGCTCCACTCACTACCGGACTTGAAGTTGACACCGCCACCTTCTTATCCCTTAACCAGTTACCAGAGGCTCTTGGTTTAGTGGGACAGTCTCTGACATAATGGCCTTTTTTCCTGCAGTACATGCATAAGCCCTGTACTCTGCGGGTCTCTCGCTCTTCTCGAGTTAACGGAGCTCGCACCGCCCCTATTTCCATGGGTTCAGCTCCTGTCTCAGGGGTACCCCCTATTCTTCGAGGCATTCTGTCTGTCCTGAAAGAACCTCCCAATCTTTTCTCTCCCCCTCTCTCCGGCATTCTACCGTCCAATCTTAATGTTAAATGTATCATTTCAGTACATGTCGTAGGTTGGGGGTCTATCTGAGCCAATACATCTTTCATTTTTTCTCTCAACCCGTGATAAAATAAGGACATCCTCTTCTCTTCAGGCCAAACGGTTTCTGCCACTAACCTATTAAAAGTCATCAGGTATGTCACTAAGTCAGATCTTCCTTGCTTAAGTTCCAATAGTTCTTTGTCAGCACTGAACATAGTTGCCCTTCTATAGAAAACCCTCTCAAATTCGGCTCTGAACGCAGCCCAGTCGGATACAACTGCATCGTTATTTCTTACTAGAGGAACTTCCCAGTTAGCTGCGTCACCACCAAGTAAGATATTGCAAACGCTACACGTGAATGGTTATTGGGGAAGGAAGCGGGTTTGCATGAAAAATACAACATGATTTGAGTTAGAAAAACCTGGATCTTCAACGGATCCCCACCGTACCTTTCAGGACTGGCTAATGGGATTGGGGGCGGTACTGTGACCTGTATTTGCGAGGCCAAAGGCGTTGCATCAAAGGGGGTTCTAGACATCTTGTCTACTTTTGCTCTCAGCACAGCAGTTTCAGCCTTAGAGGCTGCCAATTCCTGCTGAACCAAAGCTAATGCTTGGAGGATATCTTCCATGGTGGCCATAACTCGGAACACCTGAATCGGGCGAAGCTATTTTTTGTGGGTGCATAATTCTGTCAGGTTAGTGCTTCGCGTAATCCAGGTGAGGCGAGTAATGGTCCACCTCCTGATAACACCAACACCCCAAAATGTATATATACGGGGTGTTAGAGGGATCAGGCGAGGGAAAGGAAAAGGGAAGGAGCAGCGTGGGAGGAAAGGACCTGTAACAACAAAGAACAAAAGATATATACAGTGCATATAATGGACTACTCTCATTTGGTCTCACTAGGGCACTATATACCTTTCTTGGCATGTTATGTCTCCTTTTCTACTCAAGCAATCCCATGTCTTGTGTAGTCCATACCAGTCATCTAGAACGACAGAACTCACAAATGTCAATACTCAAACATACAATGCAAATCTTCTGTACCAACATCACTTTGTAGTGCCTCTTACATACATACCAAGGTTCATGTAATATCAGTCTGTGTACTGTCTAGAGGGTAGAGTTACTCAAAGCCCACCAGAAATGCTCCTCCCTAATCCAGAAATAATAATGGAACACAATCCAAAAAGCAAAACAAGTTCCTGCAGTATTATCATAGCATGATGTTATTCTCCACATCTGATATGCTCAGCCAACGTATTGTTCACGAAAAGTTGTTTCCCTGTAAGTCTTTGACATACACAGTAACGCGTGGTTCCAGACACCACTGCGCTCCGCTATGGAAACATATTAGAATATATAATCCCCACGTCAGGCAAATACACGGTAACGTGTGGTTTGATGCACCACTGCGCTCCGCTGAGGAATTAAACAGATTCCAATGCTTGTTAGCTTCATGAGCAGAAAGAAACACATACTACACCTGAAACGGTAATGCGTGTCTCCAAAACTCACGCCGCTGCATTCCGCTCAGGGAATTAAGAACGTTGCTCTAATATCTCTCCAACTCCTTTACCTTACTGAAGAGGTCCTGCCAGCAAGCCCGGGAACCACGGATGAATCCACCATCCGCTAGTGAACATGAAAAAGAACAGAACAGCTCCAAGAAGTCAGCCGCGAGGAACCCTCTCACTTGGCCGAGCGAGAGCGGAACGTCAAGTCAGGATTACGCACAATATTGTCGGCGCTTCGGCGTCTGAAGTACTTCCTCCCGCCGAGTGTCTCCTGGGAATTGTAGTGTAAAAGGACAATATAGGCGCCGTTATGTTAGGATCCTTACAATTTTTCCCGCATTGAGTTCCCCGGAGAGGTAGTTTCTGACAGGGGGACCAATTTCATATCCAAGTATATGACATCCCTGTGGAAGAAGTATGGTGTAACCTACAAGTTCACCACCCCTTACCACCCACAAGGTAAGGGTCTGGTAGAGAGATTCAATCAGACCTTGAAGGGCATGATTAAGGGTCTAACAAAACCCATGAGGCGTAAGTGGGATGTCCTCTTGCTGTGCCTTCTCTTTGCATACAGGGTGGTGCCCCAGTAGTCCATTGGGTACAGTCCCTTCGAGCTTCTGTATGGTCACCCTGTGAGAGGACCTCTGAGTTTGGTGAAGGAAGGCTGGGAGACAGTTCCCAGGAAAACTCCCCAAGATGAGTTTAGCTACATACTGCCCTTCCGAAACCAAACTGCCCGCTTCAGGAAACTGACTCAGACGAACCTAGAAGCAAGCCAGGAAGAAATGAAGAAGTGGTATGACCAGAATGCCACTCAGATCAAGTATCAACCTGGGCAAAAATTATGGGTCATGGCCCCAGTGGAACCTTGTGCTTTGCATGACAAGTGGACTGGGCCATTTAAGGTGATGAAGCGCAAAAGTGATGTCATCTACCTGGTGGATTAGCGGGCTCCAAGAAACCCTTTGAGGGTCCTCCACGGGAACCGCCTCAAGACCCCCTCTTAGAGAGGTCTGAAGTGAGCATGCTCTTGGCGACAGATGATGGGGTGGAAGAGGAGAGTTGGCCTCTCCCTCACCTCCTGTCTACCAAGGAGGGCAATGGGTCAGTGGAAGGTGTGATCCTCTCCCCTACCCTGACCGCCGTGTAGCAGAGTGACTGTCACTGGTTGTTGGGACAGTTTGCCCCACTGTTCTCCCTGACCCTAGGTGTTACTCACTGGTGTACCCAGGACATGGACACTGGTGACAGCCCGCCTGTGAAGCACAAGATTTACAGGTTGACTGACCGGGTCAAGGCCAGCATCAAAGAGGAGGTCTCTAAGATGTTGGCGTTGGGGTGATTGAGACTTCCAACAGTACTTGGGCCAGCCAAGTGGTCTTGGTCCCAAAGGCGGCTGCACACAGTGCCACCCCAGAACTGTGGTTTTGTGTGGACTACCGTGGGCTCAATGCCATCACAAGGACTGACGCACACCCCATCCCCAGACCTGATGAGCTCATTGATCAAACGGGATCTGCCAAGTTCCTCAGCACGTTTGATTTAACTTCTGGGTACTGGCAGATTGCCTTGACCGATGGGGCCAAGGAGCGGTCAGCATTTTCAACCCCAGAAGGACATTACCAGTTTCGGGTGATGCCCTTTGGGTTGAAGAATGCCCCTGCCACATTTCAGAGGTTGGTCAACTAGGTGTTGGCTGTGCTGGAGAATTTCTGTGTCGCCTACCTGGATGACATTGCAGTGTTCAGTTCCAATTGGGAAGAACACTTGTAGCACCTCAGTGAAGTGTTGAAGGCACTGCAGAGGTCAGGCCTCACGATCAAGGCCAGTAAGTGCCAGATCGGGCAGGGTTTGGAGGTGTACTTTGCACAGCAGGTAGGAAGCGGCCAGGTGGCTACCTTACAACCCAAGATTGACACCATTCTGGCTTGGGAGCCCCCCAAGACCCAGACAGAGGTGAAGGCCTTCTTAGGACTCACCGGGTACTACAAGAGATTTGCTAAGGGGTATGGCACCATTGTTGCCCCCTTAACAGAGCTGACTTACAGGAAGCAGCCAAAGAAGGTGATCTGGGCTGAGTCCTGCCAGAAGGCGTTTGATGCCCTGAAGGCCACCATGTGCACGGCCCCCATGCTCAAGGCACCTGACTTCTCCAAGGAATTTGTCGAGCAGACTGATGCTTCAGAGCATGGACTGGGAGCGTTACTCTCACAACTGAACGAAGAGGGCCTAGACCAGCCTGTAGACTTCCTTGGCAGACTACTCCCCAGGGAACAGAGGTGGAGTGCCATAGAAAGGGAAGCTTTCACTGTGGTCTGGGCACTGAAGAAGCTGAGAACATACCTGTTTGGGACTCACTTCCGGGTGCAGACAGACCAAAGGCCCCTCAGATGGTTGATGCAAATGAGGGGTGAGAATCCAAAACTGCTGAGGTGGTCCATATCCCTACAGGAAATTGACTTTATGGTGGAATACTGTCCTGGCACAGAACACACCAATGCAGATGGTCTGTCCAGGTTCTTCTGCCTTAGTGAAGAGAACTCCCAGGAGGGTGGGTAGTTCTCCCTACTTTTAGCTGGAGGGGACATGTGTTAGACTTGGCATCTTTTGGTATGTTTCCCCTGAGTTTTTGCTTTCTGACCTCCCGGTTTTGACTCTGTTTTTGCTTGCGTAGCGTTTCAGCGCACTTTTCGCAATGCTGATCAGTGGTAAAGAGCAAGTGCTCCTGTGCTAAATTGCGTTATGGATGGGGTTTCCATGACTGGATATTTGATTTACTTGTCAGTCCTTAGTAAAGTGCACTCAGTGTGCCAGGGCATTTGAATCAAATGCTACTCGTGGGCCTGCAGCACTGATTGTGCCACCCACGTGAGTAGCCCGGATAAGGTAACTCAGGCCTGCCAATGCAGAGTTTGCGTGCCGTTTGTAACTACCATGTCGACTTGGCCTGTGCCTACACTTTCCAGTACCTAACCATCCCTTCTTCTTACATGTCAGGCACCCCTAAGGTAGGCCCAAGGTAACCCTGTGGGCAGGGTACAGTGTATGTGAAAGGCAGGACATGCCCTGGTGTGTGTGGCATGTCCTGGTAGTGAATTACAGCCAATTTCGTTTTTCACTATCGCAAGGTTACCTGTTCCCCACAGGACTGAATGGGGAGTTTGTTTATAACATTTTATAGACAAAACTGGCCCAGGGAATTAGGTAGGAAAATAAAGTTTAGTATGCCTGACCACAGAAACTAAAGATGCATCTTTTAGTGAAGGTGATTTTTACATTCTGTGTTTGGAAATACCACTTTTAGAAAGTAGGTATTTTCTAGCTTAGTCATCCCAACATCACAGATGTTAATGGTTCCACATGCTTTCATGCTTTTTTAAAAGTACCTTGACTTTTCCCCTGTTCTCCTTTTCTAAGGAATTCTTTCCACCTCTTTTTATTCTGCTGTCAAACGGGGCAGAGAGCACCATGAGCCCCATGACATGGTGAGAAGAGGCACGATTCCCGACACTTGCAGGTGAGCCCTATTTTGAGTTATCACTGGTTTTTTCAATGACATGCTCCGCCATTCTAGCAAGAGTGCGGGGCACCTAGCATATAATCAATTGTGGATGTATGGCGGGGATTGTCACTCATTGTTGCGTCCTCCAATGCCACCTGTAGTGTATATGTTTATAATAATATTATGATGATGGTATCTGTATACCTAGTGATTTATTTTTTTATTGAACAAAAAATTAACAATGTCATCAACCAGGTCATCAAATTCATCTCCAACAAATACGTAATTCATATTTCTAGTTCATACTATTTAATTCTAAATATCTTAATTAATAAACTTCTCTCAAGCATCAAAACATCACTCCGCTAATAATTCATGTTAAGGTTTTTTCTAAATAATTAATAAGACTACTGTAGTTCATTCTAAAACATTATCAACAAAAGATAATCATAAAATAGCATTCATGAAAAAGTCCCAATATACCCAATTGGTCCTGTAAAACAAAATACATTATTTGAATGCTAAAATCTTATCTATAGCAGTACTTACTACTCCTGTTGCCCTCTGCCAACTTGACCAAATTTTGTTGAAAAGCCTGGTAGCCCCTATTCTCTTTGCATAGAGTAGCTCATGGTGATACACTTTATCCATCTTATTACGCCAATAATTGATGCTACCATTAAGAGCAATGGGGTAACCCTGTATCCCTCGGAACCTGGGTACTTATATTAAAGAGCTACAGGTGGTTCTGTCGGGTAGCGAAAAAATTACCTTTTAGAACCACTAATTCCTTTGTAGACACAATAATTATTAAATACAATCATTCACAATGGTTAACACAATCTTATGACGCACACCCAAGACAAATTACAACAAATAAATATTTAATTAAGGTTTTTATCAAATGAGGTTCTTCACAAAATGAATTCCTATGAGCTGTCAAAATAACACAACAAACAATGACATCACAAAAATATTTCAATGAGCGACTGATGTGACAATAGCTGAAACGAAGAGGGCCTAGACCAGACTGCATCCTTACCGCATCTTTTGCTGAGTTTACCGCTGAGTCCACAACTTGCCACAGGACGCTGAGGAGGGCCGCAGCACCGTTGTGTACCGCAGAGTGCCGCCATTGCCAGCCAGACACCAGGGAACTACATACCCCAGCATCCTACGCGACAGTTCCGCCGCGCATCGCGTAATTGAGCGACAGGTGGAGGCAGGGCTGGGCCACCCCCCCTGAGCTGGTGCACTGTTATCATCCACGCCACCCACTGTTGGGCAACCAGTATTGGATTTTTGCCAGAGGCTGAAAAGGAGATTTACGCTCGCCGCCAGAAGGTGCGGAAAAGGGGACTGGGGTGCCCGCTATTGGCTTGCACGAGACTGGTAGGGTTGGGCTGAGACACTTTTTGATTTCTTGTTCATTGCTATCCTCTTGGTGATTGGGAATTGTATTTACTTATTGTCTTGGGGCAATGTCTTCGGTGGGGCAGGGGCCCTCCTGTAAGCAAAAATTAGGGGTGGGAGGGGGTCGTGGGCACGCTTGATGCCTTCCTGTCTAGGGCAGAATCGGTTCTGAGGCATGAGATTCAGATAACTGAGCGTATGCTCTCCTTAGAACCCATACCTCAAATTCCAAATCTGAGGGTTAGCCCCTAGGTAGTTGCAACATGCTAGTGCCCTCTTCTTCACCTCCCCCTACTGCCCTAAGCCAGCTAAGTAGTGTTTCTAAGATATTAGTAGAATCCCCATCTCCTCCAGCCAATTACCCAAGTCCAGCAATAGTTACCACACAAGGTAAAAAAGCTCTGCAGGCTGGATATGGTGAACCCCCTTTGAAAAAAAGAAAAGGTCGGGCCCACCTAAGGCTATTCCACAGTCTACAGCAGGATCGAAACGGAAAGCAGTCCAGAGGGAGCAGGAGGGATACATTCCTTTTAATGAACACGATCAATCTGGCATAGTAGCTAGTAGTCCCCTAAACATGCTTGAGGAGTCCCTTTATAAACGACTGATGCAGGGCATGGTCGAATCTCCTCGCACCCCTGACACTCAAATTGAGCCAGATTGAAGAAAGACTGGGCAAATTGGAACAGGTTTTCTTTCTACCTTCCCTCACCCAAGCCACAGTACAGCTAGTAGGTGGGTGCAGGGCTTTGGATAAGAGAGGTGGTGATCAGCCAATAGGAGGGGATGTCCCGGACGAACGATCTACTTCTGCTCAAGCGATGGATCCTAGTCATCTAGTCCCAGCTTTACATGGGGGGTCCTCTCTAATGGGGCCGCAATCCGCCTCATTGGTTCCACGATCACTTCCTTCCATTCCATTGGGTCTCCTCATTGCTTCAAAAGAGCCCTCCTTCCTTCACCTTCCTCTGGAAGACACCCTTATACCTTAGTCCTGGGCAATGTCCCAAAGTTGGCACCATCGGTAACTGAAGATTGGCTGACCCTAAGAAATAAGGCCTTACACCTATTGAGTTCAAGGACTAGGCTTACCAACCAATTGTTTAAAGAATTTAAAATGGTCCGTCGAGTCCGCTGGGTTAGGAAGGCACATAAGATGCTTCGGGGTGACCGTGTGGTTTTAAGCTTTGGATCCCCTGGACTGGTCCAGCAAATTTTGGGGAGGGCAGGGGCTGCTTCTGCGTGACAAGGTATTTCTGTACTTCCCCTGGGGTATTTTTACCGTCCTTCACCCGATCCTAGTTATGATGGTAGGCGGAGGCCCTTGCAGCTGTTTGGTCAAAGCCATCACCCCCTCCCCCTTTATAATCGATTTAACGCACTTGCCTCTCTTGAAGACATTGACTGACTGCCGAGCTCCGATACTAGTGCCCCCAAAGGGCTTTGTCTTCTTGGGGTTATGAAGGACCCAGGATTTAACCTCTTCACTTGTAATTAACCAGATCTCCATATTAGAACCAGAGATATCTCTCTAGGGATGGAAGAAGGTAGAGACTGTTCTCTTCTTGATAAACATTGCAGGGAAGTGTGGGTAAAACAGGTCAGTCAGTATCCCGCGGGCCATACACTTATTCAACCCTTTTTGGGGTGTGGTCCTCAGGTGGAGAAGGTACTTAAATCCCCCTCTCCCCCAGGGTGTTCAAGGTCAGACAACCCCCTGCCCGTAATGACAGTTGGTTCCTGGAATATTGCAGGTTTACAAACTAAAATTGTACTGGAGTAATGGGCTGAGTTTGTTGAACAATTCGACCTTTTGGCATTCCAGGAGACCTGGTCTGTGGACCAGGTCCACCGCCCCGGGTTTCTAAATGTCTCGAAGCCAGCGATAGGGGGGCGGAGAGGTAGATCTTCTGGTGGACTAATATGCTGGGTGAGACATCAAAAGGGGATAACAGTCGAGGAGGTCACCACTGACAGCCTTGACATCATGGCCCTATGGCTTCGGATAAATCATGCCCCGGCAATCCTGGTTTTTAATGTGTATGCTAGAGGTCTTCCGGGAGGGAAGCAATCAAAGACTGTTGCTCTCCTGGATAGCCTTATAGAGCACCAGAGGGAAGGGTGCAATTTGATAATTATGGGTGACTTTAATTGCACCTTCGAACCGTTGGATTCAGGGGATTGCAACCTTTGTGTAGATGAGGATAAGCAGTGGGGAAACCAGTGTTTAGATCTGTGCCCAGTCAGAAAATGGACAGAAGCTGCCCTTTAGCTTAAAGGGCTGTGCCTGGAAATGGGTGTGCGTGCCGTTAATGGGAGGACTGCTTCGGACAGTATGGGTGCTCCCACTTATAACTATGGAGACAGGAGCAGTCGCATAGACTATATTTTCTTAAATGTTGAATGCTGGAACTCCTTAATCAATATGAGGGTTCAGTCACGGCCGGAAAGCGACCATGACCCGCTGATCCTCCTAATTAAGGCTTTGACATCTTATAACTACCGAATAGAGCAAGATGGTGAGCCCTTGCGAGATATTTCCTTATCTAATGACTTGAGGAGAGTTAGATGGCCAAGGCTTTCTGACAGTGAAGAGGATCTTGCTGTAATGAAGCATCTGGTTGCACAATCTATCACCCTTTTTCAAAGCTGCCCTAAACAGGCAGACTTTGATTTAATTTCTCCGCAGGTCCACTGTGACCTGTTTTCTAACTTAAAAAATATTTTTGTTATAAAATGTAAAACAAATGTGGAGGCTAGGGCCGTAAAGGCATCTTAGTATAATAAATACTGCAGAGAGGCTCACCGTAAGCTGTCTAGGGCCATCAGATCAAAAGATATGGGTGAGGTGAAGGCCGCTAGGGTCAATTACAAGGCAACCCAGTTTAAGGACAAAAAAGAATGGGATGAGGATCATTGGAACGATCTTCTAGCGAGCAAAGAGAAGAACTTGACCTATTTCTGGCAGCTGGTGAAACGGGTGAGCGACGGGACACCCTTTAAAGCAATCAATCATGTCCCACCAGATCTGTGGGCGGAGTATTTTATGACCCAGTTTTCCATCACTAACACTAACTTAGATGGATTTAAAATAACCAGCCCAATTCCAGCTCTGGTATTTACCAACTCTGAGGTTGAGACTGTTCTTTCTCTTGTTCCTAGACGTAGGGCCACGGGACCGGACTGTGTGCCTGCTGATCTATTTATCTACTATAAGGACAACTGGGTGCTCTATATTACTTTCTTGGCTAACTCTATTGCTAGTGGTGCATGTATCCCCGCCACTTGGTCTGGAGCGGTAATAATTCCGGTATACAAGAAGGGGGACCGAGCGCAGCCAGGTAATTACAGGCCCATTAGCTTGTTAGACTGTATACAAAAGATTGTTGCCAGATTAGTCCCACGCCGGATTCAATCGTGTGTAGAGGATGCTAAGATTCTATCACTCATGCAGGCAGGGTTTCAGCCCCGCACTAGTACAATTGACCAGGTCCTGAGGTTTGTTATGATATATTGGAGGGTTGTCCTCATAGGTGGTGACACGCTTTATGCAGCATTTATTGATTTTGACCTTGTCCCACATAGCAAAATGTGGAGAGCCTTCCAAGAAGTGGGAATGCCCCTGGAGCTTTTATCGATGTTAGTTAAGCTCCATGATTCCAACTATGCCCAGGTTAGATGGGACTCACACGGAGAGGTCACTGATAAATTTCCGGTGGAAAAGGGCGTCCGCCAAGGATGCGTCCTTGCGCTTACCTTGTTTTCCTTATTTATTGACAGGGTAGTTCAATGTTATTCTACATGCCCCACAGATGCTCCTATGCTTGGGAGAATGAAATTCCCCCTTCTAATGTTCGCGGACGACACTCTAATATTATCCAAGACCCAATCTGTGTTACAGGTGGCCTTGTCACGTTTTGAGGAGTTTTGCCAAGATCATGAGCTGGAGGTGAACGTGGACAAGACGAAATTTATGGTTCTCCATAAATCAAAAGCTGTCGGGGGAAAGGTCCACATGAATGATGTTGCCCTAGATCAGACAGATGTGTTCACTTATTTGGGTATAACTCTAAATAGAAAATTGCATTGGAAACCGCAAATCGACGTGCTTGCTCTGAAGCACGCTCAGCTTGCTGGGGCCCTACTCAAAGAACACAGGCTGTCATATACTAAAACCATTGCCCCTGCGCTTACAATATATGACACCAAGGTGGTCAGTGCCGTTTTATACGGCGCAGAATTATGGGGGCATGAGGATTTAATCTGTCTGGCTACAGCCCAAAACAAATTTATGAGGGCTTTAACTGGTTTGCCGCAATCTTCCCCCCTGGTCCCCCTATTTCTGGATTTGGGCTGTCACCATATTGAGGACCTAGCCAGATTCAGGCCTTTAGCCCTCTAGAGAAGGCGGTGGGCCACCCCTGAACTTGATCTTTATGCTAGAGCCCTCTTGGATTTTAGGGGGTAGGGATTATATCGAAGATCAAATGGCTTCAGTATATCAGAGACACCCTTATTGCTATGGTGCTGGGTACCTTGTCGGATCATCCTCACTTGACTCCTTTTCCCTCTAAAAAGGAGTTTAAGGCTGCTTACATGGGTTTTGTGAAGGAGAAACGCTTTTCTAATACAATAGGTCCTTCCCTGACTAGAGACTTCCTATCCGTCAAGCATGTACCTGTGTTTGACCCCTACTGGGATCTTATTTTAAAACCACTGGATGGGAAGCTCGATCATCAGTTTAGGGTTGGTTCCTTGCCCACAAGAGCCTTCACAAGCAGATGGCTTAGGCCCACAATGGACTTATGCCCGTTGTGTCAGGCCTACCCTGAAACTACTTCCCACATGCTATTTGCTTGTTTGGCTTACAGTGTCCCGAGGAGGAAATGGCTTAAACCTATATGTCTTGCCCTCGGCACAAGGGTTGCCAATGAAGCCTTGAGGATCCTACAGTCAAGCCCCCAGGAGGCCATTGTAATTGCCACTGCAAGATTTCTTGGGTGGGCATGGAGGCTTCGGGCCCATAAACTTAGGGCCTAAAGATATGTCTTTCCATACTATATTCAGACATGGGGTAGTGTGAATTGCTTTTTAACTTTTCTCTAATGTATAAAGTCAGATATGTTGAGTGTTCTACTTTATTTATCTTATGTGTACTAATCATGGTTTTAAATAGTGAGTCTTGGCTTGTGGTTTAATACTTGTTTTAGGGTACCTTGTGCAGGTTTTAACTATTTATTCTAATGTGT
Source organism: Lissotriton helveticus (assembly GCF_964261635.1). Classification (NCBI taxonomy): domain Eukaryota; kingdom Metazoa; phylum Chordata; class Amphibia; order Caudata; family Salamandridae; genus Lissotriton; species Lissotriton helveticus. The sequence continues at coordinate 992,151,355 of NC_136069.1, read as the reverse complement.
TTTAATGGATTCATTTTATTGCTGGATTGTCTTTTGTGATTCTATAATCGAAATAAAGACTCGGAATGAATGAATATGAATGAAATGTTATTTGTTTCACCTATTGTCACATCAGTCACTCATTGAATTATTTTTGTGATGTCATTGTTTGTTGTGTTATTTTGACAGCTCGTAGGAATTGATTTTGTGAAGAACCTTATTTGATAAAAACCTTATTTAAATATTTATTCATTGTAATTTGTCTCGGGTGTGCTTCATATGATTGTGTTAACCATTGTGAATGATTGTATTTAATAATTATTGTGTCTACAAAAGAATTTGTGGTACTAAAAGGTAATTTTGGGCTCTACTTGACGGAACCACCTGTAGCTCTTTAATGATTGATGGTAGGTATTTTGATAGACTTCCAGTTTGCTAACACTAATGATCTGGCTACCAAAGATGTTATAAAACAAAGCTGCTACAATTCAGTGGTCAAATTATAAGCGGCCTACGAGACACCAAAGAGAGCTCCCAACGGATCTGGTAAAATCACTCTGCCTACCCGATTACTTATTTCGGCAAAAATCCCTGTCCAAAACAGATTCAATTTAGGGCAGATAAATATCATATGGAGCCAATCACCAGCCTGAGATCTACATCTAAAAAATATGGGATTGGCAGCATGGTACATTTTATTTATTCTTGCAGGGGTGTAGTAGAGCATCCATTTACAGTAAAAGCTCATACGCTTAAAATTGGCACCTTGAATAGATTTTTTACATAAACCATTTTAATAATCCCAATATGGCTTAGTAATGCTACAGTCGGCAATATTACTTACGCTATTAGCGTGTTTTGATATTACTTTGATTCCTGAGTGTTGGTGTAGCAATTTTTACCAATTACCGATTCCTCTATGCTGTACAATGAAAAAAGCTTGCCCTATTTTCTCTGTCATAGGATTCGGTTCAACCAAATTAGATGAACAAACATGCTTAATTTGAGCATAGCTAAAAAAAGTGTTGAACTCAATGATCTATGGTCAGAAGTAGGTTTTTGCCAGGTAACAAAGCCATTATTATGAAAATGTTGCCTAATGTGCGAAATCCAATATTTGCCCAGCATGTTGGTATGAAGCGCCCCAAGCGCAAACCTAAACCAGCACATGCCTCAAGCTTCATCAGAGGATGTGATATTCTCACCAAATATAGTTGGTGCAATCTACAACTATCTGAGGCGTCTTATAGAGTGAGCGTTTCGGTGGCCTTGGGATTATTAACAAAAAAGAAGCCGGGTCTATTTTTGATATTTTAACATGAGATGTAGATAATAATTATCTTAGAATCTGTATTTTTTGCAGCTAGGATCAGCCAACTTATAAGCGTGGCCTGATAGTAAGTTCTTAAAGAGGGAAGAGCTAGTCCCCCCTCCTCCTGAGGCAAAGAAAGTATTAATAGCTTGGCTCTAGGTCACTCTGACTGCCAACTAAAAGACTGAAATTCTCCTTCTAAGGCTCCAAAATAGGCCTTTGTAAGCTTAATTGGGACATTTGAAAAAACAAACAGAAATAACGGTAATAAATAAATGTTCATAAGTGATATATATGGCCAATAATTGTAAAAGAAAGTTTGTTCCAACGATTCAACAATGTGCAAACTTTAATTAACAAAGGGGCATAATTTAGCGCATATAAATCATTATAATTTATTGTTGCCTTTATTCCAAGATAGCTAATCAGACGTGCGGCTGAAAATGATGATTGCATGGCAAGTGGTAATATCCTTGGGGAACTATTTAAAATTAGAGTTTCATAATTTACTTGATTATTTTATAGCCCCGTATGGTCGTAAACTCGGAACTCCTATTGAAAGCACGTTGAACATTATCCTATCTGCCTTTAGATACAAAACCATATTTTCCACATATAGCTTACGTTTAGGCACCTCCCTCATAGGTGGTTCAATACATTGGTCTGAGCGAATAGCACATGCCAATGGTTCAATAAATAAAGCGAAAAATATGGGTGACATCGGCAACCCTGGAGAGTACTACAACTGATGTTGATGTCTCCAGCTGAAATATTATTAATCATTATAGATGCCTTAGCCCCAAAATATGAAGTTCGCAACATTAACAAAAATCCTAACTTGGAAAGCAAATTTCCGAAGTATTGCAAAAAGTACCACCCACTCCACCGAATCAAATGCTTTCCCAGCATCTAACATAATGGCAGTGGCTTTAATTTTTGCTATTGAATAATAATCTATAGACTGTATTAAAAAACGTGTGTTAGATGTTATCAAATCTCCTCGGGAAGAAGCTGTTCTGATCCTGATGCACAATAGTTTGTGCTACAGCTGCAACCCTTTTAGCCATAATTTCGGCAAATAGTTCATAATCAGTGTTGAGGCGACTGATGGAACGATTCGAGTTTGGATCAAGTTCTGGCCTTCCCTTCTTTTAAAAATTAACAACAATAGATTTTGAAAACGAATTGGAGATACTACTCCTTGCAAGATTTGATTAAATAACCGAACTAAAAAAGGTGATAATTGCTGAGAAAACGTTTTATAAAATTCAGCCGGCCAACCATCTTTACCGCAAGCCTTGCCATTAGAAAGGGATTTAATAATTTGTTGTACCTCTGATAACATAATGGCCGTATTAATTAAGTCTACTTGGGTTTCTGAAAGGGTTGGGTCTTCTATGCCCGTCAGCCATCGTTCTAATGTTTACGGTGCACTCCCTATCCCTCAGGTATAGATTTTAAGTTAGTGCTGATAAAAGATCTGGGCTACTTCTGAGGGGAGAGATTTAGTATTCTGCATAGGATCATTTATTCTTTTAATAAAATTAGAATTATTTCTGGATTTTGCAGACCGAGCCAGAAACTTACCCACAAATTCACTTTCTTCGTATCTTTGCTGTAGATATGAAGCATGATTTATCGTTTCCTTCGAAAAAAGAACTCCTGCAGGTTCTGCTTGGTTTCTTTCATTACTTTCAACTTACTTTCGGATCGAGGGGTAGTATATGCCCCAAAGGCCTTGTCTACCGCATTACTCACACAATCCAATTCCACCCTCTCCTTCTGTCTAGTAGGGGCTGAAAATGCAATTGCTATCCTCCGAAAAAATTATTTCAATGCTTCCCAAACCGCAAAGTCTGTTACTGAATCTGTGTGGAGCTTTAAAAATTCCTGAAGATTCTTTTTCATCCGTTCAACCCAACAATCTTCCGATAATAATGCTTTGTTAAGGCTTCATCTGAAGCTTAGAGCCCCAGCTGACACTAATGGAATGGATAAACTAATCAATGCATTATCTGAAAATACGTTATTAAATATGCTTACCTCCTTGAAGCCTAAAATAAATGATGACAGTAAATAGTCTATGCGGGATGCAGTACCATAGCGTTTTGAATAGCATGTATATTCTTGTAAGGCTTCATTCTGTGTCCGCCAGGAATCTATGAGAGCAAAATCCTAGATTAAAGTCTGTAAAGCTTTTATAGATTTAGGTTTGTTTTGCAGTCTATTCTGGCGTGATGTGTCCATTGCCAAATTTTGAATTAAATTAAAATCCCCCTGCTATTATAATATAACCTGTCTCATTTTGCAAAAATAAATATAATTTCTGTTGGACTGCCGGAGAATCTTCAATAGTGCCATAGTAACTAATCAAATTATAAATGTCCCTTTTAATTTGTACTTTAACAAAATTCCACCCAGCAAGTGAGTCACAAACTACTTTCAAAACTTCTGCTTGAACTGACCGCATTATCATTATAGCCACCCCCCTGATAGATGCCTGTTCTGACGCAAAAAATGCATACTGAATCCATGAGTGGAGCCAAGGTTGTATGCCCTGGTTCTTTAGATGTGTCTCCTGTAACATTCTTATTTCCAAATGTAATTAGCTCAACCAGGCTAGCATTCCGTGGGTCTTTAATCTATTATTTAGCCCATTCACTATACATGAAATCATTTTCAACCAGTTGTGTGACATTATATTTCCTACTTTTCATTGATGGCTGTTTTTTTTCCATTTTTACCTTCCCCCACCACCCAGCTCCCCTTCCTCTGTCCTCGGAGCCCAAACCGCCATAAGCTCCTTCCTACCCCACCCACCCCTCCATATCCACCACCCTCCCTCCCACCTTTCACCCTAAGGTGGCGCCTTGACATGGCACCTGAAGAACGACTGGGGAAACTCTAGGCATCGAGAGTATTAAGTAAATTCGAACAAAACACACACAGTTTTTAGGACTGCCCGCCTCCCAGTCATTGTTGTGATTGAGGGATTGACTGCAAAAACATCACATGCCTGTTCTACTGAATGGAAGAAAGATCTTAACCCAACCCTTAAAAAGAACTTTAAGTTTTGATTGTTGTATAATGCCCTCAGGGGCCCCAGCATGCTGGAAATTGCTGATCAAACTCTTAAACTTATTTCTACGACAAGCTGACAATGCTGACATATTGGAAAAAACTCTGAAGGTGAAGTCTCCTGGGATCTGGAAAGCTTTATTCTTAATGGCATTTGTAAGTATCTGCTCCTTGATCCGGTAGTCACCAAAATTCACGATTACTGTCCGGGGATACTTAGCCCCAGAAGGTTGAATGGCTGGTACATGGTGAGCTCTTGTAATGGTTAAATCCTGTTCACGAGGTGCAGCTTCTGGGTACACATGTTTTCTAGTCCTAAATAAAGCCAACCATGGATTGGCCATTTTCATGTTCCTCTGGAATCCCAGTTAACCTCAAGTTTGAATGACATAACCGATTTTCGGCACCATCAATCTTTACTTGTAAATCTTCCAACTCAGTTTGAAGTTTAGAAATTGTGGAATCCTGCCCAGATCTAGCATCTTCTATATACGAAACCCGCTGTTCAACTTCGGACAATCTTGTAGTTAAGTTCAACATGTTGTGATTTATTGAATTTAATTATAGCTCTGTCATTCTGTTTGTTTCGGCCTGGGAGACCTTGATTAAATTGAGTTATTTTAAAATTCAGTGTAGCAGTAGTTCAGTGATAGAAAGGTGCTCATCTCCAGTGCTTACGATTTCAGGATCCACAGTTAACTGAAGACCAGCAGACTCGGACTCCGAGCATGTATTATTTATTCCCCCTTGCAGTAGTTCTCCTTCTTCGAGGGTTGGTAAAGATGAAGCAAAACTAGTAGAAATTGAATTCATAGTACCATCCCACACCCCTGGCATGGGATTCTCTTTGCCTTGACCCAACGCCTGTACAGCCATGTGGGTAGTGGTATCCCTATGGGATTCTTTCAATCTGGATACCGCAAAGAGAAGATAGGTCTGTAGTTTTAACCCCCCTTGGGCACTCTCCATGACTCTCTTCGCTATTTCCTCTATCGATATGCCTGCATCCGCAGCTTTAACTGCTGAGTCGAGAATTGAGCTAAACAGCTTAGAAGCCGACAAGAGGGGTGTTGTGCCCTTATCGTCAGTGTTTCCTTGTGGTGTACTTGAGCTCCCTCCCACAGGCAACTCTGAGCCCATAAACATAAGGTGATCTGTAATTGGAAAGAGGGGTGTAGCGGCTGCCATGCTCTCTTGATCCTTACGAGTTGTTTTTCCTGAAGTTTTAACAAAGCACAGCTTATTTGTTGAGTCCCTGGAAATACGTTTCATTATCCGTATTCGCTATCAATCTGCCTCTGGGAGTAATTTTTAAATGGCCACAAGCCGCACAACAGCTACGTGGCCGCTTCCGCAGCATCAATCTAATTTTCTCCCAACAAAATAAAGAAGAAGAAGAAAATAAAAGAAAACCAGAAAGTGTTTTTTTTCAAGGGTCAGAGCTTCCCTCTGTTCTGGTAGATAGTTAAGTATTTTAAATAAACTGGAAGCAGTCCATCAAACTTCCCTTGTACTGTTCGGCTCCTGCTGCACTTATGAAAAAATAGTCCCTTAGATTTTGCTCACTCACCGCTACTTGTCTTGGGAGAATGATGCACAAAAGCCTGGTAAATCCTTACCCAAACCAGCCCCGACCGGTCCAACCAATTCAGCTCCTCCTCAACGTGTACCAGCTGCAGGGACAAATCCTCCACGTTGCACAATAATTTTTCAGTCAGTCTCATTGGACAAAAAACAAAAGGAGTGAACAGCTCTGATCTATTTGTTGGTACACAGTCTAAATATCGATTCCTAATTGTCGACCTACACAAATATCGAGTTGGAAATATCGAAGGTACAGAATTTCGATGTCAAGAATATCGTTAGACAGAATATCGACCCTTAGGTAAGTAATATCGAATGTATTTATATCGATGTTTGACAAGGTTGCGCATCGCTGCAGTGGCGCCTCGCGCTGTAAGCGCTATTATCGCTTTTAAAACTACTTCCTGATTATTTATTTATTTTCGTTTTTGTAGGTATTCCCTGCTTTTAATCCCCTCTTACCTGCACTCTAATCGTTCCTGCACCGCCACTTGAGCGGGTCCGGTTCTCGGGGTGGGAGCCCAGTTCCGGCGCCATCTTGGAGTGGTGTGGGGTCGGTTTAGGCGACAGCACATGCGTGTGCTCTACTGCGCAGGAGCCAGCTTGGATCATCTATTTAAGGCGAGTCCCTCTGAGGATCAGCCTTGACAAGGTTGCGCATCGCTGCAGAGGCGCCTCGCGCTGTAAGCGCTATTATCGCTTTTAAAACTACTTCCTGATTATTTATTTATTTTCGTTTTTGTTGGTATTCCCTGCTTTTAATCCCCTCTTAGCTGCACTCTAATCGTTCTTGCACCGCCACTTGAGCGGGTCCGGTTCTCGGGGTGGGAGCCCAGTTCCGGCGCCATCTTGGAGTGGTGTGGGGTCGATTTAGGCGACAGCACATGCGTGCGCTCTACTGCGCAGGAGCCAGCTTGGATCATCTATTTAAAGCTCCTCCCCCAGCGCAGCGGGATTGCGCAGCAGGGGCGCCGTCGCTTAGCCGGAGTCGTGCCAGAGTCTTGCCCGTCTGCGCCCGTCCGCGCTAAGGCCGCGCGGGGCGCTGCGGGCTAGTGACCTGTTAGAGGTTAGCTTCCCCCGGGCATTGTGATGCTCACTTAGTCTAGAGAGAGTTTATGGTCTATCGGACACTCTGTCCCGAGGTGTGTGTTAGCACCTATCCATTCTCTTAGCGGTCCTTACCAATGCATCTGCAAGAGGTGGATGCTTGACCCCCCTGTGCCTACTCGTCAGAGGAACATTCCATCTGTTCCTCGGAGTAATGGCTCTGTGTCCTCTCTTCGGGTGCTGAATCTGAATGCCAGATCTGTGGTAAAGCATTACCAAGCTATTTATGATCTTATTGAGGATGAGTCCCCTGACATATTTGCCATCACAGAAACCTGGCTTCAGGAGGCGGATGTGGCTATTATCAACTTAGCCTGCCCCCCTGAGTACTCTATGTACACTTTGAATCGGCCTACTAGAGGTGGTGGCATTGCCCTCATAGTTAGGTCCTGTTTTACCTTTAAATGGAATGGCCTTAACATCGCGGGCTGTGAAAGTGCCTCTTTTAAGATCTCAATCAGCTCCCAGTTTACGCTCTCTGGGATGGTTGTCTATCGACCTCCGGGTAGCGATGTAGTGTTCAGAGACGTGTTCCCAGACGCTGTTAGTGCTCTAGCTGTGGGTTGCGCTAACTTTTCCATCATGGGTGACCTGAACCTTCATTTTGATACCCAGACCATCCCGGCGGTGAGTAGTATTTTAGCTGATTTAGAGGCCCTCCAGCTCTTCCAACGGGTATCCCAGCCCACCCATGTAGGGGGTCACATTTTGGACCCCTTTTTTTCCAACTTGGCCGAGGCTCGGGTTCTGTCCATTTCCCCATTAGAGTGGACGGATCACTTTCTTGTGTCCATTCAGTACCCTCTGCCCGAAGCCCCCTCCGCTCCATCGATCAGACGGGTCCCCAGACGGCAGTGGAACAAACTCAGGCTGGAAGACCTGCATCGCATTTTAGAGGCAGAGCCACTGGGCACCCTGGAGGATGAGGAAACAGGTTACGACCACTTTTGCAGTTGGATTTCCAGGGCGTTGGAATCTCTGATTCCTATAGTTTCGAGCAAATTAAGCTCTAGAGAGTCGAGTCCCTGGTATGACAGTGCATTACGTGCCTTGAAGGGTATATGTAGACGGGCGGAAAGAGCGTGGCGGAAGTCTTATGAGGCTGATATGAAAGCCGCATATGTTGCTTCCGTCAAGACCTATCATCGAGCTATTTGTAGAGCTCGTGCAGCGTTCTATGCCTTGGAATTCCGCAACAGCTCGAACCTGTCCAAGACTATATTTAAAGCCGTTAAAGTTCTCTTGGCGAAAAGGACATCTTCTCCGGTGGCTGGTTCCGTTTCCCATTGTGAGGCTTTGGCTTCTTTCTTTCTGGAGAAGGTCCAGGTGATCTACCAGGCCTTCCCTAGTTTGAGATCTGCACCGAGAGTCTTGGACGGCGCTCAAGGTCATAACATCTTGCACTCTTTTCCCCCGCTACTTCCGGAGGGGTTTAATAAAATAGCCTTGCAAATTTAGGGGTCGATTAGGATCACGGACGGACTTGAGTCCGTCCGCGACCCCTGAGGAGGAGGGAACGTCCGCATGGGCTGCGGCGTTCCCTCCGATCTGATTAGGATGTGACCGCCAGGGTGGCGGTCACATCCTCTATCTCTAACAAGCTGCACCCGCCCCAATGTAAAAAATGCATGCACAGCATTTGCGTGCACAAAGCGGCAGGCACCGCGCGGTGCCTGCTGCATTGTGCACGCAAATGCAGGGGGGTACCATAGGTACCCCCCATGTGCACCCCCCACCACCCCTTCACCCAGGGGGCCCGCAACGGGCCCCCGAAGTGAAGGTCCGTATGCTTTTTCACGGCGGAAAAGCCGCCGTGGAAAAGCATAGAATTGCAGACATCCTAATATGCCTGGCGGTGTCTGATAGACACCGCCAGACATGTTAGTGCTTTTCTGCCGCGGTCGCCTTCCGACCGCGGTGGAAAAGCTGCGGACAGATTATCAGACCCACCAGCCATCCTAATTTGGCGGTGGGTCTGTGGAGGCTCCGCTGCGGTTTTCCCGCATCCTCCGGGCCGGCGGTGGCTTCCGCCGGCCCGGAGGATGCGGGAATTCCGCAATCATAATGACCCCCTAAGTCTGGCTCTCCGTCGGACCCAGTGAGACCTGCTCTTTTCAGAGACCATTCTTTTCTGGGGCGCCCTATGGTGTGCTCCCTAATTAACCTTTTGCTGGCCTCGGGTGTGGTTCCAACTAAATGGAAGCAGGCGGTGGTTTCTCCAATTTTGAAGAAGCCTTCATTGGACCCCTCGAAACCTGAGAGCTACCGCCCTATTTCATTACTCCCTTGGCCGACAAAGGTTGCGGAGGCCCATGTCAATCGGGCCCTGTCAGACCATCTCGCTCGGGCCAATGTCCTAGACCCCACGCAGAATGGCTTCCGTGCTGGACACAGCACAGAGACGGCCCTTCTTGCTATGGTGGAGCACCTACGTGCGGTGCTGGATGCTGGTCAGACGGCAGCGCTGGTATTATTAGACCTCAGCGCCGCCTTCGATACCGTCTCTCACAGCATTCTGCTGCACCGGCTGGAGGAGATTGGTGTTGGGGGACAGGCTCTGCAGTGGTTTCGCTCCTTTCTTGACAATCGTTCTTTCTGTGTGGCCATCCCACCCTTTCAGTCCAAATTCCAACCTCTGGCCATGGGGGTTCCGCAGGGATCCTCGCTGAGTCCCACGTTATTCAACCTTTACGTGAGACCGCTAGCTGAGGTCGCAAGGCAGTGGGGCCTGATTATGGTCTCGTATGCCGACGACACTCAGCTAGCGGTTACTCTCAGCGGGGATGCGGAGTTAGATGCCCCTAGGTTTCAGAATGGACTGAAGGCGGTGGCCAACTGGATGACGGCGAACTGTCTCCAGCTTAATGCAACCAAAACAGAAATTATGATTGTCGGCAAGAGAGCGGAGCTTTGGGGGGACAGGTGGTGGCCCTCGGAGCTGGGACCAGCTCCGACTCCGGTTTCGGAATTAAGAAACCTGGGAGTATGGCTGGACTCTGGCCTTAACTTTGTTGCCACACCAAGAAAACCGTGGCCTGTTGTTTTGGTGTTCTTCGGGGCTTAAGACCTGTTCTTAAATTTTTCGATGCCCCGACCAGGCAGCTGGTGATTCAGGCCACTGTTATTGCTTGGCTCGACTACGCCAGCTCTCTTCTGGTGGGGGCCAATCAGGCAGAAATTACTCGCCTACAGCGTGTCCAAAATGCTGCAGCTAGAGCGATAGTCGGTCTGCCCAGATTCTGTTCTGTTTCCAACGTTCTCCGTTCCTTGCATTGGCTACCGGTGAGGAGGAGAATTCATTTTAAGGTCTTATGTTTGGCCTTTAAAATTTTGAAAGGCACTGCCCCTCAGATTCTGGCTAACCTTTTATCCTTTTATGTTCCGACACGCTCTCTCCGATCCTTGGGCCAGGCTCTTGCCGTGGTCCCTCGATTTAAGCTGTGTCGTGTAGGTGGACGATCTTTTCGCGTGAGAACCGCGGCTATCTGGAACTCTCTCCCGGTGGAGATTCGCTTGCTGGAGGATCTCATGCAGTTCCGGAAAGCCATTAAAAATTTCTTGTTTTAGATCTGCCCTTTAGTTATTCTCTTCTGGTTGTGTTTTTTAGTAATGTTGTGTTTAACCTTGTCAGGCGCCAGGACGCTCCTTCGCTGGAGCAGCTGTGTGCCCAATAAAAAAACTATAACATAACATAACATGTAAGTAATGTCGAAGTTAGTAATATCGATAGCATATATATCGATGTAACTAATTTCGATGTTACTAATATCGATATTTGTATTATTTTTATGTATTTAATTATGTATGTGTAATATGTTTTATTAAATTATATGTGTATTATTTTTATATATTACTAATGTTATTTTTAAGTAAATTTTATGTTTTAGTACAGGAGCGGGTTGTGGGTTTATAGGGGAATAGGGTGGGAAGTAATTAAAATATACTTAATTAATTAATAATTTTTAGGAATTATAAATTCATTTTAATTAATTTTTGGTTTTATTTTTGTACCGGGTTGTGGGTTTGTAGGGGAATTGGGTAAGAAGTAATTTAATTATAATTAATTAATGATTTATAAAAAAAAATTGTGTGGATAATTATTTTATTTATAATTAATTATTAATTAGCAAATAATTATTTAAATTGATAGTTTATTTTTTTAATTGGTAATTAATGTTTTTAATTGTTGTTTAATTTTTTTAAATGGTAATTCATGTTTGTAATTGGGAAATAATTTTTGTAATTGGTAATTAATTATTTAATTGGTAAATAATTTTGTTAATTGGCAATTAATATTTTTAATTGGTAATTATTTCTTATTAATTGGAAAATATTTGTAATTAATTGGTAATCAATGTTTTATAAAAAGTATTATTTGGTATAAAAATAATTTTATTGTTTAATAATTTTGTATTGTGAATTAATTTTAAATAATATTTTTTTGTAATGAAAAATATTTTATTGTTTAATATTTATTATTTGGTGAGTAATAATTATTAATTAATATGTATTGGTATTTGTTGTTAATTTATTGTTAATTAATTATTCAAATGTAATTGATTTTAATAATTATTAGTTGTTTGTAAATGGTGAAGATTTATTTTAAAATTTAATTATACATTATTTTAAATATAAAAATTATTTTTAAGTATGTTATATTTAAATTCTACGCTATCCAACGCTTTCCCTACTGTTGCACCCTCTGGATTTGGAATAGTAATTTTTACCCCTACGCTATCCAACGCTTTCCCTACTGTTGCACCCTCTGGAGTTGGAATAGTAATTTTTACCCCGACGCTATCCAACGCTTTCCTTACTGTTACACACTCTGGAGTTGGAATAGTAATTTTTACCCCTACGCTATCCAACGCTTTCCCTACTGTTGCACTCTCTGAAGTGGGAATAGTAATTTTTACCCCTACGCTATCCAACGCTTTCCCTACTGTCGCACCCTTTGGCGTTGGAATAGTAATTTTTACCCCTACACTATCCAACGCTTTCCCTACTGTTGCACCCTCTGGAGTGGGAATAGTAATTTTTACCCCTACACTATCCAACGCTTTCCCTACTGTTGCACTCTCTGTAGTGGGAATAGTAATTTTTACCCCTACGCTATCCAACGTTATCCCTACTGTTTCACTCTCTGGAGTTGGAATAGTAATTTTTACTCCTACGCTATCCAACGCTTTCCCTACTGTTGCACTCTCTGGAGTGGGAATAGTAATTTTTACCACTACGCTATCGAACGCTTTCCCTACTGTTGCACTCTCTGGAGTGGAAATAGTAATTTTTACCCCTACGCTATCCAACGCTTTCCCTACTGTTGCACTCTCTGGAGTGGGAATAGTAATTTTTACCTCTACGCTAGCCAATGTTTTTCCTACTGTTTCACTCTATGGAGTTGGAATAGTAATTTTTACCCACCCGCTATCCAACGCTTTCCCTACTGTTGCACTCTCTGGAGTGGGAATAGTAATTTTTACCCCTACGCTCTCCAACGCTTTCCCTACTGTTGAACTCTCTGGAGTGGGAATAGTAATTTTTACCCCACGCTATCCAACGTTTTCCCTACTGTTTCACTCTCTGGAGTTGGAATAGTAATTTTTACCCCTACGCTATCCAACGCTTTCCCTACTGTTGCAGTCTCTGGAGTGGGAATAGTAATTTTTACCACTACGTTATCCAACGCTTTTCCTACTGTTTCACTCTCTGGAGTGGGAATAGTAATTTTTACCCTTACGCTATCCAACGTTTTCCCTACTGTTTCACTCTCTGGAGTGGGAATAGTAATTTTTACCCTTACGCTATTTAACGCTTTCCCTACTGTTTAATTTCCTGGAGTGGGAATAGTAATTTTACATTCTACGCTATCCAATGTTTTCATTACTGTAGTTTTTTTTGGACTTTAAATAGTAGTTTTATTTATTTATGTATTTAATATTTTTTGTATTATTTTAGATACTGTTGTATTTAATTATGTTTAAAAATATTGAAAGTATATTTAACTTTTTTAATTTATTAAATATATTTGTTTATTTTTATTCATGTTATTATTTTATGTGTGTAGATATTTTTGTAATTTATAGTATACTGTAATAATTTATAAGTAATTAAAATAATGAATAAAATGTATTATTAGGTAAGTATATATTATATGTTATTTTTATTTTTAATTAAAGTTATATTATTCAATATGTATTATTTATTAATTTTAAACATTATTAACTATGTTTAAATATGTTTATTTTATTTATAAGTATTATTTACTATATTTTACATTTTTTTTAACAGAAAAAAAACAATATTTTAAATTACGATATTTTTAACATCGATATTTTGGTTTAGATATTTTTGTACTTACTATGTTGTAGATAGGGTGTCGATATACTTGCCTTCGATATTCCAGCGTCGATGTTCTATAGGTCGATATTATGTCCGTCGATATTCTGTCATAGATTCCTATTTGTTATATTTGTTATACGGGATGGGCCATTCCCGGGTTTCCCGGACTACCGGTCTCCCAGGCATAAATCTGATGCCCAAAAAAATGCTGCAGAGTGGCGCCAGCCGTATCATCCGCGGGGCATGACAGGAGCTCCCAACGCGACCGCCTATCTTCACCTAGTGATTTTCTTAAGTTTGCTTTGCCAGAAACTCAACTGGTGGTTATTACTAATATTGTCCCTTAAAACAGTACATATGAAAACTTTCTGCACACGTTTCCCACAGGTACCACCAGTGAATCCTTCACTTTGTGATGTCTCACAGGATCACTGGATGGTTCTGTATATTTACGTTGTATATATTTAATGTGTTGTTTTTGAGCACATTGAGCAGCAGCACTGGGTTTAGGCCCTGAAGAAAGCTGCAACACCTTTGTTAAGGTTATAGGCTGAAATATGTTGACCTTTTTTTGACACTCAAATGAGTTTAATCTTCGCCTGAAGTGCACTGTTTTAAATTCTGGCCCAGGGATGCACCAATAAAGTCACTTGGGGACCCAATAGCTAGTTTTAATTTTCACTTTCATATTAGCTCTCCTGCCCTCACCAACCTGATCCCATCAGTTGGGTATTTACTATACCTTACTCCTGAAAACATACCTGAGCTCCTCCCTCTCAGAGAGGTGGTTGTAGCCCGTGCTGTGACTAGACATCATGGCACAAGGAGGTTCCCGATGATAAAGCATACTACCTTTGGTGAGTGAGGGAGATCATGCTATAAAATGGACACTCGTCCACGGTTTGGTCTTTGGCTTGGTTAATAGTTTTTTATAGACCCAAGAGTTTCTTTATGTGGTCCAAATTTGGCAAGGCCTTCTTCTGAGCACCTTTTCCCTGGAAGCCAATACCAGATTGTAGTTTTTTCTTTATTGCTTAATGGCTGAATAGTTCCTGGGATAGCTATACAGGGCAGTCCGTAGAAGTCTGGAAGCCTGAGTGCTCTGGAGATCAAACCATTCATGGCTCTTTATAGTTCCGGGTCTAAAGGTTTGTGTAAGTAGTGCATTAGGAGACCTGGTGATGTTTCTAAAAGTGTTTCAGTGCCCAGACAATAGTTGAACTCAGGTGAGCTCATAGATAATAGCTTCTGCAGCACACAGTGAGGGTCAACCTCTATCCATTTAAGACGAACACTGTTGGGCCTACCTGTTGAAACGTTAGCAACACACAATGTCTATGGAGCTCTCTGCCAAGAAAAGCATAGATACAACTAGTGGGTTGTGATCACCCACAGCAGTAGGAAAAATTCGATAATTGCAGACCACAGGCAGTAGTAGATATCATGACATGTTAAATGGTGGCATGAGCATCTCTACCAATAAAAGAAGGAATCTGTTCATTTTTCTCTATATTACAATCGTATTTTATGGTGCATAAGATGACTTGTTAACCCATGAAAATCTTCTCAAAAGTTGGGGGTCATCTTAGACGTCGGGGTCGTCTTATAAGCTGGTATACGGCGTGCTGAAACTTCAGGGACAGGCACCCTCATGCTGCGCCAACCTGCGCTGCATCCCAGCCAGCAGCCCCTCTCCCCACTCTCATGCGTACTAACATTGCGTACTACTGCTCAGATAGTCTTGGAGACAGGGAGGGCTGAGCAGACAGGGAGGGAGAGCCGACCCACCCGATCCAAGCAGACTGGTTATGTAGTGACACGAAATAAAATACGTTTGTTTGCACTTCAGTGGGGCAAATCTAACCCAGATCACAGCAACAGATTTAAGGCCACTGTATCCTGGTGTACTAGATTCTTGGAAAGGCATAATCTGATACTGAGGCAAAAGACGAAAATTGCACAAAAATTACCTGCAGATCTTGATGCCAAAGTACATAGGGGCCCATTATGATGGCAGGCAGATTGCCCCCGCCAGGGTGGCGGTGGTCACCGCCAGCCTGGCGGGGGCAACCCGCCCACCATCCACTCTTGTTTCCCCCCCGCCATATTAGTATGGCGGGGTGGCCTCGGCGGACGGAAAGACAGTCCGCCGCTTTTCTGCCCCGGTCGCCTTGTGGCCGGGGCGGAAAAGGAATAATATGGTGGTGGTGTCTATCAGACACCGCCAGCCATATTATGATGGGCATTTTTCATTGCCTTTTCGATGCCTTTTCAATGCCTTTCCGTAGCGGCAATGCCGCCACGGAAAGGCAGGCGGCCTTCACTCTGGGGGCCCCCTGCGGGCCCCCAGAGTGAAGGAGAGTAGGGGGTGCACACGGGGTGGTACCTGTGGTACCCCCCTGCATTTGCATAATCAAAGCGGCAGGCACCGCGCGGTGCCTGCCGCTTTGATCATGCAAATGTAAAAGTGCTTTTTAAGCATTGTGGCGGGCGGTGCTGATAGCACCGCCCGCCACAATGCTTAACATGCAGGATGTGCCCGCCAATGTGGCGGGCACATCCTAATACCACCCCCAGGACCCCCACCCTTATGGCGGGCGGTCCCGCATACCGACAGGACGGCGGGCGGACAAAGTCCGCCCGTCATCCTAATGACCCCATAGTTTCCATCGATACGTAATACAACAGCTCAATAAACATGGCTATGCGTTAAGTAGTATCGGAAATATGGATGAAACTCCAATTAATTTTTATATGGTTGGAAATAAAACTGTCCATCCAAAAGGTGAAAAAACAATTTTAATTAAAACAACAGGACATAAGAAGTCCAGTTTTACAGTGGTACTAGCATGCACAGCTGATGGCGCCAAACTGAGACCAATGATTATTTTTAAAAGAAAAACAATGCCGAAACTCAAGTTTCCTGTTGGTTGTTTTGTACATGTGAATGAAAAAGGCTGGATGGATGAAGAAGGGGTAAAGCTACTGCTTGATAATGTATGGAGCCGGCGATCAGGTGGACTTATTCAAGGACTCCAGGAGTGAGAGTGAGCGCAGTGCTCATGCCCGGCGCCAGCGCGCTAATTCCCCACTGAATTGGGGGACTGCCTGGAGAGGAGGGGCCGAGGATTGAGCAGGCCCGGTGCGGAGTCGCATGCGCAGTGGAGCCCGGGGGTGTGGAAATCGACGTCGTCGTCCACCGCTGAGGAGAGCTGTGAGGAGGCGGCTTCGGCGAGTGGCTGAGGCCGATCTGCGCGCCGAGGGACAGATCCGTGGTGGTGAGGAGCAGCCTGTTAAGCGGCTGTTGCGTTGTGTTTAGCGCTTCGGTTTTGCTCCACAGGGGGCTGAGAGGCCGAGTAGGAGGAGAGAAGCATCTGAAAGGTACAGGGGGTGAGCGGATCCGCCTGCTGGCCACCCTCACAAGTAAGCAGGGAGGAGTGAGGGGTAGCGTGGGAGAGCTGGTCAGGCCTCCTGATCGTCTGGCTTCCTCCCTACACTGATTATAATTGAGAGAGAGGAGGAGGGAGGAGAGCCTGGAAAACGAGAGGCTTAATTATTAAACATTAACTGACTCAAGAAGCCTGGTTACCAGTGGGGGTGCCAGGAGTATAAAGTCATAATCAACCCCTGGCTCTTGACTATCAATGACAGTTTGCCCCCCTCTGGTGGAGTAGAGTGTCTGAAAAGCCAAAATAAAAGCATATTGCATAAGTTAACTGTCCTATGGAATTAGAAGGGTTACCTATCAGACCTGGTTGTGGTGCATATTTAACTGTAATGAGCTATTGGAATTAATTAACAACTTGCATAGTAATTTAAGAGTATTATTGCTATTGCTGAGACCAGTTGTAAAGTATAGGTCATATTTAGAAACTATGCCTAATTAACTATTAGAAAATCTAGTATTGTAATGTGAATTCTTAATGCCAGTGACTCTGCTAAAAAGAATGCTAATACTGTGATGATATCTGCCTTTGCGTATATTGAGTAGTAGTTTCTCTTCCAAAACTTTAGCGGATTGTGATTTCACCTGACTAATGGTAATGTACTGAACTGTAAATTCTAAAGCATAAAAGAATAGAAGATATTATTTTTATAAAGCAGTACTTATTTTCCTAAAATTTGGTGTAGTGTTGTTTTTGTGTGCTATTGCGTGAATTTACTTTTGGGTGGTCTGCAACCTTCACACTGTGCCTCTAGAAATTGCATGTCTTACCCCTAGGCCAGGCTACCCTAGGTGACCTGGCATCTCAGGTTCTAACATTTGGTGCCTAGCGGTGGGATACTGACTTGGTTGCAGCTACTCACTAGTAATTTAACGCAATACACTAACCTACATCAGGAGTTTTCTCCTTGCGGCCCTCCTAATTTGAATTTTGTTTTTTCTAAATTTATTTCTGGTGGTGGGTGGAGGTTAACCTCAGGTCACTTCTTGGTTTTCTCCTGTGAGTTGATTCTATCCCATAGCGAAAGATGGAATTGAATTTTAAAGAGCTGGAAGCCAACACTGTGGCCCAACTCAGAGATTGGTGTCAGCATCAAGGGGTATTTTTTAATAAAGGTGCCAAGAAAGGAGAGTTGCTGACAAGCATAAGGGCATGGGTAGAAGCTCATTTAAGGGAGGAACCAGAAACTGAAGAGGGTGAAGGGGACACTGTCGCTGAGGCTGCATTGTTGAACCAAGTGGGAGGTGGGAATCTGCTGACAGGTCCCAGGATACCTTCAAGGGCAAGCAGCAGCGTCTCAGACAGGGGTTTAACTGAAGCCGAGCTAGAAGATAGGAGGGAGGAGAGGAGAATGAAGTTGGAATTAGCTAGGATGGATATGGAAAGGGAGGAAAGGAGGTTAGCTCATGAGCGAACCATCAAGGAGATGGACCTACAAGCCGTACTAAGACGGTCTCCCAATCCTGATAATGGTGGCAGCGAAAATAAAGTGAACACCAGGGAATCCAGACCCTATTTACCCAAAGATGTCATTGCTAGTTACACCCCAGGTGATGACATTGCCAAATGGTTGGCCGCCTACGAAGTTTCTTTAAGGGCTCACGGGATCTTAGAAACTCACTGGGGAGGTGGGCTGTATAAATACATGCCACCTGCTGGCAGAGACACCTTGTTGGCTCTGGAGCAGGATGAGCAAACCCACTACCCTGCAATGAAGGTGGCACTGGTGAAAAAGTTTGGACTTACCCCTGAAAGGTACAGACAGAAATTCAGGGGAAGTCACAAAATGAGTACCCAGAATTGGGTAGACTTTTTAGACTACGCCAAGAAAGCTTTGGAGGGTTGGGTCAAGGGCAGCGAGGTGAAAGATTATGAGGGGCTGTACAATCTATTTTTGAAAGAACACCTCTTCGAGAAATGTTTTCCCGAGTTGCGCCAACACCTGGTGGACAGCAAGCTGACCGATTCCCAGAAGCTTGCAGAGGAGGCGGACACTTGGGCAAGTACCCGGGTGTCCTCAAAGGGGACTGGAGGGGATTCTCAAAAAGCCGGACAGGGCGCCCCCCAGAAGAAGGAGGGAGGAGATAAAAAGAAGGAGTTCTCCAAAGGTCCCCAAAATAATTTCCAAGGTAAGGGAGCAGGTTTCACCCCTAGGGCAAACCCGCCCAGAAACCCTAATCCTGGCCAAAGCCAGCAGCCAAGGGTTCCCCACTGTTTTGAATGTGGTGGTGTTGGACATTATAAGGGAGATGTCAGATGCCCAAAGAGACCACCCCCTCCCACCGGAGGAAAGTCACCGGGAGTAGCTAGTGTAGCGCTCGGGGAGGAGTTGCCCTTAGATAAGGGGGGTGAGTGGGCGGGTGTCACCTTAGTGTCCCTGGGAGAGCGGGAGATGGTACCAAAGATCCAGGTGCCCCCAAATACTACAAAGTATGGGCAATGGGTTACCATCAATGGCCAGAGAGGGGAGGCTCTGAGAGATACAGGAGCCAGTATGACTATGGTGAGAAGTCAATTGGTGTCTCCAGAGCAGGTTGTTCCTAATGTACTCCACCCCGCCGCGATGGCTGACGGCAGAATGGGCCACTATCCAGTGGCTGAGGTTCCCTTTGAGTGGGAAGGGGTTGCAGGTTCACTTCGAGTTGCCGTAAGCCCTGCCGTGCCAGTTGATTGTCTGTTGGGGAATGACATGGAGCACAACACTTGGAGAGAGGTGGAATACTGGACGCATTCTGCGATGCTGGGTACACCTGACTGGGCCTGTGTAAGCACACGGTCTGCGACTGCCCGGAGAGGGAGTTCGCCTGGGTTGGAGCCTGGAACAATGGCCCAACCCGCTGCCAAAAAGGGACAGAATCGAAGACAGGGACAGCCTGCTTCGGCTTCCACGCCCCATGGGACAGATCGGCCACCTGCGGTGGTAGGCCAGGAGTCCATGGAGGGGGGAGTAGACTCTCTGGAGGATTTACCCATCCCTGCTGAATGGCATGTGGAGGGAGGTCCTACCAGAGAGGAATTCTGTAAGGGGCAGAGGGAGTGCCCTACCCTTGAGGGACTGAGGCGTCAGGCTGAAGCCCAGGCAGCAGGTGATGCTACGGGACACCACCATATTTACTGGGAGGATGGCCTCCTCTACAGTGAACCTAAGGTACCTCTACCTGGCTCATCAAGGGCCTTGGTGGTCCCGCAGCAATACCGAGCCTTTCTGCTGGAATTGGCTCATGCGATACCACTGGCAGGACACTTAGGCCAGGACAAGACCTTTGCACGGCTTGTCCTCCACTTCTACTGGCCTCAGATGAAAGTGGCGTCCAACACATACTGTAGGACATGTGTATCCTGCCAGGCTAGTGGGAAAACAGGGGTGAAGCTAAAGGCTCCCCTGGAACCACTTCCTGTCGTTAGCACCCCCTTTGAGAGGGTGGGCATCGACATTGTAGGGCCATTGGATCCACCAACCACAGCTGGCCACAGGTTTATCCTGGTTCTGGTGGATCATGCCACACGGTACCCAGAGGCCATCCCTCTGAGGACTGTTACTGCACCTGTGGTGGCTAGGGCCCTGATGGGAATCTTTACCCGGGTAGGATTTCCCAAGGAGGTTGTGTCTGACAGGGGGACCAACTTCCTGTCAGCTTACATGCGGACAATGTGGAAGGAGTGTGGGGTGACCTACCGGTTCACCACTCCTTATCACCCCCAGTCCAATGGACTGGTTGAGAGGTTTAATAAGACCCTGAAGGGCATGATAAGAAGTCTGCCGGAGAGCTTACGGAGGAAGTGGGACGTCCTCCTACCTTGCTTGCTGTTCTCTTACAGGGAGGTGCCGCAGAAGGGAGTGGGCTTCAGCCCGTTTGAATTGTTGTATGGGCACCCTGTGCGTGGGCCTCTCAGCCTGGTGAAGGATGGATGGGAGAAGTCTCCCAGAAAACCTCCCCAGGATGTGGTGAGCTATATGCTGGCCTTCAGAAGCCAGATGGCCAAGTTGTGGAAGCAGGCTGCTGACAACTTGGAGGCCAGTCAGGCAGTCATGAAGGAATGGTACGACCAAAATGCTCACCCGGTGGAGTTGGAGCCTGGCCAGAAAGTATGGGTGATGGAACCTGGAGAGCTAAGTGCCCTTCAGGATCGTTGGACAGGCCCATTTGAGGTGTTGGAGAAGAAGGGTAAGGCCACTTACTTGGTGGATCTTAAGACCCCGCGGCAGCCCTTACGGGTGCTGCATGCCAATCGCCTCAAACCCCACCATGAGAGGCCAGAGGTCATCCTGATGTTGGTGACTGATGGTGCTGAGGAAGCAGAAAGCGAGCCTCTCCCAGATCTCTTTTCATGCCAAGAGAAGGATGGGTCGGTGGAGGGAGTGATTCTCTCCCCATCCCTAACTCCTGAGCAACGAGAGGATTGCCGCCAGGTATTGGGGAAGTACTCTTCGCTGTTCTCCCTTGTCCCGGGAAGAACCCACCTGTGTACCCATGATGTGGACACAGGAGACAGCCCCCCAGTGAAGTCCAAGACCTACAGGCTGTCGGACAAGGTGAAGGCTAGCATCCATGGCGAAGTTGCCAAGATGTTGGAGCTAGGAGTGATAGAACCTTCCAGCAGCCCTTGGTCCAGTCCGGTGGTGCTAGTCCCAAAAGCCGCCCCACCGGGCACCACACCAGAACTGAGGTTCTGTGTGGATTACCGAGGACTGAACTCAGTTACAAAGACTGATGCTCATCCAATCCCTAGGGCGGATGAGTTAATTGACCGGCTAGGAGCTGCCCAATACCTAAGTACCTTTGACCTCACTTCAGGGTACTGGCAGATCTCCTTGACAGATGGAGCAAAGGAAAGGTCAGCCTTCTCCACGCCTGAGGGACACTTCCAGTTCTGTGTGATGCCCTTTGGGCTCAAGAACGCCCCTGCCACATTTCAGCGACTGGTGAACCAGGTCCTCTCTGGAATGGAGAGTTTCTCTGCTGCTTACCTGGATGACATTGCTGTCTTCAGTAGCAGTTGGGAGGACCATTTGCAACATTTGCAAGCCGTTCTCCAGGCCCTGAAAAAGGCTGGATTGACCATCAAAGCCAGCAAATGCCAGATTGGGCAGGGGTCGGTTGTGTACCTTGGACACTTGGTGGGTAGGGGGTCAGTGCAGCCCCTGTAGGCGAAGATTGAGGCAATCATGGCCTGGGAACCCCCCAAGACACAGACTGAGGTCCGAGCTTTCCTGGGCCTCACAGGTTACTACCGTCGCTTTGTGAAGGGGTATGGCACTATTGTAGCGCCCCTCACAGAGCTCACCTCTAGGAAACAACCTCGACGGGTAGTTTGGACAAAGGCTTGTCAGCAAGCCTTTGAAAAGTTGAAGCAGGCAATGTGTGAAGCACCGGTCCTGAAGGCTCCCGATTTCTCCAAGGAGTTCATTGTTCAAACAGATGCATCCGAACATGGCATTGGGGCAGTGTTATCGCAACCAAATGAAGAGGGCCTGGATCAGCCTGTAGTCTTCTTATCCAGGAGACTGCTTCCCCGGGAACGGAAGTGGAGTGCAATTGAGAGGGAAGCTTTTGCGGTGGTGTGGGCTCTGAAGAAGCTGCGGCCATACCTCTTTGGCTCGCACTTCCTGGTTCAGACTGACCACCGCCCCCTTCGTTGGCTGATGCAAATGAAGGGGGAAAATCCCAAGCTGTTGAGGTGGTCCATCTCCCTACAGGGAATGGACTTCCGGGTGGAACATCGGCCTGGAGTGGACCACGCCAATGCAGACGGTCTCTCCAGGTATTTCCGCCTTAGTGAAGAGGACTCCCAAGGGGTTGGGTAGTTCTCCCCACTTTCAGCTGGGGGGGACGCGTGTTAGACCTGTCTGGATTTTTTTGCGTAGTCCCTCCTCATTATTCTTTATTTTGTCCCCTTTTTGCCCCTCATACCCTTAATATTTTTGTGTCTACTACTTTTTATAGGTGTTGGTCAAGGGGATAGGTGTTCTTTTTCCCCCCCATAATCTTTTACCTCAGGCCCAGAGGCCTGTTCTGACAGGGAAAGTTGGAGCCACAAAATGGTGGCTACCAACTGCCCTAACTGCCAAGTCCAGAACTCACCCATAGACCAGCATAGGGCATTCCAGAACCTTCTGGTCCATTCTGGACCTTTGAGGGGCAGCCTATAAAAGGCGGAATGCGGGGCAGCCATTTTGTCTACCTGTGAGAGTCAGCTGGAGGACAGGCTATCCTGGCAGGTGGGAGGAGACTAGTGTAAGGGTTGAACTCCTGGACTGGGAAGCAGCCTAATAATTCCACTTCTCTATTCCTCCTGTGGGTTCTTTGTCCTGTCCCCGCTGTGGAAGTTTAAGGGAGACCCTGGGCGCCTGACTGACCCCTAGCTTCAAAATAGTGGGGTGTAGGTAGGATAAGGAGACTGCGGCGCTGTGTAGCGCAGTCCTCTGCCCAGTGGTGGGAACTGAACTAAAGAGGGCTCCTGTTAACTGTCCAGTAAAAAGGGCTGGGGTCCTAGAGTGGAAAAAGCGCCCTGTGGCTTCATTCTGTGGAAGTCCCTTTGATCCCCCCTTTCCCTGTTGAGGGCGAGAAGTAAGCTTTTGACCTGGGTGGCACTGGGCATCTCTTACCTGTGTCAGGACTGGCAGGGAGCCGACACTTTACTAATTGACCAGTGGTTGGAGACTGGAGGAAGATTCCCTTGAGCCTGGGCAGCCTTGTGAGGCCAGCGCCGTAAACGGGACCCCGGGGGCACCTGTCGCGCTCTGTGACGGCGTCCGGTGAATCCAGGAGTGAGAGTGAGCGCAGTGCTCATGCCCGGCGCCAGCGCGCTAATTCCCCACTGAATTGGGGGACTGCCTGGAGAGGAGGGGCCGAGGATTGAGCAGGCCCGGTGCGGAGTCGCTTTTCCCCCGCGCATGCGCAGTGGAGCCCGGGGGTGTGGAAATCGACGTCGTCGTCCACCGCTGAGGAGAGCTGTGAGGAGGCGGCTTCGGCGAGTGGCTGAGGCCGATCTGCGCGCCGAGGGACAGATCCGTGGTGGTGAGGAGCAGCCTGTTAAGCGGCTGTTGCGTTGTGTTTAGCGCTTCGGTTTTGCTCCACAGGGGGCTGAGAGGCCGAGTAGGAGGAGAGAAGCATCTGAAAGGTACAGGGGGTGAGCGGAAGATCCGCCTGCTGGCCACCCTCACAAGTAAGCAGGGAGGAGTGAGGGGTAGCGTGGGAGAGCTGGTCAGGCCTCCTGATCGTCTGGCTTCCTCCCTACACTGATTATAATTGAGAGAGAGGAGGAGGGAGGAGAGCCTGGAAAACGAGAGGCTTAATTATTAAACATTAACTGACTCAAGAAGCCTGGTTACCAGTGGGGGTGCCAGGAGTATAAAGTCATAATCAACCCCTGGCTCTTGACTATCAATGACAGTTTGCCCCCCTCTGGTGGAGTAGAGTGTCTGAAAAGCCAAAATAAAAGCATATTGCATAAGTTAACTGTCCTATGGAATTAGAAGGGTTACCTATCAGACCTGGTTGTGGTGCATATTTAACTGTAATGAGCTATTGGAATTAATTAACAACTTGCATAGTAATTTAAGAGTATTATTGCTATTGCTGAGACCAGTTGTAAAGTATAGGTCATATTTAGAAACTATGCCTAATTAACTATTAGAAAATCTAGTATTGTAATGTGAATTCTTAATGCCAGTGACTCTGCTAAAAAGAATGCTAATACTGTGATGATATCTGCCTTTGCGTATATTGAGTAGTAGTTTCTCTTCCAAAACTTTAGCGGATTGTGATTTCACCTGACTAATGGTAATGTACTGAACTGTAAATTCTAAAGCATAAAAGAATAGAAGATATTATTTTTATAAAGCAGTACTTATTTTCCTAAAATTTGGTGTAGTGTTGTTTTTGTGTGCTATTGCGTGAATTTACTTTTGGGTGGTCTGCAACCTTCACACTGTGCCTCTAGAAATTGCATGTCTTACCCCTAGGCCAGGCTACCCTAGGTGACCTGGCATCTCAGGTTCTAACAACTTTGAAGCCCAAAACAATTCCATAAAGTAAAATGGCAGATCCCTTCGTAGTGTAGGTGTTTTAATTTTGAAGATAAAACAGGAGTAAATCTGAATCAACGATGATTGGGTTAGAAAAATCCACCTCAATACTTTGTCTCCTCATAATTCCTGGGCTTGGAAAGAATCAAGAAAAGAAGGTTCAAATGGTTGTATAACACCAGGGTTCCTTGCCATGCTCTTAGAACAAATTGGTTGGGGCTGTAGCTGGTTAGACCGATTCAGTTCCCCCAATGGAGTAAAAGGCCCTCTCCTACCATGTGGCCCCAAAGGCTATTTGATTTTGGCAGAATTGAAGGGGGTCATGTACAAAGTAGAGGGGCAGATGTCTGAATGATTATCTTTAGAACCGGTGAGGGAAAGGGTTTGGTTTTGGTTAATTCCAGGCATATTAGGAACCAAATATGGAACCGTTGTGTGTGTAAATTTAACCCCATCCCTAGCTATGCTAGCAGTAGACATGGTCTTAATGCTACGCAAGAGATCTTCAATCTGCCCCAACCTTTAGTAATAGGTAAAAGTAAAGTGTCTATCAACCCTTCACACTGTCCAAAAGTGTTCCCTGAAACAAGTTCAACTACCAAGCAGAAGGCCCAATAGAAAACGCTAAACCAGAGGCAATGGTAGTGCTGGAATGAGAGTCTGAAGAGAGATATGTTTTTCTTGTCCGCTGGCATCTTTTAAGTTTAGCTGGAGGTGCAGTGCCAGTGCCACGTTTTGCAAAGAGCACAGCACAGCACAGCGGAGCAGAGAGGGGAGAGTGAGCTGCGAGAGGCTGCAACAGCCCGTCGGCCCGTAGGCCGTTGGCGTTTTCAGTGTTTTGGGCATTTAGTACGGGGCTGCAGCTGGAGTTGACTGGCCTGGCCCCAACTTGGCCCCCCCTCAGTTGGGCTCCAACTCTCTGCGGCTGCTGGCCTCCCCGTGCCTCTCCATATCGCGGCAGGGCCGCGAGAGAATCTGGCAGGGGCCGCGAGTGAGTGACTCTGGCGCGGTGAGACCCGCAGGCTGCCAGCTGTGATACGCCCGAACCTACTGTTTGGCCTCCAGTTTGGCAGGAGCTGCGAGGCCATTATCCGGTGCGGGTTGGGAAGCTGTGAATACTTCCTTAATGCAGCAGGAGCATATTATACTGTATCAATCTACCGAGGACACCTGAGGACCTGGGGACATTTGAAAGACTTCAGGAACTTCCCGGGGGCGGGAGCCGTTCCTTGTAGGAACAACAGGGGCCGCACCTGGGGCCGCTCACTGCGGGATACCGGGGAGGCAGAAGCGGCCCTGGGCCAGGGACCAGGAAGAGGACACCAGGGTCCCAACGGCAGCTGAGGAGGTGCCGAGGGGTCCGCAGGACACAGTCGGCTGTACGGTGAGGCCTCCTGATTTGTTGAATTACTGTGCAGCAGGGAGCACTGATTTGACCCCGGCGCGTGTTGTCTCTTCGCGGTTTCATCCATGCTGGCAACAGGCTCGGTCGGTGAAGAAGCGAGGAGGCTGTGCGAGGACTGCTGTGGTGGCCTGATTCTGGAAGGTGTAGGACGGCCAGATAGGCCTGTAGCAAATGTGATTACCCTATTGCTTGAGAGCCAGGTGAGCAAGCGATGAAGTTGCTTGCTATCCCTACACATTTCCTCGCTACAATCCGATAATTACATTCTCCTGGGTTTTCACGGCTAAGTCTAACTTTCATTTTTTATCACATTACTCATTACTATTAAAAAGACCTTCCAAAAAAAAGACTGCTAAATATCTAAAGCCCCCCCCCACAAGCAATTATTGTAATCACCTACCCTACAATGACCTATAAAAAATTAAGATCTCGTAAGATCTTTATGAAAAGAATCGGAACACAGCAAGACATACCTAAAAATGCATGCAAGAAAGTCCACGTGGGACACATGGCGGGGACTTCTGAAATAACTGCATTTTCCCCAAAAATAAATCATTAAGTGCAAAGGATCGTTCCTAGCGACCAAGGAAGCGTTCTGAACCTCGGAAATTTCAATAAAGCGATCTCGACTGACCTCAGTGAAGATCAAAAAAACTTTAAGGGGCATAAAGTCAGCAAAGAGAGTAATTCCATCGCTCAAGGTCTGGTAACCATAGAAGCATTGCAGGACCAGGGAACAACATCATCACCTTCCTTAGAACATAATTTACAACAAGTTCCTGCTACAGACTTTACTTTACCTGACATCAACGTCTCTCTCTTGACTCGAGTGCCTAGAGAGATGAAGGATCACTTGACAAATATAAACTGTACCCCCTGGAAAAATGCAAATTTAACTCCACTAGGGAATTTTCCTACACCATCAGAATTTCTTTCCACAATGCATTTGCAATCTTCAAATGGTCATACACCGGTATCAAATTCTTTATTTTCCCTGCAAAAAATTCTAGAACCAATTCTCAACTTTCTGGGGAATATGATGGATAACTCAGATCAGATGCTGGATACACAAATAGGTATGCTGCAATATCTTGTTGACAAAAAAGGAAACAGCAATGTATCTGTCAGTTACCATCCCAAAAAGGAATGGGAAAAACTGCGGACAATCTTCCTAAATACAAAGATATCCTTTCAAGCGAAGAAACACTTTTAAAGATGAAGCATGCATCAACCCAAACGGGGAGGAATAAACATAAAATAACGCAGAATAGGTCGGAGATTACTCAAACGTTCTCACTTAACAAAATTTTAAAGGAACCAGAAAACGATAAAATCTCAAAGCCGATTAAAGCATATTATCCAATGTTTTATCAGAATAAATCTAAAGCCACAGTTGATCAAACTAATAAATCATTGATAACTGAAACCAAAAAAAGAGGAAAAATGGCAGAATCTCCAGCCTTACTCCTCACAGATATACTTTCATCCAAAAAGGAAAGGAGAATTGCTAAGAACAAAAAGAAAAGGAAGAAGAAAAGAATAACAAGGAGATTCACAAAACAAAAATCACGAGTGCAAAAGTTTAAAAAACCTCCATCTACCGAACTCTAATCATCTGAACAGTATATACTTCTGGAAAATAACTCAAATCAGCATAATACGGAGCGCATTGATACACAATTAAAAGAGACCAATAACGCTCTTAATCCTTTGGCAGTTATTTTCTCAACTACCTTAAGCTGTAATAAACTTTCCCAACCAGTACCCACCCAATCGATAGAAAATCTCTGGACCCATTATGAAGAGCAGACTCACATGCGTACCCTGGAGTTCACTGATCTATTCTCATCAGGGAATGATCCACTTAATCGGGAGAGAATTACAAACCTTATACAAAAGATTCACGTGTTACATTCCTTTTCAAGCGCAGAGATGAAACTAGTAGTCTTTCCTTTAAAACCCAAATTTACGATAGCCGTTGTGGAGTTCTGGCCTCCACTGATTCCGGGTATTATTTTAAAGGAAAGAGAAATTCAGTTTAAAAAAGGATATGATGTTGTAGAAGTTGACCACAAAGGATACCATCATTGAAATAATCCCAAAGAAACTACTGATAACAAAAACTCCTCACTTCCACAAGCCCACAGTGGTCGCACTGATTTGATTAACGCCACAAACGAAAATCTGACAATATCAGTCAGGAATAGTGAAAGCAGGATTTGGAACAAACCTATCCCTAAAGAGGAGACAATACCAGGTGAAAAGCAATGGTCTTGGATTTCAGATAATTTAAATGGTAAAACACAGGGAAGGGCACAAATACTCCCTTTTTAACCAAGGCCTTAGCATTTCCTCCTGGAATATCGCAGGGAAAACTCAGGAGAAAGTTGCAAAGATCTTGGAAGATGACCCAGGGATTGTGGTACTTCAGGAAACATGGTCATCTACAACTTTCCACTTAGATAATTATACCGTATATGATATTCCAGCAGAACCAGTCAGTCGGGGACATGCTAAGGGCAGATTAGCAGTACTTCTAAGCGAAGATTTCTTATGGGAACAGGAAATCATTCTTACAAAAACACCGAATAGCCAATGTATAAAGGTCACGTGCCAGAAGGAGCGTGCAGATACCCCAAATGACCTACTCATTTACAATGTATATATTCCGCCTGGCTCCAAGTTTGATTCCCTTATGTTCTAAATATTTGAGGAATTGGAAGAAGTGATAGAATCCTTAGGATCCCCGCCAGTCTTCCTAATGGGAGACTTTAATGGGAAAATCTCCAATGACTTGCTGGAGAAATGGGAATGTGGACTACACGAGGCCCAGTTAATCTCTTCACCAGTTTTTCCTCCAGGGATTAAAGCAGATAAACAGGGGAAACTAATACTTTCCTCGCTACCAGCTTTCAACTGAGTTATTTTAAACGGTAACGTAGAAGGAGACATACCGGCTACAAGTACAAGAACAGGTATATTTAATTCCTCAATATTAGACTACATCACATGTAGCCAGGACTTGTTTAGGAAGATAGAACACCTAAGCATCAACTCCAATCAGGGAAGCGACCACGCAATTCTTAATCTTACAACTGGCCTAATTGTGAAGTCTAGTTCAGCGGTTTTCAACATGTATCCACAAAATCTGGCACTCGTGAATCAATTCCAAGGAAGAATCACTTGGAATATGGGAGCACTCGACAATACCAACAAGTGAAATACCTGCAAGAATCCCTTAATCCCCGAGGTTCCCAATCAGGAAATCACAAAAAGAAAAATCCTGACAAAAACATAATATAACTTAACAAATTAATTTGTGCACAATTCTTATGTTTCTCCGACAGGAAATTAAAGTACTCACAAACGGAGAGTGAAAGATAAACAAAGAAAAGTACAACAGGATAAAAAATGGATGGACATTCAGATAGCGGCTAAACAAAAAATATACGTGAATACTGGACCCTTATTGCAAGAGAAACAGGCACAAAAAAACCCTTGCAAGCCAAACTAGTCCCCCCAAGAGAATGGGAAGTGTATTTAGCAAATGTATACAAAATAAATGAGAGGAAAGAAACCATGTTACGACCATCGGACAAGATACGGATTACTACTCTCGATGATCCTGCACCTTCACCATTTCAAATTGCACTTCACATAAAAAATGCAAGAACGTCCGCAGCAATGGGACCAGATCACATCACAATAAAGGTGCTTCAAAAGAACCCCAAGGAATGGAGTTTGTTTTTAGCTCCCCTCTTTTCCCATAGCTTCGCCACCGGCAAAATTCCCAAATCATGGAAAGGGAGTATAATTATTCCTATTCCTATCTACAAGAAGGGCTCCCGACTGTCCCCTGGCAACTACCGTCAGATCGCCCTCCTCCATGCGACAGGAAAGATCTTGGCAACCAGTGCATTGGAACATCTAAAGGAGTGGGCCTTCTCAACGGGATCAATTCCATTTAATCAAGCTGGGTTTCGCAAAAATCCTTCTGTAACTGACAACATTGCGATGTTACAACTAATAATTGATAAATATGTGGTCTCGAAATCGCAGGTAGTCTACTCTGTCTTTGTCGATTTTTCAACAGCATTCGACAGAGTGGACAGACCAACACTGTGGTGTAAGCTAAAAAAATTGGGAATCCCAGATAACTTATTACATATAATTGTCTCACTCCACTCCGAAACTTGGTGACAAGTATTATTGGGGAAAGAGAAGGGCCTCACATCCCCAATTAAAACATCAAATGGCCTAAGACAAGGGTGTCTTTTAGCTCCTCTATTATTTTCCCTCTACCTTAGTTACTCCAAGATTGTTTTAAGCAGATAACTAATTTACCTCCGAAAATATCACAACATAAAATTCATATTTTGATGTATGCGGATGAAGTGATTATTCTCGACCTTACTCCGTTTGGCCTTCAAAGGAACTTGCATGCACTTGAGTCATATGCAGAACAAAATTTTTTGGTTCCTAACACAACAAAAACAAAAATAGTTCCTTTTCGAGGAAATAAGAGATACGTAAACTATAACTGGACCTTGGGAGGACAATCGTTAGAAATAGTGAAAGAATACATTTATTTAGGTTGTATTTTTACTCAAATCCTAATAAATCACTCCCACCTCCAGCACCTAGCTTGCAAAGCTGATGTTCATGCTGGGGCACTGCAGAGATTATACTCTTCTACCGGGTATAGGCACTTCTCAACCCTTTTACTGGTTTTTAGCATTACGATCTCTCCAGTTCTTTCATACGCTCTCGAGCATATACCTATAAATCAATGGTATCCAATACAAGTCAAAGAAAGCAAGATTCTTCAAAAACTAACCAAAATGTCTCAAGCTGTCCCTGTGCAAGCCCTGCGCCTTGAGTTTTCTTTAACTAGTACATTCGCCAGAGGAATCACTAGTATCATTCGATGGGCATATAACATTTTACATGCTGAACAAGGCTCCTTATGAGCTCTACTAAAACTGGAAATTTTTGATGAAGGATGTTCTAAATACGTTTTCTACCGAAATTTAATATTTGCACTGAAGTTGTCAGAATGTACAACTGATCTACTGAAAACTTGGACCCCGGCACATTTAAAACTTTTTTTGAAACACCTGACTCCAAGGATCAGTTACGATCTTGATTTCCAGTACTGCACAAAACTACAGTCTTAAAAGTCTTATAAGTTATATGTTGAGTCAATAGAATTCATACAAAGGAAACAATATATTTCCTACACACTGAGACATGGCGCCTGGCGTTGTATGATTTTACTTCGGTTTGGGATCCTTCCTCTCAAATCTTTTACCTGTAAATGAACAAACAACAATAATGCCAATAGCTTATGTGACCTCTGTAAAGGAGGAATTCAAGATCTGATCCATATTTTGTTTGTTTGTCCTAACCCTACTGTAGTTGCTGCTAGAAAGCGATTTTTAAAACCGGTTCAAACAAAGTGTAACTCTATAAATGTACAGAGTTTGATTTCCATTTTTAAAATCCCCTTCCAATGAATTTGTATGCTATGGTCTGTTTAAATTTTTAAAAACGTTTTTAATATTGTATTAGGAGAAGTGTTTATACTTTTTGCTGACTATAAAATGTAATCCTATTTGTTTTACCATTCTATTTGTTGTTCTCAGTAGAGAACTAAACCAAATAAAAAAAATTGATTTAGATTTATTTTTTTGAGATGAAGATGGACGCAAACTCTTATCCTGGCCATGGCCGACAAACTCTATAGGAAGCACGGAATGTGCAATATGTGGTACTCTCTCAAACAACATGTCCGGGGTAGATGTGGAAGTAGAACCATTTTAAGTCTGGGGTACTGTCACAGGGAGTATTATTGATCCAGGGGCTGTTGCAATGGTGGCAGATAAGCGAGGCTCTGCATGTTCGATCTCCTTAAGGCGTCCACTGCCCGTCTAATATAACCATCCAAGGTAGTTGAATTGGAGTATGGCTTTGCCACAGTGGGGGCTTTGCACTTTACCATTGTGAAGTTAAACAATTAAAGATGCTATAGAAAAGTGGTAACAACCTTAACTTAGAATCCTCGCAAAAATGAATAAAAAAAGGGGGTAGGTGGGGCCCAACCCAGCCGCCTTTGGGCTCTGACAGGACTTGGCCTGGTCTTTCCCCTGGGCAAGCACCTGCACACGTCCCGTGCCGCAGAGTGATTTAGCACTTTAAAGCGCTGTGAAGTGAGAAGAGCCCCACCTTATAGGGCTCTCAGATATTTCCCTTGGCCTCCTGGGAGATGGAGTCCTTCAAATGAAAACAGCGGTTGCGGCAATGAGTGGGAGATAACAGCATCCCACAACGCTGAGTCCTTTAGCACTTTTAAGCGATGTGAAGAGAGAAGAGACCCGCCTTGCAGGGCGTGCAGCAGTCTTCATAAACCTCCTGGTAGATGGAGTCCTCAAAATTAAAACAGCTGTAGTGGCAAGCAGCAGGAGATAACAGTGTGCCACGCCGGGAGTCCTTTAGTGATTTAAAGCACTGTGAAGAGAGAAGACCCCTTCCTTATAGGGCTCACAGCGATCTCTCTTGGCCTCCTGGGAGATGGAGTCCTCCAAACAGAAACAGTGGTCGCGGCAAGCAGCGGGAGATAACAGCGTTAGTCATAGTTCTGTCTTCAGATCCCTGAGAATTATGAATTGTAATGAAGAATCTGCATATCTACCTCCAAATGAGAAAGATGGTAAGGTGGTGGTGATGAAGGAAAGTTTAGAAGAGTGAATAGAAATGGAAATTATATTAATATAAACAGCGGGAAGGTTACAAAGTACTGATGTTCTATCGTTCCCCCTAGCAAATTTAGAGATTATCTTATTGATTAGCATTATTTTTATCATATTTATTTTACTATTGCTTCACTTATATGCATTTTCCACTCTGATATTGTTACATTTTGTATTCATTTTTAAAGGGGAAGAAGTATTATATTCTAATGTACTGTTCTCAAGTTGGAATTGTATGACGAGGAGCTAGCTGCCTTCTAGAGTGTGTGCACCTGAGCTTGGACATTATAAGTGATCAGTTAACAGAGTCTGGAGAGAGGCAGCTGCTCCTAGTAATGTGTCCTTCAATTAACGTGTTTGTGATAGAAATCCTGCTTACCCCTTTTTAGGTCTTGCCTAGCTATTGCGTAAGCAATCGCTATGCGAGAGATATAGAGGGGCACCAGAAAATCCTACCAAGAGGGCTTTGAAATGCGGATTATGGCCAGTGCATGTGCGCCGGGCGCGCGCTCGCCATTTGCTAAGGAAGCCGCTCGCACACCACCATTTGTATGAGCCTCGGCATCAGACTTCAAAGGAATTCGCTCCCCCACCACAGCAATGCCGAGAGCTTGTTAAAGGAGCCGCTCCTAGCACTGTTTCTGAAGTCCCTATGAAGATATTTCACAGCACTTCTCCTATCACCGATGCTTCACAGCACTGCTTCTGAAGTCCCGATATTTCCGGCACAGCGGTTAACGTTTTTTCAAAACACTTCTTTGCTAAATAGTTGTCACACTATTGATGAATTTACTTTACGCCCCTTCTTCAGTTCACAGTACTTAACAACATTTCTTATGCTGAAGCTGTATGAGTGTTGTTCTCGCACTCTAGGCGCTTCGTCGGACTTCACGCGCTGAACGTATTTCATAGTAGTTCCAATGGTGAAGAGGTTTTCATGCCCCTTATTGCGCCTAATGCATTTCATGGAACGTGACACCTCGGGGCACTTTAAAAAACACTTCTTCTTTTTTTTAATTGCCTATTCCAATATAATTTTGGAACAATTCATTTAAATGCATTTAGTAGCATGTCTACAGCTCAAGATATGTATTTATGTATGTTTTTGCATCTGACTGCGCCAATATGTCATCAGAACCGCTTCGCAGCGCTCAAAGGCGGTATGGTACAGAAAATTACTTCAGCAAAAAACTTAGCAAGGGCGTAGACTTGGATTATAATCGAGAACAATGGAAATATGCGACAGAGGAGGAGTAAATTGTATGGCAGGGTTGACTAATTATGCACCCTCCAACTCCACCCTCCAACTCCACCCTCCAACTCCACCCTCCAACTCCAACTCCACCCTCCAACTCCACCCTCCAACTCCACACTCCAACCTCCAACTCCACCCTCCAACTCCAACTCCACCCTACAACTCCACCCTCCAACTCCAACTCCACCTTCCAACTCCACCCTCCAACTCCACCCTCCAACTCCAACTCCACCCTCCAACTCCACCCTTCAACTTCACCCTCCAACTCCACCCTCACCCTCCAACTCCACCCTCCAACTCCAACTCCACCCTCCAACTCCACCCTCCAACTCCATCCTCCAACTCCAACTCCACCCTCCAACTCCAACTCCACCCTCCAACTCCACCTCCAATGCCACCCTCCAACTCCACCCTGCAACTCCACCCTTCAACTCCACCCCCAACTCCAACTTCACCCTCCAACTCCACCTTCCAACTCCACCCTCCAACTCCACACTCCAACTCCACCCTTCAACTCCAACTCCACCCTCCAACTCCAACTCCACCCTCCAACTCCAACTCCACCCTCCAACTCCAACTCCACCCTCCAGCCTCCAACTCCACCCTCCAACTCCACCCTCCATCACTCAGGGGCACCACCACATCACTCAGGGACACCACCACATCACTCAGGAACACCACCACATCACTCAGGGACACCACCATATCACTCGGGGACACCACACCATCACTCGGGGACACCACCACATCACTCGGGGACACCACCACATCACTCTGGGATACCACCACATCACTCAAGAACACCACCACATCACTCAGGAACCCAACCACATCACTCAGGAATGCCACCACATCACTCAGGGGCATCACCACATCACTCAGGGGCACCACCACATCACTCAGCCCAACCACATCATCACTCAGCCCAACCACATCATCACTCAGCACCACAACAGCACTGTCCTTGCTTGCTACCAACAAGCATTGCCGTAGCCAATAGGACTCGCATTAGGAAAGTGTAAGCTATTGGCTTTGTGAATAACAATGCTATTAATTTATATATTTTCAAAGCCAACACATATTTAAAAAAATGTGTAGTTTACAATACCAATAGCTCACACTTTCCTAATGCGAAACCTATTGCATTGCAAATGCTTGTTTTGACAGATCCCTCTCCTGCTACTTTCAGCTGGAGACACCTGAAGGTTGGCATTAACCTCCTAGGTCTTTTTTAACAAAACGTAAGGAGACTATTTCTATAAAATTAAAGAAACATGGGAACATCATTACCCTTAGATCTTGACAGCTTCCACCTCTAGGTCTTGGTGCGCCTATGCAGCCCTGCCAAATGCCACGCATCATGGGTTAGGGTAACACATTTGGTGTTGATCCGCGCATTACCACACTAAAATGTAAAGTCACTCATTAGGTAGCTCTTCTCATAGCGATTTGCTTGAGCTGCTTTAGTTTGCACTGCGTTATAAAGTCAGAGAGATTTCTCTGCCGTGACCTCTAAGTAGTGTGAGAGTGGGTCGAGGAGAGGTGACAGGTTGATACAGATACCAGTCATCAAGCTTGTTTACTTTGTATCTCTTTCCCCTCTTGTCTGGCTAAGGCCCTGCACAATGTGATTCGAAGGAGGTGCTAATGTTCACACCTTCTCCAATGTTAGACCAAAAGCTGCAAGCCCTGGAAAAGATCAGCTAGAAAAAACAAGTAAGTGAGTGCATTGATCTGTACACGCTCTCGGAACACCGTGGTATGGCGCGCATCGGTTTGGTCTGCTCCAGATAATCATTTCACCTGGTTGGTGAAGACATTGTGTGCGTCTCCCTGTTGCTCTGGATATCTGAGGGCGGAGTACCTAACCTTCATACAGTACCTCAAGATGACCACCCGGGGGCAGAAAATTCTCAAAGAGAACCTCCATAGCGAAGAGAGGAGGGAGAGCGACGAAAGAGGAAACCCGGAGAGAATCGAAAAAACGGCAGGAAAGCTGGACAAGCCGGAACTTTCCAAGAAAGGTAAAAGGCAAGAGGGGGGGGGCAAAAAAACAAGTAAGGCTGCAAGCGCTCCCGGGGGTGTTAACCCTAAAGATGCCTTAGGCAATTGCACCACTGAAGCCGTCAATGCCAGCGGTAGCTATCCATCAATTGCGAGACACTTTCCTGTCCTTAAAAACCCTCCCACTCTTACCCCCGTACCTGATTGCCTACCTACTCTAAATGAGCCGGATAGTTTACCAGATACAGGGCTCCCTGTATCCTCATCTGTAACCGAAACTACCACACTATCAGCCACTGACTTAAGCCACAGTGGTCAAGCGATTGAACCTGACTCTATCATACCAGATGATACACCTCCTGTCCTCCCGGATACAGCAATTACGGACGATAACGGTTCTTTAATTTCTACTAAAAACACCAACTAACTTAAAGTCCAGGGCCAGGGAGGTGTGAAGGACGTCACTATCCGGCGCTTGTCTGACACCCAGACACCAGACAAAGGGAATGAGACATTTTATTCAGTCTCGGACGGTTCTGCATCTAGATCTGGGACAGAAGATTCCGATTCTAGCTTACCAGCGAGCAGTAAGTCTGAAGGAGGCTTGAGTGACTCAGCTGTAAATACAGTGAAAAAAGGAAAGCCAGAAGCAGGAAACGTAGCCAGCCTAAATGGGGTCAGCCCATGCAACAAGGACCCTCGACCTCCGGCATCATGAACCCTGCGCAAGGGGGGGACTCACAGACAGTAATGACTGACCCTACATTACTTTCAATCTTGGAATCAATTTCACAATTTCGAGAGGAGGCTAAAACAGAGTCTCTAGCTGCGAAGGGGGCTTCTAAAAAACTCCAGGGCGGTATACGAAAATTAAACAAAATATGCACGGATATTGGTGATAGGGTCGCCATGGTGGAAGGAAGAACAGAGGTCCTGGAGTCTGAGGTGGCCAAAATTAAGGAACAATCTTCAACTCATGAGGCTTGTCTCACCGACCTGATGATCAAACAGGAGGAGTAGGAAAACCGAATGCGTCGGAATAATCTTAGACTGCTGGGAATACCGGAAGGGGTCGAAGGGACGGACCCCAGAGCATTTATTATCAAACTCCTTCGGTCCGCCTTTCCCTCACAGAGTAGCTGGGACTGGGAGCATGAAATACAAAGAGCCCACCGGTTTCCTTTCAACCTCAGAACATGACAAGGCATCCGCAACCCAAGCAATGACAAACCAAGGGCTTTTTTGTTTTTTTGGGGGAATTTTTTGTTGAGACAATTGGTGTATGACCAAGCAAGGCCTAACTCCCCTAAGGAAGTAGACAGGATAAGATTTTTTTCCAAGCCCGACTTCGGGCATGCAACCGTTGAGCGGAGGTGGCGGCTCCGCCAACTGATAACACCATTTCAGCAGTTGGGAGCCCAAGAACCCTGCTAGACTAAAAATCATCTCTGAAGGGTCAACTAGGATTTTCTTTCAGAGATCAAGGCAGGAGAATACCTGAAAGATTTGTCCAGCAAGAAGAAACCCTAAAGTATACCTCAGGGATAGAGGCTGCTGACCTTGTTTTCGACTGGACTAGAGTAATGACTGGATTAATGAGATTAATGAGACATTCTTTCTTGAATCTCATAAACTGGGACTTTAATGTGATATCAACCAAAAGTTCCTTTTGCCGGTCCTATCTATTCCCGCTTTTCTCTTCCTGCTCCATTCATCACTATCTCCTACATCGTATAGATTTACCCTTGTGTTTTTTTCTTTTCTCTTCTTCTTTGTTTTCTAACTTCTTTTGAGTATTTCTCAAACACAACTCTAATAATCGTTCGGACCGATAAAAAACGCAAAAAATGTTGTGGCATATCTGGGGTGGAGGCCGGGGCCTCACACTAGCTCACCATCATTCAGGGTTTCCTGACTGTTCTATTATTTGGGGGGTGGTGGGGGGGCGGGGGGAGGGGCACCGGGGCCTGGGTTCTCACTTGTTTAAACGGTTATAGGCTTAGGATTCATGTCTATAGCTTTTTTTTCTTCTTTTTTTCATTGTCAAGTACAATAGCACAGGGAAATCACCTGAAGGAGATCCTGTTTTTTTTTGTTGTTAGAATTGTTCTTAGGCAATGGAAATACTAAATAACCTTAGGATAGTCACGTGAAATATCTGTGGTTTGAATGATTTATCTAAAAGACAGAAAAACGCGCAGGTACTATGGCTAATGGGAGTAGAAATCATTTGTCTCCAAGAGACAAACATCGAGGGGGCACAGAGATCCTTATTGGATTCCCTGGGCTATAAGGTAATCGGGGCCACGTCTCAAGGCGCTACGGTAAAGGGAGTTGGGATTTTGGCCGGAAAACATTAGCGTTAACGGTTAACCACGTTAAAGCTGACACCTTAGGGAGATGGGTCATTGCACGTTGTACCTTAGCCTCTAACTATGTCTTCACAATATGTTCTGCCTATGCTAGCAATCAGGACAATCCAGGGGTGATACATCAAGTAAATGACGAACTTGCTCATTGGCCGCTCCCTCTTGTCCTGTGTGGTGATCTAAATATAAATGTACCTAGCACATGGGATACAATAAGTTCTTGGGCCTATCAGGTCCGAAAACCAAGAGTCTTTCGTGCTCTGTCCGATTTAGTTTGTACTCATGGCTCAAAAGATGTGTGGGCTTCTTTGAAGCCGGACCAGCTTGGTTTTACCTTTTTTTCAGCTCCTCGTTTATCATTTGCTAGACTAGATTATTTTTTTGTACCTCCCGCTTTAATCCACGACTGCTCTATTGAAACAGCCCCTCGACTCCTGTCCGATCATAATCCCGTCATTTTAACCTTAGCTGGCTGGGGGAATCAGAAAATTACCCCATACTGGACGTTTGAAAAAGCATTACTTTATGATAAAAAATACCGAGATCATATGGTCAGTTGGCTGCAAGAATCTTTAGCTATAAATGTTGGGTCAGCTTCAATCGCTGTCGTATGGGACACTCTCAAAGCTGGCATTCGGGGCGAGAAACTCCGGTTTTCCATTCGGAGGAATCAAGCTGAAAAGGCACAAACCAGTCTGGCACAGGGACGGGTGATTGAAGCCGAGAGGAAATTAATCCACTCGGTTCAAGCTGGGACAGGAGTAGACAAGGCCAAATTAGCAGTCATGGTAACTAAGTCTGAAATGGGTGCTATTTTAAGTGAAAAAATATGTTTAAAATGGGCAGCAAACAAAGAAAAATGTTATGAACTTGGAGAACGCATATGACATCAACTTGCTGTTGTAACCAGACAACAGACAATGGCCAATGCCATTAATATAATAAATGTAGATGGGGTGGGTACCTCCGATCCTGGCAAAATAAAAGAAGCTTTTAGAAATTACTACAAGGATCTCCATACAGAGAATATTGAAGGTACTAATATGGACAGACATGCTAAAATTGAGGCATACTTAGATAGCATCCCTAACCATAAACTTAATCCAGATATTCGAGAAGAAATCGAAATTACCCCGACTTGGAGCGAGATCTCAGTGGCACTTACATGCTTGCCAGATGGTAAGGCCGCTGGAACCGACAATATACCCGTAGAATTTTATACGGTCTTCTCAATACAAATCAAAGAAGTATTTACTTTACTGGTTAAATCAATTTTCGAGGGAGGTCAACCTCCGGAGTCGTGGTCATCCGCTAAGATTGTTATTTTCCCGAAAAAAGATAAATCCCCATCAGAGATGTCATCATACCGCCCTATCACTTTAAAAAATACCGACTCAAAAATCTTTTAAAAAATCATTGCCACCCGATTTTCTTCCAATATTGAACCCATAGTTTCTAATTGGCAACACGGTTTCATACCAAAAAAAGGGGACCACAGAGCATATCCGTCATGCCATTACCCTATTCGATGCCGCGGAAGTGTCAGGAGACCCGATCTCGCTGATTCTATTAGACGCAGAAAAGGCGTTTGATCGGGTCTCCTGGCAGTTCCTATGGGCAGCAATGCGCCGTAACAACTTCGGCCCTAAAATAATACAAGCAATCCAAGCACTCTACGTAGCCCCCACTGCTAAAATCCTTATCAATGGCCAACTGATCGAGCAGATCAAAATTACTAGAGGGACTAGGCAAAGATGTCCCTGCTCCTCCTTGCTGTTCGCCCTCTATATCGACCCTCTGATCAAAAGAATTGAGTTAAACCCTCTGATTCAGCCGGTTAGTAGATTTAGTATAGAAACAAAAATCATGGCTTACGCTGACGACCTGGCAATAACCACCCCTGATCCTGAGACCTCTGTCAGGTCGTTAGAAGTAGAGGCACACAAATTCAGATTGTTGTCTGGTTATTCTTTGAATAAGTCTAAAACACAAATAGTCGTAAACAATAAGATAAGCAGGACAGACGACAGGGTCGTCACAAAGGCTAGATACCTAGGTGTTACTATAGTCTCTGACTTAGACTCCTTACTAGCAGAAAACCTGACTCCTCTCGCAGCAACCATGGAAAAATCACTTCGGAAACTTGATAATCTCCATCTCACTATAGTAGGCAGATGCAATGTTTTAAAAATGACTTATTTTCCCAAACTTTTGTATTTTTTCCGGACAATCCCGTTAATTTTCAATAATCAGTTATTAACTCAGTTTGAACATATTTTTTCCCGGTTCATCTGGTCATACTCAAAGCTCAGGAGAGCATTTAACCTACTCTCTCTTCCTAAGGAAAGGGGAGGCTGGGCCTTACCTAACCTGAAGTTTTATTATTGGACTGCTGTATTACAGCACTCCTGTGAACTTCTACATGAAGACCGGGCTTAAAGCCCCTCAGGACTGCCTTCCCCATTTCTTTTAACTCTTGGAGAAAGGGTAAAGGGGTGTCTCAGGCGGCAACTTGAACTTAGCTACTTCAAGCGAGTCCGATTCAAGACATTGCTCAGTGCGTATCAGGTCTTCAATAAAGTTTGCAAGTTGTTTGGAATACCTAAGTTAAACTACTATACTCCCATTAAGGGAAATGACAACCTGCCCCAGATATTCCAGAAAACATATACTCGGCAATGGCACACCACGGGAATCAACAAACTAGGGGACTTATTCAAGTCTGGCAGTATTTGTCCGTTCACAGAACTTCAAACTTATTATAAATTGGGTAGCAACCAGATCTTTCAATACCAGGCTATCGTGAGGTTTTTAACACATAAAACTGGCGGGACAGCAGGATTTAAATCTGTTAAGTTAATTGACAAACTAATAAGCCCTAATTTTCCCAGGATAGGTAGTATTTACTCTATCTTGAATGGACGTCGAACTGATGACTTAGATGGAACCGACACTAAATGGCAGCTCAAACTTAACGTCCCACCTAATGTGTTTAGCTCAGCCTATAATCAGGCTCAGCTATTTTTGCTCTCTTCTAAACTGCAGGCGCAGTTCTACAAAACTGCTTTCTTCTTGTATATCATGCCGTCCAGAGTAGCTAAATGGTCACCCGGTCCTGGAGTGAATTGTCCGCGATGTCAAGTATATAAGGCAGATATCGTACATATGTTTGCCACTTGCCCTAACCTTCAGCCACTAATACTAGAAGTACAGAAATTCCTGGGCAACGTACTATCTACAAATTTTAAAATAACACCTGGTACTATCATGCTAGGGCTATACGACCAGCTAGACAAAAAGGAAGGGGGAGCACTGATATTTGTAGCAATGACTATTCTCAGGATATGCATTGCTTCATATTGGAAAGACTTGAACTCTCCCTCTTTCTGTCAATGGCAGGCAAGGTTATTTGCTACGTTCAGGCTGGAGTGGTCCATCTATGCCAAGAAGGGGCGAAGGGGCAAACAAAGGGGTCTAGTGGTCTGGGGTCCCATGGCCAATTGGCTAGAATCTACAAATGTTTAGGTTCATCAGTATTTAGTAATTTCT
Organism: Lissotriton helveticus; assembly: GCF_964261635.1. Taxonomy (NCBI): domain Eukaryota; kingdom Metazoa; phylum Chordata; class Amphibia; order Caudata; family Salamandridae; genus Lissotriton; species Lissotriton helveticus. The sequence goes on along the minus strand of NC_136069.1, from coordinate 992,109,147 downwards.
CTTCTTTTGATGAGTAACAACCCAGACCCATCCGGAGCTGTCTTTTTTTTTTCTCTTTCACGTTCTGCTCTTTCTCCTTTTTCTTTTTTTTAATGTTTTTTTCCTTTTCTTTTCTTCTCTGTCACTGATTGATTAAAAATCAGAATGTAATATTTGCATCCGAACACCGCCTGTAACCCTTATGTCTTTGTTTTTGTCGTTTTTTGTAACCTTGGATCCCGGGGGGGAGGGAGGGTGGGGGGGCCAGCCAAGTAAATTTCAAACTGTACTGTAAACTGTCAAGTTAAAATAAAATAAAATTAAAAATATACACTTGTGCGTATATGCATATTAGTATGTATGTATAGAACTTAGTAATAAATATTTATTACTACTCAAAAGAACACTTTATACCAGCCTCAACTTAATGAAAGACTGGGAAAAAGGTAACATTCTATTCTCATGCATATCAGTTTGCATGTAACTCCTTGATGCCAGATCAGAACTCACTGAGCTGTAGTACAATGAGTATGACTTCTGACCTGCAGATAACACAAAATTATGTAGCAAAGGCAGTAACCCACTGAACTGTCTGCATACAAATTCTAATCTGTGACCTGCATGTTATACCTTATTCTTTGCTAACTAAAATTTCAACCTTTCCTTATCTAGGTGTACTGTTTGATGATCGTGGGTCATGGGTTGCAAAAAGAATACACAAAAAGAATGTCCTGGCAAGGGCAGTGGGGGCAACCATGACTTCTCAAAAAGATTAGGGTACAAAGCCCACACCTGCACTATTAAAGGTGTACAGAGAAAAATGTATCCCTATGGCCACTTATGGATGTGATGTGTGGTACAAGGATGTGAGAGATATACAGATGGTGCAGAACAAATTCATGCGTAGGCTTCTTGTTGTTCCTCCCTGCATTCCAGCCTTCATGTTGCACGAAGAGCTTAGCATGGGTTTCATCTCTGACCTTATTGCTGTCACGCCTTTATTGTGTTGGTTGAGAATATGGTCCTGCCCAGTTTCCCCCCTAAATCAAATCGTTATAGTGGATTGCACTGCACTTGAGGGGGCGTTGCACATTTCCTAGCTAAGGTATATTATGGAATTGTCAAAGTGGCTAGGTTTCCCTGACTTGTATACTAACGCCAGGCCTCTATGCTCAGTAGACATTAAGAGCATCAAGCAACTGTTCATGACAAGACAGCAGAGGGAAAGGGAGGGCTGGAAACTTGCTAAGTCCACAGTGAGAAAATACTTCACACTGTGTTTGAGTCCACATTTATAGCCATATTTCTCACTAGTTTCCAATGTGCAGAACAGTGGTGTAACGAAACTTGAGGGGGCCCCCCTGAAAAGCACATGGAGGGGGCCCCCATTCTTGGCGTCAGTCAAGAGCTCTCAGGCCAGCGACCTGCTATACTGCAGGGGCTCACCCCAGCCATAAAAAAGGATTCTGGTTCCTCCATTGGTCACATCCGCCCTTTCATCGGGCGATTTACATACATCAGTAAATACTGCTGTTGGGCCCTCCAGCACAGTTACATAACACTGTCTCCAGCCGGCCCTCCAAACACATCCTCCTACTTGATGACCCACCTTCAAGCGAAGCCCGCTCAGTTGACCACCTCCAAACACAGACCACTGCCTTTGTGCCTGCTAGTAACTCATCCATCACACTCTACTTTCACCCCTACAAAACCTGCAGTTATGCTTTTCTGCCCACCTTTAAAACCACCCCTCGAAGTCACTGTGAACCTGTGACCGCCGCCCACTGCTCCCCTGTCCACCACCAACAGAAAGACTGATGGCCGGTCCCCATCTAATCACTGCTTACCAGTACTGACAGAGCCTTTCAGTTGCTGCCCTCCCCAATGCCACTGTGGTAGTTTAAACATGTTAAACAATCTCTTCAACGGACCACCCCAAAACAGTTCTTCCTGCTAGCCTCTATGGCATCAAAGGCGTTCATGCTACTTTTCATCCTCTACATGATGCACACAATAATATTAAATGTACAAAGGGTCTGATTTTTGTTTGCTCACACCAACATTAATTTACATTATATACCCCACTAAACCATACATCCTGTCAAAGGCAAACCTGTTCCCATGTGTATCACCAGTCAGCAATTACCCCAAGGACAAACACCAGAGAGAATGCATGATTCATGTAATTAAACCTACAGTGACAACGTAGCATTTCCCCACCCACTGTCAGCCCAGCAAAGTCTGCAACCGCACAGTAGCCATCAATACCGGCAACGTCTAAAGAACATTGCCACTTCCTTTCATTGGCAGCTTCTGATACATATACCTATGACTTCTGGGCAGCATCTACCACAGACCACAGCATTCTTTGTCTCCCTAAGACTAACCGAATGCTGTAGGTGAACACTTCTCTTCCCCCTTCCTTACTAATAACTAATGGAGGATAACGAAAAAAATATATAGTATTTTCTTATGCCAATAGTGTATCGAGCACTTGCTGCCCACAGTCCTCACCGGATCCACACGTATCAATATTCTGCTATCGCACCATCTTGTCAAACCTATTATTATCTGGAGATGTTTTTTATCCCTTCTGTGAACTGGGAAAAGCAATACCTTGCACGAAACAAGTCCCTTTAAAACCTTTGCTACTTATACAGGCTCGCAAAGCACTTACTTGTTTTACTAACTGTCATTGTAAAGCAAACGGGTAACTCGTTCTAGGATTGGAATTACTGCTTAGAAGGGTGGAAGTTAATACTGAGACGTAGGATGATTTTTTGCATGTCTGCCAGGCACTTGTTCTTCCCTGCATGTGCACACGATGCAACAATACAATTTAGCTTAACAAATTGTTCAGAAATGTACCGGAAGGTAAAGAAACAGCCCACAATATTTTTACAAAAAAAAATAGACAAACATCAACTTTATACCCCATGACCTAAAAGCCTTAGCGTGCACAGCTTGTCCAAGTCAACGCCACCTAATTCAGTCCTGCCAAGAACCACGCATCTGGCGTTAGACTAACGCATTTCAGTGTGGTGATCTGCATCACTGCACTGAAATGCAAAATCACACATAACAGGCATCGCACCTCCTCGGGTACCAGTGCTGCTAATCAATGCTGGTGTAGTATTATTTCCATGTGGCTGCTGTCTGTTTCTGGTGCTTCCGCTGTGTCCTTAACGCGATGCTGTAAATTTCATTATGCAGTGCAGCCTACTGTGTGGTATTCCTGTAATGAATGACCCTTTCTTATGCCCACAACATTTTGCCGTATTTCGGTAGTGTGTCCGAGGATTTGTTGCAGGCGCGCGGGCACCATGCACCGGCAGCCCTACGATGTCAGGCGCTTTGAGTGTGACATCTGCAGGGACTGGTTCCTGACGGGAGCCAGGGGCTTGAGAAGGGCACCGGAGTTCTAGAGTGAGTGATGTGACCCCGGATAACCTCTGCCTCCCTGCGGGGAGCGATGTGCAAAAACGCCCGCTCTGCATGGAGGAGCCAGGATATAAGATTCCAACACGATGACACCACAGTGCTGAAGTGCCCAATTTGATTGCTGTTTTATTGTTGGGGAAACGGAAATAAAGATGAGTAAGTATTAAAGTAATAACATGTGGGAGTCAGTTTCCAGGCTGATTCCTACCCGTTTTCTTTTAAACTTTCACATGTCGGTAATAGGCACTTCCAGCAGCAGACATACCGGGATGAAAAACAAAAACGTTAATTGTGAAGGTCCCATAACTCCTGTGACCTAGGTGTATTGGTAACTCTTGCCTGTGTCAGAGCATTGATTTTTTCAGATGCAAGATAGATATATAGCTACACTGATTAGGGGTGTTACATTGAGTAATTGCTAAATGTGTGACAATGGTTTCCGAAAGCGTTACTGTACCCAGATGACATTGTATTGAAACTGCACATTATACTCTTGGAGTGCATAGACATAACCTCCACTCCCCTTACTGACATGAATTATTGCACCTCAGAGGGTTAGCGCCTCGGTCACCTTGCAGCCATCCAATGCCTGTTGGCCCTCCAGCGGGCCCCAATGCTCCTCTTTTTACTAGAGTCCATCGAGAGGCATGCTCTAACAGTCTACTATATTGCCTCCTCCAGCCTCTCAAGTTCGGGCCTCTACCTGTTGGTCGCAGGCCAGTGAGGCATAATTTACTCACACACAGAAGAGGCCTCAGGTTCCCCTTTGTCCAGCAGATGTTGTATTAATGCACCTACAAACCTTGCTCCGCAGACGAGCTGATTGCGCCGAGGGTCTAGGTGCCTACCGTGGCGCAGGGAGCTGTGGCCTAACTCTAGTCTGAGAGCATCAGAGGCACCACTGCACATATTGCTTCAGGCTCGATCTCCCCTCCTCACACTCCTGGCTAAATGGATGAAACACTGCAGACCAGGGCAGTCTAGACAACATAGTCCTAAAACATGTTAGATCCTAGTTGCACCCTAACTCAGACAGAGGAGCACTGAGGAGGCACTAGAGGGTAGGTCACTGGGTCTTACTGTGATTTTAGCATCCCAGAAATGGACTGATTACTCATAGATGAAACCAGCTCTTTTTGGAAGGTTTAATCTGACCACAGATTAGCAGTTAAACAAAACTATGCAGCATTTCTACGCAGAGTAACCAGACATTATGGGAGGCCTTATTGGACCTTGAATGAACTGCCACTTTTAAAGTGCTGGAGTAAGTGTTACCTGGCGCATGCAAACCTCTGATTTCTGCAGAGATTATCCTATGTATTTATTTTGTACAGTTACATTAATATGTAGCTGATGGAAATCTGCTTGGTGCTTGCAAATTTGCAAAGCCACATAGCAGACTGGTCACCATGAGGGTGCAGAGGAATACATCTCAATTAGTGCACATTTTCACACTGATTCACTCATAGAAGACAAGGTTTCAGATTGGGAAGTGTGATGCTTTCATAATTTAACTGTAATAATGCGTGACATTCACGCAGTCTGACTCTCCTCAGTTTACAGTAGCCTGCTGTTAGTGCACTTTAGTTCAGTGACTTTCTTGGAGTTTCTAGTTGCTCAAATGGGTGTAATTTCTGATATTTATATGTTTCCCTCCTTTTCATTGCTTGATTTTGCTCATGAGAAAGTGTCACTCATAGTTGTTGAAATGTCACTCATAATTACAATGAAATTATTAAAATGTCACAGATAGCAATCGGAAACCTTGGCAGCTATGCTAATTCTACCACACACAGCACATTTGAACATCTCATATTTCCATGCCACACAATTCAACTATAACTAATTTAACCCTACAACATTCCATACCACACATTCCTGTTTTGTCCGCTAAGCACCTCCGGGTCGGAGGGTGCTTTGTTTTGATACCGGAGTGGAGCGAGGAGGCTCTCGCTCTACTAGCTCATCTCTACAGAAAGTGAATCGCTTTTTGGAATTCCAACGTCGGCGTGTGCAGCTGGTAAAACACACGCTGGAGACGTTTATGTTAATTGCACGTTTGGAGCTAGCGCAGGAAGTGCGTATCTTCAAACTTCTTTACTTTCATACCGTCGAAACCTGGGCATACTCTGGGGGGGATACCTACAAGTAAATAGGAGTGCTACGTTAGAGAGTCGGAGACTGCGCATAAAGGCGCTCTCCTCTCTAACAAAAGACACCATTTATCCCCCAGCACGCCTCCTTCACCATCTGGAGATCCAGGCAGAAGAGATACTCAGGTATTACATATCACGCATGAGAGTCGGAGACTGCGCATACAAGCGCTCTCCTCTCGTGGTGCGGTTTTACTTTTGATTATTACTTTGTTTCAAAAGGAAACCACGCCATATTGTAAACAGCTTCATATACCTTTGAGTTGTGCTTTGAGGGGTGCCGCTCGCAGTGGTTTCTTTGACAAACACTGAGGAAACTTTTTGGCTGCTATTACGATGAAGATTGCTCTGTCTTGAGGAATCCTGTGTGGAACTAAGAGCCTGTGTTCTCCACTTCTGCTTCTACGGTGCTGCTGAGGGTGAGGGACGCAGAATCGGCCAGCGGGAGCGGGACTGCGAGGCCCAGAGGTGCTTGCGCCTGGACATCGCGCGCACCTGGTGCCTCTTCCCGCCCCCTCCTCCCTGAAGGCTTCATCACGACTCGCGGGTGCCGCTCGCAGTGGTTTCTTTGACAAACACTGAGGAAACTTTTTGGCTGCTATTACGACGAAGACTGCTCTGTCTTGAGGAATCCTGTGTGGAACTAAGAGACCGTGTGCTCCATTTCTGCTTTTACGGTGCTGCTGAGGGAGAGGGACGCAGAATTGACCAGCGGGAGCGGGACTGCGAGGCCCAGAGGTGCTTGCGCCTGGACATCGCGCGCACCTGGTGCCTCTTCCCGCACCCTCCTCCTCCTACTTAGCCCCGAAGACCGGACAAAGAGCGGGCCCTCTGTGGCCCTCAGTGGCAGAAGTAGGCTGGGCTGGCCCCAATTACTAACACTTAATATTAACCATCATTTTATTATATCTATTCACGCCTTATAGACCTTGGCAACCGCCACAATACTTGTAACTCAATTGATGCGCGTCATTTGCTTCGCCTCCATTTTATACCAAACATTGAGTATATTTGAATTTGATTACCGGCATTGTGTATTGTTTTACTTTTTTAGTGACATAGCCTGTAATATGACCGCAAAAAAGCTCAGATCTGGGAGATTGTTGGGGGGAAGATCGTCAGCTAAGACTAGATCCAACCCCCTCCGAAACAAGAATGCCTCAACTCTTCAATTGAAGGGCCAAAATCAGATATTTCAGTTATGGGAGAAAACGGTGGATAAGGTGCCCCCAGAAAAGGCTGTTTCTAATAAGGGCACCGGCTCAACCTTCTCGCATAACCTATTGCCTGATCAGGTACAGAAGGAGACGGAATTGGGACATTTAAATTTAAGTTTACATTCTAGTTTGGGCGTTTTATCTTCTCTTCCTATATTCTCTGAGAATGATAAGTGTTCAGCCTCTAATCTGGATAATTTTCATAAAACTAAGGATCCATTAACATCTGAAAATGTTACTTCCAATGTCTCATTAGGCCACTCTAAGTTGAGGGAGGTTATTAACGAGGATTTACAGCCTTTGGACATTGACTTAGAGTTGTGTGAACGCTATTTGGTAGATGAGTCTAGGACATTACTAGACGCTATAAAGACCCCAATTGGCGCTACCCCCTCTGGTCTACATCTTTATAGTAGTACTCCTTCCCTCAAATCCCAAGATCTATCTTTTCAGACTAATATGTCAAAGAGTCCGATGCTTAATATAACGGGGATTGAGGTTATAAATGATCCTAGCTCCAAATCATCAGAGAAACCTATATCAGAATTTCTGATCTCTTTGGAACATTTGTTATCTTCAATTCTAACGTTATTGAGTAAATTTGTGGGCAGTTCAGACTGTGTATTGGAATCTGTTACCCAAATTTTAAAGGTTTTACTATTGAAAACTTCAGAAAAGAGTGGCGGTTTGGATCACTGTACTATACTACTCCCTGAAAAAATACCAACTAATGCACCTTGTTTGTCATCTGAGAATATACCAGTTGCCCCTGTTATGAAGGAATTATGCCCTGTTTTCAAATCGTCTGCTCATAATTGTATAAGAGATTTTGAACCAGGTATCGTAATAGAGGAAAAAAGTGTTGTATTGTCTGATGCCAATGCTGAAAAGGTACTATTTCCCATTTTTGACCCAGATTTTAAAGGGATGGAGGTAGAGGAGAAAGTGGGAAAACAACAAAAAAAGAGTAAAGGAAAAAAGAGGAAGCCTCTTCGTAGATTTAAAAAGAGGAGGCAGAGACAAATATTTTTCGAGGACTCCCAAGCCTGCCATACCTCCTCCCCTGCTAAGGTTGAGAACGACAATAGCATCTTGAGGCATCAATCAAATATTTTGTCACTCAATATTGTGGTGCCTTCTGCTAAAATCGATGAAATTACCTCCAGTTGTTCTAATCCAATTTTGGGAGAACCGGGCGTAGAAAAAGAAAGGCCCATGGTCCATTTCCCTGTAGTGGAAATAAGAAAACCTGTTCCTGTGGTATCAACCATTCTTAACCCCACTGCCCCTTCTTTCCATACACTGGCAGAAGGGGTAGTGTCTGGTCAAAACTTTTCTACTAATATGATGGAATCCCACACAGATTCACTGATTTTGGATTTTGTCCCACTATTCGACCTCGATCTGGTATTGAATAGATCCTTTTTGTTGAAATGCTGTAAGGACATAGAGGGTCTGAAACTAATCAAAACAAATGATATCGACTTAGTAACAATACTAGGAACAGGATCCATGTCTTTTATTAGGGTAAGGTTCTATTCCAATTTGATAGTGAATCTTATTCTAAATAAAGCAGAAACTTTTCAGAGTCAGGGGATTGATGTGGTGCCTTTCTTAGCTACATGTGTTAATAACCATTATGAGAACGGCTATCAACGGGTCCTGGGTAAAACCGGCTTTTCTCACCCTTTTAAGGACCTAAAGGTTCGTGTCTCAAAAACGAAAAGGCTAGTCTCACATGTTACCCCCGCTCCAATGACAATAAATAGGGGTATAACTGAGAATGAACAGCAATGGAACTGGTTACCTGGTGCCTTGTCGTCCAAGGTGACAGACAACCCAAAACTGTTTTCTCACTTTTAGCAGCCCTTTCACTGTTATCTCCTGGAATGCCGCTGGCATTAACAATAATCCTGAAAAATTATTGTTCCTCTCTTCTTTGAATGCCAGTGTAATTTGCATCCAGGAAACATGGTGCATTGATAAATTGAATATAGGGAGAGATTACTTTGTGTTGGAGGCGGCAGCTACCCCTTCTAGTAGGGGACATGCAAAAGGGGGAATCGCGTGCCTACTGACCAATAGAATAAAGTGGAGTTTTTCCCACTACGTAGACCCCAGTAACCTTTTCCAGGTAGTGACTCTCTCCAATTTAGATAATAGGGGAGAAAGATATCCCTTTGTGATAATAAATGCTTATATACCGCCAGACGATCATTTTAATATTGTATTAAAACAAGTTTTTACTTTTATCAAACAAATTAAGGAGACAGTTCCTTCCTCCAATTTTTTGTTAGTTGGCGATTTAAATTGCAAAGTTTCCAATCTCAGTCTAGAGCTTTTTAGAAATAAAGCAAAAGAGGAGGCTCTGTTGATTCCCAAAGCCCTTTTTCCAGGAAATATAAAAACAAATAAACGGGGTAAACTTCTGTTAGAAGAATTGTACATTACGGAGGGGCTCATAGCTAACGGTAGGCTTCCGTCTGATGTCCCCGCAAATTACACACATAGCTCCTCCAACAGTAAATCTATTCTGGACTACATAATTGTTGATCACGGCATTTTTTCTCTTTTAAGGGATTTGGTTGTTGTAGAAACAACCTTCAGTGATCATAATGTTATTATGTTAACTCTCTCACTAGATCCTCCTAAATCTGACCCTTGGTCACTTAATGGCGACGTGGTCACCCTTCAAAAAACAGGAAGATGTTTTTGGGATTTTAAAGCCATGAAGGGTTTGGAGCCTATCCTTGAAAAAACTTTAACTAACCTAGATAATTGGCAGGGGTCGGAATTGTCCTCTTTTGAGGTTTTCATGAATGAGATTATCTCCGCTGTAAAAAAATCTAATTTAATCAGAAAAAAATCTCCCTCCCTAAAGCAGTTGTTTCCCTTAATAAGGAAATAAACAAACTGGTGAGGGAGCAATATATACGTGGAGCAGCAGAGAGATCTCAGAAAATATCTCTCCTTAAAAGAAGGAGAAGTAGGGTAAAGAAAAAAATGAAAAAAGAAAAAGAGGATTTGTTATGGATTGGTTTGCGGGAGGCTGCTGTCCAAGGGAACTCTAGACAGTTCTGGACTCTCATTGGGGAGGGTTGTGGCACAAGAGTGCGTCCCCTTCCAATTCCTATTTCGGAACAAACCTGGGTAGACTACATCTTAAATTTGTATGCCAAGAATGACCTGCGAGTGGAACTTAGGGGAATTGGGGAAGATATTAATTCCACAATTGAATCCCCTTCTGAATCATCCATAGAACTGGCTATTAGGGATATGCGTCCATCAGGAGCTATGGGACCGGATGAACTCCCGATATCAGTCCTGAAACAAGATTCAGTATCCTGGAGTAAAATTCTATTCCCTCTATTCAGGATCTGTTACATTAAAAAATCTATTCCATCTTCCTGGAAGGGGAGCATTTTTGTGCCCATGTTTAAAAAGAGTGATAGAAACCTTCCCAATAACTATCGTCAAATAGCCCTCTTAGACGCAATTGGGAAGGTCTTCTCTAAATGCTTATTGTCCCTAATTAATGATTGGGTGGTTCTAAAACAAATCTTACCACTAGAACAAGTAGGCTTTCGCAAGGGGCATGGAACTTTGGATAATCTCTCCGCCCTTCAGATTATTACTGATAAATATATAAGGGTACGCGGCGGAAGAGTGTACGTGGCCTTTATAGATTTCTCCACAGCATTCGATAAGGTTGATCGCCCCCTGCTGTGGAGAAAGCTATCTGCTTTGGTTATGCCACTTCAATTGCTAGATATGATCCAGGCGCTACATACAGACACATGGTGTCAGGTTCTGCAAGGAGGAGATAGGGGATTATCCAAGATTATCCCTTCAGTTAATGGCCTTAAGCAAGGTTGCCTCCGTGCCCCACTGCTTTTTTCACTATATATTGCAGATTTACCTGCCTCACTTTCCTCTTGTGATGGTATAGCTCCAGTCTTGGGTGGAAAGCACATCTCATGTCTGTTATATGCGGATGATATCTTAATAATGGATCTTTTGCCTAAAGGTCTCGCCAAACGCCTCCATGCTCTACATTTGTATGCAGAAGCTCATTATTTAAAAATCAATGCATCCAAGAGTAAAATTATGTGTATTTCAGGCCGGAAAAAACATACGTTTGCGAGCTTTGTCTGGTCTGTGGGAGGTGATAAACTTGAAGTGGTAAAGAGCTACGTTTTTCTAGGAAAATTAATCTCAGACACTTTAAGTGATAAACCCCATACCGATAACAATGCCCGGAAAGCTATATCCCAAGGGAGAAGCTTAAGTGCATTGTACTCGGCAATGGGAAGAAGGCATTTTTCATATTTACTGGAGGTCTTCAGGGCAAAAGTTCCCTCGACCCTTTTATATGGATTGGAACTAGTCGACATAAAGCATTGGGATTTTTTAAATGTGGTTGAAGGAAAATTGTTAAGAAGCATAATCTCTATTAATTCCGCCTGTTCAGTGGCTGCCTGCAGACTTGAGTTTGGCCTACGCAGCAGTTGGGTGGAGGGCCTGGCAGCTGTAGTACGTTGGGTCGCAAGCATAGCCAGAGGAGAAGAGGGGACTATGAGATCCCTCTTAAAGGCAGAATTATTAGGAAGCTTAAGAGAACATTTCTTAATTGTTAATAATTTTAGAAAGGCTGTATCGCTTCTGCAGTTGGAAGAGAGTACTCTCTTTTCCTTATCCGCAACCCAGTTAAAGTCTGTCTTGAGAGAGGCCTCCTGGGACCTTAGCTATAGATTAGACAGCGCCTCAATCCTTGTTAAGAAAGGTGTTAATCCCCTTACTGACTCATTTGCAAGAAAATTTGTGCAACCTTACGTTACTTGGAATTTGCCCCATGGCGTCCGGAGATTCTGGTTACTCCTGAGGCAGGACTTGTTACCTCTAAATAATATTCTGTTCAAATGGTACGGAGTCCCTGCAATTTGCGATCTTTGCCAACTGTCCACCCAAGATCGAATGCATGTACTCTTTATATGTCCAGTGTTGCGTCCATATCGTTGTAAATGGTTAAGGCAAATATGCTTACAAATGGGTATCTTAAATGCTAAGTCTTTTATGTTTGCCTTGTATAACCCCCCAAATGAGAGATTCTGTTTTAATATTTTTAATTTTCTTAAATGTTTCTTAGATATTTACTGAAGGATGGCTTATGGCGTATGTATCTATGAATTACTTTGAATTGCGGTAATGGTTGTAAATTGTCTTTTTGCAATGAATGGAGTTTTGTATTGTGTGTTTCTTTTATGTGGACCTCTATGGAGTTCCAAAACATAATAAAGATTGAATACCGGTTGAATACCGGTATACCACATAATCACAATCCTAAAAATTAAAAAACACATATTTCTACTTCACGCCATACCACATAATTTCACAACACATAATAACATTCCACACAGTTTAATACTATTCCAAACCACCTAATTCCACTCTACGCAACACAATTCAACTACACATAATTCCACTTCAACCTATATAAATATACTTCACACAAAGTATTTACACTCAACTCCAAAACACATAATTACCCTCCACAAAATACAACTCTGCAACATGCTGCATAATTCCACTCCGCGTAATTATAAACCACACCATGCCAAATAATTCCACACATCACACAATTCCACAATTCATCCCCACATAATTCATCACACAACATAATTACACTCCACATAATACCACTCAGCATCACATAATTTACCTTCACATAATTATGCTCTACTCCATATTGCATAAATATACTCCACCTAAATCCAGTCTATGCCACGTAGCAACATTCCACAGAACTACACCACGCTATGCCTCATAATAGCACTCAGCAGCGCACAGCTTCCACGTTACACAAATTCAACACTACACATTTCCATTCCACACAACATAATTCAACAACAAACTAAATAATTCAAACCAACACAATTACACAACACACCACATACATCCCATCTACACCACAACATTCCATATCATATCATGCTAAAATATTTAACAGCACACCACATAAGTAAACTCCACTACATAGCACTCCACAACACAAAATACCATTCCAGATAATTTCACTCCAAGACACACAATCCCACTACATGACACAAAATCCCACTCCACATAATTCTAGTACACTCAATACCACACAGTTACTATCCACATAATTACACCGCATAGAAAACCTGCCCATCAGTTAATATGCTACAGAATGTTTATCTATCAGTTGCTTTGCACAGAATGCCTTTCCATCAGTGAATGTGCACAGAATGTGTATCCATCAGTTGCTTTGCAGAAAATGCATGTCCATCAGTTCATGTGCCACAGAATGTTTATCCATCAGTCCCTTTGCACAGAACGACTGTCCATCAGTTACTATGCCACCGAAAGTTTATCCATCTGTTGCTTTGCACAGAATGTTTATCCATCAGTTGCTTTGAAAAGAATGCCTGCCCATCAGTTAACGTGCTACTTATCCTTCAGTTACTTTGCACAGAATGCCTGTACATCAGATAATGTGCAGCACAATGCTTGTCCATGAAGTTGGTATGGCCACTTATACACATCTAGAATACAGCACACATCTCGACACTCGTCAGCATTTCGAACTTTGAGAATTAGATGTTTTCATGGCTAATATGTCTGTATGTATATACTGACTTCAGCATCATTGACAAGTTTATAGTCCTGTTCAGCATGTATATTACTTTCTTCCACATGTAGCCAAATCATTACCACGTCACCCTAACCTGCTTCCATCGCACTGACCATATCAGGAAGCCTGAATCTTGTTAGTACATGTTGGATTGCTGCCAGAGTTCTTTCTACACAGCAGCCCATTCCTAGTCCGACTGGCCTGGCTCTGACTGAAGAGAAACAATGTAACTTGTTACTTTGTTTCTCTTCTGTCCTGGTTCAGCGGGAGGAGCTCAGAGCAGGCTGCACACTGCAGTTGCTTTAGAGCAAGCCTCTCTCTCACAGCTCTCTACCGAAGAGCTGAAGGGGCCCCCTTCACCAACCGTAGACTGGGGGCGCCCCACACTGCAGGAGCTGCAGGGGTGTTTGTTACGCCCCTGGTGCAGCAAGCATCGCTTTCTGCTAATCAGATTGAGATTGAATTTCCTTCACTGGTTATTAGCCTTTCCCAAAGGCTTAACAAAGCCTGCTTCTCTGATGCCATGTCCATGTGACAATTTGTCTGAACAGGACACCTTACATTTGACCTTTTTTGTGAACTTGTTGCCCCTTTGCGTAAAAATTTAATCTCCTGCTTCTCTCAGATCGTGTTGATTTGTTTAAGTAAGGCCTGCACTAGTATACTTACAAATGCTCTCCTCCCCTAAGGTCTGTTTTGGTGTGGCTAGCTTCTTTATAGGGGCCATGAGACATAGGAAGAAGATGCTCATGGCGTAGCCAGGCTGAATCCTGTCCACTGCTTTCTGGGAAATGTATGTGTCTATTTCTAGTACTTGGTATTGCTTGACTATGTGGTGTGCCTACTTCGTCAAAACGCTATCACTCTTACAATTTTTTTTGCTAAATTTTATACTTGGAGCTGTAATTTGTATTTGTTTTTACAGAATGACCTTTGTAGTGGCGCATACTAGTTGATGCACGTCACGTCATGACGTGACGTGCGGCGGCCATCTTAGAGATGCGCGCGCAGCCTGCATTGAAGGCGCAAGTTCCGAGAGGAACACAGCGCCGGCTCGGCGCTCTTCAGTTAGGAGATTACAATATATAATAAAGAACGTTATTCCTCTACATTGGCTCAGCGCTTCATTGAGAGTGAGCAACATTACAGTGGCGACGAGGTCGGGACGCGACCAGAACCCTCGTGTGAGACTCACGAAGCCAGCGCAGGCAGACCCTTTGAGGAACAGCAAGAACCTGTGAGGACACACGAGACACGTGAAGCACCAATGGAGCACAGCCAGGACTGGTGACACAGATAAGTGCCAATAAAAGAGAAGAGACACATATACTGAAGAGCGTGGCAGAGCCACAACCAACCGAACAGAGAAATCAGCAGGGGGGCGGTGTACATACTATGCACAAGCTACAAAAAGCGCGCCAAACCTAAAACGGTCCCACTACACTAGAGGCAGCGAGCTGGCAACCACTAAGCAAGAGGAGGGGGCCGACACCGAGAGTCCCCGGGCACAACCCTACAAAGCAGAAGCAGACAGCACCCCAGGCAGCCCCACCAGCAAAGCGGACAGAGCATCCACAGGCAAGGGAGAGAGGATGAGCACACCAGCGGGGTACGCCATAGCGCCGGTCCAGTTCCTACCGAAACCAGGGGAACCATTAATGAAATGGGAGGACTGGCGAGAATACATAGACAACTTTATAGGGGTTCTGGAGGATGAAAACGAAGAGGTATTCACCTCCAAAAGGAAGAAACGCATATTACTACTAAATCTGGGACCAGAAGGACTCAGGATATACAAGAGCCTGGTGCCCAAACAAAGAGATAGCACGGACGATGATGTATATGCCCATGCCCTCGACGACCTAAATGAACATTATCGACCCACTGTATGTGTATCAGTCGACAGATTCAACTTCCAGCAGAGGAAACAAAGATCTGGAGAGTCAATTGAGGAATATGTGGCGGCCCTGAAGAAATTAGCGACCACGTGCAGGTACAAAGAGTGGGAGGAGGAATTTATCAAAGACCAGATAGTGATGCACACCTCCAGCACAAATGTTCAGGACAAGCTGTGGGTGAGTGGAGACACCACACTCAAAGACGTGATGGTCATCGTCAAGAGGGCAGAGCTGGCACGCAGGTGCGCCGATGCTACCAAGAAAGACACAGCACCCAGCTCCATGGTGAACAAAGTATACGAAGAAGAACCGCGGAGGGACCAGAAATACAAGGGCCCGGAAAGGAAAGGTCACAACAAAGGGCAAAGCAACACTGGTCAGCATGGACGACAACCCAGCAACGACACAAGAAAGACGTGCTACAGGTGCGGGAGTTGGTCACATGAGGCACACGACAGGAGATGTCCTGCGTTCAGGGCCAAGTGCATGCACTGTGGCATCATCGGCCATTACGAGAAGGTGTGCCGGAAGAAATTGTCGAAGAATGCGGTGCGATACGTCGATCAAGAAGAGGTGCACCAGGATGAGACCCAGGAAGAAGAAGTCGACACAGTCTTGTGCATTTATGACCAGATCTTGAGCGTGGAGGGGACGAGGACAACCAAACCCGTACTGGAAATGAAGATGGGTGGAATAGCCGTCGAGGTGGTGGCAGACACCGGCTCACCCTTCACCATAGTGCCAAGAGCGGTGTGGAACGACACTTTCAGACTCAAACTAGGACCAGAGTTGGAGAAACTGGATATCCGACCAGTTACATATAATGGTGACCGCATCCCCATGGTGGGGTTCCGGCTCCTAAAGTTCGAGTTCAGAGGCCGCTCAGCGATGTGTAAACTATACGTCTCAGAGAAGGGACCGTCTGTGCTGGGATGGCTGGATCAGGGTGACTTGGGAATAAAACTGGACCCAGGAGGAAAAGAACAGATCCTGCTCACTGAACCGGACACCTGGCCCAATTTGACAAGATGGAAAGAGAGTTATCCAAAGGTATTCGGAGGCACAGTAGGGAAGGTGCAGAGGTTCCAACACAAGATTATACTCAAGAACGACGCCAGTCCGGTGGCCCACAAAGTAAGGAATGTACCAATAGCTGTAAAGGAGGCAGTTCAAACAGAACTTCAAGACTTGGAAAGGAAAGGGATAATTGAACCTATCACCTGTGCAGAATGGCTCGCACCGTTGGTGGTAGTCATGACGCCCAATGGAAAGGTCAGGCTCTGTGTTGACCTGAGGGAGTTAAACAAGAACATTGTCGTGGAAAAATTCCCCCTCCCAAGAATCGAGGAAATGTTGGCCAGAACAAGAGGGGTCAAGTGGTACTCCACCATCGATTTGACCTCCGCCTACCACCAAATAGAATTACACCCAGACAGCAGAAAACTCACTTCATTCATCACCCCATTCGGCTGCTACCAGTTCCGCCGCATGCCGTTCGGATTGGCCTCGGCAGCCGCCGTGTTCCAGAAACTAATGCACCAGTTGTTTAAGGACATAACGGGCATCCAATATTTCCAGGACGACATCCTGGTGATGGGGCGAGACAAAATAGACCATGATCAGAAGCTGGAGAAGGTACTGAAAACCCTAGAAATCAAAGGCCTCACAGCTGAGTGGGCCAAATGCCGACTGGGTCTGGAGTCAGTGACCTACTTGGGCCATGAGATTGGGGCTCAAGGCATCACGCCAAAGGCAGGAAATGTGAAGGCAATCGCTGAGGCTCCGCCACCCACCAACAAAGAGGAGGTTAGATCGTTTTTGGGTATGGCGGAGTACTACAGTAAATATGTGGTACACTTTGCTTCCAAGACACACCATATGAGGATGCTGACCAGGGAGAACACCTGCTTCCAATGGACACCAGAGGCACAAAGTGAGTTCGACATGATCAAAAAGGATGTCACGGGAGCAGTACCGCTGAAGGGATATGACCCGCAGGGTGTCACAGTGCTCACGACTGATGCAAGTGATAAAGGATTAGGTGCAGTACTATTGCAAGATCGTGGACAGGGGCTGATGGAGACGATCAGCTTCGCTTCTCGGACATTAACAGCCACTGAAAGCAAGTACAGCGTAATCGAGAAGGAGATGTTGGCCGTAGTGTGGGCCACATCGAGATTTCGGCAGTTCCTATGGGGTACCCGATTCTTACTCAGGACAGACCATAAGCCTTTGGTGAAGGTATTAACATCTAGCGGGCACGCCAACGCCACTCCCAGGATATCCAAGATGACATTGAAGATACTTGAGTTCAGGTATGACGTGGAGTATATTCCTGGAAATCGGAATCGGGTAGCAGACTACCTGAGCAGGGCAGCGGCCATGGAGCCAGGCGAAGAGGACCCCACGGACCAGAGTGAATTGGTAGCCCTAGTAGAGGACCAGGAGAAGATCATCAGCTACCAGGAGTGGATGGATGAATACGAGGAAGACAGTGTCATAAAGGAAGTAAAATCAAACATCGTCAAGGGCTGGCCGGACAAACGACACGTGAATGAACACATCAAGCCATACTACGAAGTGAGAGAAGAACTATCAGTAGGGGACAGAGGAGTGTTTGTATATAGAGGGGACAAGGTGATCCCCCCGAGGAACTTGATCACTAAGCTACTGGACATGTTACACGAAGGACACCTTGGCATTGGAAAGTTGAAATTAAGAGCAAAACAGAACTACTGGTGGCCCGGCATGGACATAAGAGCTGAGAGGCATGTCAGAGAATGTCCCCAGTGCCAAGGAGCCGACAAAACGCTCAAACCCCTGCGTCCTGCACTAGGACAGTTTGAGATTCCACAGAACCCGTGGGAGGAATTATCCATAGACATATTAGGGCCCATCCTTGATGACCAAGGCACTCAGAAATATGTATGCGTTCTCATGGATCGATACTCCAAATGGCCGGAGGTGAAGGTGGATGAGTCCATGGACACTGAGAACATTCTAAGATTCTTGTCAGACACTTTCGTGAGAGAGGGCATTCCCAAGGCTATCCTCAGTGACAACGGCCCCCAATTCACATCTGACAGGTGGAACCAATTCATGCAGAGGAACGGCATCACGAGCAAACACACAGCCATCTATCATCCAGCCGGGAATGGCTTGGTGGAACGTTTTAACAGGGTGGTGATGGGTGCCGTACAAGCTGCAATCTCAGGCAACAAGGATTGGGAGAAAGCCATAGAGAACATGGTGTGGGCTTACAGAATAACCCCAACCGGGACTGGATATAGCCCGTTTCAGATATTGAGAGGGCGTGAGCCCTTCACCCATGACAATAGGGTTTGGATGGAAAAAGTTATCACCAGTGAGTGGTCTCCTGCGGTGGTACGTGCCAACCTGGAAAGGGCACAGTCTATATATACCAACCACTACAACAAAAGGAGGAACGTGAAGGGAGCAAGATTAGAGCAGGGCGAGTGGGTCAGAGTGAAGCTGGCAACGTTACAGAAGAAAGGCGACAGTAAATATAGCAAGCCCATGCAAGTCAAAGAGGTATATGATCGGGCGGCCTTGCTCAGTGATGGGAATGTATGGTCCCAAGACCGCATGGCCAAGTGCAACAAGATCCTACAATGGAGGCAGATGGGAAATGACTGGGGAAACGGAGATGAACAGGACATTGAGCAGGGACAAGGAGCCGACGTGCAGCAAGAAGGAAGAGATGCTGGAGATGAACTTACAAAGGAGAGAAGAGTAAATGATCACCAAGGAACAGATGAGGACTTACGAAGGAGAAACACAGAAGGAGCTACTGCTGGAAGGAGAGAGGAATGTAGTGAGGAGGTGCAGAGCCAAGGCCCTCCGGAGAACACTGCCAGAGTGACCAGGAGCGGTAGAACTGTGACAAGGCCCTCCAGGTATCGTGATTTCGAAATGGACAGTGAACTGTAAGTGACTTTATTGTTGGTTGGAAAAAGGGGAGATATGTAGTGGCGCATACTAGTTGATGCACGTCACGTCATGACGTGACGTGCGGCGGCCATCTTAGAGATGCGCGCGCAGCCTGCATTGAAGGCGCGAGTTCCGAGAGGAACACAGCGCCGGCTCGGTGCTCTTCAGTTAGGAGATTACAATATATAATAAAGAACGTTATTCCTCTACATTGGCTCAGCGCTTCATTGAGAGTGAGCAACATTACAACCTTTTTATATTCTTAATTGTTTGCACGTATATTCTTATACTGATTTACTTGGGTCTCGTGGATTGTTTAAGTATGTATGGTAATCATTTTAGCTATTGTATGTTCAAATGTTTTTATTTGTGTGCCTTTCTGGCCTTTGGTGGCCACATAAATAATCTTTGACTGACTGATTGACTTATGCTTTGCACCAGGAGCTTTAACCCTCTATGCTATTTTATGCTGCATATGCATTAACCACCAAGTGGGGTTCTGACCTTCCATTTCAGGGGGTTTTGCAGTTTCAATGCCCTTTTCGAGACTCTCGTTGTTCAAAAGAGGTCATTTCTGATACTTTTGTCATTACATTGTCTTCATTGATTTGTTTTGCTCACGAGAAAGTGTCACTGGAAGTGCCAAAGATTTGGCAATAGATTGTCACTCATACACATGCTGGAAGCATGAAAATGTCACATAAGCAATCTGAAAACGTTGCACCTATACCCATGTCCACTTCACATGTGGTCTTTCATTTGCGATACTGACTCTTAAGAAACAGGATAGATACATAAACCAAACTAAAATTCGTGTTTTTTCCCGTAATCTACCATCCAAAATGTTCAGACGCTAAATTCTGAGGTGAGCTACTTTTCGCTGCAAGAGATTTCAAGACCCTACAGGAGCTGCCACCCTCGTCCGCTTTTGATTTTCATGAAGCTGTCAGTATCCTTAGCTTCGGACTCGCTGCTCTGCGCTGCGAGTGGCGGAAGTGGTTGCATGCTCACTCCCGGCAAGCCCTGCTCTTCCGGTGACCCCTGTCCTCTCCCTTGCTGTAGGATCATGGCTGCCTCGAAACCCGTGGAGTCCTCGCAGGGGGGCGGGATGCCCCGCTGGCAGCTGGCCCTGGCCATCGGCGCGCCGCTGCTGCTGGGTGCCGGCGCCGTCTACTGGTGGAGCCGCCGGCGAGCGCGCAAGGGCGGCCCAGGGGACAAGAGGGAGACCGGCGATGGCAGCCCTGCGACGCCACCCATAGACTCCAAGGCGTCAGACGAGATGGTGAGCGCAGATCCGCGCTGCACTTTATGTCCTTCACCCTACGTGTAATAATATGCACTGCGGTTACCCCTCCCCAGTCTACCTATAGCACCAAAGTGTCACTGGCAGGCCTGTTGACTGACAATGCAGAGTTGTTTATGCCTGGGGCTTGACAGCATTTTTGGTGGAGAGAATTGACTGAACGGCCAAAGTCCTCGTTTCCCTTACCACAACGTACCCTGCTTATGCTATTAAGATCCGGAAACAGCGTAGGCGGTTGCCAATAACGCCAGAGCCCGTGATTTCCAGAGGAATAAGGACGCATTGCTTGTAATTGTAATTTGTATTTATGTAGCGGTTACTACCCCTGATAAGGCATTGAAGCGCTTTGCAGTGAGTAGCATTCTACGCTGGACCCCAAGGCTAAAGGTTTCCTCTAGCTTTGAATAGGGATACATTAATTGAGATGGGTTACTAAATAAAAGATCTTGGATGTTTTTGGTAGTGGAGAATGTGTGCTTATTGGCTGAGGAGGTAGATATGAGTTTAGCTGAGTAGGTGGCTAGAAGAGTTTTGAAGATGTAGAAGTTTTTTTTTAAAAATACATATAGTTTTGCAAAGAATTATAAACACATATCCAAACCTTATCTATATTTTTGGACTTAAGAATGGAATACATAAAATGCATTTAGTATATGTGCTGCCGAAGCGAGCACCATAAAATGCATTTATTGGCAAATGCATAAGATATTTTTATGCATATATAATTCTTATACGATGCATGAACTCTTACAATGACATATGCCCATAGCCATATGTACATATCCAGACATTTCTGCATGTATTGCCTAAACATTCATGTATTGTGTTTTGTTTAATTTTTATATTTTTGGGTGCCTATAATGCCATGCTAATAGGCCATGGAGTTTTCAATACACCATTATTGGTGAGTCTGCCTATCATTGCACATGTTTTACCGGCACTACGAACTTCCATTTTTAACTATTTAAACTGGTGTTACTGTTATTTACTTACGGTTCCTTTAATCCCCGCTCTGGTCCAGCGTGGCTTCATTTGCCGTTTGTGAGGGGGCGGTCATCTGTTTTCCCGCTACGTGCTGGGCTGATGCATTTCTAGGGGCGGCACCGTTTGGGCACTTAAGTATTTAGGAATGCTGAGAAGCGGCCATGCCGCTGGCGAGCGGAAGGCGCGCCTAAGGCAAGCCCCTCTGCGCCCCCCGGGTGTCGGCAGACAATAGGCTGGTTCGGATAGTGGTAAGCTCACCTACTCTGGGGGAGCAGCCTTCTTGCCATTAGAGGAGCAGTGAGCCCCTGCAGCTCCCCTCCGTGTAGCATACCAGATGGCCAGTTCTGCTGCAAGAACTGTGGTTTAAATTCATGCGCAAGTACCCCGTCACCTCCCACTTCCCTTCACTGTGCTGACCGACTAAGATATTGTTTAGCCTTAACTGTTGTTCCCTGGCCAAGAATGTTCCCGATGTTTACGACCTGTTAACCCCTTCACTGCGGCGGCTATTCTGCCGCAGTGCTAAGGGGGCGGGGCGGAAGAGCGGCGGGCGCATTCTGGTGACGGAACCGCTCAATAGAACGCTCAGCGCAGGCGTGCCGAGCGGGCCATGACTGAACCGCTCGGTCATCAGCACAGCGCGACCGCGGCTGATGACGGAGCGGTTCCGTCATCAGCAGGGAAGGGGTTAATGGATGAGTCTCCAGATGTCCTCTTTTTGACGGAGACATGGTTGTCAGTTGACATGGTGGCTGAGCCAGGTCTGGCACTCCCCCCAGGCTATAGTATTATGAGACGGACTCCTGGATTTATGGTATTTATTTTTTTGCCATTTCCGTCTGTATTTATCCATATTTATTTTTTGAGCATTTTTTCTGTATTTATCCACATTTATTGTTGCCACAAGCAAAAGACAAAGCTACAGCTAGTATTTTTCCACATTCATTTAAATTGACAATGCAGACATCCGCTCACTTAAACTAGCGATTTGTTGTGGCTTTAGCTGTGCTTTAAATGGTCCGGTACTGAGTAAATTGAAAAGGAGAGTACCTGTGCTTCTCAGGAGCAAACATGTGCCACCGCTTCTGTATTTCCATCTAAAGCCCCGAGGTGGAGGTTTGTTGAGATGCGTGGAATCCCGGGCACATTCCGTGAGCTCGAGCTGCTGGGATCTTCAGGCTGTGGAATTACACGTCATTATGTCATGAACATGCGGAATGGTAACACAGAAAGGGGGGGTGGGCGATAGTGATGGACACTCGAGGCAGAGATAACACATCTGTCTGGAGGGTGGGTGGGCTAAAGGCATCAGTGGGCAGAGTTGGGCAACTATATGGGGCCTTGGACAGGAGGAGTCAGGGGCGTTGGGGGAGGCTACAGCATGATGTTGGCGCCCCTAGGTGGAGAAGGGGCAGGTGAAAGCCCGGACAGCACCGTTGTGGGAGTGTGAATTTTGAGGACTAGTTACCGTAATATGGTAGTACTGGAGAGGAAGTACCGATCTACCGGGCCCCGATGAGTAGGTGGTGGTGTGCCCTGGTTCTTTTGGAGTCTGATATTTACTTTTTACATAGGGGAAATACACATACCTTTCGAGTTGAAATGGCGGAGGGCTGGCCCAGAGTTTACTTGAGAGGCAGAGCCTTGGAGATGGTGAATTCTCTGAAGGGCCGGGGAAGCAACAAATGCACCTACCTGTACACAGATTCCAAATGTGTTTCAGAATATGTGGAGAACTGATGCTGTCTTTGTTCAATAGCATCGTACTCACTGGAAATATGGTTCTCCTAAATGGAATGGGATGCCTTTATTTTCCAATCAATGTGTACAAGTTAGGCAATTCTTCAGGTTTAAAAAACAGGAGCGTTAGCCAAGATTGTATGAGAAGGCCCTATGTGTACATATGTACAGTATGATACGGGTACTTCATGCAGGCATGCCAAAGGTATGAACATGACTGCGGCAGTTAACATGGGGAGTTTTTTACGGTAGCTATGTTTCTGCTCATTTATTTTATTCCTCATTTTAGCATTCTCCTCTGCTTCTCTGCCACCAGCCTTGTGCTATCAGTTGACAAAGACTGGAATTAGCCATGCGGCGTGTATGTAAAGATTCTGGAGTGTGCATTGAAATATGGGAGTGTACATTTAAATGTTGTGAAGAATCGCTGTATTTTTTTCTATGCGTTCCAAAGCCCAAATATTGTTCTCTTCATATAGAGAATAGAACAAGACAGTATTTGCTTCTGAGCAGCTGAAGCCCTTTGAGCCCAATTGGCTTTGCACGCATTGGTTTTAACCATTGTGCAACATACAGGTCCCACGTTCAATCTCTATGCGGTCTTGTTTTTTAACCCTTCCAAAGCTCAGCACATTATCCCATTTGCAGTGCTATGAATCCGTAAGAATCTGGCAGCAAGCACTACACAAAAAACTGTAGTTTGCGGTTTTAACTTCCTTTTATTGTTCCAATGTCCAGGTCGGAGGAGTTAGCTGAACATCGGGTTGGTTCCTGAGTTTCGCTATAGGGCATATGGGTGGAATCCATGCGCTATGTAATTATTTATTATTTGCACTATTGTTGCCCTAAATCAGATCTTCAGCAGAGGTGTGTAGCAGAGGTGTGTGTGCGTCTGTGTGTGTCGCCACCAGTCCGTGCTTGTCCTGAAAAGCTGGTAATTTCTGTTGCCTTTCACACTCTAAATCCAAGAATAGAAAACTGAGTAAAAACCCGGTCAGAGTGACGCGTTTCCTTTTTTTTATTAAATAAAATGATTTTATCCGGGACCTTCTGTTGATAAGGAGTTCATATGAAGAACAGGTCACAAATTCTTGTAGAATGTTCAGGCCAGAGGAGCAACTAGAGTCAAATTTCAGTGGGCGGGGAGGGAGGGCTGGATCTTTAAGCAATAGTCAGAGTGGAGCTGCAGGGGCTCTTAGAAGGGGTGAAACAACAGCAAGGCCACATTAACGTGCAAATGGTCTTTTAAAGACCTGTGAAGTGCACGGGTGCGGCTGTGTGTGTGCCCGGGAAACTGTCTCACGACGAGGAGGGGGCGGGGCGGCGAGATAGCTCTGGATTCGAGCACGGCAGCGACGCAATTCTCTAGTATTTACCAGTTTTTACATATAAATACAGACAAAGGAAAAAAACATTCAGTCTGTATTTATATGTAAAAATCAGTTTAAACAGAAAACCGGGAGCCCTAATTATGAGTCTCAACAAAGAGGCTTGAGGGGGAGGCATTTCAGTTGTTTTTAAATCCCGTTACACCTGCACTCTGGTTAAAGAATCCCTGATATGCTGTGAATGTGCGCGCTTTGGCATTTCTTTTAACGCACGCTATACCATGTCTGGCCTACTAGTTTATCGTCCGCCAGGACCTTCGAAGGAGTTTAGGGGCACATTCATTGAGAAGTGTGGCTCACTGGTTAGAGGTGGCAGACCCTGAAGCAGAGGTCAGACCCGGGACCAGGGTTCAATCCCGACACGGCAGGGTCTTGAACCCAAATATCCACGGACTCGATAATTCTCGTTTCGGTGCCTACTCGAGTCACAGGTTCACACTCTGCAGCTCTGGGCATTAGCTTGCTTAATCTCCACTACGGCCCCCCGCGGCGGGATGCCTGGCTTTCACCTTGGGGATGCCCAGTACGGGTATCTCACAGGGAAACACCAGGACGGGTTCCCAAGGCAAGCGCCGAGATGCCTACGGGTAATCGAGCGCTATATAAGAACGCTTAATAATAATAATAATCTGCGAATTTCAGCGTTATTGGTCACCTGAACCTTGAAAATACCCATGATTCAGAAGCTGGTAATTTTTCTGCTGATCTAGTGGCTTGTCAGCTGCTCCAATTGGTCCATGGCCCTACCCATTCTGCCGGCCACTTGCTAGACCCGGTCTTTTCTAATCTTTCCCAACTCTGTCGCTACCCCCATTGCCATTAGTTGGTCTGACTACTATCTGGTCCCTATGACCCTCTCGGGGGTTGAACCCCCACAGAGGGTGATCAACAACCTTTCTCTTAAACGCCCTTGGCATAAATTAAACACCGATCACCTTCTTGCCCTCCTTATGAGGAGTATGCCCAGTTTGCCAGATGATCCAGATGCTGTGTATAACACAGTATCGGATTGGCTCCTCCGCTCGCTGGACACACTTATTCCTGCAAAATGGTCTAAATGTCGCAACACTAAATCTAGTACCTGGTACAATGACAAACTTGCCACCATGCGTAAAGCATGTAAGAGGCTGGAGCGGGCTGGAGGCTGGATTATGATCCGATCCGGAAGGGGTGTTATCAGGCAGCCATTAAAAAGTATCATAGGGCTATTCAGTCTGAACTGGCAGCTTACTTTGCTGACGAGATTAGGTGCAGCAGGAAACCCACCAAGAGTATTTTCTCTATACTTAAAGATCTTAAATCGGCTGGTGTATCTACAGCACCCTCTATCACGTCGGATGAGCACTGTGAGGTTCTTGCCTCTTTTTTGTCAATTAAGGTGGTAAACATCTATAAAACCTTTCCCCAAGCCGCTCTGGGCTCCGACCCAGTGTGTCGACCTCTATCTACTCAGACGCTTGCCACGTTCCCGCTGATTACCCAGGATGAATTGTGCGTTTTATGCAGCAAAGTTAAATCGGGTTCTCCTGTTGACCCTATGAAGCCCGAACAATTTATGAAACTGTTACCTGTGCTTCTTACACCTCTGGGTCAGGTGATCAATATGTCTCTGTCTACCGCTACTGTTCCCAGGACCTGGAAGCAAGAAAGGGTTAGCCTCTTGTTAAAAAAAAAAAAAACAACCCTCGACACAGCTAGACCCGAGAATTTTCAACCTATCTCTCTCCTGCTTTGGACCTCTAAGATCTCTGAGGCCTGCATAAACTCCATCCTGACAGGCTTTTTAGAGGAGAATAACATATTGGATCCCTCTCAGAAGGGCTTCCGTCCTGGCCACAGCACAGAGTCTGCTCTTTTAGCTGTGACAGAACACCTAAGGGTAGTACTGGATGCGGGGAACACTTCGTGTTGGACTGGGCCCTTCTGGCGGGTCCACCCCTTGTTAAATGTGACCGGGGGATGGTGATTCCCACTCTGAGTGCGTGTAGATGGGTGAGGACTGCCCTCCCATAGGAATGCATGGGGAATGTGTGGGTCCCTGATAGTCCCTGGTGCATGAGGGGTACCAGCGCGAGTCTGGTATGTATGGACTCGTGTGATTGAATGCTGTAAGATGATGTATGCGACGTGGGTGTGCCTAAAAGAGAAGTGCCACTTCTAGACATCGGTGTGTGTGTGCAGTAAGTATGCTGGCGTGTGATTGGATGAAGTGAGGGAGGGGCTGTGCCTGTATCCTGTATGGGTCTGGGCTGTCCCCCCCACAATGCTGGCTCCACCCACCTGGGGTGCGTCTGGTGTCTTAGCCTGGCCAGTAAGAAGAAATTCCTTATAACCAGTTCTAGCTGGTTCTCCTGCCCCTTTTTAGACAAAGGGATCTCCTGTATAAAAGGAGGGTGTGCCCTCTTCTCTCTCTCTTCCTGCTTGTCCTGACTGGAACCCTGCCAGGGGCGTGCGGCTGCTCGGGCTCAGGGTTGGCTTGCCCCCCTGGGCCCTGCCCAGTTCCTGGATTTCTAATGGCCTTTTCCTGCTAGGAGCTGCTGTGCTCCACCTGAGTTCTTGGACTCTACCCAGGATCTACTGCTTTTTAATCCCCTAGCGCCTCGGAGCGCTTGACTTTGTTGCTACTTGCTGCCTAGCGCTTGGGAAGCGCTTTCTTCCACCCCCCCTCGCAGCTGTTCTTGATGCTGCTTGCCGATCGTGAGCACCCCCTGACCGGTGCATGTCTTGCCCCGGGGATTCTGCCCTACCCCCACAGCTGCGCAGCACTTTGTGGGCAGCTGCCCCGTTTAGGTTGAGTGTTGGCGACCTGCAGCCTGCCATGAACATCGTGACATTGCCTGTTGGAAGTACCGATTAATGTTAATGTGATTCTGAAAGTATTACGTGTTGCCTTCTGATGATGCCTCTGTTATGTTATGTGCTGGTCATTCCTTCCCTCCAAGATATCCTAGGTCGCATGTATATGGTTTCTGGTTAGAGTGAGTTCTACTGCTGGTTCTATTGAGCTCCAGGTGGTGATGTGTGCTAATGCTAAGCTCCTGGTTGTAATGTGTGCTAGTGCGAGGAAGCTCCCAGGGGTTATGTGTTCTAATGCCAGTTCCATCATGTGCATATTCCTGGCAGTGGCCCCATGGCACTGCCCTGTGTATCGTCCCTTGTAAACCCTGCCCGTGCCCCTGGCACCTTGTAAGTTGCATATTCCTTTCTAAGTGTGTTCTTCAATACAAAAGCTATTTTCATATATATCTTGTGTGGAGTCCGTTTGTGGGGGGGGCCCGGGAGGTTGTTGCTGGGGGTGTGCGCGCAAATGCTTTACACATGACCTCCGAGATAGGCCTAACTGCTCGTGCCAAGCTACCGAGGGGGTGAGCAGGGGTTGTCTTGGTGGGTGACTTCCCAACCCTAACTAGAAATGGTGATTTCTGCCTGGCCTTGGCACAAGCCTCGGCCAACCAGGGATTCCATTTCTAACATTTGGTGGCAGCGGTGGGATTTGGACTTGTGTTTGCGCAGTACCTCAGTGATAACCGGCCCCACTACAACACTCTGCAGTTTAGATTGTCACAAAGAAAAGAAACTATTGGTGCACGTTGCTAAAAATATTTGTTTTGTGAAAAAGATGGTTCTGGTGCACTTTGCTAAAAATGTCTGTTCCTGTGAAAAAAAGTGGTTCTGGTACACTTTGCTAAAAATGTCTGTCTTGTGAAAAATGTGGTCCTGGTGCACTTTGCTAAAAATGTCTATTGTTGTGAAAAATGTGGTTCTGGTGCACTGTGAGTTAGGTGTCCCTAGCTCGGGAGGGTAGATCATCCCCCTAAGTGCAATGTGTTTTCTGGATTCACCAGAAGGGTGGGATCCAGTGGTGGCAGCGAAATTGTGTCCAATATGTGCGGTCCTTGTCCCTTCCCTAGAGTAATGGTACCTGTGCCACATGGGTCAGGTTGAGGAATCAGGGGCGGTGAAAACTGTCTTACCAGTCCAGGGGAGGGTGTGTGGATGAATGTTGAGGTGTGCTGAAGTAACGGAGGGTAAGTTCTCTGAGATGGGGAGCTTGCTGAATCCACGATAATTGTATCCTTCCTTCCCCCGCTGAATGTGTTGGATGCATCAAGTGTTCCGTGCACCGCTGAATGTGTTTGATGCGTCAGGTGTCTTCTGGAACTTATGAGCCCTGCTGACGTGGTCGCGGCTCCTCTTAGTGTTGCATGAACGAATAGTTGTATCCTGGACAAGGAAGCCCTGCTGACTGAGTCGCGGCTTGCCTTGGGGAGAGCTGAACTTGGAGCCCTGCT
Organism: Lissotriton helveticus; assembly: GCF_964261635.1. Lineage (NCBI taxonomy): Eukaryota > Metazoa > Chordata > Amphibia > Caudata > Salamandridae > Lissotriton > Lissotriton helveticus. The sequence continues at coordinate 992,080,149 of NC_136069.1, read as the reverse complement.
GACGTTGTCGCGGCTCATCGTGCTGTAGTGAATGTTCGGTGGTATCCCGGACAAGGAAGCCCTGCTGACGCTGTCGCGGCTTGCCTTGGGGAGAGCTGAACTTGGAGCCCTGCTGACGTTGTCGCGGCTCATTGTGCTGTAGTGAATGTTAAGTTGTATCCCGGACAAGGGGGCCCTGCTGACTGAGTCGCGGCTTGCCTTGGGGAGAGCTGAACTGGAGCCCTGCTGACGTTGTCGCGGCTCATTGTGCTGAAGTGAATGTGAGGTTGTATCCCGGAAAAGGAAGCCCTGCTGACGCTGTCGCGGCTTGCCTTGGGGAGAGCTGAACTTGGAGCCCTGCTGACGTTGTCGCGGCTCATCGTGCTGAGTGAATGTTAGGTGCGGAACTGGACGGGGGTCAGAGGGAGTCTGACCCCTGGGCATCCGGTGAACTTAGTTCCCAGGTGGTAGACCAGTGGAGGGAGGAAGTTCTGAACTGGTAGGAGATCGTGTTCTGAGGGTGCTTCTCCTGGGAGAGCGTGGAACTTCAGAAGTAGAGGTAGGGTGGGGCATTCTTGCCCGTGACCTCTGGTCAGCCTGAGGGTGCGGACCCTGGGTGGAAGAGAAAGTGGTCGAGTGGTACTACACGAAGGAAGGGAGTGGAGAAGGGCTGTCGTGGGCCAGGGGTTACCACCCCCCACTCCGGGTTGGTATGGACCAGTGGTATCTTGGTGGCCTAGGGCCTGGTCCTAGCCGGGGTCAACTAAGGAGTACCAGTGGGGTAGCCTGGGAGGGCCTATGTTTTTTTTGTTTTTTTTTGTTCTGTTTGTTTTGGTTGTTTTTTTTTTGTTTTTTTTTGTAATTTAGTCGGGGTGTGTCGATGAGATCAACGTGGCGTAGTACGGGAGGGTGTCCCTGCCGTGCGGGCCCACGTCCATGTTTTTTTTTATTGTCCCCAAAGCAGGGAAGTCCATCACGGTGGTGATTGGCCTACCCTGCGTTTTGGCTGGAAGGGGGCCGTGTTGGACTGGGCCCTTCTGGCGGGTCCACCCCTTGTTAAATGTGACCGGGGGATGGTGATTCCCACTCTGAGTGCGTGTAGATGGGTGAGGACTGCCCTCCCATAGGAATGCATGGGGAATGTGTGGGTCCCTGATAGTCCCTGGTGCATGAGGGGTACCAGCGCGAGTCTGGTATGTATGGACTCGTGTGATTGAATGCTGTAAGATGATGTATGCGACGTGGGTGTGCCTAAAAGAGAAGTGCCACTTCTAGACATCGGTGTGTGTGTGCAGTAAGTATGCTGGCGTGTGATTGGATGAAGTGAGGGAGGGGCTGTGCCTGTATCCTGTATGGGTCTGGGCTGTCCCCCCCACAATGCTGGCTCCACCCACCTGGGGTGCGTCTGGTGTCTTAGCCTGGCCAGTAAGAAGAAATTCCTTATAACCAGTTCTAGCTGGTTCTCCTCCTGCCTGCCCCTTTTTAGACAAAGGGATCTCCTGTATAAAAGGAGGGTGTGCCCTCTTCTCTCTCTCTTCCTGCTTGTCCTGACTGGAACCCTGCCAGGGGCGTGCGGCTGCTCGGGCTCAGGGTTGGCTTGCCCCCCTGGGCCCTGCCCAGCTCCTGGATTTCTAATGGCCTTTTCCTGCTAGGAGCTGCTGTGCTCCACCTGAGTTCTTGGACTCTACCCAGGATCTACTGCTTTTTAATCCCCTAGCGCCTCGGAGCGCTTGACTTTGTTGCTACTTGCTGCCTAGCGCTTGGGAAGCGCTTTCTTCCACCCCCCCTCGCAGCTGTTCTTGATGCTGCTTGCCGATCGTGAGCACCCCCTGACCGGTGCATGTCTTGCCCCGGGGATTCTGCCCTACCCCCACAGCTGCCCAGCACTTTGTGGGCAGCTGCCCCGTTTAGGTTGAGTGTTGGCGACCTGCAGCCTGCCATGAACATCGTGACATTGCCTGTTGGAAGTACCGATTAATGTTAATGTGATTCTGAAAGTATTACGTGTTGCCTTCTGATGATGCCTCTGTTATGTTATGTGCTGGTCATTCCTTCCCTCCAAGATATCCTAGGTCGCATGTATATGGTTTCTGGTTAGAGTGAGTTCTACTGCTGGTTCTATTGAGCTCCAGGTGGTGATGTGTGCTAATGCTAAGCTCCTGGTTGTAATGTGTTCTAGTGCTAGTGCGAGGAAGCTCCCAGGGGTTATGTGTTCTAATGCCAGTTCCATCATGTGCATATTCCTGGCAGTGGCCCCATGGCACTGCCCTGTGTATCGTCCCTTGTAAACCCTGCCCGTGCCCCTGGCACCTTGTAAGTTGTGTATTCCTTTCTAAGTGTGTTCTTCAATACAAAAGCTATTTTCATATATATCTTGTGTGGAGTCCGTTTGTGGGGGGGGCCCGGGAGGTTGTTGCTGGGGGTGCACGCGCAAATGCTTTACACATGACCTCCGAGATAGGCCTGACTGCTCGTGCCAAGCTACCGAGGGGGTGAGCAGGGGTTGTCTTGGTGGGTGACTTCCCAACCCTAACTAGAAATGGTGATTTCTGCCTGGCCTTGGCACAAGCCTCGGCCAACCAGGGATTCCATTTCTAACACTTCGGCACTGATCTGTCTGGATCTCAGTGCCGCGTTTGATACTGTGTCCCACCAGATCCTGTTACAAAGGCTGGAGGAGGCTGGAATTGTGGGCCCTGCACTGGATTGGTTTACCTCTTTTCTCTCTGATATGACCTTCCAGGTAATGGCCCCCTCCTTTCACCTCTATGGTCCATCCTACCCATTGAGGTGTGCCACAGAGCTCAGCCCTTTGCCCTACACTTTTCAACCTTTATGCTCAACCATTGGCAGTTGTGGCCAGAAGCAGAGGTCTTAAAGTTGTCATACGCAGATGAGACACAGCTGGTAGTGGCACTCTCCGACGACTCTGTGCAGGATGCTCAAAATTTTCAAAGTGGTTTCGCTGCCGTCGCTGAGTGGATGTCTGCCAACTGCCTCCAGCTCAATGCCAGCAAGTCTGAGGTTTTGCGGGTAGGGAAAAACCCTGAGCCGTGGAGTGAGAGCGCTGGTGGCCTGCTGCCCTTGGTTGTCCACCTGCCCCTAAACAAGTGGTGAAAAACCTCTAAGTCTGGGTGGATTCGGCTCTAAGCTTTCAAATTCAAACCAAGAAAGTGACAGTGGCTTGCTTCGGCATATTGCGGGGCTCAAACCATTGCTGGGCTTTTTCAATCCACCCATTAGGCAGGTCATCGTTCAAACCTTTGTCCTGTCGAGACTGGATTACGCCAGCTCGCTTTACCTAGGAACAAACAAGTCTGAGATTCTGAGATTGCAGAGGGCCCAGAATGCAAAGGCCAGAACCCTTCTTGGCTTTCCTAGAACTTGCTCTACGACTGATGCTATCCGTCGGCTACACTGGTTGCCGGTGGCTAGACGTTTTGAGTTCAAGGCCCTGTGTATCACTTTTAAAATTCTGAATCTCTCCTCCCCTGGTATTTTAACGAATCTGGTGTCATCTTATCTTCCCACCTGCCAGCTACGCTCGATGGGTCATCATCTGTTGGTCGTTCCTCGGGTAAGGAGGGTGCAGGCTGGTGGGCATTCCTGCTGTATTCTGGCATCTAAACTTTAGCATACACTGCCACTTCACATCCGCAGTATCAACAATTATCTGGCTTTCCGTGACCATCAACACCCATCTCCTCCCTTCTTCGTAGGCCTTCCCACTGTCCGTAGCTCCCCTTTCTGTTGCTTACCGCGGGGACGCTCCTACGCTGGAGCAGCTGTGCGCTCTATAAAACCTCATAACATACCATTACACTACACTGCTGTGCCTGTTGATACACGCTTCTCTGCAGGGTTCAATTTTTGTTCTTTTTCAGAACAGTCTCCTGTACCCTGTATTAGGATCGTTTTTTCAGGCTGTGTGCACTACTACGGAGTCAGAAGACTCCTGACAATGATGATTAATTGACCTTTAGGCATGGGTTTGGCTATTCCACCTGTGACATAATTCTCAGACTTCCCCTGCCAAACACTTTAGCATTGGTAAAAACTTGGTGCACTTCTTCGTCTTGAAAAGAGTCAGAGGAAACCCTCTTCTACATGCAGTGGAACTTTGTGTACTCGGACTCCTTGCGGAGAAGTATTTAAGAGCTAGAGCTCAAAAGGAATCCCCTTGCGTAGCAATCCTGTAATCATGTTAAACATCTTCCTGTTGTTTTATTGCCACTGAATCCTGGTATGGAGGCAGGGGATTTGGAGAATGGTTGTCATCTCACACAGAGTATGGTTGAGACATTTGCATTGGTGACATTTGTGCGATGGTGTGCCATTCCTTTTCTTTGGGACAGGGAAACTAAGTTCTTCTAAAATGTTTTCCTCAATGGTGAGCCTGTGCTTCTTATGGAGTGGCTGTTTGGATTGAGGAAGGCATTTAACCATATGGCTTTTGTAAATTTAATTGTCCTCTTCTCAACTTCTCTCTGTTGCTCCTCTTTGCTGGGATTCAAACACTTACTAGGCTACAAAGTGCAACTTTGGTGCTGAAGGCCAATCTGAATCCTATTGGTTCCATAAATGCTGGCCATGAGATTCTTCAGGCTTCCAGAGAACTTTTACATGCAATTTTAACCGCAGCGGACTGAGATGACTGTCGAGTGTTTTGGAGGTGGTCCTCCAGTCAAGGCATGGGACTCAGGCTACTTATTTGCCATGGAGTGGAAACTCCTTTTGAGGTCTATGCTTGTGGTAGGGAAGTCGATCCACACACCATGAATAGGGACTGTGTTTTAAAGCAATTGGGGTTAGCAACTGTTCTTTCTTGGGCCAAAACCCAATCTGGGTCTTCAGGGGACACACATTGTGCTCCGCTCTTATCAGAGTTCAGGACAACTTGAGCCCATGTCTCAAACCCCTGTCCCGTTCCCCAATTGCTTTAATGCCTCTAGTAACCTCACCGGACAGAGACTCAGTAGAATCCGCACACTGCTTAACTGTGTATTTCCATTGGGGCTGAATAGTTTTATTGCATTGGTAAGCATTCATGCCAAACAAGTGCTTTTGTTGTGGTTTTCTCTACCAAAAGTAACTGTTCAACACGCAAGACCACATGCGTAATACAATCTAAGTATAAAAATAAGATGTAATTAAATACTGCTTGGTGTGCGACAAGGGCCTTTCTATCCCCTGGTTGACGTACATCAAAAAATCATTTGAAGGTATTGGCGTGACGCGTATTTTTTTGTGAAAGAGCCTCTCTTGCTGTCCCTGATAGAAAGCCTGTACAAGCTTTGTTTGCTCAGTTGCAAGCCCATTGGTTAAATGGTGAACCCACGAAACCAATCGTTGCAAATTATTTTCATTTTAATCCCAAGACCTCCCCAACTTGTTATACGTGGGACATTAGGAGCGTTCACTATTATTCCGCTTTAGAGCTGACACAATTAAGTACTCACTTTGCTTCCCTCGTGGGCATCATCCCAATTCAGAATCTAGAGCATGCCCATGCAATGATGTATCACACCAATCAATGCTACATCTTCCAGGGGTGTGGAATTTAATAAAATATCTACTCTTCCATTGGACAGGTTCCTTAATAAATATACTTGTCCTGTAAAAAAAATCCACTTGTCTCTTTGGTGCCAAGTAGTGCGGTGACAAATTATATAAGAGTTCTGACAATATTATTTCTGTTTCTGCCAGGGCTAATATATAGTTGGCTTTGAATCCTAGCAATTCTCTTATTTTGCCACCTTTCCCCTGTTCTAAATACAAGGGCTGAAGGTAGTGTTAAGCAATAGTTCCAGGGTTGGAATGCACTTCGGGCTCTATGCAAACCTACTTACTTGAATGTTTTAGGGATTTTCGCAAACTCTGCCCTAATTTTTCCCCATACTGAGAAAGGTTGGAAATGTACTCCTGGCAATGGGCAGAAGTAAAACTTCTTCCAAGGATGGAGAAAAAGTGTCTGAAGGGAAAGTTAACTTGTAAACACTCAAAAGATTTTCACATGAGCAAATCTACACATGCATATTTGCTCGTGCTAAAATGCAGTTTGCAAATATTTTCTAGGAGTATGATTTCCTGGCCTACTTCTGTAATTTATTGTGAATTCATGAAATCCGTTAATCTGCACTACTTTAAGGACAAATACCATGGGTGCACTTTTGTGACTTAATTTAAGAATTGGGCCCCTAATTTGTTCTTGATAGCCACGACTTTTTGTTTATATTAAAATTCTGTTTCTCTCTCTCTCTAGGCTGGCTTCACTTTGAGCTACAGCATTCTGTTCTTTCACAAGGAGCATATCGGCACACAAAGTAGTGTGGTTCAGTGCCAGGGACTAATGTGGCAATGTGTGCTTTTTGAAACCAAAAAATATTGTAGCTTTTTGCCAGTGTTTTTTGTGTGGTGAGGGCCTGGCAGCTCCCACAACACTAAAGTTATACAAAACCATGTCAAAACAAGACATGCATTGGCAAAAATAAAGAGGCTGACCATCAATGTCAGACCTATTGGCTTTGCCGACGATTTTTTATTTTCATGTTTCCCATAATCTTGAAACAGGTTGCACTAACTTTCCATTCTGAATATTTGTAGGAATACTAGCATGCATAAACATATTTTACTAGATGACTCTTCAAGGAAATTGTACCTTAAATTTTATAGTAGTTTAGCAAAATGTTTTATTTCCAAGTTGCATTTTTTTTGTGAACATTTTATTTTGAAAGCAAAGACTCCTCAGTCTTGCTTTCAAGCTTCTGCAAATATTTGCATCTAATCAGAGGGCAATCTAGGTGCACCTCACATTGTTAAACTTAACATCTGTGTGTATACATTTTTATACTGGGACCACTGTCAGCCGTGCTGTCCGAGCTTACAACATTTCCTTAGATCGCTCACCCTACCAATAAAGGCATTGCAATAATGAACTATGAATGCAAACAGCATTAACATATGGAAATAAATATTACCTTAAGTGCAGACAATGCTCTTTCCTGACCTATAATGTGGTACTGTAAACTGGAAGCCAAAGGGTTTGTGTTACAGGGGGTGGACCTACTTGTCCTAAGGAAAACTTGTTGTCCGTGACTTTAAACAATATGTAATGGGAGCCTGGCTATAGAATTCCACACCCCTGTCTTCTCCTCTTTTGTGAGTTTTACAAAATTGATATTAAAACGTTTTTAGTTCCTTTTATAAAACTTAGGAATTTTCGGCATTGCACCCAGCTCTACTGTTGTCTTCAACAACTGTTAGATGAAGAGACTTGTACCTGTGTAAATTAATTCCTTTGTGCAGCTGTGATGTTACGGGGTACTGTGCTTTTGCTTTCTTTTAACCATTTATAACTCTTAAAGACACAGTTTAATGCCCTGTGCTCATTTTGATATGTCTCTCATATTTATTTATGTATCTATAAATGTGATGCTGGTATGGTATACTAGACTTTTTATGCAATTTATGTATTTGTATTCTTATATGGTTGTTTTGAAACTGAATAAAGTTATTATTGATTCATTGATGCAATCTAAGTAGCTAGTGATCACCTGATACATATCTAAATACAACGTAAAACAGCCTTTTGACTTTCCCACAGCAGTATTCCTACATTCAGAATGGATTTGTCCAAAAGGTAAAACGTTAAAACTAAATAGATACTGCACCTTGTACATTTGCAATTAGTATTTTGCGTGGCTTCCACAAAATCCCAGGTAGCCCCATTTTCTGCTGATATTTAATCACAAGGGCCATTTAAAGTGGTAGAGTACTTACGCTTGTTTTGAAGAATGGCCGTGCTTGAAGGCATCTTAACTACTGCTGCCTATTGTGGCTATCATTAATTTCCATCATTTTGTGCTTATTTATACCATTATGTAAGAGGGCAAAACATGCACTAATCAGTGTAGGCTCTGCCCAAAAGAGCAGTCTAGACTAACCTGGTGGTCAGGGTTAATAGGTCGCGGTGACGGACAGCTGATCGGTTATGCGTTTCATGAACTCAACATTTTTTTACCAGTCCTATATGGCGCTGCTGCACCAGGCAATATTAGCACACTTTCCAACATAACATAGTGCATAATCTTAAAAAGGACAGATTTATCAATACACAGGAGGTAGGAAGTGCATTATCTTTAGAGGCGAACATGGATGAAGGGAACCGCAGAATTTTGATTCAAGGAAAAAACACACAAGAATTGATGAAAAGGGGAAAAGTGAAGGTAGATGGACAATGACGGATAGCGAACTGGGCACAAGTCTGCCAAAGTAGTACAAGTGAATTTTTACTTTTGAGTCCAGTTAAAAGAAATGGGTTTTCAACCCTTTCTGAAGCACAGTTGACTTGGTTGGGTTCTTTGCTATTTGTGTAATTAGTTTCAAAAGCAGGATGTGCCTGTGAAAGTTTGAGGACTTGTGAAGTTCTGAGTTTGAGTGCTTCAGGTTGTAGAGAGAATCCTTAGTCCTCTAGGTTTGTTTACCCCCAGATAGTGTCCATAAGTTAGGAGGTTGGTTTGTTGGGGTGGCTGGCTTTTGTGAAAAGGTACCCGGTCTGGAACTAGATCCTAGCTTCTAGTGGTGACCAGTGAAGAGCTGGACATGCTGGAAAATTGTGGTCCTTTTTTTAATTTTTATATTTGATATTAATCTTCCTGTATAGTGTAAGATGACGTTAAGTAGAGTAAATGAGAAGAATGGAAATCCAGATAATATAGCATTTCAGCAATTGAGCTGGGAGATTACAAAGACAATGGCTGTGATCTACAAGCAGTCCTCATCCGTGATCTAAAGAAAAAGTTCACAGGTGCTTTAATGTGCCTACCTGGTTGTTATAAACCTCAGCCGTCTTCATGCACAAGATACATTGCATCTTCTTAATTATCTAGAATTGATATACAACATATGAGTGGTCACATCCAAGCGGAGTTGATTCCAATAGTGTGTGTTAGTAAGAGTTTGTTAGGATGTAATGCTCAGCATGTCAGGCTATTCTTGACAGAGACGCAAACCCCGTCCTGTGTTGGTTACAGGAAGCTGGGATCAATCCCTGATTGGGACAGCCATGAAGGGAACGTGCTGTGTCTCTGCTGTTCTAGTATCTTAATATAGCCAGGTCATGAAAGTGGTTCTGCATCTTTATTGGGGAAATGTTCTCTTTACTTTCTTCTTGAACTTCAGTTGGGCAGGATTTCTGAAGCTGACTTACATTACCTAGAATGCTTCACCAATGCGCTTAGTTTCACAGCACTGTGTCACCCGATTAACACCACCATTAGAATGCACCCTGGAATTAGTTTTAATGAACAATAGTCTTACATCTTGGATAGACATGTGGACAAGGCATAGGGCCATATGTAGATAAATGGCATTTACCGATTTGTAAATACCGAATTTTACCGATTCGGTATTTACAAATCGGTAAATGCCATGTAGGTATTTTTACCGAAATACTTACCGAATCGGTAACATTCGGTAATTACCGATTCGGTATTTACCGAATCGGTAATTGCCATTGATTCCTATGGGCCACCAATGGCAATTACCGAATCGGTAAATACCGATTCGGTAAAATTACCGATTTTACAAGGGGGACAGGGTGTTACTTTGACACCCTGTTGCACCCCGGATTCAGGCTTGTGTGCCATGTGACACATACATGCCCTAAGGGCATGTATGTGTGTCACATGGCACAGGTGTACATGCACAGATGTGCATGTACACAGGAATTCGTTATTTACCATCAAATAGAATTTGATGGTAAATAACGAATTATTAAGGGCCTGTGGCACTGTTTTCAGTGCCACCTACATCCCATATTACCGAATCTGTAAATTTACCGATTCGGTAATTTACAGATTCTGTAAATTTACTGATTCGGTAATTTACAGATTCGGTAATATTTTGGCCCCCTACTTCCGAAACTCGACATACCGGTCGGTAACTTTACCTATTATATGAAGAAGTATAATTAGATTATTTCCTCGTGTGCTGAGTTCTTCTAATCTCATTAAGTCTGTTGGTGAGCCAACGCTGTCAAAAGCTGCGACAGCGGATAGGTTTAACTAATGTAGTGTAGCCCCTCCACTACCATCTTGTCAATTTCAGATTATCCCACAGGGCTCGAAAAATCCCAAAAATTGTACTAGTCCTGCAGGTCTAGTACCTTGGAAAATCCCGTTGACCTAACTGCAACTTACTTGACCTCCGTCTCTGAAAACGGAGCAAAAGTGACAAGATACCCAGATTTAAAGGCATCTTTATTGCTCATTCCCTTTGTGATCAATTAAAATGCCTTTAAATCTTGTTATCTTGTCACCTTTGCTCCGTTTTCAAAGACAGAGGACAAAAGTTAGTTTTTCTTCATACTTTCCAGAAAGGGCGAGTACGACCTAAAAATAGCTCGTCCTCTTCAATTCTCTCTGGCAAATGCAAGCGGGCGAGTGGATTTGTTGAGCCCTGCCCCAGACAGATATTGAAGTTGATTCAGTGCCTCTGCCACAGGCAGTTTGGTGGTCTGAGAGTAGACTGCAGACATGCAACGCCCTTTGGGCTAAAACATCTTAATCCCAAACTTTACTACCATCCTCTATCAGTTTCTGTCAGCTGAGCTCGGCATGACGCTGCCTCCCTGAAGGTCAGCAAGTACTCTGCTGTAGTTTTTATCAATGACATTTACAGGTTTGATGAGTTTTGAGCCTTTGGTAGTTTTCTTTTTAATGCTTTTTGTGAGCTGTTGACTTGTGCTTTGTGCTCAATCCTTTCTGTTTAAATATAAGGAGTTGCAACTCGTAATACTTCAAGCTTGTGGGGGCGGGAAATCACAGCATCGATTAAAACTATTGTCTAACGCTTCCATGTCTACAAAAGAAACAACTGGAATGAGCTGTAACACTCACTTTGTAAAAGACACAGAGAAATCTCCCATGACAAGATAATTGAGCAAGCATTGGCAAAGCCAATAGGTTTTGCCTACGCAAGAGATATTGGCTTTGCTAATATCGTCTAGCCATGTTGTACAGCAGCGTGGAGTGGCGTAAAGTGGAGTGGTCTGGTGTAGAGTGGTGTAGAATGGATTGGCAAGGGGTAGAGTGGAGTGGAGTGGGGTAGAGTGGCACTGTGTGGAATACAGTGGCATAGAATGCAGTGGTGTAGAGTGGTGTATAGTGCACTAGGGTAGCGTGCACTGGAGTAGAGTGGAGCAGAATAGAGCAGAATGCAGTAGCACAAAGTAGATTGGTGTAGAGTGCCGTGGAGTAGAGTGGTGCAAAACAGAGAAGAGTGGCATAGAGTGCAGTGGTATAGAGTAAAGTGCAGAGTAGACTGCAGAGAGCAGTGGAGTTGCTTATAGTGCAGTTGCATAGAATGCAGGGTAGGTGGGTGAGAGGGAAAAGAAGCACCATGGTAGGGGGCAGCCGACCGGCAATAGAAGCTAAATGGATGGTGTTATGGGAGAACGATTGAAAACACAAGCACTCATATGGAGTGTCAGAACCCCAAATCTGAGCACTTACATTGTTTCAACATCAGCAGGGAAGTCATCAGCTCTTCAGTGCAAGGATTACCCAGCCTGCAACTATTGGAAGTTGCGCGTTCGATCGCGGAATTCCAAGATAGCCGCCAAACCCGATTTATGGGTTAGCGGTCTCGTTTTTTGTGAAACTTCAGGTGATTGAGTTTTAGGTGAAGTGCGCGAGCCCAACTGACAGCGCACTTCACCTGAGGAGTTACCGAGTCTGGTAGCGTTTTCTCGAGCTCTTGAATCAGAGTTTTTTCCTTGTTGAATATTAGGCGCAGTGTTAGCGCGAGAGAATCCTGGTGTTGCAGAGAAGAAAACAAAATGGGAGAAAAGCCTGAATTAAAACTTCTCACCCGTTGAAATGAAAACCCAGTTTTCTACAAGAGGCCTCCAGCGTTAGAAGAAAAGGCAGTCATCATCGACAGCAACGAAGACTGAAGAAAAAGAGATAAGTCTAAGAGTCATGACAATGATTGTGAATGGAAATACAAAAAGTTAGATTTAAAGACTTGTGATATTAATACCTTTCGCACTTACCTGAATTTCTGAAGCTATTAGCACAGAGAAGAATTGGAGAACCCAAAGAAAGCAAGTTGCATAATAATAATCATAAAACAGTTATAGAGTAGTATTTAGAGCAAGTAAACACGTAATAAGATTTATAGGTAATAGGTAGGATACTCATAGGCACATATAGTTTTAGTCTTAGTTTAGGCAAAGATAGAAACTTGTAGAAGAAAAGGTGAACCAGAATACAAAGACTACAACAAGTGGTAAAAAGGTAAGGAGCATATCTAGCATTAAGTTTTTTGAGAGTTAGAGGAGAGACAAGCATTGCAGTAAAACTATATATATATATATATATATATATATATATATATATATATATATATATATATATATATATATATATATATATATCTTCTATCCCTTTACAGTTAACCACATAGTTGAAGAGCAGGAAAATAGCTAAGACAAAATAAGGAGAGAAGCAATACCTCTGGGTGGTTTAGGTAAGGTAGACTAAAGTAGGAAAACATATAGAAGTTAGAGTAGAGTAGGGAATTAAACTAATTTCATGTGATTGTGATTTATGTTATCTCTGAACACGGAGTCTGCAGGTCGGACAACTCAAGAGAGACCAGAAAGAATTACCAGAGGAGTCTCTTCTTTGTTGTTTATTATTTTATCCACTCCCCTTTCCCCCTTGAGGGTCTCCATGAGCCAAGTTCTATAACGGGCTCAGGGGGAGTTTTGAGAGGGAATTGTGAACAATCATCTTCTGCTCCTGCACAAGATCTTCAGAGGTAGGAGTTTCAAGTGGGTCTTGACAGAGTGAAGTGCCCACGTTGTAATGTTTGCGCCAGAGCAGAAAATGGCAGAAGGAATACATTTACAAACCTTAGGAACAGTATTAGAGGCAATACAAAAAGAATTGGTAGCTGTTCGAGAGGAAAATCAGAGCCTTCGACAAGAAATGTTAAATGCAAGGAAAGAAACTACGGAATTGGCTCAGAGGATGGGTTCAAGTAGAGAGAGTACACTTGCTGAGGGCTCAAACAGAACGACCACCCAAGTGATTCATTCCTTATCCCCAGTTATCCCTTTGGCTCCCCCAGAGAGGAGCCACAAAAGGCCCAAGTATTCTTAACTCAATGTTCCCTCCATTTTATGTGCCGTCCTACCATTTTCCCTGATGCGCAGTCGAGAGTGGCGTTTGCTTTATCTTATTTGAATGGAGACGCTGCGTCCTGGTCCATGCCATTGGTCTCCAGAGATGACCCAATATTGCAGAACTATGATGAGTTCAAGAGAGAATTTTTGCGAATTTTTGATCGTAGAAGAATATCTCAAGCTGTGGATAATGAATTATTGGAACTGCGACAAGGCAATCGAGATTTAGTAGCATACCTAGCCCAATTTAATAAATTAGTAGTGGAGACTAACTGGCCAGAAAGTAAGAGGGCTGCAGTGTTTTATCGTGGATTGCGAGATGAGCTTAAAGATCTATTGGCTCAAATACCAAATCGACCCACAGAAGTCTCCGAATTAATAGATTTAGTATTGGAGATTGATTTTCGTCAAGGAGAAAGGAAGGGAGAGAAAAGAAGAGATTTCCGGCCAGCCATTCCAAGGTTTGATAGAGCAAAAATTGAAAATAACCGAACGACAGATGGGACATCTAATCCAGAACCCATGCAAATTGGAACAATCCGAGGTCCATTGACAAAGGAAGAAAAGGAAAAAAGGAGGGCAGGGAATTTATGCATGTATTGTGGCTCTAATGGTCATTTTGTTAGGAATTGCCCAAGAAAACCCAAGACACCCTTTAAGCCGAAGGAAAACTCGCATTACCACCTGTAGAAGGAGTTGAACGGGTGGATGCGAGTTTAAATGCAACTCCACAAGGGCATCAATTAGCGAATACATTACAATCATCTTCTCCTCATCTGAACCTATCAGTGACAATAACATTTCGAGCCACTACATTGACAGAAGTTTCGGTGATGGTGGATTCTGGAGCCACCGGAAATTTCTGCGACTTAAAGTTCGCTGCTAAAATTGGATTAAAAGCTATACAGAAGACTAGAAGTGAACCTGTTAGAGCAGTGGATGGCACCAGTCTTTCATCTGGACCCATCGTAAGTCACACTGAGCCTTTGCGTATGATCTCTGTAAATGGACATGAGGCGATAATCCAATTTAATTTGATTGACGCCCCTCAGTTTCAACTCATTTTGGGTTTACCATGGTTAACAGAGCACAACCCCACCATTAATTGGAGTACGCAAACCATCACCATGGATTCAACTTTTTGCAAAGAAAACTGTTTTGGCGACAGTGAAAAAGAATGTGAGGATAATCCTGCTCTCTCCCTGTGTATGGCCAACGTGTCCATATGTGTTATTGACTCTCAAGAGATACCGCCTGAGTATCAAGAATATGCTAATGTATTTGACGAAAAAGAAGCTGAACAGTTACTGCCTCATCGAATTTATGATTGTGAATTGATCTAGAGCCGGGTGCTAACTTGCCATGCAGTCGTGTGTATGCATTAACAGAAAAAGAGCATCAATACTTGAGGGAATACTTAGACAAGTATTTAGCGAATGGTTTTATACGACCATCTCAATCCCCGGTGTCGTCCCCTTTGCTTTTTATACCGAAGAAAGAAGGGGATCTAAGAAGTTGCATTGACTATCGTGCCATCAATAAGATCACTACGAAGAATCGTTACCGTCTCCCTCTTATTTTGGTACTGTTACACCAAGTAAAAGGAGCACAAATTTATACTAAGCTGGACTTGAGAGGTGCCTACCACCTAGTTCGAATGAAGGAAGGCGACAAATGGAAGACAGCATTTAGAACAAAGTTTGGATTTTATGAATATCAGGTCATGCCATACGGTTTATGCAATGCGCCGGCTGCCTTTCAGCACTTCATAAATGAGGTTCTCAGAGAATTTATCGACCAATGTGCGATAGTATATATCGACGACATTCTTATTTATTCTGAAGACAAAAGCAAACATCCAGAACAAGTAAGAAGGGTTTTGCAAAAGCTCCGAAAGCATCTTCTATTTGTGAAATTGGAGAAATGTGCTTTTGGAGTCTCTGAAGTAGATTTTTTAGGATTTATCCTGTCGCCCACTGGAATGAAAATGGATGAACGTAAGATCCAGGCAGTTGTGAACTGGAAGTCTCCAGCTAGTGTGAAGGAAGTGCAGGGGTTTATCGGGTTTGCTATTTTTACAGACGGTTTATCTGTGAGTTCTCGCGGAAGATATTACCCCTCACTAAACTATTGAGAAAAGGAGTACGTTTTGAATGGACGACAGAGGCTGAAGAAGCCTTTCAGCTACTTAAAAGAAGCTTCACTACTGCTGCTTTACTGTTACATGCAGATCCGACGGAACCATTCTATGTGGAGACTGACGCCTCTCATCAGGCAGTGGGTGGGATACTCTCGCAGCGTCACAGAAGGACCGGGCAGTTGCATCCCGTCGCTTATCGATCCAGGAAATTAACCCCAGCGGAGATTAATTATACCATCACAGACAGAGAGCTGCTAGCAATAAAAGATGTATTTCAAGAATGGCGACATTACCTGATGGGAGCGCAGCATCAAGTGACTGTTTTTACCGATCATCGAAATTTAAAGTTCTTAAAGTCTGCTAAAACTCTGACACCCAGACAGTTAAGATGGTCGTTGTATTTTGCAGAATATGACTTTGTGATTACATTCCGGCCAGGGGCACAGAACGGAAAAGCAGATGCTTTATCCAGGATCGGTATGGATTCACACAAAAGTCTGGAGGAAGTTTAATCAATCATCCCAGAATCGAGGATAGTGGGTGCGTTTGCACCAGTGAATCTGAATGAACAAATAGCTCACGCTATGAGTTTGGAAAAAATGCAGTAGTGGGTCAAGGAAGATCCAAACCGAAAGGTTCAACACCACTTAACTTATCATAAAGAAGCTTTGTACATACCCACTAAAGAGTTGCAACAGATAATGTATGAGTGTTATGATAACCCCCTCGCAGGACATAAGGGAGAAGCCAAAACTGAAGAGTTAGTCAAGAGACGCTATTGGTGGCCACGGATGACTACTGACCTTGAGAATTATGTGAAAACATGCGAATTCTGCGCACAGGGAAAATCAGAGAGACAGGCCCCGAAAGGGTTATTACAGCCTTTGCCCACCCCTCCTGGTCCTTGGCATACCATCACACTAGACCTTATAGTAGATTTGCTTTTGAGTCAGGGGTATAATACCATTCTAGTAGTAGTGGATTCATTTTCCAAAATGGCTCATTTCGTAGCATTAAAAGGTGTCCCCACTGCCAAACAGCTTGCCCTTCAATTCACTACACACATAGTCAAGCTTCATGGAATACCAAAGGTAATCATTTCGGATAGGGGCTCTCAGTTCCTTTCCCGTTTTTGGAAGGCTTTTCTGTTGGGATTGGGAGTTGAGGCTAGATCTTCAAGTCCATGACTCTTTCACTTTTTCCGGGATGTTAATATACCGACCCCCTGGACAATCAACCCAGTTTCTGGAAAGTATAGGGGAGGTACTTGCTAGTCTGATTGTGCGATTCGCAAATTTTACGTTGCTAGGAGACATAAATATTCACCTGGATAATATCAGTGACTCTAACGCACTGTGCTTTAAAGAAACCTTACATATTTTAGGATTGATAACTCAAACAGTAGAGCCAACTCACACAGCTGGACATATCTTGGACTGTATCTGCTCTAATCTAAACACAATTAAAGTGGATTCACCGCTAACCCAAACATGGTCAGACCATAAGTTTATAGGTTTTAACCTTAAAGTTGATAAAATAAAAAGGAAATTAAATTAACTGCAGGTAATACAAATTCTACCCCCTTCTGGGGAGAGATAATAGAACACCCAGATTTGAAAAGCTGGGTGGAAGCAGAAAAACAAACTATATCAGGGAATACGATCATCGACAATGAACACTATGAGGGCTGGATGAGAACTATAGGGGAAAGACTGAAAACTTGTGGAACAAAACCTAAAACTACTCAAGAAAAAAAATCCGCCCCCTGGTACACTAGCTCACTAAAAGGAACATTGAGAGAAGTGAGAGTATTAGAGCGTAAGTGGCGTCGCCACTATAAGGGTGACGACCGGGAAAGATACAAAAAGGCCAGGAGAAACTATCATATCTCAATCAAACTTGCTAAAACAAACCACTACACAAAACTGATTGAGTCTACGAATAATAAGCAAAAAGAGATATTCCAAATTGTCAACAGTTTTAGGAAACCTAAAATACTGTCCCAAGAAATCCCGCCATCCCAGTCTCTCTACAATGAAATCGCAGTTTCTTTGAACATAAAATTACCAATTTCACAAAAGATTTCCCACAGATTAATCAGGAAGAGCTAGATGAAGATTTTAAAGCTCTAAAGGAAAGATCGGGTAACACTACTTGGGAAAAGCTTTGCCATGATTAGTCCTGCGGAATCGTCCAGGCTATCTCCAGACTGAATTCAGGTTCCCCTTTTGATCCTTGCCCCCCGCTGTTTCTAAAGGCTATAAAAGATGAAGTTAATCCATTGATTAACTCCATACTCAGCTCCTCACTCCAAACAGGAGATATCCCAACATGCTGGAAGGTCGCAGCAGTTAGACCTCTCCAGAAAAAAGCCATCCAAGACCCTACAGTATTATCAAATTTGCGGCCTATCTTGCTGCTTCCAGCAGTATGCAAACTTGCAGAGACCTGTATTAATAAACCGCTCACAACATACCTGGAGGGGCATAATCTTCTCCATCCAAATCAGGCTGGCTTCAGGTCCCAGCATTCAACTGAATCCGCTCTCTTGTTCTCCACTGAAACAATTAGAGCTGCTTTGGAGCAGGGCAAAAGAGCAGTCCTGATCCTGCTAGATTTATCTGCAGCCTTCGACACGGTGTCCCACAATATCTTGATACATCGCCTTAGGACAGTGGGCATAGGGGGCACCGTGTTGAAATGGTTTAACAACTTTTTGAGACAAAGAAAGCAGATTACTATGCTGGGGCAGTACTCTTCAGAAGAAAGGGAAGTCCAGTCTGGGGTACCTCAGGGCTCTAGTCTGAGCCCCATTTTATTTAATCTTTATATGGTCCCACTGATGGAGCTTATCTCTTCCTTTGCCACCAGCTCTATAGCATACGCCGATGACACCCAACTTGTCATAATCTTGGATGAGGACGTGGCTATTGCCGAATGCTCGCTGAGAAATTGTTTGAAGGCCACCTTTGAGTGGATGAACAGGAATCATCTGAGATGTAACACCGCAAAGACCGAAATTTTACCCTTTGGTAAAAATAACCTGTTCTCCCCCCAAACTTGTTGGCCGATAGAGGCTGAGGCGCCGCCTAGTACCATCATGGCGGCTCGAAATCTAGGAGTCAAAATTTGATGAGACATTAAACTTCAAACAACAGGCCAGTGAAGTAGCAGGATCGTGCTTTAATGTAATAAAGGGTCTTAAAAAATTCTTTACCTTTCTCCCCCTGTCAGCCAGACGAACTGTAGCAGTGGCATTAATTATATCCAGGTTGGATTATTGTAATAGTTTATATGCAGGGGCAAATAAAGCAGCTCTACATAAACTACAAATGGTCCAACATGCTGCAGCAAGATTAGTGCTGAAAATGCCTAGAAAAACTTAAGCCTCTGCAGCACTTGATATGCTACACTGGCTCCCCATCCAAAAGCGGATCCTATTTAAGGTCCTAATGATAACTTTTAGGGCCTTCCACAAACAAGGACCACAATATCTGTCTAAAAATTTCATCCGCTATCACCCTAGCCGAGAACTAAGATCGGCAACAGCCAATTTGATGGTGGTTCCAAAATTCCGGCTTGCCACAAGAGGAGGAAAATCTCTAGCGGTTAGAGGAGCTAAAGCCTGGAATAAACTCCCTCACCAAATCCGGGAAATCACTTGCGAAAGCAAATTTAGGAAATTTCTTAAAACCTGGATCTATAGCCTGGCTGACAGAACCTGTAAAATCCTGGTTTAGGAGCTAACGCCAACATGAGTATTACATCTCTCATTATCTGGAATACACAAGTCAAAAGCGCCAAGATGCTCTTCGGAGTGATAGTGCGCTATAAAAGTTCCCTATCACATCACATACTCAACTAGTTACCATCCTGAAACGGATGGTCAAACCGAGAGAGGGAACCAGGAATTTGAGCAGTATCTGAGACTGTTCCTGTTGAAACCGGGAGGAGACTGGTCCAATCTCTTGTGGGCAGCGGAGTTTTCACATAATAATGCCATCAATGTATCTACGGGCTACTGCTGCTTTACTGTTACATGCAGATCCGACGGAACCATTCTATGTGGACCCTGACGCCTCTCATCAGGCAGTGGGTGGGATACTCTCGCAGCGTCACAGAAGGACCGGGCAGTTGCATCCCGTCGCTTATCGATCCAGGAAATTAACCCCAGCGGAGATTAATTATACCATCACAGACAGAGAGCTGCTAGCAATAAAAGATGTATTTCAAGAATGGCGACATTACCTGATGGGAGCGCAGCATCAAGTGACTGTTTTTACCGATCATCGCAATTTCTATTCTATTTGAACTATGGCAGACACACAGATTCCACATTAGCTGAGGTTGAGATCCCTGTCCCGGCTGTAAAGGAATTGGTTAACCATTTAAAAGAAACTCATCAATTGGCAGTTCAAAATCTAGAACAAGCTAAGAAGAAGTATAACACTTATGCAGACAAAAGACGAAGAGTAGGTCCTAGTTTACAAATAGGAGATGCAGTCTGGTTAAGCACAAAGAATTTGAGACTAAAAGGAAATTGAAAATTCCTACCCAGATTCTTAGAGCCATATCCAATAGAGAAACAGATACGTCCTGTGACTTACAAATTACAATTGCCTGATAAATGGAAAATTCATCCTGTTTTTCATGTCTCTTTGTTAAAAAAGGCATCACCAAACTTGCGAAAGGAATTGCCTCCAAAAAGGCATCACCAAACTTGTGAAAGGAATTACCTCCAAAACCCATTCAGTTTGAATCTGGAATTGAATATGAAGTGAAAGAAATTCTAGATTCCAAAAAGATGAAAGGACAATTATATTATTTGGTGAACTGGAAAGGTGATGGTCCAGAGGAACGCTCTTGGGAGAGTAGTCTAGATGTTCACGCTCCCAGGTTAGTGAAGATTTTTCATTGAAAATTTCCAATCAAACCTAAGATGGAAGGACCCGCTTTGTTGGGGGGTACTGTCAGAACCCCAAATCTGAGCACTTACATTGCTTCAACATCAGCAGGGAAGTCATCAGCTCTTCAGCGCAAGGATTACCCAGCCTGCAACTATTGGAAGTTGCGCGTTTGATCGCGGAATTCCAAGATGGCCGCCAAACCCGATTATGGGTTAGCGGTCTAGTTTTTTGTGAATCTTCAGGTGATTGAGTTTTAGGTGAAGTGCGCGAGCCCAACTGACAGCGCACTTCACCTGAGGAGTTACTGACTCTGGTAGCGTTTTCTCGAGCTCTCGAATCAGAGTTTTTTCCTTGTTGAATATTCGGCACAGTGTTAGCGCAAGAGAATCCTGGTGTTGCAGAGAAGAAAACGAAGTGGGAGAAAAGCCTGAATTAAAACTTCTCACCCGTTGAAAAGAAAACCCAGTTTTCTACAAGAGGCCTCCAGCGTTAGAAGAAAAGGCAGTCATCATCGATAGCAACGAAGACTGAAGAAAAAGAGAAGTCTAAGAGTCATGACAATGATTTTGAATGGAAATACTAAAAGTTAGATTTAAAGACTTGTGATATTAATACCTTTCGCACTTACCTTAAATTTTGAAGCTATTAGCACAGAGAAGAATTGGAGAACCCAAAGAAAGCAAGTTGCACAATAATAAGCATAAAACAGTTATAGAGTAGTATTTAGAGCAAGTAAACATGTAATAAGATTTATAGGTAACCGGGCGCCGCAGAAGGACGACAGGTCCAAGGAGGAACCAGGCCGACAATTTCGGTCTTTTTCTCTGCCAGGCGACCCAAGGAGGCTTTGTACAGAAAAATACTGTCAAAGCGAGAGGGATCCCCCCTCTCACCCATATAGCACCTTAGGGAGTGCTACACATAGACTAAATTATAGTGAGTGTGTTTATTTTGCTATTTATTTAATTCACCTTTTACACATACTCACTTGGTCCTGAGGAAAGCCTGTTTTAAATTAAGAAAGGCCAGGCTGAAACATGTAGACCACACAGGACACTGGAGGTCATAATCCATACTCCAACGCGTCCGTCTGCCTTTTAATATACCAACATAGGCCCAGTAAATTAAAATATTGTTTTACCCTCTGGTACTGGGACCATCTGTATGGTTTTTAATTTTCACCTTCACACTCACTACACTGCACACTCAGCAAGTATACCAGCTCCGCAGTAATCTGGCGTCGAAGCACAACCGGGGCACGTTAGGTGTCACTGTGGTGGGCCCGATGATGAAGCATGCCACCAACTAGGTTGGTGGGTGAGAGCTTTCTAAAAAACCTACTGGTTTGCTTGACACACGTACTCCATTGAGTCCCCTCTTATGTAACTTAGCTAGTCCTCTTTGATTTTGACATATAAAAGTGGGGATCCGGACTAGCTTACCTAGTCCTCACTCTCTCCTTTGATTCAATAAGGATACTCATAGGCACATATAGTTTTAGTCTTAGTTTAGGCAAATATAGAAACTTGTAGAAGAAAAGGTGAACCAGAATACAAAGACTACAACAAGTGGTAAAAAGGTAAGGAGCATATCTAGCATTAAGTTTTTTGAGAGTTAGAGGAGAGACCAGCATTGCAGTAAAACTATATATATATATATATATATATCTTCTATCCCTTTACAGTTAACCACATAGTTGAAGAGCAGAAAAATAGCTAAGAGCAGAAAAATAGCTAAGACAAAATAAGGAGAGAAGCAATACCTCTGGGTGGTTTAGGTAAGGTAGACTAAAGTAGGAAAACATAGAAGTTAGAGTAGAGTAGGGAATTAAATTAATTTCATGTTATTGTGATTTAGGTTATCTCTGAGCACGGAGTCTGCAGGTCGGACAACTCAAGAGAGACCAGAAAGAATTACCAGAGGAGTCTCTTCTTTGTTGTTTATTATTTTATCCACTCCCCTTTCCCCCTTGAGGGTCTCCAGGAGCCAAGTTCTATAACGGGCTCAGGGGGAGGTTTGAGAGGGAATTGGGAACAATCATCTTCTGCTCCTGCGCAAGATCTTCAGAGGTAGGAGTTTCAAGTGGGTCTTGACATGGAGTGCTTGAACTAAAAAAAGTAGCTAAAAAAGCAACCTGGGAATCATCCTAGACTCCAACCTCAAAATGGACCGCCAGATCAGCTGTCTAGTCTTCTGCTTCCACACCCTCCGCCTCCTTCGTAAGACCTTCAAATGGATCCCCCTCGAACACTGAAAGACCGTCGCTCAGGCCATGGTCACCAGCAGACTCGACTACGGCAACGCACTCTACGCCGGAATAAACAAAAACCTCACCCGCAAACTACAGAACATCCAGAACGCCGCCGCGGGACTGATCCTCAACCTGCCAAGACACTGCCACATCTCCAATCACCTGCGCACACTCCACTGGCTCACTGTCGAGGCGAGAATCACCTTCAAGATACTCACCCACACACACAATGCCCTCCATGGCATCAGACCAGCATACCTAAACAGCCAACTCATATTCCACGCACCCCAAAGGACCCTACGATCAGCCCAGCTCTCCTAGGCCATGGTACCCTGCACCAGAGAGACCAGATCGGGAGGCTGCTCCTTCTCCTCTTCTCCGTCCTCGTGGCCTAAGCCTGGAACACCCTTCCGCTCCACCTCAGACAGACAACATCCCTCCCCATCTTTTCAAGACACCGCAAAATCTGACTCTTCGACAGACGCCCTCCTTGATGGTGTGGATCCTGCCCCCCCCCCCCCCCCCCACCTTGAGACCCTTACGGGTGAGTAGTCTCGCTTAACAAACTCCTGATTAATTGATTGATTTGCATTGATAACGCACCTGTATGTAGGTAGATATATGTGGCAGTATTGTGCCCTCTGCAGCTATCTATTAATAACCTGCTGGAGTGCAGCTATTAATTGTCCATTAGGTGCAGTGACACATGAGCGCATGCATTGGAGGAGACCACTTAATTCAACTATAGCTCATTTACTACAAAACTGGGGGCTGGGGATGTTTTTCCGTGATTGCATTTGAGCTATTCGCACCCATGCTATGCCACTTGTCACCTGTAACGATTTTGAACCCCTGCATTGGTACTTTATACTTCGGCCTTTCACCCTACTGATATACATAATATGGATATCGCATGCTGCTCGCCCCCGGGTGTGGCCCAGGCCAAGACCTGGATTGTCTGAGCCCGTCAGTGCCAGGAAGAGGGGGGCCACCCCCTTTATATCTGCATCTAAAAGGTACTGATTAATTTTGTTATCATCAACAGTCCTTTGATTCGCTGGCTCCCTGTGCGAAATTCCTTGAGCTCATTATTGAGTGCCTATGGGGAAAAGGAAGGCTGCAGAAACCCTTTGGGAAATTGACTCCTGGTTCTATTTTAGAGTTTTTCTGTAAGAAGGTGTGGGGTTTATTAGCAGGGAAATAGACTTGTCAGAACGGCGTCTGACCCTGACCATCTTGTCTGAGCCACTTTCGGAGATTACACAAGAACTCCCTGATTCCCATGTGTCTGCTGGGCTATCGCCACTGCCCAACCCCCCCCCCTCCCCACCCCAGTACTACTTTTCCTCCGTCTGCCCTCTACTTCTCTCGGTTGGACTCTTCCACTGGTACTACCACTCTGACCAGAATGTCAAGTCGAAAAAACTTCATCCAGAACCATCTATTGTTCTATCTACTCCAGCCGAAGATCCAAACCGGGAGGCGGCCCTCGACGTAAGAGGGCCCCACACACACACACACAACCACACACACACAACCACACACACACAACCACACACACACAACCACACACACACACAACCACACACAACCACACACAACCACACACAACCACACACACACAACCACACACACACACCCACCCACCCACACCCACCCACCCACACCCACCCCCACCCACACACAACCACACACACAACCACACACAAAACCACACACACAACCACACACACAACCACACACACCTATCTATTGCCCTCACTCTATCTATCGCACCACCACAGCATCACTCGGGGGCACCACAACATCACTCAGGGGCACCACAACATCACTCAGGAGCACCACAACATCTACGCGCTACCACAGCATCACTGAACACCACAGCATCACTGAACGCCACAGCATCACTTGTCGCCACCACAGAATCAATCTGTGCAACCATTCAATAACAACTGGTTCAAATATGTTCTATCAATGTTTCAAGCTTTATTACAAATGTCACAAAAAGATGTTAATATTTCACTTCTGTTCTTGGATTTTCGTCACAATAAAATACACTGAACATAATCTTTACAAAAGTTTAAGCTATTGCCATTATAAATTAATATAACTTTTATTTAAGTATTATTAAAAAAATGGGTGTCACATTTGCGAAAGTTATAACTATTGGCATTGTAAATGACAAAGCGATTAATTTAGCTATTTTCAAAACCAACACATAAATAAAAAAATTGTCATTTACAATACCAATAGCTCAAACTTTCCTAATGCGAGACCTATTGCATTGCAAATGCTTGTTTCATTTGGATTGGAGTTTCCCAGGAATCTATCTTGAAACCCGACATGGTTTCCAGAACCCAAGGGTCTTGTGTTATCTTTTGCCAATTGTGGGTAAAAAAACCTTAGCCCCCTCCCCCCCTACCTTTAATGGTTTGTAAAAGGTAGTTGTGCTCAGCTTGGTATCCTTGGTTAGTAGGTCTTCATCTTCCCCAACGGGATCTTTTAGCTCTTCCTCTTTGAGGGAAGAAGTTTGAGCTTTGGCGAAAACCTCTGGTGTAAGCAGAGGGATCGCTCTGTTCTTGTAGGAAGAAATTGGACCTGTAATTTCCACGGCTAGCCGTTGGTCATCTCCTGTCAGCCCGTCCAAGAAGGGGGCGTGAACTGAACACTCTTCTCATGTTAGTTTGAGCCTTACTAAAGGCTATAAATGTTGAGACATACTTGCCCAGGGATTTCACAAAGTCATCCCTGAAGAGAAGACCCTTTGCATTGCCCATATCGTCTTTGGAGGACAGATCAGCTAGTTTAGGATTCATCCTTAAGAGGGACAGCTTTACGTCTCCCTGTAATTAAGCTTGAGTTCGCTTTGCCTAAAAGGCATATTACACGTTGAGACCACCCTCTCACAAGCTCGATTTTCACAGGGGTGTTAGTTCCCCTTGCCTTTTCGGCCATGTCCAAAATGCATGTAATCAGGCCGAAAACATTCAGGAGTTTATCCTGCCATTTTTTAAGACATTTCTCAATGCCTTTTCTGGGATCTTTCCCATATTTAAAAAGGAATGTAATTAATTCCGGTTCCAGATTGGGAGTGTTGCAGACCTTGTCCTCAGTAGAGGGCCTGGGACATTCATTCCTCATTAAATGGCGAGTCTCCTTGTCAAGGACCTTCCTGGCCCACTGATAGAGGTATTTGGCTACGTGGTCCATAGCCACCAATCAGCATTGCGAGGGTGCCTGATGGTGGTAGGATAAAACATCTCTCCCCCTAAGGGATCTTTGATCCCAGCAGAAGTAGAAGCTTGTTCTAGGTCATGATCCAACATATCCGAGGTATTCAGGGTATCTTCTGTATTAAAGATAAACTCATCCAACTGTGAGTCTTCACAATCAAGGTAGTCGGGGGCATCACTTCTCTCTCTTGTGCCATGAGGGTCACTTCTTTCTATCATGCCGCTATGGGCAACTTTTCTTTGGGCCCCTGAAAGATGGTCTTTTGCTATTGTGCTGCAAGGAGCGCCCATATCTATTGTACCACGAAGAATACCATAGTAAAAGGCATGGTTAGAGGCCTGATCAAGGTGCTTCTCTTTTGGGAAGTCTTCCCCCATTTACGGGGTGCTGAGGTAGAATGGGAGACCCTATCTGAGAGGGAGAAAAAATTCCCTTCAGGGGGACTTACCCTCTTCCTCTTGGCTAATGCGGCGTCCACTGCCTCTTTGAAAACATTTCAAGGCAGACTCTCTAGATAGATTGATCAAGGAATAACAATGTTTTTAGTTGTTTTCTGAAGAGCCCTAAATCATCCAATTGTCTAAGTGTAGTGGGCAGCCCATTCCAGAGATGAGCCGCTTGTACCTGAAAGGAGCGGCCACCTCTGCGCGAGCGGACAAACCTAGGCACCATCATCAGATGAAGATGAGATGATCTTAAATTTCTGCTAGGAAGTATAGAAAGATGTCCACTTCCTGATGTACGGGGCTCCTGTACCATGAAGTGCTTTAACGGCCAACACAAGGGCCTTAAAGTGAATTCTATTGCGAATAGGCAGCCAGTGTAAATTCTTTAGATGGAGGGATATCCGTTCTCTAGGACCCAACACAAGGATAGCTCTGGCAGCCATGTTTTGTATAACCTGGAGTTTAGGCAGGAGGCAATCCAGAAGGCCTAAGTAGAGGACTTTTGCGTAGTCCAGTCTTGATGTTATAAGGGCCTGGACCACCGTTCTTCTGTGAGTGAACGAAAGAAGAGGAAGAAATCTCCGGAGCATTTCCAGGATGCCATAGCAGATGCCTGCTACTGATTTGACTTGAGTTTTCATGTCAAGAGAGGCATCCATTTTTACCCTCCGATTTCTCACTGCTCCTACTGATGACTGAGGGGGTGATATATCACTAGGACACCAGCGCCTCCATTCTTCCTGGGTAAATGAGCCAAAAAGGATCACCTCTGATTTCTCCGGGTTACATTGCAGTTGGTTGAATCTGAACCACGTAAAAACCTCACTTAGGCATTTGTTAATCCTCTCTCCATCGGGCTCCTCGCCCCTTTTGCAGGTGAGTATCGTCGACATGGGATATAATACATGGATCCCGGAGGGACACCTACCTTCATGGGAGGAATGCAAATTTCTATAACATTTTAGAAGGTTAAAAGTATGTGATGAATATCAAAATAGCGAGTCAACACAAGGGGGAGTCCATGCACTGTAAATATGACTAAAATAACTATATTCGACTGCTTCGGTGAAGCTTTGATCCTAACTGACAAACTCAGCCCGTGTGCGAGCTGTTACCAAGGTAACGTCCCACAGGGAGTGTCAACAGAGAGTAAGGACCTGCCTTCCATGAAGACGCACTCCGGACGGGACGCGCACAATGGAGTTT
Source organism: Lissotriton helveticus (assembly GCF_964261635.1). Classification (NCBI taxonomy): domain Eukaryota; kingdom Metazoa; phylum Chordata; class Amphibia; order Caudata; family Salamandridae; genus Lissotriton; species Lissotriton helveticus. The sequence continues at coordinate 992,052,794 of NC_136069.1, read as the reverse complement.
GCTTGTTTCTGGAAAGCGTTGCCCGGTTATAGGTGAGTGCCTATGATGCAGGGGGCCGAACCGTACGCAGTGTATATTTTTAAGTGACGACGTTTCCAAGGGCGCGCAACGAAAAATATGTTGCGGTCGCGCTCTCGGCAAAGACAAATCGATTTCTGACCTGAACTCGTGTTACGGTTTACATAAACCCTGAGGGAAGAAAGTCATGAAAAAACTAGAGCGCCACAAACTTAAGGCATAACAATGAAAGCGCAATAAAACGCTTGTAGAGACCAGCGAAACAACGTACCTGGCCCTAATTCACAAGAGAAGGCACGAGCAATAAAGCACTTAAGGCACATCATATATGGATAAATCGGTTTAAAGATTTAGATAAAACGAATAAAAATTGATCTAATAAATAGTAATAATAACAACCATAGCTAAAATGCGATAGAGTACAACAGTACTTGTATTTGAAAAATAAATGAACTTTCACAAGCTTAATGTATAAGACGACAGATTAAAGAGATTCCAAAATAAGGAGTAGAGCTGCTATACTTACCTTGATGGGCAGCTAATAAAAGCGGAAGATGTTGCAGTGCATAGGATACTTATACTTCTTGTTTGAACATTCTATTACGTTGGCATGTGTTCAATGTTCTTTAAAGGACTGCATGTTTGAGCAGCAAATAAAAGTATATGCATAATTGTAGCCTCCGGTCTTGTAATGAAATAGAGATTCTCTTGCAGGCGGGTGCAGCCAGTGACTTCACCTGCCTGCAAGGAGATTTCTGGGGTGCCTATAGGAGGGAACGTCTCCTTGTAGATAGCGCTGACTTATGTGTGTCAGCGCTATTGGTATTACAGAGGGAGGCACACAATCGTCTGCGACCCCTTCTGTAATACCAAAGTGCCCCAAGGGCACACAAAGCAGATCAAACGCCCATTTGTTGGGTCTTAGCTGTGGGTTTAAGGATGATGGCTAGGTTAACAGGTTAGGTGTTTATTTCCGTAGATTAACTGCTTCCTGCTCTGAAGAAACAGTGTTGTACCTCTAAACGTTAAATTAAGTTTATATTGGATTTGCAAAGCCAATGTCAAACCTAATTTCCTACCTCCTGCAATACACTAGATACTAGCATTTCTGCAACTGTTTTATAAATCTCTGTATATTCCTTTTATGTACAATCTTTTTTCGAGTGCTCAGTTTTACCCTACTTACTCATGTTTGAAGCCAATATTATGCATTTGCTATGTTTCCTGCAAACTATTGTGTATGCTGTCTGTAAGTAAGTAAGTAAAATCTTTATTCGGCATCCATTTTCCATGAATAACCATAAAAGCATTTATACATTTTATTTGCATACATTTTAACAATACTAAAACACATTCAGCTCATTTAGAATTTATGGGAATATTACTTAATCAATAACAATTTAATAGTTGTTATTCTGAAAATTAAACCTTAGTTTAAAAATAAATTTTAAGAAAGTACTAACGACTTTACATACGTATTCTGAATTTAAAAATTGTAACCACATCAAGGCGGGACGGCATTTTCGAAAGCCCAAAGTTCTCAACAATGGGGTTAACCAAAGTCTCCGATGAGCGGAATAATATTTACAGAACAGTACAGTGTGCATTGTTGACTGTTCAGATAATTCATCGCATGGGCAAGGCATTAAACTCTCTTCCCAGCTATTTCTGTTTGGGAACGCTACAACCCTATGGAAAATATTCAACCTGAATCTCGCTAATAGGAATCGTTCAAACTGCGAGTCAACATACGTTAAATATGGTTCCATTTCCATAGTCGTCATGACCGCGAGAGAGTGTTGTACAGATGGTTTCTTAATCTCCACAGTGATACGTAATTCTTCAAAGTGACTCAACGCCTTTGCCTTGAGCTCTTTCTTAGGAATTCCAGCAATAGATTCCGGGTTGTAATAGTACTCGGCCATTCCTAGATCAGAGAGAAGATTTTTAACATAAGTTAACCAGTCTATTTTATCTGCGCGATCTAGGGTCATGCAATCCACGACGATAGTTTTGGTGCTCAGTTTTACCCTACTCACTCATGTTTGAAGCCAATATTATGCATTTGCTATGTTTCCTGCAAACTATTGTGTATGCTGTCTGTATGTTTTGGATGGGGAACTTGCTTTGTCATTCGCTTTAGCTGCAAGCCTATTTAGGTCTCGGCCTGCGTAGGCTGCGCTTGCGCTGTCTCGCTGGCGAGATTTTATGTTTCTAGAGTATGGGGCTTAAACGCGCCCCTCTTCTCCATTGGCTGGCCTCCTAAATGCTGACCAGCCATTGGAGAAGAGGTTTGTCTGTCCATTTAAGCCCCGTCTTTTTTGGAGTCGGGGGTGTGTTTTTTCGTTTCTTTCTCTCCTCTTCCCATTGGCTGGAATGTAAACAACAACAAGTCAAAACACGCCCCTTGTTTACATTCCAGCCAATGAGAAGAGGAGAGAAATAAAAACATGCCCCCCAGTCTGAAAATGACGGGCGTTTCTCCGATCCATTTCTGCTGGACCTCGGAGAAACCTGGTGCTGTTCATGGCGTGGTCCGAGGGTCAAACATGTTATTGTGCCTCTAATACACCCCAACCTGCCAGCAGTTCTTCTATTTTAATTTATCGTGGCATACACATGTACAACATACAATGTTATGCGGCAGGCGGGCGGCTCTCCCTCCCCTCGCCCAGGCGGCGGCGGCTCCCTCCTCCTCTCTCCTCGGTGTCCGTCCTGCTGCCCTCCTCAGCTCACTTCAGGAAGAGGAGCATCTACTTCCAGTGCGAGCCGGGAGACAGGAGGACGCAGGAAGCGGACGGGAGCCCACATTGCGCTCCTGAAACGTGAAGTAGAGCGGCGTTTGCACCCGGGGCTCACGGGCTGTGCGGGAGAGCCCTGTGGTGCTGAGGGAGCCACGGAGAAGTACTGCGGTGGCTGGCAGGGCTCCCGTGTGGAAGAGAGAGCCCCGCTTGCAGCTGGTCCAGTCCCGCGATGTGAAGGAGGCAGCCGGGTGAAGTGAGGTGTTGGTTATGACGCCGGGAGGAGATCCGGCGTTGCCCGGGCATCAGGATCAGCCCGGGTCGTACGGCGTCGTGGTGAGAGCCGCCCAGCAGGACGTCGGCCTTCCGGCAGCAAGGGAAGCCCCGTCGGACCCCGGGACACCACGGTGGCGCCCAAAAAAGGAAGAGAGGCTCCAAACGGAGGAAGCACAGGAGAGCCCGGTGAGTAGGGCTCGGGTGCAAAGGGGAGGGGAGCTTGAAGGGGCACATTGCCGGTGGCCGCCCCCCCCCCCTCCTGCCCATACCACCTGCTTTGGGGGCAAAGGGTGAGCCACTCAACCGCGGGGGCACGCATTTGGGTCTCACGATCCCTCGAGTGGGGCCCCCGCCTACCTGGGGGCAAATTTGGTTACTCCTGCTGGTGGTGTGTTCTGGAGTAGAAGACCCAGACGGGAGCCTACCCCAGGCTGGGACGAGTGTCAGAGACAGTCCCCGAGCCCCGCGACGCAACTGGAGCTCCCCGGTGTGGAGGAGCCCCCCTTTGGGAGGACCCGGGTGGTGGTGCCCTACAGGTCTCCAGCCTCATTGAGCAGGCAGTGACCCGCTACAGGAAGGCCATCGCCAAGGTGAGTCAGGCGGAGCTGAGGGGACAACAACATGCCGTTGCCTGGTGAGCGGGGCCGGGAGAGGGCCTCGGAGCCCCGGGACACGCTCTCTGCTGCTGCTCTGGGGTATGAGAGGAGAAAAAGGGGCGCCTGGAAGCCTCCATGGTGCGTGAAACCGAGGTGCAACTCCGGACTGAGTTGGCAACAGGATGGGAACGTTTAGGAGTCTGGGCGGCCTAGCGGTTTTCCAGAGGGAGCCCCTGGGAACAATTTTAAGCTGTTCCACCCTTTCCTAGTGCACACCCTCCGGTTCATGTAATGGTTTTAGAGAATGGACCAGTGCGCCACACTGCCAGTTGCCTCTGCCCCCTGGTTTTGCTTGTTTTTCTCGCCTCTGTTCCCTGGTTGGGCTCGTTTTAATTGCCTCTGTTCCCTGGTTGTGATCGCTTTTCTTGCCTCTGCCCCCTGGTTGTGCTCGTTTTTCTGGCCGATGTTCCCTGGTTGTGCTCGTTTTTCTAGCCTCTGTTTCCAGGTTGTGATTGATTTTTCTTGCCTCTGTTCCCTGGTTGTGCTTGTTTTTCTTGCCTCCCTTCCCTCATTGTGATTGCTTTTCTTGCTTCTGCCACCAGGTTGTGCTCGTTTTTTATTGCCTCTGCCCCCTGGTTGTGCTCGTTTTTATTGCCTCTGTTCCCTGGTTGTGCTCTTTTTTTTTTTTTTTGCCTCTGCCCCCTGGTTATGCTCGCTTTTCTTGCCTCTTCCCTCATTGTGCTCGCTTTTCTTGCCTCTGCCCCTGGTTGTGCTCGTTTTTTGCTTGCCTCTACCCCCTGGTTGTGCTGGTTATTATTGCCTCTGTTCCCTGGTTGTGATAGATTTTCTTGCCTTTGTTCCCTGGTTGTGATCGTTTTTTCTGGTCTCTATTCCCTGGCTGTGCTTGTTTTTCTTGCCTCTGTTCCCTGGTTGTGCTTGCTTTTCTTGCGTCTGTTCCCTCGTTGTGCTCGCTTTTCTTGCCTCTGCCCCCTGGTTTTGCTCGTTTTTTTCTATCCTCTGCCCCCTGGTTGTGCTAGTTTTTTTTTGCCTCTGTTCCCTGGTTGTGATAGTTTTTCTGACCTCTGTTCCCTGTTGTGCTCGTTTTTCTTGCCTCTGTTCCCTGGTTGTGCTCTCTTTTCTTGTATCTGTTCCCTCGTTGTGCTCACTTTTCTTCCCTCTGCCCCCTGGTTGTGCTCGTTTTTTTTCTTGCCTCTGTTCCCTGGTTGTGCTAGTTTTTCTTGCCTCTGTTCCCTGGTTGTGATCGTTTTTCTTGTTTAAAACTTCCTGCTTAACCATGGCTCACTCATTGCAAGGTGGCATCCGCCCTCCTTTTCTGCAGAAAATTCTTGCCATTGGGTGTTCCCAAATGTTGACAAGCATGCTTCAGGTCCGTGTATGCTAGTAACGCTCAAACGCAACAGCTCTGTGGCGCTCTGTGTGTGTGTGTGTGGTGCTCTGTGTGGTGCTCTGTGTGTGTGTGGTGCTCTGTGTGTGTGTGTGGCGCTCTGTGTGTGTGTGTGGCGCTCTGTGTGTGTGTGTGGCGCTCTGTGTGTGTGTGTGTGTGTGGCGCTCTGTGTGTGTGTGTGTGTGTGGCGCTCTGTGTGTGTGGCGCTCTGTGGCGCTCTGTTTGTGTGTGTGTGTGGCGTTCTGTTTGTGTGTGTGGCGCTCTGTTTGTGTGTGTGTGGCGCCCTGTTTGTGGGTGTGTGGCGCTCTGTGTGGCGCTCTGTGTGTGTGTGGTGCTCTGTGTGTGTGTGGCGCTCTGTGTGTGTGTGGCGCTCTGTGTGTGTGTGGCGCTCTGTGTGTGTGTGTGTGGCGCTCTGTGTGTGTGTGTGTGGCGCTCTGTGTGTGTGTGTGTGTGGCGCTCTGTGTGTGTGTGTGTGGCGCTCTGTGTGTGTGTGTGTGTGTGGCGCTCTGTGTGTGTGTGTGGCGCTCTGTGTGTGTGTGTGGCGCTGTGTGTGTGGCGCTCTGTGTGTGTGTGTGGCGCTGTGTGTGTGGCGCTCTGTTTGTGTGTGTGTGTGGCGCTGTGTGTGTGGCGCTCTGTGTGTGTGTGTGGCGCTCTGTTTGTGTGTGTGTGTGGCGCTCTGTGTGTGTGTGGCGCTCTGTGTGTGTGTGTGGCGCTCTGTGTGTGTGTGTGTGGCGCTCTGTGTGTGTGTGTGTGGCGCTCTGTGTGTGTGTGTGTGTGGCGCTCTGTGTGTGTGTGTGTGTGGCGCTCTGTTTGTGTGTGTGTGGCGCTCTGTGTGTGTGTGGCGCCCTGTTTGTGGGTGTGTGGCGCTCTGTGTGGCGCTCTGTGTGTGTGTGTGGCGCTCTGTGTGTGTGTGTGGCGCTCTGTGTGTGTGGCGCTCTGTGTGTGTGGCGCTCTGTGTGTGTGTGTGGCGCTCTGTGTGTGTGGCGCTCTGTGGTGCTCTGTGTGTGTGTGGCGTTCTGTGTGTGTGTGTGTGGCGCTCTGTGTGTGTGTGTGTGTGGCGCTCTGTGTGTGTGTGTGTGGCGCTGTGTGTGTGTGTGTGTGTGGCGCTCTGTGTGTGTGTGGCGCTCTGTGTGTGTGTGGCGCTGTGTGTGTGTGTGTGGCGCTGTGTGTGTGTGTGTGGCGCTGTGTGTGTGTGTGTGGCTGTGTGTGTGTGTGGCGCTGTGTGTGTGGCGCTCTGTGTGTGTGTGGCGCTGTGTGTGTGGCGCTCTGTTTGTGTGTGTGTGTGGCGCTCTGTGTGTGTGTGTGTGGCGCTCTGTTTGTTTGTGTGTGTGGCGCTCTTGTGTGTGTGTGGCGCCCTGTTTGTGGGTGTGTGGCGCTCTGTGTGGCGCTCTGTGTGTGTGTGTGGCGCTCTGTGTGTGTGTGTGGCGCTCTGTGTGTGTGTGTGGCGCTCTGTTTGTGTGTGTGTGGCGTTCTGTTTGTGTGTGTGGCGCTCTGTTTGTGTGTGTGTGGCGCCCTGTTTGTGGGTGTGTGGCGCCCTGTTTGTGTGTGTGTGGCGCTCTGTGTGTGTGTGTGTGGCGCTCTGTGTGTGTGTGTGTGGCGCTCTGTGTGTGTGTGTGT